>NC_141693.1:362477655-363917655 GCF_964263255.1 Lissotriton vulgaris | reverse complement strand
TTCTTGAAAATATGTAAACAAATGAAAAAATGTGTTGGAGTGGCCAAACAAACCACCGATGGTGAAATATATAACGCTCTGAACAAACTCACTAAAGAAATATCCAAGAATATCCAATTTATAAAACCATCATTCTTCAGTCTTCTGTTTGAGATCAACTGTACCAAAACAAGACGAATGTCATAAACTAACATCTAGATGCTGATAACTTGGAGATTAATAGTAAGATAAACGATAACCATACCTCCGTGATTCACATGCAGAAGTGACGTGTTTCACTCTGTTCCCAACAAAAGTCAATGCTCCAACTGCCAAGCCAATATTAGTAGCGGACCTAATCTGCAGGTTACATAGTATGATTTGAACTAGAGCACATTCTATTCTTCTATCGATCTCAATTATGATTTAACCTGTTCCATGCTCGCGTCGGCCAACGGCCAGTGCGAGCACTACCTTCGGGGTGCTGTGCACAACCATTGGGCGATGCAGCCCCACCCACTCTGTAGAACGCCCGCACCGCGGTGGAATGTCCGCAGCGGTAAATGGGTTAAAGGTAAAGTTGACTCCTCCCTGACTCTCATGTGGTGCTCGCAACTCTCTCTCCGGGTTGCGATTCCAATTTTTGTTGGCGTGCGGCAGAATCTGCATGCACATTTTTTTGTAATAGCCTGTTCAGTCGGCTAGGCTGAGTTAGTAACCCGACGACAGTGTGAAAGGACATGCGTTTTATGCTCCACTCGATCTGGGCATCCGTAATCCATGCCATCTCAGAGTAAATATTTCCGATTTCTCTTAATAAGAAATGTATGTGATCCTTACTTTTTCTATGTCACTAAAGCTAAGACGTGCTTTTTAATCACGAGAAACTATTCTAAGAACACTAAGTTACTCCTTCTCTCCAACATGTTCATAACCAAAATTTCAAACAAGCTTAAAGTACCCACATCTGACTAGTGCTAGTGATCTGCCCAATAAAAAGACTATACCAAATGAGTGAAAAGTGCTGAAATAGAACAGAAAATGAAGAAAGACATAAGCATGAACTCTTTTATGCAATTATGACGCATCCCTGCAAATGTTGCATCAGATCCTGATTTAAATTTAAATAATACTGATGCTCAAAAGATGTCCAAAAGTTAGGACTGTTCTCCTGGTAGACCACAATTATTAAACATACATGCATTTCTGATATGCTGAAAACATGCATTTATATATGATATATGATGTCAAACACAATTGGTTTCTACATTTATGTTGACTCTGCATAATGACATATTTAATTGTGAGATTCAATTACTGACTTCTAAACTAGCTGTTGATCATTTGGTTGTGTTAGATGTAATGTGAAGAAGTCAGCTTTTATATGTGAATTAAAATAAGACCCTAGTTCTACTGTGTGTGATGTTAATGTCTCTCATTCTATGTGTCATAAAAAGCAACTGAGTTCTAATTTGTTATTTAATCCCTTTGGGGAAAGAGTGTCTAAATGTTTAATCCAGTATGTTTCCCTTTAGGACCATCATTTTGATTGGTTCATCCCTGGAGTGGTTCTAAGTTCTTCCACTACTTGAAACCGAAGTTGTGCTACATTGTGTTTTTGCTCTGTCCAGTGGATCGCTAGATTTGAATTGACCTTTTTATTGCAAATCATGCTCTTATGTTCTATGATTCAAATTTAAATTTTTATATCCATCTTTTCTATATACATGAGTCTGGAAGGACATTTGATCGAATAAGTAACATGGCTGGAGTTGCAGTCTGCTGAAAGTGCTAGTTTAATTGTCTGTCCTGTTATTGAATGAGTGTTTTCCCAGTGATTACATTATTACAATGCATGCAGTTGAAACATCTCTTCATGCTGGTCCATTTTTGTGTGAGAATCTTATTGAGTGTTGTTAAAATTTCTTTAAAATATTTAGTTCTGGTATGTGTAAAAAGAGGTCTCTTTTCAAATAAACCCCGAAACTCTGGCTCGAGCTGTAGTAGTTCCAACGTTATGCTAAATTTTTTTTTTAATGCTCAATAAACTGGTAGAAAATCTTGTTACACATACTATTCTGTCTGATTTGTCCTTGGTAGATTTTTTAAGGAGTGTCTCATGATCCACTGACATTATTTTGACTGCATTTTGACTGCTGCGGCGATCAACAGGTCTTTTGGATACCCTCTGGCTTCATATACTTTTTTGGTTCCTCAATGGTTTTTTACCATTATATAGCAGAATGAAAAAATTTAAGTGATAAATTCATCAGTAGTGCGTGCTGCTTCCAAACAACCAATGTTGCTTGGTGTATCGGTTTAGCAAGTTTACGTGTCTATTGACAGCACGGTCCAGCACAGCACATATAAGGATTATTATTTAGATACTGGAGAAATTTGTTGTTTAAAGCATAGGAGTGCATTGTACATCATTTAATAAAATCGCTATAGCAACCGTATACCGTACAAAAGCTTTATTCGAGGATTAGACTCATAAAAGCACAGACATACATTTAAAATACATCGTTAAAATAGTTTCCTCATTAAATACAGTAATTGTAAGAAAAATTGTGCAGACATAAACAATTAATCAGAGCAAAGAAGCAATATAAAACTTTGGTACATAATTGCACAGATGCCAGATTGGATACCCCAATTGGTGTACTCTAGAGAAGAGCCCTCCGTCCGATAGACCATGCCCACCCCAGGTACTTGGCTATTGCTAGGACTACAGGCATATGGGTGGAAGTGCAAATGATTCGTAAGGCCTCGACACCCCTGGATGTCCCTACATTTTTACAAACCGGGATTAACCAGACTTTTCTTGGGGTGGCATAAGCTTTACAAGAGACTAAGAAGTGTCCTATATTTTCATTTGATGCACCACAAGCTGGACAATATGAGGTGGAGGAACTCCTCCACCTACCTGTCAGTGATCTCAATGGAAGAGCACCTGATCTTAACTGGGGAAAAAAAGCTTCCTGTCCCCAGGGTTAGTTATGCTGTCCTAATAAGGTTCCAAGACTGGATACAGTTTAACCCTTTCGATGCTGATGACGAGCTCAGCTCGTCATCACCCACGGGTGTCATGTGCTGATGACGAGCTGAGCTCGTCATGGAAACAGCAAAATGGTAATTCCCAGCACAGGAGGGGGAAAACACCTAGCAGCCAAGGTGTTAACTACCACAAAGCGCCCCGTCATGGAGTCGGATTTAGTTTTATTCCAAACTCTTTCAGCAACCCGATTCCAATATAGATCTTTAATCGCTTTTTTGCTTGGAAAGAGTTCCCCGGTTGGATTATCCCATAAATTTGAGAGACCAAGATCGCCTAAAGCAGACCTGAGATTTTTTAGCCAAACTATCTTGTGAAAGGTATCAGCATTTATTGTGGCTAAAAACCCCTCTGCATAGTGCCGGATCTCCGGGGTAGTCCAGAGGCGTCTCCAATAGAGAATCGGGCGCAACCTCGCTAGGTCACTAACTGCTCTTCTCCCCAGGTCAAGACCAGGGGGAATCAGTGGGGTACTCTGCGGGAGTCAGGTGATTCCCCTTAGAAACCTGTTCTCAGAGGTCTGCAAGGGGAGGAGCTTCCCAAAACCCCACAGCTCTGCCCCATAGAGGGCAGACCCAAGAGCCTTGGCGTCATATACTGCCAAAGCGAGTTTTATTGGTTTGGACTTGGATTTTTTGTGTTCCACCCGAAGTGCCCCCGAGATCTGTTGGTGCCTCAAGACCGCCATTTCTATGTGCTGGGACCATCTCAAATCGTTTGTTATCTGTATCCCAAGATAGGTAAATACTGTAACCACCTCTAACAGGCAGTTGTTCGAGAATATTTTTGGCCTGGGTCTACGTTTTTATGCAAAGGCCATCAGCTTGGTCTTGCCCACACTGACTTCCAGGCCGTGCTCCCCGCAAAAAGAGTCGAAAATATTCAAAGCTCGCTGCAGACCGCCTGGAGTTTTGGATAGAATTAGCGTATCGTCGGCGAACATCAGGATCGGAACCCTGAGGCCCGCCAACGAAGGCGCATCTACACTGGCGTCCAGCATTCGAGCCACTATCCCATTTATGAATAATGAGAAAAGCAGGGGAGCCATTGCGCACCCCTGGCGCACTCCGCGTTCAACCGGGAAGTCAACAGAGGATTCACCATGCATGCCCCATTGGATTTTGGCGAAGTTGCACTCATGCAACCTCATTATCAGGGTAAGCAGCTCTACCGGAAGACCCATTTCGCTCAGAACTGCCCAGACCTTTCTCCTTGGGACCAGGTCGAAGGCAGCCCGCAGGTCAACAAAAGCAACATACAGGCTGCCTTCGCCAAGCACCACCGTCCCCCACTGTAGCAGAGCAAAACGAAACACCTGGTCAACTGTACTGGTGGCCCGCCAAAAACCAGCCTGGTAAGGGGACAGGGCATTGTTCTCGTCAACCCAATCCATCAATTTGTTGACCACCATCCTACCTACCACTTTTTGAACAGTGGCGATCAAGCTTATCGGCCTGTAGTTAACTGGAAGAGACCGGTCCCCTTTTTAGGTTTCGCCTGGGGCATGGAGCTTGAGCTCCGCCCTCAGGAGAAATCTTTAGTTTTCAGTTATGGGTGCCTTGAATACGCCCTCTGTTCCATTGGCTAGCTCCATAAATGGAGGCTAGCCATTGGAACAGAGATCTGTCCGTCATTCAAGGACCAGATTCGTGGGCGTTCCTGCATTTTTTTCCCTCTCCACCCACTTCTGTTCGTCATCACGGCGATGGGTGTGTGTTATTTTTTTTTTTCGAGTCGGCCTGTTTTGTTCCTTTTAAAAGTGTCTGTTGTTGGAGTTGGCTGCAAGATTCGAGTTCCCACAAGGCGATCAGGTAAGGAGCATTTTGTTTATAAATGGGTTTTCACTTTGTAAGTTTATGCATTTTGTCCTGTGCCCGTTTCCGCCCCCCCCCGCTGTCCGTGCGCCGTTCCCTCCCCCCCCTCGCTGTCCTGTGCCCGTTCCCGCCCCCCTCCCGCTGTCCGTGTCCGTTCCGCCCCCCCTCCCCTTTCTCTCTGCGTTGCTTGTTTTCATTCCTGCGTCGTATTCCACTTACTGGCTTGCCCGTCTCTACAACGAACCCACCTCCCCCACCCTCCGCCCCCCTCCCCGTGTGCCCGTTCCCGCCCCCCCTCCCCTTTCACTCTCCGTTGCTTGTTTTCATTCCTGCGTCGTATTCCACTTCCTGGCTTGCCCGTCTCTACAATGAACCCACCTCCCCCACCCTCCGCCCCCCTCCCCGTGTGCCCGTTCCCGCCCCCCTCCCCTTTCACTCTCCGTTGCTTGTTTTCATTCCTGCGTCGTATTCCACTTCCTGGCTTGCCCGTCTCTACAACGAACCCACCCTCACCCCCAACCTCCCAACCCTTCTGCATTCTCCTTCCCAGCTCTTTGTGTTTTTAAACTGCTGCTTGGGAAAACTTATAGAAGTGTTCACCTCCATTAAACCGGCCAGCTACAAAGGGCTATATCCAGTTGCACCGTACCACCCTTGTAGTGTCACTGACAGTGACCTGTCTGCCTTCGGCAGTCTTTCAAATCACTGGTTTCTCTACGGCGCCTTACGCCTCTCAGGACAGTCCCGATGGACACTGGGCAGACTTCCACTATCATTATGCCAGTCTGCACTCCGCACAGGTTGTGGTAGCAGGATGTTTGTAATTTTCCTGCCAGTACAGGCCCCCATGTACTGCTGCTGCAAATTTTCAGACAGTCTGCGCCCTGACCTCGCTCATGTTGCTGCTCTGTTCTGTGTAGGAAGTGTGACCGGGGGTAAGTGTGTCACGTCATGGTGAGAGCAGAGCCACACAGCACAGCTCTCAAGACAGCGGAGCCACAACTCCAAGATCTCTGTTTTGTTAACACTACAAGGCAGGGGCAAATACTGATTGGTTCACGCACAGTTCAAGAAGGGAAGATAATTAGTTTCTGAATGTATCGCCATAGTCCAATTGGGGCTCCTCATAGATTGTATATTTATTCAGAGTTCACACAATCTCAGATGGAACTATGGGCACTCGCAGTTCCTTAAACTCCTTATCGGGGCAAACAATAATTCTGGACCTGTCCGCACATTACAGTGGTTTGTCTACAGCATGGCTCGCGTGTGTGCTAAATTTCACATAGGCTAATCATGAGGGGGGCCTGCCACGCGCCTATTGCGGGTGTGGCTGGGGGGGGGGGGGGGGGGGGGCGGCACTTGGAGAGTGCTGGGCGTTTCCATCAACTATGATGGCGTTAATGTGTCAGGTGTTGGGGCTGAGTACTTTGGCTTTAGTGTTAGCACAAACTTCTGCACCCATAGATGTTCGGGGGTCTATTCACGGAAGGATTCTGGTGAGCGGGGCACAAAAGAGGCTAAAAGCCGGCTCCTTATAGACTGTGTCGAAGATGCCGACCCCATGCACGGTACTTCAAGGGCTATAGCGTGGGTGGTTAGTGACAGCATCCCACCGCCATGGGATGACGCCCTGCCTTACAGGGCTTTGACTGAAAGTGACGTCATCAAGATTAGAGGAACTTGTGCAAGTGTTTCTTCATTGAAGCCCTTCTGGCGCCTGGTTCCACCTGGTCAGTCTGACCACAGGCAGCAAGGTTCAGCTGCCATTGGACCAGGCTCTCCCAGGGGAACACATGATAAAGTACCCACCCAAACATCCCACCTACTGTTCTGCTTTTCGCTCTCCATGGGTGCTGTCCGGTGGTGTGGTCACCTACATCATCGTTGCTGTGGGCAGTAACACTCGTATGACCATGAGCTCTCCAGAGAGAGGGCGGATGCAGAGGGAACCCAGGTGTGCCCCTTCACATCTCTGGCACCTGCACGGCCAGTGGTACTGCACTCAGGGGTCGCGATGACCCGGATTACAGAATGCCTCCCCGAGGATACCCGGCAGAGGGCAAATGACTGGCACTGAGGGACTATAGCCAGGCAATGCGTTGAAATGACGCAGTGCGCATTTGAAGGCCATCACATTAACGAGTACTGGCAACCGCTGCTCTTCCTACACAGAATCACTCCAGTGACCTTGATAGTAGTCAAACCTCACTACTGCACCACTGGACCAAAGTACCTGTCAACTTACCTCAGAGATCAGAGTAACACCACCCAGAGGGGTCAACTCCACGCCACCGTGATACCTAGGAGGGGGCTTGTGCCCAAAATATAACATTTGCGAGACATGCTAGAATTCTGAAGACAGGGGTTTTACTACTCCAGCACAAGCAATCCACAGAAGTAGGCACTCCTGGGCCCATCTTTTCAACTGTGCGCAGCCGCAGTGTGTACTACGGATTTAGAGGTTCCGATTCTTCGTGGCCATCACGCCCTCTAGAAAAGTCAATGACTCGCAAGTACCGAGTGTGTGGGAACTTTCTAAACTACTGCACAGAAATAAGATCGTTCCCAGGCCAATGCTTTTCTCTTGTTAAATAGGTGTTTAGCTTGTAACCAATAAGCCATTTGTTCAACTTCTTAACTTTTTGTGGCCGCTTCTGGCAATTAAACAAATTCAGCACTCCCTGGATGCTAGAACAGCTCGGTACCAAATAAAGGCCGTAGATGCATTATTAAACGGTGTGTTCGCCTCGAAGTATGTCTGAGTCCAGTCTGTCAAGGTGGTTTGTGCTGTGCAGTTCTATGCTAACTGAAAGCACAGCACATTCCACAATAGGGAAGGTCGCCATTGCTGTACTATGGGGCAGTAAACCATGTACTGAATTATACAGGGCCGAGACGTGATAAACTGCACTTAAAACATGTACAAGTAATCTTGCTTCAGCTCCATTGCTCGCTGGCTGCCAATGTAGGCTAGGGCAGCATTACACAATCTTTACTCATAAATGGTCTATGCCTGGTGTTTTCCTGTCCTTTGCAGCTGGTTACTACACAGGGCAACGCATGTGAACCAATCGAATCTCTTAGCTGCAATAAAGTTATGTACTTGCAACACTATTTGCCACTTATTGGCTATAGGTTCACAGCCTCCCTGTCAGCACAGGTGCATATGATGAAATTAGCTGATTAGGATGCAATGAACTGGCTGAGCAATTTTAAGGGGTGGGATTGGGTTCAATTCTGGGTCGACCTTTACTGGTGTATTGATCTGCAAAGACATTCCATCTGTTATCTTGGAGAGATTAAGCTAATGGCAATGTAAATGACAATGCCATTTCTTTATCTGTTTTCAAAACCAAGACATAAATACAAATGTTGGCATTTACAATGCCAATAGCTCTAACTTTTCCAAAGGCAAAACCATTGCATTGTAAATGCTTGTTTGTATATGGGTATGATGATCGCTCCCCTCCATAATTCCGGGACGTCCGATCCCTTCGCAATGGCATTTCCCTAAAGAATTATATATCTGGCCCATCTCGCCTTATTAATGAAAACATCGGCTGGTACGCCATCTAGACCCGGGGCCCTTCCCCCTGTGTGAGAATCTTATTGAGTGTTGTTAAAATTTCTTTAAACTATTTTGTTCTGGTATGTGTAAAAAGAGGTCTCTTTTCAAATAAACCCCGAAACTCTGGCTCGAGCTGTAGTAGTTCCAACGTTATGCTAATTTTTTTTTTAATGCTCAATAAACTGGTAGAAAGTCTTGTTACACATACTATTCTGTCTGATTTGTCCTTGGTAGATTTTTTAAGGAGTGTCTCATGATCCACTGACATTATTTTGACTGCTGCGGCGATCAACAGGTCTTTTGGATACCCTCTGGCTTCATATACTTTTTTGGTTCCTCAATGGTTTTTTGCCATTATATAGCAGAATGAAAAAATTTAAGTGATAAATTCATCAGTAGTGCGTGCTGCTTCCAAACAACCAATGTTGCTTGGTGTATCGGTTTAGCAAGTTTTCGTGTCTATTGACAGAGCACGGTCCAGCACAGCACATATAAGGATTATTATTTAGATACTGGAGAAATTTGTTGTTTAAAGCATAGGAGTGCATTGTACATCATTTAATAAAATCACTATAGCAACCACTCTCTAAGGTATGAGGGCGATAGCTGGCTCTGAAGGAAGATGACACCAAGAAATGTTCTGTCCCAGGTAAACTCTTGTTTACTTCTGGAGTGCAGGGCTTCTTTGACACTCAGACTAAGTGCAAACTGCTGGGCTGAGAGAATCCGCCTTTATCCTAATTCTTAGAGGTTGGAGAATAGCTTTGCCTAACCAGATTTCTTGATCAATTCAAAATCTTCCACAGCTCTGTAGAAGGTAATTGTGTCCCTCTGTCCAGTTTTCATACGCTCATTTGTAGCAAAAGTTTGAGTTTCTTGCAGTCCGATGCAATTAAGTCAGAAAATGTATCCAAGTCAGACGGTTGCAGCCAGATGACTTAGCTATCTATGCATTCTTAACCCGTAACACTAGGAAAGTGGAAGGGAGAAGCTTAAATTATCCAAGGTGAAGACTATGCGCTCCCTGGGTGATCCATCCTTACAACCTGGCCATCAGGTAACTCCAGTTTTAGGGATGGAAATACTAATAAGGGACCCGGGCATGCTATTGCATTTATCACAGATACAGGAACTTCCTGCAAAGTGAGGCACCATCTTGTGCAGCTATGCCTCTCATGAAGGCAATTCAATCAGTCGAACACAGGTCACATATGCTTGTGAGAATGCCAGTTATGAGAGATTCAACAAAACCTTTACACGGTCTTGGGCAGCCTCCCCCATCCGCGATGAACATGACAGAGCCTCTACCACGGAACTGCAGTTATTCCCTACTGCTAAGAGGAGAACGTATCTACTCTTAATATAGTAGGGGTATGCGGTTGTGTGTACTTTGTTCTAACAGAGCTAGGCTCACTGAGACATATAGATCAAATGCGAAGAGCCTCCAGTAGATTTTCCAGATTGAGTTCATTAGAGCAGTGGTTATTAACCTGTGGTCCGGTGACCTCTCGGGGTCCGTGAAGCCTACTCTGTGAGTCTGTGGCTGCTTAAAGAATGAAATAATATCAACAGATTAATAAAGTGTATATGAATAAAGAAGCAACATATAAAAATTTACATTTTAAAATGTCTTGTAAATGTGAAGAAATTTGAAATCGAAGGCTAAATAGTAAGTTAGTATCCTCAGATTAATTTATGGGAGAAGAGTAAGTCCATCAAACAGAACATTGTATGGACGATGAGTGTACATTTTTGTACAGTTCTACATTTCCATCATTTGTGTATTTGTTTGACTGCTTGTTTCTGTATTTTTTAGTGCACTTTTTGCGGTTCAAATCTGTGAAAATACATAGGATGTGGTCCCTGGCGTCCAGTAATGATTAAGAGGGGGGTCCACAGAGGTAAAAAGGTTGAGAACCACTGCACTAGAGGACAAAATTGGTCAGATAGAATTTGAAGGCTTTACAAATCTGTTCAGAGGGTGTTTGTTCCAACAAGTGATAATAAAATGTTGCTACTTTTTTTTATGAGACTACTTGCAACCACATACATAGGCTAGTACCTGTGACATCTTTAGAATACTTCATACATAATAGTTGTATAATTCTTCATTCTGTGCTTTTCAGGTCAAATATTCAATATATTGCCTACTGCCACATTGCCCATAATTGCAGCAGAAAACAACCATTATGCAAAATTGCCTTTTATTTGTAGATATTTTTGTGTTAAACGAATCATACGCCACACTGATTCCTGGTAACATATTTTTTTCCTTTGATATAGCCTTATCTAATGTTTTGTCGTTTTTCCCTGTTTTGCTTGGCATGTGACATTTGTCCTGATCACTTCTTTTTATTTAAATATTTCCCTGATCATCCATGTATATCCTAAACATCTGACTATGATAAATTATAAGACCTCTGGCTACTGCAAGATAGTTAAGTCATAACTAAAAAAACAAACAGGCCCACACTGCATAAATAAGCAGTTGCTTTTTTGCATTCCATTCTTTTGAAATCTTACCACATAGCCTAACCTTAAGTGTAGAATGAAATCGATCTTGCAAATAATTGTGTGCGTGGAACAAATATGTGCTAGAAACCCTAGTTGTCCATCTAACATGCCACAAAAGATCAGTTGATTCGGGTTTGTGATTGCTTTCCAAGCGAATAATGATTTGAATCTTCTTGGAGAATTGAAAGTAGGTGCATTTCTAATTCTTTAGTTAACCTCTTCGCCGCTAATGACAAGGGTAACTCGTCATGCACTTTTCATTGATTTCAATGGAAATTCAATGAAAAGTAAAATATTGCCTTAGCAGCCAAGTGGTTAAGAGCAGTACTCTGAACTTGTGGTAAGTGAATAACCTACGTAGGGTGATCATACACAGATTAAACATAAGAATGTTTGTAACCGTAGCTGCTACATAATTTGGCAATTTACGTCCACCTTCTACAACTCCTTTACTTTGGAACTACAGCAGGAAGCAAGTGCCAATTTTTTTTTGGTTTAATGCCTGGACCTCACATGTCCTTTTTTTTAAAGTTATTTATTTTTATTTCTTTATTTTTTTTAAAAGATATTAAATAAAAAAACAAGCTTCAGAAATAAGCACTTCAAGGATGTACATATAAAGCAGTTGCCAGACATGGCCATATCACACCTTATGGAACACAATGTACACATATATTGTCGCTAAGTCGCTCCACCCGTTGGAGTAAGTCTCTAAACCCTCCCAGAAAACCCAGTCAGAACCCTTATGGGACCCATCACAGACCCCTGTATAACGACCACGGCCCCCATATCTTCTCCCATTTGCGGGCACATCCGCGGCTTTGGTACAACACCTACAGCAGTCCTTTTTAACTGAACCGATTTACCTATTCTAACCAGAGATTTTAATGTGGCAATCAGTGCTTCAGTTGCACCAAAATAGTTTTTCAGTAGAAGACAATCTGAAGACAGAGGCTGTAGATATTTGTTAATGATAAGTATTTGAGAGCATTAGGAGACGTTCCAGAAAACACATGTAACAAGTCAATTGTGTCAAGAGACTGAATTACGTTGTCTTGCCAAGTGAATTCTGCAGTGACTAATGTCAATATTTCACCCTTTGGTTATCTTTTTAGATCTGTCACATTTTTAGCCCGGTGTATACTTGTTCAGGACGACAGATAAAAAGGTGAAAGAACCTTTTTACTGCTCCAGCACTTTTCACATCCTAATGTACAGTCTGTGCAGGTGAGCAGAATGGAAAGCCTCAAAAGCAATTGATGACAATTGGTGCAGTGTTGCAGTACCCTTTCCACAGGCGAATAGTCTGGACCTCCAGAGCACACGGTTAGCAAGACTTAAGTACCAGCCAGTTCGTCCTTCTAATCTTCAGATACTTTAGGGTAGCTAAATGAATAGTTTGTGCATACTGTGCTAAAGGCTGAAACAGGAATCCAAACAATTAAAACCAAAGCAGAAAGGAACATTAAAATTGCTGCAGTAGAATTCGGGTTGCTTGAAAGAAGCGTAGTGGGACAATTGGGTACTTGCATAATTCAGGGAATCGGAGAACAGGATCCCCAAAGCAAGAAAATTGAGAATTCCTGTCTGGCTGAAGGTTGAGAAGTTGCACAATATAGAGCACTGCTTTTTTGCTACCTTTATTTTCTGAAAGAGCAGATTTGACTCTAGAAGAGTCTTCGGTACGCTCCAGTACCAAAACACGCCGCCACGCTAATTTGGTCCTTGGGGATGTGAACCCCTGTGTGGCTAAAAACTGAGAGGGTCTGTCACTCCAACACCAGGGGCCGAGACATATACCTACCCTACATTGTAGAGCGCTGGGAAATCAGCACATGCTAAGTATACCCAGGCAGTCATTAGATGCTACTGTGTGTCTGATTTCCACGTTACGAACTTTCAGTCCTGGGAGGAAGTGCAATTCTTCCAGCATTGTTTGGACTCCTGGTGGCTACCCCTTCTCCACTTGCACGACTCCTACCACCATTATTAAGAACTTAGAGGCTCCTTTTGATACCTCTTTTACCTATACTCTACTCCCTCATGTCAACAAACTACTTCTAGCTATGTTATCTTTCTATGTTGTGTTAAAAATATTTAGACAGGCTCATGCACCATAGGATCCTTGGTGCTAACTGTAAGTTGCTATTGGCAGTAGCTGAATAAGCTAACTCATTTAAGACGGGCATTGATGGAAAAGCCAAGTCTTGAGCGAATGTCTGAAAAAAAAAGGAATTTTCACATTTGATTGAGTTTGTAAGACCAGTCCAGTGTTTAGAAGTAAAAATGACAAATCTGCAGTCGCCAACTAACTTATATAAGTTAGCAGCAGAATATTAGAGGGGTCTCATAAGATAGTATTCATAAAATGGCCCTTGGTGGAATGTTGGAGAATGCTCATAAATGGCTTTGTAGACAATACAAGGAGAGATATAAAAACAGTCCTTTGTTTAATGAGTAGCCAGTGCAGCTTGAAAAGAAGGAAGAGGCATGTGCAAAACCATGAGCTCGTAGTATGAGAGAAGGTGCTACATTGTGAATTGGCTGAAGTTTCAGTAATAAGTGCTGAGATATTATGAATTGACTTAGACTAAGCGAAAGGCAATACGTTAGGAAATATTCAAACCTTTTCCCTGAGAGGATAGGATTAGCATCATCTTTCTTAAGAGTCGGAGATTGTGGGAACAAGGAGAAACCCAGAAGAAACTTGGCTTTTTAGAGTTTATCAATTTTTACCCCTTAATGTTTCACCAAATTGGACAAAGATGATATTGGGAGCCCATCTCAGGTGGCCAATAAGAATCAAACCAAGTGACACCTCTGCCATTAACGACAAATTGGTTTTATCAACATATACCTTCACTTTCTCACTACCTAACATGCGGTAGATATATTTCATGGTATTTTGGAATTTTTGATGGGAGGCAGGATTATTGTCTAAATGCACCAGTAGTTGTGTGTCATTGGCATCCATGTATTAATAGATTCCCATTTCTGAAAGCGCGTTGGGCAGAGGTCTACTGTTGATGTGAAAGTGAAGAGCCCTAGACACACCATACTTGTAGCTTGCTAGCCTTAAAAAGCCAGTTTTACTGCTGGAGTGTGCCCTTAAGGAAAGGATTTAACCACTGTAAAGCTTAATCCATCAATGCCAGCATCCCTGAACTGGGCTAGCAAGATGGCATGGTCAACCTTGTCAGAGGTGGCAGTGACGCTCAATAGGACCAAGTTAGTAGTGTGGTCCGATTCTAGCTCCCGATCTGAGATTGTCGCAGATGTCAAAATTACTCATTCTGTGCTATGAGCAGGGTGGAAACCTGCCTGAAAGGTGCTTACTAAATTATCACTAGGTAGATGGGAGCTTATTCGCTTTGCGATAAAGATACAGGGTTACCAGGATTGTACAATAAAAAAAATTGTAGAAAAATAGAGAAATAATTTTTCATATCCGAATCTGTTTTTTAGTAGAGTAATTGCAGAGGCAACTAAAAATGAATATGATGCAGTACCTCGTACCAGGAAAATATTTAGAAGCAAGACAGGAGGGGACATGGTCATCTGCCAATCTGGTTGAATACCAAGAGGCTAAAGCAGAGCCTGATTTTACTAAGGAAACAATAGAAAAATGGTGAAAATACCACAAGGAGATAAGGGCTAGAACTAATTTCAGTGGTGGCTATCGATGGTATCCTTTATCGGTCTTGTTCCTAATAGTAGTGATTTTATCCATAATATACCTAAAATAGTGATAGTGATTTAAAAACCGACAATTCAGCTTTATGTTCATGTTTAGAAATAAACAAAAAAAAATCTCCTCAATTTTCATTCGGCTTGATGGAGTATCATGGGCTTCTTCTGATGAGTTGAAGAATAAGTGTAACCTTTTGAGGTCGTTACTGTATTGATTAATTTAGCTAATTTTCAATTGCAGATAGATGCAAGCTCTTTGGAGTGCTTAAACGTAGTGGAGAGGAGAGGGATTTTCAATTTGTTTATGGAGTGATCTGTCAACAGCAGGGAGAGACTTTAAGATTGGAAATAACCAGCTTGATAGATCAGAGCTGATCTAAGGTATGACCTCTAATGTGCGCAGGGGTTAAGATAGGTTGATAAAAAAATAAGGGATAATTGTAATTGGATTTATATAGCGCTTACTACCCCAGACGAGGCATTGGAGCGCTTTACGGCAAGCAGCACAATACTCCGGATCCCAAGATTAGTGGTTAGTCCATTGGTTATTGTGATTAGTAATATGCTGTCAATAAAAACTGCATGCGTTTATTCCATTATCTTTGTGATATATTAATACCAGGTAGGTGTGATCCTTCATGGGGCTATGTGGTTTCAGGTGAATGGTTGCTGAGATAGATAGGCTGGATTCCAGGGCATGTTAGATTCCAGGACAGTGGCGCAGGGCTCGCACGCCTATAACTGGCTCCAAGAGCAGGCCGGCCCCCCACATCTGCAGATTGAAAGAGCAGCAGCGGTGGCGCCTTCCCATCAATGCTGTTCCATCCCCCAAGCAGACCGTCGGGTATTTTAGATTCTGTGAATTCTGTCACTCATGCATGGCAACATTTGTTGAAACGGCAGGCGGGCACTGTCCTATATTGAACTCTGACCCCGGTGGAATGGTGTTACTGGCTACCGCTATGCTATGAGAGGGAGGTGCTTTGCGCCCTGGCTTCTGTTAATCTCACTAAAATAGGGGACTTGTTCTCGGATGGTGCGACTCAAGACTGGGCTGCAATAGAATCAGAGGCCCATGATCACACGCCGCTTGTGTGGTTCTAGTTCCACAGAGTTAGCCAGGCATTGCGAGGGATGCTCCGGGACGACATGCTGGAACCCCCAGAGATGGCCTCCTTCTTCCTGTTACTGCTATCAGACTCTCCTAGTAAAATAGTTTCTAACATATACAATATATAACAGGACTACCGTTAAAAATCACTGCACTAAAGCCAGACTGGAATGGTAAAACGTTCTTGGGGTGGCGCTAGATGACGGCACATGGCGATATTGCTGTGACATCACGAAGGCTGTATCATTAAATGGATACCTTTTACAAGTTTGATCCTGTTTGCAATTGATCAATCAATGAGCACTGTCAATCTGTACACCATTTACGTCACTGTCTTGTAATAATGTAATACCTTACAGGGTTCTGGGACTAAGGTATTTTTATCCTCTGTGCCCGCAATGTACACTAAACTTGAAGTCATGTTATTAATATTTTTAAAGCGCAAACTGGTACCCGAAGGTGTCCTGGCGCTATCTACAATCTCCCCCAAAAAGACCTGACATATGAGTCCCAACTTAAACGCCAAAAAGCCACGTTTTTAAGGCTTTCCTGAATGCCAATCGATCAGAACAGTTTCTAAGATGGAGTGGGAGGGCATTCCATGCCCTGGCTGCACCTGCCAAGAAACTCCTACCTCCCCAGCTAGCTTTTTTAGAGATGGGGACTGTTAACAATTTTGCGCCCAAAGAGCGAAGTGATCTATTGGAAACGTACCACTGAAACTGCAGCTTCAGATACTCTGGTCCGGTGCCCTGAAGAGCTTTGTAAACAGTACAGAGCGACATGAACTGCATCCGTTTTTTAACGGGTAACCATTTAAGTCTTCTGATATCCCCGGAGACCGAAGCAAATTTAGCCGTCCCAGTGAGTAATCTGGCAGCCGAGTTTTGTAGATGTTGAAGTCTATGCAGTAGTCGCTCAACGACATAGTTAGTGCAGTCACTACAGTACGTTGAGTTTCCTTAGGAAGAAACTGTAGGATTTTCTTGCAAGTTCTAAGAGCAAATGTAGTGGGCGAGACAACTGAATTAACTTGGTCCTCAAAGTTGAGTTTGTCATCAATCAGCACCATTTTTTTGCTTTCCTGGTAGGGATCGGAAGCACACCCAACGAAGTACCACTGTCTCTGCCCTGTAATATTTTGTTTTTGGTTTTTTTCAAAATGGAATACAAAAAAAATAGAATCCAAGGATAGGGTTTTAAAGAGGAGAGGTTGTGAGCTATGAAATGAGGTATCAGTCAAATGCAGAATTGCAATGAGGAGGATTGAGGCAGACAGGCATGAGACTGAGAGCAGGCTATTCTTTGGAATAGAAGGTATGCAGAGGATGGGAGGTAAGGAAAGGGTTACTCTGTAGAAAGAAAGGAGAGGAATGAAGTAGAAGTAGGTCAAGGTCAATTTTGCATGCAGAGGTTAGGAGTATAGTGGGAGAAGGCTTTCGGAGTCAGCAAGCTGTAGCGGAATGTTGGCTGTAGAGAGAAACCACATTATACATAGTGCTCTGTATCCGGGGCAGACAGCTTAAACGTGATTCAGACTGCACACATCATTTAAACATTATGACCCCTAACCTGTTGTGTGCCAAGCCTATGACAGCTCTTTTAAGCATATTCTGGAGTACAAGATCTCTATGATGCAAAAGAGGAGTTTGCGCAGAAAACGAGGTCTTATTTAAAGGTTTTCCCCTCACTATTATGTAAATAGTTTTTTTGGTCCTGGCTGAGTGTTTCTCTCCAATGCGCAGACAGGTTTATGCCATGTTTTGCCACTTAATCCTGTCCATGTGTATGTTGTGAATGTGTGACTATTGTAGTATATGCTGTATATGAATACGCGAAGCAGAGTGATAAAGGCCTGTGGGTTCATTTTCGGACGTCCCAGGAATGTTTCAGTGCACAAGTTGGGGGTGAAATTGTTTTCCCAGGCAGTGGAAGTGTCTCGGGATGCAGGATGGAGGAGACCTTGACAGTGACGTGAGAACAAAGGAAATAATGCTCCTATAGAAATTCAATTAGGTGCTTCCTCTAGCACTGCCACTTGGTAGATAGTGGGGGTGAAGGAAGCTGCGATCTGTTCAGGGTGAGAAGGGTCCTTTAGGTGAGACCTGCCTTTTCTCTCTTCCCTGATCACCATCTTTGTGGCTGTTCTTAGCTAGATGCAGATAGTTCACACCTCTTTGTGCCTCTGTTGTGGGTGCTGCAGGTTTGAGACTACTCTGCAGTGAGGGGGCATCACCCCACACAAGGACTGTCTACAAAACTGCAAAGAGAAGCACTTGAAAAGGTTGCCATCCTGAAACAGTTCTCCTGCCTTCTCCTCTTGTTTTGATCTTTTTAAAATCCATCACACCTCAGACAACACAAAAACGTGCTTCACTCCCGCCACCACAACCCCTGTGTTCAATTTCAGAGGCTGCATGCGAAGAACTGCCAAGTTCTGGACTGACAATGGCACAGGCACTTTACCAGATCTTCTGCAGAAGGATAAAGAAAGAGTAGTGGGATTGATAGATGAACGACGGGAAGGTAGAAAGCTAAAACAAATATTCCTCTGAATATTAATATCTAAATCCATTAACTGGATTACAGTACAGAGGCAGAGAGACCCCAGACCTTAAACAAAAAAAACATATAGTGGAAGAACCATCCTGTTTGTGTGGACCCGGAGACCACGACAAAAGACCAATGCGAGTGATGTGGAGGGGTAGTGTAAAAGGTACAAGTTCCGGAGCTATATTATTTCCTTTCAAAGCAGAGTAGTCATTGAAAGGCACAACTTTGAAGTATGAGTGGTAGAAGCCAAAAGTGTAAATTAATGCAAAAAGGCACGGGAAGTGTGTGTGTGTGTGTGGGGGGGGGGGGGGGGGGGGGTCATAAAGAGTGTGTGCGTCATAAACGGGCCGAGAGGGCAGGCCTGTTGGCCCTTGTCTGCCTATGTGGCTGTCGATTTTCTCATGACATGCAATGCCATACCAGGTATCGTCATGTCACGATGCACATGACAATGCTGCACGTGATGCTCTGCATATCACACATCAAGTAACCTCTTGTCACACGTTACATTGCAACACAGCGCAAGCATATGAATGTTAAATTGTGCATAACACACTAAGACAGGATTACCACACAACACTTGCCACTCTTGTCAGTGAACACACAAAATGCCCTCATGTCTAGTCATTGCAGGCAGGACAGCGGCAAATACTATATGAACACCATGCACATTCATGCCACATTGCAACTAATCCTGAATCGTACACCAACCAAATGTATCATGCAACCTACACACACACGCTCGCACACACTCGCACACACACCTCCTCCCCCAATACAGCATGAAAGGCAGCACACACATAAATTACTTAGATGCCACCTATGCATCACTGTAAATAGGAAATAAAATTCAGGCTGTGTCTGCCAGCGCTCCATGCAATGTCTCTCTGGTCACGGTGTGTTGCCCATTCCCGGTGTCATGCTCTGTAGCCCCCTGCTTCCCTCTTTCGTTCTCTCTTCCAGGGCCCATCTTTCCACTCTGGGTCTGTATTAGTTCAGTGAAAGCCAATATTTTTACTCCAGCCCCATTTATTAAAGATACTTCCAAGGGGGCCAAAACCCTAGGCAAATTAAGATGCCTTTCCAGTCAAAATTACAGTTGGAACAAAACTACACGCATATACACCTTTTTTGTTTTGTCCTCGGATAAGCACCCTTTTGATCTCGTCTGCCCCTCGTGCTTATGTCTGGTTCAATTTTCCATCAATGCATGACCAAAGGTGCCACCCGGCACTATGTATCAAAAGCTGATCAAGGGGTGTAATAATCCGACATCATGGTCTTCCATCGATTTCCAACAAGTTCCAAAATGTCCTAAATTCTGCCTTACTATTGATCTTATTATCAAGTTCCCTAAAATATCTCACTGTGTCCCACCAAGTCCGCCAGGTTGTGGTTGAGGGTTGACACCATACTTTCAATATCTCCCTCCTAGCCATAAGTACCAGATAAAATATTAACAGACTTTGTAATTTCGAGGGACACCCAGATTCGGATCCTCGCTTTAGCACACCAAACATAATCAAGGTGAGTCTTACCTTCGCTTCCAGTCCCAAGATGTTAGAGATTGTCTTACCCACATCCATCCAGAAACCTTTCAGAGCAGCAAAGCTGGCAAACATATGGACGTTGTCTACCTCTCGAACTCCACACCGCTCACATTTAAATCCTCCATCTCCTCTTATCTTAGCCAGCTTCAACGGTTCCTATAGTCTTTGTGTAAGATGAAGAAGTGGTTTCTCCTTAATGCAGCGGATTTAATCACAGAATAAAGCAGCATGCTGGTAGATAGTTGCCCCAACTGTTCCAAGTATCCTTCCCAGACCAGATGAGGGGGTCTCATGTATTCTTCTGCAGCTGCCAGAAGATGTCCATACCAGCATGATACCTCCTTTCTTAGTTTTGGTTCCTCAAGATCGTTTTCAATGGGGTTTAGCTCGGCATCAGTCCACCTCTGGTTTCTAAGCCAAGCGGTTATCTGACAAAATTTAAACATGGAAAGCGCCCCATTAGTCAACTCCTTCCAAGTATCCAGAGAGAAGCCCTTTCCCCCTTCCACCAACTACCCCCCCCCCCCTCTTATTACACGGTTCTGGGCTCCCTCAGGATCTTGCCAAGCTGTCCAGCAGACACTCCAGAGTCCCTGGTGAGTCCCACACTGGTGACCACTTGCTATAGTGTAGAATCCCCTGGAGTGACTGAACCCCGTACCACATTTTAGCCGCAGCCTTCAGCACTTCAGCCGCACTTTCTTGAAACTTTTAGGGGTTCCGAACGTATACATGAAGCCACCCTCGGACAAATTGTTTAGCATAGCGCTGCACAAAAGGCCCACTAACAAACTATCAGGGCGAAGCAGTAGCATCCTCCTATTCGTCAGTTGATAAGCTCAGCAGTACAATTGTTCCCTACAGTCTGACCCCCTTTCTGACCCATAGAAAAGATATGATTCTTCCCTGTATTTGGATGAGAGATTTCCTTTGGAAATCTAGCAAAATATTATCAGAGACATGAGAATTTGGGTAAGGTAGACATTTTAACCAGGCTTACGCGGCCATGCAGGGTGAGGGGGAGATTCTGCCAGCTTTTTAGGATTTCATCTACTTCCTTAAGTACTTTCTCTAAGTACACAGAGGGGCCCTCTCCAGAGCATGCAATATTGTTAACCCCAGATATCTTAGTTCTTTTGAGCTGTGAATATCCCAATGATCCTGGTTCAATACCATTATCGTGTTTTAGGTTTAATTTATTTCATGACCAGACAGCTTCCCAAAAGACTTCACCTCTGCCATTAAGTATGGTATGTCAGCTTCAACATTTGAGGTATACAACATCATATCGTCAGCATATAAAGCTATCTTTCTGGATAAGGTTTTCTCTGTAAATGGCCTTATTTCAGTATTTAACCTCAAACTTTGCACCAGGGGTTCAATGTATAAATTACAAAGGATATGAGACAGAGGGCAACCCTGTCTAGTCTCACTACATATCTTGACCGGGGAAGTGAGACTGCCATTAACTAGCACCCGGGTGCGTGGCACACTGTAAATCTTACTCAGCACATTCCAGATCTCATCCTCAGTTCCGAAGTTCTTTAGTGTACCTGCCATATATTTCCAGTCAGCACGGTTAAAAGCTTTGGCCGCATCAAGGGTTACAATTGACGGGAGTTCGTTGAATTGTGGCAAGGTCTATTGAGCAAATTAGAGTGTATGTCAACTCTCTCATTTGCCTCCTGGTTAGGAAGCCGTTCTGGTCATTGTTTATTAAACTCCCCACTACCTTGCAATACGGGTTGCACATTGCTCGTAAAGACTTTATAATCGCAGTTCAACAGTGATATCGGGCGATATGATTGACAGTGTGGGGTTCTTACCCGGTTTTAAAATCAGCGAGATGACTGCCTCATCCCAGGACTCTGGTAGGATGGAGCCCCTCAATGGAGTGGCATTAACCAATTCTAAAGCCAGAGCGAGATCACTACCTCTTGCAACAGAATGTAAAACTCATTTGGGATCCTGTCCGGGTCTGCAGCTTTCCCTCTTAAGCATTTTAAATGCAGTCAAGATTTCATTCCCAGTCTTTTCACTGCTCAAAGATTGTTGCTGCTCAAGAGTAAGTTTAGGCAGATGCTTATCCAGCAACCAATTACCCAGCTTCTACTCACCCACCTCAAGAGTTTCTGAATACAGATCTTGGAAAAACGTATAAAATGCCCATTCAATCCCTTCTGTACCCTCCACCATCCTATCCTCCTCCTTCACCCATGAACCTCCTAATATAATTTCACGTTCTATCCATCCTAGCCTTCCATGCGAACAGCTTTCTGCACCTCTCACCCTGCTCATATTCCCTCAACTTACTAGCCCCCCACTGCTGTAATACCTAGCTTCCCACTGCTGTAATACTTTCTCCTCCAACTTCAGCTTAAACTTCAGTTGCAGATCCTCCAACTTTCCTTCCAGACTTTTCCTGCTCACCCCGAATATGAATTGCTTTCAGTTCTGTTTCTATTATAGCAATCTCCTTTTCTGTCTCTAGTACCTACAGCTTTTCTCTCCTGTTCCAAGTGATCGAGGAGCTCTTCAGTGCCCCTCCTTAACCAGGCATTAAATGTATCCCACACTATATGAATGGGGGCAGATGCCATATTCCTCCCAAATAAATTGCCCGAGCCCTTCTTAATCTCCTGCATTATTCCCGGCTGTATAAATAATCTTCAATTAACAGTCCACCTTCTTAGCTGCATGCTTGCTGGCTGGCAAGCAAAGTTTTATCAATAAAGCCACTTGTTCAGATATGCGGATAGGGAGATGCTCTATATCCATAATTATTTCTACCTCACCACAATCTATTACAAATTAGTAAACCCTTGAATAGTGACCATTCTTCTTGCTATAGAAGGAATAATTCCTACGACTCCCCTTTACCACGGATCTTAGAGGTATAGATTTTCCAGCATTAATAGAAATCAAGTCTTTGTCTTTGGCGAGCTAATTTGTGTGCGGACCAAGGACCTATCTAGGTTAATTAATGTTCAGTAAGATGTTAAAATCCCCACCTAAGATGACGGGGCCTATGAATTTTACCAAATTAGAGAAAAGGTTGGACAATGATTTAAACATAGTCCACGTTCTGGCCATAATAACTAGCTATGGTATACATGCTCTACCGAGCCTTAATCTCTGCTACTATCCAACGCCTGCCCTCGTCCGCTTTATATTTCACCAATTCCACCTCTGCTTTCACCTTAACCAGTGTGGCTATCCTCTTCGTATAGTGTTGCTGATTTGTAGCCACTGCTCTCTCCACCCACCTTTGCTTTGCCAAAAGGTTCATGCACTCTGGTTTTAATAAACGAGTCTCCTGCAGTAAAATGACTTGAGCCGAACTCTCTCCCAGGTATTGAAGACCCAAACGCTGTCTCCTCCTTACCCACAACCTGTTCACATTCCAACACAAAATTGAAAGTGATTCACCCCTCTGCTGATCACCCCCCCCCATAATCCCCCAGAACTCCTCTTAACCAAATTACCCCCAGTAATTGTGGCCCTTCCTAAACGAAATGAGGATTTTTTTTTCTACTTCTCCCTATGCTCCCCACCACGTCTGCCCCCCCCCCCTTTCCCCAGGGAACCCTCCCACTCCTACCTCCTGGCATTCCATACCAATTCAAGCTTATACCTATGGGAACCAATTGTGTAACATTTAGTTCTCTCCCTGAATTAACACTTACGTTTACACCTCTTACTTGCCCCCGGTTGCATTCTGGGCTATAAAGTTATCCACCTCTTACAGGGCCAGGGATGTGTGCATTTTGTTAGCCCACATAACCTTCAAGACTCATGGGAACCGTAGCTGGACCACTGCCCCCGTTCTTCTAAGGTCCTCCTTACGTGTACTCCGTCCAACCATCTGTCTTCGGTGGCACGAGAGATATCGGACCTAATTTTGAATGTGAGTCCTTCAACCTGCATAGACTTTAAGGCAATGCACAGGATTTTCTCTTTGACTATGAATGACTGAAACCAGTATCTTCCTAGGCATCTTACGCCTTGGATTCAGCATAAAGGGGTCGCAACGTACTCTTTAAATTTCAGCTTCTAAATCTATAGAGGAGGCCACCTGAGCTTAACCTCAACCCCCTACACACCTTCCTTAAAATCCAAGATTCTGATGTTATTCCTTCTTGAGCTGTTCTCTATTCTCTCCAGTTTCTTTTACAGCTCCTTTACCCTGTGCCTCAGCTGAGCTACCTCTTGCGTGCTCCAGCTCACAGTTAAACTTAGCTCCTAAACCCTACTTTCTAATGCATCATGCGCTGGGTCAGACTTAACATTTTCATCTCCAATCTTAAGCAAGTTACCTGTATCTCTCTTTGGTTTGCTTCAGAGGTTGAGAAACACTCTTTAATTTCTCATAACAACTCACAAAATATCTCCTGAACTGCTCCCTAGCCGGCCGATAGACTACCACCGTTGGAGGCCACCTGATCCAGTAAATAGAGCGTTGGTGGTGAAATACACCCCTTCTCTGGCCTATCTACCCTTCCTGCCGCTTCTCCACTTATATTACCTTGCGGTAGGCTCATTCCAGCCAATGGTGTGTATTTATTTGTGATGGGTATATTTGGGTATATTATCGGGGTACCTACATGCACTTCTTGAACTTCTCTCTCCTCTTGAATCTTATACTCCTTCCCTCTCCCCCCCCCCCCCCTGAGGTCCCTACACTACTCATGGTGTTTCCTTTGAAAAAATACCTCAGTGAAGGTGTTACTGTAGGGAACCTAGCACCTAAATCCCAAATTCTATCCTTTAACACAGGGTCCTTTATTGAGGGGTTTCTTGAAATGTTGTGGGCTGGCCCCTTCTGGCTGGTTAGCCTGTTAGCTACTCTTCACTTTCCCAGCCACAGTTCAAGGACCAGATGCGCCTTTCAGTAAGGCCTTTGACCTTAATCTATACCGCTTGCCAAATGCCTCATCCCCTAGAGCTGGCTTGTCGATTAGGCTTCCAAAAGCTTCAATTCTGCTTCATTAATCCTCCATTTTCCCTTTTCTTGGCTCCTACAATGATCCTTCTGTGCACAAGTTTACCGTGCCAAATCCCCCCACGCGTCAGCCAGGATACCGTGCCTTGTGCTGACTCTACCAATGCTCTTAACGATGAAACTGCTTCCACGTCGGGGAAGGACACGTTGAGCTGCTCTGATGCTATGGAGTACGCTCGCCATGGAGAACCATTGCAGCTCCAAGAACGGCTCTGTGATTCCCTGAGGTGGAGCTCCTGACCCGCTACTCTAGCTGGGTGACATGTTCCCGCTACATGAACTCTGCACCACTCTAATGTGACGCACATACACCTTTGAGAAAACTGAATAATTGTACTTCAAATATGCTTTGAGCGAGTTGTCTGAATGTTACCCAAACTGCAGAGGAACCCTACACCTGGATCCTACAAATCAAGTGAAATGAATGTGCACATTTTCTATTGGTTTCAAATTAAGTTTGGTACAATAAGATGTTGATTTGACAGAGCTCTAATAATATTTAAGACCAGCAGTCAAACATTATAAAAATGGCAAATATCATTTTGAACAATGAAGTTGAATGCTTAGTGATGCTTAGGGAAAAATAACTACAAAGGAAAAAAAAACTTACCTACCTACAAAGCATTTCTGGTAAAAAAAACAAATAAAATCTGCAACGGGCCTGAACAAGAGATTTTTGCAGCTTTGGAATATGCATTTGTATTATCAATTTAGTAGTTAATAGTAGCAACTCCAGTGGACACTTTATTAGCGTGCCTATTCTGTGTTACCAATTTATAACCATGTGGGAATGCCTTCAGGCTATCTGGGGTTGTAGTGTGTGTTAGCCAGGTCTCAATTAGCAAGAGTAAATCGAGGGAATGGTTTAGCAATAGAGCATTCATTTTGGTAGTGTGCTCTGTGTAGGCAAGTGGGTTTCCGTTGCAGTAAACCCCCCCTCCCCCCCCCTTGCCAGAGTTCTGATGCACTTTTCCTTGGTGTGCCCTGGGTCCCTGCCAATCAGGTTCCCAGGGCCTGTGTTCTTTCCCCAAAAACGAACCCAATTGGCATCTCTGGCCAAAGGCCAGCCCCTGGTAAATGGCACCCTAGGTACCCAGGGCACTGTGACCAGAGAAGGCCCCTAAGGGCTGCAGCACTTCTTGTGCCACCCTTAGAGGCCCTGTGCCCTGACACACACACACACTGCCTTTGCAGGCTGCGTGTCTTGGTGCAGAACAAAACAAAGTCGACATGGCACACATCCCTGTGGGCCATGTCCACAAAACACTGCCCTGGCCTACATTAGTCACCCCTCTAGCCGGGTGCCCTATGCCAGTGGTGAGGGTACAGATGCATGAGCCCTGTACCCCTACAGTACCCAGGTCCATTCCTGGGCAGTGTAAGTGCAGTGCTGCCATTAAGAGTATATGGTGCTGGGAGGTCGTCACTACAAACTCCATGGCACCATAATGGCTACACTGAAGACTGAGGTTTGGTATCAAACATTTCAGCACATTAAACCCACGCTGATGCCAGTGTGGGATTTAATGTAAAATGCACAACAGAGGGCATCTTAGAGATGCCCCCTGAAACTAACCCACGGCCAGCGTCCTGACTGAGAGGCTGCCTAGGCTGCCACACAGCAGACATGTTGCTGGACCCCTGGGTCGAGAGCCATCCGCTCTCGTGGGCCTGCAACAATGCACATCCTGGGGCGAGGTGCTAGGCCTCCTCACCCAGGATGGGCAGGGGAAGCTTTAAAGGCATGCCGCCTTTGTGAGCTTCTCCAGACCACTTGCTGTACTCAGCAACTGGTCCCCACCGGTTCTGACCCCCCACTCTGGCACGAAGACTAGCGGGAAAACCCAAGTGACGGAAGGCGGTGTGCCAGTCTCTGCCAACCCCACCCCTCAGGTGGGGGAGGCGAGGTGAAGCGCAACTCAGGGCTCTCGCCATCTTGGAGATGGGGAGCCCTACCCAATCAGGACTAGGCTCCCGCCCCCCTCCCACTAGAGAGTGGCAGGATAGGGGGTGTACTCGCCCCAGGAAAGGGACCCATTGGTCCCTGACCTTTTCCTACCTGTAACACCCCTAAATTTAGTATTTAGGGGCACCCTGAACCTTCCTTCCTCAGATCCCGATTCTGAAACTACAAAGAAGAACAAGAAGGAAGACCTGCCGTGCAGCAGCTAACAAGAGGACAACACCAACTGATTTGGCCCCAGCCTTACCAGCCTGTTTGACCCTCAAACCTGCTCCTGCTAAACCCCGGCGCCTCCTGTTTTCAGCCACCTCGAAAACCCCGGAGGACCTGACTGCCCTGTTCATCCAAAGACTGGGACTCCCACGAACAGTGGTTCTGCTCCAACAGTAACAACCCCTGGTGCCAGCCAGGAACCGCAAATCCAGCATACTCTGCACCCGCCGAGCCCGGCGCGTGCTTGAGTGGACAAAGACCATGAGAACGTCCCCTTAGCAACTGTGACCATGAATCCAGCACCCAAGGACCCTCCTCGACGCTCCTGACAACGCCTGCAGCCTCACAAGCAGGGACCCGTCCAACCGCGACCAGCTGAGGGTAAGATTTCCCGACACCAAAAGACACACCGGCGCCCCATGGCCATATGTACCCAACTCCTGGGTGTCTAATTAACTTACAGCTTCCCAACTTACCTCTCGAAGTGGTGGTCGCACCTGAAGAATCTCTGTCCCCGAGCTTGCAGCCTTTGTTCGTCTTGCAGCTTTCCCATTGAAATCCATTGGGCGCACAACGGTCCAAAAGCACCCTGCACCCAGCCGCCCGAGTGCTACTGGAAGTGCAGCATCTGTTCTATTCTACTTCCCCACTTGCCCTGTGTAAGTGACCAGGAGCTCAGCTCCCACAGCGGCGTGGTCTGCCTGCTAGCAGCCACCAACCAAAGGCCCCCTACCTGCCATAGTCTAACATTGGACCTACTCTCTCTGCACTCGGTTGCCCCTGTGCCGCTGAGGGTGTAACTACTGTACCTACCTGATCCTGGGAGACCCCGGAGTCTAACCCTAGAACCTTAACTCTGTCAGTCGAGTACTTACCTGAAAACCTTTAACCTACATTTTCTCCATAGGGTAACATTGACTGGTTTTTACTTGGAAATTCTTCTAAGTGTCGAGTTTTGAAACTTTGAAATGTTCACTAAAAATCATCCGATCAACGAAAACGAAATTACTAGTCTGTTACCAGGAGAGATCCCAGTGCTGGATCTTTGTGCCCAGCACTGACCTTAAAAAATAATTACAATCGATTTTCCGATAACTTGATTTTCCTCCATAGGATAACATTGCCTGGTTTTTACCAAAAATTCTTGTTGATTTTTGAAACCTACAAATATTCCTTAAAAATCGCCTGTGTAACAAAAACGATTTCTTTCAACTGTTTACAGGAGATGCTCCAGGGCTGAATCCAGGATCCAGCCCGAGTAAGAAAAACCTATGCAAAGTAATTGATATTGCATTTACCTTATATTGACATTGAGCTCATTGTTATTATTGTGTTAAGATTGTGTTGCATATTGCAACAACTGTATCTATTGCATTAAAAAGTCTATTGCTAAGTGAAAGTATTCAACTGTAGCACCTCATTCTGAGAGAGTTTTTTTTTTATACCTACGTGTGGGTCTAAAATAAAACAACAATATATTTTTATATACAAAACAATTGCCCTAGAGTTCAGTTCTTGAGTGTGTGAGACCATTTGCTGACTGAGTGTGTACAACAAATGCTTTACACTGTCCTCTGATACTGCATTACTGCTCGACCAATCTACCACTTTAGTGAGTAAGGTTATTTCTAACTTTAACCTCTGCCAAACCTCTGTGGACTCTGTGCACACTATACCTTACTTTGGTGCAGTATATACACAGCCACTTTATACACTCTGGAAGAAAGTGGATGTTTAAATAAATTTCTAGGCTGACAAAATTGTGCTACATGCCTAGGTGGGAAGAGTAGGCTTTACTAGAGGCCGAGGCATCAGTACCATTATTACGAATTCTGTGGCAGATCTTGGGAAGGAGAAGAAATTTTAAGGGTTGCAGAGATCTTAACTCTGAGACGAAATTAAGGTTGGCATATCCACTTAATTGATCATAGTATTGATCATAGTATTGTACTTTCTTTAGGATTTTTAAGTTCTGATAGTGAATTTGCAGATTGTTCAAATTCTGCTGCTCAGCGTCGTCTAGGGTGGTCTCCTCATACTCCGCTTTCATCTTTTTGTCCTTTAAGAAACTGATTAATTTTTAAACCCCTCTATATGGTATAGAGTTCTTCACCAATCTGATCTGTTAAGTAAACAAATTAACAACTTGTGTTCCAACCCATGCTCTTTGTTCCTACTTCCTGTGGTGTGCCGTAGTTCTCTTCCAGGGGATCCTCATCAATAGTCATAAGCATTAGAATATTCCCGCCCATGCGCGGGACCCCGGAAACAATATATTATATGTGCCTGTAATGGCTGGATTTTCCGCTTAGATGAGATCAGCCCCCAGGGGCCCCTATGACCCAGCCAAAACGTACTCACCTTCCCTCCTTAGATACAGATATATATACAGATCGCACCTAAGGATGGGGAATGACAATACACATGTATGGATTTTCTACAATATCTTATTCACATCCGTTGGTCTCGCGGCCACCCTGACCCAGACCGTTCTACCCTAGGGCAGATATGACACACAATCCGGTGCGTCTACACATGGGCCTGCAGAACCCAATGCTCCCTTTTCCAAACGGTTCGCAATCCGGCAAACCTACACGCCAGTCTCCCTCCTAGCGCTCTCACTTATTCAAGCCACAATCTTGTGGGTATCTACGCTGGTCTCCCACCCAACGCTCTCACTAACGCCGCATATCAACGACGACCACATTCCTATGAACAGTCATCAGGATAATGTCTCAGTTGCCTACTCAGGATAAAACTATAATAATGACTTTTGATACGGTTTCCAAATTATATAATGTACCTCCTATTCTTGGCATCAAAGGTCCACTCACTCCCTCTTTGTTCGATCACCATTTACCTGATCGGGATTTCACATTCGTTCACATAAACAACTCTCGACTAGAAGTTGCATTTACCGAGATTGAACAGGAACACGAGGCACACGATAATTCTATAAGAATTAGGATATTTATTGACAATAGACACAAATCACATTACTATGCAACATAATTTCTGCAAAGAAAAGGTAAAGATTAGAGTGCACACTATTTGGGAAAAGGACGGAGGTCACCTGGTTAATATGAAGTCTGGACTCGGCAGTCATCTAGGTTCCCTTCTCGTCTCTGTGTCCTGGCTCGCCTTGCAATCACACCCCAGCCGTCACAAGTACACGTCTGCACCGCTAGGCTCAACCTCGTCTGCTTCCCTCCAGGGCACCGGAACCTTGCTGGTTATTAGCTACCGTCTCTCTCTCTCTGTATCAGTGCGCTCCGCGCTAATTCTCCTTCAGTCTTTCTCCGAGAGTTTCGGTCTTAAATCTTTCTCGGACTTCAAAGATGGCGACTGTCCGCCATGAGATAATTAATGGCAGAGATGCTAACGGCTAGATGCCGCCTACGGACTAACTGACAAACTGACTAACACCTTCGCTAATATCAAAGCCCGTTCCTTCATGGAAAGCTACGGCCAGTAACCTGCCGCCCACCAAATTCTTGTACCTCCCCGTACCAAGGACACGTTCCCAGCCGGCCGGCCTGAAGTTGTGTCTTCGGAGTGGAGAAAAATACATTCCTTCGATAAGGGCCAGCTTGAGCCGGTTCTCTCCAAGCGAACAACAGCTTAAAACTAAACATTACACTTCACCTAGAAAGCCTTCTCGAGCTACCGGGCAGAAAGCAAAATGGAGTCTGTCTCGTTTAAGGCCTACGGGGCCCACAATATACGTAACTCCATGGAAAATATCCTAGCATGTTAGCAAATGGGCAAATCATAACTAATACTTATATATCTATCCCCTAACTTAAATTCATAAGCCCTACATTAAGGAAAGTGACACGAAAATGCCCTAATATATGTAAGACAGGGGCCCTGTCTATAGTCCTAATCCCTATGCTATGGGGATGATAGGCTGGAGTCACTCTCCATCATTCTCCCTCTCAAAAGAGCCAGAAAAGGGCAGCCATTACAGTGCCCCACATATATATAGACATATATATATATATATATATATATATATATATATATAAAAATAAGCAATTGCAGCCAAATAAAACAGTAGAGCTGGAATATGCTGTGAAGAATTTCCACCATACATGTGTATTTGCATTAGAAACATGAGAAACAACACCAATGCTTGTTTAGAAACTGTTTTAATGCTTAGAAAGCAGTAGAAATTCTTATAACACACTGTAAGCATATACAGCTCCCAGGCTGCATTGCAAATACCCAGTCTAAAAAGACTGAAAAGCTAACTTGTAGCTGCATGTACTAAAACTGACGCCGTGCCTTTAAGGCACCTCTGCCCCTAGCTTCCCATCATGCCTCAGGGGTTACAGTTAGGTCAGTTGTTCTTTCCGGCTCCTTCAGGAAGGACCCTGGATTCACAGCTCCACACTTTTCTGCCTTTTTCAGTCAGAAAATCTTCTAAAGAACAATTTTTTTGATTTACTTTGACTTTTAACATCAGGGTCAAGTAAATAACTGCTTAGCAGTCGATTTTTGTGAGGTTTTCCTGTCAGGATGCCCTCATTATTTGATTGCCCTTCTTGTGGCCACAAGAAGGCAAAAACAGACTCTCATGAGGTCTGTATTTTATGCTTGCCAGAGGATCATGATCCTAAAGACTGTTCACATTGTAAAAATCTGTCTGACAGGACTCTTAAAGACAGAGAGAGGAACAGGCTCTATGGTCTGGCCCAGAGATCCATGAGAGGAAGATCTACAGAGAGGAAGAGTTCAAAGAGACCCAGAACTCCCTCCAAAGGCAAGTCAGAGCGTCTATCAACCTCCGCACCGGGCTCGGCGCTGAAAAAACAACATCTGATGGACAGTTCGAGAGAAAAAACTCCGTCGACGTCGGGACCGGCGTCGATGAGGAAGTCGTCGTCGAAAAGAAGTTCACCGACGACGAAGAAAGCTCCGCCGTCGTCAACTAGGCGACGATCGGCGTTGAGAGAAGCCACGAGATCACCGTCGACGAGAACATCGACGTCAAGACTTAAGTCACCTCCGCCGTCGTCAACCAGGCGACGATCGGCGTCGAGGCACAGATCACACCCGCCGTCGTCTCAACGTCGACAGGCTTCTAAGAGTGTGACACCTCCGCCGACGTCTCCACGCAGGCGCTCGGCGTCGAGGAGCAAGAGCCCCCTCGGACGCTCGCCGTCGAGGAAGGGATCATAATCGTCGGCGCGTCGGCGCTCGACGTCGAGGATGTCCGATCCTCCGCCGTCGCCACATATCAGGTCGACGTCGAGGGCATCGTCGACGACCGGACAACGTCGATTGACATCTCCGTCAGACCAAGGTCGGTCGACGTCGAGACCTCCGTCGAAGGCAGGACGACGCCGTTCGACGTCAAGGGAGAAGACTCCGTCGTCGGCTCATCATCGCCGATCGACGTCGAGGGACCACAGGTCAACGTCGAAGCATTCAACGTCGAAGGTTATCACTCCGTCGACGCCGCAGAGGCGTTCAACGTCGAGGGAAAGACTTTTGAGACGTCCTCCAACACCGGTGAGACGGAGATCTCCTTCAGTGCCTTCGACAGTCCTAGTGACACAATCTGCTTCTCACCATTCCTCCTTAAGTACCTCTGGTTCATCGAGGTCCTCTTCTAGGAGTAGGAGTCCGGTGCAAAAGACACCCCAACGGCGGTATATCACACAGGCAAGACTCTCGCCAAGATGGTATGGTCCGTTGAGTAAATGGAAGGATTCTGGAGCGACGGAGAGACTACGAAGGTACTTGAGTCCAGAGCACAGGTCCCCTCTTCAGCAGCTTGCAGAAGAGGCAGACAGACAGAGTTCTACCAGTCACCGATCACGCTCACGAGAGAGAAGAGCGGACAGGTCGCATACCCCCAGGGTCTCCCGATCACCAAGGAGGGAGCAACCCAGATCTCGAACACCGAGAAGGGAGGTACGGACTGAGAGATCGAGATCTCCACGAAGGGAGCATCAGAGGGAATCACGTTCTCCACGAAGGGAAGAACGACCTAGAAGATCACCTGTGAGGAAGGAGAAAACTCACCACAGGAGGAGGAGAACTCCATCATCCTCCTCTTCATCTTCATCTAGATCTTCTAAAGGGGATTACTCTCCAACGCTGGCAGACAGCCCTCGCTCCAGAGCTTCCCCGCTTGACGACGTCAACACGTATCTGGACGTCTTACAAAGGGGTGCTCACAAACTTAATATAGAGATGGCTGTTCCAGAGGTGTCCACTACTGTGATTTTTGAGACCCTTCGTCACAAATCATATACACGGCCTTTGCTCCCATTGGTTCCAGGGATAATGGACCCAATCAAAGAGGTTTTCCTCACGCCGGCAACGATCAGGGCGGTACCGGCACGTATCCAAAAGAAATATAGGCCGGCCAACTCGGATCCTATGTTTGTGAAGGGAGAGCCTGCGGCGGACTCAGTTATAGTAGCCTCAGCTAAGAAGAATCACACAGTCGCTCCTTCTTCTTCAGTTCCTCCTGACAAAGACAGCAAGACTCAAGATTCTTGGGGACGCAGGGTGTGCAGCACAGCAGCTTCATCCCTGAAAGTCTCTAGTGCATCAGCACTTCTTGGAAGGTACGATAGAGCTCTATGGGACTCCATGGAACGATTCAAAGAGAAATTACCCAAGGAGGACCAGAAGGACTTTGAGGAAACAGTGACGGAGGGCTGTTTGGTGGCGAACCAAATGATTAGTTCATCTGCAGATAACGCCCTTCTAGCAGGACATGCCTACTCACATGGGGTATGTGCGAGGAGATCTTCTTGGCTGCGTTTAACTGGTCTCAAACCAGATGCCCAGCAGCGCATCCTCAATCTGCCCTTCTCAGGATCTTCACTCTTCGGGGAGCATGCCGATCAGGAAATGACCCGCATGAAAACAGAATTGGACACAGTGAAGGCGGTTGGTCTGGAGAGAAAGAAAGAGCCGTTCAAGCAAAGCTTCAAGACCAACAAGAACCGGGGAGGCCAACAGAGGGTTCAAACCCCTCAATGGTCTCAAAACAAGCCACAAGGGAAGGCGCAATACAGAGGAGGAAAATCAGGCAGAGGCAGAGGCGGACATCATCAGTCCTCTACCACGCCTAGAGGAGGCAAGGCCTGAGCAGTGGCTTCCTCTGGCGCCGTTACCCACTCCAGTGGGAGGAAGTGCTTCGCAACACCTGGCAGAGTGGGTCAGCATCACAAAAGATCAGTGGGTGCTGAATATACTGCGCAATGGATATGCGCTACGTTTCCGGAAGAGACCACAACCGATTCCTCCAAAAAAATACTCGCTCGTACCATCTAAAACTCCTCAAAAGGGAGGTGAGCGTCCTCTTAAAGAAAAACTCAATCGAAGAGGTACCCCCATCCCAAAGGGGGAGAGGAGTGTACTCAAGGTATTTTCTAGTCCCCAAAAGAGACCAAGAGGACAAGTTCAGACCGATTTTGGATCTTCGAACCCTCAACAAGGTGGTGGTCAAAGAGAAGTTTCGCATGCTGGCACTTCATCAGATATGTCCTCATCTACAAATTGGAGATTGGATGTGTTCGGTGGATTTACAGGACGCGTACTTCCACATTCCTATAACACCAGGTCATCGGAAGTACTTGAGATTTCTGGTAGGGAACAAGCATTACCAGTACAAAGTGCTTCCCTTCGGACTAAAATCCGCACCAAGGGTATTCACCAAGTGCATGGCAGTGGTAGCGGCATGTCTGCACAAAAAAGGTCTCTTTGTGTACCCATATCTAGACGACTGGCTCCTGAAGAGTCCATCCCCTCGTCAGGCCACCAAAGACTGTCACCTGTGTCTTCAACAACTACACAGGCTCGGCCTCCACGTGAACACAGAAAAGTTGGTCCTGCATCCCACGCAAACTATCCACTATCTGGGAGCAGTTCTAGACACAAATTTAGGAAGAGCGTTTCCTTCGCAGGAGAGACTATCTTCCATGGGGCAGAAATGCAGAAAGTTACTTCAGTTTCCTCGTCCAAAGGTGCGAGAAGTAGTGTCTCTACTGGGCTCCATGGCGTCCTGCATCTTCCTAATACCGAACGCCAGGTTGAGGATGCGACCTCTACAAGAGTCTGTGGAAGATCAGTGGGACCAAGCAACTGGAGATTGGGAGGATCGAATCATCCTATCTCAAGCAGCACTGACCTCAATACAGTGGTGGACTCGCCCTCGGAATGTCTTGCAGGGAGTCCCTTTTCAGCAACCTCTTCCTTCGCTGTCTGTGGTAACGGACGCATCTCTAGAAGGCTGGGGTGCTCACATGGGTCATCTTCAGATTCAGGGTCGCTGGTCGACCAACCTTCAGACATACCACATCAACATGCTGGAACTTCGAGCAGTTCATCTGGCGCTCAAAGCGTTCCTTCCAGCAATAACAACGGACAAAATCCTGGTCCAGACGGACAACACTACAACTATGTTCTATCTGAACAAGCAGGGAGGAACTCGATCTCACCCTCTGTCTCTGGAGGCCCAGACAATCTGGCACTGGCTTCTGGCTCGGGGACTGTCGGTGGTGGCAGTACACCTTCCAGGCGAGCTAAACACAAAAGCGGACGCACTCAGCAGGCACTTCGAAGATCAGCCAGACTGGGTGCTAAACGACGAAGTAGTCGAAGAACTCTTCCGTTGCTGGGGTCGTCCAGACATAGACTTATTTGCCGACGACGAAAACGCCAAATGCCACGCCTTCGCGTCCAGGTTCCACCGGCCAGGGACGCAAGGGAACGCTCTCCTGCTGGAGTGGACAGGAATGTTCGCCTATGCGTTTCCTCCTCTGGCACTGATTCCGAAGGTGGTGGCCAAGCTCATCAGATCGAGCATGGACATGATCCTAATTGCTCCGGATTGGCCGCGACAATGGTGGTATCCAGACCTGTTACATCTGTCGCTGTGTCCACACAGACGCCTGCCGTGCAGGCCAGACCTGTTGAGCAAAATGAACGGGAGGATCCTGCATCCCAACCTCCCGTCGCTGAACCTGACTGCATGGCTCCTGAGGTCTTGCAATATGGGCACTTAAATCTGCCTCCAGAATGTATGAATATTTTAAGAGAGGCAAAGAGACCTTCCACAAGGGCGTCTTATGCGTTCAAGTGGAAAAGATTTTTCATTTGGTGTAAGGACCATGGCTTCGATCCCACCAAAGGACAAGAAGAGGTAATCCTTCCATACCTCCTTTACTTAGCTACATCAGGGTTGAAATACGCTTCTATTAGGGTTCACCTATCCGCCATAGTAGCGTACAGAAAATCACCTACACAAACATCGTTTTTTCAGGTCCCAGTGGTTAAGGATTTCCTTCAGGGATTAAAGAAGGTCTATCCCCCTGTGAGAAATCCTTCTCCTCCCTGGGAGTTGAACCTGGTTCTCTCCAGGCTGATGTCTACACCGTTTGAGCCTATACACAAGGCCTCCTTGCAGCATCTCACTTGGAAGGCGGCCTTCTTGGTGGCAATAACCTCTGCGCGCAGGGTTAGCGAGATACAAGCACTCTGCACCAAGGAACCTTACACTGTGTTTCACCACAACAGAGTGGTAATGAGGGCTCACCCATCTTTCCTTCCAAAAGTGGTATCGGATTTTCATATAAATCAAACGATTACCCTTCCTTCGTTCTTTCCTAACCCATCGACCCCAGCTGAGAGGTCGTTGCACTCGTTGGATCTTAAACGGGTGCTAAAGTTTTACCTAGAAAGAACGAAGGACACCAGAAAGACAGACCAACTCTTTGTCAATTATGGTTCAATGAGGACCGGGTTTGCAGCTGCCAAACGGTCCATCTCCAGATGGATTGTCTCATGTATCAAACTAGCATACCAGCTGGCTGGCAAACCTTTGTTACAATCACCCAAAGCTCATTCCACTAGAGGGAAAGCAGCCACAATAGCGTTTTTGCATGACATTCCTATGTCAGAAATATGCAAGGCTGCTACATGGAAATCAGTCCATACCTTTACAAGGCATTATTGCCTAGAGTCTGATTCCAGAGCGGATTCTCAAGTAGGGCAAGCCTCCTTGAGAAACCTGTTTGGGTAGAATATAGCCTATTTTTGGGCCTACGACTATGAATGTTATCTGTTGATTCCTTTGCCCGCAGGGATGAGGTGAGGCTCGCTACTCTATTCTAATGCTTATGACTATTGATGAGGATCCCCTGGAAGAGAAGGATTAGTTACTTACCTGTAATCCTAGTTCTCTTCCAGGGGTATCCTCATCAAAGTCATAATCAACCCTACCGCCTCCCCGGGCAAAGGACTTTTGTTTATTAAATTGGAGATGTGTTTAACCTGTTATTACCATGGTTTGGTTTTCAGTCTCCGAAAAGAACAACTGACCTAACTGTAACCCCTGAGGCATGATGGGAAGCTAGGGGCAGAGGTGCCTTAAAGGCACAGCGTCAGTTTTAGTACATGCAGCTACAAGTTAGCTTTTCAGTCTTTTTAGACTGGGTATTTGCAATGCAGCCTGGGAGCTGTATATGCTTACAGTGTGTTATAAGAATTTCTACTGCTTTCTAAGCATTAAAACAGTTTCTAAACAAGCATTGGTGTTGTTTCTCATGTTTCTAATGCAAATACACATGTATGGTGGAAATTCTTCACAGCATATTCCAGCTCTACTGTTTTATTTGGCTGCAATTGCTTATTTTTATATATATATATATTTATATATATATGTCTATATATATGTGGGGCACATATAATATATTGTTTCCGGGGTCCCGCGCATGGGCGGGAATATTCTAATGCTTATGACTTTGATGAGGATACCCCTGGAAGAGAACTAGGATTACAGGTAAGTAACTAATCCTTATTTAATAAATTGTGTGATGCTCCGCTCCTATAGTAGAGCATTTTATGTAGAGTAGCACATTTGTAGAACCACTATCTCTTCGTATGTTTGCTCCACACCCAGAACACTATCTTTCTGCAAGTCTCTTAAGAGCGTTTGCCTGACATTAGAGTGCTATTTGGGTATCAGTGCACTTTATAACTAGAAATGTGTGTTGCAGTCTGTACTATGCAAGTGTGCAGAACTCTGCCCTGTGTATATTTGTTACAGCGAAATGTAGTGTCCTCGTCACACTCTTATTGGTATGCACATTCCGGCAGTGGGGGGAAGTGGGGCAGGGTTTGGGGCTTATAAAGGTTTATAAAGAAAAACTTAGATGCATTAATACCAAATCTGATCAACTAACACACTAGAAAAGGTCCTAATTGAATTTTTACAAAAACACGTTTAATACTTTAAATGTCAACATGCCATTGGTGATTAGCCTGCTGTTAAAAAAAGGCCTACAATATTCCCCTTTTAAACAATTGTGTTATTTAATTTGTGAAGAGATTCTCTAAACTTTATGTTAAGAAAGAGAAATTCCTGTCTCATGCTCTTCTAGTAAGCTTCAGAGAAGTAGGCCTGGTTTATTCCCCTTTAATGATTGTTAGCCCAGTAGATACTGCACTTTACAAGTAATAAAGATGGCCCACAAGCACCAAAAACTAATTGTCCTGGCCAAATTTAACCTGTTGTCTTGTCTAAATCAAAGACTTAGTAGTAGTCAAATGCTAGGAAACACATGCACCTTGTGTAGGTTGCACTCTCCTCCTACTGCTAAAATACTAACCGTATGTACTGTAACTCTGTCCATCACCCTATTGCTATAGGTCTATCCTGCCACCCCTATGCTGTGATTCTGTTTTTCTTCTTGTCCTACACATTTGCATCAAGAGTTGCACCTGTGCTAACTAGTTCTGGACCACCCCTCCCCCCAGAATTGTACTGTGTCCCCCACTGCCCTGACAGTACAGCACAACTGCCATTGTCATTCTTTATTTGGTGGGGTGCTTGTCGTGTGTATGAAATATACTATTAAACAAAGACTGTGCCTTATCTTATTGGACACATTTTTTCTTTCTGTTACAGGTATGGATTTCCCTCAGCACAGCTGCCACGTCCTGGAAGAACTCAACCAGCAACGGCAGCTCGGACTACTGTGTGACTGCACCTTTGTTGTGGACGGCATTGACTTCAAAGCTCACAAGGCAGTTCTTGCTGCTTGCAGTGAGTACTTCAGGATGCTCTTCGTGGAGCAGAAAGATGTGGTGCACCTTGATATCAGCAATGCTGCAGGTCTGTGCTGTTCCTTGTGTTCCTTGTGTTCCTTCTGCACACCATAGCTCTTTTGCTAGTTTAATGCTTGCTCTGGTCTAGTCTTTTGTAATTTAACTTAATCTTTTGCTCAAATTAGACTTCTGGTAACTCATCGACTCTTTCCTTCCAAGCGTGTGCATTTTTTATTGTGTGCATTTCATTGCTTCTCTGTTTGTTTATCGCTGCCTACTCTGCAAATGGAAATGAGGCAGTTTTTGGTTCTTTGCAGGGCTAGGTACTGTCCTAGAATTCATGTACACAGCAAAACTTAATCTGAGCCAGGACAATGTGGACGATGTGCTTGCAGTGGCCGGCTTCCTCCAGATGCAAGATATAATAAGTGCCTGCAATACGCTGAAGTCCCTTGATGTTCCTGTGGGGACTTGTCCAACGAGCATGGAGATTCACAGTATTGCTCAAGGTAAATATTGTCCATTTGTCTTTCTCCCCCATAATAAATGAGTATAAGCATTGGATCATTTAGTCACGGTTTTCCCGAGCAGATGTGTTCATATATTTATCAGACACCTTCTTCAAAAGTAGTTGTGTAGAATTGAGGAATTTTGCTTTTGCCAGCTTCATCAAATTATGCACATATTGTCACCTCTTTAATGAAATTTTTCAAATTTCCTTAGGGACAATCTGCTAAAGGCATTGAAAAAAACCATTAGGCATCGCTCTTAAAAACGTGAGATCTATCTTATTGGCGTTATTGGTGCTTATTTATAAAAATGTAAAAGATTAAAAACAACTCAAGATACTGGAAGAAAAGCAAACATGTCTTAAAGTATCTCAGAACAATACATTTAATTCAATTATTTTAAATCTTTTTAAATAGCATGGTTTAATTTTGAAATGACTTTCACTCATGTAATGCTGAACAGAATTGTAAAACTTCCTTGTTCATTTTAATGGAAAATGCTGGCCAAGATCTTTTTTACTTTCCTCAGAAATAAAACTAATGCAAAAGCAATTTGATCTTCTACAGTAGCCCATGGAGCAGATTTAAAGGCTTCAAGGAGATGACACATCTCTTTTCCAGTCATGGTAGGTACACCTTCTGCCTCAAACTCCTGCTGAGTGGGCACTGGCCCCACAACCCCAAGCACCATAAAAACCTTAGTGTAAACTTTAGTGTGCCAAGGCCTGTGTTTTTTTTTGTTAGTTTGCGCTCGTATTGCGTGAACTTGGCATAAGCGCAGTGTATAAGAGTGCTTTACATGAGCACCAGATTACATTACATGAGGTCTGGCTCCCTTTTTTAGGTCCCACCCTGGCGAAAAGCGCGCAAAGCGTGCTCTCTCCGCGAGACCTATAGCTGTCCACTCTGCTTCCAAGGAGACAAGAGATGGTCACGCGCAGCACGCCTGTCTCCCTTGAAAGCACACACAGAGAGACGCACGCACACACACGAGCGCACATACACGCACACACACACAACTCCTAAATCCCCAGCTCTCCTTGCACCCCCTCCAGTGTCAGCCAGCCATGCGCCATCTGCCAACTGCTACTCTCTCCCCGCATTCCTTACCGTCGTTCCACCATGCTACAGCGTGATGCCCTGCAGCGTGTCCCCAGAGCTCACAGGATGCTCTGTGTACTTCTCAGCCCAGGCAGCCGCCGTCACGCTGTCCGTGCTGCCTTAGGAGCGGGCCAGGCTCAAGGACAGTTCAACCTCCAATTCAGACTCGGAGCCTCAGGGCAGGTAAACGCTGTGTCTTCTCCGGCGATCCTCAGCTTTCGCCGGGACAGCCGATGTGCGCGCTCACGTCGTCTCGTGCGCTCTCACCGCGCTTTCAGTTTCGCACGCTGAGGGACGTTCTCGCGCCTCCCATAGTCACTCCACCAAACTGACCGAGCAAGCTACCTTTCTTGGTCCCTCGACCTCCTAGAATTACCCCGTGCATTGACCTCTTTACCCGGAGTTCCTGCCCCTTCCCTATCTTAATCGGCACTTACACGTTGATCCTATTTAAGCAGTGGAATTGCCCTCTGCCCATAACCTTCTCGATCCCTTGAAACCGCACTTTTGCCGCTGCATCGGCGCCCGCCCTACACCCATCCACCTTTTTTGTCACCTGCCGAGCCTTCCCTCCGAAAACAGAGCCCCCACAAATTCAAAAGCCGCCCCCGCCGACGGATGCCCACCTCTCCACGCATCTCCAGCAAACTTGACTGCCCCGTGTCCAGCGTGCCCAATCTGCCTTGCCAACTTGCACCACCTGGCCTGCATCACCATCCACCTCCTTATTTCCTTGAGCCCCCGCCCCGGGCGCAACCCAACCCATGAGAGAGCACACCTCTCCCTACTCCTGGTCGCCCTGACCTCGTACTCTGTGTCGCTTTAAATATTTTCATACCCTTATTGTTGAGGGCAACCATCACCCTCAAGTCGGCAGTTCCGCATACGCTCCCGCCCGCAACCCCCACCGAACACCCCTCCCCACTGTCATGCCAAGCCCCCATGTGCTCCCGACCCCCACCACACATCCACAAGCCTCCCCCAAACCCCCACAATTTATAACCTGCCACACTTTCCCAAACGCCCATCCCTGCGCCCAAGTCCTCCCGAGTGCCCATCTATCCCAATTCTGACGCACGCCACTGTCCCGCAAGACACCGCCTCGTCCTCCCCTGTATCCTATACCTTTGTCACAATCACTAGCAAACTCCACTATGTACTTGCCTGCGTGCGGCACAACACCTCCAGCCCCTCAGACAGCACCGCCATTCCAACCGCAAAGAGCCTTGCATTCGCCTGCATGCCTCCCTCCTCACCTTGACCCTTAGGCCGCACAGAAACCAACCCCACACTAGCCCATGCCTGACCCCCACCCGAGCCTGAAAACCAGCAAACCAAGGACCCCAGCCGCTCCCCCCATCCTCCGCTGCCCCCTGCACTGTCAATGGTCGGCTGATATTGCGGGGAGTAGTGACTAACCACTGTCCTCTCCCTTCCGCCATCGATGCTTGCTATCCCACCCACTTTTAACATTTACTTGCATTGTCCAACTACCCCCCTCTCATTCTGCTTCCTTTTCCGCACCCCAGCCACCCCACCTGCTGCCCCGTGTCCTTCGCCCACCCGTTCTCTCCTATACCCACTATACTGCAGCCCCCCCCCCCCCAAGCCCACCCCCTCCTCCCACCTCAACTCGCACTTTGTCGACGCCGCATATCTTCTCCTGACCCAATTACCGGGATCCCTCGTAGACTGTGCTGGCTCTGCCCCTCCTGATTCTGAAACTGACCAACGCAGTCACCACGCAGTCTCTTCTCTTTATCTTACGATGTCTGCCCTGCCACCATTTACTTCGGACCCTCACACCTCCTTACCCTCACCCACCCTCACCCCCCCTCACTCACCCTCACCCCCCCTCACTCACCCTCACTCACCCTCACCCTCACACACCCTCACCCACCCTCACACACGCTCACCCACCCTCACACACGCTCACACACCCTCACACACGCTCACTCACCCTCACACACGCTCACTCACCCTCACACACGCTCACTCACCCTCACACACGCTCACTCACCCTCACACACGCTCACTCACCCTCACACACGCTCACTCACCCTCACACACACTCACTCACCCTCCCACCCCCTCACCCTCACACCCCCTCACACACGCTAACTCACCCTCACACACGCTCACTCACACTCACTCGCCCTTACAACCTCACACCCCTCTCACCCTCACTCACTCTCACACCCTCACACACCACATCACTCAGGAACACCACTGCATCACTCAGGGGTCTGCTATCCTATGCTCACCCCAAATTTTTGCTTTTTGCTTCACTGGTTTATGACTTAATGTGGCTATGGACCTGCTAATCAGACCCACAGCCTGCTGTTCTCTCTCTAAATTGATGCCAATGCACTCTAGGTGCATTACAAATTGGAACTGGTTCACCTTATAGGCCCCTGTAACAGTGTACCCCAGGTACCCAGGGCATAGGTGTATCCAAGGCCTACCAGGGGCTGCAGCATGTATTATGCCATCCCTGGCCTGGCCTCCATATTTGACACAACTGGCTGATCAATCAGCTGGGCTAAGTTGGTGTAATCACCTCTTACTTAGATGTAGTATATCTATATCTAACATATCTGGACACATGTTAACCTATAAGCTACTCCTATGGAAGGCCTCGACAATCCTGGAGGCAGAGTGCTTGGTTTCATGTGAGATGGTGCTCTGGCATGAGCTGAGCCCATCTGCAGCTGCCGGGAACAACTCCCTTAGCTGTTCCGGGATATTGCCATACCATATACTCTTTAAGTGCATTATAATCCTCGCGGTTACTTGCTAACTTTGGTTTGGCTTTATCAAAACATGTCGAGTAAGGTGCCATACGAATTGGGATACTACCGCCTCGCCAATTCTGGCGACGGGGGTAGCATTTCACCCTTCTAGAGGGACACGACATGTACATAACCTGAACCCCGGTTAAAGTTAAACTCGAGCCTCAGCATCACAAAATGGATGCTGCCACCACAGACACAAGTCTGACCTCCTGCTGCTGGGAGTCCTTCCAGCGAGGGAGGCTTGGATAAAGGGTTTCCTGCCTTGGGAGGTGCGAGCACCACCCCAGACAGGATTTTGTGTATTGGGTAGGACAGGGCTGAATAGAATGAGACATGCCTGGGGCACACAAGGTGTCCCTGTGCATAAGCCAGTCCAAACCGGTCCTGGGGCTTTCCAGACCCAGTCCTGGCGCGGAACTGGACAAAGGAAAGGGGGTGTAACCACCCCCCTTCCTGGTCCCACCCAGAGGAGGGACCTAGCAGTTGATCCGGCCCCTAGATTTGGGATAAGAGTAGGAGCTGTGTCCCAAGACTTCAGATCATCCTGAACTCGACTTGAAACTAAGAAGAAAACTGGACTCAGACATTCTGCTGCACAGAAGACTGAAGAGCATCTCCCTTGTGGCCAAGGAGTGGCCACCCTGTGAACACAGGCACCACCCAGCAACTCGACGTCTGCTTTGCCGCCGCCTCCCGCTGGAGCCCGAGCCCAGAGCCCGACAAGACCTGGATTCCCAGACATCTCAGAGCCCGATCCACAGTCCCTGAAAAGAAGAGACCCGTGGAGGCACCGAGAGACGTGGGACCTGCCATCTTGGAAGATCCGCGAGAAGCTGACTGCGAAGCACCCGAGGCACCCTCGACGCTGGGCTTTGGGGTTTGAGAAGCCCCACCATCGAGCAGCATCTGCACCGAAGATCAGCCTCTCAGCATCTCCACGATCTGCGTGGGGCCCTTTTGCATTTTGCCACTCGACGCGTTATCCCGGTTACTAGCCCGTTAGCTAGTGGCCATCTTGGCGACGAAATCCGAAATCAACACCGCTGGTCTGGTTGCTCCAGACTGGCCCTTGCTCCTGTAAAAAGGAGCAGCCCCTCTGACCTTGCTGGTCCGAGTGAGAAGCTTGCATCGTTTCCTGCGTGGCTTGCATTAGCCAAGGCCTGTTTGCTCCGATCAAGAAGCCGACACCGCCATCAGCTAGAGCCTTCGTGGGACAGCTCATGATCAATGCCTGGACGTCCTCGACCTCTTCGTGTCCACGTGGCTGCAGAGAATCTTCACTTCTTCGCCTGTTTACACCCGACATCGCCTGGTTCCCTCCTGGTTCCACGGTAGTCACTGGCTAGTGGCTTTGAACATTGTCCCCTCTGCTTTCAGGTCTTCACCTCTTCAGATCCACCCTTGGATCCACCGGAACTCACCTCGACGACCCGCCTGCAGCATCTTCATCTACAGGCTCCATAGACCAGCGTGACGAAACCCGACACACTTTGAGACATATGCACCCGCTTCCTGTGGGTGAGGTAACCCTGGCACTCCGGCGCTCCTGTGTAGCAATACACCTCTATTGTCTATGTTTCAAGTTGCTAGGTTCTAGGTCATCCGGAAGGTTCCCTTTTCAGTAACTTTGTAACTTTTACGACCATTGACATTGCATTGGTGAATGCGTGTGCTTTAAGCGCTGCACCCGAGTCACGCGGGCCTTTCCCGACTTAGTCACTGCAAGTCCCGAACAGCTCCAGCGATTCCCAAGGCCCTAGGCCTACTTCCTTTTCGATTAGTGGTACTTATACCACTATTTTAGTATATGGTTTGAGTGGCCACCAGGGCCTATCCATATTGTGCAACTTATGTATATTTAAACTGTGTTTTGTTTTAACGCATTTGCTTCTGTGCTCATAAAGAGTATAGGGGATACTTGCAGTAAATAAATATATATATATTTTCAATATATATCTGTGTGGTGTCCTTTCATTTGGTATTCAAGGGGATTGTATATGGTAAAACAGCTTGCTTCTCATGCCTTTACAGAGTTTAGCCTAAGACTGCTTTGTCCACGCTACCTCTAGGATAGCTGGTCTATAAGGTTGACTTACAATCAATCATCATAAGGGTTGCTTGGCATGGTACAAGGTGATCACTAGAACTAGTGAGCATCATATACCAGGCCAACTTCTCACAGACACCACCACATCACTCAGTGACACCACCACATCACTCAGTGACACCACCACATCACTCAGTGACACCACCACATCACTCAGTGACACCACCACATCACTCAGTGACACCACCACATCACTCAGTGACACCACCACATCACTCAGTGGCACCACCTCATAACTCGGGGGCACCACCACATCACTCGGGGGCACCACCACATCCTTCGGGGCACCGCCACATCCTTCGGGGCACCGCCACATCCTTCGGGGCACCGCCACCACATCCTTCGGGGCACCGCCACCACATCCTTCGGGGACACCGCCACCACATCCTTCGGGGACACCGCCACCACATCCTTCGGGGACACCGCCACATCACTCTGGGACACCGCCACATCACTCTGGGACACCGCCACATCACTCTGGGACACCGCCACATCACTCTGGGACACCGCCACATCACTCTGGGACACCGCCACATCACTCTGGGACACCGCCACATCGCTCTAATACACCGCCACATCGCTCTAATACACCGCCACATCGCTCTAATACACCACCACATCGCTCTAATACAACACCACATCGCTCTAATACACCACCACATCGCTCTAATACACCCCCACATTGCTCTAATACACCCCCACATTGCTCTAATACACCGCCACATTGCTCTAATACACCCCCACATTGCTCTAATACACCCCCACTTTGCTCTAATACACCCCCACATCGCTCTAATACACCACCACATCGCTCTAATACACCACCACATCGCTCTAATACACCACCACATCGCTCTAATACACCCCCACATCGCTCTAATACACCCCCACATCGCTCTAATACACCCCCACATCGCTCTAATACACCCCCACATCGCTCTAATACACCCCCACATTGCTCTAATACACCCCCACATTGCTCTAATACACCCCCACATTGCTCTAATACACCCCCACATTGCTCTAATACACCACCACATTGCTCTAATACACCACCACATTGCTCTAATACACCCCCACATCACTAAGCCCAACCACATCATCACTCAGCAAAACAACTGCACTGTCCTTGCTTGTTTTTACCTGTCGCCTGCCCAAGATCAGGAAGCGGGCACACCGAACCAGCACCTCCTCACCACTTCTTGTCAGCCAATACCAACCCCCATGCCCAGCATACACAGAGAACTACACTTCTATGGCACAGCAGTACCAACTGCCTGCCTTCCTGCCCCTACACTGTTACCCCGCGGTGCAGCCTCAGGACAGTGGCTACATTGCCTGTGTCTGCCCCGCAACACGTTGTTCCTGCCATGGAGGTTTCCCACAACCGGGTGCAGTTAATAAGTACAGGGACCCAAAGATATGTGGCATCTCAGAATAAGAACGGACGGGGTACAGGTAGGCTTTTTTAAATTTATTTGTTTTCACTTTTATATAGCGCAGACTTTACCCGCAGGTATCAGAGCGCTTTAAATCCGCATGCTTATAACAAGCAAGACTAGCACTCTATATTACTTCCAACTTTGCTTAGCATAAGCAACAGCTAACCATTCACAAACAATGTTTATATACCAATTGCAAATAAAAAAAAATAATTAATGCAAAGCTTTGTCATTTACAATGCCAGTAACTCAAACTTTAATGCTGCGAGACCTATTGCATAGTAAATGCTTGTTTTGTTTAGTTATTATTTTTACCTTTTTTAGGCACAGGGAGATGGTGAGTTCCCTAGAATCACAGCATGTTTAACCGACACCAGGACTGGAACCTACTTTGCCAGTTCTAAAGTTGGCAGCCCTGGATTCTACACAGTATGTGGATTGCAGGAGATAAAACAAAAGTAATCCTTACAATTATTTCTTTTTTTTTTCAGCCTAGTAAACATATACATGGTGCTGTGCTTTTACGTACCAGCTGGAGGGATGAGGGACGTTGAGAGCATGGGGATAGATGTTTGAGGGGAAAGCGGCTGCGAGGGAGAGAGCTAGAAAACACCTACGCTCTCAAGGAGTGATGAAGAAAAAATAAAGTAGTTTTGGGAATGTGAGCAATGGAAAAATACAAGTCATCCAGTCAAAAGGAAAGGTAAAAAGGCTAAGCTCTGTTGGGGGAGGGAGCACACAAATAAAAAAAAAAGACAGGCCTCTGAATAAGAGGCAAGTATATTAGAGTGACAATAAAGCCAACTACCAATGGTAAGCAATGAGTGGCTGTAAGCCCACTGTTAGTTTGTGGAATGTTCTAGAAGAGCTCTTTTCAGAAACATCTGCAAAGCTTGTGTGCAGATCTGAAAAGTTTAATATTTCAGTTTTTAAATGGTTTTCAATTAAATTGGGCATTCAGTTTTTACTCATTCATTTTGAGTTTGGATTTCTACCTAGGTAATTGCCATATTAAAGTTGAGGAAAAATATACCGACAAAAAAGCTGAATTTAATTTTGGAGGTGGGATGGTAGGAGATGCAATTTTCTTTAAAATGTACAGTTTTCTGTAAGATGTTTTCTTCAAGATTATAATGCAGGACATCACTTCAAGTGCATATTTTTTTTATCAGTGGAGTAATTGGGTAAAAATTATTTGAAACCCGCAATTTCATTAAATTTGAAGGATTGCCTTGTTTTAATTCTAGTCCCACATGTCTACTGTAAGCCCACATACTGCCACACACATTGCCGCACCCAAAACCTTGAGCCAGTGATATTCTGATTTTCTCAAACTTACAGCTGAAGTGACTCTGTCCTTGTTTAGTAACTTAGGCTCATGGGTATTAAGGTTTCACTTTCTCTGGTTCCAACGTTACTAACTTGATTTTTACAATTCAATTTGGACAAGTATGATGACCGCTTTGACTTCCAAGAACACTTCCGGTATTGGACTACAAAATAAGATAGGAGTTTAGCACACATCATGCTCTTGCCGATATGTCAGTCAATGGGTAGTGTGACGAAACAAAAGTTATGCTCTTACATTGTAGTAGGCTGGGAGCAGTTGTTCAGTTATGCAGATGCACATTTATTTTTTCACGTAAACTTCTGCTGCCTCAAGCAATATAGTGTTTAGGCTACAGGAAGTCAGAAAGGTAAGAGGTCTTTTAGTCTAGCTGCGTCAAAAGGTAAGCCGATGTGTGGACTGTTTATATTGATTGTGAGGAAGTTATGACGCAAATAATTCCAAATCCAGTTGCATTATTCATGCCTCTTAGGATTAAAACGCAGAATACAAAAATCATCTTAACAAACATATGTGTTTACCCATGTACATAAGCAAAAAAGACCGGCGTTAAGCAACTTTTAGATTGTTCATGGTATTAAAGATATGATGATTGTGATTTAATGCTATCAGGAGTTTTAACTTAAATCATATGCATTGTGCTTTTGAGGTAGACTGGTGCTGAGTACAAGAAATTAGCTGGAATATTCTTGAGTCTTAGACTTTATTCAACAAAGTGAAACTGTTGTGGGGAAACTATAATAAAACAAGCACTGGCGTTGCCAATAGGTTTCGCATTTTGAAAGTTGGAGCTATTGGTTTTGTAAATAACATTTTATATTTATATATCGTTATTGGCATTGTCAATAACAATATATAAATATAAAATGTCATTTACAAAACCAATAGCTCCAACTTTCAAAATGCGAAACCTATTGGCAACGCCAGTGCTTGTTACAATTCTAACCAACCAAGTTCTGGAATATTTAGAGAACATTTTTAAAGTTTTAAAAATATTGTAAAACAAGATGAACATGTTCTAATGTGACGTCAGTGCACAGTCCCTGTGGCTGCTACCCCGAGGGAGCCGCTGAGGGCAAAAAAAACGAAAACGTCAGGATTAATTCGCCCTATTATCAGCCTACACGTCCAGGGCTTTAAGGGAAAATAAAAAAACAAAAAAGGCACCGGGACGGGTCCCATCGGGCTCTCCATTGTTGCCCTCACTCTCACGTGAAGAAACATCATCTGAACCCTGCAGCAGACCTCTCGTCACTGCCGCTGAGGTCACTTGAAAGAAACTCGTAAAAGTTCTTTCAGTCTCAATTCAGAACTGAATCATTTTCAATATTATGAACAACGAGGTCATCGTTGTTGCTGATTTTATCTTATGCAAATAACAACCCTTGGCAAAGCCAATATTTCTGGCTTGTATGTGTAATAGCTTTAAAGAGGCAGCCGGACGATTAATCAAGACGTACTGAACAGAAAATGGTGCCTACAAATAGAGGAAGGTAATGCCAGGGACAAGCGGCTATCGGAGGCGGAGATGGATGAAGCCAGGTTGTGCTGAGAACAGAAACATCTAAGAATGAATGCGGCATGGCGATTCTAGGGTTGTTGCAAGCGACTCAGTGATGTTTCAACACGAACTGTAAACAATGACCGGAAGGTACCCACACGATCATATTAAAAAATTTAAAACCCGTTCCAGAAAGGGGACGGCACAGTTCTTAACGTGAAGCCATTCCTGAGAGAGAAGCCTTTGTTAACTGCTGCAACTGAAAAATATAACCACTAACTTGCTAGAAGCAGCAAATTGGAGCCTTCTTAAACGGGAGATGCGCGGAGGGAAGCCGGATGGGGTCGGGAGAGCCTGGTGGGGGGGCGGGAATGCGAGATTGAGGGGAGGAGAAGTCGGATGGGGGCGGGAGAATAGGGAGAGGAGATGCACGTGGATGGGGGCGGGAGAGCCTGGTGGCAGATGGGCCGGATGGGGGCGGGAGAGCCTGGTGGGGGGGCAGGAATGCGTGCGAGGGGAGAAGTGTGATAGGCAGATGCGCGGAGGGAAGCCGGATGGGGGCGGGAGAGCCTGGTGGGGCCAGGCGGATTAGGGAGATGCTCGTGCGTGTGTGGTCACGTGACCCGCTTTTGTGGTCACGTGACCTCACATGCACTGTAAAGAAACCGCAGTGGAAACCGCAGTGGTTTGACTATTCGATTGAGCCCATGAATTTTCGCCATTCCATTCGCAAGCGAATGGTAATAGGCGAAACCTAAAAAAAGACAAGACTCATCTTGGCAAGGCAAAAGCAGGTTTACTGTTGTGGCACGGAGGATAGCTATCCCCACACAGCTGGTCTCATATGGTTTCTCGCCGACAGCCACTTAAATAGTCACACAAAAATTGTATGTTACAAAAAGGTAAAGAACAAGCTGCCCCTTCACATATTTGTTACAAAAACATCACATCACCTGTGTTCTCAAACTCCTTATCTTTTCTCTACTCATTCTTTTTTGCAATTCCAACAATACTTAACAAACCGTTTATTTACCTCTTTCGTATGCATGTGTGCCTTATTGTTTGCTCCCAAGGCTTCTTATCAGATTCTGTGTACTCTTGGCTAACAACTCTTGCCTTGATTCTTCAAGTCACGTTTTCAATCATTGAGAAAACAGAATAGTTGCTTGGGTGCTGTGACCACAAATTCCTTTAGACTTGCAAACACTGGTTATCCTTTAACTGTAAATGTATAGGCATTTATATAGCGCACTACTTACCCGGAGGGTCCCAAGGCGCTTCGACCGCTGCAAAACCCTTCCTGGCTTCCCTGAGAGATGGTCCCTTAATGGGTATCTCCAGGGTGAGACCAGGCATCCCCGGCGGTCTGGTGGGGCCGTTAGTGAAGATGAGGCAAGCTAATGCCCAGAGTTGCCGAGTGTGATCGCTGATCAGAGTGGGCACCGAGGCAAGAGAATTATCGAGTCCGCTGACCCTGGTCCAGAAACCTGCCGCGCCGGGAATCGAACCCTGGTCCCGGGCCGTCCTCTGCTCTCGGGTCTGCCGCCTCTAACCAGTGAGCCACACTACTTCACCTCACCTTCACCTTCAACTAAGACCTTGTTGATCATGCACTTTGTTCCCTAGGGAACTCTTCACTTGCTTGCATCCTGGTGGAACTTTGGCCTGCACAGTTCTTTCACCACATGTAACTCTGCTATGTTGTCTACTGATGACTGCGTTACGCAACTGCTTCACATTGAGTTTCCTCTCCAACATGTCCCCACTGGGTCTGTAATTGGTATTAAATGATATGCATTACCCTGAGCATCTACTACTTGTGTAGGTGTCCTAACTGTAAACGTCCCTTCCGCCTTTGTACTGTTCGTTCTACAATGTGCTAAAACTAATTGAATACCACAACATAACAGTGCCACAAGGGCTGGCAATAGAGCCTTTAACAGTCCTGACACCCAGGATGGTACTAAAGCAAACCATCCATCAAACCATTTATCTGGGGCACCTCCTTCATCTACCATTTTCTTCTGTAGAATATGCAAATTTTGTATAGCCTCTGACAAAGTTCCATTGTCCGCATTGTTTGCTGGGACATACGCGCAACAAACATTTCCTATCTTGGCACATACCCCTCCTTCCATATCTGTCATGAAGTGAAGTACATAGTGATGCTGCATAATCTTCATTCCCATTGCACACAGCTCTTCCTTTATGGCATTAAATCCATCTATCATTGTATTCAGTTCCAATCTAGCTATTTGTAACCATCTAGCAGTTATCTTTGCCTGAAAAAAAGGCAGAATACTTCCAAAGAATAACTGAGCATCATTAAACAACTGGTACTCTTGGGGAACATCATTCCAAGTGGTAGTGCCGTAATACTCTGCAGCTCTTCTCTTTTGGTGATGATGTAACAAAGTCGTTGGATGGCTCATTGTGTATTCATGTAAGATTGACAAGGTTACTCCCAGAATTACAAAGGCAGGGGCATGCAAAGTGACTAGTGAGCAGAGGCGTCTTCAGTTTGTCGGTAATTGAGTGTACAATAGTTCTCCACACTGCCAATAATAGACCGCAAGGCTGAAGGTGCCCCCTGCATGCCAACGTTATCTGTTGTGGCACTGCAGTTATGTCATACATTAACTGTGCCATTTCCTCTGACAAGTAAAAAAAGACGTTAACCTCATGACTATCTGAGGAATTACTGTACTATCCATCTAAGTATATCGCCCAACATTATCATCACATATGCGCGTACACTTTGGTAATGAATCCTGACTAATATCAGTACCATTCCATAAAGATATGGCCCTACAAGGAATTTCAATATCAGAATGCCATTGATTATGGGCATTAACCGATCCAATAACTCTAAATCCTGGCCTACGAGAACAATCTGAGGGTAAAGGATTTACTAAATAACTATTAAACTTGGTGGGCGGGCATGTTACTCCTAAAAGCCCTAAACCTAAGACCTTTTGTATCCATTCTGCAAAGTTAGGACAACCTGTTTATTTCATTCGTGCTATCTTATCCTTAATGCACTGCCTGTCTGTAAGGATATATAAAACTTCAGCTAAGGTGTCATTTTTTGTAGCATTAACTAGAAACTGTACTACCTGAACATGTTGGCTGCATTCAGGCCTTAATCCTACACAGTTAGAGATGTAAAAGACTTAAAGCTGTGCTTGGGGGTACTTCTTTAGTTGAGTGTAACCTATCTGATCCTGTGGCACGCGGAATTAAATGGCAAAGGAAACGCAACCCATTAGTGCTTTCTGATCATATGACACATTAGCATGAGTAGACCGTTCTCTTTGCAGGTGTACGATATAACTAGTAGACCTTAAATATATATTACTATAGAGAAGCAATAGTAGAAATTTTGGTGTCAAAAGACAAAAAGGGAAAAGGAAAACCAAATAATACATAAATACATAACTTTTTTTTGCTGGCTCACAAAATTGTCCGGGCGGAGGTATCCTGCCATCTACCTTAAGGGCAGTGGGGGATGGCCATTGTTACTGTAAAAGGACCATCGAACTTCGGGTCCTTACATTTCGGATAAATGTCCTCATTTATATACCTCGTCGCCTATGTGCACAATTGGGAGGTCGACCTCAGCGGTGGCGCCATTTTTCTTTTCTCTGGTCTCCTGTTTAGAAATAAACTTTGCAGCTTTTGTTAGTTCATAGAAATAGACATGCATTTTATTGTTCAAGATTTCAGCTGTACGTTCTCCCTGTACCTTACTTATAATGGTAGGTATTTGCTTATTCATAAGTCTCCCTGTCACTATCTGATGGGGTATCAAGTGGTGATCAGAATTAGGTGTATTCTTAAGGGAGAATAGTGCTAATGGTAAGCAGTACAACAATTGTTTATGCAACGTGGTGCATAACTAGCTGATCTTATTCTTCAGTAAGCTGTTTAGGCGCTCAACAATGTCATTGCTCTTTGTATGATGAATAGAAGATAGTTCATGCTTTATCCCTAATATTGTGGTGAGATGTGTGAAAACTGCATTAACAAAGCGTGCACCGTTATCAGATTTTATCGCTTCAGGAATTCCCCAGCGAGAGAATCACCTTACTGATCAGAAACATAATAGCTGCATTAGCATCACAATGAATGCATGGTCCTGCTTCAACCCAACGAGAAAAAGGACAAACCACAACTTTGAGGTACCGATAGTTGTTGCACCTGTCTATCATGTCCACATAGGCAAGATTGATCGCTTTAAAAAGACCTTGTGGTCGTCGTATGGTAGAATTTATCACCTTCAATGTTGAATTTGGAGAGAATTGTTGACCAACAGTATAATTATGAAAGGTACATGGTTAGTATATCATTCAAATTGGGAACTAATCAATATTGTTGTATTTGCATAGACAAATGGTCTCTTGAGATATGGGCTGGCAAATGCAGTTGATTAAGAGCTATAGTAAGCAAATCCTGAGGCATGACTAGTTTACCTGTAGATATTTGTCTTTAGATTAAATCATCCCTCGACTGGGAACACCCTTTAGTCTCCCATAGATGTTCTCATGCGGTGGAACATCTTCCTGTAACTTTCGAAGATGTAAATGTGCTGTCTCAGCATAAAGAGGTGTAACAAATTCTGTGGTAGTGTTAGATTCAGACTCTAATGGCGTGGCAGTCTGGGGCCTCTAAAACAGAGACATGTTGTGAATCTGATGGCTCAGGCAGGGATGCAGGATACAAAATCCTGTCCAGTTATCTGTGCTGCACATTTTACAACTGCCACTACTTGTGGTAAAGTAAGTTCCTCAATTAAAGCCTCTAAAAGATTATTATGCATAACAGGACCACCGTCTGACTTAAGGAAGCCTCTCTTGTTCCATCTCATAATGCTAAAATGTACAGTAGTAGTTTCATAGGCCTAATAGATCATGATGTCATTCCCTATTCCTTGTTTAAGAGCCGCTTTCAAGGCAGTCTATTCTGCTGCTTGTGCAGAATAATGTGCTGGCAGTGATAACGGCTTCACTATGTGGAGTGTGTCTGCAGAATCATTCTGTTGTGCCCTGATTACTGCAGCAGCTCTGTCTTACTCCTTTGTCCTAGTCAAAAGTAGAGGAAACATCATCAAAATAGACAATGCTACTGGGAATATGATCTCTGTTGCTTGACAAGATTAATTCAGAATATATTTTGCACAGTCATGTGCATCATGCCCAGAGTCCAATATAGGCTGGGCAAAACATTTCACCGTATGCCACTTCACAACCTTCAAAGATGGTAGTGACATTATCACCTCATATCCTGCCGGGTCTGGTTACTTAGTGGACCAATGCGTCCACTGTAGGGACCTGTGTTTGACCTCATGGTCACCAGTTCAAATTCCAGCAGGTTCACTCAGCCTTTCATCCTCGGAGGTCGATAAAATAACCATTGAGTTAGGTAACAATAAACATCTGTTATTCGGCGCCAAGATGCCCACGGGTGACCATGCGCTTTACAAATGCACGTTATATTTTATACTGGCACTCTGTTTGGTTAAAGTAGTCTTAGCCTTCTGAATAATAGCAAACTCTGCATATTCTGTATAGAGCGTCCAAGGTGCCCCCATGACAATGGGGGTACTCTTCTGTACTACAAAAGCTGCAGTGGCAAGAGTTTTCTCACAACAATAATGTCCTCTCAATACTGAATTCAACTGTCCATTAAAGTATGCAATGGGTGTGTCCCTTTTGCCAAAGGACAACTGTCATCACTTGACCATTGTAATAAGAAATAAAACACTTTGGCATAGTCAAGATTGTCCAAAACTGGGGCTTTCGTTACCTCAGCCTTCAATTTCTAAACGTCTCCCTCATTTCTGGCATCCATGTAAGCTTATCGTTTGTCTTTCACCTGTTTAATAGAAGCCAGCAAAGGTGCTATTAAAGTGCTCTGATCAAAGACCCATTGTGTCACATAATTACAGAGGCCAAGAAACTTCTGCATTTCCTTCACCATTTGTGGCTCAATCATTTGACGTATTGATACAGCTCTTTCAGGTTAATAGTCAGCCAGAAGCTGGTAGTAATTGTCCTAGGTAATGGACCTCCTCCTGACAATAATGAACTTTCTCTTACTCTACTTTGCATCCTCTCTGTGCGAGAGTAACCAGAAGAGATATACCGTAGTATTTTTTCCACTCTGTTGTTCTGTAGAACTGCAAACTCGTATGTCGTCGACATACTCCAACAATGTACTGTCACACTGAAAGTTTGACAGATCATTTTTCACCACTCTGTTGAAAATGCAAGGGGACTCATAATACCTTTGAGGCAAACAAGAATACAATTACTGAGTCCCATGATAGGACAACGCTGTCAAATAATGACTGTCAGGATGGAGAGGGATGCTAAAGAAAGCATTCTTGACAATTATGACGGAGAACCATTTAGCATCTTGAGGAATATTTGTCAAGGGTGTGGAACAATCGGGAAATTTAGTACCACTACATCATTCAGTTGGCACAGGTCTTGAATCATCGTCCAGTATTAGCCTTGGATTTCTTGACAGGGTAAATAGGGGTGTTACATGGAGATACTCCAGGGTATATTACTCCTTGCTTTAGCAGCGCCTTTATAGTAAGGGTGAGACCTTAATCTGCTTCTTTGGAAAGAGGATATTGTCTGACCCTAGATAGAATAGCACTTTCCTTTAATGTAATACTGAATGGAGAAGCGGTACGAATAAAGCCTACATCATGGGGACCCTTAGTCCACAAGGGGTCTGGCATTTAGGAAAGATCTGCATCCCTGTCAAAATCAAAAGCTCTAACTGGTGTGGGCGTCCTTACTTCGAATACTGTTCTCAACAGTATGTCATCATGTTTTCTTGGAATCTTCATCAAACACTTGATCATCCAGTATTTCCTTAACCATTTTACCAGGCTCAATGAATAATACACATGCACACAAGAGATGGTTATGATCACAAGCTATTTATTTATTTTGAAGGTTTTAAATAGCACGAACAAGACCTTTGTGGGTATCGGAGTTTTTTACACTTGTTAAGAGATGTATACAATCAATGCAAATCAGAGCACCATAGGTCTGTGTTATCTCTAAGGCCTTTATTTGCAATATAAACTCTTTGTCAGGTATCCACGAATTTTGCCCTTGTCACGGGAAAAGGAACTCTTTGGATAACTGAACCTCCCTTTCTAGTAACTTGTTTTTCTGCTATTGTTATATATAATGCTGTGGTAAAAGCTTCTAAATCCGCTCTAATTTGATCTCCAGTAGAATAATCTACTTTTACAGCCATGATCCTGGAAGGAGGAACTCCAGGGGTAGAACACATCATAGTTCTATCAAGCTCTAAATGAATTGTCATATTTAATTTGGTATTAAATCTGTTTTTATTGACCGAATACAAAGCAGGGAAACAGAATTAAGCCCCCTACAGCCCAGCTGTCCCGCTAGCGGTAATCTGGCTGTACAAGCAAGGCAATGATAAAAGCAGAGCCTCTCAAGGTTAAACACAGCAAGCCGCCTACAACCCATCAGGGCTGGCCGAATCTAAAAGGGGGAATAGTAACAGATTAGTAGTGCTGTGGGCGAGCATTCATGCCAGTTGAGAAAACAAGAGGCCTAAGGCAGCAGTATGTAGACCTACCGAAGTCAGTAGGCTCCGAGTAGTATTCCGTATTTAAACACTGAACAAAACAAAAAAAAATATAGAAACAATAAAGAAAACAAACATAACCCCATCCCTCCCCCACCCCCTCTCAGTGAGCAAAACAAAGGAAGGGTGTATGTCAGCCTAGGCGCCCTGGATGTTGTTACAGGTCCACTACGTCAGGGAGAAAGAGGGGACCAGTGATGCACACTCTTATGGGGTGACAGCGGTGTCATCTGTAACTAAGTTCAGGATACGGTGGTATTGTGGGCAGGTCAATTCTCGGAATTTAGTGGAGAGAATAGCTAAGAAAGGGGCCCAGGTTTTGGCATATTCTTTACTCTTACCCGCTTATCCTGTCTGCAGTGTTCAATGCAAGCGCTATCTGCCGCCCCCTAGTCGAGTGCAGGGGTGGAAGGTTATCGTATTAGGGAGGCCTAAAAGAGTGTCAGCAGGGAGTCGGGGTATGGAGGAGTCGAAGGCCAAATCAATGTCATCCAGTATCTTTTCCCAGTAGCGGGTTAGTTTTGGGCAATGCCAACGTAGGTGGGGAAGTGTCCCAGGGCTTCCGCATACCCCCCAGCAGAGGCCGTCCTATTGGGATTGCCATATTGATAGTCTATCAGCGGTGTAATACCAATATGTTGCAATCTTGAAAGCTGTTTCAGTATGGCTCGAGGAGTACGTAGTGTGGTGTACCCGATAAAAAAAGCATCCTCCCATTCCTTGTCTGACACTACGTGTGTCCTAATTGTGTCTCACAAAGTTTGTCTTGCATTACCAGCCCTTGGGAGGGCTGTGGTAACGTAGTAGATTTCAGAGATGAGGCTTTTATCGTCATTTTTGCTAATTATCCATTTCTCAAACGGCTTCATCTTTCAGAAAGCTAGGGAACGAGTCTCAGCCCCAGAGATCCAGTGTATCATCTGGGAGTGCAAATAAAAATCGGTGGCGGACAGATTATAGTCCGATTGTAGTTCCTTAAAGGGGATAAGGCCTTGAAGGTCAAATAAGTGCCCTAGGTGTTTACAACCACCATCTATCCAACATGCTGCGGACCAGTTATCCTTCCCCGGCGGGAAGGTGGGATTCGAGAAAAGCGGGGTCAAGGAAGAAGGGAACGTGGTCCAGTTGGCCCTCTGAGAGACCCTGTCTCATGCAAGCATTGTGGGACGCGTGACTGGTGAGGAATAAAGTCCCAAAGCGCATGCCGGTCTCGGTAACCAGGCGTCTCGCCAGATGTGATGGCCCGCTACTGTCTGATCCATGAAGACCCAATATTTCTCTGTCATGGGATGATTCCTCTCCACCAAATAACGTAGAAGCGAAGCATGGAAGTATTGAGTGATGTTAGGGAAGGCTAGACCCCTGTTCTTCTTTGGCCGTTGGAGCTGAGTTTTTTTAAATCGTCGTGAGATTGGGCCCCAGACAAAGCCCTCAATCGCCACAATTGTATTTGTCGCAGGACGTGTGGCGGGGGCTCTAGTGGCAATGTTTGGAACAGATATAAGGCACGCGATAATACGTTCATTTTAACCGCGGATAGTCTCCCAAACCACGTCTGGGGTAGGCGACGCCATCGGTGTATGTCTGTGCGGATCTGTGAGTTCGAGGCATGTGGGCTGTGAGTTCATATCTGCGCATAGATCGCCGCCTAGTGTTGGGTCCGTATGATTGCACATTGTTGTCCTGGAAGAGTCTTCGAAGTATCACGAGATAGGTGGCTCCTCCCCTGGACTACAGTGCGCATGGGCATCGACCCCATCCTCAGATTGTTTTTTTCCGCCATTGGGTTCGGATGTCTTTAATTCCCTCTTGTCGGAATCGATAGAAAACTTTCTTGAAACCAAAAGGTCTTTAGTCTATACGTCGGTATTGTCTTGCGTTCGGCATTACTTCTTCTAGCTCGGTTCCGAGCCGAATTCTCCACTCCCGCGTGCTCTCGGCGCGGAAGGCCCAGTCGACGCTCCTGACCTATCGACCGTCCATCATGGACCGAAGTCCATTCAAGAGATGTCCGGTCTGTAACTCGAAGTACCCCCACATCGACGTCCACCCGGTGTGCAACACGATGAGGACAAGTGTATGGCTTGTTCACGCTTCAGGTCCAAGAAGACGCTTAAGCTTCGACGAGCTGCGCGCCAGGAGGCCCAGCAGTCTGCTCCGGCGCCTGTAGACATCTTCGATGCAGGGGAAGTCGAGGACGAATCTATCCAGGACATTTCTGAATCAAACCCTGCGTCGGACGTCGACTATGACTACGACGCGGATGCTGAGGGGTTCGAGGGCGAAGAAGTCGTCGACGAGGTAGGGGACGACGACTGGGCCCTCAGGGCCATGGAGGATAGCTCGGATGAGGAGCTTCCTCAAATTGATTCTGGGGCCGTGCCGAATTATGAAGCCCAGGTTGAGGGATCGCCTTCGGGCCTTACTCAAGATCTAGTTATGGGTTCCACGGCCCCGCCTTCGGGCTCGGCCACGGACATTGTTGCCGAGCCACTCCCTGGCAAAACAAAACCGAAAGAGAAACCTACGGTCTCGACGCCAGATACTGCGCAGGTGCCAGCCTCGAAACCGAAATTGCGCATCGCTTTAGTCGGCTCCAAGGCCTCGGAGGCTTCAGCGCCGAAGAAGCCGAAGGTGGCTGTCGAGCCGAAGGCTCAAGTCAAGGGCGTTGAGACGAAGTCTGCCGCGCCGAAGACTAGAGTGAAGGTGGTCGAGACGGGTGCGTCGGCGCCGAAGACGGTCGACACCGGCAAACGCCTCGGCGACCCGAAGAAGGCTGTCGGCGAGCCGAAAAAGACTCTCGGCGACCCAAAGAAGCGGCTCGATGACCCAAAGGTCCTCACGACCCCACGTCCGCATGACAAGGCCAAGGGCACCGTGCCCCGCGAGACGACTCCAACAGTGGCCTCGAAGGATTCCATTGAACCGGCGCACCCATCCGCCGCGTTCACCAGGAAAGTGACGGACTCCCTGCAGCGCATCCGTGACGGCACCGCGTCGGTCGGTCCGGAGGATCCCCCGCCTACGAAACCTGTGGAAAAACCCCTTCAGGCGTCCGCGCCAATCCACTTCACGTTGCCGCCTAAGACGGCACCGAAGGCTTTCGCTCCTAAGGCAGTGGCCGGCGTGCCCGAAAAGGTCTCCTCGGCGCCGAAGGCGTCATCGGTGGTCCACAGCCCGCGACCTCAACGACCTTCGGGGGACGAGCGTCAGGAACACTTCATCGACGCCGAAACAGGCAAGCTTTCCCTCCTGAAGCGGAAAATCACCCCAGAACGCCCACTGGAGTCTTACAAGATCCCTCTCAAGAAAAAGAAGGACTCTGCTTGCTCTCCCGTCTTGGTGGAACCCCTTTCCCCACAGACTCATGATGTCGCCCACGTACTCGGAAGTGGACGCTGGTGAGGGTGATGATGAGGATGAATACAGTTATCCTGTCTATACAGACCCTGAGGATACCAATGAACCCTGGGCAGCTGGTGGTGACCCTGGGGATCCTCAATCAGGACAAGACCCTCAACTTTTTTCTGCTAGAACGTCCCCTCCAGAAGACTCTGCAGCTTTCAATGCCCTCATTGAGCGGGCGGCTAACAATCACAACGTCCAGCTGCATGCTGACCCTGTGGATGTCGATTTCCTCTTTGACACCTTTTCACTCTCAGAAAAAACTGTTAAGACTCTGCCTATGCTGAAAGGAGTTTTAAAGCATGCTGCTGAGATCTTTAAAGAACCTACCAGGGCAAGGGTGATAAACCCTAGGATTGACAAGAAATACAAGTCGGCGCCTACTGATCCTACCTACATCAAAGGACAGTTGCCTCTGGACTCCCTTGTCGTCTCGAATGCCCGGAAGAGGGCTAATTCTCAGACTACGGGTGATGCTCCTCCCCCAGACAAAGAATCCAAGGTCTTTGAAGCTTCGGGGAAGAGGGTAGCAGCACAGGCAGCCAACATCTGGCGCATTTCTAACACACAGGCGCTTCTGGCGCGCTATGACAGGGCACACTACGATACCCTGGATACCCTGTTGCAACACCTGCCTGATCAATACAAGGAAGGGGCTGAGATGCTGATTCAGGAAGGGAAGCTAATCTCTAACGCTTCAATTAAGTGCGCTCTGGACGCAGCTGATACCGCTGCCAGAGCTATAAATACTAGTGTTATGCTTCGGCGACATGCCTGGCTGAGAATCTCTGGATTTAAGCCAGAAATCCAAACCACCATCCTAAACCAAACAGTTAACCCAGATCACCTGTTTGGCCCAGAGGTTGACACCACCCTAGAAAAGATAAAGAAGGATGCTGAGATTGCAAAATCCATGGGTGCCTTACAGTCTCAGCAGTTTCAGGGTGGGTCTTTTCGTCGCTCCAGCACTAGAGGCGTTTCCAGGGGCCAGCTCTCCCAGTCCACGCAGTGCTACAAGGGCAACACTCAGACTACTTACACCAACAAGAGTTGAGGTGGATATCGTGGCAACAGCGCCAAGGGCAGAGGACGTGGAAACAACAGCTCCAGATCCTTTGCCACCTGCAAACAGTGACGCCTTGTCACTGCCCCCCGACCATACAACACCGGTCGGGGGGAGACTCCAGCAGTTCCTGCCCGTCTGGAAGTCCTTCACCACGGACAGGTTGGTCAGAAAACTTATCCAATACGGTTATTGTGTGGAGTTAACATCCACTCCACCCAACATGCCCCCAAGACACCGTCCTATGTCGGACGAGCACTTGCACTTATTGCAGCAGGAGGTCACCGTCATTCTGCAAAAAGGAGCAATAGAGCTCGTGCCGGTGCAGGAAAGAGGCACAGGGGTCTACTCCCTGTACTTCTTAATACCAAAAAAGGACGGGTCCCTCAGGCCCATCCTGGACCTCAGGCCACTCAACCGCTACATCCTGTCGGAGCACTTTCATATGCTGACCATGCAGCAAGTGCTCCCGTTGCTCAGTCAGGGGGATTTTCACGCAACTTTAGACTTAAAGGATGCGTACTTTCACATTCCCCTGCACCCTGCACACAGGAAATACCTCCGGTTCACCATACAAAACCAGCACTACCAGTTCAAGGTTTTGCCTTTCGGTGTCACCACGGCACCCAGGGTGTTCACAAAGTGCCTAGCGACGGTGGCGGCGCATCTCAGGAGACGGAACATCCACGTCTACCCTTATCTGGATGACTGGCTCATCCAGGCAAAGTCAGCCCAGCAGTGTGCCGCCCACATGTCCCACACCATTCACCTCCTGCACAATCTGGGATTCTCACTGAATTACCCAAAATCCCAGCTCCAGCCCGCCCACATACGGCAGTATCTGGGTGCGACCATAAACACTCTGGCGGCCACAGCACAGCCAAATTCAGTGAGAGTCAGCAGCATTCAATCGCTGATACAAAAATTCAGACCTCAACACTCCCTTCCAGCAAGAGTGTTCATGCAGTTGATAGGCATGATGGCCTCCTGCATCTCCATAGTCCCGCACGCGAAACTACATATGCGCCCGCTTCAGGAGTGCTTAGCACGTCAGTGGACTCAGGCTCACGGGCAGTTGAAAGACCTAGTGTTGGTGAGCGGTCGGGCATACAACTCTCTGCATTGGTGGAATCCACGAAACCTTTGCAAGGGCCGACCGTTCCAAGAGCCTGTGCCACAGATCATCCTGACAACGGACGCCTCTCTCCAGGGATGGGGAGCCCATGTACTCCATTACACTGTGCAGGGACTATGGACGCAACAGCAACGGAAGATGCACATCAATGTTCTCGAACTGATGGAGATCTTCATGGCACTCAAAGCCTTCAAAGTACATCTGTGCAACAAGGTTGTGTTGATCCGGACGGACAACATGACAGCCATGTACTACATTCAAAAGCAGGGAGGAATACACTCTCCGCAGCTGTCTCATCTGGCTCAGAGCATGTGGAAGTGGGCCATTCAGAGGAACATCTTCCTCATGGCAGAACACCTCCCGGGCAAAGACAATCCGATGGCGGACCTGCTCAGCAGGCACAGCCACCAGATGCACGAGTGGGAGATACATCCATCAGTACTCCAGCCGTACTTCCGAAGGTGGGGTCATCCAGAGATAGACCTGTTCGCCACAAGGGAGAACGCAAAATGCCAAAGCTTTGCCGCCAGGTTCCCACACCCACAGTCGCAGGGCAATGCGATATGGATGAACTGGTCAGGCAGATTTGTGTACGCTTTTCCCCCAGCACCTCTGATACCGCTGGTGGCACGCAAGCTCAGGCAGCACTCAATGACTCTCATCCTGGTTGCTTTAACGTGGGCTCGCCAACCATGGTACACCACGTTTCTAGAACTGTCCGTGGTACCGCATCAGAGGCTACATCTCACACCCAGCCTTCTGACGCAGAGCCATGGCGACATTCAGCATCCAGATCCGCAACAGCTCAACCTGGCGATCTGGCTCCTGAAGTCCTAGAGTTTGGCTACCTGCACTACCTTCCGACTGTATGGACATCATTCGGGAGGCAAGGAAGCCCACCACCAGAGCATGCTACGCGGCGAAATGGAAGCGGTTTGTCATTTATTGTGCAAACCACAACATTAACCCGCTAGATGCTTCTATTCAGAATATCATTTGTTACCTTTTCCATCTGTACAAATGTAATCTGGCCTATGCTTCCATTCGCATACATCTATCTGCGATGGCCGCTTATCTCCAGAATAGGCAGCACCTCTCACTCTTCAGAGTGCCTGCCATTAGGCCTTTCTGGAAGGACTCAAACAAGTCATTCCTCCGCGGACTCCACCAGCTCCGGAGTGGAACCTCAATGTGGTCCTCACCCGGCTGATGGGTCCTCCCTTTGAACCACTGCATTCCTCCGAGATTCAGTTCTTGACGTGGAAAGTGGCTTTCCTCATAGCGATTACATCGCTACGGCGAGTTAGTGACCTGCCAGCCCTCACTATCTAAGAGCCATTTATTCAAATTCATTCTAACAGGGTGGTGCTGCGCACTAACCCTAAATTCCTTCCTAAGGTCGTGTCGCAATTCCATATCAACCAGACTATTGAATTGCCTGTTTTCTTCCAAAATCCGGAGTCATTGGCGGAGAGAATGCTCCACACGCTTGACGTCAAAAGGGCCCTGATGTATTACATCGATAGGACCAAGGATTTTAGGAAGACTAAGCAACTCTTTGTTGCCTTTGCACCACACCACAAAGGTAACCCTATTTCCAAGGCTGGTATTGTTGGATCATATGGCTGGATCGTTAAATGTATCCAGATCTGCTATCTGAAAGCCAAACGTACTCTCACCATTCCACCAAGGGCCCACTCCACCAGAAAGTTGGGGGCCTCTATGGCATTCCTTGGAAACATTCCTTTGAAAGACATATGTAAAGCAGCCACATGGTCTACGACACACACATTTACAAAGCATTATTATGTTGATGTGCACTCCAAACAGCAGGCAGCTGTAGGGCAGGCTGTTTTCAAAACACTTTTCTAAACTGCTGCAGCTGGCACGGGCGGCCGCCGTTAATGGAGGGACTGCTATGTATTCTATGCACAGATATGAATTCAGCAGCCCACATGCCTCGAATCGAATATGCTACTTACCAGTATGCATCTGTTCTTGGCATGTAGAGCTGCTGACATTCATATCGCCCGCCCTCCTCCCCGGCGCCCGTAGCAGCTGCAGAATTCACACATACTTCTAGCATGGTCATCATTCACTTAGTTTCACTCCATCTTGGCCACAATGGCTAAAAACAATCTGAGGATGGAGTCGATGCCCATGCGCACTGTAGTCCAGGGGAGGAGCCACCTATCTCGTGATACTTCGAAGACTCTTCCAGGACAACAATGTGCAATCATCCGGACCCAACACTAGGCGGCGATCTATGCACTGATATGAATGTCAGCAGCCCTACATGCCAAGAACAGATGCATACTGGTAAGTAGCATATTCGTATTAGAGCAGAGTAGTTCACCTCCGCTGTTTTCGCAAGACTTTTGTGGAGCACCAGCCCGAGATATATAATTCCCTCCAACACCCAGTCCCAGGCAAAGCGATTCCGGAGAGCCTCCACTGTTGGCTGGCTCGCGGTAAGATTGAGTACTTGAGATCTCTGCATATTGATTTTAAAGTCGGAAAACTGACTGAATATCTGAAGGTCTTTCACAATAGCTGGCAGAGAGGACAGGGGGTGTGCAACCGAAAAGATAATGTCATCCGTTTATAGGCTAATGAGGTGACGATCTAAACCAAATGGGATGCCTCGCGCCAGGGGGTTGTCTCGAAGTCGTTGGGCCAGAGGCTCCATATATAGGGCGAAAAGCAGGGGGGGGGGGGGGGGGAAGGGGACATCCTTGTTGCGTTCCCCGCCCTACCTCAAAGTGATCAGAGAGCAAACCATTGACTCGGACAGCCACATGAGAGGTGCTGTAGATGCTCGCGATCCAGCGTCGGAACCGGGATCCTAGGCTGACGCGCTCAAGCGTGGCGAAGAGGTACGGCTAGTGCACCCGGTCAAAAACCTTCTCCGCGTCAATCGCTAGAAGAATGGCTTCCTCTTTGGCCCGTTGCACCTTGTCGATTAGGTGACAAATGCGTTGGTATTGTCTCCACATTGCCGTCCCGGAATGAAACCGGACTGATCCAGATCAACGAGAACAGGCATGCAGGGGTTTAGCCTATGTTCTAAAGTACTTGAGAACAGCTTCGCGCCTATGTTTAATAAGGAGATCGGCCGGTAGGAACTGCAGAGGTCTGGGTCCTTACCCGGTTTGAGGATAACCGAAATAGAAGTCTGTAGCATAGAGGGAAGGAGCGACGCGGATCCACAAATGAAATAAATAGGCGGGTGAACAATGGGGTGAGTTTAGCGCAGTAGGTTTTGTAAAAAAGGGCAGTGAAGCAGTCAGGCCCAGGGGCCTTCTGTAACTTCAGCAGGGCGATCGGAGATATTATTTTTTCAATGCGGATTGATGCTTCCATGGCGTCAGCCTCGCCTTCAGGCAAAGAGATCACTGCAGCTTCTCTTAGGTATTCAGTGGGATCAGGCAGCAGAGCGGGATCTGCTGCGTGGATTGACTGAATAAAAGGATCGAAAAGGCGACTTTATTTTGGTATCACCAGTTAGAGACTGAGCAGACGCATCACGTAGCGTTTTAAAGAGTGTGCCTCCTGCTGGCTGCGCAAGCAATGCGCCAACATGCGCCCCCCCTTGTTGGAACCAATAAAATACTTGTGTTTCAGGCGGACCACTGCATGTTCAGTCCGGTCGGGATCAAGACGACGGAGCTGAAGGCGCTCTTTTTCCAGCTACCGCCATATTCGGGGAGCACCTGTGCACTTATGTATGGTCTCTAATTCTTTAACAGTAGCCTCTAGCTCTGCGCGTTTCTACCATCTGGTCTTATTCTCATAGGCGGCCTTAACAATGAGCGCTCCTCGCGCTACTAGCTTAAGCGCCTCCCATACCGAGGAGAGTGGTGTGTTCCCATTGTTAGATGCTATATAGTCAGTAATACATCGCCTGATGTCAGCAACTACCTCTGGGGACCAAAGCAGGTACAGGGTATTGCTTCAATGGTAGACTCAGTAACCAAGACCCAGGCAGCTGGGGGGACAACAAGTGGTCAAGACAGGCATATGTCTTGTGTGCGGCTGAGTAATATGAAAAATCCTTCTCGTCTGTGTGTAGGCAGCGCCAGGCATTCTTAATCCCCGCTTCACGCAGCCAATCCCCCCCTTTCGCTGATAAAGCTCCTGCGCCCCCCGTGCGGGAACCAGAACGATCCCGTCCCCCGTTCATCACGAGATTAAGGTCGCCCCCACTACCACCATAGGGTCAGGAGAATGCAACACCTCAGGGCATGCCTCTGATAAGAACTTCTCTGGGCGATCATTAGGGGAGTAGATGGAAGCAATAGTGCAGGAAGAGGTACCTAGGTGGAGTCGCAGCGCTAAAAGGCGCCCTTTAATCTCCGCAACTGACCCGACTACTGAACCCTTAAAATGCTTGGCCACTAGGATGGCCACCCCTCCCCGTTTGCAGTTTGCAGAGGACCAGAACTGGTGAGGAAAGTGACTGTGACGCATACGGTGGGTATCCGTTTGTAATAGGTGGGTCTCATGGATGAGGCGGATCTCTCCCCCCCCCCCCCCCCCCCCGCCCCCAAATTTCCCACTAAGGGTAAGACGGCCCTCCGCTTAACTGGGTTATTAAGACTGACTATTTTAAGATCCAGATGGGAAGGAAGGGGTAGGGTGAACTCCGTGGGAACACGCGCTGCCCCGTGGTAGAAAGAGGGCAGAGAGGACATTATGGGTGAAGATGGGCAGGTGCGCGCGGCTGCTGTGCATTGGACTGATAAAAGGACTCTCTGAGGAGAGAACCCACCCTATCCCGGAGAAGAAAAAACAACCCCAAGAACAAGAGTTGCAAAAGCATTGCAAGACCGATCCTGGACCGGCCAGCTTCAGTACCATAAGGGGAAAAACCGCAACAGAGCGGGGATGACACATGTCCGTCAAGGTAACACAGTTCGGGGGTGTGGTGACGATTCAGGTCCGTTAAGACTAAAGGGTGATGGACCTCCAGCCCTTCGGAGTTGAGAATTCTGTGCTTGAGCTAGGCAAGAGTGCCAGCTAGAGATGAATTTGCAGGGCTGCCGGCCAGTGAGGCTAGGACGTTTTCCCTCTCTTTCGCCCGTGCTGCTGCGTCCGGACCATGGGGCGGTGAAGAGGACTTGCAAGCGATCTGCCAACAGCCTGGTCTGTTGTTACTGGAGGTAAATGCTTTTTGCTAACGCGGCGGTGCCGGAGGAAGAAGACCCCAAAGGTCGGAGGCTTCTTGCAAAGATCTCAATTGGGATAGTTTCCCTTTGAATTTAAAAATTATGCAGAAGGGGTGGCCCCACGCATAGGGGATCTCTTTTACCCTCAGGTGCTGAGTGATGGGCCGAAATTCTCGTCTTTTGAGCAGTGTGACCGTAGAAAGGTCCTGAAAGAGCAGTTGGGTGAGGCCGCGGAATTGTAGAGGTTGCATGTCTCTGGCTTTACGTTGGATATCTCTTTTAGTTGGAAATTGTGAACACAAGCAAGGATATCTGGTGGTGGCGCGGCATTCCGGCGGGGCAGGCCAACCCGATGTACCCTGTCGATCTGGACCTCAGTAGTGTGTTCCAGGCCTAGGATATGTCTAAAAAGGGCTTGGACAAATTCACCTATATCTCCTTCCTCTGCTTTTTCCTTGTGCCCTTACACTATCCTGCTGTTGAGGGTACTGTTGTTGGATGGTCCCTGGGACCAATCCCGCAGACATTGCAGTCATCTGAGTGGTGGCTGCTGCTACAGCCCCTTCCATTGCTCCTTCTTTACCAACCTCCGCTGCACCAACTTGACTGCTGCTTTCTCTGGCACCTCCTGCTTGTTCATCTTTCTCCTGCTTCTTTTTTTTTTTTACAAAAAAAATTATAAGTGCCTGTATCTCTGTCCAGGGTTTGGCTTCCAATGCCACTATATTGTCCAGAATATCCTGCACATTAGAGGCTAAACCCTTCTTCACTATATTATAGAACAATACAGCATTTCCCCCTGTTACTTCTCAACCCTGACCTACTTCTTGTGGCCATTTTTTCTTTCATTGTGCTGAGAAACTGAACGGGGTCCTCATTTGGCTGCATTGATTGAGCCATGAGAGACCCAACGTCTAGCCTGTCAGGATGCATCTTACTTAGCTGATCCCAGACTACTGTCCAGACTAAGTTGAATGGGGAACCATCATACCTAGTCTCTGTGAGGGTAACATTTCTTACTCCAGCCTTATGGAACACAGTATCCGAATCATCTCCTATACAGTGCTTGCACTCTGGTGAAACTATTACACTCTCCCTCGCCTTCTGCCAAGGTGGTAAGTAAAGGTACAGCCTACCACGCTGGTTGTTACGTCAGCCAGCTCGCGCGCTTACCCAGCGTTCTTATTAGCCTGGGGGACCGTCATTCAGAAAGGTGACTATTCGCTGCTAGGTTCCCGCACTGATCCCGCCTATCTCTGCCAGCGCCGCTTCCTCGCCTCTGAGCCTGCATGCACATCACCTGTGTCACCTTGTTATGTTTTGTGTGGATTAGTTGAAGCGGGCTACAAAGCAGATCTATAGCTAACTGGTGAAAGCTTGTGTGTTTGTGAAAGAACCACACTATTGCAAAAATACCTATTGCGGAGAGGTGCCACCTATAAGTACCTGTTATGGTTTTGTGCAAGTAATCGAGTGCATGTTTATTTCCACTAGCTCGCGAGCGAGTGCTTCTTGATGGGGGTTTCCATGGAAGGCATGGTGTACCGATGCTTGTAAGAATGCACTAGTTGATTCCGTGGGTGGGGTCTCAACAGATCGCGATGTACGTGGGGTGTGAATGCATTATTAAAATGCCACTAGTACATGTCTTTCCTATTTTGGCAGCTATGTAGTCCGAAAGGGACTGTGATGTTGGCGCACAATGCCATTCTTGCTCCTTTAGATCATGTTAAGTTGATGTTGTCTTGTGAAACACGCGTGTCTAAGCATTGCTTATATGCCGTGGTGGTTGGGTTCCAGAGGACAGCCAGGGATGTGCAAGTTCTGATGAGAGGGCTGGTGTGGGCTGGCACCTGTGTCTGTGCGGCGATTCCTGCAGACTCACAGGAAGGGGTGCTTGGATAGCAATTTAAACATTCTTAGGATTCCCTGGACACGTATAGCGAGTGTGATGAAAAATTCATTAACATGAAAGAGTGCAGGGACTGGCTAAACATGTACGAAGGGGCAGGCTAACCTGGTGTAAGTGCGGACAGTGTTGAACCAGGAAGGATAAGATGCGGAGGGGACTTAATGTAAAAAGGGAATAGACGCAGTAAACAGTTTTAAATGTTTTTTTTTTTTTAATGTCACTTGTTCGGGTATAAAATATTAAGGGTCTTCATGAGCATCCCCTTCTGTGAGTGTGGAGGAAAGGAGGTTCCCCCGCGGCAAGAAAGGGGGCAGAAAGGGGTAGAATCAGCTTTGTGGAGAAAGGGTTGGCAGCGGTATTCGGAGGAGGGGAGAGGGGGTTGAGTGGGTGTGAAAAGGAATGTAGAGGAAGGAAAGGGAGTGGACGGGTGGAAGCCTGAGGAGGAGCAGGCCGCGGTGTAAGTGACAGTGGGAGCAGGCTAGGCTCCTGTCTCCCCCGGGGTCGCTGCTTGGAAATTGTTTGAGATACTGGTCATCGCGTAATACTAACAGCCCTGTCTACATAGTCATTACATCTAGCATCATCTACATCTCTCCGCTGTGGAGAAGACGTCGGCTCATAACTACCCTTTCTGCTACATCTCACTTCTGTAACAAGTGCAATGTTGCTGATGAAACAGGTGACTGATCCTCACTGTCTCCTGGACCTTAATCGTTACCCATATCCACCTTGGGAGAGGCTAAATCGAAATGTAGTGTAAACTGTGCTTCTAATTGTCCTGAAAACTGAGTTCCCCACCCTTACTTACGTCTCGGTTTTGACATCTGGGGGACAACTCTAGAGGATCCCTTCGGAGATTGTGAAGGGGTATCAACCTTAGGATTCTGAAATCCCACTGCTGCCTCCTGTAGCTGCGCCAAGAGCAAAATACCAGGTACTTTAAAAAAAAAAAAAAAAAGGGAAAACTTTGAAGATTATACGTCTTGGACACAGACTCGAGGACTTTTTTTCCTTGTTAAAATTGACTGGTGGTGCAACTTTGCTTGTGTTTTAAATTGTTATGTTCCCGTTGGGATTTGCACAGTGACAGTGGGTGCGTTTCAGTGTGCACACAGACCCCAGCAAGTATAAAGGGGTTAAAACAATAGAGGGATAGTAGATTAGGTGCTGTGGCTTTAAGGGTTCCACTGTTCAAATTAACTTTTTCCATACCTTGGGAGAAGTATTTATAGGGTCAGATGGAGATGCTAGATGCATCTGCATTTGGGGAATCCTTACACTTTTCACAAAAGACTTGCCACAATACAGCTTCTCCCTTCTGTAATTTAACTCCTTCATATCTACTTTTAAGGTGCGTAACAATATGTTCTAATATTTTTTCATCAAATGTCCCTTCCTTTGGCCAAAGATGCATATATCTCCGAGTAGCTTTAAACCATTCCTTGCAATACTTTTGCAACCTTTTCTGATCACCTGGAAAGGTCTTTCGCTTGTGCCCTAAGGGAGTCTCACTAGCCCCCCGTATATCTAGCAGCTTTTATAATCTAAATTTTATTTGTCTACTCAATATTTCTTTTTGTCTTAAATGTTTACACTAGTCTTCACAAATAAAAAAGATGTGTCAATTTGTCTTTATTGGCATATATTAAACATTATACAATGTCATCACTCTGTGGCCATGCACACATCAGCATATTAAAAAATATAAACACTTAAACTACGTCTAAATGTTAATCACAATTGATTGACTCCAAACTGTAAACTAAATCTGTAGCAGCTGGTCACTTCCCTCTGCGCTCAAGAGAGGATAACCCTCAAACCATGCGTCTCATAGACCATGGAATGGCTTCTTGACATAAGGTCCAAGACCATAATTTGAGTGTTCAGATCATACTTGGAGGTCAAATTTAGCAACATCAGCCTTTCAACCATCCCTCTATGTCAAAATATTGGAACACATATTGGACTCTCAACTTTGAAACAGCCACATTGACAAATTCCGACTACTTAGTGCCTTAACTTCATATTGTGCAACACTTGTACACAAAATTGTAAATGCGGTAGGCATATTTATATTGCATCTATGTTTACCATTGCCAAACAATATAAAAAACATGGACCAGAGTCCGCATTATCCTCACCTTGAAACTCTAAATACTAGACCAATGGTTTGTAAAAATATCACCTTTTGTATATTTATTTCATGGACCAAAGTTACTTTGTTGCAGTAAAATGTTTTGCAAAATTACTGTTTTCAATGTAAAAAGTGGACACTTAGTTCATTTTTCAGTCAATACAATGTTCTCCATTGTGAGGAGACCACAATCAGCAATATGCAGGTAAGTAAATGATTTATGATTTTGAGCTTTTAGAAGACTAATCGGAACTAGGCAAGGTTCTGGTAAGTGACCTCACTGCACCACCAGCGGCACAGGGGCGACCAGGTGCAGAGATCAAACTCTGGATCTGTTGGCAATGTTATCCAATAGAGAAAGGGGGCAATCAAAGTGGTACTGCTTACAGGTAAGTAAAATGGTTTGCTAACCCAGTCTCTGTTGGTTGAGGTAAGCACGTCCGGCCACAAGGCTGCACCAAACCTACAGCCTCACCGGCACAGGGGCGACTGGGTGCATAGTGCCAACACAGCGTCAGGCTCCCAATGCAAACAAATAGAGAATCTTGAAATCGGAAAAAGGCTGCAGGCTCAGGCCAGGAGGCTGGATGAAAGAAACCTGCAGCTGCACAGCTAAGTTGGGATGTGCTGGAGCGCCGGGACACTGTTGGTAGACCTCACCAAGGCCCAGGGGCTCCGGGTGCAGGGGTATCCTTTGGCATCAGAAGTCAGCTTACCACTGCGGTTTGTTGGTGGGGGCAGGGTGGTCACTATGCCGATTCTGCAGCCGATGACGTGGAGTCTGGCAGGGGTCAACCCATGAGGGACTCTTGCTCAGGATCGCTGAAGAACCTATTCTAGACCGGTGGGCCACTTGGACTCGGTCAGTGGGCGTCGGGTGCAGAAGTGGTACGCTTCACAGTTCCACAGGAGTCTTTTTTGAAGACAGTCTGTCCTCCCAGGGTTTTGGAGGTCGATGGGCTGCGGGACGACTTGCTCTTTGTAGTGGGGTCTTTGAGGGCTGCAGACAGGCCAGTAGGGCTGGGGCCAAGTCAGTTGGGGTCGTTAGTCTTCGCTGCTGCACGGCTCTTCTTCGTTCTTCTTCTTTGTAGGTCGTCAGTAATCTGAAGATTAAGGTTCAGTGGTGCTCCTAAATCAAAAATTCTATGGGCGTTACAGGAGTCAGAAGGCAGTAGCCAATGGGCTACTTACCTTTAGGGTACCCAAGTCCACTCCCTCTGGGGAGAGAGCATATCCCTAACCCTATTGGCTAGAGACCTCAAAAACAATAGGAAGCATTCTAACAAGAGCGGGGTCAGGGCACCTTAGGGGTGGTCCTGGCTGTGAGGGGACACACCTCTCTGGCGTACTCATTTTCCTGCGGACCTTGCTGCCAGAAATGGGGCTTGGTCAGGGGGTAGGCATCTCCACTTGCTGCAGAGGCTCTGGTCAGCATAACAAAGGACAGGAAACCTTTGAGGCTCATCATCTTTCAATGCTGTTCCTGCTTGGGGTTAGGTGTAAAGCACTTCCACCCAGAATAGGTTTTGTTTCTGACCCTCAAGAGCAAAAGGCTCCCACCTCAGGTGGTCCGAAACATGTCTAGAGGTGGCAGGCTGGTGCAGACCAGTCAGGCACACATTAGTGGGTTGGTAGGTTTTCAGGGGCACCTCTGAGGTGCCCTCTGAGTGCATTTATTAATTAATCCAACACTGGCTTCAGTGTGGGTTCATTGATCGGAGATGTCTGGAACCAAACATCTAAAAATTCGGTAAAGCCTTCAAAGAGCTGTGGAACTCGTAGTAACAAGCTCCCAGCCCATGGACTCAGTATAGCTTCACTGTGCACTTATAATGTCTAAGAATGGACTTAGACACTATAGAGCCATATCTGCTCATGCCGCTATGTCCTCCCTTGAGGTATAGGACACCCTGCCTTAGGGCTGTAAGGCCTGCTGTAGGGGTGACTTACATATGCATCTTGCAGTGTTGGAAGGCCTGGCACACCAGGATGTGTGCCAGATCGACACTTCACTTTTAGCTGTTTAACACACACAGGCTGCAGTGGCAGTATGAATGTGTTTGGTGAAGGGTCTCTTAGGGTGGCACAATACATGCTGCAGCCCTTAGAGAACCTTTTTGGCCACAAGGCCCTTGTACAGCTGGTACCTTTTTACAAGAGACCTATATGTGGAAACAGTGGTACCCACCAAAGACTGAATGAAGTTAGGTTTATGGATGCATATTACTGCCTCAGACCTATTCAGCGTAGTTTTATCTCTGCATCATAATCATTCCACAGGGTGAAAAACGTATTACTTCATCATTGCTGGATTCTTTCTGTCCTGCAGCAATCTTCATAAGGTTGCAGCGAATAAACCGCCTAGCTCATCTTGGTAAGCATCTGCATTAGGAGCGCAGAAAAAGGTATAGATTGTATTATAAAATGGTATATTTTCCAGGATGATTAGAACAGGCTTTCACTCAAAGCTCTTCGTACAGACTATAAGAAATCAGTCTGGGAAGCAAATCCGAAATATCACTAGTATCAGTGTATTTACATGCTTCATAAATGTATTCAGACGGATTGTTGGACGTTTTTGGAATTTGTATATAAAATAAATCTGATATTCATGGTCTTATTTCAATTTCCCTGGAATTCTGGTGAAATATGCTACTAAATTATACATAGTCTGATTCCACCACCCTGGAGTATTCCCTTAGGTTTGTTTGCTGCTGGACCTGTCCGAACCTATGGCTTTTAATTCATGATTCCTCTTTAGGCAATCTAGATTTGCAGTAAGGGAAAATAATATCAAGAAACCCAAATGCTGCCACGATCCCTAATGGAATATATAGTGCCATTTACAAATAATCCATTGATAAGGATAGCTAGCATTTACTCATTGTTTTAATTAATGTTTTTTTTAACACCATTCCATTTTCTTGAAATGGCATCATTTTGCACCCCATTTTCAAAAGTTGTAGTAAAACCAGTCTGGATTCATAAATGTATTACCCTTCGGGATGTGAAGGAGAATTCTATACTTCTTTATTGTTAGACAATTTGTGAAACTTGGTAAATGTACAAAAATTGCTCCCTTGGTTCCAGACAGGTTTTCCACCTAAAATGGCTCAACTGATAATATATTTGCCCTATGTGTTGATCAATTACTCGGTGTGTTGGCTTCCATTGGTTAAAAGCATGTTTTAAAGATTTTAGTTAAGTCTTTGACAGCATCAATAGGAATCAACTTTGGATAACATGAATAGTCCAATACTAAAATAAACAAAACAAAAACAACTATCCAAAATGTATACACACACAGGCCCTAAATATATTGGAGGACGTATCCAGCCTTTTGAAAATAATTTAAATGAATAGAAGTTTAAAACCGCAGTGTATTTTTGCACACCTGTTTAATCTGTTTTTGGAAGAATTTGGTAATACTGTAACTCTACAAAGAGCATGCCCCCCGCCCCCCATTTTAAGTGACACTTCCATAAATAAAATACAATATGCAGATGATACTAGGTTGCTGGAATGTACAAAATTGAAACTTCGAGACAGTAGTTCAGCCCTTGGCCAGTATTGTTCTGACATTGACTTGGTGATTAACGATCATATAGCAAAAATATTGGTATTTGATAATAGGCGACAGAATCCAAATTCCTGAATATTTGATTGTGATGTTTTAGCACGAGGAAATTCATTGTGCCTCCACATACAAATATCAGAAATGAAACATGTCCTCGCTATCAATTTCAATTCTATTACAGACACGTAGGCAAGGATTATGCTTAAAATCTTTACTTGGCTTTAACATAAAATTTCAACAGCAGCCGTTTTTAGGTCGAGCCTGGGCAGTGCATGCGCTGCTCTGCTAGCCATGCTGTATGTACTTGAAGCCCCGCCCACTCTCCACCCATATTTGTCATTTGCTTGTGTCATTGTCCTTAATAAACCTGACTTCTGATTCGGTATTAGGCTTCTTAGTCCCTCTTTAGTACCGCTTTGTCTTAATTTGTAACTTCCCATGAGGACTGTCCCTTTTACCAAGGTTGTTACACAGTATGTCTTATTTAGTCTGTAGCGGTAGAAAGGGGGTGGTGATGGACGGAGCATCTGAACCAATCAAACACTCGCACCCAGTCAACAGATCTGCCTTTAATCCATCACCGTTCTTTAGCCCACTCTGCCACCCCAGTTCAGACATGGCCATATACAAATCAGTCTGACCCTGTGCCTCATGGGAACAGTCCAGCCGAACTGCCAAGCCATGCCTTCCCTGGACCGGAATCAAGCTTCCTAGGACCGGTTTCTGGCATTACAGCCGTCTTCAGCCAGGCTTGCTTGAATCCAGTGGCAAAGTGAGCAAGGGACTCTCGTCTGAGCATACCCTGCCAAACTTATGGCGAACAAAGCGGTACAAAAGGGGGTGGTGATGAACGGAGCATCTGAACCAATCAAACACTCACACCCAGTCAACAGATCTGGGTTTAATCCATCCCCGTTCTTTAGCCCACTCTGCCACCCCAGTTAATTAGTCTATAAGCACTATTTTCTTTAATGAGTTTCTCTTACTGCAGTAGGGTCTCCCGTGGGCAGTTGTGACCACTGATTTGTTTATTTAACTCTTAGCAAATGGGAATCTCTTCCAGGACATGGGAGGGAGAGGGTGCAACTCAGCGATGCCTTCTGGAATGCAATAGGTCTCGCATTTGCGAGAGTTTAAGCTATTGGCATTTTAAATGCCAATGCCTTTTATTTACGTTTTAAAAACCAAAACCTAAATAAAACGTATTGTCATTTACAATGCCAATAGCTCAAACTCATGTAAATGCGAGACCTATTTCATTGCAAATGCTTGTTAAAATCATATCATCACAAAACGAACATTCCCAGAAGTGTTTGGGATATCACAGAAAAAACAACCAATCGGAACAAGGTAATCCGAACATAGTCTATTGCTAGTGTTTATGCTGCTGCTTTTTTTTTTAATGAATCACGTTGCCTCTGTTGCTCACGAATCCTGTTTGGAACAGTCCTTTCCTATTATAGTAGGAACCAATAGATAATTGGAACTGAGTCGCCCTCGAGAACAATTAAATCATATCAGTACAAGCTAGAAAGAGTTAGATCAAACATAGGCAATTCATATAGACATGTTCGAAAAAACAATTCGTTACTGATAAAGTGGAGGAAATAAATAGAGGCCTTCTCTCTGGGTGTGATAATTAATCCTCACCTCGCGTACTTAAAAAGAATTGAAACTTTCCATTATGATAGCTAGGAAATTTTTCATTCTATGTCCGAACTGGAGCTGAGGATTAGGAGTATGCTAGTTTAAAGCTTGCTTACCACCAATTGTTTCATTTCCACCACCGGCTTGAAATGAAAACCTCTTAAAGGTGGAAACCGAAGACCAATACGCTGCATTCATGATGTCCTCCAGTCAGGCACCCAGGTGAAAATCCTTGGAGGCCATTGCCTCTCTTGCTGAGTGCGCCCTATACACCCCCACATTTATACCTGCTTCTTGCATAACCTAAAAAAAACACCCATCGGACGATTGTGAGAGAAGATACCTCTCTAAAAGGCTTCCACAGAGCAACCAGGAGTTCTCTCTCACCGGGAGGATAGAGTTCCTCTGTGATTTCCTCATATGCTTTCAAACACTGCACTTCACACAGTTTAGAGAAATGAACAAATGCTGTATTTGAAATAATCCAAGTGCGGGACTTAGTCCGTCTGCTGACCGTGAAGGAAACCTCAAGTGAGGCAAATACTCTACCTGTCACATCAGGCCCGAATGTTGGAAACCGCACAACAAGATACCAGGCTCAACAACATGGCAGTTTGGCAGAAAGTTCTTCCAGTGAAAGTAACCTTTTAGGTTCTGAAGAGAGTAACAAGTTGAGGATTTGATTAACGTCCCAGAGAGAGGAATACCAAGTCTTGTTGCATACACCAACCCATCCATCTTGTGTACGCCGATCTATACCTCTTGACAGTGCTGTATGCCCAGGCCTTGGACAAGAGGATCTCAGCCTGTCTCCAAAGGCCTGGGATTTTCCACCATTGCCTGTAATCCGCCATGCCAAGAGGCTTAGTGTGAGAAAGTGCCATCTTTCTTGCATGGTATGCCTCCACTTTTTGCTGAATTGCTGATGTACTGATGAATTGCTGATGTGCTGATTGACTAAGTGTGCCCTGGGCTCCTGCCAATCCGGTGCCCAGGGCATGTGTTCCTTCCCTAAAACTGTATTGAAACCTAAATCCAATTGGCATCTCTGGCCACATGTCAGCCCTTGGTAAATGGTACCCTAGGTACCCAGGGCACTGTGACCACAGAAGGCCCCTTAGGGCTGCAGCATTTATTGTGCCACCCTTAGAGGCCCTGTTCCCTTACACACACACACACACTGCCTTTGAAGGCCTAGTGTCTTGGTGCAGAACAAACCACAAGGTCGACATGGCACACATCCCTGTGTGCCATGCTCACAACACACTGCCATGGCATACCTCAGTCACCCCTCTAGCTGGGTGCCCTATGCTAGTGGTGTGGGTGCAAGGGCATGCACCCTGTACCCCTACAGTTCCCAGGTCCATTCCTGCCATTAAGAGTATGTGGCGCTGGGAGGTCGTCATCACAAACTCCACAGCACCATGATGGCTGCAATGAAGACTGATAAGTTTGGTATCAAACTTCTCAGCACATTAAATCCACACCGATGCCAGTGTGGGATTTAATGTAAAATGCACGACAGAGTTGCCCCCTGAAACTAACTCACAACCAGCGTCCTGACTGAGAGGCTGCTTAGGCTGCCACCCAGCAGACATGTTGCTGGACCCCTGGGTAGAGAGCCATCCGCTCTCGTTGTGCAACAATGCACATCCTGGGGCAAGGTGCTGGGCCTCCTCCCCCAGGAAGGGCAGGGGGAGCTTCAAAGGCATGCAGCCTTTGTGAGCTTCTCCATGCCACTTGCTGTACTCTGCAACTGACCCCCACTCTGGCGGGAAGACAGGCGGGAAAAGCAAGGGAAGGAAAGAGAGTGTGCCAGCCTCTGCCAACCCCACCCCTCAGGTGGGGGAGGCGAGGGAAAGCACAACTCCGGGCTTTCGCCATCTTGAAGATGGGGAGCCCTACCCAATCGGAGGTAGGCTCCTGCCCCCCACCCACTAGAGAGTGGCAGGATAGGGGGTGTACTCACCCCAGGAAAGGGACCCATTGGTCCCTGTCCTTGCCCGACCTGTAACACCCCTAAATTTAGTATTTGGGGACACCCTGAACCTTCCTTCCTCAGATCCCGATTCCGAAACAAGAAGAACAAGAAGAAAGTAGACCTGCCGTGCAGCTGCTAACAAGAGGACGACGCCAACTGACTTGGCCCCAGCCCTGCAGGCCTGAAGACCCTCAAACCTGCTCCTGCTACATCCCGGCGTCTCCTGTGGTCCGCAACCTCGGAAACCCCGGAGGACCTGACTGCCTTGCTCATCTATAGACTGGGACTCCCACGAGCAGTGGTTCTGCTCAAACAGCAACAACCCCTGGTGCCAGCCAGGACCCCCGAATCCAGCATACTCTGCACCGCCGAGCCCGGCCTGTCCCTGAGTGAACCAAGACCACAAGAACATCCCCCCGGCGACTGTGAACACGAATCCAGCACCCAAGGACCCTCCTCCACGCTCCTGACGGCGCCTGCAGCCTCACAACCAGGGACCCCTCCAACCACAACCAGCTGAGGGTAAGATTTCCCAACCCCAAAAGACACCCCTGCACGCGGCGCCCCATGGAACCCTGTGCCCAACTTCTGGGTGGCTACCTAACCTACAGCTTCCTAACTTACCTCTCGAAGTGGTGGTCGCACTTGAACGATCTCCCTCCCCGAATTTGCAGCCTTTGTTCGTCTTGCAGCTTTCACATTAAAATACATTGGGCGCCCCACTGCCCAAAAGCACCCTGCACCCAGCCGCCGAGTGCCACTGGAAGTGCAGCATCTGTCCTATCCTACTTCCCCACTTGCCCTGTGTAAGTGACCAGGAGCTCAACTCCCACAGCTGCGTGGCCTGCCTGCTAGCAGCCACCAACCAAAGGCCCCATACCCGCCATAGGCTAACATTGGGCCTAATCACTCTGCACCCGGCTGCCCCTGTGCCGCTGAGGGTGTAACGACTGTACCTACCTGACCCTGAGAGACCCCTGAGTCTACCACCAGAACCTTAACTCTGCCAGTCGAGTACTTACCTGAAAGCCGATAACACACTTTTTCTCCATAGGGTAACATTGGCTGGTTTCCACTTGGAAATTCTTCTAAGTGTCGAGTTTTGCAACTCTGAAATATTCCTTAAAAATCATCCGATCAATGAAAACAAAATTACTCACCTGTTACCAGGAGAGATCCCTGTGCTGGATCTTTGTGCCCAGCACTGACCTTAAAAAGTAATTACAACTGTTATTTTCCGATACCTCGATTTCCTTCCAATGGATAACATTGCTTGGTTTTGACCAAAATGTCTTCTGTCGATTTTCAAAACTTACAGATATTCCTTAAGAATCGCCTGTGTAACAAAAACGATTTCTTTCAACTGTTTACAGGAGATGAACCAGGGCTGAATCCAGGATCCAGCCCTGAGTAAGAAAAACATACGTAAAGTAACTTATTGCATTTTACTTAAAATCCCCATTGAGCTCAATGTTATAATTGTGTTTAACTTGTGTTGCATATTGCAAAAACTATACCGATTGCATTTAAAAGTCTATTGCTGTTTGAAAGTGTTCTATTGCAACATCTCATTCTGAGAAAGTATTTTTATACCTACTTGTGGTTCTAAAATAAAACAACAATATATATATAACACTGAATCTTACTTTGGTGACAGAGGGCTTCCTACGTGTAAGTAAGTGGCTCTGTATATACTGCACCAGTTGGTGAGGCAGATGGTTCGGATCAAAAAGAAGTAGTGGGAGAAGGATTAGAGAATCCCAAGAAAGTTCCATCAGAACTGCGAACCAAACTTGCAACCTCCAGAAAGGTGTCACCAAAACCACCTATTCCAATTGTCTCCGCACTTGGGCAGAAACCCTCGTGATCATTGTGAATAGGGGAAAGGCATACCCCTCTCTCTTGCATCCAATCCTGAAGGAACCCATCCGTCGCCAGCGCCTGGGTTCCGGCCTCCTGCTGAAGAACCGGGCCACCTGATATTCTAGACGTGAAGCATACAGGTTTACTGAGAAGGGGCACCAACTGTTCAAAATCGTGGAAAAACCCGGAGTCCAGTTTTCAGGGACTCGTGTTGTGGAGATGGTGGGAGTGCCAGTCAGCCACTTGATTCGCTTGACCGGGAAGATACTCAACTGTGATGGATACATGATTGTCCAGGCAGTGCTTCTAAAAATCCATTGCCAAGTCTGACAGGGCTTTTGACTTGGTATCCCTGAGATGGTTGATGTACTGCTCCGGTGATCCATTGTCCTTCTTGAAGAGGATGCAAGATTGAATCTTGTCTTTGGCCCAGCATCGAACCGTGGAGGACCCCGCAAAGAGTTCCAGGCAGTTGATGTGCACCCTCTGATCATGTCGTGACCAGCTTCCTCCTGTGGAGAATTCACCACATTGAGCGCCTCTGCCTTATCTGCTGGCGTCTGATACGATGACCAGTTCTGGGGTAGATCCGAAGGTCGCTCTCCTATTTCAGGCCTCCATGTGGGAGAGCCACCATTAAATTTCCTGCCTCCTCTGACAAGGGCACTGACTGGGAGTAAGTGAGGCCCCTCCACGAGTGATATACTTTAAGGTGGCTGCAACTCTCGATAGTGGAGAGGGCCCAGGAAGATTGCCTGAATAGTGGACAACAGTATATCCACCAAATGTGCTACCTGTCGGAGAGAAATGTAAGGTCTGGAGAGGGCTTATCTCAGTTCATGCTGAATATTCTCCATCTTCCTAGATGGAAGGCTCAGAGTGGACTTTGAACAGTCTCACAAACTCCAGAAACGCAGCACATTGGGAGGGGGAAAGAAGGAACTTTTTGGGACATCAGCTTCTAATGAGATTGTCATCCAAGTAATTAATGATCCTCGTCGCTCTTCTCGACCAAGAAAATGTTGCTTATGAAGCCGTTGAGATGCTGCACAGACTGGCAAATGGGCCCTTTGTTGAGGAGGGCCTTGTCCTCTCTGTCTGTGAGATCGTTTTATGACAGGGAAAAAAAGATTGGTTGTGGGCTCGCCAACTACCGAGTCCACGCATAGAACTCGGTCTGAAAGCCCTGGATGGTTTTGAGAACCCAAGCGTCCGTCGTGAGAGACCCCAAGCTGTGAAAGAAATATGCCAGATGGCCCCCTGCTTTTAGTTGGGAAGAAGGACGAACACTCACCGTTGTTGGAGGCCTGACCCCTCAAACCGCCTCTGCAGTGGAATCGCCCTCTGGTGGGATAGGTCGTGAAGTGGGACTGGGCTTGATCCTGCTCATGTCTGGCGCCTTGTCCCCTGGAGTGAAGTAGGGAAGAGAAGAGGCCAAGCGGCCCCTGCCTCAACCACCCCCTTGGAAAACTAGGGAGTTAAATATCCGCTTGATGGATGTCTTGGCCTTATCGAGGGCTAAACAGGTAGCCACAAATGTCCCCAACTTCTTGATGAAGGGGCAGCTGAAGAGGCCCCCCCAGACTACCATCCGCGGCTCTGAAGCCACCAGGCCCCACAATTTGGGATCCACCTTAATGAGCAGCGAGTAACGCTGATTTGTGGAAAGGGTACAGTTAGCGTTCCCCAAAAATATGCTGGCCTCTGCCTAAAAAGACGTCGGGGGAGATCAGAGAGACAAAGGCTTGGCCTCTTCAGCCATGTCCGGTATCTGGGTCATCGGGATTACTGTGTCCGGGAACTTGTTTTGGTATGAACACCAGGATGACTATATCTTCTTGGGATCTCTGATGAGCTTGACCAGTAAGACTGCCATCTTGGCATCTATATCGGGGGTAATGGTCACCTTCCCTTCCAAGGTGGGCAGGGGACATTCCGCTCACAGGTAGCCACGTGCCACCTTTTCAAGGGGCCTATGCAGGTGGCCGGCAATATATTTTGCCACTTTAGTAGTTGGAGCCCATTCAGATGAGTACACGTAGACCATGCCGGACAAGTCCAGCATCTGACAATGCCTCAGAGGGTGGGCTGATCAGAAGTCACTGACCGTGGGCGCCAAGGTCTCAAGTCGCCAGCCTCATTATCAAAGTCCCCATGAGAGTCCTCACCCACCCCCCAGTCTGAGGAAGTAGGCTGGAGGCCATCCAAAAACCCCTACGCAAACCCCAAGGTCGGGGGTGGGGTTGTCTGGATGGCCTGGAAGCCCCATTTAAAGCTCCCAGAGGCGTCCCTGTCCACCCCTGGACTTTTTCTCTTTAGGGTGGGGCCACCTGCTCAGGGGTATCCTGTGGGCGTGAGGACCTCGCATACTCATCTAAGACTTGTCTAAAGAGGCGTTGTTCCATGTTGAAAAAAGCCTTCTCAACCGCCCTGTCTTTAGAGGCATCAGTAGCCTCATAGAAGTCATCGTCCCAAGGAAGGAAGGACAGAGCCTCCTCCTCCACATACATACTTTCAGGGAGGCAATTTGGCGACAGGGGAGCTGTCTAATTGTTGTACTGGGAATTCCAGTGAATTAGGGATAGATCAGAGACCCCCTATCAAACTGGGTCATGGCCCCGGCGACCCAACACCCAACTATTATCAAGGGTAAAACCTGGGACAGTGTCTGTTAAAATACCAACACTGCTAGTAATTTGTTTACTGTTCCCACAGGGCACGAGGGCATTATTTAGTGTATCACATGTAATCCCATATCAGCGCTATGCCAGAAGAGGCAAATCTGGCCTGTAATGCTCAATACAGACTCCGCAGGGTGTGGGATAATAATGTGGAATGCAGACCCTCATGGGTGCTCAGAAAGGTGTAAAACACCTAATACAGACCCCACAGCACCGGAGGGTCTGTGTCCGAGGACCAGGGAAAAAGGCTCTAGGCGGCTCTCGCGGTGAACGTCTCCTGATTCTGAGGAAACAGCCCGATGTATGTTGCAGAGCCGAGGAGGCCGCTTTAGGTGCGCGGCTGCCCCAATCAAAACCAGCACAAAAGGTAAACTAATCAAACCTGCAAGAAAAGAGGTATCACACTAAAAACGCTCTCACGGCGTGGTTAGTGGCGCCACCATACAAGGAATACAAATTAGAAAATCACCAGAAAGGCAAGAGAAGGAAGCCACACTTATCTGCGGCTGCTGAGCAGGGAAGAAAAGAGGCAGCATAAACACTAACAATGGACTATGTTGGGACTGCCTTGTTCTGATTGGTTATTGTTTTTTCTGTGATATCCCAAAGACTTTAGGGAATGTTTTTGTGATGATATTAAAAATGGCTGCTGTTAAAATGCCTCGGGTGAGTGACTCCGGGACACTTGAGAAGGTTCCTGTTAATTTATCCTTCTGGGCAGTAGGAATTAATGCTTTGTTTTTCCTGGCCTATATTGAGAATTTGTTGTGTGTACACATGCTCAGCCATTCTCATGTGTGTTGTTTGTGTTGGAAAACAATAAAAAGATTTATAAAAAAAAATTTGCTGCTGTTAAAATCTTATATCAAAGCGAAGTAAAGATTTTAAGCATAATCCTCACCTCTGGTATTGACATAAAAGCATACAGTTCAATTGACAAGTATAAAATCTAGGGCAGATGCTCTAAACCCCTTCGCTGCAGGGGTTATTCCCCCCCCCGCTGTGCTGGGGGGAGGGGGCGCGCACAGCACCCGCATGCTCATGACGAGCTCAGCTCGTCATGAGGCACGGCGCTCCTGTGCTCATGACGAGCTCAGCTCGTCACAGGTGCATTGGCTCCCGTGGAAAGTTCAGCACAGGTGGGGCATTCTCCCCGCACCTGAACGTTCCACGGGCCATGACGAGCTGAGCTCGTCGCGAGCACCGGAGCGCCGTGGCTCATGACGAGCTCAGCTCGTCATGAGCATGGGAGGGGTTAAAGGCATCCTTCTATGTATTTCTAAGTGCTTTACGAACATGCCTATTAAAACATTGCCAACTGTCATCCATGATAAATCTTTTACCATCGCTGACATATGGGCTAGAGGCATTTCCTGGTGTTGTGGCAATCGGCTATATTTGGCTCAATGGAAGTTCTTTCAAGCAATGTTTGCTGTTCCAAATTCAACTTGTTAGTCACAGATACGACTTAAATGAAATTTTCTAATTAAAGTAATTGATTTACTGCTATTCAAGAAAGTGTACTTCAAAATTTCTTGCATGCAGACATGTTACATTTTTTATGGACCGAATATAAAATCTGCCTACACAGCAAAAAAAATCAGTGGGTTCTTTCCCTGAATTCAATATTAGTGAATCTGAATGCATTTGAATTTTGTGAATCTGCTCAATCAACCTCCTTGTTTAATAAGCAGATCTCCCTTTGCGTCAACGAAACATTAATGGATTGACCAATGTTCCTTTGAGTCCAAAAAAGATTGTATTTTTGTAGCTGAATCATATGACCAGACACAATGGGAACCTTACATGAATAGTTTGTTCTTTGGCATTCAAAAATAGGATATATATGCTTTTGATTCTTTTATTTTTACAAATTCCTCTAGAATAGGGAAAAAAGAATACTAATCTGCGGATGCTGCCCCTGTAATTATCCCATGGAGATTATTGTTCATATTTTGTGTTTTTGACTGGTGTTAATCCCAGGAAGACGTTGATGATGATCACTGGTTTGTCACAAATTAGAAATTCGTACATGTAAAAAAGCTACTCCGGTCTGTTTCTGGTGTACTGATTAGTACCTTTTTGAATGGCATTGTCAAATATAGTTTTCTCTCTGTAGGTAATATATTGTTAAACATGATTTTAAATTACCCTTTTGTTAATGTCCAAAGATTTATGAATAGCAGCCAGCATCTAACTCTATTTATGGGCTGATTATGCCAAGTACGTTTAAATGTGGGGAATAAGTCATTTCTAAAGTTTTATTTTTAAAACATTGTGAATAGCACGGATTTCCTTTTAGTTTCTGTACTTTAGGTCGGGCGAGTGATCTTAATTTGATTTAATGTTTTTAATTAGCTTTCAATAAATGTACTTGGCAGCTTTTAATTGCTTCATCTGTCCCCACCCAGTTACTTTTTCATCACAGCCCTATACTCTTGCTGCATTCTTAAATCACAGTTTTGAGAAACCCTGTCCAACTGTGAAGAAATAGGATTGAGTCTTCTTGCTAACACATACTTTTTGTTGGTTTGAGATATTTTTCTCACCATCCCTATACCACTTTTTATCAGAGTGATCGTAATGAAATTGTAAGCTTTCTTGCTCCTACCCAAAATCTTCCTGAATAAAGGTTACACGTTCCAATGTTAGCCTGGCGCTTCTTTGACTCATCTCACATTGCAACCACTGACAGAGTCTTGCAGTCAGTAATAGCAGCTTCCTAGCAGTACAACCAAATCTCGGATTCTGTGCAGCAAATACTAGATATATGTATGTGATCTTTTGCTTCAGGCCCCATTCACTTGTAACATGCTGACCCTACTACACTGTGTTCTCATTCTGTGTTTCACAGACTTATGACTGATTTGTTTTTGGTGCCTTTATATTCATGGTAGGGGAAGTGAGCGCAGCCGAGGAAGTAAGAGAAACATCCAGGTTAGGTATCCCAAGTGAAAATGCACCGGTCGATGAAGCACCTCCTGCTAAGGAAGAACAAGAAAAGATGGAGATAATTACTAAAGTGCAACCCCAAGGTGAAATTGTCAAAGAGGACGACAACAAGAATGAGATATCAAAAGGTAAGTAACATGTGCATGTAAAATAATAGTAGAATTTACTCTTTTAAGGTGGTGCTGCCAATGTTTTTTGTATTTAATACTATGTGCTGAAAATGGTGCTGTATTTTAATATGTTGTGAGATCTAGTCTTGTATGGAAATTCCTCTTGTCTTGCTCAAACATCTTAAAAAATACTTTAGTCCATGTATTTCGGTGATTTATCGACAAAGGTAAAGGAACCACAGAGCAGCTAAGCTTTTGAGAAGATCTACTGTTTGGCATGCTTGAAATCGTCTACACCAATTCTTATACGAAGATTGACCATAGGAGAATTATATTTAATGTCCAGCTGCATCTGTGAACTATACCAGAGTAGGAAACCTAATATCTAATTTTGTAAATCTCTTTTGACAGGAGCTTGATTTAGAGTTGGGCTGCAGTGTTTGAGAACTAAACTGTCAATGTTGCACTTTCCTCATATCTGTGACTATTGTTGACAAAAAAAGAAAACTAAAGAAAAACCCTTTGCAACAGTGACTAATGTATTTGATGCTAGAGAAAGCATTCCTCTCCTATCAAGATTATAGGAAATTTCACCTGTAAATTTGTTGAGTACCCGAGGGAACGTTTGGTGAATAATATGAAAGGGCTTGCTCTATGTGCAAATCTTTCTTAAGTGCTGAGTTGCTGTTGCTAACTTTGTAATAAATGTACATATGCATACACATATAAACTAGGTATACAGATTTACTGATTGTAATATGCTATTTAATACTATTAATTAGTGCAGCGAAAGGCCATACATCAAGAGGGAAATGATTATATGTATCCTAATACCCCTTCTCATTCTCAACAGTGGTAATGAATGGTATATTATCTTGAATATCTGCATATACCTGTTATGTTGCCATGCTTTGTTTTTATATTTAAATGTTTTAGACAAAAGTATTAAATCAGAGCCCAATCTAATTACATAGTCCTTGTGAGAACTGGCAAAGTTATGTTCCCTATAAAATTAGTTTAAAGTGGAATGCATGGAAGCAGTATTTAATGTATTCTTCGGTTGGGTGAACTTTACTATAGTAATAACATTACATTTGACCTTTGCCCACTAGTAATGAATGTATGTTTGTTGATTCAAAGCAGCTGGATGCCAATTTTGCAGTATTAAAACCAGGAAAAGTAGTGGCATGGGCGAATTAGTCCTTTTTCCACATTGCCAACTTTTGAAACAGGCTAGAGAGTTTACATTCACAGATAAGCAGGGCAAACTACCCTCTTAGGTTTTAGTGTTCACTTAATGAATACATTGATATCTGTCTGTCTGGGCAGCTACACGTTAAGTTTTTTCAAAAATGGCTTTACTCAGATTCACCAAACCAATGAATGAAGCAGAGCATCACCGTTCTGGTAATGTTGGTGAACCTCTTGGTTAGCCATTTGAGTTCTTCACATAGAAACATCTGTTTTAAGAAATTGAATGGAAAGCCCCCTCCCTCCCCCCTTGATTAAGTCGCACCAAAATCGTCAGTAACCGGTCTAGTTGGCAGATGCTTTTTTAAGCAGATCATTGCCACCAATGTGTGTGTAATCAGAGAAGTTGCATTTTGTGACTACTTATTTCTCAACCTTAATTGCAGAGCTGTAAATGCAGCCACTGTAAAATCTGTGTGTTTGTTTTTTATGGCATTAGATTCCAGGAGGGACACACGTTTTAGGCTTCTTCGCAAATAATTCAGAAATACTTCTGCAGTATTCTCACTGCCAGAATTACAGATTCTGTTGGTATCTCTAATTCCAGGATGCTCGATACTCCAGTATTCAGGGTTGTTTGGGGAGCCCTAAAAATTGGGTAATTACAGGATATTGCACCGGATTCCCATAGCGATTATCCATTTATGTTCTTGGGCTCCTGCCTCTGTACTTCACCAGTTTTTCCTGATCACTTTCAACGATCTGGTCCTACCTCTCTTAAACAAAACCTTAATATCTCCTCCAAACCAGTGATAGTGCTCTTCCTTACCCCTGACCACTAGATTGCTCAACTGAATTGGATAGTCAGTACAAGCAGTGTGCTAGTAGCCGTTTACCAAGGCTCTACTTCAATGCAAGATCCTAAAGACCAAGCAAGTACTTACAATTCCATTACCTCTGCTAGGAGCAATTGTTTTTACCTAGTAGATCATTGAATTCATCAAACAGACCTCCTTTCCTAACAGTGTTTTCCTGGTGGACTTTAGTTTACGCTAGCATAATCAGAATGTAATGTAATAGCGCAACTCATGCCCAGGGGTGTCTTGGTGCTGTGGAGGTCCGGCTAACGGCAGTGACAGTGTTTGCGGCGGATTGCACACGTGTTCAGGATGACTTCTAGTCCTGTGTGAAGAGCCAAGGTTTTAGGGCTTTTCTAAAACTAAGTCGGGAGGGGGCTGTTTTTAGAGTCAGTGGCAGACCATTCCAGAGTATCGCAGTAGTCCTGAAAAAACTCTTCCCCTCCCACATGGCCTTCCTGAATAGGGGGGACCGTCCTGTTCCTAGCAGAGACCTAGCGCAGTTCTCTGTCTGGTACATACCATTTAAGTTTCCTCTTAAAATGGTTTGGCCCGAATCCGTGCAGGGATTTATATGCCAGGCAGAGTGCTTTGAACTTACATCGTTGTCTGACGGGCAACCAATGCAGTTTCTCAATGGCATCTTTGGCTGATTCATATTTGGGAATCTTAAAAATGAAGCGAGCAGCGTTTTGCAAGATCTGTAATAATTTCAAAAGACCTGATGCAAGAATAAGGTAGAGACTGTTGCAGTAGTCAATCCTTGTGAGGACCAAGGGCATGGTTACTGTTTTTAAAAGTTCTGGAGGCAGAAATTTTCCATTTAAAAGAAGAAAAAAAACATTTTATAACCCTTAGGGAGCACAAAGAGGCAGAGGTAGTTTTATTAACTTGGTCCTTGAATTTCAGTTAGCTGTCTGCCAAGAATCCCAGGTTCTATACTTTAGGTGAAGGTTTAGGCAGTGTGTCCAGCTCTGTAGGCCACCAGTCCGGTGTCCAAAGAAAGGGTTTGTTGCCGAAGATAACCTCAGTTTTTGATGCATTCAATTTCAAGCAGTTGAGCTGAAGGCCTCGCCCGGGTTGTTTTGCCTGGGTTGTTTTCAGTGTTTGCTAGTGACACCCCAATTTTGGTGTCATCTGTGTAGGACGCTGAAGTAAAGCCGGGAGTCTTTGATAATTGAGCAAGTGGCGTACAGAGGTTGAACAACGTTGGACTTAAAGCTGATCCCTGGAGACGAAATTGCCCATTGTCACATTATGTAGTCGGTTAGCCAAAAAGGATTTCAGGAGTTCCAATGCTGTGCCCCCAATTCCCAGGCCTCACATACGGTCAGCCAGGATCTCATGGCTGACCGTATCAAAAGCAGCAGAGAGACCCAGTAGAGAAATTAATTGTACCCAACTGGTCGATTGAGGCATGCTCCTCCTGGTGATTGGCTGCTTTTTGTGCGGTGAAGTCATTGTAAATCTTAACAAATTTCTCCTGAAAAAAGCCTGCCAACTTGTCACAGAAGTCTTGAGTTATGCCTGCATGACTTGGGCTTGTTGGTGTTACCAGCTTTTTTATTACTGAGAAAAGGATTTTATTTGTATTACCGGCTGCTTTTATATGCCTCAAGTAGTATGTAGTCTTTGCTGCAAGTGTAGCTTCTTTATTCTTTGCTAGTTTAGTTTTATAAATATTTTTCTCCTCCACTTTATATTTTGTCCCCCATTTTTGTTCTTGTCTACGACAGTCCTGCCTTGCTAGCCTGAGACTTTCTTTGTACTGGGGCTGGGAAGTTTGTTTTACTGTGGTTTAAGAGTGATTGGTGCTACTGTGTCCACTGCAGAGTTTAGCCAGTGTGTAAAAGTTTCAACACTTTGCTCCAGGTTAGCCCCTCGCTGCCATGGATCAGAAGTACTAGCCTCTCCTTGGTCAGCTGGCAGTATTTTATGCCAATCTCTGCCCGAGGGTTGCTGAGTGGGGGGGGGGGGGTTTGTCTATGCGTAATGGTTTTCTCAAACTTTATCAGCCATTTAACCACCCAATGATCAGACCAAATCAGTGGGAGAGATGGAAGTACATATGCTTAACAGTTAGCATCATTCTTACTCCCCTGCAAATATACCCACCTTTCTTTTGTTCCTACCCATCTGTGCTAGATTTCGTGTGTATATATGTGTGTATGTATGTGTGTATACATGTTTATATGTAGATGTATGTATATGTTTGTGTATGTGTGTGTGTATGTGTTCGTGTGTATATATGTATGTGTATGTGTGTTTATATTTATATATATATATATATATATATATATATATATATATATATATATATATATGTGTGTGTATGTCTGTGTATATGCATTGGTATATGTGTGTGTGACTATGTATGGATGTGTGTATATGTATGTGTGTATACATGTATGTATATGTCAAACCAATACCCTTTCAGGCATAGAGTGACACAAATTATGCAAAAAAGCGGAGAACTGCAGAGAAATGTTTGTATGTATATGTTTGTATATATACATGTGCAGGTATGTATATACATGAAGTAAGTAGTCACCTTCAATTGTTCCTTAACTTAAAACAATGACGAAGGGTATGCAACTGTTACCACAGATTTTTTACAACGCATACCATTACAACGCAGGTCATTTTACAACGGATACCTTTACATCGCAGTACACTACAACGCACATACTATTACAACGCATACCATTACATCGTAAGTATTATTATAGGTAAGTTTATCTTTTTTTTTAAACATTGGGTTTTGGGGTACAGGGGTATTTTTAGGTTTTAGGGTTGGGTTTGGGTTTTGGGAAGCAGGGGTATTTTTAGGTTTTAGGGCTGGGTTTGGGTTTTGGGGTACAGGGGTATTTTTAGGTTTTAGGTTTGGGTTTTGGGGTACAGGGGTATTTTTAGGTTTTAGGGTTGGGTCTGGGTTTTGGGGTACAGGGGTATTTTTAGGTTTTAGGGCTGGGTTTGGGTTTTGGGGTACAGGGGTATTTTTAGGTTTTAGGGCTGGGTTTGGGTTTTGGGTACAGGGGTATTTTTAGGTTTTAGGGTTGGGTCTGGGTTTTGGGGTACAGGGGTATTTTTAGGTTTTAGGGCTGGGTTTGGGTTTGGGGTACAGGGGTATTTTTAGGTTTTAGGGCTGGGTTTGGGTTTTGGGGTACATGGGTAGTTTTAGGGTTGGGTCTGTGTTTTGGGGTACAGGGGTATTTTTAGGTTTTAGGGCTGGGTCTGGGTTTTGGGGTACAGGGGTATTTTTAGGTTTTAGGGCTGGGTTTGGGTTTTGGGGTACAGGGGTATTTTTAGGTTTTAGGGCTGGGTTTGGGTTTTGGGGTACAGGGGTATTTTTAGGTTTTAGGGCTGGGTTTGGGTTTTGGGGTACAGGGGTATTTTTAGGTTTTAGGGTTGGGTTTGGGTTTTGGGGTACAGGGGTATTTTTAGGTTTTAGGGTTGGGTTTGGGTTTTGGGGTACAGGGGTATTTTTAGGGTTGGGTTTGGGTTTTGGGGTACAGGGGTATTTTTAGGTTTTTGGGCTGGGTTTGGGTTTTGGGGTACAGGGGTATTTATTTTTTAACCTATTTTTCAAAATAAAAAATTAAAAATAATTTAGTTAATTTTTTTATTATAATAATATATAACAAATAATTTAATTAAATTAAACATTAATAAATATTTACAACATATTTTTAAATAATATATTATCATATACTTACGTTGTAATGGTATGCGTTGTAATAGTATGTGCGTTGTAGTGTTTTGCGTTGTAATGGTATCCGTTGTAACATGACCTGCGTTGTAAAAAATCCGTTGTAATGGTATGCGTGCTAAAAGTACGCGTTGTAACATCATACATCCTGACGAAGAGCAGACCCGAAAATCAGTGCAAATTTAGAGTGCTTTTATTTCGCCCAGCCTGTCTGCCATAACGCGTTTCGCTTCCCCTGAAGCTTGATCACATGACATGTTGCGTTAGGAATGGACCAGTATTTAAAGTGCAAGTCAAACCGAGCTTTAGCAGGCAATGACCTAGATAAAATTCTATCCTGTAGCAGTTGATGACCTCCTCTTTTTGAGATACATCGGGCTTGTACATAAATATTTAAATAAACATAAATACAATATTTAAAATTTATGCTTAAATCAGTATTTCCTAAAAATCACATTTGTTTGATTCTTAAAAAACTAAATTGATCAAATATCTGCCTAAAAATGATATTTGAAGCAGTACAGCCCTGAACAGTGCAAAATATTTGCGAAATACAGATATTCTGTTCCCATATAGCTACCTGTATGGATAAATCAAAATCCAATGCCATGCTTGAAAATAATGCCCAAGTGGGCTAAGACAAAGTCACATTGTCTCTCTACTCTGTCGAAAAGCTATACCCCTGTAACTGGTCCTAAGGGATCAATTTATGAAATCTTAATCAAAAAAGTGCCATAGTGCAAGTGCAAATATGTGACAACTAAAGTGCATATTCAAATTAAATCCTCATTAAAAATCCTAAAAATGATCAACGGCGCAATTATTTAAACATCATACGAATATCATAATTAATCCTATTGATTGTCTTTCTACACAGTTACAAAACAGAGCCCCTAGATAAAAAACATAGTTGGTAACCCCTGAACCTTCACATCTCTAGCACCTTACAGACAAGTATACAAATCTTCACTCGCATTCAGCCCATTGGGATTCTTGCTGTCCAGTTCTAATATGTATCGCGTTTCGAGGAGGCAACGCCTAGCTTCCCTATCCCCTTCTCGTCTTAAAGGCAACACTGTGTCTATAACATAGTACCGGAGATGGGCTGGATTGGCTTCATGAGTTGTTTCGAAGTGTCTAGCCACTGGATAGGCTTGATCATTGCCTGTTATCGCCCTTATGTGCTGGAGTATCCGTTTGTGGGTGGGCAACCTGGTACTACCAACATACCTCAATCCACAGGGACACTCCAGCACATAAACCGCGAAATCTGTCTTACATGTGAGTCTCTTAGTGATTTCAAGCGGACATTGTTTAAAAGGGCAGTTAGAGCTAGTTTTGTTACATCCATAACTGCAAGCCTTACACTGGGAACACTTCTTAAACCCTTTACTAAAGGGCCATCCATGTGCTAGAGATAAGAGGTTCTAAGCTGTTCTTGACCAAAGCCTTGGCCATTGAGGGACACCGCCTAAAAGTAAGCAAAGTTTTATCTGGGACACTCGGGCCAATAACCGGGTCTCCTTTAATGAGATTCCAATTACGATAAAAAATTCTCCTTAAGTCCGAGTGTTGCCTACTATAGGATAGAATCATGCGAGATTGTATACCGTCATCTTTATGGGCATTAGGTTTGTCCTTAGATTTGGATGTTAGTGCTTGATGTCGGGGCATATTTTGAGTCAGAGTAATAGCAGACGCTATAATGTCATTAGAATATCCCCGGACTAAAAATCTCAATCTGCTAGCCTCCTGTGCAGCCGCCCATTCGACCTCCGAAATGTATATCCTCTTGATGCGCAGCATCTCCCCATCCGGGATGCTGCGAATCAGGTGGTGCGGATGATGACTAGCTCGTGTTCCCAGCTGTTGGTTTTCTATAGAGCTTAGTGGCTAGGATATTGTCACATAAACCTGCATGTCTAGGAAACAGATGGAGGTAGCATGAATATTGGATGTGAATTCTAAATTCAGGCTATTGACATTCAGTTCCCTAACAAAATCCCTTGCTCCATCTTCCGTACCTCTCCAAACAAAAAATAAATCATCTGTATAACGGAGGTACAAAACTATGTTCTGCTCCATGGTGCCTCTGAGTTGTTGCATAAGGACCTGTTCCTCCCTCAGTCCCATGTGTAAACATGCGTAACTGGTGGAGAAACAGGCCCCCATTGCAACTCCCCTCGTTTGTTGAAAAATCTGATTGTTAAGAACAAAGAAAATTCTGTTCCAAGCACATTTGTATCATGGACAGAAACATTTTGTTGTGTGCAGCAAAGTTCATTGGTCGTCTGTCAAGGAAATGTTCAATAGCTCTCAGCCCATCATGGTGTCTGATAGAAGTATATAGGGCCGACACATCCAAAGTCATCAAAACCATCCCTGGACCCCACTTTACATGTTCTATCTTCCGAATGAAATCCGAGTTGCCCTGCACATATGACTTCAGTCCTCTGACCCAGTCCTGAAGAAAATAACAATGTATTTAGACACATTTTCCAATGGCTGAAATGATTGGTCTCCCGGGGTTTTTTTTGGAATCCTTATGAATTTTGGGGATCAGATAAAAAGTAGGGATAACTGGGTGTTTTAAAAAAAAAATAACAATAATAATCTTCCGATATCCGTCCCCCCAATCCTCCAGGGCTGGAGTTTAGTATGTTGACCCATCCACGTGGCTTTGACAATCTGGATGTTACTTTTCCTGTAGTATAAGGAATGGCCCAATTGTGAATCAGCCTATGTATATACATGTGCAGGTATGTATATACATGTGCAGGTATGTATATACATGTGTAGGTATGTATGTGCAGGTATGTATGTACATGTGTAGGTATGTGCAGGTATGTATGTACATGTGTAGGTATGTGTACAGGTATGTATGTACATGTGTAGATATGTATGTACACGTGTGTATGTATACATATGTGTATTCATATACGTGTTGTGTATGTGTATATATGTGTATGTACATCTCTATGTATATACGTATGTATATATGCGTAGATATATATTTGTATATATGTGATTGTAAATAAATGTGTGTGTATATATAGGTGTGTATGTATATATGTACATATGTATGTGTATATACATGTACTAATATATGTATACATCTATGCATAGATGTGTTTGTATATGTATGTGTATACAATCTATGTATCTATGTATGTTTATGTATATATTGGTATATGTATGTATATAATTGTGTAATGTATGTGTATATATGTATGTGTATATATGTACATGTATGTATGTGTAGATATGTGTGTATGTATGTGTATATATATATATATATGTATGCATAGATGTGTTTGTATATGTACATATGTGTGTAGATATGTATGTACACATGTGTATGTATACATATGTGTATTCATATACGTGTTGTGTATGTGTATATATGTGTATGTACATCTCTATGTATATACGTATGTATATATGCGTAGATATATATTTGTATATATGTGATTGTAAATACATGTGTGTGTATATATAGGTGTGTATGTATATATGTATGTATATATACATGTACTAATATATGTATACATCTATGCATAGATGTGTTTGTATATGTATGTGTATACAATCTATGTATCTATGTATGTATGTGTGTATATATATATGTACTAATATATTATCGCTCCAAGGTTGTCCACCTTTGAGTAGCACACGAGCAGCAGCTTGATTTATGTGCAGGTGAGGACGGGAATCCGCTTGCAGATGCCGCTCCGTAATGGATCTGCCCGACGCGTTTCGAAGCTCCATATGCTTCTCTTCAGGGGCTTTAACGTAAGCGGCGTGCGTGACCGCTAACCCACTTCTCCATTTTCCATATGACACACCCACCAATGGAAGGCTCAAATGAGACTGTGTATTATGGGAAGTGTGGTGCGGAAAGCACAAATCAAGTCCTGTATGGACCCCGCAAGAGTGCCCGTCCTTGATTCCATGTACGGTTGCTGCTTCACTGCCGTGACCCCCAAGGATAGCGGGGTGGTGCATACTCTGCGGCTGGACGGCCGCATGTAAATTATCGCTCCAAGGTTGTCCACCTTTGAGTAGCACACGAGCAGCAGCTTGATTTATGTGCAGGTGAGGACGGGAACCTTCGAGCATTGATGTATTAATATATATGTATATTTGCATAGATGTGTTTGTATATGTACATATATGTGTGTATATAATCTATGTATGCTTATGTATATATAGATGTATGTATATATTTATGTATGCGTAAACTTATGTATATAATTATGTGTATATGTGTGTGTATATGTGTGTGTATATATGTATGTATATATGTAAGTGTAAAATGTAAATCCAGTACTTGTATAGTGCACAAATCACCCCCGAAGTGGTATCTCTGCGCTGGGGGCCGTTGGGAGATTAAGAGAGCTATTTCCCAGAGTCTCATGGTGCTGGGCAGACCCCTGCCGCTGGAGTCAGGGATCGTACCGTGATCCCCAGCATCCAGCATTAGTTGCCCTGGTTGCGGCGCCACACCTCTTCCCAGTGTGTATGTGTATATATATATGTGTAGATGTGTGTGTATTTGTGTGTGTGTATATCTCAGCTGTAAGACGTATTATGTGATCTATGTATTGGAGTGTACATGTGGACTTCAATAATTTGGATGTACGAAATTACAATCCCATAAACTCATACTCCAACATATTAGGGCCATTTCCAACTCGGACCCGACTTACCCTGTAACAAGCAATTTTAAATAAACCCATATTTGGCAATTTGAACCACCTTAAATATTTCTTAGTGATTACTGTACTCAATCATAAAAGAGGAGGCAATTGGGAAGCCAAATTTAGGAGATTGGAAACACGTTTTAACTTGGATTTAGACACCAAAACTCCTGGTGATGTAAACACTAGTGAATATTGGTATACTTGCTTATAACTGTACTGTATGGTTGGAAAGGAATCAGGTTTTGTACTAGATCTTAAATATCCATTAACTATATTAAGGACTTTTACCAATAGTTGTGATACAGTTTTAGACCAATATTTAATCTAGAATTTGCACTATCGCCTTCTTAAAGATCATCGATGAATTTATTCTAGCATTGTGAGAACCTGTTTAAAAGAGGATATATACATGTTTACAGTGTTTAGAGGATTTCCTCCTGCTGCTGGCATTAGGTTAGTTACTGTATTGCACTGTTGCACTTTATTAGTAATTTCATGGTTTCCCGGGGTAAAGACGCACACTGGCACCTTATATTTTAGGCACTTCTATGGAAATGGTTGTAGACAGAACAGATCTACAGGGTATTTAACTATAACTATAATGCAAATTGAATTCATTACAACATGTATGTGTATTTGCTGAATGAACCCGACTTGCAATAAGTTAGTTGTCCGTGTGCCCCTCTATTCTTTGGCTGTGTTCACTTGAATTGAGACTCCATCGTTTGATTATGTTAATGATTTACCACTCATGTGTTTCTGCTTCGTTCAGGCTTCACCATATTACCTTGGTACCACATCTGATATGCCAGGGGTGGTGGGGGTTCTGTGGGATGAGGTTGTTTATTGCTGATTGGTGCTCATTGACATGTATCTTTATGTATGTCACCATGTAATTTGGAATTTAATGAACATAAATAAAATAAAGACTTTGATAGAAAAGCAGAAAAAAAATTACATGTATTTGCACATTTATGTCTTTTATTTGACTGAAAATGCCTGCAGTAGATGAGTTATATGTACATCAACATATATTTATATAAATGTTGTACACTTACCGCGATTGCAGCGACTCAAGTCTGTTGTCTGTATTTATCTAATTACCTGCATGTGTCACAATAAATTTGTCGATCCAAAATGACAGCACTGTCATGTGGTCAAGGCCGTGGGCGGCCGAAATGCGTTATGGCAGACAATCCAAAATAAATACTTCTGCACATTAATTTGTGGTCCATGTCTGTTCTGACCTGATGGAACTTGGAGAATGCGGAGCTCTTGGATATGTATGTATATGTATAAATGTATATATGTGTGTGTGTGTGTGTGTGTGTGTGTAATATATATCTATATCCAAGATTCAACGTTCCTTTCCGTGTACCAGGAATCCTCCAAGCCACGCAGACACGGACCAGATTAAGGTGCGGTTTTCTTTATTTAGTGCAAGTTAGCCGCATTATATATATGTATGTATATATGTGTGTGTGTATGTATTTGTATTAAGATGTATGTATATCTGTGTAGGTAAATGTATATCTGTGTGTGCATTTATATATATGTATATATATATATATATCAGCACAGCACAATATCCTTAGAATTTTCAAAGGAAAACGCCGAGCCCCAATTTGAAGTGAAGCTATTTATTTTTTGAAAAGCAGTGGCAAAACAACACCCGACGCGTTTCGGAACCAGCCGGTTCCTTGGTCACGGGTCAGCTGTCATTACGGCATGTTTCTTGATATAGTGCATTATGATAGAAAGAGGACTACGGAGTACAATCCGCCCATTTTGTCATTTCATGGTCGCCATGTTGGAACAATTTATATTACTCAGTTGTTGCCACCAAACTCATAGATTAAATTATAAACACAAGATTCTTGCTTGATAAAGAAACGAAAATTGCAGATTGGTGATCTTAATTCAATTTCGGAGTCTCCCAATTCGAGATTTAAACTAATTCAAAGTCTCAAAACTTTACTCTATGTATTAAATGGACAATATTATTTTAGAATTCAGTCCTCCATTGTTCACGCCCAAGTGGGCATTCAAGCAATAATGTCCAAGTGTGGTTTTGTGGCAATAATAATTGTTTTTTACATATTCTGTACAATTCTGCCCATGCGGGCTGAAACCAATAAATTCATTCAGCGTTCCTTTACACAGCTCAGGAATTCTTCATAAAGGGCAAAGTGCTCCGTCTCCTACAAGTGAATAAATGTGCATATCAATAAAAAGGTCCATTACCTATTAAAAACATGTAATAACATACTATCAGAAGCAACACAACAGCATAAGTTTTTTTTCATAAGGTTCTATATATCTCCTTTACAGTGCAATTATCAGCCTAGGTGTACTGCTAATTCTTCATCTTTATTAATCCCTCCTGGCTGCATGGATTTGTACTTTATAATTAATTTTGACTCCAGTCTACGCAGTTCTTGTTCTCGATTTCCCCCTCTTTCAGACTCTGGGATCATATCTAGAGCACAGTATTGTAGAAGATTCGCATTTCCCTTGTGATGTTTCTGGAAATGGCGAGCGATCGGATACTGTTTATCATTATTTGTGATGGCTCGCATGTGCTCTAGTACGCATAGCTTCACTGGTTTGATGGTGCTTCCAATGTACACTAATTTGCAAGGGCATATCGAGGCATAAATAAAAAATTCTGATTTACAACTTAAGTGTTTTGAGATGACAAATGGTTTTTGATTGCACGAAAGTTTAATCTGTTTGCAATTACTGCTTGTTCTGCGCACCTTGCAAGAAAGGCATTTAAAGAAACCTTGAATAGATGTTTTCTTTTTATCACTTGGTAGATTACTTTTACATAATATGTCCTCCAAAGCTGGACATCTTCTGTAGGTAATGCTGGGATACTCATCAATAAATTTCTTTAAGGTTGTATCCGTACCTAGCACATGCCAAAACGTACTCCAACATTTTCTGACCTCTTTAGCCTGATTGTTAAAGGTAGTGATGAATCTTATGGGCTCACTTTCCTCAACTAACACCTTCTCAACAAGCAGATCATCCCTGTTGATTCTGTTCACTTTTGTGTATGCTGCTTTCACTGTTTTGTGCGAATATCCCCGCTCTCTGAATCTTTCCTGCATTACTTCAACCTCCTTTAGGTAAGTTGAATTTGAGCTACAATTTTGTTTGGCTCTCAATAGTTCCCCATACGGGATACTATTGATCAGGTTTTTTGGGTGACAGCTGACAGCACTTAATATGCTGTTGCCTGCTGTGTTTTTTCTGAATAATTCACTCTCTAGGTGTTCATCTTTGACTCTTACCATTATGTCAAGGAACTCAATACATTCCTTATTCATGGTACTGGTAAATGAGAGATTCAAACTGTTGGTGTTTAGTTCTTTCACAAAGTTTTCTGTTGTCAAACAGTCACCCCTCCAAATGCAGAAAATATCATCGATGTACCGGGCCCAAAGGACCACATGTTGGGGAAAGGCACTGATGTTTTTGGCCACCTGCTCCTCCCACCAGCCCAGGTAAAGACCCACATAGCTGGTGGCAAAGCAGGTTGCCATCGCGGTCCCCCAGGCCTGACAGTACATCCTGTGGTCAAAAATGAAAAAGTTGTTTTTTAAGCACTGAGATATCATAAGTAGCATCTCTGTGTGTTACAAAAAACCTACTGGCCGGTCTTTTAAGTAGTAGGCACATGCTTCAAGACCAAGGTTATGCGGTATGCATGTATACAGACTACGGACGTCTAATGTCATAAGTAGCATGTCGTTGTCCCAGACTGTTTTTTATCAATCTCAAAACGTGCCTTGTGTCCTGCACATAGGATGGTAATGACTGGACGTACCCTCTCAGAAAATAGTCTATGTATTTCGATGTATTTTCGAACATACTGCCTACTGCAGATACAATTGGGCGTCCTGGGGGTGTTTCTTTGTTCTTAAGCACTTTAGGCAATAAGTACAATGATGCCAATTTCGGGTGTTCACAATCTAGAAATTAGTATTTTTCTTTAGAAAGCAATTTTTCAAATTTCCATTGGTCCAATTGTTTCCTATATTCTGCATTACATTTCTCATAGGTTACATGGTCACTTATACTGTAGCTTTCAGTATCACCAAGCTGATTTCTTCCTTCTTGTAAGTACATCTTAAGGGGCCACACCACTACAATTCCCCCCCTTATCTGCTTTTTTAATTACAATTGTTCTATTTATTTTCTTGTAACTCTTTTAAAGCAGTCTCTTGTTTCCTAGTTAGATTACTTACAAAATTACATTTCTTTCTAGAAAGTTTTTTGAATTCATTCATAACCCCTCTTTCGAAAACCTCAATTGCATCATTCTGCAACTGTGGTAAAAATGTCGATTTTGGTTTAAAACCAGTTTTACTAGGGTTGTTGCACACAATTCCTTCTTGCGCCAAAGTTACTAACGGGTCGCCAACCCATTCTTCAGTACCCAAATGTCTCATGGCATGCAAAGTTTCATTATCCCCTGTGGAAATACTGGGTACCTCGTAAATTACATCCTTGGACTGTTTCACTGTATTCGCATACCATTTTTTCAATTTCAGTTTTCTAGTAAACAAAAACAAATCAATACGGCTGTCTGTATAATTAAAGCTTTCAGTGGGGCAAAAAGTTAAACCTAACGAAAGTACATCCTCTTGTTCTTTTGTTAAAATAATATCTGAAAGATTCAGTACCGTAAGTTTGTTCTTCATTTTAGTGCAGATTTGCCTCTTGTTGTCATTCCCATCAGGCTTTGAATGTTTTCGCGCGGCTTTCCGACTTGCTTGCCTCCTCTGCCGCCGCGACCTCGACCTCTTGTTGCCGGAGGACTCGCCGCTTCCTGGCGTCCCTTTGCAATGATGTCGTATTCCCTTAAAATACTTGCTTTTGCTCCTTCTGGAGTTTTGCTTGACCCCTCTTTAGATGTACTTGCTTCTGTAGAGTTGGCAATTGAGGCAGTTTCTTCCACTGTTGCCTCCGTGTTTACTTCAGTGGTGACCTTTTGCGTTGTGTTACTTGCCATTTTGTCTCTCAAATGGTCGAACTTTTTTCCAAAGGTCAAAATCTGCCCCAAATTGTAATCCGCTTCATCTCGCTGGAATTTCCGTTGTTTTTTTAGTTTTATTTCATCTTCTGCTTTATCCAAACAAGTTTTTAGATTTCCCATTTCGGTGTCAAACTCTATTGGGGTACATTTTTCTTTTAATAGCTCAGACAATTTTTCGATTTCCACTGGAAGTCTTTCTGTATCTCTCACAGCGTATTTCACCAGTAACTTCAACATTATTGTGGAACATTCATGATTATTTTGTGTCCATTCTTCAATCAGTTCCGGATCGGGATCCTGAAAGGTGGAGGTTATAAAGATCCTCAGCCCCCTGGGAACTCTGCCACAGTCTACATACTTCTGTAGGGCCGTCGCTTCCCACCACTTCGCCTGTTCTGTTTTTGTTGCTTTCCAAAGCTTCTCCCATAGTTGCCTTTTATTTTGTGATTCTTCTGTGCCTATTGTTGCACTGGCTGCACCTTGATTGCCTGTGGTAGTTGTGAAAAGCAGCTCCGCTGCTTCTCGCCGTGTTGCTCCTCTATTTGCCCACATATTTGCTTTTTCTGGTTATGGGGACCCCACTCCGGGGTTCCCAAGATCTTCCTTACTTTTGGTTGCTTCGCAGTTCGTGACGAGCCCGTCACACTGCTTTCCGTCCGCTTCCGATCACTTTTTCACGCTGCTCCGACAGAGAACTCTGGTTCCCTCTTCCGACTCACACTGAGTTACACACTCGTATCCCCGGGATATATATATATATATATATATATATATATATATATATATATATCACAAATAAATCTTTTGATATACTTGTTAAGCAAGCAATTTTGGAGTGCACATGGTTTCTTTTCGCCGAAAGGAAAGGAGGAACTTTTGTATTGTATATGAAGGCAACGTTTGTATGTGCACTGCTGCCTAAGGGTGAGGGATCCCAGTGTGGATTTGGATATATGTATGTATGTGTGTGTGTGTGTGCTTAACAATATTTCACACTTTTGGGTAAGTAACAGGTCAGGTTCCAAAGTCCTAGTAGTGTAATTACTATACTACTATTCGACTTCTAGTATGATGTATTTTGTGCTGTGCTTGTGTGCGCTCAGATGGCATGGATGTAGTGTAATCATTTTGTAGATGCCAGCTAAAAGCTTGGAGCTGTTTGGGCTACATGTGCTGAGTCCTGTTGTATGGGGTTTTTGTCAGAGAGGTTTCTATATAGACTGTTAGGGCTATAGTTAGGGTTTCAGATTTGACTGAGTCAGGGCTTTGGCTTTTCTTGGCTATTATTGTTAGAGCTGTGATTGGGTAGTAGGGCCAGGTCTCCCATTGGCTCTAGGGTTTGGATTGGTTAGGGCTAGGGTTCCACTGGCCAGTAGTGCCATTTTTAAGCCAGAGGCTCAGGGTGTCTGAGCCCGGACGGAGAGGACAAGGGGAATTGTCTGTTAGGGCTGGCCAGAAAGGACATGGGCAGGTGCCTGTTTAGGCTTGGCCCGGTTGGGCCTAGGGCCAGAGATGCTGCCCAATATTCACTTGCGAGCTACCAGCTTAAACCCCCCAGATACGTCAACATCCAAACGCAATATCAGCAAAGGCATTCTACTCATGTACCACAAACCAACCTCGTACAGATTTCAATGTGTATTGAACCACTACACAACCACTACAAAACCCCACAAACCACATCTACACACGATTCTACACCAACTACAACACTATGGCACCTGCATTCTGACACAAAAACACAACACATCCACACATTACCAACACACACAAAACCACATTATACATCACTTTAATTAATGCATCCAGCTCATTCCCTGCTCAAACAAAACCCCAGCGCTCTCCTGTAGTTGTTCCTAACTGATCCCCCTTTATCATGACCAAACATATACTCCGCTGTCAATTACGCCATCCACCAACACCACCCCTCTTTTTACCAATTACACACAACCATACAATCCTTACACGCCACTCCACCACACATATTACCTATTCCAGTGATGAAATCTAACACACACTCCTAACTCTTGTCCGCCCCCCTCTTGCACACCACATACTTTTCTCCAAAAACATCACCACAAATGTACTATTCAGATACCACTCGCCAGCAGTACTGCGCATACAGATCTTTCACAGAAAACCTCTACATCAGTATCTCCTCTCAATACTCCACAAAAAAAACACACAAATCTCAATATATTCTGTTCCTTACACATATATTGCCTTACTATGTAATCCTGTATCTATATATTTATTATTTTGTCCTATTGTACAATAAAAACAAATTACTCTAACAAGCTTTACTCTGTCCTACCATCACTCTGCACCTCTATCAATTAATCTTCTATCTTCACTCTCTCTCTTGCCAAACCCTTCCTAGACTCCTCCCTCCGCTACACCCCCTGGCTCACCCCAAACATCAGTTTACTACTGAGATATCCAAAACAGCCCTACTAAATTCTCCCTCCTCTTCTCTCATCCCACGCCTAATTTTTCTACCTCATTTTCCTACTGATTCTCTCTCTCTCTCCCTACTCCTTTTCCAAAGGCTCTTTTCTCCTCGGCCTCACCTTTACTCATCCCAGACCTCAACTTACTACTATGATCCACCTCTTCTGTCCCTCCATTACTTGCTCAATCCAACTAACAGACTCGCATGTCCTAGTCTTAAATTAATTGAAAGCTCCCTATAATAATACTTTACTCATAATTCCCCATACTAATACACCAATAATTCTTTTGGGTTCTGGAGTAGTGTGCTGCTACTCACCAAAAAGCACTTCGAAATCTTGTCTAGGGTAGTAAGCGCAATATTAAAATCTGAAAGAAACAGTTAGTTGTAGTTTCCTTACCTTAGAATTTCCTTCAGGCGTCAGACTGGATCCTTAAAGTTTTTCGACAGCAGTACCCCTGCATGTCGAAAGGTGGCGTCAGTGGGCTCCGCGTTCGTTGTTGGTGTTGTGGTCGCGCTCACATCAGTTCTTTCTTTTTCCATGCCAGCCAGCGCAGATCCGGAGAGAGCGACACTCCAGTCACTTTATGACTGACTTTTATCAACACCGTTTTCGAGTCTTCGACTTCTGATGCATGATGGCCGGCTTCAAGGCTTGCGGTTCCTGTAGCCGACTGATGGATCCGCATCACATGTGCCTGTTCTGCCTGGAGTGCAACCATGACCCCAAGTCGTGCTCCGACTGCCGGACCACGAATACGAAGTCTTTGCGGGATCGGTCCCGAAAGCTTCTCGAGGCCCAGAGTCAACTCTGTGCCGTTCGAGGTCCCGGTCGTGTGGGAGGTCGAGAGACCGGTCGCGGAGTCATCATTATCATTCTTCTTCGTAGTCTTCGCACTTGGGAGCAGGTAAGCCGAAGCACAAGAAGAAGTTGAAAAAACATTGTCGCTCTTTGACTACTCACCGTCCGTCCGCCAACGCGACGAGGGATGCGGGTGGTGGCTCCCTCCCGCAACTCCACGTGCGGAGCCCGAAGAGTCGACTCTGGGCTTCCCTCCCTTCCTGGGACCTTGAGCGACCCATGTCCAGTTTCGCCAATTTTACGAAGTGATGCATTACATATTTGGGCAGCCCGACTCCGGTGCGCCTTCGGGCCTCGCTGACTCGGCTGGGGGCCCTGGTCCTTCAATGCCGGCTGCTATGGCCCCGGCACGGCAGGGTCCCCTTGGATCCCAGCCTGGATTCGGATCGGCGCTGGTCGACCCAGTTACACCTCCCCCGGTGCCGATTCCACCGGCACCACGTCCGCAGCCGGCGTCGGCTGTGTCCCCAGCTGACGTCGACCCCGGCCTCCACCTCGTTGTAGACTCGGAGACGGACCTGCATCGACTGGCGCCGATGGGTACACTTGTGCCCTTGTTCTACCCTGACTCTTTTAGACCAGATTGGCAGCCAGAATAAGGTAAGGAGGAGTAGGAGGGGTCTGGAGATCCTTTACCTGACCAGTTGGGCTAAGAACCGGACTGGAAAGATGAACTGGGGGAAGCCAGTGGTCTGGATACCTCACTAGATCTTGGCATATTGTCTCCTCCTACCATGGCTACGGAGGAGGGGGCATCTAATGCCATGGTGTTGCGTAGGGCAGCCGAGGCTCTCCACCTCAAGCTACCTACGGTGGCAGCCAGGACTAACCTCCTGACAGAGGTGCTTCAACCGGCAGCGAGCTCTTCGGAGCCCTGCTACCATTTGACAAAGCCCTCACTGACATCCTTTTGGGCACCTGGTCCATGCCCAACACAGGGGTCCTGTAGATAGGATGATTTCCCTACACCACCGCCAGGTTCCAGGCGACACCTCTTTTTTTTCCCCAACACCTCACCCCTGAGAGCTTGGTGAACCAAGTCTCCGCCTCCAAAGGCGCATTCCCTAATGCACCACCTGATATGGGAATCCAAAAAGCTGGATCTTCTTGGGAAGATGTTTTCTTCCTCCAGCTTGTGACTGTGGTCTGTAAACACTGTATGTCTGCTGGGCCATTACAACCACTCCGCGTGGGGTATGGTGGCGCAAGTGCTGCCCCAGTGCCCAGAGGAGGCCCGGGCCGTACTCTCCTGTGCAGTTGCTGAAGAGAGGGACGCAGCAAAGTGTACCATCCACTGTGGACTGGATACCATCGGCTCACCTAGGTAGGAGGATTTCCACGTCGGTAGCCCTTCAGCACTACGCCTGGTTAATGTCGACTGGTTTTTCAGGGGATGTCCAATCCACTCATAGGTACATGCCCTTTGATGGCCATCGCTTATTTGGCGACAATGCAGACAACGCCCTGGAGCGCTTTAAGGACTCTGGCTATGGCCAGGTCCTTGGGCCTCTAAACCACCCGCTCTGCTTTTCGCCCTGTTTATGGCTACGGAAGGGGTGCCCCGCCACGTCCCGTCCAAGCCACAGGCCAGCGCAAGCTGTTCAGCCCCTGGGTGGCCGGGAACGTGGGAATCACCGCTGTGGTTCTGGGGGCCAGCGGGCGGGCCAGTCCACCACAGCCCCCTCTGCTGCAGCCTCCAAACCCTCCTAGTCCAACTTTCCAGGGCCAGTAATCGCCAGTGGGCGGCAGGATTCGCCACCTCCTCCCCCACTGACGCACCATCATGTCGACAGGTGGGTTTTGCAAATAGTCCGAAGGGGCTACACCCCTCCCCTTCGAGACTAACTCTTCATCCATGCCACCTCAGTACCATCGCATGTCGGAGGATCATCTGACACTTTTCCAACAGGAAGTTTCGGCACTCTTAGCCAAGGGAGCCATCGAGCGAGTTCCTGTCCCAGAAGTAGGTCGTGGTTGCTATTCCCACTACTTTCTGGTGCCCAAGGAGGACTGAGGCCTGCATCCTATCTTGGATCTCGTGAATGTCAACGGCTTCCTCCGGAAGGAGAAGTTCAAAATGTTGACCCTAGCTCAGGTCCTGTCTGCCCTCGACGCTGGAGACTGGATGGTAGAGTTGGACTTGCAGGACGTGTATTTTCACATCCCTGTCCTGCCGGCCCACCGGCGTTACCTGCGGTTCACGGTAGGCCACGAGCACTTTCAGTTTACTGTGCTCCCGTTTGGCCTTACCAGTGCCCCTCGGGTGTTCACGAAAGTGATGGCGGTGGTCGCAGCGCATGAGCGCAGATCAGGAGTTCCAGTCTTCCCCTATCTCGACAACTGGCTGTTGGAGGCGGGCTCCCCCCAGGCTGTAGTCTCCCACCTCCACACTGCTGCCGACCTACTTTCGCTGGGGTTCTCCATCAACGTGCCGAAGTCACATCTGGCTCCCTCTCAGAAGTTACTCTTCATCGGAGCGGTTCCGGACACAACGCAATTTCGGGTCTATCCTCCTGAACATCGAACCCGGTATATTTGGGCTATGATTCCGATCTTTCAGCCTTTATCCCGGGTTTCCGTCAGGATGACCCTCTGGCTACTGGGCCTGATGGCCTCCTGCATCCTGCTGGTGGACCATGCCAGATGGCATATGCGGGCTCTGCAGTGGGAACTGAAGTTCCAGCGGGCACAGCATCACGGGAACCTGTCCGATTGCGTCTAGATCTCAGAGGGCACTGCACACAAATTGCAGTGGTGGCTAACGGGCCAGGATTGTGTCGACAGCGGATCCCTCTCCCTTCCCCAACCAGAGTACACAGTGGTGACCTATGCATCACTTCTGGGATGGAGCGGCCACATGTGGGAGGCTGAGATCAGAGGCCTCTGGTCTCCAGCGGAGTCCGGGCTCCACATCAACCTTCTGGAGAGTCGGGTGATTTGTCTTGCACTCAAAACATTCCTTCCCTCTGTCCGGGGATGAGTAGTGAAGGTGTTCACGGACAACACCACTGCTATGTGGTACTGCAGCAAACAAGGCTGGGAGGGGTCGTGGACACTATGTTAAAGAGGCGCTCCGAATCTGGACATGGCTGGAACATCAGGGTATATCCCTGGTGGTTCTACACCTGGCAAGTTAGCTGAACGCCAGGGTGGACAAACTCAGCCACAGGTGCATGATGGATCGCAAATGGCATCTTCACTCCGAGGTGGTGCAAGGTCTCTTTCAACAGTGGGGATAGCCTTGGTGAGATCTATTCGCCACCGAAGAGAACGCGCAATGTCAGCAATTCTGTATGTTGGAATTTCCTAGGGGCACTCGCTAGGCGACCCTTTTCGTCGCGAGTGGAGTTGCGGTCTTCTACACGCCTTTCTGCCTATAGCACTTCTGCCCAGAGTGCTGAAGAAGATCAAGCGCGACCGGTCCCAAGTCATTCTTGTGGCCCTGGATTGGGCACGAAGAGTCTGATATCCCGACCTGCTACACATGGCACTCGATCCTCCGATCAGACTGCCTCTTCTGGAGGATCTTCTGTCGCAGCAGCAAGGGACCGTCCTCCACCCGAACCTGTTCAGCCTCCACCTCCTTGCGTGGAGATTGAGCGGCAGCAGTTGACGTTGTTTGACCTGCCTCACGAAGTCTGTGATCTTATTTTGGCAGACGGGCATCTCTCCACTAAGACGGTATACGCCTCAGATGTAACACATTTATGGCATGGTGCACAGCAAAGGCTGTGGATCTCCTTTCAGCCCCTCTTTCTGAGGTCCTCCTGTTCCTCTTTTCTTTGGCCCAGCAGGGGCACTCTAAAGGCCTACCTCTGTGGGAATTGAAGAAATTAATGTACATAAACAGCATCCATTTCCCTTCTTCTCCCACTCCTCTCCCTGTGAGCACCATGAATACCGTAAACTATTGACCGTATCACTCTGCCAGTAAGAGCCCATACCTATATGCATATGCACAGCCATTCTAGGCACCATGGCCTTTTACCCATTGGAATCCCCGGCTTCCCTCCTGCGCGTATCTTACACCCCCTCTCTCATGCATAGACCATGAAACCCTCTCCCTCTGCGCGACCCTGCTGTGAAAGGCAACTCTCCTGCTTGACCCGCACAAAACCCCCCCCCCATTTCCTCTTGAAGAGGCATCCTTCGCCTTAGCTGACATAGCCCTCCCCAGCTGCACCTGACTGCCCCCGCTCTCTCTTGTACGGGTCATAAGATCTCTCTCTCTATGTGACTCTGTCCCCGTGTCCACCCTGGCTACCCCTCCCTTCTCCTCACATGGGCAAGTCATAAACCTTCTTCTTCTGCAAGACCCTGTCCTTGAGAGCCACGACCGCGCCTGACCAACACCTCCTTTCCTTCCATGAATGCCCCTCTGTTGACAAGCCTTCCCTCCGCGCTCGATTGTCCACGCAGCATGAATACCACTCCTTTGATGACCCCTTCCCCCGAGCCCGGCTGACCACACATGTCCGAGGCCATCGCCTAGGCCAGGAGATACCATTTACTGCCCTTATTGTATGAAGTCACTCCTCTTCAAAGGACCCACTATTGATCCTGGCCACCCCACCCGCTGGCTATGATTAGGCGCGCACATCCTAAACTGTTGATGAAACACTCAGCTGCGTGATTGCCCTCCCCTCTTATCAGCAGGTCAAGGGTCCCTATTGTGAACACATGTGGGGTAGGATTGACACGAGGATTATAGGGTTATCTTTCCTTCGTTTCACAATGCTGTGACTGTAATACCAAGTGTTTTGTAAGGTATAAAAGGTTGAGTCTCAGCTCACTTGTTAGAGCACCTCCCGATGGCACCTTGTTTCGTGTCTGACATGACAGGCTCTCCTCATGAGAATTAAACTCTGTTCTTGATTCCTGCTTTCAGCGCCCGTCTCTTTATTTTTGGTAATTATTCAGAATGGGAACTAAGAGGCGTCTTGCGCCAGCAGCCTGGGCATCGATGGTAATATGGGCTCCTGTTCCACAATTGGCGCCCAACGCGGGGCCCATCAGTGACATAAGGTCCAGTAAGAGAGATCCAGACGATGAGGTGAACATCTAAATGATCGGAGTATACCTGCCTTGAGAGGGCCCTCGTCCGGCTACCGATTGAATGAACTTCACCTATTCTGAACGGACCTCTCTTGAGTGACCTACTGTCCTGACTGGAATCCCACAGGACTGCTGCGGTAAAATCATGGAGTAAGAGAACGATCGGGCGCTGGAAGGAGGAAGGCGAAGAACTGCCCACACGGTCCGGTCCGGGTAAGGTCGCATAAATGCGACAAATTGTGAAATGATTGTTTGTTGGATAATACTAGTATTACGCTTTGTTGAAACCCTCTGGAGATTCACCGTCTGCAAACGGAGAAACAACAGGCTCTCCCTTTGCAAGCAGTGAAGGATAGGTAACGCAGACTTTTGTCCCCGTTGTAATCCGTCGTGCCTATCTTCCTCCCCCACTGTTTCCCGAACTATCGTTCGTGGATTATTGTCTGGAGATTCTTTGTCTGCAAACAGGGAAGAACAAGGTCTCTCTTTGCAGGTAGAGAAAGAGTGGGTAACGATAGCTTTTCGTGCCCACTTATTCTCCCCACTGAATTGTTTGATTGACCGATTATTCGGTATTGGTTCGTTTGAGGTATTCATCGCCGCCAAACAACGGAGAATAGAAATATTCTGCCTAGTCTTTGCCCGCCGTGATAAGATAGGTAATGCAGACTTTTGTCCCCGTTGTAATCCGTCATGCCTATCTTCTCCCCACTGGTTGGTAGCCTGTTTAGCCCGGACCGCTTATTAGAGATGAACCATCCAGCTCCACTGGAGGGCACACCTAATAAGGACATGTTCATTAAGTGTGGACTAGTCGCTATAGCTTATAATAGGTTATGGCATAAAAATACAAGAAAAAAAAAGGAGTCGAGCGAAATCAGTAGGCCACTGATGAGTCATCAACTTCGCTAAAAATAAAATAAGAAACGATAGAAATAACCCGCAATAAGAAACATAAAAATGGCGAAGGAAGACAAGCTTGACACCAAGGCAGCCACGAGGTAGCTAGGTTCCGTTGCCTATTCCTGCCCTAAACATGTCTGCCTCATTGCCCACCACGCCCAAATAACGGTCACATGAAATAGATACAAATCAATAGGTACCTACCCCTATTCCGGAAACTCCCGAAGTGCCACAGGTCCGCGGTTACGCCCATCCGGTAGGCGAGGCCTCGAGGCATGCGGGGCTCGCCTGGACGCAGTCGGAAGGGGAGGCTGTGGGGCGGACGGCCCAGAAAACCGTGATGGCCTCTCCTTCTCTCCTCTTCTGCTGCCCTGCAGGCCACGGGGGGGGGCTGTCTTGCCTCAGCCACCGACCACCCCCCCCCCCTCTGTCTCTCGCCTGGTCCGACCCGCAAAGCAGGCCGAAGCCAAAAGCAAGAACGGCGGCACTTACAGGTAGTCCCGCCACATGTCAAATTCCTGCATAGTTACAGGTAGTCCCGCCACATGCCGACGCCTGGACAAGCGCAAGTAGCCCCGCCACATGTCTACCCCTGGAGAGTTGGAGGTAGTCCCGCCACATGTCAAAAGGGGGGGGGGCTGTCTTGCCTCAGCCACCGACTCCCCCCCCATCTTCAATAGCCGGCACGGCCAGTATCAAAGCGGCGGAGCCGAGGATCGGCGCGGGGTCGCTGGAAGGGGGAGGCGGCGCAAACGAGCCTCCCCCACCTCCCTCCAGGTGGAGGCTTCCAGCGACGCCCCAACGCTCTTACTTAAAGAGGGTCCACATCGAAAAGCGGTCCTTTGCCTGGGACGGGCACACGTCCCATGCCTTCTCTCCTCAACTTTGAAGATTCTATGAGAGCCGGGGGGCTACCCGACCCCTCCGCATGGGCGCCCCCGTCCCCCTCACTGGGAACCGCGACATCGACGCACTCTTGCCGGTGCCAGCCTCAGTTTGGAAATGGCTAAAACACCGCCAAGGTACAGACTTGTTCAGTTCCGGTGGAACACCAGAGTGACCCGGTAGGAAAATTGTTGCCGCCCTCCCCACTCTTTGAACTGATGGTCCATATTGTTAGACTGTTACCACATTGCGAAAAACTTTTTGAACTGCCAACGGAAGGTTCTGGTCCAACCATGAGTCATTGGAGACATTCTGACTATACCGGAACCTGCCTGACCTCGCCCAAAATGGCGCCGATACACGAAACGAAACTTTCGAACTCCCTGTTCACCCGGATTGCTCGAATATTGATGCTCTGAGATATGTATGCATTTTTGGGGAATGAAAGTCGATAAGATGGATAGTGATTATGTGCTTAGAGAAGAAAGCAATGTAAGACAGATATTGATCAGGTGTTTGGACAATGAACTGATTTAGGGTGGGTACTAATTATGATTTGGAAAATGAACTGGTGTAATTTAGACAGTGAATGAGCATTTGGATACTGAATTAATGAATTAATTGAAAAACAGAATTCTTGACATGCATCATGCTTGCTCTGTAGGGAAGTTTGATACGATTTTATTGCACTGCTGCACTTTATGCAATGAACTGCCACCAACTTCATTCTTCTTATGTACAGTTCCAATCTGCTCCGTGGCCGGTCCACTGGGTTGTAGGCCTGTATTTATACATCAACACTTTTTATTAAAAGTATTTTGAAAAAGAAAGCATAGTTGTAGTGGTTGCATTAATGAGTTTCGAATGTTTTGCTACTATGAGCAAAGAATAAGTATGATGAAAGCTGAAGGTTAAAAAGGACCAGATATTTAGCAGCTACATTATGTGTCACAGGCAGCCGGAAAAGGGTTTTAGACGCTTTAAAACGAGCCACAGAAATGCCACCTGACCGCCACCCTCGCACACAACCAAAAGGGGTCGCGACCAAGTAACTCATGTAGACACGCAGATCGTCAATGATTATCTATCTGACATTACTGGTCCCTCTGGGCGTATACGCCGAGATGGTAAAGAAATGCAGTACGTGGAGATAGGTCGAGTATGTGGTAGGTAAAATAATTTTCGGACTACTGCATGCTGATGTGCTTTGAATGCTGCCCCCCCCACCCCTTCTTTCTCCTCCCTTCTGCAGGTCGCGTTGGGACATTGACTGAAGTATGGGAGAACGATGATCAAACCACCGACGAAAAAGGGAAGGAGGGAATAGGAGCATAGTCCTTATGACGATAAGTTTTTAAAAGACGTAGATTTAAACATGACTGTTCCTCCTTAGGACATAGCAACTGGGAGGATGGACTGACATAGAGACTTGACGGGTACTGTAGGACGAAAATTGACTCGAAATAATACGTTAGATAATGTAACTAGACGTTTGACTAGGTAGGGAAAGGACAAAGGAAAGCGTGTGGGTAAGGGTTACCACGGCACCACCCGTCTGGGAAGTTAGAAATGTTGCTGATGTTCAAAATGTACTGCCCCCCTTCTCACACTCTTATAGATCTAGCCAAGCTGTCTGACTGTTCTCCCGATCAATACTTGCCATTGCCTCAGCCTGGAGAACTTCCCACCAAAGGAAGGAACTGAAAAATGGTTTAAGATCCAACCATGGGTAAATAGCGCGACCAGGTTAATTTCAGATCGACTGACCGAGGTGTAAGTATTGGCAATTGAGAACGCTCGCAGAAATAACAAGCGAGAGGGAAAAGGAGGGAAAGGTAAAAAGAACTAAGCACGAAGATAAATAGGATAGTAAAGACATGAAGGATATAAAAAAAAAAGAAAAAATAGATTTTGTTGGCCAACTGTTGTTTTGTGTTTTGTCGTGAATGTCTTATATATATGTAATACATGTACTGTCTTCCTCTGTCTGAGTTCGTGTGTATGTACTGTAGGGGTTTATGTTCTCCCTTTGTTTGCGTCTCTCCGTTACCTGACCCCCTGCTGTTCTGTGTTGTGAACGCACTAAATGACCTATTTTTGTACACATCTCTCTGTCTTTCTCTATCTCTATCCCACCTTTTTCCTCTCTATATCTCCCTCTCTCTCTCTCTCTCTCTCTCTCTCTCTCTCTCTCTCTCTCTACATGTCATACGTGTACCAAATGGCTCGTTTAGATTGCAGACGACTCTCACTCTCTGAGAGTCTCCCTATTTCCTCTTCCTTTTTATGGTAAAACCGTGCCTCACTGGCACCAGCCTGATTGGATACTTATTGAACGCGAAGGTGTTCAGCGAAATTGACCGAAACTAAAATGATTGTATCTCGCCATATTACTACCTCTCCTTTCTGCAAAAATGAATGAACTCGAATTGGCTGAGAAGGAAAGGACAGGTAAGACGACTAAGGTCCCTCAATTTGGCCTTTTATAGGGGAACTGTATGTCAATGGCACCTTATTTTTCTGTTCATCAGAGACGAACACCATCGTCTAGATTGACCCCCAATGCCCAGATTGCCCCACCCCCTTTTGCACCCAAGCGCGAGCGCCCGAAGCATCCCCGCCCCATTTGATAGACCCCAGCTGCTGTCCCGGATATAAACATGATGACCATGAGTAACTGTCGTCCCTCGAGAAAACCCTGTTTTACCTGACTCTCGATGATAGCGCCCCCGCCCTGTTTGAAAAGGTTAGCCAGCCTTGAAGGGAAATGTTCCGAAATGTTGAATATGATGAAATGCACAGTTGATGGGAATCTTATTTATCCTCACTTGAGTTATAAATAGGACGATGAATAAACTTGGCATGAACTCAGTAGGAATGCCGACATATGCACTGCTTGGTAATAGACCTCTGACTGTGACCGACGAGCGTATCTCCCAAATGCGTAGGATTAAGGGAGGAATTCACATGCATAAATGTCTTCGTCTGCCAGTTCTCTAAAAGCTTGTTTTGTACCTATTCAAAGATTCACGACCACCGAAGGAGAAGGGTCGGACGTGACGTACAGCCTGGCTGCAGATCTTGAGACACGTGTGACCTCGACCAAAGGTGGAGCTGCAGAGCAACAAGATGCGGGACGAGACAGCAATTTCAAACGTGGAAAATGAAACTTGACGGGCTGCCCTGAAGCCCTCCGTCTGCTAACCCACGTGTGCCTGGAGTCTCCGTCCCCCTTCTTTGGGCCCGATTGATGGGCCTGCCTGCTTGTTATCCTTTGCTCCCTTGGTCTCTTTTGTGTGTCCCAGGAACTCTGACCCAACTCCTCCTCTCTCCTATCGACTGTTTGAACAACACACACCCTCTTTTCCATGTGACTTCACGCCAAAAGGAAGAACGGCATTCAGGTGGGAATAGGGTGTTGCCACGGAAATATAGGTGCCGAGCATAAGGCGCCGCTAAACGGATTGTTTAGGGAACAGGACTGTGGTCTAACAGCAGAGGACTGACCGCACCCTGCAACGCGTAAGGATAGAACCGAGCTGGACCTATAGCTCCACCGCCGGTGCTCAACAGCGCCAACGAAAGGACACGGACTAGAGCCTACCAGTGATGGCTCACTGCTAAAAGACACTGTGACGAAGAGACTTTGTATATTGAACTGATTCCGCCCTCAACTGCTTGGTCAAAATGTTCATTGGTCACATTTTTAAGTTAGAAAGATTTATGCTATGTAGTGCGTTTAATTGTCAGGAACACAACGAAATGCAATTTCCTATGTGCTGCATTCTGCCCATCACCTCAACTGTCTATGATTGTACGCCAAATGTTAGTATCGACAAAATGCTAATCCATCAACGATGCCTGTCTACCTGTAAACCCATCAATTGCAAAAATGACTGCTGTAATGTAAAAAGGGGCGACTGCGGGAATTGAAGAAATTAATGTACATAAACAGCATTCATTTCCCTTCTTCTCCCACTCCTCTCCCTGTGAGCACCATGAATACCGTAAACTATTGACCGTATCACTCTGCCAGTAAGAGCCCATACCTATATGCATATGCACAGCCATTCTAGGCACCATGGCCTTTTACCCATTGGAATCCCCGGCTTCCCTCCTGCGCGTATCTTACACCCCCTCTCTCATGCATAGACCATGAAACCCTCTCCCTCTGCGCGACCCTGCTGTGAAAGGCAACTCTCCTGCTTGACCCGCACAAAACCCCCCCCCATTTCCTCTTGAAGAGGCATCCTTCGCCTTAGCTGACATAGCCCTCCCCAGCTGCACCTGACTGCCCCCGCTCTCTCTTGTACGGGTCATAAGATCTCTCTCTCTATGTGACTCTGTCCCCGTGTCCACCCTGGCTACCCCTCCCTTCTCCTCACATGGGCAAGTCATAAACCTTCTTCTTCTGCAAGACCCTGTCCTTGAGAGCCACGACCGCGCCTGACCAACACCTCCTTTCCTTCCATGAATGCCCCTCTGTTGACAAGCCTTCCCTCCGCGCTCGATTGTCCACGCAGCATGAATACCACTCCTTTGATGACCCCTTCCCCCGAGCCCGGCTGACCACACATGTCCGAGGCCATCGCCTAGGCCAGGAGATACCATTTACTGCCCTTATTGTATGAAGTCACTCCTCTTCAAAGGACCCACTATTGATCCTGGCCACCCCACCCCCTGGCTATGATTAGGCGCGCACATCCTAAACTGTTGATGAAACACTCAGCTGCGTGATTGCCCTCCCCTCTTATCAGCAGGTCAAGGGTCCCTATTGTGAACACATGTGGGGTAGGATTGACACGAGGATTATAGGGTTATCTTTCCTTCGTTTCACAATGCTGTGACTGTAATACCAAGTGTTTTGTAAGGTATAAAAGGTTGAGTCTCAGCTCACTTGTTAGAGCACCTCCCGATGGCACCTTGTTTCGTGTCTGACATGACAGGCTCTCCTCATGAGAATTAAACTCTGTTCTTGATTCCTGCTTTCAGCGCCCGTCTCTTTATTTTTGGTAATTATTCAGAATGGGAACTAAGAGGCGTCTTGCGCCAGCAGCCTGGGCATCGATGGTAATATGGGCTCCTGTTCCACACCTCCTGGCCAATTCAGCCTTTCTAGGGCTTCCTGATCAGCCTTCTCTATTCAAGTCCCCTGTTGTAAATCTCTTCCTTAAGGGCATTACTCATCTTTTTTCCCTGTTCCCTTCGTAATGCCCCAGTGAGACTTGAACTTGGTTCTTACATATTTTATGTACGCTCCCTTTGAGCCGCTATATAACTGTCCTCAGGCTTCTGACCATGAAAACAGCTTTTCGAGTGGCCATCACGACTGCGCGCAGGGTGAGTGAGCTCCAAGCACTTTCTTCTAAGCCTCCTTTTCTGACTGTTCATCTGGACAAGGTTGTCCTTCGAACTCGTCCTTCCTTCCTGCCCAAAATGGTTACTCCTTTCCATATTGAACAGACCATCAGTTTGCCAACCTTCTTTCCGCCTCCGCATTGTTCCAAAGATGAAGAGAGGTTTACCGTCTGGATCCAAGACGTGGACTTTCCTTTTACTTGGATCGCACAAAACAATTCAGTGTGGATGACCAGCTCTTTGTTGGCTACATGGGCACCAAAAAATGTTGGGCTGTGCACAAACAGACCATTTCTAGATGGGTCGTTTTGTGCATTAAGGCTTGTTATTCCTTGGCAAAGAAAGAGCCTCCAGTGGGGTTGGGCGCCCATTCCACCAGGGCGACTGCAGCTACCACTGCTTTGGGACGTTGAGTCCCCCATAATGACATATGTCAGGCAGTTCCGTGGGCATCGCTGCACATGTTCACAAGACACTACTGCCTGCTGGACAGCCAAGTCCGGAGAGACTGCTTCTTTGGCAGTTTTCTTCTCCAGGACTTACTGGTGTGAACTTAGTTTGCAGACCCACCTCCGGGGTTGGTATTGCTGGGGTATCTATTCTAAGGTAAGGAATCTATAACTAACTCTTTTTTCAGATGAAACAAGTTACTTACCTTCAGTAACGATATATCTGTAAGAAACATAGGTTAGTTATAGATTCCTTGCCACCCAACCCATCCTCCCCGCTCTGTGAACTAACTTATAGGGTTAAGGATTTCCTTTCAGGTCCCTAGTTTTGTGCACCAGTGTCTTGCATGGCTCTGTGCTTCTGGCGTGGAAAGTCGTGTACAGAATGGACTTCAGCGCGCGAGGGCGTCGTCTATCTAGCCACCGTGATGTCATCCCGGCAACCGTGACACCAACGACTTACGCGGAGCCGATCGGCGCCACCTTTCGACTCGCAGGGTTACTGCTGACGAAAAACTTTCTCCAGATCCAGTCTGACGCCTGGGGGTAATTCTAATGTAAGGAATCCACAACTAATCTATGTTTCTTACAGATATATTATTACTGAAGGTAAGTAACTTGTTCTTTTAGCTCTCACAGAGGCAGCAACTCCCACTACAGTTGCTAGAACTTTTTAAAAACCCTCTAAACCCATTCAGTGGAGTTATCTGAAACCTTAGAATAAGGAACCTGTATTGAGCTATAAATTAGCTAGGCTGATCTACATAGCAAGTCTATTATGTAGCCTGTAAATGTCTTTTCAGAAAGCTGCAGTTAGTCAGCATGATGAGATCTTTTCTGGAGATTATATTTAAATTCAGCTCTAACTACAGAATTTGTAAGCCCTTATCTCAGATAGTCAAGTGACTAAGGGTTGGTCTTTTAGCGTTATCCTCAGGGATGAAAATGTATTTCTAGATCAAGGCATATATTGTTACCTTTTGTGAATGCTGTGTCCGTAAGCAAACCATAAGAAAATGGCAATCACCCACAGTAGTATTCAACTGCAAATGATATGCTTAACTTATTTGCTCTAGTGTTAATGACACACTTAAAGGCTCTGTAAATTAATAAGTCTCACATTGAAATAGCTATTGGTCTGTTTATCAGGGATTTTATCAGGTCTACTACATCAATAAGTGTTGCCTTACATGTATGTGCTTGCTTAATGTAATATCTGGTTTAATTCAGTAAAAATGCATCTCTGATATACTGAGCAACCTACAGTTCCATTTAGTGGTTTCTCAATGATCAAGGAGTCCATTCAAGACACTTCAAACCCACAGACTGTGTAAAGTTAAATGCAGCCTTATTGATGAAACTGATGGGCCCCATGTTTAAGCCTAGCCACAATGTTGAAACCATTATTTTTCCTACGACTGCCTTGCTTTGCCCATCTATTTTCCAGGTCATTAGGAGATGCAGGGCTTTACATAAAGGAAAGATTTGGTTTTACAGTAACAAGATCACATTGCACACCAACCCAAGGATCACACGGAAGATTCTCACACTGTTATGTCAGTGAGCCTGTAATGTTGTATTTCTTCTGTTCGACTCAGATACTATAGCAGAGAGTTTACTCCTCCATATGAGGTTCCTCTTGCATAAACCAAAGCTTTTGCACTTTGCATATGTTATTAGTAGCCTTCCGACTAGCTAAAGAAAAAAAATAATTGAAGAAGGGCTTAAGCCAGCCAGATAATGGAATGGTCACTGAACATTCCACGATTACTATATCTGCTTCAGCAGTCCTTTACGCGAGAGTTTCGCTGCAAGAGTGCTTAATGCCAACTCCTTTGAAAGCTAGTGCACATTTAAACAGCCTTGCCTGCACATGAGAGCAAGAAGAGATTTCACACTGAACCATGCTGTGCTTCTGAATGTTTTTCATTAATTGTGAGCCTTTTCCCATATTGCTTCATGTAGTCCAGATGAAAGAATATGAATCTATGAGGAATCCAGTGCTGGAAAGGAAGTTCCCCTAGAATCTTCAGTGATGGTCATAAATGTAGAATATTCTGACCTGTGTACAGGGCCTGCTTTACTTCAGTGAAGTTTTATATAATGCAAAATCAGGTTTACAAGTACTTAATCACCTGTGACTACAGAACTACAGATTTATTGTACAGTGGTAGACTAGGTGCCCTCTTTTTTTTATTTACCAGCAGCTTTTGAGAAGGCAAGATGTGCAGATCCTGACCCCTCCACACCCCCATATGGGATTACTACTTAATCACGTGGTCTGCGAGTCCAGTTTTTTTTATCTGAACCTAGTTGAAAGGAGTAATAGGCGGTTCTTAGTACCACATTAGTTTACTGTTGATGTTGTGTCACCTACTGAACATTGAACCTAGGTACAACCAGTTCTCCTCAAGGGGATCTTCATTAGTGGTCCTAAGCAGTAAAGCAGTACATGAGACCTCTCGCAGCCATCGCACGCCAACACAACCTCAACATCATCTCCTAGGCCGACGACACCCAGCTGATCCTCTCCCTCACCAGAGACCCCGACACCGCCAGAACCAACCTCCACGAAGGGATGAAAAACTTCGCCGAGTGGATGAAGAACAGCCGCTTGAAACTGAACTCGGACAAGACGGAAGTCCTCATCCTTGGGCCATCACCCTCCGCCTGGGACGACTCCTGGTGGCCCCCAGCCCTGGGCACCGCCCCAAAGCTGACAGACCACACACGCAACCTGGGCTTCATCCTGGACTCCTCCCTCTCGATGACCAGACAAGTCAACGCCGTCTCCTCTTCATGCTTTCACACCCTCCGCATGCTCCGCAAGATCTTCCGATGGATCCCGATCGAAACCAGGAAGACGGTCACCCAGGCCCTCTTCACCCTCCGGCTGGACTACGGAAACACCATCTACGTCGGAACAACAGCCAAGCTACAGTAAAGACAACAACGCATCCAGAACGCCTCCGCCCGACTCATCCTGGACATCCCTCAACGCAGCCACATCTCCGGCCACCTGAGGAACCTGCACTGGCTCCCCGTCAACAAGAGGATCACGTTCAGACTCCTCACCCACGCACACAAATCTCTCCCTAACCTGGGCCCCAAGTACCTCAACGACCGCCTGACCTTCCACGCGCCCACCCGCCAGCTACGGTCCGCCAGCCTCGCCCTCGCCGCCGTACCATGCATCCGAAGAGCCACCGCCGGAGGCAGATCCTTCTCCTACCTGGCTGCCAAGACCTGGAACTCCCTCCCCATCCACCTTCGGCTGACCCAGGACCACCTTGCCTTCAGGAGACAACTCAAGACCTGGCTGTTCGAGCAGTAGCGGCCCTCCTCCCCCAAGCGCCTTGAGACCCTTCCGGGTGAGTAGCGTGCTATACAAGTGCTTTGATTGATTGATTGATTGACCCGTGGGTGGGATCCTGGAGAAGTTTTAACAGAAGAAATGTATACAATGTACTTTCCTTTTTGAAAGCCTTTTTTCATTCTAAATACAATTTATACGTTTTCCAGCAATGTAATAAATACAGAACGGAAATAAATTTTTCAAAATAAACAATGTATTTTTGACAGTCGATAAGGCTATATTGGCCAAATTCACTTAGTTTCTTTGGAAAATAAACCCTGACTGTTACCTTTAAGAAAGAAAATACTACCAGTTATCCTATCATGTCCTTTCAGTGGCAGGTGAAGAGTTTCAGCTCTTGGCAACAGGATCCTGCCCCTCTGAGCTTTTTTTTTAAATTTATTTTTTTACTTTTTCTCTTTGCAAACCTTGCAACCTTCCAAACAACACAATTTTACTTTACACCTTTAGGGATTGAGAGTAAATTCATTCGGTTTTCTGTTTTTAATTTTTGTGGAATTATATACTTGTGGGAGACCAAAAGGTCCAAACTGCCTCTCCAAATGCCTGTGCTTTCTTTGTTTTTATAGCTGAACACCTGAGGAAATCTCCATTGCTTAGAGGAATATAACAACCTCCCTGCAATTATTCTAGGACCTGTCTTTGCAGATCAATGCATCATCACTCCAGTTTTACGCACTACGTTGTTCCTCATCAATCAAGGTCTACATGCTGAAGACCTACATATTATTCAAAGTCTGAACATTGTTCATATGCTTATTTTCATATCTTTAATTTCTTTAGAATGTCAATAATCCTTGATGTTCTCTAAGTTGCCTCCAGCAAGAGTCTAACTGATTGATAACCTTATGACGCTTAATAATTTTTTGGGCTGGGAGCTACAAAGCTTAATATACTTAATCCAAACGCCCAACCGAAAATGTAAACTCTTTTTTTTTTTTTTTTTTATACCCTACTGCATTGCTCCTCTTCAAGGCTGTTAAATCAATTCACCTTGTGAAATCTTAGTGTATAAAGTGTACCAGGTGACTTGGATACCAACTATAGTTATTCATTTATATCAAATCAAGCCCTAGTGGGAGAAGTTTGTCCATATACAGTGATAATTCGTCTTGAAACCCAACTTACGCTGTAAATGCATAAAATACCTGTTACCAAGGCTTCTCAATTAATTGATATATATATGCATATATATATATATATATATATATATATATATATATATATTTTTTTTTTATGCAAAAATGCGCCGCACAAAGTAACTCCGTTTGACTTTTTTTATTAGTACAGATCCAAAGTCTAGGTAGTCTTAATGGTGCCGTTAATACTGCAGCGTGATTGCAAATTCACAGGAATGAGTATTTCACTGCACCATTAAGACTACCTAGAGCAACAAGCAGCTCGTTTATCCCGCCCACTGGGGCGAGTGCCACAGGTGATTTAAGATGAGGTGAGCTTGCAAGCGCTGTTGTTTCCAAGTCAGCCCTGGAAGAATTGCGAGAGGTGCACGAAACGTGTCGTCGATTAGACTTGGATTTGGCGTAATAGACTTGGATTTGTGGTTGATTCGCTTTTGACTGAAGAGGTTGCAGCTTACACGATTAAACGCTTATTCATTACCTTCTGGTTTTGTTTGCTTCCTTCAACGGGACGAACTTGTGTTGGAGATGTGTGTGTGTGTGTGTATGTATGTGTGTGTATATATATTTGTTCGAGGCATGTGGGCTGCTGAATTCATATCTGTGCATAGATCGCCGCCTAGTGTTGGGTCCGGATGATTGCACATTGTTGTCCTGGAAGAGTCTTCGAAATATCACGAGATAGGTGGCTCCTCCCCTGGACTACAGTGCGCATGGGCATCAACTCCATCCCCAGATTGTTTTTTTCCGCCATTGGGTTCGGATGTGTTTCGGTTCCCTCTGTCGGAATCGATAGTTGTTTAACTTCTTTTACTTGAGACCAAAAGGTCTTTAGGACTCGCGTCGGTATTGTCTATCGTTCGGGTTCGTTTGTTCATCGACTCCGAGCCAATTCCGCCCTTCCACGTGCTTTCGGCGTGGACGGGCCTACACGACGCTCCAAACTACTTCATCATGGAACGAAGTCCATTTAAGTGGTGCCCGGTGTGTGCCTCGAAGTACCCACATATCGATGTCCACCCGGTGTGCAATAAGTGCTTGTCGCCGGACCACAACGAGGCCAAGTGTATGGCCTGCTCCAAGTTCCGGTCGAAGAAGACGCTTAAGCTCCGCCGAGCTGCAAGACTGCAGGCCAGCGATCGGCACCCCCTCCGACGGACATCTTCGACACGGAGGATGTCGGCGACAACACTATCCAAGATATCACGGAATCTAATCCGGCGTCTGAGGTCGAGGAAGACTATGACGCGGAAGACGAGGATTTCGATGAAGTCGTCGAGGAGGTAGGGGACGACGACGGGGCCATTGCCACCGTAGAGGATAGCTCGGAGGAGGAGCTTCCTCACACTGACTCCGGGGCCAGCCAACATTATAAGGCCCAGGCTGAGGGATCGCCTTCGGGCCTTACCCAAAGTCTTGATTCCCGTCCCACGGCTCCGCCTTCCGGCCCGGCCACGGACATTGATGCAGCGCCACTTACGGTACAGAAACCGAAAGTGAAACCATCGGTTTCGACGCCAGACGTCTCGAAACCGAAAGCGCAAGTCGCACTGGTCGGATCGAAGGCTTCGGAGGCCTCGGTGCCGAAGAAATCCAAGATGGCCGTCGAGCTCAAGGGGCACGCCAAAATGGCCGACCCGAAGACTACGGTGTCGAAGCCAAAGGTGAAAACGGGCGACGCGGCGGCGTCAGCGCCGAAGTTGGTCGACGCACTTAAAAGTCGCATCGATGCCAAGAAGGTCGACGACCATAAGAAGACCACGAAAAAGCGGCAGGACGACCCCAAGTCTATCGCTGACCCGCTTCCACTCGACAAGGCCAAGGGGGCTGCTGCGTCGGCTCCGAAGACTGCGGCCTCGGTCGCCGGGCCACAATCTGCTTCAGAAGACTCTCTCGAGTCGGTCCGTTCCTCCGCCTTGCTCACTAGAAAGGTCAACGAGTCCCTTCAGCGTATTAGGGAGGGGACCACGGCAGTCGAGCCGCAGGACACTGTGCCCAAGCCTCTCCAGAAACCGGCGAAAGTGCCAAACCCGATTCTCTTCACGTTACCGCCGAAAACGGCGCCGAAGGCTTTCGCAGCAAAGCCTGGGGCAGGGAAACCCTTGAAGTTATCCTCGACGCCGAAGGCATCGTTGGTGGTTCCACGCCCGCGCCACCAACCACTGGCAGAAGAGGAGCGTCGAGAAGTAATCATCGACGCCAACACAGGCAAGCTCTCTCTCCTTAAACGGAAGATCACCCCTGAACCAGCTTTGGAGCATTTCCAAATACCACTTAAAAGAAAGATAAACCCTTCTGGTGCCTCTGCCCCTTTGGAGCCAGCATCACCTCAAGGCCATGAACTTTCACCCACTCATTCTAATGTTGAGGAGGGTGATGGTGACGACGAGGATGAGTATGCCTACCCAGTCTACTCAGACCCAGAGGATGTGACTGAGCCTTGGTCTGCTGGTGGCGACCCTGGGGACTCGCATTCAGGACAGGAGCCTCAGCTCTTTACAGCAAAAACTTCTCCAACTGAGGACTCTGCAGCTTTCAATGCTCTTATTGAAAGGGCGGCAGCCAACCATGACGTCGATCTCCATGCTGACCCAGTAGACGTCGATTTTCTTTTTGACACCTTTTCAGTCGCTGAAAAAACTGTAAAGACTTTGCCAATGCTAAAAGGGGTGTTGAAACATGCGCCGGAGGTCTTCAAGGAGCCCACCGAGCAAGAGTCGTCAACCCACGTATTGACAAAAAGTACAAGGCAGCGCCCACTGATCCAACATACATCAAAGGACAGTTGCCTCTGGATTCCTTGGTTGTCTCCAATGCTCGCAAAAGAGCCAACTCACAGACTACGGGTGATGCTCCTCCCCCAGATAAGGAATCTAAAGTATTTGAGGCTTCGGGGAAGCGTGTTGCTGCGCAGGCTGCAAACATATGGCGCATATCCAACACACAGGCGCTGCTTGCGCGTTACGACAGGGCACACTACGACACTCTTGAGACCCTTCTACAACACCTTCCAGAGCAGTATAAGGAAGCAGCTGAGATGCTGATACAGGAGGGGAAGCTTATCACCAATGCTTCAATTAAGTGCGCTCTGGATGTGGCTGACACCCCCTCAAGAGCGATAAACACTAGCGTTCTACTGCGTAGGCATGCATGGCTCAGAATATCCGGTTTCAAACCAGACATTCAGACTACCATCCTCAACCAAACTGTCAACCCAGACCACCTGTTTGGCCCAGAAGTCGATACCACCCTCGAAAAGATGAAGAAGGACACCGACACTGCTAAGTCTATGGGTGCCTTACAGTCACAGCAGTTTCGGGGTGGTTCCTTTCGCCGCTCCAATAATAGAGGCACCTCGAGGGGTCAAGCGTCACAGTCAACACAGTTCTATAAGAGTAACACCCAACCCTCCTATACCAACATGGGTCGGGGTGGATACCGTGGCAACAACGTCAAGGGCAGAGGACGTGGTAATAACAGCTCCAGGTCCTCCACCGCCAACAAACAGTGACGCCTTGTCACTGCCCCCCGACCACACAACACCGGTCGGGGGGAGACTCCAGCAGTTCCTGCCCGTGTGGAAGTCCATCACCACGGACAGGTGGGTCAGATCTCTTATCCAATATGGTTATTGTCTGGAGCTCACATCCACTCCACCCAACATACCCCCAAAAAGCCGTCCTATGTCCGGCGAGCACTTGCACTTGTTGCAGCAGGAAGTCAACGTCCTGCTGCAAAAAGGAGCAATAGAGCTCGTGCCCCTGCAACAACAAGGTACAGGAGTTTACTCCCTGTATTTTCTGATTCCAAAGAAGGACGGATCCCTCAGGCCCATCCTAGACCTCAGACCTCTAAACTTTTACATTCTGTCGGAACATTTTCATATGCTCACGCTGCAGCAGGTTCTCCCACTGCTTCGGCAAGGGGACTTCCTGGCAACTCTGGACCTCAAGGATGCGTACTTTCACATTCCACTGCATCCTTCACACAGAAAGTACCTCAGGTTCACCATTCAAAACCAGCACTACCAGTTTAAGGTTTTGCCTTTTGGGGTCACCACAGCGCCGAGGGTCTTCACAAAGTGCCTAGCGACGGTGGCGGCGCATCTAAGACGTCAAAACATCCACGTCTACCCCTATCTGGACGACTGGCTCATTCAAGCGAAGTCGGCCCAGCAGTGCGCCGACCACGTGTCCCACACCATTCACCTTCTGCACGATCTGGGTTTCTCACTGAATTATCCAAAATCACATCTCCAGCCCGCCCACATACGGCAGTATCTGGGTGCGACTATAAACACTCTGGCGGCCACTGCGCAGCCGAATTCAGTGAGAAACAACAGCATTCAGTCGCTGATCCAAAGATTCAGACCTCAACACTCGCTTCCAGCCAGAGTGTTCATGCAGTTGATAGGCATGATGGCCTCCTGCATCTCCATAGTCCCGCACGCGAGACTACATATGCGTCCGCTTCAGGAGTGCTTAGCACGTCAGTGGACTCAGGCTCACGGGCAGTTAAAAGACCTAGTGTTGGTGAGCGGTCGGGCATACAACTCTCTGCATTGGTGGAATCCACGAAACCTTTGCAAGGGCCGACCGTTTCAAGAGCCTGTGCCGCAGATCATCCTGACAACGGACGCTTCTCTCCAGGGTTGGGGAGCGCATGTACTCCAATACACGGTGCAGGGACTATGGACACTACAGCAAAGGAAGATGCACATCAATGTACTGGAACTGATGGCAATCTTCATGGCCTTAAAGGCATTCAAAGTACATCTGTGCAACAAGGTCGTGTTGATCCGGACGGACAACATGACAGCCATGTACTACATTCAGAAACAGGGGGGCACACACTCTCCGCAGCTGTCTCATCTGGCTTAGAGCATGTGGAAGTGGGCCATTCAGAGGAACATTTTCCTCATGGCAGAACATCTCCCAGGCAAGGACAATCAAATGGCGGAACTGCTCAGCAGGCACAGCCATCAAATGCACGAGTGGGAGATACATCCATCAGTACTCCAACCGTACTTCCAAAGGTGGGGTCATCCAGAGATCGACCTGTTCGCCACAAAGGAGAACGCAAAATGCCAAAGCTTCGCCGCCAGGTTCCCACACCCGCAATCACAGGGCAATGCGATGTGGATGAACTGGTCAGGCAGATTTGCGTACGCTTTTCCCCCAGCACCCCTGATACCGCTGGTGGCGCGCAAGCTCAGGCAGCACTCGATGACTCTCATCCTAGTTGCTCCAACGTGGGCTCGCCAACCATGGTACACCACGTTTCTGGAACTCTCAGTGGTACCTCATCAAAGGCTTCGTCTCACACCCAGCCTTCTGACGCAGAGCCATGGCGACATTCAGCACCCAGATCCGCAACAGCTCAACCTGGCGATCTGGCTCCTGAAGTCCTAGAGTTTGGCTACCTCAACCTTCCTCCCAATTGCATGGACATCATTCGGGAGGCTAGGAAGCCCACTACTAGAGCCTGTTATGCGGCGAAATGGAAGCGGTTTGTCGTCTATTGCGCAACCCACAACATTGATCCACTAGATGCTTCTATTCAGAACATCATTTGTTACCTGTTCCATCTGTACAAGTGTAATCTGGCATATACTTCCATTCGCATTCACCTGTCTGCGATGGCCGCATACCTCCAAAATAGACAGCACCTTTCACTTTTCAAGGTGCCTGCCATCAAAGCGTTTCTGGAAGGCCTCAAAAGAGTCATTCCGCCACGGACTCCACCAGCTCCTGAATGGAACCTTAATGTGGTTCTTACAAGACTGATGGGTCCTCCCTTTGAGCCACTACATTCCTGCGAGGTTCACTTCTTGACATGGAAAGTGGCTTTCCTTGTAGCAATTACATCGCTACGGAGGGTTAGTGAACTGCAAGCCCTCACAATCCAAGAGCCTTTCTTCCAAGTTCATGCTGATAGGGTAGTGCTCCGCACAAACCCTACATTTTTACCCAAGGTTGTGTCTCAGTTCCACATCAACCAAACCATTGAGTTGCCGGTTTTCTTTCAGAATCCAGAGTCACTGGCGGAGCGGATGCTCCACACCCTTGACGTTAAACGGGCCCTAATGTATTACATTGATAGAACCAAGGATTTTAGGAAAACTAAACAGCTTTTCGTTGCCTTTGCACCACATCACAAAGGTAACCCTATTTCCAAGGCTGGTATTGCTAGGTGGATCGTGAAATGTATTCAAATCTGCTATGCAAAGGCAAAGCGCACTCTTAGCATTCCACCAAGGGCCCACTCCACCAGAAAGTTGGGGACCTCTATGGCTTTCCTTGGAAACATTCCCTTAGAGGACATATGTAGAGCAGCCACATGGTCTACCACACATACATTTACTAAGCATTACTGTGTAGACGTGCACTCCAAACAGCAGGCAGCTGTAGTGCAGGCTGTTCTCAAAACACTTTTCCAAACTGCTGCAGCTGGCACGGGCGGCCGCCGCTAATGGAGGGACTGCTATGTATTCTATGCACAGATATGAATTCAGCAGCCCACATGCCTCGAACTGCAAATGCTACTTACCAGTATGCATCTGTTCTTGGCATGTAGGGCTGCTGACATTCATATCGCCCGCCCTCCTCCCCGGCGCCTGTAGCAGCTGCAGTGTTCACATAACATTTCATGGCATGGTCATCTTTCACTGAGTTTCACTCCATCTTGGCCACAATGGCTAAAAACAATCTGGGGATGGAGTCGATGCCCATGCGCACTGTAGTCCAGGGGAGGAGCCACCTATCTCGTGATACTTCGAAGACTCTTCCAGGACAACAATGTGCAATCATCCGGACCCAACACTAGGCGGCGATCTATGCACAGATATGAATGTCAGCAGCCCTACATGCCAAGAACAGATGCATACTGGTAAGTAGCATTTGATATATATATATATATATATATATATATATATATATATATGTGTATACATATATATTTGTCGGTGCCTGTGGTTATGCTTAAACCTCCATTTCGGTTGTAAAGGTTTTTTTACTTCACCTATAACTTTGTTGCTGTTTTACAAATGTGCACAACATTTTTTTAACCGACATTAGTGACTTCATTTCGTCATAGGATATTTCTTGCAGATCTGTCCATGGGGTGAAAATGAAAGAGTTAAAAAAAAAAAACGAGTATAAAAAAGTTGTTTTTATTTTTCACTCTCATAGGAAACCACTTCAGCAAAAACACTGATTTGAATCACATCAAAATCCTTGAAACGCATACATTATTCAGAGGAGTAAATTTGCTTGGTTTGATGTTAATCTGTTTTGTAGTGTTTGAAAATATGAATTACAAAACGTTACTCTAAGGATTTATGTGCATCTTCATTGTCAAATTGCAAATCATTTGAGGATCTGGATTCTCAGATCATCTGAGCATAATACATTAGAAAAATAATTGAAAAGAAGAGCAGTTTATCCTGTCTACCAATGCGAGATCAGGGGCTGTGATTGGCTGCAACACCTGCATTTTTTGTTGTAGCAGTCATTAGAGTATGCCAACCACCAAGGCCTGCCTCTTGGAAAAAAGGGAAAAAAAAGATGGGATCGGTTTTGTAATGAGGCTGGGGTAGCATCCCCTGACTGCAGGGAGTATGTGAGGCCCCTAGGCCCACAGTCCATTGACATATTCCATGCAAGCTTGTTCGATTGGCACAGGAGTTGGTGCTGGGTCTGCCCTCAGTCTACTTGGCTTAGCTTATTGGATTGCACAGAAACTGGTGCAGGGTGTGGCAGCAAGACTTTTCCCTCAAAAAGAGGGTTGATGTATTTATTGCCTGCACCCAGTGCCTGCTGTAATAGCCAAACCAATGCACGTCCATTATGCAGCAGGTTGGTATGTGGGAGGATGGCTGATGGCCCTCACAAAAGACCATGCTCTGTGGTTAGCCTTTCTGCACACAGCTGAATATGCACTGCAGCAGGGGTTGGGTTAGATCTTGGCCAACTCTGTTCTCTGTGACCAGAGCTCTTGCACTGCTGAGGTTTCTTTTGCAAGAGGTTGGAGTGTAGGAATCCACAGTCGTAGCTGAAACTGGGATGAAAATGTATCTCTTTGGCACAACCGACCACTCAGGGCTATATATTGATTTTCACTTTGCCATGCGGAAATTGAATTGTTAATAACATTGTTTTAACATGTTTTTTATATATTGCACTTTGTAATCGTTGACACCAAAGTGAATTGATTTTTAATCTGGCCCTCTTTTTCTTTTGGTGCTCGAGGAATGTATACATGTACAATAAGTTACCTTCTCTTTTTGTGCATAGATATCGCCGTGAAGGATGAACTTTCTCAGGTTGCCAGTCCTTCGTCTCCAAATAGCACCAGCTCCAACCATTCTGTGCAGGCTGCTAGTAGGCATGCCTCTCCGAATTCTGAGCAAGGTAGGCAATTTTATCAGTGCCAAGGTATAAAGAGTATCAACGTTTGGTAGCTGCATTGGTTTTGCCACCATTAACTTATGTAGAAAATGTTCCAATGAAGAAATATAGTTATTTTGCAATGGATTACAGATCTCCCCCTATTACTGGTGCTCCTCTTGAAGGGAAATCTAGAAATGTGATTTCTGATTCTTGCCTCAAAAACTACCCGTAAAGTGGCCTAGGTGTGAAAAATGGAGGAATAGAATGAAAGTGAAATCCACCCAAAAAATGACAAATGTTTTCTTCATAGAATGAGAAGTTTGCCAAGGATGTTTGCTACAGTACTGCATGAAGGAGTCAATGGATCTCTAAATATGTACTCCAGTACATAGACTGTCAAAACTGCCTTTTCCATGATGAAACCCTTAGGCTGACACAGTTATGCTTTATGCATGTGCCTTGTTACCTTTACATCTTGAAAGCACTCTTGACCTCAAGGCTTCCTAAACTTCTCAGCAGTATGTGAGTTAACTGTATTTTCTGTTCCATACCTTTTGATCCGTGTCACTGAAGTAGGATTAAATGACGATATGGACCCTTATGAATCGGCAGAGTGGACATTTGCAGAATAGCTATTGCTACAGATTTTTAAAAAACTGTCCTTCAGGGATGAGCTAGCACATAGCTGCTCTGCCCATCTGTAGTAGACAGATATTTCATATGAATGCTCATGTGCCTACTTTACTTAAGTGTATTTTGCATTATGCCACCCTGCAAAAGCTCAAATATGATTTTTAGTAACTGTACTAAATGCAAAATACAACCCATGTAGAAATGGCTTTCTTTTCTTTACTGCACCAAAAGGGACCAAAAGTTGTTTCTTCACTCAGTCATTTGTCCTATTTAAATGCATCTTAATGCCTTTTTGCGATCAATTAGTGTAATGCCTGTTAGACACCTGTGGCTCTATTAGAAAGGGGATGACAAATGTATAGTTTGATTGAAATAATATGAAGACACTACCTTCAGAAGGAAACAGTAGTTGGTTACCCTTATAGACTATGGTAATGAAAACCTTGTCTTTTAACGAAGTCTGAATTCTAATGACTTGGCCTAACTAATGCAACAGCACTGGTAATTTCACCTTCCTAGACCGTAGCCTATTGTTGCACACGTGCTTGGGTTGAGCTCACATTCATAAATCTTTCTGTACCTGAGAACACTTCTCTTGAGTGCTCCAAGAAGTCAAAATGACTGGCTCCTTGAAGAAATAAATCTGGAAGTGGTACTTTCCTAATGCTTTACTGTCATAGTAATGAACTCTCAGAGAAGAATAATAATGTAAATCTTCATTAGCTTTTGCAGATCCAGTACATGTGACGGAGCTCCTTACTACTGTTACTCACTCCCATATCAGATACTTCTTAGCAACCTCTTGCCTCACCTTAACAAATGCTTCAGACATTAGTTGTCCCTATCGCAGCGGTGTAAATATATTTCCTACCACCTGCGTCTTTGGGTGTGCTGTTGGCAAATGCTTTAGTCTGATTTGTCTGAAGTCTGGATTTCATGAGGTACTCTGGAGCTGTACATAAAACATACCATCGACATATGGAGCCACTTTTTACTTAATTAATAGTACACTCTTGTTGATAATCAGCTTCCCAGGATTTAAGGAGTAGTAGTGGGGTGTGTTTAAGAGCACGTTACATGACAATTTGTGAATGAAGCGACAATTTAAAAAGAAATATGTTGACTCCTGAATGGAAGACTCAAGTTGACAGTTCCAGGTTCTCACATCTTTTTCCTTGCTTTTTTCTACCCTCCAGAGGCGGATTGAGTGACCGTATTATATTCTTAGTATTTGAGTTCTATCACAACAGGTTTGTTTCTGTCTGCTTTTTGTTTTGTGAGTGGTCTTTATTGAAGTAAATATCTTCTGAGGATGAACCATAACAAATGAAAAGGAGCATTCAATTATATGATCAATATAGCTCAATTGACAGCATTAGAACAAGTTCCATATAATACTAAATCAGCAAATCACATCCAATAATATTCCTCTTGAGTCTTGCACAGGAATTTCAAATCCGCTTTCATTGAAGTTTTTTACAGTTTTTTATAGTTGCACATCAGCGTTTCGTCCAAGAGGACTTCGTCAAGGCTGTAAAATTAAAAATATATATCAGCCTCCATATCACATATATACATACAAGACGATATTTACAATAAACCCAATGTACAATACTTCAAGCACTTGTACACAAAAAGAGCAAGACCCCTCTACCTATATACACTGCTATTTTTTTAAACCATCCAGTTTCTATACACTTCCAAAAGCATTAATGTATTAGCTGTGCAACTGTATTTTTCATGACAGTTTTCTTGTTATTCAAGTCTCCCAATTGATAGGTATCATAACAGACCAATTTGCTAATATAGAAATAATACAGAATTAAGATACTCACTTGGTTATTCTTCAATTCCTAATGTCCTGTAGTGTGGGAGAAGATCAGAAAACAGATGTCCAAAAAGGGTCAAGAAAATATTCAGGGTGGTAAAGTACCCCCTTGTGCAATCTATAGTGTGAAGAATGAATAAAATTAAACCGTAGAATTGTGGACTAGTTAGTCAGTCAAAGATTCTTTATTTCGATTAGTTAAAATCATAAAAGAGCAGTAAAAGCACATACAGCCTAAAAGCAGTTAAAAATATATAAAATGTAATATGCGTTTGATTATTCCAATTCAGCAACACACTATTTACAGTACAAAAATTAATCGTATACTATGTCCAGTATAATTAATAAACAGCAAATTTCCCACTAAGAATCCTACTAGTCGATTACATACACACTCTCTTTATATTATGGATCCGGACAGCGGCCACCAAAAAGCACGCTACGCTGCAGTTGACATGCATACTACTGAGCATTTGTAGATAGAGCAGGGCCGGCCTCACTTGTACGAAGCTGGCCTCACGCAATAAGGGATATAAAAATGTTTACCTTGGCTCTGAATAATGCTCACAAAACATCACAATGTAGAGTATCCTGTGTGGAAAACATATCTCAAGAACAGGGAGCTGAGTTTTCTGGTTTACCCCACCTTGGGAAGGTACCCAAGGTTAAATAAATTAGATTGAACCGGAACCTAACCAACAAGGATGGAAAGGCTTAGTTACAAATTTTAAGTACGGTTCAATAGAGGGGGAAGTGGCTAACAAGTGGTTGCTTCTAACCCCTAGTTTCCTTTGCTCCTGCTCTTCCCGATCCGTCTCTAACAGATTCAGAAAGTTACGTTTGATCCAACCTATATCCTCTTTTTGTAGACCCTCTGGTGATCTATGCAGTTCAGGACGCCCAAGCCTGCAGGACGCCGCTCTAACGTACCTCAGCCATGGAATGCTGTTTACCTTGTCCAGGGCTACACAGTCTTTTAGAATCAAGTGGCTTAATGTGATTTCCTCATTTAACCACGATTTCACCCAGCATATTAGTGGGGCCATTTTTAGGTGGTCTGAAATATAACCCATACCTAATTCAGTGTGTACTGTGTAGGTCGGAGTCGACTGGGGAAGTGACCGGAGTGATCTTAGGAACCTGTTTTCTGCAACTTGGATTTTATTCAGAGCACTATACCCCCATAAATCTGCCCCATACGAGGCAATCGCTAGGCACTTGTATTTATAGATTTTTAGCATTGCCTCCATAGGTCTTGCTCCCAACCTCTTTGAGAAGCCCAGGAGTGCTGCTGTAGATCTCGCAACAACATTACTCTTGAGCTTCTGTTGTGGGCCCCAATTTCCCTTCTCATCAAAAAGGACCCCCAGATAAGTGAAGACCGGGACCTTCGATAATTCTGCTCCATTACACGTAAATGTTTTTGCCTTTATGTTCCTGCTTCCTACTCTGGCCACCATTACATGAGATTTTTTAATGTTCACTTTTAAATCTAGTGATTCCATGAAGCTGCCGAAATAATCCAGCAGCTTTTGTAGGACCAGCCAGTACAGGATAGTACAGGATAGTACAGGACAGTACTATTGGCCCTGTACGAGCCAATAGTACTGTGTCATCCGCGTACTATACCCAGACCCCCTGCACGCGGAATATCTAAGGTGGCCACTCCCTGGGCCTCCTCCAGGGCGTTGATGTAAATAGTAAAAAGTAGAGGTACCAGAATGCACCCTTGTCTGACACCCCTCCTTGAACTAAATTGGCCGGTGCATCTCCCTCTCCTGGTGACCCTAACTGAAGCTGAGAGTTCCCGGTGTAAGTCACTTAAGAAATTTACCAGGGCGGGCTCTATGCCTAGTTCCCTGAGAATTCGCCATAGTCTTGAATGGTTAACCAAATCAAACGCAGACTCGAGGTCCGTGAAACCCATGTACAGTAGCCCATCCTTGGCGACTGTGTACTTGCTTATCAGAAGATGTAAATTTCGGCATGGGTCCATGGTGCTCCTGTGGCCTCTAAAACCATACTGGAGGTTAGAGAGCACTCTCCTGTCCTTGAGCCAATCCCCCAATCTCTGTAAAACCACTCTGCCCAGTATTTTTACTGCAGAGTCTAGAAGGGAAATTGGCCTATAACAGGCGGGGTCCCCTCTATCTCCCTTTTTATGTATCATTAAAAATTGGGGTTATAACCGCTGTGGCCCACGAAGGTGGGACGCCTAATAGAGACGCGGCGTTAAAAACATTGGTCAGAAATTTTGCCCAAAAAACTGGGTAAAGACTATATAAGTCCGCGGGGACCCCGTCAGGGCCTGGGGCTTTATGGTTTGACATTTCTCTTATCGCACTCTCCACTTCTGTCAAATCAAATATAACAGGATTTACCTGTTGAGCAGCCATGCTATCCACTTCCACTAGATCAAGGTGCCCCACTCCATAGATGTTCTTAAAGTGTTGAAGCCACCGATCATCTGGAATTACGCAGTCCAACTCCTCATTTTCCTGTTCAGAGAAGAACGGGTGATTAATTGTTGCCCAGAACTTCTTACTATCCCTAAGCACATCAACGGATTGAAGATTGTCCCACGCCTCCTCTCTGATTTGCCGTTTACTTAGGGCGATGGCTGTTTCATACTTCTTGCGCAGGGATGCAACTAGCGCCCTATCTCTTGGCCTTTGTTTAAGTGCCGATAGTAGTGCTCTATGAGCCCCTGAGCAATTATTATCGAACCATTTGTGTGCTTTCCTGGGTTTGGCCCTGCTATCTTCCTCTAAATTTTTAACAATCTGTTCCCATATAGCCGCGTAGGCACCCAGAATCTCAACGCCCGAGGCCGCACCATTAAGGCATGTTGCAAAATGTGCCTCAGCCTTGACAGTGAGGTCTTCAAAGAACGCTTCGGGGATAACCATGTTCCATTTGATTCTTCTCCCTTGATCTTTTGTGGATAAACTCCCCCTATTTTCCTTCGCGCCACTGGAGTTCCCTAAAACCACCTCCAGCAGGGCAGGATTGTGGTCACTAAAGGTTGAAGTCACCACTCTATATACTATAGTTTTAGCCAGAACTGCGGGGGATAGAAAGATCTAATCAATGACTGAGACTGCTCCCCGCCCTATAAAAGTGGGTGCTCTCTCCTATCCTTTTTCAATACTGTGTTTTAAAAAGGTTCATGTTAGACAAAAAATCCTCAAGAGCCTCTCCCTGCCTACTATGCTCAAAGTGTGGGACCCCACCACTTAGAGGCCCAAAAGGTTCACCTAAGAGACAGTCCAATTTACAAGGATGTATGTTAAAGTCGTCCAGAAGGATCACTTCTGGTCCGTAATTCTGTTTTAAGTTAAAAATAGTTCCAAAGCACATATGTGCTCATTGTGCTGTGAGCCTTCATTAGAATTATAAAAATTAATTCGCAAATAATTCTTACGGTCAATACCGCTCCATTCAACTATCAAAATGTTACCAGAGTCTGCCTCAAGTTTTTTGAAGACACCTGTAAGGTTAAGCGAAAAGAGGAAGAGAAGACCACCCTTCGGTCTCCCCGGCATCCCTACAACCGCTGGAGTAACAAAACTTACGTACCCATCCAAACTAAAACTGAATGCGGGGTCCTAAGTTTCCTGCATGGCAATAATATCATGCTGTCTAACAAAATCGAACCACATAGCATCAGTTTGTTTAGCTCTGTTGCCTGACACATTCCAGCTCAAAATCTTACATGCAGCTGTGGGGTTAGGCCCTCCCGCTGTGATACCTTGCCCTGAAGAACTGGCGGGTTGTCAATCATTGGACTCCATGTGAGACAGAGTGGAAAAGCGATTTGTGAGAGCCACGTCTGCGTTTATCTGATGCTGTGAGGGGGGGAGCAGGTGTTATGGGCGTGAGGACCCTATCAGCCCTCTGAAGCAATCCCCCTATTGGTCTAGGCTGTATAGTATCATCGCTTGGATATAGTCCAGTCGACTCGTGACTAGTGCGTGGGTGACAGTCTTTCTTGTCTCGGGGGGGGGGGGGGGGGGATCCAACGGAAGATTTTTTTGAGCATACGAAGTACGTTGAAGCAGGAAGATGAGACTGCGTTGACTTGTCTGGTCATCGAGAGTGAGGAGTCTAGGATGAAGCCGAGGTTACGTGCGTGGTCTGTGGGTGTGGGTGCTGTGCCCAAAGCCGAAGGCCACCATGAGTCGTCCCAGGCAGAGGGGGATGATCCTAGGATGAGCACCTCCGTTTTGTCGTAGTTAAGTTTTAGGCGGCTGTTTTTCATCCATTCGGCTACTTCTTTCATGCCTTGGTGGAGATTGGTTTTGGCGGTGTTAGGGTCTTTGGTGAGGGAGAGGATCAACTGGGTGTCGTCAGCGCAGGAGATGATGTTAAGGTTGTGTTGATGCGCGATGGGTGCGAGTGGACTCATGTAAACGTTGAAGAGGGTGGGACTGAGTGATGATCCTTGTGGTACGCCGCAGATGACTTCGGTGGCCTCTGATTTGAATGGGGCAAGTCGGACTCTGAGTTCTCCCAGCGAGGAACGAGATGATCCAGTCCGAGGCTTTTCCTTGTATGCCGATGTTGTTGAGGCGTTGTATAAGGGTGCTGTGACAGACTGTGTCGAAAGCGGCGGAGAGGTCGAGTAGAATGAGGGCCACTGTTTCTCCGTTGTCCAGTAATGTTCGGATGTCGTCTGTCGCTGCAATGAGGGCGGTTTCAGTGCTGTGTTTGGCTCGAAATCCGGACTGAGAGGGATCGAGGGAGTTGTTGGATTCAAGGAAGGTGGCGAGCTGGCTATTGAAGGCTTTCTCAATGACTTTGGCAGGGAATGGGAGGAGGGATATGGGGCGGTAGTTCTTGAGTTGTTAGTGGTAACGTGTTTATACAGATGCTGCCAGGCTCTGATATTAAATTGTTAGGCTAACAGTAAAATAAACATCTTTCTTTTATCTTTGTAATTTTAAAACGTCAAAAACGAGAATCGGGTGGTTTTAATTAAATTGCGCTATTTCTAATCCAGTAACTATTTTCCTCCGCTGCTTCTTCCTTTGTTTTATCCCACATGTTCTCACATACTGCCCTTGACTGCTCTCATACATGCACAAATACGTGTACACCTACATGGGGACCTCTCACAGTGGGGGTGCGGCAGGGAGACAGTTTCTCGTGGATAAATGTAAACCGTACCCCTCTGCATATTATCAAGACATGAATTGTTACTTTGCATGTTTCTTTGATATACTTTACAGCTTGTTGTTTTCATGTCTCTTAATTCTATTATCTGAAGCGCTGCTATACCTGATGGTCTGGTCGGCCCTATAAATAAATAAGTATGCAGAGGTTTTCCAACTGTGGTGTCCAGGCACACTACAGACAGCCGCCTTGTGCTGTTTCTAGCTCATTCAGCATCTATTATCAATCCCCTGTTTACAATGTCAGACAAAACTTGTGGTGTAAAACAACCCCATGGCCACTATTTATGCATAATGTGTTAATATCTTCTGTGTGCTATAAAAATACCTTCAGACTAAAGGGACAGTAATATGCGGTACAGCCTTAGGGCAGACACAAAAAAGGGTCAAATCACAAAAAGCTGCCAGATTGATTATATTTACAACCACATTCATTCGCGACACTTCAGAGTTTTCCAATGGAGCATTACTTTCCTTTTACCATGTTTCTTTAAACACTAGTGTTCACTTATGCTTTGCTGCTAGCAGTGCCCCCGCTTCCTCTCTCTCTTCCAGGTTTTGCCTCTCCATCTCTTTGTCTCGCTCCTCAGTGGTCGTAATGTGGTTACATTGCTTTTATTCACAACCACACACATTAGCAACACTTAACAGAGTTTACCAGGAAGCGCTACTTTTCTTTTCTCGTGTTTCTTTCAACAAGTGTTCAAGTCTCCTGCTTTGCTGCTACCAGCTGCTTCTCCCCCCTCTCTTTCTTCCACGTATTAAATCTCGTGCTGTCTCTCTCGCTCCTCCTCCTCAGTGGTCGCAAAGTGGCCAGATTGGTGTTACTCACAACGACACACATTAGTGCCACTTTACAGAGTTTGTCTTTGAAGTGCTACTTTTGTTTTCTCCTTTTTGTTTAAACAACATTGTTGTCTTTGGGTAAGGAAGTGCATCATTCCTGGAGGTACTGCAATACCTGGTGCAGCCTTGGCACATAGAGAGAAAAAAATGGTTCAAAAGACAACAAACATTTGCAATGCAATAGGTCTCGCATTTACGCGAGTTTGAGCTATTCACATGGTAAATTACAATGGCTTTTATTTATGTTTTGGCTTTTAAAACAAATAAAAGGCATCGTCATTTGCAATGCTAGTAGCTTTAAGTCTTGCAAAAGCGAGACCTGTTGCATTGCAAATGCTTGTTTAGGTCTTGCTAGCGAATGCAGCGCATGCGCTGCTTCGCTTGGCGAGACTATTGTCTTCGCTTTGGTTTGTGAAGGGAGACAAACCATGTGCGTGCACAGACCAGCGTGTGCACGCGCATGGCGTCTCCCCTCTGCAAGCACACAGCTTGCGCATCACGCGCTTTCACTTTCCCCGTCGGCTCCACGGAGACAGATTGTTGTCTTTTTTGCCAGCCAAACTGCACTGGGCGTGATTAAGCTCTGTGAGTTTCATTTCCCACACCACGGTTTCGCCGTGCAAGCGGCCAGGCATTCCTGGCCTTAGTCTCGACACTTGGGCTCTCAGCTGTCAGGGGCTGCAAGCTCGCACTGGTAATAGATTGCTGAGACATTCCTAAGTACTGTGCGCTGGGTGAGAATGCCCTGGGTGGAGGCATTAGTGCGACCCCTGGACAATGTGTGCACGCGTAATGATCGGAGGGAGGGGTGGAGCTAACCCTCAGCACGGAGTAGCACATGAATACTTCTCGTGCCCTCAAGATGGCGGGAAGCTCCACAACCTGCTGCTATATGGCAACTCTTGGGATCAGTCAAAAGGCGCACATTTTGGCAAAGCCACTTTAACTTGCACATGGAAATATATTATGTCTGTTCTGCCCTTGTTTTGCTTTTAAATGTTTCAGCAAAACGTGCAGGAAAACGATAAGTCTGCATTAATCTGCGGCCGGGCCGGGCTGCTATCTGCTCATATTACGGTGGTCCTCGAGTTACAAATCCTCCTCACTCCAACCGCCCCATCTCTCTTTCGAAATTAGCTTCGCCGACATGTAGGTTTGCATTTACTGAAGTCAATAAACCTGCTAATTCGGGCTGAAAACTCCTTAGTTCTTGTTTTGGGCAAGTTATGTTTTACATGGGTGGTGACCAATGACAATGGGTGTTTTATAGGTCTTCCTCCCCCAGCTAGTTACTTTGTGCCAACAGTTTAAACCTTTCACCTACTTCTTTCAGCTGGCTGTGATCGCGCAGCACTCTGAGGAAAGCGCCCATGCTTTAGTGTTTTCAACAAAATAACTGACAAGTCACGCCAAAAAAGTTGCCTGGGGAAGCATTAATTTCTTTGTAAGTGCATTTCACCTTTAAACTCACACTGGCTAAGTCATGCAGTGTTACAAAGATAATGACTATGTGACTGTCACATCCATACCAAATACTATTTTCAGTTGCATATACTATGCATTCTACGAATCACAATGAAGGCATTTAAAAATGTGTGTGTTCAGAGGGAATTTACCCCAAAAGCCAAGTGCCAAGTAGATCGTTTAACTGCTAATGTTTCAGTTACCTCTGTGTCATTTCTCCTAAGGCAATCTGTTGGAACCTCTAAAGTTGTGAATTAAAGAGCTGTTGCTGGGTATTGCAGCCCTAAACCTTTCTGCAATTGCAAGTCATTTGACTTCGTTAGGAGTTTGTCATATCAAAAAAGAGGGCGGGGATATTTAAGGAATAGAACTAGGAAGGTAGCCCCTTCCGAACGCAGGTCAGAAGTTTCTGCAAAGCCCAGCCCAAAAACACCATCTCTGTATTTTGTTGTTGTTAGAAGGGGCGATCTCAGGGGGGACAGAGGGCGTTCTCCTGACCACCCCGTGACCCGCCTCTGCCAGGAACGCTGCCGAGCACAGGCGTGAGGCCCTACAGGAGAGGGCTTCGTATTTAGGATCGTACACGCTGAGATTCCACCACTCTATAAATGGACACCACACCGAGATTACTAAATAAAAGGTTCTTTATCAAGCAGTAGTTATGAGGTACTTTCAGGTCAAATAGTATTTACATTTAGGTTGAGGGTTCGTAAGTTCTTGGTTGCAGCGGTGTGGGAAGCGGGACAGTCACAGTACTGGGGCCTGTGCGACGCGTATCCGGCGCATGGCTCCAAATCCTCGAGCCGGGGGATACGGGCTGTTGTAGGCGTCGGTCGCACTGGTTGCTCCACTCACCCTCCTCGAGTTACGTTGTTTCGGTAGCGTAGTCAGTCCAGCCGGATCAGAGTACTCTTCGAGCCGCGACCAGGTCAGCAGGGCTCTGGCACGAGTGAACGGAGTGTCCTTCAGTTCTTGGGGAGCCGCGACCACGTCAGCAGGGCTCAATTAGAGGTCGGTAGATTTCAAGGGAGCCGCGACCAAGTCAGCAGGGCTCACAAAGGTTCCAAAGTTCGGGTAGCGATCTTTTCGTGGGATGGTTGAGCCGCGACCAGGTCAGCAGGGCTCTCATCTTCCAGGATTCATCTGCCCGCTAGTTCCAGAGTGGTCCTGGTTATTGTCTTGTTTCCCTTTGAAGTCCGACCCCTCGCAGGCGGGTATCTGGTGCCCGGGCGCTGATTGTCCGGGTTTCCTGCGATCCGGCCCTTTGATCCTTTCAAGATGGGTCCGGGGGTTTCCAGACACCCAGCAGGGAGTGGGACCAGCTCTCGGGGAGGCCGAAGGGGCGATCGTAACCAGTCTTCAGGGGGAGGCCAGAGGTGTGATCGAAACTACTCCGCTCTACCTCACTCAGAGGAAGCCCTCTACCCCCCAGCCGGGCAAGGCGCGTCTGGTGCCTGTGTTTCGCTGGGGCAGGGGTCATGCAGGGAGCTATGGAGTGAGGAATCTTAGGGAAGGGTGATGGCTACCGGAGGCCTTCGGGGTTGATGCGGGTTGGGGGCGTCTGGTACCGGGAAGATAAATGGCGGGATACGGGGATGGTCATCATATCGGTAGGGTCATGGAGGGAGCGGGGGCAGAAAGAAGATGGGACGACCTGGGGTTTCTGCTGTACAGGGGCAACTGTCGGGCGCTGAGGGTTGGGGGGGTACCACGCCACGAGGCCAGATCAAACATGCGCCCCCCCCCCCAGCTGAAAGGCTGGGAGAACTACCCATCCCCTTGGGGGTTCTCTTTACTGAGGCGGAAAAACCTGGACAGGCTGCCAGCGTTTGCGTGGTCACCACCGGGGCGGTGCTCTATGGTGAAATCCATCCCCTGGAGGGAAATAGACCACCGCAGCAGCTTGGGGTTCTCTCCTCTAATCTGCATTAACCATCGGAGGGGCCGATGGTCGGTTTGGACCTGGAAGTGAGTTCCGAACAGGTATGACCGCAGCTTCTTCAGGGCCCAAACCACTGCAAAGGCCTCCCGCTCGATCGGGCTCCACCTTTGCTCCCGGGGTAGTAAGCTCCGGCTAATGAATGCGATTGGCTGATCTAGGCCTTTTTCGTTTAGCTGGGATAGGACTGCTCCGATGCCATGCTCGGAGGCGTCAGTTTGGACCACAAACTCCCGAGAGTAGTCGGGGGGCCTGGAGTACTGGGGCAGTGCACATGGCGGTCTTTAAGGCTTCGAACGCCTCCTGGCAGGAGGGGGCCCAGCGCACCTTCTTCGGCTGTTTCTTGGAGGTTAATTCCGTGAGGGGGACTACTAGGCTGCCATATCCCTTGATGAATCTCCGGTAGTAACCGGTGAGCCCCAGGAAGGCCCTCACTTCCGTCTGGGTCGTGGGGGGTTCCCAGGCCACGATTGCGTCGATCTTGGGTTGGAGGGGGGCTACCTGTCCGCTCCCGACCTGGTGTCCTAAGTAGACCACTGATCCTTGCCCAATCTGGCACTTACTGGCTTTGATGGTAAGGCCCGCTCGACGCAGGGCCATCAACACCTCCCAGAGGTGCCGCAGGTGTTCGGTCCAGTAGGAGCTGAACACCGCAATATCGTCCAGGTACGCGGCGCTGAATTCTTCCAGCCCTGCCAGTACCCGGTTAACCGGTCTCTGGAAGGTGGAAGGGTCATTTTTCATTCCAAAGGGCATCACCCGGAAGTGATAGTGTCCATCCAGGGTGGAAAAGGCGAATCTCTCCCTTGCCCCCTCCGTGAGCGCAATTTGCCAGTACCCGCAGGTCAGGTCGAAGGTGCTGAAGTAGTGGGCAGATCCTAGGCGGTCAATGAGCTCATCCGCTTGGGGAATAGGGTGTGCATCAGTTCGGGTGACCGCATTGAGCCTACAGTAGTCTACACAGATCCTCAGCTCGGGGGCGGTGCCTGGAGCGGCCGCCTACGGGACCAGAACCATGGGGCTGGCCCACGGGCTGTCAGAGGACTCGACCACCCCCAGGGCTAACATCTTCGAGACTGCTGCCTTGATGCAGGCACGGACTCTGTCTGGGACGCGGTAGGCTCTGTGCCGTACCGGAGGGCTGTCCCCAGTGTCCACGTCGTGGACGCACCAATCGGTGACACTGGGGACGAAGGAGAACAAGTCAGAGAATTGCCCCAGTAACTGGCGACAGTCCTCGCGTTGTTCTAGGGTGAGGGAAGAGGAGAGACTCACCCCCTTCACGGAGCCATCCTTCTCCTTAGCACACAGGAGATCGGGTAGAGGCTCAGTGTCCTCTTCCACTGCATCGTCGGTGGCTAGGAGCAAACTCAGCTCAGACCGCACGAAGTGAGGCTTGAGGCGGTTCACATGGAGGACCCTGAGCGGGTTCCGGGGGGACTGCACATCTACTAAGTAGGTGACTTGGCTCTTGCTCTCTACCACTTTGAAAGGCCCAGTCCACTTGTCCTGGAGGGCGCAGGGTTCTACCGGGGCCATCACCCACACCTGTTGGCCCGGTTGAAACTTAAACAGAGTGGTATTCTGGTCATACCAGCGTTTCATTTCCGAGTCTGATTCCGGAGGGTCAGGATGTATCGAAACACATCTGGGGGAGGGTCTCGGGCCGCCGCCTCCCAGCCCTCCTTGACCAGGCGGAGGGGTCCCCGGACGGGGTGTCCGTAAAGCAGCTCGAAAGGGCTTAACCCCAAACACTTCTGGGGGACTTCCCGGTAGGCGAACAGGAGGCAGGGTTGGAGGATGTCCCACTTGCGCCTCAGGGGCTCTTCAAGGCCCATTATCATTCCTTTGAGGGTCCAGTTGAATTGCTCAACCAGGCCATTACCTTGGGGGTGGTACGGAGTGGTGAACTTGTAGGTCACCCCACATTGTTGCCACAGGGACTTCATATATTTCGAGATGAAGTTTGTTCCTCGGTCGCCCACCCGGGAGAATATCCCCATCAGGGCCCGCCCCACTACGAGGGCCGTCACCGTTTGGAGGGGAATGGCCTCAGGGTAACTGGTGGCATGGTCCACCAGGACTAGGATGAATTGGTGGCCCAGGGTGGTCCGTGGATCCAGGGGTCCCACAATATCGATTCCCACCCGTTCAAAGGGGGTACTGACCACGGGGAAGGGTTGGAGGGGAGCCTTGCGCTTTTCTCCGCTCTTCCCGCTGGCCTGGCACATCGGGCAGGACTTCCAGTGGGTCTCTACATCGGCACTCATTCCTGGCCAATAGAAATGGGTGACCAGCCGGTGATAGGTTTTATCCTGTCCCAGGTGTCCCGCCAAGGGCACGTCATGGGCCAGGCCCAGGAGGATGTCTCGGAATCGTAGGGGTACCACCAGCATCCGGGCTGACCCTAGTTCGGCAGACTTTTGCTCACTGTACAAGAGGCCATTCTCCCAGTAGACCCAATGGGATCCGGACTGGTCGCCAGCAGCCTGGGCGGTGGACTGCTGTCGCGGTCCGACGAGGGAGGGGCAGGTGGTCTGCTCCTGGCAGAACTCCTCCCGGGAAGGCCCACCTTCTTGGCGCCACTGAGCCAACTCTGGTAGGTCGCCCAATTCAGTGATTTGTTTGACGGTAGGGCCGAAGGGGCCGACATCGAGGTCGCTTTCTTCTGTGGGGGGACCGAGGGGCTCTGGGAGCCCGCCTTCTTCCCCGTCGTCTGAGGTCTGGCCTACGCTCTCTGGCTCTACCCCCTCGGGGGTGGGTATTCTGGCGGTCATGGACCAAGTAGTGGCACACACCCATTCAGGTAGGCCCAGCATCCCCAGGTGAGCCTTCCGCTCTACCTGCGCCCACGGGGAGCTCTCCAGATCGTTGCCCAGTAAACAGTCTACCGGCATGGTGGGTCGGACGGCTACTTGTAAAGTACCGGAGACTCCCCCCCCCCCCCACACCCCCACACCCGCAGAGACTTTTAGAATTGACGTGTGGTATCATTTGTTCTTCGGTGACCAGATGACAGCGAACCGCCATAACGCTCGCCACGGTGTCGCGAAGGGCCCCTATGCGGCGCCCATTGACCGTCACCCACTGCCGATATTTCTTGGTGTTGGTCGGCAGGGGGGCTCCAGGGATCCTTTCTCTATCTCCTAGGGATACCAGGGACATGGCTGCAGGCTCCCACTCTTCCTCAACCTCTTCTCCTAGGGCAACAGTGGATATCTGGCTGGCTCGGGGGCCCGCAGCAACGGGCCTCTTGTTCATGGGACACTGGGGGTCACTTGCATAGTGGCCTGGCTGTTGGCATTTGTAACACGCTATGTTGGATCCCGGCCCCTGCCTACCCGGGGGGGCCCTGCACTGGACATGGAGGGAGGTGGAGAGTTTTGGGGCTGGTTCCTCGGGGGGCTACGCTGAGGTCCTGACTGGAATTCTCGTTGTCTACCTTGGCCTCCTCCCCCTCTCTGGCGGGGCGGTCCCTGACCATTCCGAGCATAGTCCCCCATGGGGCCCTTGGTGACCCGGGTGTTCACCCAGTGATCCGCCTCGACGGCGAGCTTTCGAGGGTCTGTCAGCTTGTTGTCAAGGAGATGCTGGCGCAGTTCTACAAAACAATTGGTGGACAGGTGCTCCCAGGCTATTAAGTCAAACAATTCCTCAAACGTGGTGACCTTACTGCCCTTGATCCACCCTTCTGAGGCCCGGCTGTAAAAGGTAACATACTCCACCCACGTGGTGCCAGGGATCTTTTTGCAGTCTCGGAATCGCTGCCTGTACATCTCAGGGGTGAGCCTATATCTAGCTTACAGGGATTCATCTGCCCGCTAGTTCCAGAGCGGCCCTGGTTATAGTCCTGTTTCCCTTTGAAGTCCGAGCCCTCGCAGGCGGGTATCTGGTGCCCGAGGGCTGATTGTCGGAGTTCCTGCGATCCGGCCCTTTGATCCTTTGAAGATGGGTCCGGGGGTTTCCAGATCGAAACCAGTCTTCAGGGGGAGGCCAGAGGTGTGATCGAAACTACTCCACCCTATCTCACTGACAGGAAGCCCTCTACCCCCCAGCCGGGCATGGCACGTCTGGTGCCTGTGTTTCGCTGGGGCCGGGGTCATGCAGGGAGCTATGGAGTAAGGGATCTTAGGGAAGGGTGATGGCTACCGGAGGCCTTCGGGGTTGATTCGGGTTGGGGCGTCCGGGACCGGGAAGATAGATGGCGGGATACGGGGATGGTCGTCCTATCTGTAGGGTCATGGAGCGAGCGGGGGCGGACAGAAGATGGGACTACCGGGGGTTTCTGCTGTACAGGGGCAACTGTCTGGTGCTGAGGGTTGGGGGTACCACGCCACGAGGCCAGGTCTAACAATTGTCATTTGTGCTGTTCTATTTTGTTTTGTAACTTGTTTGCTATGTTGGCAGCTTCCTATTACATAAACGGACGGACTACCATTGGTTGTTTATTGTAAAAAAGAGGCGCACACCTTATGTATTTGACTGTAACACTTTTACTCTGCAGTTCATCCCTTAGCGAGCAGTGAAAATAAATGCAATGCTACACTGATTGCTTACGCACATTTTGTGCGCATATTTTGCACCTTGGAAATTTTGATAGAATGAAAAAGCACTGACACCGTATATATTTCACTGTAACACTTTATCTGCAGTCAACCCCTTATCAAGCAGTGAAAATAAATGGAATACTACACCGGTTTCTACACAGGTTTTGTGTGTATATTTTGCATGCTGGAAATTTTGATACAATGTGTAATTAAAACCTCTCCAGCTGGCGAATTTAAAGGAGGAGAGCGTAAGCCCTGCAAACATTCATTTAATCGCTACAATGAGCATGCTGTGTTCCTAAGCATAGCGGTGAGCCCCGCCCAGGATCAGTCGTAGGCACACAGAAGTTTAATAGCTGGCAAGCACCTCCTGATGAAGCGTGTCAGGCTCAAGGAGGCCAGAGAATAGACCGATCCAGCGCAAATCATGTAGCTGAGAACAGCCTAGGAGAGCCTATGAGGTATGGTTTTCGGAAAGGGCGGCGACTTGCAAGGACAGGTGTAGAAGAGTTATCTGTGCTTGGTGGAAAGTGGGGCCCTAGGTAAGCATGTCATGGAAGTGAGCTTCACACAGCAATCGCACTGTTATCATACGCTGACCATTGGAGGATGTAATCCCATTCCATCGGTAGAAAAAGGTAGGGCTAGGACCTTTCTCAAGATTTGCCCGGCGCTAACCGCCCTTGTACCATTCAAATTAACCAAGCAATGAGGCAGGCGCCGGAGACCAGAAGGCAGGAAACAGAAGTTTTTATTCCGACGGAGCAGAACACATCAGATCGGACAACAAGGTATCGTCTCGAGGTGCTCTAGCAGCCTCTCGGAGGCCTGGCCTCTTATACACTGGTTTATGGCATGTGACCTTTCTTTATTACAATCAGAACATTGTGACATAAAGAAGAAGGCATCCCTGTAATCCTCGTGTCAATCCCACCCCCATATACCTTTACAATAGAGGTCCTCAACCCGCTGATAAGAGGAGGGGGGTCATCACGCAGCTGAGTGTTTCGCCAAGTCTTAGGATGTGTGCGCCTGACCATATCCCAGGGGGGTGGGGAGGCCCTGATCAATAGCGTGTCCTTTTTAAGAGGGGTGGCTCCATACAATGAGGGGCAGTAAATGGTATCTCCTGGCTTAGGCGATGGCCTCGGACCTGTGTGGTCAGTCGGACACGGGGTAGGGGGTCATCAATGGAGTGGTATTCATGTCGCGTGGACAATTGAGCTGAGGGAAGGGTTATCAACAGAGGGGCATTCATAGGAAGAGAGGCGGTGCTGGTCAGGCGCTGGTGTGACTCCCAAGGACAGGGTCATGCAGAAGGGTTATGCTCATGAGGAGGAGGGAGGGGGAGCCAGGGTGCGCAGAGGATGCTTGCTGGGTCAGAGGGGCGCGTTGGCGATCGATCGTGGACAGGGAGACCATGATACCTAAAATGGCTGCCGTGCACGTTGTACGTGGATGACAAGCTGGCGCAGATGATGTTTAGCTCGCAAACTAAAATTCCACAGTCCTCCCTTTTAACATGTCTCGCCAACTTGTCAGTTTGGATTTATCCCCATAAGGCCACGTATTTCTACTTCATAGAGGGGGCTCATGTGCTCATTTCGGAAGTCCAAAGTCTTTGGGCACATACAGTTAGGAACAAGGCCGCACAAAGGTGGCAGACATTGGATACCTAAGCAACACCCACATAATATCACAACAGGTATCAGCACGAAGGAAAACAACTTCCAACCCCAGTTCTTCAAAGCGTCCCAAAACCAGCTCCCAAGCGACCATCCTTCCTGTTCTTGGTGAACCTCTGAGGAAAGTCTGTGGAGGTGTTCAATGGCTTTGTAGACTGAAGGCGAGTTGTCTGGCACGTAGGTGCAGCAGCTGGATCCGATGATGCGGCATGCTCCTCCTCGGTCGGCTAGGACCACGTCTAGGACAAGACGATTTTGAAGGCGGACCGCCTGAAGCTCCGCAGTGTTGTTGGCGAGGATGCCAGCCGTGATGTTGATCGTTGTTTCTACTGCCTGGGTCAGGTGTCGGATAGCACGGCTGTTTGCCATTGGGCCCCACAGGGGAACAAGTCCCTTTGCTGCATCCAGGAACTGTGCTCCGGTGGAGTCGGCTTGTCCAATGTCGTCTGCACGCCTCTGCCGGTGGTGGTTGGCAGGGGCTACATATGTGGGTGGAAGAACGAAGGCAATGTAACAGATACCCTTCCAACCTTTCGGGAGCCAGGTGTAAGCTTTGGTGCCACACACAAAGTACATGTTTGGAGAGGCGACAAATGAAGGGGGGTCAACTGAGTCCAGTGTTCTGGTGATTCGGCAGGAACTGTGACCCACCAGCTGCGTTCCTTGGCCTTCGAGGCACACAAGGCCAGTGACATTGATAACAGACAGAGCCACAGTCAGGGTGGCGGTAGTTTGTTTTTGCAGATGAGAGAAGGTGGTTCTGGCTGGATTGTGGAGCACCTGTACTTCGACTCGTTCTTTGGCTGGAATGTCTTTAAGGAAGGTGGCGCCTGCGAGCGCAGGACACAGGGCAGCAGGGGTCTTTCCGGTTTTGTTCAGCCAGAACACAGAGTAGAAGTGTGACACTGTCCGGCTGGAGGTGGCGTTGTCCTTGTGGCTCTCTTGCATGAGGATCAACCAGGCGAGGCAGGAGCCGTGAACTGAGAAAGGAGAAGGGATGAAGGGGATGGAGTGTCCAGTGGCATGCGGGAGCAACCCGCAGATCCAACAGTTCGTAGCATTTGCAGCAAGGTTGTGTTGGTGTAACAGTTGCACGAAGGAATTGTTCCAGAATTCCCTGCGCCTTTCTCGGAGCTGAGGCGACAGAGAGATTAGGTGATGCTCTTTCAGGGACGTTGGCTGTGCAGTAGGTAGCAATGCCTCATGAGCCGGTGTGCTTTCCTCCAGAATCCAGAAGGAGGTCATGAGGAGGAGGCAGAAGAGGAAGACAATGAAGAGTGCGATTGTCTTTGATTTGTGCAAGTTGTCAGTTTTTGGATTTCTATACTGGGTATTTCCTGTTGCTTCCATCATCTTCTTATCTGGCGCTTCCATCACCTTCAAGGGGCTCGGTAGTGGGCAGAACCACAGACTTCGTTTAGCTTCTCTCCCGGTAACCCTTAATTGTGCTTAGGTCACCGTTCTGAGATTCAACTTAGTCCGTGACCTACTTAGCCAACACTCCCTCCTTTCGGCGCAGGAAATACCCTTCTCTGGATGGCACAGTGGGATCAGAGAATTTTGCAAGTTCGAGTGCCTCAGTATCGGGATAACAGTCCAATATCGGTCGGTCTTTGCTCAGGAGCTCTTCTTGGGTGTTGACGTTTTCTGTCGTGGCCAGGTTCGCAGAGACCTTCCGGCAATGATGTGCGTGCAGCCAGTGCTTCTTCCCCTCCACTCGAAGCGCCGTTCGGGTGGTAATCAGCACTTGCCAGGGGCCCGTCCACCGCGGTTCCAGACTCTTGGTCCGCTGGAAATTTCGTATCAACACGAAATCTCCCGGTTGGATGTCATGGCCGGGGCCCCTGGAAGCATCGGGGATGGCCTGCTGCACCTGTTGATGAATGACAGACAACGTTTTAGTTAACTTGCACAAATAATCAGATAGCAGGACGTCTGGGACGTCATGAATGGAGGTCGGTTTGGGAGCAGTCCAGAGATTCATCGGTCGCCCAAACACGACCTCGTAGGGGGTCAAATGGTGCTTGGTGGGAGTGGAGCGCATCGATAACAAGGCCAGTGGGAGGGCATCCGGCCAGTTGAGTCCAGTGGTGGCCACTATTTTTGACAATTTCAGCTTCAGTGTGGCATTATGGCGTTCCACTAGACCGGCGGATTGGGGGTGGAAGACCGCATGAAACCTTTGCTTCACCCCCAACCCCTTTAGGATTAGTTGGATAACCTCAGCTATGAAGTGGGGGCCATTGTCGCTCCATAAAATTCGACAAAGGCCATAGCGAGGGAAGAATTCTTTCAGTAGTACTTTGGCAGTAGTCATGGCAGTGTTGTCACGGGTTGGATAGGCCTCTACCCATTTGCTGAAGGCACATACGATGACTAGTACATACTTCAGGTTTTGGCATCTCTCTAGTTGGATGTAGTCCATCTGAAGGACCTCAAAGGGGTGATTGGGGGTCCCGAACCCTCCCCGGGGTACCACAGTTCCTTTCCCGGGGTTATGTTGTAGACAGATGAGGCACTGCTGAACTAGGCGTCTGGCTGAGTCAGGGATTTTGTCGTTGTGCCAGACTTTGGAAATGAGTTCGATCATGGGTGCAGATCCTATGTGTGCGGGGGAGTGTGCCATTGTCAGTATGGGGATCAGGTATGAGTCGGGTAGCAACCATCTGTTTGCATCTTTTGTTCGCCAGCAGCCCTCTTCGTCCTTCAAACCCACCCCTGCCCACTTAGTCAGTTCGTGAGGGGTGCTGGCCGACTGGATGTCATTGATCATTTCCCTTGCGTCAGTCCATCTCTCTGCTTGTGACCTGGTCACATACATGCGTGTTGCCGTCCTATTCTCAGCTGTGGTTCGTGCAGTGATGTCGGCCAATGCATTCCCTTGTCCGACTAAGTCTGTTACCCTTTTGTGTGTCTGACATTTGATCACCGCTAATCGTTTGGGGAGGAGAACTGCTTCAATCAGAGCGGAAACTAGATCTCCGTGGAGGATTGGGGTGCCGTGGGACGTCAGGAATCCCCTCTCCCTCCACAGGAGTCCAAAATGGTGGACCACTCCGAAGGCATACTGGCTGTCCGTATATACGTTCGCGGTGGTCCCTGCGGCTATGATGCATGCTCGGGTGAGGGCTATCAGCTCTGCTGCCTGGGCAGATCGTTGTGTGATGCAGGCTGTCTCAACTACTGTTCGGGCTGTCGTTACTGCATAGGCAGCTGAAGTGGTGCCATCTGGGAGTTTGATGCATGAGCCGTCTACCCATAGCTCTCCATCGGGGTCAGGAAAAGCAGTGTCTCGGAGGTCAACCCTACTCCTAGTCTGTTCGTCCGTGAGGGTCACACAGTCGTGTATGGGAGGCACGTCGGGGTCATTTTCAGGCAGGGGCAGTAATGTGGCAGGATTCAAAGTCGTGCATCTCTTTAGTGTGATGTGGGGTGCAAGTAGAGTCAACTCGTACCCTGTCAGTCGTGCGCTAGTCAGGTGTTGGGTCTTTGTCTGGTTCAAAAGGGTGTCGACTGCATGGGGTACTAATACTGTGAGGGAGTTGGAAAGTACGATTCCTTCACTCTGACGGATAGAGACAGCAGCGGCGGCTACCGCTCGAAGGCAGGCAGGTAAAGCTCTGGCTACAGGATCAAGAGTGGCGGAGAAGTAGGCACAAGGGCGCTGCTTAGGACCAATCGATTGAGTTAGGACAGACAATGCGCATCCCTCCCTTTCGTGGGTGAAGAGGGAGAAGGGTTTGGAGTAATCCGGCGTTCCGAGGACGGGTGCTGAGCAGAGTGCATCCCGTAATTCCTTAAATGAGGCTTGACACTCAGTGGTCCAAGGAAGCGGGGAGGGGACATCTTTGGTCAGCAGGGCAAGTAATGGTTTCACAATGAGGCTGTAATTAGGCAACCACTGTCTGCAAAAAGAGGTTAGGCCAACCAAAGAGCGGACCTGCTTTTGTGTTTTTGGGATGGGGGTGTCTAGGATGGTTTGGATTCGGTCGGGTGTAAGTTTCCTCCCTTCTTTGGACAGAAGATGGCCTAGGTAAGTCACTTGTGGCTGGCAGAACTGTAACTTCTTTTTGGAGACTTTATGGCCATTTTCTGCAAGAAAGTGTAGGAGTTGGACGGTGGCTGTCGTTGCAAGCGGGGTGGTGTCGGCCGCCAAAAGGATATCATCGACATATTGGATCAACACCACTCCCTCTGGTAGCTGGAAGGCATCCAGCTGTCTTTTGAGGGCCTGGCTGTAAATGCTGGGACTTTCAGTGTACCCCTGGGGAGCTCTACAAAATCGGTACGAGCGGGATTTTAAAGTGAAGCCGAAGAGATAACGGCTGTCTGGATGAATAGGGATAGAGAAAAACGCGTTCTTAAGGTCGATAACAGTGAAGGTGGTGGCAGTGGACGGGATGAGGGTCAGAATGGTGGTGATATCGGAGACTACAGGATATTGGGGTACAACCACTTTGTTAATCTCTCGCAAGTCGATGATGAAGCGGTACGCTTTCTCATCTCCTTCACCTTGCTTCTTAACAATAGGTAGGATTGGGCTGTTGCAGACGTTGCTAACCACCTCTTCAACCACTCCTGCATCTACCAGAGACTGAATGATCGCTACCAGTGCCTTCTCACCCTCTGGCGATATCCGATATTGCGGGAGTTTCGGGAGCATAGCGTCCTGTCGTACAGTTATGTGAATAGGATCAATCATCATTCGCCCCACATCAGAGTCATTTTTGGCCCACAGATACGGAGGCAGGGTGTCAAGCAGGGACAGGTCAGCGTCAGTTATGGAGCACATGTGTCGTGGGGGACGGGATCTGGGCATGTCTGGGTTGTCGTACAGGATGACTCGTATTCCATCTGGGGAACACCTAATGGTAGCTCGAAAATGTTTCAGTAAGTCAATGCCCATAATGGCGTCAGGGGAATTGGAGGAGAGTAGAAATGTCGCGTCAGTGGTGTTGTTTTCTAGGTCAAAGGTAATAGGTACGGACAGGGGGTTAGTGGAGGGCGTTCCATCGAAACCTATCGACGTTATGTGTGAGCCAGACAAGGGTGCCCTTGGAATCAGTCGTTTTGATAACACACTACGTGTCGCCCCAGTGTCTACCAAGAATGGAGACTCTGTACCCAGGACCTTAGCGGTGACATAAGGACCTTGCTGGTCAACACAGAGCTCGACTGGACCCCTCCCTTGCCCCTGGCAGTCCTATGCAAAATCGGGGGCATTTTCACCTTCGGATAGCTGATATTGGTTCTGTCGGGGACGGTCAAATGTGTTCAGTCTCCCTGATCTGTCATTGTTGGTGTCGTTGGGGTGCCCTCGTCCCTGTACTCTATTCCTCGGACCACCTGCCACATCCCTGGAATCCATATTTCTATTCATCTCTAGCAGAACCGGACACTGGGATTTCCAATGGCCGAACCCTTTGCAGAAGGCGCATTGGTCATTGCTAATGTCTCTACGTCCAGTGTGGGGTGCTGGGGTGTGATCTTTAGGAGGTAGATCTCTGGGGGTGGTTGATTGGTAGTTCCCCCTTTTGTGTTCCCGTCCTACCGCTATACCCTGTATCTGGGCTATCATTACCCTTTCCTTTAAATCTTTCTTCTTTATCTCGGACGCCCTATCATTCTCATTCTTTCGGTGCTCGTAATACTGAGCCATCTGAAGGATAGCTGCGGGTTTGGAGGCCCCCCAACTACTCTCACTCGTCTGCAGTTTTTGGGAGACTTCTTGTGTTAGGCCCTTTACATAATTTTGTACAAACAGGTGCTGTCCGGTTGCGGTGGTCATGTCTTGGCCACTGTAGTCGGAGAACACTGTCTCGAATCGGGAGAAGTATTCTGACACATCTTCCTGGGGTTTCTGTCGACAGGCCGTGACTATCGACCAGTCTACCTTTCTTTCCGGGATCAGTGTTTTTAACTTCTGAACTAGTTTGTCTGGGAGTTCCAGTATGTCCTTCACTGGTTTCCTTCCTGGCTCTCGCTGTCTGTCTAGTTTACCGAGTTGGTCCCAGGTATGTCCAAACAGGTCCGTGTGGTCAGCCTTCCGGATTTGCTTCCACACGTCAGCTGGTAGGCATAACCCAAAGAACAAGTCAATGTCCGCTAAAGTCATTATTGTCAAACCCAAGGCTGTGCCTAATTCGGTATAAAATGCCGTCGGGTTCTTTCTTAAATCGGGCAGGGTTTGTTTGAAGGTTAGGATATCCTGTCGGTCCCATGGTTGGTAAACCCAATTGTACACAACCCTCCCTTTTGCATTTTCATTATTAATATCATCGCTCGTTCCCTGGCCCCGTGGCGGGATCCAGTAAGGGGCCGCTTCTCTGATAGGCATCATAGTATTGGCTACTTCTACCGAGGTTGCTTCAGGGACTGTAACCTTGGCTTCTGGTTTTTGTTCCGTGAGGTGGCGGAAGACCTCAAGCATCTGCATGAAGAGCTCCGTCGCCTCACGTTCAGTCCCATCTCCAACATCAATCTTCCTATACAGCGTTGTTAGTTTAGCGGGACCCTTACTTTGATACCTATCTTCATATGCGTTCAGGGTGTAGTAGCTGAATCGCAAGATGAAATGCCGTCTGTGGCTGTCGGCATGTGAATTATATACGCTCATTGTATAATCTTCGCTCTCCCTTCGTTCTACTAATGTCTTTGCTATTTTGTCGATCCCATCCCGCTCATCTTTGCTCAACCTATTTAGTCTGGCTGGTGATTGTTTGCTAGCCTCGGGATAGTCTGACGAAGTTGTTAATGTGGCTGGTGCAGAGGCCGTGAGGGCTGGTGCACTAGCGCTAGGGTCACTTTCACTCACACTCGGGGTTTGCAGGCTTTGTTGGCTGGGAGCATATGGAGGGGGCATGTAGATGATTGGGGGACCTAGCAGTAACTCATCGTTTGCCCGTTGTTTGGAGGGAAATTCAGGGTAGAGCGCAGAGGGGGTCCTAACAGGACATTGGCCTGTCGACCCTGATTCTTGGTTTTGTGTAGCTTCCTTTCTTTCTTTTATTTCCTCTTCTAGTTGCTTTGCGGCCAGGTGAGCTGCCTTTCGTAATTCTTTCCCTATTTTTGCTTCTTCTCTTTTCTTTCGTTGTTCCGTTTCTTTGCGCCACATGCCGATACTGTCGAGCATAGTGGGCGTGGTCTTATTCTTCTGGAGCGCTATTTCTAATGTTTTTATTTTATTTTCATTAAAGGAACCTATCAGTGGCCACTGACTTTCAGGGTTCTTTTTTGTATATTTATGCCATAGTTTAGTGTAAGCTATAGTGACTAGTCCATACTTAGTGAACATGTCCTTATTAGGGGTGCCCTCCAGTGGAGCTGGATGGTTCATCTCTAATAAGCGGTCCGGGCTAAACAGGCTACCAACCAGTGGGGAGAAGATAGGCATGACGGATTACAACGGGGACAAAAGTCTGCACTACCTATCTTATCACGGCGGGCAAAGACTAGACAGAATATTTCTATTCTCCGTTGTTTGCCGGCGGTGAATACCTCAAACGAACCAATACCGAACAATCGGTCAATCAAAACAATCAGTGGGGAGAATAAGGGGGCACGAAAAGTTATCGTTACCTACTCTTTCTCTACCTGCAAAGAGAGACCTTGTTCTTCCCTGTTTGCAGAAAAAGAATCTCCAGACAATAATCCACGAACGACAGTTCGGGAAACAGTGGGGGAGGAAGATAGGCACGACGGATTACAACGGGGACAAAAGTCTGCGTTACCTATCCTTCACTGTTTGCAAAGAGAGAGCCTGTTGTTTTCTCCGTTTGCAGACAGCGAATCTCCAGAGGTTTCAACAAAGCGTAATACTAGTATTATCCAAACAAAACAATCTTTTCTCAATTCGTCGTGTTTACACGACCTTACCCGGACCGCATGGACGGTTTCCTGTCCTCTGGATCCAGCGCCCGATCGTCCTCTCCCCTTCGTGATGCCCGTGGCACTCCTGATGGTTCCCAGTCAGGACCGTAGATCACTCGAGAGAGGTCTGTTCAGAACTAGTGAAGGTCGGATGATCGGCTGTCAGACGAGGGTCTATCGGACACGAGCTCTTCCCGATCGTTGCAGTCGTTCACTCTGTCGTCGGGACCTCTCCCACTGGATCCACGTGTCGCTGATGGGCCCCACGCTTTGGGACGCCAATTGTAGAAAAAGGTAGGGCTAGGACCTTTCTCAAGATTTGCCCGGCGCTAACCGCCCTTGTACCATTCAAATTTACCAAGCAATGAGGCAGGCGCCGGAGACCAGAAGGCAGGAAACAGAAGTTTTTATTCCGACGGAGCAGAACACATCAGATCGGACAGCAAGGTATCGTCTCGAGGTGCTCTAGCAGCCTCTCGGAGGCCTGGCCTCTTATACACTGGTTTATGGCATGTGACCTTTCTTTATTACAATCAGAACATTGTGACATAAAGAAGAAGGCATCCCTGTAATCCTAGTGTCAATCCCACCCCCATATACCTTTACAATAGAGGTCCTCAACCCGCTGATAAGAGGAGGGGGGTCATCACGCAGCTGAGTGTTTCGCCAAGTCTTAGGATGTGTGCGCCTGACCATATCCCAGGGGGGTGGGGAGGCCCTGATCAACAGCGTGTCCTTTGAAGAGGGGTGGCTCCATACAATGAGGGGCAGTAAATGGTATCTCCTGGCTTAGGCGATGGCCTCGGACCTGTGTGGTCAGTCGGACACGGGGTAGGGGGTCATCAATGGAGTGGTATTCATGTCGCGTGGACAATTGAGCTGAGGGAAGGGTTATCAACAGAGGGGCATTCATAGGAAGAGAGGAGGTGCTGGTCAGGCGCTGGTGTGACTCCCAAGGACAGGGTCATGCAGAAGGGTTATGCTCATGAGGAGGAGGGAGGGGGAGCCAGGGTGCGCAGAGGATGCTTGCTGGGTCAGAGGGGCGCGTTGGCGATCGATCGTGGACAGGGAGACCATGAAACCTAAAATGGCTGCCGTGCACGTTGTACGTGGATGACAAGCTGGCGCAGATGATGTTTAGCTCGCAAACTAAAATTCCACACATCCTCGTTGCCGAATTTCGCTTTGTGGTGAAAGCTCAGACAGGTAAAAGCACAACTTTAATCGACACGTATCCTCTGCGCCATACATTGAATGCCCGTCCCGTAGCCCAGTATATATATACATTCTTTATTCGGTTTTTAAAGTACATAAAAAACCATAAAAGCAATATCACAGATAAAAGCATCATTATACATGGTTGAAAAATAGAAGAATTCATTCTAGTGCGTTATCCATATTGAATATTTGGGGAACTCTAGCCATGCCAGTTAATACATCAACATTCTTAGTTTCTAAAATTCATTTGCTTTCAGAGATATCAAACTTATCAAAGGTTTGCTCTATGTTTAAAAATACATTAAAAAAATGTCACAATGTATTTACAAGTCCATTCAGTCTCTAGAAACTGCAATCGCAGCATGGCTGGGCGACATCTTCTAAAACCCAGTAATTTCAGCAGCGGTAACAACCAAAGCTTACGATGGGCGTCATAAAACTTACAGAACAGTGTGAATGGTTGTCTGCTCTGAGGTTCCATCACATGGACAAAGTGAAAAGATCTGGTCCCAACAATTTTGGACCGGAAAAGCCACCAATCGGTGGAAGATGTTAAATCTAAATCTTGTCAGAAGGAATCGCTCAAAGTTTGACAGATCATATGATAAATATGGCTGAATTGAAAGGGTAATCTGGATCGACATTGAGTGTTGAACGGAAGCTTTCCTTGCTTTCTTGGCGATACGCAGCTCTTCTACATGTCTCAGGGCCCTCACTTTCAATTCCTTTCTGGATATTTCACAGATCGTCTCGGGAGCAGTGTAATAATTCCCAAGCCCCAGATCGGTCAAAAGATTTTTCATGTACATAAGCCAACTGATTTTAAGTGAGCAGTCTAATGACATGCAGTCTGCCACTATTTGCTTAGTAAGTGAATTTTTGGTTGATGTCCATATTCGACCCCAAAGTAGAAGAGGTTGAATTTTTGCTAGGTCCGCTAAATATGGGATCCCCAATTCCATGTGACAACCAAACGTAGGAACACATTTAGGTGCCGCTAATAAAAATCTTAAAAAAGTGTTCTCCGCCACTTGTAAAGGACTAACATTAGAATGCCCCCACAGTCCAGCCCCATAGAGGGCTATCGCCTGACATTTAGCTCTGTAGATATGTATCAGTTCTACAGGTGGTCTTTTCCCCAGCTTCTGTGAAAAACCTATGAGTGCAGCAATTGCTCGCATTAGATGGTGTTTCCTGGCCTCAATTGTGGGTTTCCAATTCATTTTATCATCAATTATGATGCCTAAGTAGGGGTATTGGCCAGTAATTTCGAGTTTTTCTTTGTTAAGAAATATATCTTTACCCCCTTTTTTCCCTAAACCTGTTGCCCAATAAGGTGACCCGTGAAGCGGACACCATGATGGTAAATTTGAAGTTATAGTGTGGTGGCCTGTTCAGCGTGTGACGTGATGATGTAATAAATGTTGCAGTGCAAGCAACCTTTTAAAACTAGCATTTGCAATGCAATAGGTCTCACATTTACGCAAGTTTAAGCTATTGGCATTGTAAATGACAATGCGTTTTATTTATGCTTAAAAAGCGTAAACCTAAATAAGTCACTGTCATTTACAATGCCAATAACTCAAAATTGCGTAAATACAAGGCCTGTTGCATTGCAAAATGCTTGTTAAACCCTTCCTTCTGACTCTTCCCCCTTCCCATTTACTCATCCTGATACTACTCCTACTTCTATGATCTCTAAATAACACTTTTTAGACCCTTTCCTCTTCTATCCCTCCACTATTCTTCTCAGTCCAACTAACAGACTCACATGTCCACCGCTTAAATTAATTTCATATTTCCCTATACTAATTCCCCTCTAATCCTGTTTCGGTTCCAGAGTAGTGGGCTCTCTGCCGAAAAGCACTTTGACACCTCATCAGGGGTAGAAAGCTCTATATAAATACAAACCCTTCCCTCTCTTGTATTCCTCCACTATCCTTTTTCAATCCAAATAACAAACTCACCTGTCCAGCGCTCAAATCAATTTCATATTCCCTATACCAATTCACCATTAATATTTTCTGGGTTCCGGCGTTGCGTGCTACTCGCCAAAAGCACTTTGACACCTCGTCATGGGTAGTAAGTGCTATATGAGTGCAATTCTTTTTGCAGTTAAACAGCCCCTTTGCGGTTTCCTCTTGCTCTGGTAGTATCTATTTTGCTTTCCATTGCTTCTCCTGAATCGTTTCATACTTGTCATTTGATTAATTTGGGATATTTCTGCCTTCTCCATGCACTTCACATGTTGCCTCACCATTCTTGGGTGCCATTGACTTCTGGGCCAAGCATTACCCAAGCAGGTGTCCCCCCAGTTCAGTTCACGAGAACTTCAGGACAGATATGTTTAACAGTTTAGAGGGAGGAGGATGGTGGGGGAAAGCAGAGAAGTCCTACTGATTATTCCAACTAAGTGTTTGGCACAAGTTACTTTGTGACCATGCTTACCACAGACCGTGTCTGTCTGGCAAGTTCCCAATGTACAGAAGTGCTACAAAATGAAAACTACATGGCTTCAGGCCTTCTCCATGTATGCACCCTGGATCTGGAATAACATTGCTTGTATCCATTAGGTTTGCCCCAGCCCTGCTCCAATTTAAAAAAGAGCTGAAGATGCACTTCTTTATAGAATACTGTGTCACTCTCCTTCTACTCCCGGAACCCTGCTGTCTCTCCAGTCACTTTTTGACTGTATTTTTGACTTTGACACTGGACCCTGCCTTAGGCTAGGTTCACACTTAGCAAATACTAGCAGCCTGCCCCAGCGTTGCCTGGGGCAGAAAGGGGCTGGGGGCAGTACACCCGCTCCCACCCAGACCCCCTCCCGCACCGACTCCCTCCCGCCCCGACTCACTCGCGCCCCCCTCCCGCCCCGACTCACTCGCGCCCCCCTCCCGCCCCGACTCACTCGCGCCCCCCTCCCGCCCCGACTCACTCGCGCCCCCCTCCCGCCCGACTCACTCGCGCCCCCCTCCCGCCCGACTCACTCGCGCCCCCCTCCCGCCCCGACTCACTCGCGCCCCCCTCCCGCCCCGACTCACTCGCGCTCCGACATTTTCATTTACTGCTGCCTCCTTTTTGCCTCCCCCTGCATCACACAGTCTCACTTTCCCTTTCCTTACCTGTGCCGCCGCTCCTCACTGCACAGCCGCTCGTCACTGCACCGCCCTCCTCCTTCGTCATCACGCACGTCGCGTAGCGGCCAGCGCTAGGTCCCGGCTGGCGCTACTTTCAGGGGACTACTTTGTTTACAAACTTAATTTTTTTAATTTACTTTATTTTTATTTATATAGCCTATGTCCATCTACACACCCTGACATTTTCATACATGTATCCGGTGTGTAGATTGGCGCTGTGGTTCCCGAGTTTACCTGGCCAAAAGATGCAAGTTCTCTCTTTATAATAGTAGTATAGATGGCACACATACATCCAGCACACAAATGCACATAGTCCATTTTTATTTTACTAAAATATAAAAAAAATTAAAAAGCTGCCTGTTTTTTTTGCTTAGAAATGTGTCATGGGATGCCACAGCGATTATTTTAATGTTTGTGAATTAAGCTACCCAAGATATAGAACTGGTTAAAGGGATAAGAAACTTCATCTTGATATTTTAATTTTCTATTCTCTTCTGTGTGCATTTCCTTGCTCTTTTGCCAGATTTGGAGATGGAGGTGGAAGGTGAGGGGATGGAAGAGGCAGATGTGGAAGAGGCAGATGTGGAAGAAGATGAGGACTCTTGCTCTCCAGAGGAACATTTGGAAAATGGAGAAAATGCTGATGAGATGGAGGACTATGGGGCGTCAGACTCTGGGCAAGAAACCTCAGTGGAATACAGGGAGCTTCGATCAGGTGCCATAGTCTACATTGACCGGAGTGAATCAAGAGCCTATGGTGCCACTACCCATAAGTGCGAGGTGAGGCTGGATCATGGGCAGTGGTCAGTGGCAACTGGCGCTAGTGTGACATAGCAATAAGCCATGGAGGCATGATGACTGGTGAATAGAAAGAGTCTGTTGATTTGTGAAGATACGGGTCATCGGTATGGGGAAACCAAACTTTTCATGAATTCCTCGATTTAGTTTTTAGAAGCTTTAGCACTCCAAGTTGTCTTGTTATTCATGATTTGCAAGGGAACAAATGACCATTGGGAAGGTGCCAGTTTGCCATCTCTAAAGTATGGTGCTTTACTTTCCTATAGGACCTCTCTTTCATTATGGTGATTAATTCTATGCATGGCAGGCATTAGCTCCATCTGTAGTCCCCCCAAAAATACAGCCAGCCATGCCATTTTCTAATAACAGTCGACTTAGACATGATTATGGGTGCTTTAGTCAGTAAAAACTGATTACTGCATTGTACTGTTTTCCTCCTACTGCATATTGGCACAGAATCCTTGAGACCTCAGGATAGTATAGTTACTCCGCATTATATTTCCCAGTATGTCTATGTTTCAGAAATGTGTTTTTCTTACATCCAAACACAGAGTTGCCCTTCTCCTATGCAGGGTCCTGAAACAGTTTGAAAATCGAAAGAAAAAGAGAAAAAGGTCTCTCAATTAAAAACAAAGATTTGCTTTCTATTTTTATCTTTTATAACCGCAGTATAGGAAAGCACTCTCATCAGAAAACTAAGAACTTGTTCAAAACCGTATGTGCAACTTGGACCTAGAGTTCAAGGGAAGTCGGAGCCTAGCTGGTCCAGTTGTAGCAATTGGAGTTTTACTACCAGTGTTCAGGAACACAGTGGTATTGGACCCTGAATGACCAAATACTCCCTTTTAGAACTTGACTGCCTCATGGTAGCAAGGCAAAGTAGTACAGGGTTTCTCCAAGAAGATGGTGTATATTTAAATACATGAGAAAGGACACTTTAATACCTCTCAAAAACTGAGTTGCCAGTCACTGCTTCACTCTATAAAAGTAAAATACTACAATTGAAGCAATGATTAGTAAGAAATCCAGTGTTCGAGGCATGTGGGCTGCTGAATTCATATCTGTGCATAGATCGCCGCCTAGTGTTGGGTCCGGGTGATTGCACATTGTTGTACTGGAAGAGTCTTCGAAGTATCACGAGATAGGTGGCTCCACCCTTGGACTACAGTGCGCATGGGCATCCTCTCCATGCTCAGATTGTTTTTTTCCGCCATTGGGTTCGGATGTACTTTTAAGCACTCCAAGTTCGGAAAACTTTTCAAAAGGCCAAAAGGCCTTCGGTTTCGTCGGTATTGTTTGCGATCGGTACCAATAACATTCTTAACTTTACTTTGCACTCCGGTCGTCGAATGGGGCCTCTAGGCCTTCTCGACGCCACGTGGACGACGGTCGATGGAACGGAGTCCATTCAAGTACTGCCCGCAGTGCAACTCAAAGTTCCCGCACACAGATAAACATCCAGTGTGCAACAAATGCTTGTCTCCAGATCACAAAGAAGACAGTTGCCTAGCTTGTGCCCAGTTCCGATCCAAAAAGACTATCCGGAATCGACGGCACAAAGGCAAGAAATGCAGAGGTCGGCACCAGAGCCCGAGAATATCTTCGAAGGCGAGGAAGAACTGGTTGACGCCGAAGACTCGGAACAAGAGGAAGATCAATTCTCCGAGCACGACTCTGAATATTACATCGACGACGAAGAAATCGTCGAGGTCGAAGAATACGACCAAGATATCGTAGCTGTCGAAGACGACTCCGATGGCGACGAGGGGCGAACCGTGAGTACACCGCCCCATATAGACACTACACCACTATTAGAGACTCAGGTCGAGGCATCGCCAACAGGCCTTAGCCAAGACCAATATACTGGTTCTACAGCCCCGCCATACCGCCCCGGCTAAGAACATACAAAAAGAGCCGTCTGAGACACATTTTCAAAGGCCAAGCCCATCAAAACCGAAACTCATCGACACGACGGTCTTCGGACCGAACTACGTCGAACCGAAGGTAATTAAATCAAAGGGCGCCGACCCGAAGGCTACCGTTCCATCAACACCTTCGAAGCCAAAGGCCGTCGAATCGACCTCGAAGCCAAAGCCCGTCGACTCAAGCACATCGGATTCGACGTTCGAAAAAGGGAAAAAGGGCGTTGACAAACTAAAAAGGCCTACGCCCAAGGCGGTCATCGAACCAAAACAGAAACCAAAAGTAGACCACACCAGATCGGTCGAGCCAAAGGCCATAGATCCGAAAAGAGGCGTCGAGCCAAAACGGGCAACCCCAGACGCAACTCTAAAACCTAAACAGGTTACCGAACCAACGAAACCGCTCGGTCCGAAAACCGTGGTGAAGCCAGTAAAAGACGTCAGACCGACAAAACCTGTCGGAAAACCTCAAAAACCAATCCAGGCACCAAAAGCGGTCGAACCCAGTAAGGGTGTCGAACCCAAAAAGGACAAACCAAAAGCTACGGCACCGAAGCAAAATACCGTGGAAGAGGAAATCATCCATCCAGACCCATCCACAGAAGATCAGTCAAAACTATATATTGACCCAATTACTGGCAAAGTGACTGTTTATACAAGGAAAAAGAGACCAGTGCCAAGTGAAGGCTCTTCAAAAATTCCCTTCAAAAAGAAAAGAGACTGTGCTACCTCTCCTATTCTTTTCCAACCTATCTCTCCAGCTATGCCTGCTACTCCATACATGCCAAACTCACCTGCACGCTCTGACTACAACCTAGATGAAGATCAGGATGCAGAGGGGGGTTTTGGAGATATACAAAACCCATATGGAGACCCCAATACACAACCAAGGGGGCATGGGGGTGAGCCAGACAATGAGGGGGCTCTACCCATTACAGACCCTACTGTATACCCAGCTAAGCCATCACCCACAGAAGACACAGTGGCTTTTAACTCATTAATAGACAAAGCTGCACCTACCATAATGTAGAGATGCATTCTGATGCTATAGAAGAGGACTTTCTATTTGACACACTGACAACATCAGAAAGGAGTGTCAAAACACTCCCCATGATAAAGGGCGTCCTAAAGCACGCAAATGACATTTTCAAAAGACCGTGCTAGGGCACGTGTCATCAACCCTAGAATAGAAAAAAAAGTATAAGGCTGCACCAGTAGACCCTACATACATCAGGGGACAACTGCTTTTAGACTCATTGGTGGTATCCAACGCACGAAAGCGTGCAAATTCACAAACAACTGATGAGGCTCCTCCTCCTGACAAGGAGTCTAAGATTTTAGAAGCATCGGGAAAAAGAGTAGCAGCGCAAGCAGCAAACTCATGGAGAATAGCCAATACACAGGCCTTGCTGGCCAGGTATGACAGGGCACACTATGATACCTTAGAAGGACTTCTCCAAACCTTACCCGAGCCTTACAAAGAGCAGGCAGATGAACTTATACAGGAGGGAAAGCTCATCACCAATGCCTGCATTAAGTGTGCTCTAGACGCGGCGGATACAGCAGCCAGATCTATTAACACAAGCGTGTTGCTTAGAAGGCATGAATGGCTTCGCATATTTATTTTATTTATTTGTGGGTTTATATAGCGCTTGAATCACTCCGCCAGGAGAATCTCTGTGCTTTTTGACCGGTAAATCAACAGACATACTGAGGAGAAGGAATTTAGATTTCATTTTTGAATAAAATAGTTTTTAAATGTTTGCGAAAAGTTAGGTGCTCTTTGCATTGTCTTAGAGCCAGGGATAATTTGTTCCACAGTTTTGGGCCCATAGTAGACAGAGCTCTACCTCCATGTCTGGCTCTTTTGACATGGGGAACCACCAGGAGGAGATTGTTGCTTGATCTAAGGGATCGTGTTGGAACAAGGGCTATTTAAGGGTGGGCACCGGGCACAAGGCTCTCTTTCTCCGGGGAATTTTGGCAGGAGAAGACCCACCCACCCACCCTTTGAGGGACAGGAATTGAAGGGGGGGATAGACAAAGGGGGTGAGATTTGTCGCAGCGGCATATGGGGCTTACAAGAGATCCTGTGGTTTCGAAGAAGGGACAACAGGCGGTACTTACAAAGCGATCCAAGAAGAATACAAAAAGCAGGTGGCGCAGCGGGCTCAGACTACAAATGGGGCAGGCAGGACCCAGGGGGTCACTGGCAAGCTCATCGAGCTCCCTGTGTTCAGGTGAAGATAGTTGTTAGCCATCCAACTCTGCAAATAGGAACAAATCTCCGTTCAAGATAGATGGGTCCCTGTCCGTTCAAGCACTTGTGGATTAGGCAGCATATTTTAAATTTTGGCCTTTGTCTGACTGGGAGCCAGTGCAATTGTTCAAGGAGGGGTTTGGAGGCAGTTCTCGGGGGGGCATTCAGAACAAGGCGAGCTGCCGTGTTCTGAATGACCTGTAATTTGTCTAGCACTCCTTCGTTGGCAGATAGTAGCAGACCGTTGCAATAATCGATCCGACTCAGGATAAGTGCTTGAACGAGAGTTTTTCTTACTGAGTTAGGTAGGAGTGGAAAGATTTTGCGGAGCAGGCCAATGGTGTGGAAACAAATCCCTGAAATATAGCTGGTATGCTGTTTTAATGACATGTCGTGGTCGAGCCGAATACCCAAGTTCTTCACGACCTGTTTAGGTTCATGGACTGCTCCTAGCTCTGATGGCCATCATTCAGGAGTCCAGAGTATCTTAGCTTCCCCAAATAACATGATCTCCGTTTTGCTGACATTACATTGGAGATAGTTGTTAGCCATCCAATTCGCCACTTCTTTCATGCCAGACAAGAAAGAGTTCCTAACCTCAGCGGAAAGAGTTTTGAAGGGGAACAGGAGCTGTGTGTCATCTGCGTAAGATACGGGGACAAAGCCGTATCTACGCAACACTCCTGCCAGGGGTGCCACATAGATATTAAAGAGCGTGGGGCTCAGACATGAGCCCTGTGGCACCCCCTTAGAGATCTCAATTTCCGCTGAGCGATATGCACCCATGGTGACTCTCTGGGTGCGATCGGCTAGGAAACTCTTTAACCATTCAAGGGCTTTGTTCTTAAGGCCAGCGCTCGACAACCGTTGAGTCAGGATGGAATGAGACACGGTGTCGAACGCTGCCGATAGATCTAGTAGAACCAAGATGACTGAGAGGCCCTTGTCTTGGTAAGCGTGGAGATCATCAGTAACAGACAGCAAGGTAGATTCTGTACTGTATTTGGGGCGGAATCCTGATTGGGATTCATCCAGGGCTTGTACTTGTTCAATATGTCTGGACAGGTGACGATTGACATGTTTTTCTATAACTTTCCCCAGGAAAGGTAGCAGAGAGATGGGTCTTAAGTTTGTCAGGTCAGACCATGGTAAGGCGGTGTTTTTCCTTATGGGTCTGACAAGCGCTCGCTTCCATTCCTTGGGGACAGTACCTGAGGTGAGTGAAAGATTTATTAAATCTGTGATCATTGGACTTAGTTGCTCATCCAATGTGGGCATTAATCTAGCAGGGATGGCATCCTCTGGACTTCCACTTTTAATCCGTTTTATGAGGTTAGAGGTTTCTTGAAGTGAGATAAGGGGAAAGCTGTCCAAGGATTGTGAGTCCGATATAAAATCTGTGAGATTAGGGAGGGTTGTCATATTAGTCGATGCAGCCTGATTTGTACATAATATTTTATCATAAATGTTATCAATTTTATTAGTGAAAAAACAGGAAATTTCGTCACACATCTGTTGAGATGACATGTCAGGAGCTTCACATGCTGTTGGTTTAGCAAATGTCTGTAATATTTGGAAGAGAACTCTAGGGGAGTTTCCAGCCTCTTGTATTTGGGTAGCAATGTGTGCTTTCCGTGCACAACGTATTGCTTTGTGGTAGGAGGATAGCGCACTCCAGTATTTATCCTTATCCTCTGGGAGATGGGATGTTCTCCATCTTTTTTCTAATTTCCTGGCTCCTTGTTTGAGAGTTCTTAGATGATCAGAGTACCAGACTTCTTGCTTTTTAGCTGGCCTGGATTTAAAAAGCTTTAATGGGGCAATTTTATCTATAGTTTTCCTAGTTTCACCTTCGAATTCCTCGAGAGCTGCTTCAATATCATCCGAGGGCCGTAGGGCAGGAAAGTTAAAATTTTCTTTAAAAGTGGATTTAGTGACTTTATGCCACTGTCTACGAATGCAAGGTAAGGTGCTGGGGTGTGTGGAATTGGGTGCCTGAGGAGGGGTAGTAAATTCCACGATGAAGTGGTCAGTCCAACTCACCTGAGTAGCAGGCGGGCATGAGATCGTTTGAACGTTGGAAAAAATTAGATCTAAAGTATGACCAGCCTGATGGGTAGGTCCATTATTCTTCAGTGTCAAACCTAAGGCTGATAGGTCTGTTATTAATGATTGAGCGTCATTGCAGTCCAGTTTCTCACAGTGGACATTAAAATCTCCAACTAATGTAAACTCACAATCATCATTAATATGTGGAGCAAGTAGTTCAACTAGGTTATTAGTGAATTTCTTGTAAGGACCAGGTGGCCTGTAGACTAAGGCACATTTATAATTTTCCTTAAGGGATGACTGTATTTTAAAAATCAGAATTTCAATGTCAGGGGAACTAAATTCCTCTAAAATCGTAGCTCTTAATTCATCTTTATACACCACATATCTGGATTCAAAAACGAAGTATAGGCCACAATTCTTAACCAGCCTATAAATCCAGATTTTTTTGTTTGGTCCAGCAGTTGACTCAATTCTGGACAAAATGAAAAAGGACAACGAAACAGCTAAGTCAATGGGATCCCTTCAGTCCCAACAACAGAGGCTCCTTTCGTCGCTCCAGTTATAGAGGAATTGCGCGAGGTAACACATCGCAGCAATCCTCCACTTACAAAACTAATACGCAATTCACATACAGTAAAAACACGAACAGGGGTGGATACAGAGGAAATAACACAAAGGGCAGGGGTCGTGAAGGCAATGCCAATAGATCCTCCACTAACGCCAAGCAGTGACTTCTTGGCACTACCCCAGACCATATAACACCGGTCGGGGGAAGACTACAACAATTCCTGCCAGTCTGGGTAAACATCACAACAGACAGGTGGGTAAGGCAAATTATCCAACATGGCTATTGCCTAGAACTCACGTCAACACCACCCAACATACCACCCGTACACCGTCCAATGTCGCAGGAACATATAACATCACTGCAGCAAGAGGTCATCAGTATGCTACAAAAGGGGGCCATAGAACAAGTCCCACTACAACATCAGGGAACAGAAGTATACTCACTATACTTCCTCATTCCAAAAAAGGACGGTTCGCTCAGACCAATATTAGACCTCAGGCCCCTCAACATGTACATTTTGTCAGAGCATTTTCATATGCTCACTCTCCAACAAGTCTTACCGCTTCTTCAACAGGGAGACTTCCTAGCAACTCTAGACCTCAAAGACGCATACTTTCATATACCAATACACCCTGCTCACAGAAAGTATCTACGGTTTACAATTCAAGGACAACACTACCAGTTCAAAGTCCTACCATTCGGTGTAACAACAGCTCCACGGGTGTTCACCAAATACCTAGCAACAGTGGCGGCACATCTCAGGAGACAACAAATTCATGTCTACCCATATCTGGACGATTGGCTAATACACGCGCCATCAGCCCAGCAATGTGCCAGCCACATGTCAAAGACCATTCATCTCCTGCACAGCCTGGGCTTTTCGCTAAACTACCCAAAATCCCACCTGCAACCCTCCCACATACAACAGTACCTGGGAGCAACAATAAATACACTGGCAGCAAAGGCATATCCCAACGCAGCACGAATCAACGGAATGCAGACCTTAATCCAAAGGTTCAGACCCCAACACTCATTGCCAGCTCGAGTGTTTATGCAACTCATAGGCATGATGGCCTTGTGCATATTCATAGTCCCTCATGCCAGGTTACACATGGGTCCGCTTCAAGAGTGCCTAGCAAGGCAGTGGAACCAGGCTCAAGGGCAATTAAAAGACCTAGTGTTGGTCACCAGTCGGGCATACAACTCTCTGCATTGGTGGAATCCACAAAACTTTTGCAAAGGACGACTGTTCCAAGAGCCTGTTCCACAAATAGTGATGACAGCAGACGCATCCCTGCAAGGCTGGGGAGCTCATGTCCTGCATTACACAGTTCAAGGACTATGCAACAGAAAAAAATGCACATCAACCTTCTGGAGTTGATGGCAATCTTCCTAGCACTAAAAGCATTCAAAAAACACTTATGCAACAAGACTGTGTTGATCCGGACGGACAACATGACAGCGATTTATTATATCCAGAAACAAGGAGGGACACACTCCCCACAGCTGTCGCATCTGGCTCAAAGCATGTGGAAATGGGCCATTCAAAGGAACATGTTTCTCATGGCAGGACATCTCCCAGGCAAGGACAATCAGATGGCCGACCTGCTCAGCAGGCACAGTCAACAAATGCACGAATGGAAGATTCACCCCAATGTGCTCCAACCATTCTTCCGGAAATGGGGACAACCAGAGATAGATCTGTTTGCCACAAGCAAAAACGCAAAATGCCAGTACTTTGTCGCCAGTTTCCCACATCCGCAGTCGCAGGGCAATGCGATATGGATGAACTGGTCAGGCAAATTTGCGTACACTTTTCCCCCAGCTCCACTAATACCGCTAGTGGCACGCAAAATGCGCCAACATTCACTGACGCTTATCCTAGTTGCTCCCACATGGGCGAGACAACCATGGTACATGACGTTCCTGGAACTGTCAGCGGTGCCTCATCAAAGACTGCGACTAACACCCAGTCTTCTAACTCAGAACCGTGGCGAAATCCAACATCCAGACCCGCAACAACTGAACCTAGCGATCTGGCTCCTGAGATCCTAGAGTTAGGATACCTGTACTTGCCTCCAGACTGCATGAATATTATCAAAGAGGCAAGAAGACCCACTACCAGGGCATGTTATGTTATGCAAAGTGGAAACAATTCGTCATTTACTGCAGAAACGACATAAACCCATTAGACGCTTCCACACGAAACATCATTTGCTATCTCTTGCACCTACAACATTGCAACTTAGCCTACTCATCCATCAGGATACATCTAGCTGCGCTAGCAGCATATCTCCAAAACAGGCAACACCTCTCACTATTTAGAGTGCCAGCAATTAAAGCATTCATGGAGGGACTTTTGATATTTGATATTTATTAAAATTTGTATAGCGCGACTATCGCTCCGGAAGGAGCATCTTGGCGCTGAGCACACAGAGAACCAGCAATGGAGAGCGAGGATCAGATAGCTGCGAGGACCGATGAGTCAGACTGAGAGAAAATCCAGGTCTTCAGAAGTTTCCTAAAAAGGCTTTCTGAGGGGGCATGCCTAAGGTTGGAGGGGAGACAATTCCATGCCTTGGAAGCCAGAAATGAAAAGGTCTTTCCACCTTTAGTTTTTAGTTTTATATGGGGTACAGTGACTAAATTAGCTCCTGACGACCTTAGGCAACGAGTTGGAATGTAACGCAAAAAGCGCTTAGTCAGGTAAGATGGGCCAGTATTCCTGGTGGCTTTGAAGACCGTGACAAGAAGCTTAAAAAGAATTCTCTTATGGAGGGGCAGCCAATGGAGAGTGTTAAGGGCTGCAGAGGCCGAGGACCTGCGGGGGAGTTTCAAAACAAGCCTGGCCGCTGCGTGTTGAACACTTTGCAATTTCTTAAGGGAAGATTTCTTTATGCCTGCTAGGAGGCCATTACAATAATCCAGCCGGGAGAGAATAAGAGCCACCGCGACTGATTTCCTGGCTGAGATGGGCAGAAAGTCAAAAAATTTCTTTAGCTGCCTGATCAGGCTAAAACAGCACCCCGCAGTAATGCGCACATGCTCGTCGAAGCTGAGGGGCGAGTTAAATTGGACTCCAAGATTGCGGGCTGAGGAGACCGCGCTCGGGGGTGCTTCGGAGTTATGAGGCCACCAGTCTTTAGGGGAGAAGAGGGTGCCTTTGCCTAGGGGTATTATTTCGGTTTTGGCACTGTTACATTTAAGATGATTCAGGTTAAGCCAGGAAGAAACTTGGGAAAGGCAGTTTTGAAATCTAAGGGCAGCGTCAGGGTGTCTTTTGTCAATGGTGACGACAAGCTGGGTGTCGTCAGCGTAAGAAGTCACGAGGATTCCGTGGGATTCAATCAACGTGAGAAGGGGAGCCATATATATATTAAAAAAGAGAGGGCTCAGTATGGATCCCTGGGGCACACCTGAGATGGTGGGTCTTTCGCCGGAAAGAAAGGGGCCTAAGGAGACAGTTTGCGATCGATTGGATAGGAATGATGTTATCCAGGCTAGGGCGGAACCCGCGACACCAATCTCACGCATTCTGTTAATGAGAATGGCATGTGAGATGGTGTCGAAGGCCGCGGTTAAGTCGAGCAGGATGAGGACAGCCTGTCTGGCCTCATCCTGCAAGAACTTAATGGTGTCCGACAATTCGATCAGTGCAGTTTCTGTGGAGTGGCCCGGGCGAAAGCCGGATTGCTGTGGGTGCAAGATGCGTTTATTTTCCACAAAGATTTTTAGTTCCTCGTGAACTAACTGCTCGGTGATTTTGCCTAATACTGGGAGAAGGGAGATTGGGCGCATGTTGGATAAATCAGTTGGGGATTTATTTTGTTTCTTCATGAGGGGCTTAACTATGGCCTTCTTCCATTCAGCGGGGACAATGCCGGAGTTGAGGGATTCATTAACAATGGCATTGATTGATGGGTTGACGACCTCGATAAGATGGTGTAGAATGATCGGGGGACAGGAATCCGTAGGGGCTCCTGATCTACAGGTCAAAATGGCCTTTTGTGTTTGTGCCAGGGAGACTGCAGTAATGTTATTCAAAGAGGGGATAGTTGTGTGGGCATCTTGTGTGAAAGTTGGTGGCGGGGGGAAATCCTTATGAATGTTATTGATTTTTTCAATGAAGAAATCTGCTATTTGGTCGCAGAGGGTTTGTGATGGGGGGGATTTCGAGTGCCAGTGCCTTTGGGTGGGTAAAGGACTTTACTATATTAAAGATAGTTTGCTGTTTCTGTTTGGCTGCGTCTATAGCTGAAGTGAAGAATACCTTTTTTGCTTTTTTTATGTTAGAGCGGTATTGTTTCCTCTGAAAGATGTATATGGATCTGGATATGGGATCGTAAGTTTTCCTCCACTCTCTTTCCAGGACCCTACACTTTAGGTGACAATCGGTGAGGGCCTGAGTGTACCAGGGAGCATTGGGCTTCCTTTTGCCTTGACCTGATTTTTGGTTGGTGGGGTTGGAGTTGGCGGAGACCACTCCGTCAATCCACAAATGGAAGTTTATGGAGTCTTGTGATGCCTCTCCCACAATGGGAGGGGGGGGGGACAGAGAGCTGGGGGTTCAGCTTAATGCGCTCGGCTACTTTCTTCCAATTGATGGGAAAGGGGGTGGGAGGGGATTTGATGTGCGGTAACAAAGAGGGTTTAGTCTTAATGGAGAAGGGAATAAAACAGTGGTCTGTCCATATTTGCGGTAATGGGGGAGAGACATCTAGGGAAGCCAGGTTTGTGCAAATGCCGTCCAGTGTGTGCCCGGCCCGGTGAGTAGGATGGGAGACCGATTGGGAAAGGCCAAAGATCTCAAGTGAGTGTAGGAAGTTGAAAGTGTAGGGGTCTGTGCAGGATTCCAAATGAAGATTGAAATCCCCGAGAAGGGTGAAAGTGGGATAGTGGGTCATGAGTGATCCCAAAGTCTCGTCGAGGGAGTCCAAGAATGGTGTAGCATTACCAGGGGGACGATAGACAAGTCCTCCTGATAGGGAGGAGGAGGGGTTAATGTGGATCACAAAGCCAATGCTCTCACAGTCCTTGAGAGAGGCCAAATCGAATGTGTGGCACCTGAAGAGTTTCTTAACGATGATGGCCAGCCCGCCACCCCGACCGCTGGGCCTATCCCGCCTGAGGATGGTAAAATCAGGAGGGAGGGCGGTTGCCAGGTCGGGGTTAGAAGCATCGTGTAGCCAGGATTCAGTGATGAATAAGGCGTCAAGATCGTGGGACAGAATTAGGTCATGGATGTCTTGTCCATGACAAGCTAGAGATCTGGCATTAATGAGACCGCAGTTAAAGGAGACCAACTTATGAAGGGGAGGGGGAGGAATAGGGCTGGCCGATCCCAAGGATGACCATCCGCATGAGCGGCAGGAAAAAGGGCCCCAGAGGCGGTCTGTGGGGGGGTGAGCATTACAATAGAGGCTAGCTATTGTCGGGCGCATAGAAAGCAGCGCGTTGGAGTCATACCTGAGAACTGGGAGGTTTAGGGCAGCATGCCCCGCGCCTGGCGCGATCCTGGCGCGGACGGGCGCAGACGGGCTTGGCTTAGGCGCGGCTTCGGCGCGCAACCGGCGCGCCCGCTGCGCCGTCTAGGTGGATGACACATTATATAGGAAGGAGGGAGGGTGGGAGGACGGCGCGACTAGAGCGCTGACCTCACCTTCCTCACTCAAGAGGGCGCCCACCGCCGAGTGATGTTGCTTAAAAGCGGCTGGGCTGAAAGAAGAGGAAGAGAAAGTGTAAGGAGTGTCAGAGTGCCTGTATTCTCAATTCCCCTTAATCTAACAGCCCCCAAAGTTAAAATACGGCGGTTTTTTAAATAGGTATAAAAACGCTCCAAATGTCATGCAGGAAAGGCTAAAATCAATGCGCCTCAGATCGCGATTGTCTTAGCTCCTCAGCAGCTCGCAGCCCCAGTTCCCCTCACCAGGGAGAGCATCTGTAAGGCAAGGAGCGCTGGGAAGGGCACACCTAAATACAATGGGAGGGCGGGAGGACGGCGCGACTAGAGCGCTGACCTCACCTTCCTCACTCAAGATGGCGCCCACCGCCGAGTGATGTTGCTTAAAAGCGGCTGGGCTGAAAGAAGAGGAAGAGAAAGTGTAAGGAGTGTCAGAGTGCCTGTATTCTCAATTCCCCTTAATCTAACAGCCCCCAAAGTTAAAATACGGCGGTTTTAAAATAGGTCAAAAACGCTCCAAATGTCATGCAGGAAAGGCTAAAATCAATGCGCCTCAGACCGCGATTGTCTTGTCTTAGCTCCTCAGCAGCTCGCAGCCCCAGTTCCCCTCACCAGGGAGAGCATCTGTAAGGCAGGGAGCGCTGGGAAGGGCACACCTAAATACAATGGGAGGGCGGGAGGACGGCGCGACTAGAGCGCTGACCTCACCTTCCTCACTCAAGATGGCGCCCACCGCCGAGTGATGTTGCTTAAAAGCGGCTGGGCTGAAAGAAGGAGTAATTCCCCCTGGGGCACCCACCTTCACCAGTCTGGAATTTGTACATTGTTTTAACCAGACTTATGGGACCACCTTTTGAACCACTACACTCGTGTGAACTACAATTTCTTACTTGGAAAGTGGCTTTCCTTGTTGCCATTACTTCACTTAGAAGAGTTAGTGAGCTGCAAGCCCTAACTATTCAGGATCCATTCATTCAAGTACATGCAAATAGAGTAGTTCTCAGAACCAACCCAAAATTCATGCCAAAAGTGGTATCCCAGTTCCATATAAATCAAACAATAGAACTGCCGGTGTTCTTTCAGAACCCACAGACGGTTGCTGAAAAGGCCTTGCATACTTTAGACGTCAAGAGAGCTCTACTATATTACATAGATAGAACTAAGGCATTTCGAAAAACAAAACAGTTGTTTGTTGCTTTATCAACACAACACAAAGGCAACCCCATTTCTAAATCAGGGATAGCCAGATGGATCGTTAAGTGCATTCTGATATGTTACTTAAAGGCAAAACGCACCTTAACAGTTCCCCCTAGGACGCATTCTACATGCAAACTAGGGGCATCCATGGCTTTTCTGGGAAACATTCCTTTGCACGAAATTTGTAAAGCAGCCACATGGACAACCATACATACATTTACCAAACACTACTGTGTAGATGTACATTCCAAACAGCAAGCTGCTGTAGGACAGGCTGTTCTCAAAACACTCTTTCAGACTGCTGCAGCTGGCACAGGCAGCCACAGCTAGGGGAGATACTGCTATACATTCTATGCACAGATATGAATTCAGCATCCCACATGCCTCGAACGGAATATGCTACTTACCAGTATGCATCTGTTCTTGGCATGTAGGGCTGCTGACATTCATATAGCCCACCCGCCTCCCCGGTGCCTGTCGCTGCTGTAGCATTCACTCTTTGCATGGACATCCCTTACTGTACTATACTCCATCTCTGCCACAATGGTGAAAAACAATCTGAGCATTGGGAGGATGCCCATGCGCACTGTAGTCCAAGGGAGGAGCCACCTATCTCGTGATACTTCGAAGACTCTTCCAGGACAACAATGTGCAATGATCCGGACCCAACACTAGTCGGCGATCTATGCACAGATATGAATGTCAGATGCATACTGGTAAGTAGCATATTCCATTCTCTAACTCCTCTGATCCACAGTTCTAACGGCAACTGCAATTAGTGACGACACGCTATAATGAAAAGTTTAACATTGGGCCCGGTCTGTCCTGCGCAAGCTTCCTAAGTTGTGCATAGATGTGGATGCGGTGCATTCTGTTCCTGTGGGAATGGTAGCCAGAAGTCATCCACCACAAACTTCTCAGCAGCTGCGGCCTCAAAGCCTTCCTAAATGGGTTCTGCAAGATAATGGATGCCGAGTTGGAGGGAGACTTTAACATCATCTCCACCACTGGCAGTCCAAAACATTAAACAAATGTGTCTTGCAGATCATTCGAAGTGGTTACTCAGTCTCTTTCCAATCTTTCCCCCCAACCTTACTGCTATCTCAAGAACAGCTGGCAGAGTAACATCTTATCTTGCTTCCAGAAGAAGTTACCGCTCTCCTGTCCATGAGGCTATAGAAAGTGTTCCAATATCAGAAGTAGGCAGTGGTGGTTGTTCTTGTTAATTTCTGATACCCCAAAAAAACAAAGGTCTTCGACCTATTCTAGACTACCGAACCATCAATCTCTTCCTCAAAAAGGAGAAATTCAAGATGCTCACTTGGCTCAGGTCTTGTCTGCCTTAGACCAAGGAGACTGGTTGGTAGCGTTGGACTTGGAGGATGTGCATTTTTACATCCCCTTCCTGCTTGCCCACAGGCATTCCCTGCGGTTCAAGGTAGACCGCAAGCACTTTTAGTTCACCATGTTTCCCTTTGGCCTTACCAGTGCCCCTCGGGTGTTCACCAAGGTGATGGGGCAGTGGTAGCAGCTCATCTACGCAGGTTGGGGGTTTAAGTCTTCCCGCTACTTTGACGACCTGCTGTTGAAGGGAGCTTCGCCCCAGACTGTCGTCTCCTACCTCCAGACTACGGTGGGCTTCACTGGGGTTCACTATAAATGTGCCAAAGTCACACCTGACTCCTTCTCAGATGCTACCTTTACTCTGAGCTGTTCTGAACACAATGCAGTTTTGCGCTTAACGTCCCGAGCAGCGAGCCCTGGATATTCTGGTTATCATACGATGTTTCATCCTTTATCCTGGATTTCGGTGCGAATGACTCAGGCTGCTGATCCTCATGGCCTCCTGCATTCTGTTGGCAAATCATGGTAGATGGCGCATGCAGGACTTGCAGTGGGACTTGAAGTTCCAGTGGGCGCAGCATCCATGGAATCTCTCAGACATGGTCCAGATCTCGGAGGGAAATGTGAAGGACCTGCAGTGTTGGTTAACAAACCCCTCTCCCTTCCCCAACCAGATCTCACAGTAGTGACAGATGTCATTCCTCCAATGGGGAAGCCTCCTGGGAGAGGTGAATATCAGAGGACTCTGGTCTTTTGCGGAATTCGGACTCCACATCAACCTGTTAGAGCTCTGAGCTATCTGACTGGTGTTGAAAGCATTTCTCCCTCGGTCAAGGGGAAGTTGGTGTAAGTGATCACAGACAACACCACAGCCATGTGGTACTGCAACAAGTAGGGCAGGTGGGGTCCTGGACACTTTGTCAAGGGACCCTGGGTTTCTGAACATGGCTGGAACAGTAGGGCATAACCCTGGTGGTTCAACACTTAGCGGTTCTCTGAACGCCAGGGACGAAGAACTCGTCCCTCGATGCCTAGCGAGTCACGAATGGAATGTCTACTCGGAGGTGGAGCAAGGTCTCGTTCAGCAATTGGGAGAGCCTTGGTTAGATCTGTTTGCCTCCATAGAGAGCGTGCAATGTCAGTAGTTCTGCACGTTGGAGTTGACAAGGCGGCTATCGCTCGATGACGCTTTTTCTTTATTTTTTATTTTGCAATAGCCGAATGCAAAAACATTCGGAGCTCATGTCTTCTTATATGCCTTTCCGCCTATACCATTTCTGCCCAGAGTTCTGAAGAAAATCAGGAACGACCGGACCCAAGTCTTCCTTGTGGCTCCAAACTGGGCACGGAGAGTTTGGTATCCCAAGGTTCTGAAAAGAAGCATCGATCCTCCGATCAGGTTGTTCCTTTGGCAGGATCTTCAGTCGCAGCAGCAGTGGAGGTTCCTCCAGCCTAACCTGTCACCTCTCCGCCTCTTTGCGTGTAGATTGAGTGGCGACAATTGGGAGCTTTTGACCTTCCTCCAGAAAGTCTGCGAAGTTATCTTGGGGGCCAGTTGTCTCTCCACCAAAACGGTATATGCCTGCTGTTGGCAAGAATTTGAAAAATATTATACAGAAAAGTCTATTGACCCTCTTTCTGATATTTTTCTTTTTATTGTTTCCCTTGCCCAGCAAGGCTCTGCTCTGGGCACTCCAAAGGGTTATCTTTCTGCTCCATCTGCTTTCCTACAGCTGTGTGACCAACCCTTTTGATTTAAGTTCCCTATTGTAAATAGGTTCCTGAAAGGACTTGTACCAATGTTTTCCCCCATTCATAATGCCTCAGGGGCATCTGAACCTGGTTCTCACTTCTCTCGGTGCTCCCTTTGAGCCACTTCACAATTGTCCCCTCTAGCTGCTTACCATCAAGACATCCTTTCTAGTGGCAATAAAATCTGCCACGAGGTTGAGTGAGCTTCAGGCTTCATCATCCAAGCCTCCCTATGTTATCATATTCCGCGATAAGGTGGTGCACCCGGACTTCTTTCCTGCCTAAGGTGGTGTCCCCATTTTATTTGGGACAATCTTATCATGACCACCTGTTATGCTCCTCCACACCCCTCTAAAGAGAGGAGGAACAACTCCATAGTCTGGACCCAAAAAGAGTTTGTTCGTCTACCTTGAGCGCACAAAAGGTTCAGGTGGACAACCAACTCTTTATGGGCTAAGTAGAACCTAAAAGAGGTTGGGCAGTTCAGAAACACACCATTTTGCGCGGGGTAGTTCTCTTTATTAACCCCTTCGCTGCTGATGACGAGCTGAGCTCGTCATCAGCCACGGGTGGCGTGTGCTGATGACGAGCTGAGCTCGTCATGTAACGCGGCTTTTTAAAAAAAGCCGCACAGCGCAAAAATCGCAGCAGCAGCGATGTGGTTAAGATCTGCTACGCCCTGGCTAAAAAGCACCCTCCTGAGAGCTTACAGGCCCATTCCACCAGGGAAAAAGAGACCACCATGGCATTGGCTTGTGGTGTTCCAGTCCTAAATATCTGCCAGGCAGCAACCTGGACATCCATGCGCACGTTTGCAAGCACTGCTGTCTAGACAGTCAGTTCCTGAGGGACAGACATTTTGCCCATTCGGTCCTGCAGGACTTCTTAGTTTAGTCAATTTGTCCGCAGCCCACCGCCTGGATGCCATGGCATGGGTATCATTCAAAGGTAGGGAATCTGCAGCTAGAAGTCTCTATCAGATGAACAAGTTACCTACCTTCGGTAACGCATTATCTGGTAGAGAAAATATCTAGCTGCAGATTCCTTACAGACCCAACCTTGCCTTCCTGCTGCAGACATATTTTTGGGCTAGGGTTGCTCCCTGTTCAGGGCCCTGGTTTGGGCACACATTAGCCAGTTCCCTTCATTGCTTTGCACTTCTGGCTTAGAAATCATGAAAAGTAACTGACATCCGCGCGCCTGGGTGGCACCTATATAGGTGACTGCGACAATCCATCCAGCGATGATGATGCGAGGAACAAAGCGGAGCCACTTGACGGCGCGCAGGGGTACTGGTTGCGCAAAAGTTTCTGGATCCAGTCTGAAGCCTGGGAAATTCAAAGGCATTGAATCTGAAGCTAGATATTATCTCTACCAGATAGTGTGTTCCCGACGGTAAGTAACTTGTTCTTCAGTTCCTGCCATTTAAAGGTACTCATCATAAAAATGGTTAAGGAGCGGTCAAGGTAAATGTCTGAGCAGCAAACCTATTAAAATACTGTAGATCATGTGGATAAAGTGTTCCTATAATTTGAATCTTCATATATATTGAATCAGTTTCCCAATAGTCACTATGATGGGCAAGAAAAATGGCACTGTACTAAGATGACCTCTAATACCAGAAAAGGCAAAATACAGAATATAAAGTGAGAAAACATTCCACAGTTAAGTGATTCAAGAAGTCCCTAACGCCACAGGCACTAAAAATATTGGAGAGCTCTCAGAACTGTACTAGATGACACTTTCGCAAAATGTAGGAATGTTTGTACAGAAAGGCTCTCTGTATTAAATTAGGTTGCTGTCTTTGTCAGCAGGCTTGCTGTATGAGGATAGAAGTATGTCATATCTATCGGGCTGCTCTTTGGCATAAAGGGAGTTTCTGTCAGTGAATGGTCTGCTCCTAAGTGCCTGCTAGTAGCCAATGGATGTTCTGCTGAGGATGGACGGTCTTGCTATGTTCTGTTGTTTGCACCTCAATAAAGTGTCTCAAAGTACTAAGGTAGGAACAGATGAAATGATAGAGGGATCAGGAGAGCGGGGAGAAAGGGGAACTAGAATATTCAGCTAATCTAAATACTTAATGTTTTGTTCTCCAGAGGAATATCCAGTTCACCTGGTCAAAAAGGCAGCAGACTCTGCTGTAATAACATTCAGTGTGTACAATAGTTTGAATCCAAAAGTGGTTGTTTGCAGGTAGCTGTCTTCCAGGAATAAAAGTGGGTGGATCCAGGCACCATAATTTACCATTCACTGATGGTGTCCTCGCTAGAATTTTCAAATGTTTCTTGTAATCTTAAGCAACTTTCTAGGTATGGGTGATCTTCACAGTGTTTAAGTTCTTACTTGATTTAGTAAAAATAATTGAAATACTTTTATGTAAAGAGACTGAATACTCATCTGCTTAAGTATAATATATGTAAAGGTATGCGTCAAGGGCAATCGTAACAAGGCAGTGAGGAATTGCGGCATGGGCGTATCCCAGCAGTACAATTCTCAGTTGTTTGCAGAGATGCTGTTAATATTTATAAAGTTACTTTCATTATTCTGGGCTCTCGAGGATGATAAAACTGCTTATAAACTTAATTAATAATGTGTCTTTTTTTCTAGGAGTGCGGCAAAGAATTCACACACACAGGAAACTATAAAAGACACACCCGAATTCACACGGGAGAAAAACCGTTCTCATGTCGAGAGTGCCACAAAGCCTTCTCTGACCCAGCTGCATGCAAAGCTCATGAAAAAACACACAGGTACTGGGAGACCTAAATACATGGTGCTGGTAGTCTGTCACAGCTTCCGTACAAAGGTGATGGGTACAGTGCACTGGTAATCTGAGCAATAATGTATTGACAATCTAAGACTGGTTTGGTTGATAGATATTATCAGATCTATTACTGGTCACTTGTCATACTTAAAACAAACCATGAAGTAGGAACTTCAGGATGAGGACAGTTCTGATTTATCAATCATTTTAGACAGACAAACCTAAATCATGCCCAATATAAGTGAGCATTGTTTATTTGAGAGATGCACAATTTTGTGGTGTGGTCAGCTTGAGAAAGGGGGTAATTATTGCACTGCTCATTTTAATAGCTAGACCCAGGAAAAAAATATTTGTCTGCGAGGAGAAGGTGGAGCACAGCTTACCTGAGACCAACTATACAACTGTCCTGCGAAATGCACAGTGTTATCCACCTGGGAACAACACATCAGTGCCTTTTGTAGCAACCATATTTTACAACATTACTTAGTATAACTGTAAGTGATGAGGGGTGAAATACTGATGATACTGAATATCTTCTTTTCCAGTCCCTTGAAGCCTTACAGTTGTGAAGAATGCGGAAAAAGCTACCGTCTAGTTAGTCTTTTGAATCTCCACAAGAAACGACACACGGGGGAAGCAAAATACCGCTGTGAGGACTGTGACAAACTCTTTACTACTTCAGGAAACCTCAAAAGACACCAACTGGTGCATAGCGGTGAAAAGCCTTACCAGTGTGACTACTGTGGACGCTCCTTTTCTGACCCCACTTCAAAGATGCGCCACCTGGAGACCCATGACACGGACAAAGAACACAAATGCCCACATTGTGATAAAAAATTCAATCAGGTGAGAGATTGGACTATCGAATAGTATACTCATCAGCCTGTGCATTTTCATATGTAGTGGTGTGAAATTTTGTGCAGATAAAAAAAAATATATATTTTGTGATAGGCTAATGCAAATCCCTGGGAAATTCTGCCTGTTTTCACATCTGCTTGCCTTTTATTAAAAATGTCAGAATGCAGATGGAGTACCCCGCAGCACAATCCTTGATAAAGAAATGTGAGGAATGAGAAATAGAGTCCAACGCTGTGCAGAGCTAGGCAATGTAAGCACCTTCATGATCGACCCAAACAGTGCTTGAACACAAATCCCTCTCCAGGGAAGCCTCTGTGGGGAGCCTGCCTTCCTGCTAGAGCGCCAGGAGGACTGTGCAGAAAGGGGTTGCACATAGCTTTACTTGCTGGGAAGTTGCTTTTGGTAGCGCTCTTTGTGGCCCAGATAATGTAATTACCTTATTGCAATTACTACTAAGGTAATTACATAGCCTGGCCCTTAACACCTTAAGTGCTGCGCCCGTTCAGCGGCCGACGGCACCACTACCTCCATAGTGCTGCCGTCGGCCGTTGAACGTTCGAACCGCACCTGCGCAATGGAACGTCAAGCACTGGAGCTGGACGTTCCATAGCAGCTAAGGTGTTAACAGTGCTCCTAAAACAACAGCTTTGGACCTTGTGCTTAGTCTTTGTTGTTCGCTTATGGCGCAGCCCTACTTCCACTCCAAGGTAGGGGGTCGGGGCAGAGGGAAGAAGATAAAAGGAAGCACATTTTTACATTTGAAATTTCTCTTGTTTTTCTTGTTGCCCACTCCTATGATATGTTTATATTTGTTTTGTAATGCAAATACACACACATTGATCGTTGATTGGATCCCTTGTTGATTATGACACGTGCTCTGTTAAGTAGGCCGTGAGAAACAGAGAAACTTCTCTGGTTAGTGTCTTCAAAATTCAGAAGTCTCCTGTTCTTGTTGAAATGTCAGACACCTGTATTTCAATGCCTTAATATATACTGGAGTCGTTTTAAAGTTCATAGAAAATTACTGAAGGGAAATAATTCAAATGCATGCGTTAAACCTGTATATTTAGGTTATTTTTATGAACCCAGAAATAAAATTCGTTTTGGTGCTGCATGAACTCATTTAGAATATACTGAAAATGAATGTATGAAAATGGAGTGGAGTGAGAAAAATATGCAGTAATCGGGTACCACACATTCTGCTAACTTTCTGCTGTAATTAACATCTCTGGAGCTGAGTGATAGACCATTAGGAGAGAGAGTGGTAATTAACACGGAAATTAGGCACATCTCTAGTTTTCTTGTTACCAAAAGGTCTCCATCATGGAACCTCCATGCAGGATCCATGATTTTTTTGTGTGTGCGTTATATAAGAAAATAGAGTACCACCTATACTTAACATTTCCTTTTTGATATTTTAGTTAAAAACTTTAATTGTATTCAACTAACCCACAGGAAATTAAAGAATGGTAGGATACCACAATCCTTTTAATTTCCGCCTTTTAGAGACTCGGAGGTTATGGTGTCAAGTCCTGAAGGAGGCTGAGTGGGATATCATCAATCTCTATAATTACAATAACATGGCGTGAAAATTTGAAATGGCATTGGTTAAAAAGATTGTTGAAATAGTTCTTTTAAAGATAACCAAAAATGAAAAGGGGGAAGTGGCCAATTTCCGAGGTAATTTTAGATTTTGATAAGGCATTCTTTCCACAAAATACTTTTTGTCTATTTTGTTTTCCTTTTTATATCCTCACAAATACCTGATGTAGGACAAGAGCTTTGTAAAATCATACTTTATGGGATTCACTCAGATTCTAACCTAATCCAGGTTCACGTAAGGGTTACAAAACTGCTTTGTGCGCAACGTTACTCCTTTGCCTTCAGTTATTGAATATGTCGAAGTATTTCTTAAACTGTCTTGTTGATTATTAGCCTTTTTTTCCTAATCAAATTCTTGTCGCTCCAAAATAAAATCTGTTTGTCATCCTGACAGGGCACTTTTTTCTCTTGTTTACAGTTGAAAGTAATCTTGACTGCTGATTTAACAACAAAGGCTCAAAGGTCTAAAGAGTGTGGATTTTTATTAAGCTCTACAAACCACCCAAATGGTGGCTGCAGAATACCCGAGGAGGATGAGCAAATGAGTGATCTTGAAGTAGCCCTATGGAGTCGCAGGTTACATTAGGCCGTATGCTAAAAACTAATTTAATAGTCACACTTATGAATTCTTGAAGATGCCAAAGCCTTTGGTGTGCAGTTGTCTGGAGCTGAATAGTAAGGTCAGGCTGATATTGGGTGTCTGACCGGTAGACCAGGATAGAGGAAGCTATGCTGTTTCTGGAGTACCTGTGTGAAAAGGTGTTTTTTTAAGGATGACCTAAATTTGAAGAACACCTTCTAAAGCCTTTCGTGGTTAGGCAGCGATTTCCAGAGGGAAGTGTCCTAAAGAAGGCTGGTACAGACAATATATTTTCCATATCTGAATTGATGGGGTTACTACGGTGGCTCATTATTTTGTTAGTTTCGTATTTTTTGTAGAGTGGCGATTCTGAGTTAGATGATAAGTATTTCATTATAGTGTAGGTGCTGTAAACATTTTATTTGATATTTGGTAGTATGTGATTATAGTGTGAATATGTGCTGTTTACAGCTGGAGAACTTGACCATTCAGCTTAAGGGTCATTCCCTGTATCTCACAACACTGTGTTTATTGATGCATTCTTAAAACATAAGTGCTTGCCCTGTGTACTGCTTTACGATTCGGCAACAAGTGCATGTTGCAGGGTTAACACTTTGTGCTGCAGTGGTTGTTTATAATGTTGGACTGGGTGCAGTGGTTTTGAAGAATTGAGTGGTCATGGGTACATGCATGGAATGACCACATGCAGTGCTAGTGTGAGTGTTGTGTGGTGTAAACATTGATAAAGGATTTGTTTTTTGACAGAGAAACATAAGATGGTGGACATCTGGTAACCAGAGAATTTGTACAGTTTGGTAGGCTCCCTGTGTAACTAGGGGGTACTTGCAGTTCAACCACTTCTCTAAGATAGGTACCAGAACCTTGTTGCAATGTCTTTTTCCATTTGTTATCTTCCGCTTCCCACAGGTCAGCAGCCCATTTAGATCTTAGAATGCTCAGACCCCCTGGGTGTTATAAAGTACATTTTTATATGTTAGCAATTCTGTCTTAGCAGTGCTTCTGATATCACCCTTCATTCCAGTGGGGCAACATCCGAAATCTGACAGACCTCTTTGATATGAACTCATGATCGCATGTTGAAAGGATATGTATTAGAGGATGACCGCACCTGCCATACTGGGATTGGTGTCAGTACAACGCGTTGTATTACAACGCGTTCCGTTACAACGCAGAATTTACAACGCGGGATCCATTACAACGGATGTCATTACAATGCATGGCATTACATCGCAAATACTATTACAACGCATGGCATTACATCGTAAGTATAGGTAAGTATACCTTTTAAAAAAAATGTTATTTAGTTTATTGTAATTAATTTATTTAAAATAATTTAATTAAAAGACATTTTAAAATTGTCATTAAATTAATGTAATTAAATAATATCTATTTAATAAATAATATCTATTTAATAAATGTAATTTTATTAAAAATAGTAATTAATTTAATTTAATAAAAAAAGTAATTAGTTTAAAGTACATATTTTTTATAATGAAATTAAATTGAATTAATAATAATTATTTATTTAATTTAATTAATTTAATTTAAAAATGTAATTAGTGTAAAATAATTAATTTAATTTATTAAATATATTTTAATTAATTTTAAAATGGTAAATATAATTTAATTATCCCTAAACACAAACCCTACCCTAAAACCTAAAAACACCCCTGTACCCCAAAACCCAAACCCTGCCCTAAAACCTAAAAACACCCCTGTACCCCAAAACCCAAACCCTGCCCTAAAACCTAAAAACACCCCTGTACCCCAAACCCCAAACCCTGCCCTAAAACCTAAAAACACCCCTGTACCCCAAAACCCAAACCCTGCCCTAAAACCTAAAAACACCCCTGTACCCCAAAACCCAAACCCTGCCCTAAAACCTAAAAACACCCCTGTACCCCAAAACCCAAACCCTGCCCTAAAACCTAAAAACACCCCTGTACCCCAAAACCCAAACCCTGCCCTAAAACCTAAAAAGACCCCTGTACCCCAAAACCCAAACCCTGCCCTAAAACCTAAAAACACCCCTGTACCCCAAAACCCAAACCCTGCCCTAAAACCTAAAAACACCCCTGTACCCCAAAACCCAAACCCTGCCCTAAAACCTAAAAACACCCCTGTACCCCAAAACCCAAACCCTACCCTAAAACCTAAAAACACCCCTGTACCCCAAAACCCAAACCCTGCCCTAAAACCTAAAAACACCCCTGTACCCCAAAACCCACACCGTGCCCTAAAACCTAAAAACACCCCTGTACCCCAAAACCCAAACAGTGCCCTAAAACCTAAAAATACCCAAACACCCCAAAACATATACATCAGTACCCCAAAACATATACTCCTATACTCATACTTATTTAAAAAATTACTTAAATTAATATATTTAATTTATAATATTTAAAAACGAAATAAATATTTTTTTGTAATTAATAATAATTCAATCAATTATAAAATATTACATAAAATAAAAAAAAATTAAATACTTACCAATACTTACGATGTAATGGTATGCGTTGTAATAGCATCTGCTATGTAATGCCATGCGTTGTAATGGCATGCATTGTAATGGTATTTGCGATGTAATAGCTGCGTTGTAACAGCATTACGTTGTAATAGATGCGTTGTAAGAGTAACACACCGCCATACTGAACTCTGCTGTGAGTTTGTTGACAGAATGATTGCCCCTAAATGCCCCCCAAGGCAGAGATCCCAATCATGTCTCAGCTAGCAAATATTTGCAGCCTCCCCACTTCCCATTACTGCTGTTTACCTACGGGAGGGTCAGTCTGCCCTCCCACCTCACTTTTCTGTGGCTTTCTTCCACACTCCGTTTACTGTAGTGGTGTGGATTACAAGGTTTTTAATATGTGTGGTCCCATAGCATTCTGCTTTGCAACCCTGTCAAAAAGTGTAGCAAGAGAAGGCATGAGATCATCACCAATTGAGTTACACTCCGTAGAGGTTGCTGACTAAGGTACAGATACCTCATCTGTTCCCTGAATTCCTGGGTCGTCAAGGTGGCCATGCTACAAATCTTTAGTACGATTCAGTCTCCCTCTGGCGCAAGTACGGGCCCCAAAGAACCTTTTAAGCCTGCCATTGTGTTACCAACAGCAGTCCTTCCCCCAGTGCCATTGGTCCCTGTGGGAGCTGTTAGTGACCCGTACTGGGTCTGTCCAGACTTCCACTCCAGCCCCAAGATCCACACTGGTCCTTGCTTCCCCAGTGTTCATAACCACTCTGATGGCACTGATTGATGACCTGATGTTGACACCAATGTCCGACCCTTACCCAAGGCCAACCGATGATGCACTACAAATTCACAAAGCTGCAACTGGTTGACATGCAGCCTGACTCTAATCTGGTGTCTCTGACGTGACACATCTATCAGCAGAGGCTCCATTTTATTTGTGGTTCTGACTCATCCTGTACCAGAACAGGATCACCTCACAAGACTGATACAGATTGTGAGGGGGGTGCCTCGCTCTTCCCTCATTGTAGTGATGATGCCTTCTATCTTGATTTACAAAACACCAGTGGGATAGACCACTCCCCCGAAACAGCTGGACTTGCTACTTGGGCCACCAATGAAAGAAAGTTCCTCATTTGCTAGGAGTGGTTTGGAGAGTAGGTGGGTTACAGCTGCTCTCCATTGAGACTTAAATAAATGTTTTAACAGATATTCCACAGCTTGGGGCAGTGACATCAGAGCCCTTGTCTTCATTCAGTGATGCCCTCACTGATGCCTTGAAGGTTACCTGCTTTAAACCTGGCCTGCAGGAATTCGTATGACATGGGTCTGCACCTGGTGATCCAGATTTTCTCACAAAGAACCCTAGTCCGGAAAATCTTATTGAATAGGTTTTGACCAGGTAGGTGAATCCCAATTAATTTCTGACCAATCCCCCTGTTAGAATCCAAAGCAATTGATGTTTTTGGCAAGAAAATGTGTTCTTCTGCCAATGGCCCGCAAGCTGCTTTAGTTTGTCCTCAGCGGTTCATACACAATCACTTTGGAGCAGGATTCAGCGGTTCCTCTCTGGTTGGTGATCCATCACATCTGACAGATGGGTCTTGCAGATTGTTAAAAAGGACTGTGCCCTACCTTTCATCCCCCTCCCCACCTAATGTTCCTCCAGCACCTGAAGAAATTTTGGAGCAGAATCTGTCCATCCTGCTCCAGGAGGTTGAGCTCTTGCTCTCCAAGGGTGCCATTGTACGTGTATTGTATTGAGAGAAAGGCAGAGGTTGCTATTCACGCTACCTACTCATCCTGAAAAAAGATAGAGCCTCAGGCATATCTTGGAACTTGTACTGCAGCTACTGCCATCCATTTAGCCATGTAGGCTGTGCTGCCATCCATCAAGGGGAGGGAGGCTGGTACAGGTTCTTGAGGACAACACTCCCTCCTTGTGGCACTGCAACAAACATAGTAGAGTGGAGTCGTGGGCCTTGTGCTAGGAGGCTCTGCCTTTGAATGTTGCTGTAACAATAGAACATCTTCCTGTTTACTAACCACCTGGCAGGGTCTCCAAATGCCAGAGCGGACAAGCTAAGCAAACCTTCTGAACATCACAAGTGCCAGCTACATTTGAGGTGGTGCCAGTGGGGAAGAGATCTGACTAGATCCTTTTTTCTGCCACAGAGCACGAAGTTTTGCATGTTTGAGTTTTCACGAGAGCAGTCTTTAGGAGACGCAGTTTGATTGGAACGGGCAGTGGGACTTCTTTACAGCTTCGCATTGCTTTCTCTTCTGCCTCAGCATCTGAAGAAGATAACAGCCGGCCCCAATTCATCCTAATTGCACCAGGTTGGGCAAGGTGTGTGCGGTACCAGGAACTCAGGCTACCACTTCAAGAGACCTGTTTTAATAGGAGGGTAGGTTCTCAATCTGAATGTTCGCATCTTACACCTGCACGTATTGAGATTGAATGGAAGCAGTTGACGGAGTATGGCTTGCCATCTTAAATGGCAGATGTCCTCATCGCCACCAGACGCCCTTCTACGAAGTACCTCTATGCTGGAGATTGTGCAGGTTCAGAACCTGGTTTGTTGCCGGTAATATCTCTTACAAGTGAAGATGCCAGACTTTCTTTTGTTCTGTCTTTAGCCCAGCTGTGCCTTTCAGTGGGTACTGTAAAAAAATGCATTTGTCAACTTTTTCAGCGTTTCTACATTTGCCATACCTATATATTGGTATTTAGCCTCATTAGCGGTCAGTAAGGCATATTCTAGTTTGTTTCGATTGGACATTCACCTAGCAGTCGCCACTTGCTAGATATTGTTTCTCCAGCTCTAGTGAGAATTCTTCAACTTCTCTGCGTATTTTCCCTTTATTCCCACTATATTGGGTCTAGCTTGGCCACTTATCACAGTTTTATGCAGCAATGTTGGTGGTAGCGTTTCTCAATGAGAGAAAACGTCCGCACCTTCTGTTTGTGACTATTTCCTCTGGGCAGGTCGTGTGTGAAGTATCAAGAGAAGAGGTGCACTGAGAACCTGGTAAGACACCCACCACCCGGGGTGTTGCACAAAGCAACTTAATGCCCGTATCAATACTCAGGAGAAGACCAAGTTACAACAAGCACCCTCTTGGAAGTCCAATGTCAAGGAACAACATTTTTTTGTTTCCTAATACAATAGTAATATCATAGTTCTTTTTCACCAGTTTCAACAATCAGTTCATAAGTAATAGGGAAGCTTCAAAGCATGGATCCAAAACCGTACGTAGTTCTTCAAAGATCTTTATTTCAAACACATTAAAAGTTTTCCAGCTTTGCACTGCCGACACGTGTTTCGCCCTCTGGGGGCTTTTTCAAGGCAATCTCGATATGGATGGGCAGGTCTTGTTTTCGAAAAGTTCTTGTCAAATGGGCGAAGCAGGTATGATGTGACAATATTAACAATCCTATTAGTTAAGATGCTGACGGTTACGCTGATATAGATGTAGATTCCAATTTGATAATCAAAAGGGTCGCGTAAGTCACTTAGTGGAGATCAGTTCTTTTGTTCATGTAGTTTGGAGTCCCGTAGACCTTGATAAGTCTTGTTCGTCGTGCGTGTATGGCACGGATCTCCACTGATGTAGCGCCCAGCAGTGGAGATCCGTGCCATACACGCACGACGAACAAGACTTATCAAGGTCTACGGGACTCCAAACTACATGAACAAAAGAACTGATCTCCACTAAGTGACTTACGCGACCCTTTTGATTATCAAATTGGAATCTACATCTATATCAGCGTAACCGTCAGCATCTTAACTAATAGGATTGTTAATATTGTCACATCATACCTGCTTCGCCCATTTGACAAGAACTTTTCGAAAACAAGACCTGCCCATCCATATCGAGATTGCCTTGAAAAAGCCCCCAGAGGGCGAAACACGTGTCGACAGTGCAAAGCTGGAAAACTTTTAATGTGTTTGAAATAAAGATCTTTGAAGAACTACGTACGGTTTTGGATCCATGCTTTGAAGCTTCCCTATTACTTATGAACTGATTGTTGAAACTGGTGAAAAAGAACTATGATATTACTATTGTATTAGGAAACAAAACAATTTTGTTCCTTGACATTGGACTTCCAAGAGGGTGCTTGTTGTAACTTGGTCTTCTCCTGAGTACTTATCACAGTTTTGTAAACCTCCTGAGGGTTATTGCAGACTGTATGGGCCCCACATTCTCTCCCAAATATTTCTCTTTGAAATGCTGCAGGCTGCCTCTCAATGGTTTTGTTCTTCACTTTCCAAGCATTAGTTTCCCAGAAGACAGCTCTGTCCTCTACCATGGAATTCCATCCTAAGAGTTGAATGGTCTATTATCCCCAGGCCAATAATTTAGGAAATAATCTAGTTTGAGAAAGATATGTTTTTATCTCTCTCTCTTGCCATACATCTATTGAGTTCAGGTGAGTCCTCAAAATGGCTATATATATTCATTTCACTCTTAATAAAGCCAGATCTACAAACCTACGTGAGTGCCAGTTCCGCTTTTTGGAATAAATGAGGCGTTTACACCAATATATCTATATCCAAATTCTCTCATTTATGAACAAAAAAGGTAGCTGCCCTTCACTGAATCTCAGGTACGTTAAGAAAATATATTAGGAATTAGGTACTGCAAAAAAATGTAATTCAGGGTATCAAAGGTTGAGCATCTTTGTACAATAAACCATGATTCTAGCAGGACCTGGAGGAAAGAACAGAAGCAGAAAGAGGATACAGAACAGTCAATAAAATGTTGACAGAATGGAGGGGGCAAGAGCTAGGAATACATAGAGAAAGGCAAGACTTCGAATAAAGGGGAAAACAATAGTCCCAGTGGAAGATCATGAAAACAAGGCAATCAAGGGAAGGGGGTGAATGGGTAGGAGGGTAGACCAAGAGTAGTAGTATGGAGGAATGCCCCTGGAAGAACGCAAGGGGCTTGGGAGTCCAGAGTAATTTCCCTCCATTAAGTCAACATTAAAAAAAAGAAAAATGCACTAATGAGCTCCAGCAGAGTTAAAAGCCAATAAAACAGGGGTCAAGAAAGGGGGTGGGGGATAAGGGAGGAAAGAAGAGGGAGTATTGAAGGACCCACCGAGAAAGCAAGGGTAACTGGTTGGGTGGGTGGTAGGAGAACAGTGCATTCTCCACAGTTGCAACATTAAATGAACAGGAGAGTAGTATGGAATTTTCTGATGGACACGTCTAACTGCTGAATCCCAACCTTTAGAATATTCCCCAAGCACCAGACTTGATCTGGAAACTTTTCATGAAAGTGCTTCTGCATGCCATTTGGTGGCACCGTACAGCTCTGCGTAGGTTTCGGTCTATTCCAGAAGTGACTGAGTGGAGCCACATATAAGCACCACTCCTGTGCACTGACATTTTGACGACTCCCAAAACGAAATCCAGTGTGCAATGGAACGATGTTCGCTTCTAAAACTACAGGCTTTAACCCATGCTGAGAAAACATATTTCACAGATCCATATGAGGCAAGCCTTTGGTGCTTGGGTTCAGGACACAACTCCAAGTAATGCGACAATGGCTCCCTCATGCACCCGAAGGTGGTCTGGTACCACAAAGCTGTACGCCCGCTACACTGGAAGAAGTCAAGGATGCAGATCCACTTCCGATGCTGCTCCCGCAAAAAGTCAACTTTGCGGTCGAAATCCTCTGCTAAATCAAAGTACAGGCGTAAGAAGCTGAAAAAGGTTTAGACTCTGTCCTTCCACTTTCTATCTAAAGATCAGTCACATGGGCTTAAAGGTGCCAGTCGATCTTACTCCCAATCTCTAGTTTAGGAGCTGATCCAGATGCGGCTAGAGTTCCCTGGCCATCAGCGATGCTGCAACATCACCCTCTCACCCCACCAGTATGATTACACATTTTACATGGATTTACAGGAGGTCAGTGTGCTGGATAAGTCCCCTTATAAAGGGTTTAATCTGTCTCTTGGGCTCTCAACGGCAGAGAGTGATTCCTTTACTGTTGTTATTTGACACACACATGAGGTCCTGGACCTACACCTGCCTTCAGTTGAAGCCAAGACAAATACCCTTACTGAAGTTTTGGAACCTAGGCCAGCCTTGCCTGAGTCCTTGCTTATATTCAGTGAAGCCCTAAATGACACCTTAATGGGCACTTATCCAAGCCCTGCTCGTACCTACTGGTAAATGAATGGGTGGCCTAATGCCACAGACCGGCACCTAGTGACCCAGATATCCTTACACGGCACCCTTCTTCAGAAATGTTGGTGGTCGAGGCTGCCGCCAGCAAGGTGAAACTCAATTCATTCTCGACAGGGAGTCCAAGATGATTAAGGTGTTCAGGAAAAGAATGTTGTTCTCGGCTAGTCTAGCACTGTGGACAATCAATGTGGCTTGTTTATTTGGCCGATATATGAACGCCCACTGCGACCTTGCCAGCTACATCCTGCAGAAAGTCTCACAAGAACATGGGGCCTCTGCAGTTCAAACCATTCAAGATAGTCACAGTGCGGCCAAATATGTGGTTTTTGCTACCTTTGAGCATTTCAGACCTGAACATAATAAATCTGCGTTCGTGCCTCTCACTTTTTTTATTGGGAGACAGCGGTTCTCGCGAAAATGATAACTAGTATTTCAAATGCGATACATGCACAATGGCGATACATTTGTAAGGGACAAGGATAAATCAAGTGGACAAAATGAGTTCTCTACACAGCTAGATCTGATAGTTGTTTATATATACACAATAGAAGTATAAATTCAAAAAGCAGTATACTTTGTGCAGTGAATCCCCAAGTGAGACATGGAACCATAAGTGAATATATAAAGTGAATTGCGTAGAAAAAAGGTTTTCATATGTACAAGAATTAACCATTCAGTTATGTGTGGTAGCAGTCTGTGAAATTCAATTGTCAACCATTTCAGAAGAGCTATACATCATATAATGTAATTATTTTTTTATCAATGTATGCAAGAAATGTTCTGCTTTGGTAAAATCAGCACATTTTGTGGATAGTTCATAATTATGCAGATTCACGCATTTACAACAGACCTTTCCTACTTTACGGTTTAGCTTTGAAATCGTATTGCTGCCGGGATCCGTAAAGCTTGTATATTTGAGTGTGCATTTTTAAGGTAGCCTGACTGTTTCCCAACCAAATGGCTGTAACATTCCAAGTCGTCAAACAAATAATGCAATTTAAGGGATATTGTGACAATTAGTAAAATATCTTAATTTTAATGGGAAATTCCATTCATGGGAAAGTTCTCTGCTTTCGATGGGGAAATTTCTTGAGACCAGCCAAAGCCTTCTGTATGAAATGATGATTATTGGGAGAGCTATATGCAATGCACTTGAGGAGTGGTTTCATTAATTATTTCTGCATATTTGATTTGATCTCCAACAGAATGTTAAGCCAATCTCATCTGTTTCATATTTTTGTGTTGCTGCAGATAGGGAATCTAAAAGCACATTTGAAGATTCATATTGCAGACGGGCCTCTCAAATGCAGGGAATGTGGGAAACAGTTCACCACCTCAGGTATGCAAGTTTTATAATATAATAATTTAAGGCTGTAGTGTGTGCTGTAAAACTAGAGTTCCTCATTGTTTGGCACAACATTGGAATATCAGGAGCGTGCCTTTAGGCTATGTCTGAAGGTATGCTTACTCTTCTTTCCTCACATTAAGGAATGTGAATTTGTGGAATTTTGGTGTTCGTCTAAAATTAGGCTATAGGTCAGTGAGGGTATTCCCCTAACAGGAACAAGTAAGCTCAAAAAGAACACAATGGAGTGGCCATGGAATGGGTTCCTTTCACTACAACAAAGATTTACACCCAGAAGGACTCACTGGGAAAGAGATTCAGGAAGAGGATAAAGCACATCTAGTACCTGGATTCTCAAAACTTGTACCACTCCTGATCATTGTCAAACGTCTGAACACTGGTATTGTGGTATCATTTTCACCTTCAATAATCAATAGGGCTCTATGTAAGATGTGGAAATGAAGACCACATTAGATATCAAGAGGCAGGCGTTGATGTCAGTATTTTTTATGTCACTCTGTTCAGTCCTGCCATGACAATGTCACATCACTCAAAATCGACAAATAGAGCCTTGATATTAATGGCAAAAGATTTAACATCATAACGAACCCTGTTGTTTTTCTCTATCCATTGTCAGTTCTCCTGAACGACTATCCCGGCCTATAACTAATTGCACCAGATTACCCAGTAAAGCTGTGGTTGTAGTCATGTGCAGTCCTTATTTGTTGATTACATCATTTGTTTTTAGAAATTACTGTTACAAACTTAACACAAGTCTCCGTAGAGAGCAATCTATCTCGTCTCCGAGGCTTTTCCCTTTAACCTTATACAGCAACTCATCACTGCTATGATCATGTCCGTGGTGAAGATGCCCCTCTGACACCAAGTGTGACCATTGTCCTTAATCTGTTTATGTTTATGATAAGGACGACTTAGCCCTCCCTCTTATATCCCCCTTCTATCTCCTTAGTTCTGTCTTTCCTGTTTATTACATTCTTTTGTTCATTTAGCTCCTTCCCTCTTTCTTCCCCCATTTCCTCTCTTTCAGGTACCTCTTTTCTTATACTTTTGTTTCTTGTTTCCCTTCCTCTTTTTCACTTTTAGTCTCATTCTTTCCTGGTGTTTTGTAATTTTCTCCCTGGTTCCACTCCGTGCTGTTCTCCTCAGCGCTTTTCTGCCTTCTGCTGATTTATTCTCCCCTCTTGCATACTCTTCTGTCCTACCCTCTTGACTACACTTCTGAACCCGCCACTCTGTGCATACTCTTCTGGCCATCCCCCAGTGCATTCTCTTCTGGTCCTACCCAATTGCATATCCTTCTAGTGCAGCTGCCCTACTCATACTCTTCTGGTCACCTTTATGCTTCGAAACAGAGTTAGTAAACTAGAAACACCTGTAGGGAGAGAGAATTTAATCTGTCCGCGTGAATGTGGATCAACATGAAGAGTCCGACAGTCTGAAAGGATCACTCTCATCTGCAGTGGAATAGGAGGGGTGTTTAGTGGGGGTACTTTTTTCTTTAGATGCAAGTTTTTGTGCTCTGGAACCTTTGTGTTGCAACATTGCCGCTTACACGTATTTATAGTCCACTTTTATACCTTCCTTGTTTCCATAACAAATACTTCTTTTTGTTTGTAGAAGGGGCATTAGAAGTGGGTTATAGAATTGCATCTCCTGGCTCGACTGACTCTGTGTCGTGTACTTTCAAGGCAACCTGAAGAGGCACCTCCGTATCCACAGCGGGGAGAAGCCCTACGTGTGTGTTCACTGTCAGAGGCAGTTTGCAGACCCAGGCGCGCTCCAGCGACATGTTCGAATCCACACAGGTATGAAAGCAAGTGTGAATGGTCAGCCATGAACGGCATAGCCGCTGTTTAAAAACAAATGTCTAAGGCTCTGCAGAGGAAAACCTTGAATAATATGACACAGCTTTACTGACTGCAAATAGTCTGATCTATTTTTAGTTAAGCCCAAATATGGTAATATTTGATTCTGTTGTCACATAACCGCACAGAAACTTCTCTCTGTAGAAGAAATAAGAAAACCTAGCTAGCTTTTTTTATTTCTGACCCTCTAAAAGGGTTCTGCACACTCCCAAGTTGGACTCATAACATTACCACTACAAAAATTTAAAGGTTAATTGCTGGAGGATTCTGTGAATTGGACCCATTATTTTATGTACTCAAAATGATATTTTTTCTAAGACGTGTCTCCATTAGTGACATCTGTTACTTTATCACCTGCTTTTCACCACTGCCTCTAGAGTAAAGGCATGAAAACAATTCTTAAGCATAAAAAAAATAACAATTGCAAATAAAAAATAAAACAAAAAACAACTTCCCAACATGGCATTCTTGGCTTGTTGGTGTCTATTCGCGCTCTGTAAGTACTTTACCCTTCAGAGTCTATTCACTGTTACTTTTCACATATTGAATTGTGTAATTTGGAAAAGTGTTAACATTCCTGAGGTTGAGCTGAGCAGCCTCCATACCCTTAATTGGCAATAACCTAGCTTTCTTAACAATGTGTTAACAGTTCTGGTTTTCGCATTAAATTTGCAGCTAAGACTCAGTAATTGTTTTCACAAAAGGAAACTTCATTCAGTACCTTATATAAGAATGCTTCATTCAGTTGCTAACCTTGCAGACTTTACTGCAAACATTACCTGACCAAGACTTCTAGCTGCAGATTCCTTACAGTAGAATATTCCCCAGGTGTCAGACTGGATCCAGACATTTTTTTAGCAGTCCCCTTGCACACCAGTAGGTGGCGTCGTACAGCTCTGTGTGGTTTTCTTGGCGTAGTCTGTCCTTGAAATGAGTTGTACTGTGTCTAGTTAGACGTCGCCCCAGCGCACGCTGACCTCCGTTCCTCCTTTTCCCTGCCATCAGTGTGGATCAAGGCGACATCCCCTTGGTCTTTTATCGACTCACATTTTCTTGACCGTTTTGTCCAATTTGAACTAGTGTGCCCTTTTCTGACTATCGGTTTCAAACCTTGTGGGCTAACCAATCCCGCTTGGTGTGTCTCTCTCATGCCTGGAAAGGGACAATGCCTCCAAGGTCTATGTGGATTGCAGGACCATGAATCTGAAGGCCATCCACGAGTGATCCATGAAGCTTCTGCCGCTTGTCATGCGACTCCACACTGCTGTAGGTCTCCTTCGTGAGGGAGATTCCGGGACCACTCTAGAAGTCGCTTAACCAATCATTCGTCACAATCCCGGACTTATTCAGGTAAGTTCCACAAGAAAAGTCCAACAAGTCGAAGGGCTTTTCAGCTCTGGTCCAGTTCAACGTAGGAGGTGCAGGAACAACACCCAAAAATTCCAGACCCTGCCCTGAGGATTGTCCCTGTGATGTCTGCGCCTGACACTGGGTCCACTCTGTGCTTTCCTAAGTTTCTCAAAGCCAGAATGATCCCCACCTGTTTGAAACTGGGTATGTTTGCAGATTGCCCCCCCCCCCCCACTGTTTGCCGTCATTAGAACTGCTATATTCTGTGTTTTGACTCTGATAGCGCACAGGCAACCTGCTAACCAGATCCCAGGCTCTTTGCCCTAAAAGTAATAGGAATTGGTACATCCAATTTGGAAGGTACTTTGCGCCCTTATAAGTACCCAGGGCAAGGGTGGTAAATGGGTCATCAGGGCTACAGCGCTATGTTGTGCCACCCTTTTTGACCCAAGTAAAAGTATTTCTAGAGGTCTGCCATTGCAGCCCTGCACGAATAGCCTGTCTACTCGAGAGTGATTCTGCACACACAATGTGCTGCAGAGCCACACCACAGCCTTAATGTAAGTAAGCCACTCTACCTCCTTAGCCCAGGAGGTAGAGTACATTATATTAAAGGTTTAATATAGATGTTTACATATATCTGTACAGTAACCTCTTAATGCAAGGTTTTACTGTAAGTGACTGGCGGTCCATAGTGTAACATGGGCTGGCTACCGAGAACCCTTGAGATAGCCAGCTCTATAGAATGACCAAATTGTGTCGTGTTTGGTGTCAAATACCGTGCTTTTTCACCCCCAACATGATCAGCGTGTCAAGGGTGAGCTGGCATGCACATAGGTTCCACCCCGAATATGTGCCCACCTACGATTTAGTGCTCCAGTACTTTGGCTAGCTTACCTGAGCTGTTTGCCGCCAAGACAAGAGTCTAAAATCCTGGTGAGATGTGCTAGCACTTCCCCAGGACGCAGACAAAGGCTTGGATCGGAAAGAGGGCACACCTTCTCTCTTCCTGATGGCTAGTGAGATAGCAATTGATGCAGTGAATCTCAAAGGCTTCACCGCCCTTGATTTGCAAATGTACTTGTCCCCCACTTGAGGACAAAGCCTGTCCCACCCTTGAAGCAGATCTGCATCTAGGAAGGCGGGAGAATTCAGTATGCAGGAGGCGAACACCTCCGAAAGGCTACCCACACCTTTAGGTTGGACCAGGAGTTCTGTATAGCCAAGGAAAGTTTCTGCCATTTTGGGAGACCCTAAAATAGAGTATTCAGGATAGCACAGTGATGTACACCCTCAGGATGTTGTCACTGCAGGAGCGGGTTACCCGCAGGGACCAGTGGCCCATTGGCCACTGTTACTCACACCCTTCATGTCCGTGAAGCTAGGATTTAAGGGGCTTCCCTGACACCAGACTTTAAATCTGAGAATCGGCACAAAGAAGATCTCATCACCGACAAAAGGAGTTTGGACTCTGCTGCAATGCAAAGATAGGACACTTAAGTGCCCTGAAGAGACCATATACTGGAACCATGTGTTCAATTTGTGTCTGTGGCAAAATCTCATTGCTCCCAGCAAGAGGGACTCCATAAACCAAAGCAGAGTCCTCCCCTAGATTGTTGGAACCAATCCCCTGCAAGCTGCCGGAAAATAGAGGTGCTTTGTGACCAGAATTGCGACCCGCTGGGCTGATCAAGAGTGAGCCCAAAGAGAAGTGGTGTCCTGCAAGCCCAGAGTGTTAGCTAAGCTTTCACCAAGTTTCAAGCTGCTACTCCACTCTTGTTGACCTTCAGCCGCCGAACTAGCCGTGGACTACATTTGCCACAGCCAAGGATTGGTCATCACCATTCGATTGATTGACCCCTTGAACTCCAGCCCAAGACCAACACACAGCGACCGACATCTGCAACAAACCCCACTGCTGTATTCCTGCATCCTGAAGGTGGTGTAGTCGAGTGTCTGGTAAAGCATCTTTTGCACGACCCACCCCAGTGATTGACATCTGCCAACTATCTCTGCAACCATAGCAGTCTGGCAAGGTAGAAGAAATCCAGCTGTCGAACCGGGGTGACCCCAAAGGCCTCTACTCTACGAGAATAGAATGTAATTCCATCCCCAAGTGTTGATTTGTCAAGTACTGCAAGTTTGACAGCTCCAGAGGATCCTGTTCAGCACCAAGGACAGCCAGAGCACATCTGCACCTGGACTCCCTGGGCAAGATAACGGAGTACTGACTGTTTGGACTCGGTCTTGGCACTCGCAAGAACTTATCAACAAGAGGGTTCGGTTGAACTTGCCACACTACTGACTGAGTGTCACCTGTGTTTTCGCCTATGATTTCAATGGGACCAGTTTGACAACTTAAAGTGCATCTATTTTTGCTTGCTCTAAAAATCCACAACTCTGGTTGTATGCATAACCAAGTTTGTTTTGGTGTCAATCTTTCTATAAAAATACAATCTATTTTTATACACTGGTGTCCAGATTTCTTTCAAGTCTTGACACTTCTTGTCAATATTGGTACTGTGAAATTCTTAACACATATTCCTCTGAGTAAGCCTGACTGCTCTGTGCCACACTACCAGGATCAAGCTAAGGGTGAATCTGAGGTCCACTTTAGTGTATTGTTAATATTATATCATAAGGCCACCCAACCATATCACATAATACTTCCACCTTGCAGCACCACCCAACTTCATGAGTTTCATGAGGCCATGGGCCTTATTTTTGGGTGGTCAGTCCCCTCCTGAGTGCCTTCGGATCCCATGGATTCGGAAGGGACTCTGACTCGGACTCCGATGGCGGGTCTGCCCCAGTCTCAGGCTCTCTGGATCCGTTAGTAGATTCGGATTGGCCCCGATTGCGACCTCTTCCGGGGACAGTTGCAGTAGTGTTGTTCACGGGGTGCCACAAACACATTGTGATTCCCCATTCCTATACGGAACCAGATCTGCGTTACGTGCAACGTTGGTTCTGGCACTGACCAGGCACACATGCCCTGCATTGGAGAAACAGTCCTATTTCCATAAAGAGCCCACTGAGTAACACAGATAGAGGGGATCTGAGGATCTGTATGCCTATTTAGACCCCCTAGCAATGCCCATGGCCTACAACACCTGGTATGAGGACCTGCGTGATGCCAGTAATCTGGGCACCTCACCAGACACTGGCCTCCTCTTCCTCCAGCAGCGGCTACGGAGGAAAGCGCTTCCTTTGCGATGGTGATCCAGAAGGCGGCTGAGGTCCTGGAACTTAAGCTGCCCAGTGTTGAGGTCAAGACCAATGTCTTGACAGAGGTGCTTCAACCTGCAGTGCTCCCCTAAGAATGAAGCCCTGACTGATGTCCTGTTCGGGGCCTGGCCAAAGCCCTACTCAGGCGCTCCTGTTTACAGGACTATCTCCGGTCGCCAAAGCCCTGCGACTGGGAACCCAGCCTTCCTCACCCATCACCCCAACCCTGAGAATCTGGTGCTCTAGGCTTCTATCTTGAGAATCAAACATGGATGCGTTCCCAGATAGGAAATCCAAAAGGCTGGGTACCTTTGGAAAGAGGATTTCCTCTTCCAACAGGCTTGCATTGCAGTTGGTGAACATTTCATTCTTCTTGGGCCAATATTCCATACTGCATGGGATATGTTTGCGCAAGTGCTACTTATGGTCTTGGAGTAGGCCAGAGCCATACTACCTCAGGCTATTGCTGACAGGTGAGACGCAGTAATGTTTGTCATCAGATGTGGAATGGATACAACCAACTAAGCACCACCATGGAAGCAGAGCCATTGCTTCCATGGTGGTGCTTAGACGTCACACCTGGCTGACTGAGGATGACTGGCTTTTCAGGCGATGTCCTGGCATTTCTTATGGACATGCCCTTTGATGGCACTCTCCTATTTGGCAACAAGTTAAATTCACCACTTAAACGATTAAAGGGCAGTAGGTCCACTGCAAGCTAATTGAGGCTCACGATGGCCCAGCGACAGTTGCATTCCGCCTTCTGCATCTATGGTAGGGGCTATCAGCTGTGCCCCTTTCCCCCTAGCCGTTACGGGCCCCAAATATCTGTCCTTTTGTGGCTGTGGCTCCTACAAGCCTCGTGGAACCCAAGTCCCCCACCCCCTCTGTCAAGCGCATCCTCCAAGCCCCTTTAACTTGACCTCACGCCATCATTGGCGTTAGTAGTAGGGATCGGTGCCACCTGTCCCAATGGTGGGAAATCACTTTGGACAAATAAGTGCTTCAGATTGTCCAAAAGAGCTACACCCTAACTTTCCAACACACACCAACACCCTTGCCGCTGTCCCCCAATTGGCTGACAGACGACCACCTTTTGATCTGGTGACAGGAAGTCCATTCTCTTTTGGTCAAAGGAGAACTTAAGAGAGTACCGACAGCAGAAGTAGGTATTGGTTGCTATTCCCACTTCTTTCTGGTTCTGAAGAAGGATGGAGGTCTTCGTCCTATCTTAGACCTACACCCTCACAACTGCTTCCTGAAAAAGGAAATATTTAGACGCTCAGTTTGGCTTAGGTGCTATCTGCCCTCGACCCTGGAGACAGGATGGTACTGCTGGACTGCAGGTTGTCTACTTGCTTGGCCACTAGTTATCTGCAGTTTGCTTTAGGCCAAGAGCATTGTCAGTTCGCTGTGATTCCCTTTGACCTTACCAGCGCCTCTCAGGTGTTCAACAAGGTGGTGACTACATCCCTCTGAGGAAATCAGGGATTCCAGTCTTCCCCCTACCTCATCGACTTGCTGTTGAAGGCGGGCTCGCTCCAGGCAGCCCACCTTCAACAGCCCACCTCCAGACTATGGCAGGCCTACTGCATTCGCTCTGGTTAGCTAGCTACATTCTAAAATCACACCCGACACCCTCTCAGATGCTCCTTTTAATTAGAGCATTTCTGGATACAGTGCAGTTTTGGGCTTCTCCTCCTGAGAAGTGAGTCTTGGATATTCGGGCTACGATTCAGATGTTTCAGCCTCTATCCTGTATTTCGATGAGACTAAATCTAAGGCTGATGATTCTCAAGACTTCCTGAATCCTGCTAGTAAAATATGTCCTGTGGCATATGCGGGGTCTGCAGTGGGATTTAAAGTGCCAGTGGGCACAGCCTCATGGGAATTAATCCCTCCCATCTGGTCCACATATCGAGGGTACTACAAAAGATCTGCAGTGGTGGCTAACAGATCACGATTAGTTTAGCTGCAGACCACATCTCCCTTGTGTGAGAAAGTGCCATCTTTCTTGTATGGTATGCCCCCACTTTTTGCTGAAATGCTGATATGCTTTGACTGAGTGTGCCCTGGGCTCCTGCCGATCAGGTGCCCAGGGCCTATGTTTCTTCCCTAAAACTGTATAGAAGCTAAAACCCAATTGGCATCTCTGGCCACAAGTCAGCCCCTGGTAAATGGTACCATGGGTACCCAGGGCATTGTGACCAGAGAAGACCCCTAAGGGCTGCAGCACTTATTGTGCCACCCTTAGGGGCCCTGACCCTGACACACACACACGCCTTTGCAGACTGAGTGTCCTGGTGCAGAACTAAACAATGAGTCGACATGTCACTCGTGTTAATGTTAATGTTATGGGTGTCTTATATAGCGCTCGGCTACTCCGAGAAGTCTCCCGGCGCTTTCTGACCCATAGCTGAAACAGAAAGGAAAAGATAAAAGGGAAGGCAGACCTATCATTGACCATAGAGCCAAGTTTTGAAACCTTTTCTAAAGGACAGAAGGTTCGAAGTACAACGGAGCGCCAGGGGGAGGGTGTTCCACAACTTGGGAGCAAGATGTTTGAAAGAACGTCCCCCTGCCCTAGCTTTCCTGATAGTAGGGACTGTTGCCAGACCAAGGGATTCTGATCTGAGGGATCTTGTCGGCTTGTAAAAGGTAAGGCGTTTCTGGATGTACTCGGCACCTACAGCATGGAGTGCCTTGTGAGCCAGTGTAAGTGCCTTAAAAACAATCCGCTTCCTGACAGGAAGCCAGTGAAGGGAGAGTAACAAATCCGAGGCTCTAGCATGGCGGGGAAGGCCAAAAATGGCCCTAGCCGCCGAGTTTTGGACCACCTGAAGTTTTTGTAATAGGTAGTCCGGAACACCCAAATATAATACATTTGAGTAATCAAGCCTGGAACAGATTAAGGCCTGGACCGTCGTCTTCCTATGCACCAGAGGGAGCAAAGGAAGAAACTTGCGCAGCATCTTAAGAAGACCAAAACAAGTACCAGTCAAGCCCAAGATCTGGGACTTCAACGATAGACTATTGTCAATTTTGACCCCAAGGTTCTTAGCAACCAAGGAGGAAGATGAGGGCGGGAACATATTCACAGGCCACCAATCCTGCCATGGCGGGTCAGCCTGACACCCGAAGAAAAGCACCTCAGATTTGTCAGAGTTGCACTTGAGGCTGTTTCGCTGAAACCAGTCGAAGACAGCCCCAAGACACCCGCGGATGCTCTCTCCGTTGAACTCGGCACCCTTTCTACAGGTGAAGAGGAGCTGGGTGTCATCAGCGTATGATATGATCTGGGCCCCAAAAGACTCCGCCAGCACCGCCAAAGGAGTCATAAAGATGTTAAAAAGGGTCGGGCTAAGCACCGACCCCTGCGGAACTCGACCTCCAAAGGCGGCACTTCAGCAGAGTACGGGGGGGGGCCCAGACCACCTGTCGACGACCCGCTAGGTAAGATCTAAGCCAGCTCAACACCGTCCCTCTCAGACCGATCTCATATAGTCTGCTGAGGAGACCTTCATGAGGAACGGTGTCAAAGGCCGCCGACAGATCTAACATCACCAGCATAGCTCTTCCACCTGAGTCAAGTACTTCCTTGATGGCTTCATTTACCTCCAGAAGAGCAGTCTCGGTACTAAGATTGGAGCGAAAGCCTGACTGGGTGGGATGAAGCACGCCATGAGTTTCAAGAAAAGTGGAGAGCACAGAATGAACATGCTTTTCCACTATCTTTGCAAGACCCGGTAAAAGAGATATTGGCCTATAGTTTGCATGATTCTCAGGATCAAGGCCAGGTTTTCTGAGAAGTGGAACAACCATTGCCTGTTTCCAGGCCAGAGGGACAATGCCACTCAACAGCGATAGATTGAGAACTGGATTGATCAGTGGGTTCAGAATTTTCGCGGTTCTAGCCAAGAAGGTAGCAGGACAAGGGTCCAAAGGGGAGCCTGACTTGATCTTAAGAAGGAGGTCCAGAGAGGTGGAAACAGAGATAGCTGGAAACTCAGAGAGAACAGGACTGGACTCGACTGATAAGATTGGTGAGTTGCTTGGGTTGGAAACAGCACTAAGGCCAGAGGAAGGAAAAGAGTCTTGAATCCGTTTAATTTTTGTTGTAAAAAAGTTTGCCAGCAAAATGACCCATGGCTCAGAAAACTCATGATGTACTGCGCTGGCCTTGGGGGAGACAAACTCCTTGACAATAGTAAAAATTTCCCTGCAAGAGTTAGACGCCGACTCAACTCTTGCGGTAAAATAATTCTTTTTTTCAGCCAAAATGTCAGCATGATAGATCTTAATAGAGGCCCTGTAGGTGGCCTTGGCTTCCGGATCATATTGCTTGCGCCAAAGCCTTTCAGCTACCTTGCAGTTGCGCCGGGATAGTGCCAAAGACTCCGAGAACCATGGCGCCGAACTCCGCTTAGTAGATGAGCGGGGCGTGGAAAGAGGCGCAAGTTCATCTAGCCGCTCAACCAACCACTTCTGTAACGTGTCAAGGTTGCTTTCTAAGTCACCTGATAGAATGCAGGGATGTTCCAGGCAGGCCTGAGCCAAACTTTCAGGAGTGACCCGATTGTATGCCCGACTGGGGTGCCTAAGATGGTTAGAATTTACACAAGGTGATTTGCTCATTCCCTGAATTTGAAAGCAGATCAGAAAATGGTCCGACCAAAGAACAGGGACGGGACAGGCCATAACAAGAGGAATGGGGGAAAACACTTGATCAAGAGTGCGGCCTTATCATGGGTCAAGCCGACAGATAGGGAATAAGACCCAGAGGGGCGGTGATGTCATTGATTTTAATTGCATCCCCGTCCTTCTCAGCATCCATGTGTATGTTAAAATCCCCTAGCACTATGCAATGTTCTGTCTTAAGGCAAAGTGTTGTGATTACTGTCTGTAACTCATCAAAGAAGAAACCTCGCAGGCCAGGAGGTCTATATACCAGGAGCCCTGAAAAGGATTGATGGGGAGATAAAACAATGGAAAAAACAAGGGACTCACAGCCTGAAATGGACGTCGAGGGCACGACCACACAAGTGGCAGATCTTTGGACCACAATTGCGACCCCTCCACCCCTACCCATGGATCTATCCTGTCTATAAAGTACATAATCAGGCGGGATAGCTGTAGCAATATCCGGGTTGGAGGACTCCCCATACCAAGTTTCAGTGAGCATTAAGCATATGGGTTTTTCCGCCGTTAACAGCTCCAAGATGTCCAGAGCATGTTTGCACAAGGAGCGAATATTAAGTAACAGGCACTTATAGTTGGTAGTGGGAATAGGGCTAGATGACGTGGGCACCGGAGAGATGTTTGGGTGCCACCCACAGCCGGTACAACGGCATTTACCTCTATACCGCCCAGGAAAGACCGGCCGACACATGGCCATACTTTTTCTATGTGTCAACAGATCAGCTGCGGTGTACGTGAGCCTAGAGCCAGCACCTCCCGCCGCGCCGTCTGCTTCCGAGACGCGGACGAGTGCAGACTAACTCATCCCTGTGTGCCATGCCCACAACCCCACTGCCCTGGCATATATCATATGCAAGTGGTGTGGGCACAGGTGCATGAGCCCTGTGCCCCTACAGCTCCAGGCCCATTCCTGGGCACTGTAAGTGCAGTGATGACATTGAGTATATGGTGCTGGGAGGTTGTCATTACAAACTCCACAGCACCATAATGGCTACACTGAAGACTGACAAGTTTGATATCAAACTTCTCAGCACATTAAACCCTCACTGATGCCAGTGTAGGATTTAATGTAAAATGCACTACAGAGGGCATCTTAGAGATGCCCCCTGAAACCTAACCTACAATCCACGTCTGGTCTGAGAGGCTGCCACACAGCAGACATGTTGCTGGACCCCTGGGTGAAGAGCCCCCGCTCTCCTGGGCCTGCAACAATGCACATCCTGGGCAAGGTGCTAGGTCCCTCCCCCAGGATGGGCAGGGGGAAGCTTCAAAGGTATGCCACCTTTGTGAGCTTCTCCTGGCCACTTGCTGTACTCAGCAACTGGCCCCCACCAGTTCTGACCCCTACTCTGGTGGGAAGACTGGCCTGAAACCCTACGTCAGCAAAGGGGGTGTCTCAGCCTGTGCCAACTCCACCCCTCAGATGGAGGAAGCGAGGTGAAGCACGACTCCGGGCTACCGCCATCTTGAGGATGGGGAGCCCTACCCACTCACAGCTAGGCTCCTGCCCCCTTTCCCACAGGAGAGGAGCAGGCTAGGCAGTGTACCCACCCCAGGACAAGGACCTATTGGTCCCTCCCCTGTGCCTACCTGTAACGCCTCTAAATGTAGTATTTAGGGGTACCCTAAACCTTCCTTCCTCAGATCCCGATTTTGAAACAAGAAAGAAGACCAAGAAGAAGACCCGCCGCGCAGCTGCTAACAAAAGGACAACACCAACTGACTTGGCCCCAGCACTACCGGCCTGTTGATCCTTGAACCTGCTCTTGCTAAATCCCGGCGTTTCCTGCAGACAGCAACCTCGAGAACCCAGGAGGACATGCCTGCCTTGACCCTCTTAGAGACTAGGACTCCCACGCTCCCACGAGCAGTGATTCTGCTCCAACAGCAATACCCCTGGTGCCAGCCAGAAACCGCAAACCTAGCCCAATCTGCACCCACTGAGCCCGGCCTGTGCTCAAGTGGACAAAGACCCTGAGGACGTTCCCCCTGCAATTCTGACCTGGAATCCAGTGCCCAAGGACCCTCCTCGATGACCCGGACGACACCTGCAGACTCAGAACCAGGGACCCCTCCAACCGTGACCAGCCGAGAGTAAGATTTCTGATGCCAAAAGACACCCGACGTCCCCGGCCCCTTGTGCCCCACTCCGGGGTGCCCACCTATCCTCCAGGATACCAACTCACCCCTCGAAGTGTTGGTCTCTCCTGAAGATCCTCCATCCCCGAGCCTTCAGCCTTTGTTCACCTTTCACGATTCCCATTGAGTAACATTGAACGCCCGACGGCTCAAAAGCACCCTGCGCCCTGGCCATGCAACCTTTGTCCTATCCTACTTCCCCATTTGCCCTGAGCAAGTGACCAGGAGCCCAGCTCTCACAGCTGCGTGGCCTGCTAGCCAGCAGCCACCAACCGAAGGCCCCCTGGCTCTCATTGTATAACATCTGAAAGAAACAGGTTAGTATTAGATTCCTTACCTTAGAATATAGCCAGGCGTCAGACTGGACCCGGAAATGTTTGCGTAGCAGTACCCTTGCGCGTCGTTAGGCGTCGTCCGCGGCTCCGTGTCCGTCGTCGGCGTCATGGCCGCCATGATGACGTCGTCTGAGTACTTAGACGCCGCCTCCGCGCGCTGAAGTCGGTTCTTCTTTTTTCCGCGCCAGCAGCGCAGATCCGGAAAAAGTGGTACCTCAGTCGATTTTTGACTAACTTTTTTACGATCCCTTTTGATCATTTTTGAAGTCTTCGACTCCGAACGGTGCCGGTAAGGATGCCTGGATTTAAACCCTGTGAGGACTGCGACTGACTGATGTCGGTAACCGACCCTTACCGCCGGTGCCTTCACTGTCTCGGCGTCGACCACGACGACAAGGCCTGACCCGACTGCCGAGCCCTGACATCGAAAGCTAGGCGCGAGCGGTCCCGCAAGCGGCTCAAGCTCCGGCAGTCGGCCCGCGCCGCGAGAGGTCCCTGTCCGGACGGAGGTCGAGGGACCGGTCGCGGGGTCTGATTCATTATAGCTCCGGGAGTCACCATCACTCTTCAGGCTCGAAGTAGTCAGGTAAGCACAAGATGTCGAAGAGACGTCATCGCTCTTCTGACTCCCCCCGACGCACGCGCGACGAGGCCGGGGGTTCGGGTGACACCGCCCACACGGCTCCGTCTGAGTTGTAGGCGTCGCGGCCTGCCTCATACCCTCCGGTCCCTGGGCAGCAAGCGACGCCGGAGGAGATTGAGCGCTTTCTCGTGGCCATGAGGTCCCTCTCTCCTCCGACGGGCTCCGCAGCGCCTTCGGCCCAGCGGACCCATCTGGGGGCCCTAGCGGGTTGGGTGCTTCGGCCCCGACGCCAGCGGGTGCTTCGGCCCCGGCACCGCAGGGCCCCGCTGGCGACGCCGTCCCCGATACCTCCCTCGATCAGGTTCCGGCATCGGAACGGCGCTGCTGGGCGCCGCTCTCGACTCCGCTAGGAGAGTTCTACTTCAACGAACTGGCCCCGTCCTTTGACAACCCTGATTTTCAGGAGATGGGTGATGAGGCGTATTGGGAGGGGTCTGAGGACCCTCCGACACGTGATTGTTAGTCCCAGCAGGACTGGACAGGTGAACTTGGGGATGCCAGTGGTCTGGACACTTCGCCAGACACTGGATTTGTCTCACCCCCTAGCGTGGCTACGGAGGAGGGGGCAACCCACAGTGTGGTGTTGACGCGGGCGGCCAGGGCCTTGGGCCTTGAGCTCCCTGTCACGGCCGTGAGGACTAACCTCCTCACTGAGGTCCTTAAACCGCAGTCAAGCTCGGCTGAGCCTCTGCTGCCGTTTAATGAGGCCTTGCTTGATGTTCTTTTGGGCACTTGGTCCAGGCCCGCTACAGGTCCGCCTGTAGATAGGAACGTGGCCAGATGCCACTGCCCGGCCCCGGGCGACCCTTGTTTCCTGTCCACCCATCCCACCCCTGAGAGCCTGGTCATCCAGGCCTCCAACTCCCAGACCGCATTCCCGACGGCTCCGCCCGATCGGGAATCCAAGAGGTACTAGCAATACGGCAAAAAGGTATTCTCCTCCCTGAGATTGGGACTGCGGTCTTCCAACACCGCGTGCCTCTTGGGCCGCTACACCCACTCTTTGTGGGACGCGAACGTGCTGCCAGAATGCCCGGCGGAGGTCAAGGCTAAACTCACCCAAACCCTTGCGGAGGGTCGAGATGCGGCACGTTATTCCATCCAGTGTGGGCTGGATACCACAGACTCACTGGGCAGGGCGATGGCAACGACAGTGGCGATTCGTCGCCACGCCTTGTTGAGGTTCGCCAACTTTTCGGCCGATGTCCAAAACACACTGATGGAAATGCCGTTTGATGGCCATCGCCTTTTTGGCGACAAGGCAGACCATGCGCTTGAGCGCTTTAAGGACTCCAGGGCTACGGCCAAGTCCTTGGGCCTCTCGGCCCACGCCAGCAAACGGGTGCCTTTCGCTCCTTTCGTGGCCAGGGAAGGGGCGCCCCCACACGTGCTGCCAGCCACGCACCGTAGACTAATTTCCAATGCAGTGGCGGCCGTGGAAACCCCTGTGGCGGTGGTCGGGGACAACGGCAAGGTCAGTTCACACCTACCCCTGCAGCATCCGCCTCAAAACCCTCCTAGTCCTTGCTTTCAGGCCCATGTGACGCCTGTGGGGGGCAGGGTTCGCCATCACCTCCTCCACTGGCGCACTGTCACATCGGACAGGTGGGTGCTGCAAATCGTCCGAAGGGGCTACTCCCTCCCCTTTGAGGCGACCCCTCCAGCCATGCCACCGCAATACCACCGCGTGTCGGGGGATCACTTGCGACTTCTGCAGGGGGAAGTTACGGCCCTCTTGGCCAAGGGGGCCATCGAGTGCGTTCCTGGGCCAGAAGTAGGGTGTGGTTGCTACTCCCACTACTTTCTGGTACCCAAGAAGGGCAAAGGGGGCCTACGCCCTATCTTGGAGCTATGGAACGTCAACGGCTTCCCCCGTAAGGAGAAGTTCAAAATGCTGACACTGGCTCAGGTCTTAGCTGCCCTGGACCCAGGAGACTGGATGGTAGCGTTGGACTTGCAGGACGCTTATTTCCACATCCTCGTCCTGCCGGCCCACCGGCACTACCTGCGGTTCTCGGTAGGCCACGAGCGCTTTCAGTTTACCGTGCTCCCCTTCGGCCTTACCAGCGCCCCACGGGTGTTCACGAAGGTGATGGCGGTGGTCGCAGCTCATCTGCGCAGGTTAGGGGTTTCAGTCTTCCCCTACCTCGACGACTGGTGGTTAAAGGCGGGCTCGCCCCGGACAGTCGTCAGCCACCTCCAGACGACGGCAGACCTCCTGCACCAGCTGGGGTTCTCCATCAATGTGCCGAAGTCACACCTGTGCCCCTCTCAGAAGCTCCTCTTCATCGGAGCGGTTCTCGACTCGGTGCAGTTTCGGGATTATCCTCCCGAACAGCGGGTTCGGGATTTTCAGGCTCTGATTCCGATCTTTCAGCCTTTATCCCGAGTCTCGGTCAGGTTGACGCTGCGGCTTCTGGGGCTGATGGCCTCCTGCATCCTTCTGGTGCATCGCGCCCGATGGCGGATGCGGGCTCTGCAGTGGGATCTGAAGTTTCAGTGGGCCCAGCATCAGGGCAACCTGTCCGACCATGTCCTAATCTCGGAGGGCACTGCGAGACCGCTGCAGTGGTGGCTCGCGGACCGCGATTGGGTCAGCGGCAGATCCCTCTCCCTTCCCCAACCGGAGCACGTAGTTGTGATGGACGCGTCCCTCCAGGGCTGGGGAGGCCACATGGGAGAGGAGGAGATCAGAGGCCTCTGGTCTACGGCGGAGTCCCGGCTCCATATCAACCTTTTGGAGCTGCGGGCGATTCGTCTAGCACTGAAGGCATTCCTCCCCTCTGACTGGGGGAGTGTAGTGCAGGTGTTCACGGACAACACCACCGCCATGTGGTACTGCAACAAACAGGGCGGGGTGGGGTCGTGGACCCTCTGCCAGGAGGCTCTGCGCCTCTGGCAGTGGCTGGAACATCAGGGCGTGACCCTGGTGGTTCAACACCTGGCAGGTTCTCTGAACGCCAGGGTGGACAAACTCAGCCGCCGGTGCATGATAGACCACGAATGGCGTCTGAACTCTGGCGCGGTGCAAGGTCTCTTTCTGCAGTGGGGAGAGCCTTGGTTAGATCTCTTCGCCACCGAAGAGAACGCGCAATGTCATCTGTTCTGCGCGTTGGAGTTTCCAAGGCGGCACTCGCTCGGAGACGCTTTTCGTCGCGAGTGGAGTTGCGGTCTGTTGTACGCCTTTCCGCCTATACCACTTCTGCCCAGAGTGCTGAAGAAGATCAAACGCGACCGGGCCAAAGTCATCCTTGTGGCTCCGGACTGGGCACGAAGGTACTGGTATCCCGAACTACTCAGTATGTCGTCGATTCCCCCGGTTCGTCTGCCTCTTCAGGAGGACCTTCTGTCGCAGCAGCAAGGGACGGTCCTCCACCCGAACCTGTCCAGTCTCCACCTCCATGCTTGGAGATTGAGCGGCGACAGTTGAGGCCATTTGACTTGCCTCCTGAAGTCTGTAATGTTATTCTGGCAGCCAGGCGTCCCTCCACAAAGTCGAGATACGCCATCAGGTGGAACAGATTTGTGGCATGGTGCACAGCAAAGGCTGTGGATCCTCTCTCTGCCCCTCTTTCTGAGGTTCTTCTCTTCCTTCTTTCTCTTGCCCAGCAGGGCTCTGCTCTGGGCACTATCAAGGGCTACCTTTCTGCCCTTTCAGCCTTTCTAAGGCTGCCTGATCAACCATCTTTGTTCGAGTCCCTTATTGTAACTCGTTTTCTGAAAGGCATCACGCACATGTTTCCCCCTGTTCCGTTTGTGATGCCTCAGTGGGACTTGAACCTTGTTCTTACCTATCTGATGTGTGCTCCCTTTGAGCCTCTTCACAACTGTCCTCTCCGCCGCCTTACTCTGAAGACTGCTTTCCTGGTTGCCATCAGGCTCTTTCATCCAAACCTCCTTTCCTTTCTGTCCATCCGGACAAGGTTGTGTTGCGGACTAGACTCTCTTTCCTGCCCAAGGTTGTCACGGCCTTCCAGATTAGGCAGTCTATCACCTTGCCCACCTTCTTTCCGCCAACGCACCCCTCAAAAGAGGAAGAGCGGCTCCACCGTCTGGACCCAAAACGTGCGCTTTCGTTCTATCTAGATCGCACACGCCAGTTCCGGGTGGATGACCAACTCTTTGTTGTTTACGTGGGTGCAAAGAAGGGACGGGCGGTCCACAAGCGGACCATCTCTCGGTGGGTCTTCTTGTTTATCAAGGCTTGTTACTCCTTGGTGAAGAAGGAGCCTCCTGTTGGGCTGAGGGCCCATTACACTTGGGCCACGGCAGCTACCACTGCCCTGGGCCGGGGAGTCCCCTTGCAGGACATCTGTCAAGCAGCTACGTGGGCATCGTTTGCAGACACTACTGCCTGGACAGCCAAGTCCGGAGGGATGGCTTTTTTGGCCGTTCCATCCTCCAGGACTTTCTGGTGTGATTATTGGTTCGCAGACCCACTACCGGGGTTGGTATTGCTGGGGTATCTATTCTAAGGTAAGGAATCTAATACTAACCTGTTTCTTTCAGATGCACAAGTTACTTACCTTCGGTAACGATATATCTGTAAGAAACAGTAGTTAGTATTAGATTCCTTACCGCCCCACCCATCCTCCCCGTTCTGTGAACCGATATCTAGGGTTAAGGTCATCCCCTTTCAGGGGCCTAGTTTCAATGGCACCAGTGTTGGTTTTTAACATGGCTCTGCGTTTCTGGCACGTAAAAGCTGTGTCTAAGAGCTGACGTCAGCGCGCGGAGGCGGCGTCTAAGTACTCTACGGTGCCGCCGACGGACGCGGAGCCGCGGTCGACGCCTACCGACGCGCAAGGTTACTGCTACACAAAAATTTCCGGATCCAGTCTGACGCCTGGGGATATTCTAAGGTAAGGAATCTAATACTACTGTTTCTTACAGATATATCGTTACCGAAGGTAAGTAACTTTGGGCCTAACTACCTCTGCACCCATCTGCCCCTGTGCCGCTGAGGGTGTATCAACTGTACCTACCCGATTCTGGGAAACCCCTGAGTCTATCCCAGAACCTTAACTCTGCCAGTCGAGTACTTACCTAAAAGCCGATAACTCACTTTTCTTCCGTAGGCTAACATTGACTGGTTTTCCTCAGAATTTCTTCTAAGTGTGGAGTTTTGGAACTTTAAAATATTCACCTAAAATCAGCCGAACTACGAATTCAGATTTACACACCTGTTACCAGGAGAGACCTCAGTGCTGCATCTTTTAGCCCAGCTCAAACCCTGAAAAGTAATTTTAACTGTACTTACCATTAACTTGAATTTTCTTCCATAGGGAACCATTGACTGTTTTTCTGTGAAATTTCTTCTAAGTGTCGATTTTTGCAAACTACAAATATTCTTTAAAAATCTAACCAACTACCAAAATGTAGTTACTTACTTGTTTTAGATAGAAGTCCCAGTGCTGAACCTAGGAGTCCAGTACTGGATCACAAAAGTAAGGTGAACATACTTTACCTGCAACTTGGAATTCCTTCCATAGGATAACATTGGTAATTTCAACTGAAAAAGGTCAACTTTTAATATACTATAATATTCCTTAATCACTACTGTAACCAAAACGCTTTTACTTAACTGTTTACAGGACGTGTCCCCTGACTGAATCTAGGATCCAGTCTTGTGGTGAGAAAAGTAGTCTACAAAGTAATTAATTGCATTTAACTGAAAATCCCCATTGAGCTCAATGTTGCATTGTGTTTGAAATTGTGTTGCCTACTGCAACACACTGTAACTATTGTATTCAAAGAGACTATTGCCTATTTGAAAAGTATTTAACTGTAGTAATCTATGCTGAGAAAGTATATTTTGATACCTTGTTGGTTCTAAAAATAAAATACCTATATCTTTTGATATAAAACAATTGTCCTAGAGTTCAGTTCTTGAGTGTGTGAAACCTTTTGCTGACAGTGTGTACAACAAATGCTTTGCACTGTCCTCTGGTACTTCGTTACTGCTCGACCAAGCTACCACTTTGGAGAGTAAGGCTATATCTAGTTTTAGCCTCTGCCATACCTCTGGGGACTGCGGACTCTCTGCACACTGTACCTTACTTTGGTCCAGTATATACAGAGCCACTTTCTCACACCTTCCACTTGTAGATCTCACAGTAGTAACATGTGTCACTCCTGGGTTGGGGTGGCCATCTGGGAGAGGTGGAGATCGGAGGACTCTGATCTCCGGTGGAGTCTCAGCTCCACATCAACCTGTTTGAACTGAGTATTATTCGCCTGACACTGAAAGTGGTGGGGTTGTGGACCCTGTGTCAAGCGGACCGTTGCGACATGGCTGGAACGTCAGGGCATTTTCCTAATGGTTCAACATCTGGCAGGCTCTCTGACACCAGTGTGGACGTACTCAGTAGCCAATGCCTCACAGACCACGAATGGCCTCTCCATAAGGAGGTGGCACAAGGTCTGTTCAGAGATTGGGGAGATCCTTGGTTAGATCTATTCGCCCTGGACGAGAATCTACAATGTAAACACTACAGAGCATTAGAATTTCCAAGGTGCCTCTCACTCGGAGATGCATTTTGTCTCAAGTTGAGCAACGGACTCCTGTTCGCCTTTCCGCCAATGCCACTGTTGCCTAGAGTTCTCGAGGAGATCAAGAACGGCTAGAACCTAATCATCTTAGAGGCTCTGGATTAGGCAAGTAGGGTCTTGGTGCCCCAACTCCTGAGAATGAGCATCTGTCCTCTGATCATGTTGCCCCTTCTGGAGGATCTCCTATCGCAGCAAGAGGGCAGGGTCCTATACCCAAACCTGCATACTCTTCATCTGCATGCATGGAGATTGAGCGGCAACAATTCAGGGGATTTGAAATCCCTCCCGAAGTATATGATGTCATTGTGGCAGCCAGGCGTCCCTCCACAAAAATGATTTACGCCTGCAGATGGGGCAAATTAGTTTTTTGTTGTACTGCTAAATCTGTTGATCTTCTATCTGCACCCTTATCTGAAGTTCTTTTCTTTGTCTTATACCTTACCCGGTATAAGGCCTTGCTTTGGGCACAGTTAAAGGGTACCTTTCCGTCATTTCTAGATTTGCGGTTACCAGAACAGCCCTGCCCAATGGGATTTGAATTTAGTTCCCACCTTCCTTATGTGTATACCAATTGAGCCCATGCACATCTGCCCTCTGAGGCTGCTTACCATCAAAACAGTCTTCCTTTTGACTAAAACATCTGGACGGAGGTTTAACGAACTCCAGGTGCATTCTGTTAACATCCTGTACGCAACAGTTTTCCCAGATAAGCTGGTTCTTACAACCTGTGCCTCCTTGCCAAAGGTGGTCACACCTTTTCATGTCTGGCAGATCATCACTCTGCCTTCCTTTTTCACCCCCCATCATCCTACAAAAGAAGAGGAGCGACTCCACAGCCTGGTTCTAAAAAGAGCATTGTTGTTCTATATCAATCGTACTAAAGACTTCCAGTGTCAACTCTTTGCTGGATTTGCAGGTGCAAAGAAAGGCAAGGCAGTTCATAAGAGAACCATCTCCAGATGGATTTTCCTCTGTATTAAAATCTGCTATGCAATTGCTAAAAAGCAGCACACTGAGGGTTTTGGAGTTCATTCTATTAGAGCTAAAGCTGTGTCCACTGCGCTACAGATGGAAGTCTGTCATGATAGGCATTTTGCCTGTTCGGTCCTCCAGGACTTCTTAGTATAACAGTCCTCGGACCCTCATTTGGGGAGAGATTGTTTTGGTATCTGTGCTAAGGTGAGGTATCTGCAGCTAGAATTCCTTGTCATATGAAGAAGCTACTTACGTTCGATAATGCTTCATCTGGTAGAGACTTTCTAGCTGCAGATTCCTTAGCAGCCCTCCCATCCTCCCCGTTCGGCAAACTGTGAGATCCTTCAGGGCCTTTCTTTGGCACACTTGTCAATCCACCTCAGTTTGGCTCTGTGCTTCTGGAGCATAAAATTGTCAAAAACTGAGGTCAGCGCACCTGGGCGATGCCTATATAGGCACCGAGAACGGCATTTCCAGCCCTGATGATGCCATGTGGAGCCAAACAATGCTACCTTCCAGTGTGCAAGTTGACCAGATGTAGTCTGACTCCTGGGGATTATTCTATGCTAAGGAATCTGCTGCTAGATAGTCTCCATCAAATAAGGTGTTAGCGAAGGTAAAGTAACTTGTTTGTTTGGGCTATTTTTTCCATATTTTGTGTGGTTCATGCAGTCTTCAATTGACAAACCTTGTGTGTTCCTGATCTTTTATTACCCATGTCCTCCAACAGGTGAAAAACCATGCCAGTGCCTAATCTGTGGAAAGGCCTTCACTCAAGCCAGCTCACTGATCGCACATGTGCGGCAGCACACGGGAGAGAAGCCGTATGTGTGTGAACGATGTGGGAAAAGGTAAGATCCAAAGTATCCTGACTCCTTTTCTCTGTACTTTTCCATGCAGAGTAAATCCTTAACCTCCAGAACTAATACATATATTAACCCAGAAAAAATCATGGTGTACACTGCCCTCAAAGCAGTACCTGCCTCTGCCCCTAATAGCAGGGAGCAGTTCCTCTTCTAGGTCACTTGCACCTTTTTCGGGCTGCAATGGAGTATAGTTATGTAGCCTGTTGTGAATTATTGAATACAGTTGGCTGGGTACCCACAAATAGCAATGATTCCTTTGCAGTTTGTGCGCTGGAGTTGCCCAGCCTGCACTGATTAGTCGTCAATAAGTGGATCTGGGATGTGACTTTCCAGTGCAATTTTTCATGTTCAGTTTGTTAGCCTCTGTTGTCCACTCCACTTTGACAGTATGCAACTATAAGAGCGTCCTAATGTGACAGCCTAAGACTTTTATATTTACTTTGTGTCAGTGTGCTGCTTTGTTCAGAACTGATCTGATTTTAGAATTCCTGGGTCTTTAATCACTCTGGGCAGAATGTTTTGAAATTATTAGATGTTGGCATCAGAGGGCCCAGATTTATACCTTCGGAATAGGCAGGTTTTCGCCTTCTTCCAGAATTTTAGGTGATTTTGTGTAGTTTGGCAACAAGGAATTCCAAATATTTGTCACTTGGACTGAGAAAGAGGATCATCCAGTGGACTTTTTCTATAGTCTGTGACAGCAAGTCAAGTGACTTGTTTTTAATTTCTAACTCTTATTGTAAGTTTTGTGTGTCTTTTATGATGAACGTTTCTATCTGACTGCCTAAGCCACGAAGCACCCGATGCACTACTTTGCCGCTTGCACCCCTGCCCTGAACCTGAGAAATGCAAACATTTCTTCCACCCAGCGGAGCCGCTGCGACCTCCTGGCGATCGAGCCAGGATACTGTCGCGCTGCATGGGGCAGAATAACCGCTCTCAAAGTAACAGTGGCTGCAGATCTGGTCGCTGACCTTACGCTGCCGGAGCCCCCGTTGCGCTTATGCTGCCGCTGACTTGAGGAGCCGCTACCTTCTCGCGCGTGGCTGGGCCTGCCACCCTCTGGCGGGGTGCCCCAGCCTACCATACCTGTTTGAGGCGGCGGGCCTGTGTGTACACCGAGACGCTGGTGCTACCGAGGAGACGTGGACAGGCACGGGCGGTGAGTGAGTTGCGCTGTTTGCTGGTACCCCTGCGCCCGCTGAAGCACTTGCGCTGCTACAGGCCTGGCTTACCTGCTCTGGCCTCGCGGGGGCGGCGCTGCACCTCCTTCCTGGGTACAAACGACTGCGGCCTGGTGGGCCATACTTGGTGGCCCCAACAGCTGCGGATGCCGGCTGCTGCGGACTCAACACCAAGTGCGAGGTTGGAAACAGGCGATAGCCACTGTGATGCCCCAGCAGCTGATAAACACGAGCCCGACCATCGCGGTGCGGCCGTGGCTGACCCCTGCGGTCTCTTCCTCTGCTGAGCCTGGGGAGGGGGGTTGATCTGCTGATACCGCGAAGGACAGCGCTGAACTCCCATCCCAAAGTCCACATTGCAGGACTACAGCACCTCCCAAAGCTAGAGCAAACCCAATTGACCCTCCGTCGGGACCTTGCCCCATCCCCCACCCCCCCTTCCCTCCCCCTTTGGGACTGAGGAGGGAGGAAGAAAGGCGCCCTCTGATCTGACCACTTCTGCTGGCCTGGGGCCCTGCGGGTACCGTCCCGATCACCCGCTGCCCAGCTCTCCAAGCTGACACCTAGCACCCGCCACGCCCAGTGGCCCACAACTCTACACCCCGGGCATATACCGGGCGGGGACAACACAGCACTGTCTCTTCAGGACTCCAATCCAGCGCGCGTACTCACGCTCTTGCCAGCGGCTTTGTTCTGATCGGCCTCAGAACCAACCGCCTTAGCCTGTACCTCCCTCCGGTACCCCTGAAGCTCATAAGGAACAGTCTAGAACTGAGACTCATGCAAATGACTATGGAGCTCTGATGTCACCCCTACAAAATTGCGATTAGTGAAACCATCTAAAAAGAGTATATATTGAGAATAGCCTGCCCCAGTTGCCACCAGCTCCCCACTCGCCGAGCTTGCGACCCTCGCCGCGGGACACTGGGCGCAACTAACAAGGTCGCACAATGGTCCCTCCCCGAATACAGCCGGGCCACCGCCCCCCCGCTCCGTAGCCATGGGGATACCAGACAGGCGGCAACCAAAACTCAACTTCAACACCCGCAAGACTGCCCGATCCCAGACAGAGCCTTATGAAGATCAACCCGACGCGCCAATCACTTCTACCGCAGATCTAAAAGAACTATTGCTGTTGATGCAGTCGAGCCTGACATCCATTGAATCAAAAATTGACTCTATGAACGCTAGGCTGGATGGCCTTACGGACAGGGTGGAGAAGCATGACGATCGCCTAACTGAGACGGACCAATGAATATCTGACCGAAAGGATGCCTCCGGCACCACCACAAGCTGCACACTTGAGATGGAGGGTCCTGAAGGTGATAGCTGCTAAAAACGAAGATTTAGACTCTCGCTCGAGAAGAAACAACCTACGAATTCTTGGAGTACCAGAATCGACAGCCACCGGCAAGATGGAAGAATATGTAGATCGTCTTCTCATCACACTATTTGGCAGAGGTTTTTTCACCAGTCCTCGTTGTCGAAAGAGCACATCAGTCATTGGCAAACCGGACTGCTCCTGGGATCCTCCGCCTCTTTAGAGAAAAAGGACAACTTAAACAAGGGGGAAGGAGATATCAATCTATCCAGACTTCACCATGGCCGTCCAAGACCAAACACGAAAATTCCTCCAGCTAAAGAAAAAACTGCAACAACTCAAAATGCCCTATGCTATGCTGTTCCCGGCCCACCTCAAAAGTAATGCATCAAGAAAAACATTTCTTTACGAATCCGCAACATGCCCAGGATTTCCTCAAGACCCTGCCCAAACAAACCACATGCCGGCCATCCCCTGCACATCGCCCGGAAGGAAATGGTGGTGCATCCAATATTGAGTAAACCCTAGGATGACTGACCCAGAAACTGTAATGATATGCACTATGCCCCTGCAAACACGCTCGTTCTCCTAAGAACACGGCGGATATCGAACTGGCCCACGTAACTCCGCCCATACTATACAGACTGGAAAACATGCAGAGTCCAGAACATACACCTCACAGGAAAGCCTGAGAGGTCACAATTGACAACGTATACCGAGACAATGAAAAACTTGCTCCTTGATCTCTATTACAATTGCCATCCTGCACAGCACTTCTGCTTCCCTTCAACTGTGCCCAGCGCTGGAAGTAGATTAATGCCTCACTTCTGCAGCATCTATACAAGTGAGCAACCCAAACGACCCTTGAGGGCTTGGGCAAACGTTAATGAAAAAGTAAAGGTGCCTTCAAGGGAATTTATTCTGATAATTACTTGAACTTATTAGGCTCAGTTATGGGGACAATTTAATGGTCCCTAGGTTGGAAATTCAATCCAAAAATGAAATTGAACATTTCTTCAAGTTGTGTAGGCATACAAAGAAATACAATATTACTTTGAAAATCTTTGAAAATGCACAAAAGAGAAACAAACAAAAACGGGTGTATATGAAAAAATATCAATTTTATCAAAAAGGATAGGGCAGGAATTCATACAAATATACAAACAGACCCACAGGAAAATATATTCAAAATGGATCAATAAACGTCACTGTAGGCTCTGCAATCACCTTTCCTTGTTACAAAAATTGGAAATAAATTAATATTAGGAAAAGGCGATATTCGACGTTTCAGTCTCTATGTATTCATCTGTGAGACCATCTTCAGGACAGTGTAATTTGTAAGTGTAGTACCCTAGTGTAACATAAAACAAAAATATTTACAGTTACCTAATCGTATAAAATATCATTACACACTCGATATATATCACCTGTGCCCGGGGAACCCTCATCCTGGTGAAACGCACGCTCGCCTACACCCCCATTGGATCTTATGGAGACCCACAGGGCCGCTACAGCATCCTATGGGGAAGGTGATCCACACAATCCATCACACTTGTCTCTTGCTACTGACCCAATACTGATGACCCAGAATTTTTCCGGAACCTTTGGGGCAAAATACTGGACATAGGCTCTATGCACCTGTTATGGGGGGTAGACTTCAATATTACCATAAACCCAACTCTGGATAGGTCGCATCCACAGACTCACCACTACTCTAATGCGCAGTATGCCCTCAAAGGCATTGTGGATGAGCACAACTTCATAGACGCTTGGAGAACTCTCCACCCACAAACCCCTAGAAGGTTCTTGCTATTCCACTGCTCATTCCTCTTGGTCTCGCATAGACAGTTGGCTAATAGACAAAAGATTAGCAACCTGAATGTCGCATGCGTCTCGCCTCTCTTGCACATATTTGCACCATTCTCCTGTACTTCTCACCCTCACACCACCTTATGAAGACCCACCCTACATCTCCTGGCGTCTCAACCCACAAACATTACTAGATCCAGTTTTCAAAGACTAACTCGAGCAAGAAATATCAGACTTCTTCCCCCGAAACGATAACTCGTTCTGCATTACTCTACGGTATGGGAGGCCTTTAATTTTAAGGTTGCCATACGCGGTATCTGCATCGCCAAAAGCGGGGGGGATCTTAAAGATATCCTAACCACACTCCGAAAGTTAGAACTGGATATCAAACAAACGGAACTGTCTATTCAAACTTCACCTACCCCGGAATTGAAAGCGCACCTACGCGACCTACTCACTGATTACCAAGAGATGGCTGAAAGGGAGTGTAAATTTAGAGGGAAATACAATCAGGCACGCCGTTATGGCGAGAGAGAGAGGCCGGGAAAAGCACTGGCCTCTGGATTTCCACCCCCCCATCCTCCCCCGCTTTGCCAATACCATACTAGAGATAGAGGACGAAGATGGCCAAACACATAGAAGCACCTCAGACATAGTTAACATCTTCAAAAGATTCTATAAAAAACTATACAAAACGCACATAAAGCATTCAGTAGATTTTACCCCATTCTTTGAAGACACTGCTATCGCTTGGCTAGGAGGTGGTCAGAGAGAATTCCTCCTTGCACATCACGAAGATGAGGATATTATCTCCGCTATAATGCAACTACAATCTGGCGGGCTCCAGGGTCGGATGGCCTCCTGGCCGAATTCTACAAGACGTTTCGTCATCTGCTCATTCCGGTACTGCGCCATGTCTTTGAAGAAGCTCGGGAGTCGGGTATTCTGCCTCAGTCAATGCGCGAAGCACTAATTATCTCCCTACCTAAACCGGGGAATCCGACTACACAAGTTGACTCGTATAGGCCCCTGTCCCTTATTAATGTCGCCGCCAAGATTCTAGCTAAATTTATCACATCAGTCCTCTTATGACTGTATTGGTCCTCCCCGACCAGTCTGGTTTTGTACCGACCAGGGGCACTTCCCATAATTTGCGCACCCCCTTTGTGATCCTTTTATGATATCGACCCTGACACTAACGCGTTTGATTCCCTGGAATGGGACTATTTAGCCTTTGTACTACATCGCATGGGATTCCCTCTCCCATTCCTAGCCCGGATAAATCTACAATACACGGGCATGCAAGCTACAGCGTTGGTCAATGGCATGCGATCATCCACCTTCACAATAGCCCGAGGCATCAGACAGGGGTGTCCCCTATCTCTCCTCTTGTTTGTCCTGTCCATTGAACCCCTCGCCGCCAAGGTCCACCAACACTTTTGCGACCATGCCATCATCTACCCGGAAAGACAAATATTAATTTCTTTATATGCAGATGATCTCACCCTTTACTTACGAAACCCGGATGAAAGCTTGAACCCCATTCTCAGACTATTCATTCTCTGCGGACGGCTCTCTGGGGTCAATATCAATTGGGGAAAATCCCAAATCTATCCCCTCACCGACTCCACTCCAAGATTCGAACCGGATTATTTCCTAAAATGGTGCGATGACATACTCACTTACCTCTGTATAGTTATCTCCCGCAACCTCGAGGAATTAATGAGGACCAGTTATGGACGCGCATTGGATTCAATAACTGAAAAAATCACAAGGTGGATCGCATTGCCCCTGTCAATGTCTGACAGAGCTGCTCTTATAAAAATGGTAATATTGGCCAAACTATTATATCTATTAGTCAATATCCCCTTCTCCCCCAGCCGATACTTTTTCTTGACCGTTAAGACTCCACTCATAAGACTCACTTGGGGAGGAAAAATAGCCAGACTGCGTTGGGACACTCTCACTCAGCCCTTCTGCGATGGTGGATTCGAAATACCGGACCTGAAGTTATACTTTAGTTGTGCCCAAACCCATTTTGCCTCATCTTGGATACCCCCGCCCCCTCCTACATGCCACACTTTGCGATTGAGGACCGATATATGACCCCGACCCCATGTGCTGCCTATCTGAGCACTAATGCAGTCCCGAGGTGCCTTGCCTTCACCACTGTACAATCACCACTAGCGCATGGCAAGACCTAGCGAACCTCACACAATGCGCTCTGCTATACTCCTACTCCTCTCCAGTAGACCGGATATTCCTGTTAATCAAGAAGGCGGCTGTCGCCTACTCCTCCGTAAGCTGTCCATACAAACCTGGGGACAACTTTATTCTGGGGGCAAATTCCGCACGAGCGAAGAGTTCTTTGGCTCCATAGACCCCTCCCCCTTATGGCGCTTTTACTATGTCAGACTGCGTCAAGACGTGAAACCCCTTACTCCCTGCTTCCCACAGGAGCCCCCCATCATGTCCCCCCTACACGCCCTTCTACAACAAACCACTCCCTCCCAGTGATATCACTACTATACCGCACAGTACAGAAAGAACATGAACCCCCCCCCCCTAGCCAAGGGCAGATGGGAAGAGGAATTGGAACATCCTTTAACTGATGAGCAGTGGTCCTTTTGCTGCAAACAAACAGGCAATATCTCCGCTAACAGCAAATTTCGAATCATTCATTATAAATATGTCCACCGTCTCTACTACACGCCAGCACGACTACATCGCCTACGACTTCGCGATAATGACAGCTGTGACCACTGTGGTAGTGAAGGCGCTGACTTAAACACATAGCCTGGGACTGTCTGCCCGTTCGCCGCTTCTGGACAGAGGTATTTGCGGCATTGGACCACATGACAGGACTACATGTTCCCGATGACCCCCTGACCACACTATTCGGATACACTGAACCTCTGGCTGCCAAAATCCGCAGATACACTTCCCTGCATTCCTCCTCGCCAAGAGAAGGATCGCTTGCAGGTGGGGAAGAGGGAGAGCGCCAACATTTAAGGATTGGCTTCAAGACCTTATCGATTGCCAAGAGCAATTGCATACTTATGCGGAATTCCTACCTCCCTCCTCCGGACCACAGGATATATGGGCACCCCTACAAATATACTTACTGGAACACACCACCACCACGGAATCCACAACCCCCCTTCCCCACCCCCCGCAATACCCCAGTGGAGTGAAGTGAACTGATATGAAAGGAACCCCCGCCCTTGAATGAAACACACTGCACACGGGAGACGATGGGTCCCCATGCAACATGACTCCATACTCTAATGTTCAGAATGCGTCAAAACATACCGGCATGCTTAATATACACACAATGCGATAGTGGAAATGTTATTTTTAATAGGTTGTTGTTTAAAATCACATGCTTACAGCTAACTCTATCGTCCTTAATACTCCCTGCTCCAATTGATGCGGCTGGCTCGTTGTGGTTGTAGACGGCTTGCTGTGTAATCCTTTCCCGTCTTTAACAACTCGTAGCATATCGCATCGCTATGCCGGCCCTTTCAGGTATGTAGGCATTATGCTGTGGATGACACTTTCTACCATTAATAAAGGTTTTCAAATAAAAAAAAAAGACCTTGATCAAATGTCGGGGGATAGTTCCCGAAGTGCACCTGTGTTCGAGGCATGTGGGCTGCTGAATTCATACCAGTGCATAGATCGCCGCCTAGTAAAGGGTCCGGATGATTGCACATTGTTGTCCTGGAAGAGTCTTCGAAGTATCACGAGATAGGTGGCTCCTCCCCTGGACTACAGTGCGCATGGGCATCGACTCCATCCTCAGATTGTTTTTTTCCGCCATTGGGTTCGGATGTCTTTAATTGCCTCTTGTCGGAATCAATAGAAAAACTTTCTTGAGACCAAAAGGTCTTTAGTCTATACGTCGGTATTGTTTTGCGTTAGGCTTTACTTCTTCTAGCTCGGCTCCGAGCCGGATTCTGTACTTCCGCGTGCTCTCGGCGCGGAAGGCCTAGTCGACGCTCCTGACCTATCGACCATCCATCATGGAACGAAGTCCATTCAAGAGATGTCCGGTCTGTAACTCGAAGTACCCCCACATCGACGTCCACCCGGTGTGCAACAAGTGTCTGTCGCCGGACCACGATGTATGGCTTGTTCACGCTTCAGGTCCAAGAAGACACTTAAGCTTCGACGAGCTGTGCGCTTGGAGGCCCAGCAATCTGCTCCGGCGCCTACGGACATCTTCGATGCTGGGGATGTCGAGGACGAATATATCCAGAACGTTTCTGAATCAATACCCGCGTCGGACGTCGAAGAAGACTACGACGCTGATGCAGAGGTGTTCGAAAGCGAGGAAGTCGTCGAGGAGGTAGGAGACGACGACGGTGCCCTCTGGGCCATGGAGGATAGCTCGGACGAGGAGCTTCCTCAAACTGACTCTGGGGCCGTGCCTATTTATAAGGCCCAGGTCGAGGGATCGCCTTCGGGCCTTACCCAAGACCTCGATATGGGTTCCACGGCCCCGCCTTCGGGCCCGGCCACGGACATTACCGAGCAACTCCCTGGCAAAACGAAACCGAAAGTGAAACCTACGGTCTCGACGCCAGATACTGCGCAGGTGCAAGCATCGAAACCGAAAGTGCGCATCGCTTTGGTCGGATCAAAACTTTCGGAGGCTTCGGCGCCGAAGAAGCTGAAGGTGGCTGTCGAGCCGAAAAAGTCAAGTCATGGGCGTCGAGACAAAGTCTGCCGCGCCGAAGGCTAAAGTAAAGGTGGTCGATACTGGCGCGCCGGCGCCGAGACCGGTCGACGCCAGCAAGGGCCTTGTCGACCTGAAGAAGGCTGTCGGCGAACCTAAGAAAAGTCTCGGTGACCCGAAGAAGCGACTCGATGACCCGAAGGTCCACACTACCCCGCGTCCGCACGACAAGGCCAAGGGCGCTGCGCCCCGTGAGTCGACTCAGAAAGTGACCTCGAAGGACTCCGTTGAACCGGCGCGTCCATCCGCCTCGTTCACCAAGAAGGTGACGGACTCCCTGCAACGCATCCATGAAGGCACCGCGGCGGTCGAACCGAAGGACCCTCCGCCTGCGAAGCCTGTGGAGAAACCCGTTAAGGCGTCCACGCCGATCCACTTCACGTTGCCGCCTAAGACGGCGCCGAAGGCTTTCGCTCCTAAGGCAGGGGCCGGCGTGCCCGAACAGGTCTCCTCGGCGCCGAAGGCGTCGTCGGTGGTTCACGGCCCGCGACCTCGACGACCTTCGGGGGATGAGAGTCGGGAACACTTCATCGACGCCGAAACGGGCAGACTTTCCCTCCTGAAGCGTAAAATCACCCCGGAACCCCAACTGGAGTCTTACAAGATCCCTCTCAAGAAGAAGGACTCTGCTTGCTCTCCAGTCTTGGTGGAACCCCTTTCACCACGGACTCATGATGTGTCGCCCACTTACTCAGATGTGGACGCTGGTGAGGGGGATGATGAGGATGAATACAGTTATCCAGTCTATACAGACCCTGAGGATACAAATGAGCCATGGGCAGCTTGTGGTGACCCTGGGGATCCTCATTCAGGACAAGACCCTCAACTCTTTTCTGCAAAGACTTCACCTACGGAAGACTCTGCTGCTTTCAATGCCCTCATTGAACGGGCTGCTAACAATCACAATGTCCAGCTGCATGCAGACCCTGTGGATGTGGACTTCCTCTTTGACACTTTTTCAGTATCAGAAAAGACTGTAAAAACTCTGCCTATGCTAAAAGGTGTTTTAAAGCATGCTACTGAGATCTTTAAAGAACCTACCAGGGCCAGGGTGATAAACCCTAGGATTGACAAAAAATACAAGTCGGCGCCTACTGATCCTACCTACATTAAAGGACAGTTGCCTCTGGACTCCCTTGTCGTCTCGAATGCCCGGAAGAGGGCCAATTCTCAGACTACGGGTGATGCTCCTCCCCCAGACAAAGAATCCAAGGTCTTTGAGGCTTCGGGGAAGAGGGTGGCAGCACAAGCAGCCAACATATGGCGCATTTCTAACACACAGGTGCTTCTAGCGCGCTATGACAGGGCGCACTACGATACACTAGAGACCCTGTTGCAACACCTGCCTGATCAATACAAGGAAGGGGCTGAGATGCTGATTCAAGAAGGGAAGCTAATCTCTAACGCTTCTATTAAGTGTGCTCTGGACGCAGCTGATACCGCGGCCAGAGCTATAAACACCAGTGTTATGCTTCGGAGACATGCCAGGCTGAGAATCTCTGGATTTAAGCCAGACATCCAAACCACCATCCTGAACCAAACGGTTAACCCAGATCACCTGTTTGGCCCAGAGGTTGACACCACCCTAGAAAAAATGAAAAAGGACACTGACACTGCAAAATCCATGGGTGCCTTACAGTCCCAGCAGTTTCAGGGTGGGTCCTTTCGTCGCTCCAGCACTAGAGGCGTCTCAAGGGGTCCGCTCTCCCAGTCCACGCAATACTACAAGGGCAACACCCAGACTACTTACCCCAACAAGAGTCTAGGTGGATATCGTGGCAACAGCGCCAAGGGCAGAGGACGTGGCAACAACAGCTCCAGTGACTCCTTGTCACTGCCCCCCGACCACACAACACCGGTCGGGGGGGAGACTCCAGCAGTTCCTGCCCGTCTGGAAGTCCATCACCATGGACAGGTGGGTCAGAAAACTTATCCAATACGGTTATTGTCTGAAGTTAACATCCACTCCACCCAACATGCCCCCAAGGCACCGGCCTATGTCGGATGAGCACTTGCACTTATTGCAGCAGGAGGTCACCGTCATGCTGCAAAAAGGGGCAATAGAGCTCGTGCCTATGCAAGAAAGAGGCACAGGGGTCTACTCCCTGTACTTCTTAATACCGAAGGACGGGTCCCTCAGGCCCATCCTGGACCTCAGGCCACTCAACTACTACATCCTGTTGGAGCACTTCCATATGCTGACCCTGCAGCAAGTGCTCCCGTTGCTCAGGCAGGGGGATTTTCTCGCAACTTTAGACCTAAAGGATGCGTACTTTCACATTCCACTGCACCCTTCACACAGGAAATACCTCGGGTTCACCATCCAAAACCAGCACTGCCAGTTCAAGGTTTTGCCTTTCGGTGTCACCACGGCACCCAGGGTGTTCACAAAGTGCCTGGCGACAGTGGCTGCGCATCTCAGGAGATGGAACATCCACGTCTACCCCTATCTGGACGACTGGCTCATCCAAGCGAAGTCAGCCCAGCAATGTGCCGCCCACATGTCCCACACCATTCACCTCCTGCACGATCTGGGATTCTCACTGAATTACCCAAAATCCCACCTCCAGCCCGCCCACGTACGGCAGTATCTGGTTGCGACCATAAACACTCTGGCGGCCACAGCACAGCCAAATTCAGTGAGGGTCAGCAGCATTCAATCGCTTATACAAAAATTCAGACCTCAACACTCGCTTCCAGCAAGAGTGTTCATGCAGTTGATAGGCATGATGGCCTCCTGCATTTCCATAGTCCCGCACGCGAGGCTACATATGCGTCCGCTTCAGGAGTGCTTAGCACGTCGGTGGACTCAGGCTCACGGGCAGTTGAAAGACCTAGTGTTGGTGAGCGATCGGGCATACAACTCTCTGCATTGGTGCAATCCACGAAACCTTTGCAAGGGCCGACCGTTCCAAGAGCATGTGCCACAGATCATCCTGACGACGGACGCTTCTCTCCAGGGATGGGGAGCTCATGTACTCCATTACACTGTGCAGGGACTATGGACGCAACAGCAGAGGAAGATGCACATCAATGTTCTGGAACTGATGGCGATCTTCATGGCACTAAAAGCCTTCAAAGTACATCTGTGCAAAAAGGTCGTGTTGATCCGGACGGACAACATGACGGCAATGTACTACATTCAGAAGCAGGGAGGAACACACTCTCCGCAGCTGTCTCATCTGGCTCAGAGCATGTGCAAGTGGGCCGTTCAGAGGAACATCTTCCTTATGGCAGAACACCTCCCGGGCAAGGACAATCAGATGGCGGACCTGCTCAGCAGGCACAGCCACCAAATGCACGAGTGGGAGATACATCCATCAGTACTCCAACCGTACTTCCAAAGATGGGGTCATCCAGAGATCGACCTCTTCGCCACAAGGGAGAACGCAAAATGCCAAAGCTTCGCCGCCAGGTTCCCACACCCACAGTCGCAGGGCAATGCAATATGGATGAACTGGTCAGGCAAATTTGCGTACGCTTTTCCCCCAGCACCCTTGATACCACTGGTGGCACGCAAGCTCAGGCAGCACTCGATGACTCATCCTGGTTGCTCCAACGTGGGCTCGCCAACCATGGTACACCACGTTTCTGGAACTATCCGTGGTACCGCATCAGAGGCTACGTCTCACACCCAGCCTTCTGACGCAGAGCCATGGCGACATTCAGCATCCAGATCCGCAACAGCTCAACCTGGCGATCTGGCTTCTGAAGTCCTAGAGTTTGGCTACCTGCACTTGCCTTCCGACTGTATGGACATCATTCGGGAGGCGAGGAAGACCACCACAAGAGCATGCTATGCGTCAAAATGGAAGCGGTTTGTCATTTATTGTGCAGACCACAACATTAACCCGCTAGATGCTTCTATTCAGAATATCATCTGTTACCTTTTTCCATCTGTACAAATGTAATCTGGCCTATGCTTCCATTCGCATACATCTATCTGCGATGGCCGCTTATCTCCAGAATAGGCAGCACCTCTCCCTCTTCAGGGTGCCTGCCATTAAGGCTTTTCTGGAAGGACTCAAACGAGTCATTCCTCCGCGGACTCCACCAGCTCCGGAGTGGAACCTCAATGTGGTCCTCACCCGGCTGATGGGTCCTCCCTTTGAGCCACTGCATTCCTGTGAGATTCAGTTCTTGACGTGGAAAGTGGCTTTCCTCATAGCGATTACATCACTACGAAGAGTTAGTGAATTACAAGCCCTAACTATCCTAGAGCCATTTATTCAAATTCATTCTAACAGGGTGATGCTTCGCACTAACACTAAATTTCTTCCCAAAGTTGTGTCTCAATTCCATATCAACCAGACTATTGAATTGCCTGTTTTCTTCCAAAATCCTGAGTCATTGGCGGAGAGAATGCTCCACACCCTTGACGTCAAAAGGGCCCTGATGTATTACATCGATAGGACCAAGGATTTTAGGAAGACTAAGCAACTCTTTGTCGCCTTTGCACCACACCACAAAGGTAACCCTATTTCCAAGGCTGGTATTGCTAGGTGGATCGTTAAATGTATCCAGATCTGCTATCTGAAAGCAAAATGTACTCTCACCATTCCACCAAGGGCCCACTCCACCAGAAAGTTGGGGGCCTCTATGGCATTCCTTGGAAACATTCCTTTGGAAGACATATGTAGAGCAGCCACATGGTCTACCACACACACATTTACAAAGCATTATTGTGATGATGTGCACTCCAAACAGCAGGCAGCTGTAGGGCAGGCTGTTCTCAAAACGCTTTTCCAGACTGCTGCAGCTGGCACGGGCGGCCGCCGCTAATGGAGGGACTGCTATATATTCTATGCACAGATATGAATTCAGCAGCCCACATGCCTCGAACCGAATATGCTACTTACCAGCATGCATCTGTTCTTGGCATGTAGGGCTGCTGACATTCATATCGCCCGCCCTCCTCCCCGGCGCCCGTAGTAGCTGCAGAATTCACATATACTTCTAGCATGGTCATCATTCACTGAGTTTCACTCCATCTTGGCCACAATGGCTAAAAACAATCTGAGGATGGAGTCGATGCCCATGCGCACTGTAGTCCAGGGGAGGAGCCTCCTATCTCGTGATACTTTGAAGACTCTTCCAGGACAACAATGTGCAATCATCCGGACCTAACACTAGGCGGCGATCTATGCACAGATATGAATGTCAGCAGCCCTACATGCCAAGAACAGATGCATACTGGTAAGTAGCATATTCGTTCCTTTTGACCATCTGCTCTGGTGCAATTACAGTGTTTGCTGCCAGGGGTTTTCATCATACCAAACTTTCGAAATATTACGTAAGTTGTTAAAAAGGTTTTTGCTTCATCTCTCATATGGTGTTGTACTGCATTAGCAGTGGCAATTTTTCCCATGTTACTGTTTTTTTTTTAAAGTGTACCATCTGGTCACGTGTGCACTTGCCCAAATGCTCACCTGTGCGTACTGCTAGCAAGTTGTAGCATGCGTCGCTTCTGAAATTATTTTAACATCCTAGCAGTGTCTTGCTGCTTTGCTTGTTTTTAATGTTAACCCCTTCAGCGCGGCGCGAATTTTCGCGCTGTGCTGAAGGTTCTAATGAGCCTATTGGCTCATGACGGAACCGTTCCGTCATGAGTATGGAAGGGGTTAAAGATGTCACATGACTGCTAGATCTTGCTAGAACGTTCATTGATTTCATTTCCTTGTACTCTTAGGGAGGTGCCTGGCTCCTGACAACACGGGTGCCCGTCAGGTGATACAACCCAGGGCTCGACAAATCCGAAAAATGGTACTAGTCCTGCAGGTCTAGTACCATGGAAAATCCCCTCGACCTGGCTGCAACCCACTTGACCTCCGTCTCTGAAAACGGAGCAAAAGTGACAAGATAACAAGATTTAAAGGCATCTTCATTGCTCATTCCCTTTGTGAGCAATAAAAATGCCTTTAAATCGTGTTATCTTGTCACTTTTGCTCTGTTTTCAAAGACAGAGGACAAAAGTTAGTTTGACTTCCTACTCGCCAGAAAGGGCGAGTAGGACCTAAAAATAGCTCGTCCTCATCCATTCTCCCTCGCAAATGTGAGCCCTGAACCTGTTTTTAAGGATTTTATTAGTTTTGTTCTCACGTTTTCTTTCCTTACCTTTGTTTTGCCAGTAGCAACACCTACAGGGTAGCCTGGAGGTGGTGTAGGGGTTGCTGGGCCCCAGTTAAAAGCCCCATTTTATTTGGCCAGGACTTTTACTTTCCGGCGCCAGTGCTCTGTTGGGACACGCCCCCTCCTTTAAGAGGGTATTTAAACATGGCTACTTTCGCCTGCACAGCGGCAGCACCGCTGGTGCGCGGCAAGCTCGTCCGCCCCTGGACTGGGTCCAGGACCAGAACCCCTGAACCTTTTGCCAACGGTCATGAAAATCTAATTAAATACACAGGTAAGGCGCTACGTGTGCTTTGCACGCCGCAGCGCCCTCCTTGCACGCGACTTGATTTGATGTTGCCGGCAGATCCTGCGTCATCCACATGCCCAAACTGCAACAGCAACTTTTTAAACCAGGCCCTTGGGCCTTATGCCAATACTTGCGGTTCAACCCATATTAAAGATAAAGTGAATAATTTACATCTTGCACTAATTAATGCCCGTTCCCTTCCTAAACACATATTTGAAATTGCGGAATTAATAGATACAGAACATCATGATGGGTTTTTTATTACTGAAATCTGGGGCGATCAATCATGTAGCCATGGTTTTGGGGTCGCGGTTTCTAAGTACTACTCCCTCTTTAGGTGGGATAGACCTCTAAGGAGTGGGGGTCGTTTAGCTATAATCTTTTGCAGTGAATTAACAGCTTTCAAAGTTGTTATTAACTGGGAGGCATTTTTATTTACATTAAGCAGGTTAAATCAGAAATTATTCACCAAAATACTTGTATACCGCCCACCAGGGGCGAATAAAAACATTTTTACAAACCTTCCAAGTATCAGCGAGAAACAGCTTGCTATCTGACAACTTCTCCATTCTGGGAGATTTTAATTTCCACTTGCAAGCAGTAGAAGATAAAGATACGGCTGCTCTCCTCGATATTGCTAAGTCCTTAGGACTCAATCAGATTATAATGGAAACTACGCACTCAGCAGGTCATATTCTAGACTTTCTTTTTACTATAACCCTTTCATATAAATTATAAATGCATCTCCTTTGGTATGGTCTGATCATTATGTAATTATTTTTAATATTGAAAGTCCAAGCAGACTCTACCAATCAAACAAATCTTCTAAACCAATCATAAATAGGGCCTGGAACAAACTCAATACCGAATTCCTAGCTCACATATTAAGGCACAACCAACCCGAAATTCCTTTAGACTGAGAATTAGCGTCCAACTGTTATTCAGACTGGCTGTCTGATACCTTTCGAGAGCTTGCCCCCCACCAAATGCATATATTCCAAAAGAAAGGAACCATCAGCCCCCTGGTTTACAGACGCCCTGAGGCTAGAAAAGCAATCCTGTACAAGGATTGAAAGGAGCTGGAGGAAATATAACACACCAGACAAACTGGCCTGTAGGCTTGCACTAACTAGATATAAAGACCTTATTATGAACGAAAAAAGCTTTTGCTATGCCTCATTGATTGAGAAGACTTCCAATTCGAACAAGGAATTATTCCAGGTTGTCACTAAACTCGCATCAACCCCTAATAGTAATGACTCCTATCATAGGCAATAGTTCTGCAACACCTTTAGTCTGCACTTTTAAAGAGAAGGTTAATGAGATTTAAAAAAAATATGATAAGACTAACAATCACCTTAAGAGCAGTGGCGGCTCCTCCATATGGGCGTTTGGGCGCCGCCCTACTGCTATCTCGCAGTGGGAGAAGCAGAAACATAGAATGGTAAAAACTACCATTTTATGTTTCTGCTTCTCGCACTGCGAGAAAGCAGACGTGCCTGGTTGGGGGCAGGAGGGTGCTTGGTCCTGCTTGAGGGCGGGGGGGAGGGGGCGGAGTGGCTTGCCCACTGTTGTGGGTATTGCCTGTTTGTCCGGCCCTGGGGCCAACCGAACAGTCAATAGCCATAACAGTTAGCTAACCACTAACCCCCCCCTTCCCGCGAGCAGGACCGCCCACTCTCTTTTTAGGTCGAGCCTAGAACAGCGCAAGCGCTGCTTGCTCGACTTTTAGTAAGGGGGATTTCAAAGTGCTACCCACAAGCTTTTGCTGGCCTCAAGCTTGCGTGCACGCGCGTATCTGCCATCTGCCTTTCTTATGTTTAAGAAAGACAAGGGAACCCAGAAGGTATGCCGTAGGGACCTTGGGCAGTATCAAAAAACAGTGGTCCCTACTCGTGGACACAATGGTACACTAAACTGATAATCACACACCTGATAAGTGTTATGTCTTTTTTCCATCCGGACAAGGAATTTATTTAACAATTCTCTTAATAAAACAGAATGAGTACATTAATAACAAGTGGGCACAGCCATTCAGACAAAACAACGAACAGAATGGTAAAAGGAGCAAAGCAAACATATGTCTGTGTACTTGTAGTCAGTGTTACAGACAAAGATTGTTATAACCACACCATTGCATTTCACAATATTTTAAATGTCATATTGCATAAGGGGGTTTTTTGGTCGACGACGTTTCGATGCCTTAAGTTAAATGAGGGGCATCATCATCAGGACAAGATTATAGTCATTGTTGTCTTTAAATATTAGACTGCCTTTTAACGCAATTCTATACATTTACACAGTACATTGGAAAAAGGAGGAGAAAAGGGGAGAGAAAAAATTACATGAAATTAGGCATGTTGTATTTGAAAACTGCAACCTCATCTCTTCCATTAAAACAGAGTGTGTTCATGTGCTCGTAGTGAAGAAAAACGGCTAATTGTGGATCTCCGTGTCCAGGAATTCGTGAGACAACCGGGAAAGGACTTAATTGTTTGGAAGGGGCGTATTTGAGTGCCAGTGATGACAAAATAACGGCACATTGAGGAGCAAAATATCAAGTCCTGTGAGGGCAGACTATTTGGGCGCAGTGATGGAGACAAGTGTTCCAAATTTCGATGTGACTCTGTGACCGGAGTGAGATCGGTCGGAAATGTGGGCAGTGAAGTTCAATTAACCATGAAACAAAAATATAGACGGAGGCTGAACCGGGATCCGTGGCGCAGTCATGTAGTGAAGGGCACAATTGTTATGAGTGCAAGTGAACATTATACGGAGCATGCGACTGGGAAGAGTAAATGCATAAACCTACGCGTATTACAACAGGCAATGCATCGGATCAGCGGATACTGAGAACGATGGAGGAATCTGGAAAAATAATTTTTCAGCATTGAGACGGTCGAGAGCGACCAGAGGAGTGAGCGGCATGGCGTGCTACTGGTAGAATAATTACCGGTACTGCCTTGTCCAGCGAGGAGAGTTGTCTGGATCGGGAGCGTAATAGCTCGATCTGGGAAGAAAATTCAGTGGAGTCAATTACCCAGCGGGGCATGGAGGGACTGGAGTGAGAGGAAACGGCGCAAGCGGGTTACTTACATGCAGAAGTCAGCGGCGCTGTGGCAGATAGTGGGGGATCTGGTGTTAGAGAGCTCCCATGTGGCAGGTTTATTAAAAGGACCATGTGGTCTGCAGAAAGCGAAGATGGACTGCGGAGGTGGGAGCCGGTTAGGCTGTGAACAGTGAGAAAGGACTGTGGAAGTGAAACCTCTAGGCATGGTGTGCAGACGCGGCGGCCATCTTAAGGTGGTGAATATTGTGAAAAAAGTGAACAATGTTCAAGTTAATCAGGCACACTGCAGTACATAGAATAACATTTAGAGGATTATTTCTTGTAAGCTTTGTTTACAGTAGGGAGGTCCAATCTTCGAGACGAGTCAGGCCATTCCTGATGCTGTTGGTTTTAACGATCCAATGGAGTTCATCCTTGTTGAGCAAAAGGGACATGTCTGCTCCTCGAGGTGGGGGTTTGATGATTATCACAGTCCATACCAAGTCTTTGTCACTGTGACCTTTTTCTGAAAAATTTTCAACAAGCGGTGCATTAGCTGTCTTGCACCTAATCCTGCTTCTGTGTTGGCCAATTCGTAGTTTCACTTTCTGGCTTGTTTGGCCTATGTAAATGAGCATGCATGGACATAAAATAGCATATACAAGATTTGTGGAGTTGCAGTTAGAAAAGTATTTACGGTCAAATTTTATATTTCCATACTCAAAAGTTTTGCCTTCAATGGTTGAGTTGCAATATACACAGTTTCCACATTTTGAATGGCCCAAGAGTGGCGGCAGACCCCATGCATCATTTATTGTAGTTTTGAGGGGTTGCTGTGGTAGGGAAGTTCTCACTAGATGGTCCTTTATATTCTTTGCTCTTTTAAAAGCAAACATGGGGCGGTCCAGAGTCAGTTGACCTGCATTGAGAACAGGCCAGTGTTTCAACACACTTTTTCTGACTGCATTGGAAACCAGGGAAAAGGTGGTCACACAGATTAGCCTATCTTGTTCTTTCTTTTGTTTGGGTTCCAAGAGTGCTTCTCTTAGGCAATACCAAGCCCTTTTGAGAGAGCGACGTACCAATTTTCTGGGATAGCCACGGTTTCTGAGTTTCTTACTGAGTGTTTTGGCCGCTGTAAAGTAATCTTCTTTAAAATAACAGTTACGCCTGATGTGCAAAAAACTGGGAATAGGGGAGTGAGTCCCGTAAGGCCAGAGTGTGGTGGCTGCTGTATTCTAGCAGAGTATTGCGCTCTGTAGGCTTGCGGTGTAGACAAGTAGCAACTCTTCTCATGAAAAGCAAATCATTTTCTCCTTATTATCCCTGTACTCTTACGATACTTACACTAACACCAGAAATTATCTCGACAAACCTGTCTGATATCTTTAACATCATGTTTTCTACAGGTATATTTCTGTCTGTTTGGAAGCAATTCAGAAAAGGGGGTGGTGATGAACAGAGTGTCTGAATTGAGCAGACCACTCTTACCCAGTCCAAAGATCAGGGCTTGATCCATCACCGTTATTTATCTCACTGCCCCATCCCAGCTCAGAACCTGGCTATATGCAAATCAGTCTGTCCCTGGCCCAGTGCATCATGGGAACAGGGCAGACTAAACTACCAAGCCAATTCTTCACCAGAAAGGAGACAAGCTACCGGGGACCGGTTTCTGGCATTTCAGCCGTCTTCGGCCCGGCTTGCTTGAATCCTGATGGAGCAGTGAGAAAGGGACTCATGTCTGAGTATACCCTGCCACACCTATAGTGGCCAAAATCAATTCAGAAAAGGGGGTGGTGATGAACAGAGTGTCTGAATTGAGCAGACCACTCTTACCCAGTCCAAAGATCAGGGCTTGATCCATCACATCTCACTGAGTATTCTGCTTAATTCAGAAACTCTGTCCATCACCACCCCTTGTTGTTTAATTATTTTGTCCACCATAAGCGTGGAAGGGTATACTCAGATGTGAGTCCCTTGCTCATTGCACCATCAGGATTCAAGCAAGCCGGGCCAAAGACGGCTGTAATGCCAGAAACCGGTCCCCGGAAGCTTGTTTCCTTCCCAGTGAAAGAATTGGCTCTGTAGTTTGGTTTGCCCTGTTCCCATCATGCACTGGGACAGGAACAGACTAATTTGCATATAGCCAGGTTCTGAGCTGGGATGGTGCAGTGAGCTAAAAACCGGTGTTGGATCTAGCCCTGATCTCTTTACTGGGTGAGAGTATTCTGCTTAATTCAGAAACTCTGTCCATCACCACCCCTTGTTGTTTAATTATTTTGTCCACCATAAGCGTGGAAGGGTATACTCAGATGTGAGTCCCTTGCTCATTGCACCATCAGGATTCAAGCAAGCCGGGCCGAAGACGGCTGTAATGCCAGAAACCGGTCCCCGGATGCTTGTTTCCTTCCCAGTGAAAGAATTGGCTTTGTAGTTTGGTTTGCCCTGTTCCCATCATGCACTGGGACAGGAACAGACTAATTTGCATATAGCCAGGTTCTGAGCTGGGATGGTGCAGTGAGCTAAAAACCGGTGTTGGATCTAGCCCTGATCTCTTGACTGGGTGAGAGTATTCTGCTTAATTCAGAAACTCTGTCACCACCCCTTGTTGTTTAATTATTTTGTCCACCATAAGCGTGGAAGGGTATACTCAGATGTGAGTCCCTTGCTCATTGCACCATCAGGATTCAAGCAAGCCGGGCCGAAGACGGCTGTAATGCCAGAAACCGGTCCCCGGAAGCTTGTTTCCTTCCCAGTGAAAGAATTGGCTTTGTAGTTTGGTTTGCCCTGTTCCCATCATGCACTGGGACAGGAACAGACTAATTTGCATATAGCCAGGTTCTGAGCTGGGATGGTGCAGTGAGCTAAAAACCGGTGTTGGATCTAGCCCTGATCTCTTGACTGGGTGAGAGTATTCTGCTTAATTCAGAAACTCTGTCCATCACCACCCCTTGTTGTTTAATTATTTTGTCCACCATAAGCGTGGAAGGGTATACTCAGATGTGAGTCCCTTGCTCATTGCACCATCAGGATTCAAGCAAGCCGGGCCGAAGACGGCTGTAATGCCAGAAACCGGTCCCCGGAAGCTTGTTTCCTTCCCAGTGAAAGAATTGGCTTTGTAGTTTGGTTTGCCCTGTTCCCATCATGCACTGGGACAGGAACAGACTAATTTGCATATAGCCAGGTTCTGAGCTGGGATGGTGCAGTGAGCTAAAAACCGGTGTTGGATCTAGCCCTGATCTCTTGACTGGGTGAGAGTATTCTGCTTAATTCAGAAACTCTGTCCATCACCACCCCTTGTTGTTTAATTATTTTGTCCACCATAAGCGTGGAAGGGTATACTCAGATGTGAGTCCCTCACTCATTGCACCATCAGGATTCAAGCAAGCCGGGCCGAAGACGGCTGTAATGCCAGAAACCGGTCCCCGGAAGCTTGTTTCCTTCCCAGTGAAAGAATTGGCTTTGTAGTTTGGTTTGCCCTGTTCCCATCATGCACTGGGACAGGAACAGACTAATTTGCATATAGCCAGGTTCTGAGCTGGGATGGTGCAGTGAGCTAAAAACCGGTGTTGGATCTAGCCCTGATCTCTTGACTGGGTGAGAGTATTCTGCTTAATTCAGAAACTCTGTCCATCACCACCCCTTGTTGTTTAATTGTTTGGAAGCAAGCCTCCGTCCTTCCTCTTATTAAAAAACAAAACAAATCCGAGCTGCATGGACCCCAGCAATTATTGTCCAATATTATGTCTTCCACTTCCTTTCAAAATCATTTAAAACAAGGGGCTTGTGCCTGGCCCTACACACAGTAGCCTTCACCACAGTGTGAACAAATATTGCATGCAAATATTAAAATTGTGATGGTTATTGTATAGTTTCAGTAAAATTGTTTATGGCTGAAATAAATAGGCCAAATTGCTTACCAACCATTGTTTCCGTCAGTTGGTATGTGTACTTTTATAGGTTTACATCAAAAGATTGAATACTATTCGTTAGACACAAGGATATTTAGCTGTCTCTACATTGTGCAGGGAGTTTCACATTTCCCTACATGCCCATGAGGTTTCAAGACATTTCAATGTGGATTTTCATTAATAATATCGTACATGTTTTAGGATTTGTAGACATTCGTTGTGAAGCACGGAGTGGCTTTTATACTTTGTTACATAAAGTAGTTGGTTATGGCGCCAACCCAAAACTGTTTTCTTTTTTTTCCTTTCTACCAGAGTTGGACGTTTCTAGATTTTTTTCACACTCCAGATGTTTTTTTTAGATGTGTTTTTTTAATATGTGTGTACATGAAGGAGACTCAGCACTTACATTTCTTGTAAATATGCCTTTTTCCAATCTCACCATGTTGTCTTCTATTGTTTTGGTGCTTTGATTTGTATTTCCGTCACTCTTGACTCATAATAACTTTTGCTTGCAGTATCAGCTTAGAGTCTGAGAATATGCTGACATTAAGTCGTTATTTAGCACACACACCTAAAAATATCTCTATAACTTGAAATACTGCTAATATTTTTGTACTTAAGGCCACACTATCATAGACGAGACACGTTTGTGGAAATTCCACAGTGGTTTGTCATCCTTATTTTAAATGTGTATAGATTTCACCTCCAAAGAAACATACAAAGTGCTCCTTTCTGAGTGTGGTACTGTCTGCAATGCACTTTACAGAGAGGCACAATGGCGGAAATGTGCTGGTTGCGCATTGCCTACTGCAGATAGATGGGGGTTTAATCACACTTGTATGCTGGTATTTGAAAGCTGTTGTAATGTGCAAGGAATTATGCACTGGTGTTTAAAATACTTGCTTTCTTTACAGTAAACAGGGCGGCCTTTGTCAATGGCGTGATGTTGCTAGTAAATTGTGGAGAGAGTCCGCATTGTAGACCTGAATGGCTCTACAAGCCATCCCGATCACTGGTGCAATCAAGGGATAGTGACAGGTGTTCTACAAAACACGTGTGTGCTCACATTTATGACCATTAAACAAGCTTCAGTTCTGAAATGACGAGACTGAAGGAACCACAATGAGTCTCTTTGACGTTACATCACAGGCAGTGAAGGGGGACACTGCTGCAGAGTGAAGTTTTTTTCTTCACCCTGAGGGTGAGGGCAAATACGAAGAGTCCGATAGGAACTAGTCTCAGCAGCTGCTTTTTAGATCTGCCGTTGCTGAGTACCAGAAGGACCCGGCCGACTTAAAACATTTGGCTCATGGTCAAAAACAAAAGCTCTAACATGTTTACCCAAGTCTTACCTTTCATATTAGTCAACAGACGTCATTCAGGCAAGAGAACTCCAGATTTTCTAAGCAAAAAAGTGGCTAATTTTTGTCTGTCTCCTGCATGAAATTGCCTCTGCTTCACCAGAATTCAGGAGGATGGGTGCCTTTTCCCGATTCAGTTTTTTCTTTTTAAATCTCCCCCTTACCTCTTCTGAAACATTGACATGTGTGCCCATCGGTTCCCGACCTTCAGCCATGCTCTTAAATGAAAGCTGATCCCTGGAACCTCTGACGCCGACTCCGCTTCTCACCAGGGAGTGGGAGACAGGTGCAAGGACTGCCGGATTCCGCTTTTCCCCATGCGGGGGGACTGGTGCATGGACTGCCGGACTATGCTTTTCACCAGGTCCTGTATTGTAAATCCACCGATGCACTGTGTGTTAAACCAGGGAGCAGTGGTTTGTTGGCTGGATTCAGAGTGGTTTAGCTAATTGTTTTAATTCTGTCCTTTTTGAAAATTATTCAGCCTTTGAAATAGGAATCGGTAAAACATTTGTGTCGCCCACTGACCCATGGTACAGGCGTCTTTAAAACCCGGGCGGCTGGCCTAAGTCCACAGGTATTAAACATTGGCAAGAACAGAGCAGCCTGAAACCAGGACCGTTGGTATGGCGATAAACGGGTCATGAGGATCGGGCAGAGGTCGCACTTCAAGCTACCCTGACCGGGGCCATAACCCGAGCAACACGGACCGGGCAGAGGTTCCGAACTGAAGAACCAGGACTGGACAGCTCCGAACCAAGAGCGTGTAAAGGTGAGACGCAACCCGCAGCACCGGGAAGTCGTAGACTGAACGACCGTGTGTGGAAAGGGGTTTAGGGGAGGCGCATAAGCCACCCACCACGATGGTGGATCCGCGAAGGCCTCGCATGGGCTTGCAGCACTGGTGGGTGGCAGACACGGTGCACACTGGAGCTCTGATCCCCGGGTCGGGGCACTGATTCCAGAGTAGAAGCAGGCTCATATACACTCTCAATGTGCATGAAAGATATTGTTGGAAATTAGCATTGTCCACTCACCGTCTAAACAAGTGGCAGTTCTCGCGATTGCTATCGTAAAACAAAAACGCCCGCGAGTGGTGCGCGCGTGCCACCGCGAAACACGTGGTTTCAATTATTACACCCGTGTCTGGGCACAATAATTGAAAGCACATGGTCTTTGGTGCACGTAACAGACACCAATAGGCCATGGGCGGAGCAATGCGCCTCCTTCGGCCTATTGCGTGCTGGCTTTCAAAAAAACTCACACCAAGGCCAATAACTTGCCAAAGAAGGAAAGGCACATGCTCCTGCCATTCCTAGGTCAGTCTGCTAAACCCAGTTTTTCACCTACTAAATGTCTTGTGCTGCGCGGCCAGTGCTGCGCACTGCAACGCTAGGCACGAGACTTAAAAATCATGAACATAGATTTATCCAAATATTTTCAGGCTCATCAAATTCTAGACTCAAAACAGTTTGGATTCTGACCAGGACATAGCACTGAAACTGCCCTGGTCAGAGCAACGGAAGTGATAAGGATGACAATAGATAGAGAGGGATCCGCAGCCCTTATCCTTTTGGATTTATCGACTGCGTTCGATACAGTGGGCAATACATTCCTGATTCACCATTTAGCACCGTTTCGTAGAAATAGGGATTAAGGAGAAAGGCCCTGGGTCTGCTTTCCTCCTTTCTCACAGACAGGAAACAAACGTTCACGCTGGGTAAATTTGAATCAACACCATATACTCTACCTTGTGGAGTGCCACTGGGATCGTTGTTGAACGCTACCCTTTTTAATGGTTGTGTGGCTAAGTTGTCCCCACTTATCACAATTTTTAACTTGAAGCAAACTTCCTATGCTGATAACACAATTGGTAGACCCTGCCTCCAATAAGGATTCTTCAGGTCCGCAAAGATGTCAAGACTGTATTGAAGCAGTGAACTGTTGGAGGAGCAGACACTGTTTGAAGTTCTATTCGAACAACAGAGGTTATTGTATTTGGGAATCCCTCCTCAGCCAGGTCCCCTAATTGGTGGCCAGAACAACTGAGTCAACCTCCAATTCCTGTCCTTAAAGCTAAAAGCATGGGAGTCATCATTGATGACAAACTCAATATGGGTGCCCAAGTGTCCTCTGTGGTATCATCAGCCTACCACATCCTTAGAATGACCAGAAAAATATTGCCATACATTTTCAATAACTTCAGAAAAAATGTGATCACTGCATCAGTCCTTTCAAAACTGGACTACTACTGTATTTAGTTCAATGTGCTAGAAAAGCATGCAGGTAGGCTGCAACTAGTGCAGAATGCTGCAGCCAGAATGCTCCTGAATCTGCCTAAATGTCATCCTATCTCCCAGGACTCCAATAGCTATATTGACTTCCGAACCGTAGCCGGGCTAAATTTGAAGCCCTATGCCTTGCACATAAAGAACTTTACACTACAGGTCCAAAATTTCTTAGGAATGGGTTCAGATGGTACATCCCTAATCGATCTTTACGATCCGCAAATTCTAAAACATTAGTAATTTCCAAAATAAAAAAGGCAAACTGGGGAGGCAGGAGTATCCCTTTCTGCACATCAAAATTATGGAATAGCATCCCAGCATGTATCAGAGCCATTCCTTCCTTGTTGGCATTTAGGAAGGAGATTAAGACCTGGCTCTTTAACAATGAAATGTGTTAGCATGCTCCGCTTTTCTGTCAGCAGCAAGACACCCAAGGGTAATTTCATGCTTTACAAATTTCCTTAGCATAACATGTTTTGAAAGTGTACCAACTGGTCAAGTGTGTGCTTGCCTAAATGCATGCCTTTGCATACTGTTACCAGGTTCTAGATTGTATACTTCGCTTCTGAAAATGATTTTAGCACCCTAGCACTGAAATGAGAACGCTGTCACAGCATTTCATCAATGAAGATTCTTATGTTCAATATATTGTTTACTAATAGTGGCTTTTCCCAAGAACGCTAATATGAAACAGACCTACCTCTGTGTTCTGAAACATGATGAGATGGATCAGGATTTTTTAAAAGCCACAATAAGTTACTTGCATTCTAACTTCTGTAGTTTTGTAGTGTATTGTATTGTAATTGCATTTATATAGCACTTGCACCCCACAAAGGGGTAGTAAGCTCTCAAGTGTTGCAATACAATACCCCTGAATATTGCTCTCCTATGACTGATGTAAACTTCTGCCACCTTGTAGTAAGATTACACATCGCTATTAAAAGTGACTGTAAAAAGTGCCATATTCTGTACTTTTTATGGTCTAGATTGACAGCTCAACGGTCCCCAGACAATTTAGTCCATGAAAAATCCTAAATGTTACTAGACTTGCAGGTCTAGTAACTTGAATATTCTACTCGACCTAACTGTAATGTGACCTAACTGTAATGTACCTGACTGGTAAACTGGTCTCAAATCGTGTGACATTAGGGAAATATTAAATTTTATGGAGCTGCCTTTTTCTTTATTATCACATATGAGAGAGCACGTTCAAATATGCGAGTTCAGTATTTCTGCTGTTACAAAAACATCTTTTTGATTTAATAGACTAAACGTTTGCTCCATGTATAATGCGAATCTGGCCTAAATATAGGGTACCCAGGACCCCTGACTTGCCTCTTAGTTTACTAATAGCATTGTCATCAGGGCGTAACCGGAATATTTCAGTTAATTTTTTTAAAACTCACTGTTAAAAAATATATTACTAAAGCATGATGAGGTTTTGCAGTCAGTTACAGACAGCACATTTCCCATGGAAATTGCCACAAGCTTTCCCACTAGCATGCTGTTTTACTGTTAAAACTATATAGTGGATATGACTATTGATGAGTATCCCCTGGAAGAGAAACTATGTTCGGAAATAGGAAATATTTATCATTTGCATATTAGCAAGTAAAGTACTCTGATTTGCTTTCACCCTTTAAAAATCTTTTTTTCACAATACAAAATTACAAAAATGTGCTTTCATAACTTCTGAAATATATTTCGAAATGTTCGTACAATTCACTTATTAGCTCTTTAAATGTGTTAGAAACAAAACTTGACATCTTACAGCCTCTCATTTCACAGGCTTAGCACGATTGTCAGGCATCTCACTTTACAAAAACCTCTAACTTCGCGGTCAGAGAAAGAAAAAAAAATATATGAAGACAAACTAACTTTTGACCTCTGTTTCTGAATGCCGAGAAAATATAACCGGCTAAAAACACAATTTAAAGACATTTTATTGCTCTTTCACTTTGCTCTTTCACTTTGTGAGTGAACATAACATATGTTATTTGTCAGCTTACCAGAACGTGCTAGTAGACCCAAAAAATAGCTTGCACTGATGACATCTGGCTCACCATAGCGAGTTGGCGAGTAGATTTCTCGATATCTGCAATTATGTATCGCCAGGAGAGGGGCATTTGGATCCACTCGCATGTTGGGAGGCAGAAGTACATGTTTTGATTGGGCAGAAGTTGAGCACTTGCACAAAAAAGTGCTTGACCTCCACAAAGCTGTGATCATTTTGAGGTCTCGGCTTGCCAGTGCGCTTGCGCTTTGCTGGCGGAGATTATAGTAAGGGCAAAAGAACAGTCTACCAATGGCGGATTAGCCACAGTTCATGCGAGCTATGCGCATGCACAAATCAGCCACGTCACACCACCACATCACACCACCATTTGTCTGTGCCTCCATCAGACTTCAAAGGATCCGCTCCCCAGTCCCGCATCAGACTTCAAAGGAATGCGCTCCTGCTCCGCTCCCCCGCCCCGCAATGCCAAGAGCTTGTTGTTATTTGTTCACCCCCATGGATCACCATGATTATTTGTGGCATACAAACTTCTCCCCTTATAAGCTCTGCATGCAAGTGTTCGTGTTTCCTTTCCCTTAATCAGCGCAGCGCCTCTTCACGGCCACCCACGTCATCTTTCACACCAGACCACTTACATTTTTTTATCGTATTTCCTGATTAGTGCCCACATAGGTACATGCAACAATGCGCTAGTCCTCCCATCTTAAACTTGGTTTTCCTTGCATTACAACCGAAATAAACAGAGACAACAGAGGAATTTCGATTTGCGAGAGCTGACTCTGCTCTGATGTCCACGACGTGCTGCCACTCTGCACCACACATTAACTCTGGCCACTGCACGATGTCGGCTACAAAAGGCAGAACCACTCCTCCTATAAACGTAGCACGTCTGTGCTGCTTCTTCAACCATGGCCTGGGCTTTAATCAACATGCAAGCATTCCCATAATGTACGAAATCACCTTTATTTAGTTTCAGCTACAGCCCCTCCCCCCAACCCCCCAGTAACAGATTTGCTTTCGGCGTGAGGCGATGTTTTGGGTTTTGTTTTAGTCTAGCTTCCCCACATTTGCTCACCCGCATTATTCTGCACGCCACACTCTGCTGCACGCCACACTCTGCTGCACGCCTCACACTGCTGCACGCCTCACACTGCTGCACGCCTCACCCTGCTGCACGCCACACACTGCTGCACGCCACACACTGCTGCACGCCACACACTGCTGCACGCCACACACTGCTGCACGCCACACACTTGCTTTGACCAGGTCTGAAAATTTATTGTGTGTAAAGGAAGGGAGAGGCCGGGTTAGAGTATTCTTGGATTGTTGCTTTGTTAAAAGGGTAGCTCTGATGCTTTGTCTTTGTTTTAAGTATGAGTCCAATGTGTCTGCTTAGTCTGTGTAATGATTTGCCAATTTGTTTGTGAAATCTTGAGCAATGGGATGACCTCCTTCTATGCATTTTGGTGTATGAAATTCATTGAGAATGTTATAGAATTCTTTATTTGCACATTTAGCATTTTTAATTCTGTAGGACTAGTATATTTTCTTTGCTTTTTTGATAGCTGACTTGCATAATCTGTAAATCTACTGTAGGTGAAGTTTGTCTTGATTGGCGTTTGTTTTGAGCCAGGCACGTTGCAGCTTTCTAACTTGTTGTTTTAACTCTTTTATTTCTCCAAGGTGCTTGTTTTCTTTTGTTCTATTGTCTGTTTTTTTTAGTATTATCAGGATGTTAGTTGTGTTTCGGAGTGTTCCAAACTGGGTTTGTTCCACTGTCGATAGGTGGGTGCATGTAAGGTTGTTTTAGGTGCGTCAATTAGTGTTGTTTTATGTTGGAAGGCAAGCAAATGGTGATCTGACCATTTGACTGGAGTCATTATATGAAAAGTAACTAGTTCTGTATTCACAAAAATGACATCTAGGATGTGTCCAACAATGTGTGTGGGTGTGTGGGTGATCTGATGCAGGTTCAGTGTGTCTAGGCAAGCTGTGATTGTTTTGGATTCGTGTTTACTACTTCTGCCTTCCTTTGAGATTAGTTAAACAGCTGTGCTGCGAAATTATTGTGAAATTATGACATCTCACTTGGGGGTCTTTGAAGACATTCATGTAATATCTAACCAGATATAAAAGGCAGGATTTTATGGTGGTGGTTAATAAAGGTCCACCCAGGGAATAAGTGCAGTGGCTGACAATGTGTAGGAGATTAATAGTACCGTGTGGTGTCTGTGTCCCTCTTTATGATTTTACTTCACAAATAAAAAAAAATCAAGAAATGCCATTATAAAGCTGTTTCTTTCTTTGGATTCACAACTGGAATAATATTTTATTTAGTGGCAATTCCCCCTTTTACCATTTGCAAGCGCTTTACATAACAGCTGTAACTACTCAAAACTCTGACCTCAGAAGAATGGATGTTTGAGTCAGTTTTGTTAAGACTAAAACAAAGCGGACAGTGGAACCTTCTTTATACATGCACCTAACCAAGATTACCCCAAAGGTATTCTAAGCGGGGGTTTGTGTGCACTCCGAATGACCATCCACCATCACAGTGGTAGTTCTACATATAACTTAACATAGTTTTATACATACGCTCAGATGCACCACATATAGAATTTGTGAAAGATATTTATCACAAAACTTATTACAAAGACGATGCAAGTAATGTCCAAATTTTTTAGAAAAAAATACACTTTATTGTTCCATTTATGTTCAAGAACAGCCGACTCGTTTCGTCCCAAAAGGGACTTCTTCAGGGCTGTATCATAATAAAACAAAACATACAATTAAAATCATGACAAATTGATCTGCTCAGCCGAGCAGTAATAGTCACAAGCTAAAAGAGGACAGGTTTTACTGGCATTGCAAAGGTTCAATTCTGTCAGAACATGCATTTGGCACTTTTGATACCAGACCCTTGAGCCACAGGTTCCCCAGGTGTGGAACCATTTTCTTTTTTTAATTTAAAAAGAGATACAAGAAACACAACAAAGTTTTTACACATTCAATAGAATTGATCTCAGTTCATTCCTTATATATATCTTTTAGGGAGGAGGGTGAATTTCTAAAGGAAATTTGAGTGGCAGCACTACGTAACATAAAGAAAACTAGGAAAAGGTGATATTGAAACCTACTGTGAAAGATGAATATGGGTGAAGTAACTGATCATATAAGATAAATAGCAGTTGCAATTGTTGGTGGAAGTAATATCGTCCGTACCAATCTAAATTAAACACGGAAGAGAATATAAGAATATGTGTATAAAAAAAGTGTATGAAAAACAACTGAAGGTAGAACATATACCCTCCATGAGCTAATGGGTTTCCCATCCCTTTTGATTAAAAAGCGACCAGGAATGGAAACTATATCAGAATAATAAAAACGTCACTCACAACTGAATAGATGTGGTGAAATATATCTGATCACTTTTTTGGAGGAGAGAGGATCCCTGGTCAAGGATATTGAAGGGTAGGCTTGTAGTGAAGACTGTGAATAAAGTTACAACAAAAAAGAAAAGAGCAGAAATTTTTAAGTATGAGTAAAAGTGTATCTATATCATTTGACCAATGCACTCCCTAGGCCTTTCCTTAATCGTCCAACCATTTGCAAGGTGTATGTGCATGTAGCACTATCCGAGTTGTGTGCCGTCTTTGGCCCCAATCAAGGAAGAGAGACAGCACGGGCAATAATGGACACCGTCCTATTTCAACAACTAACATGTTTGGAATTCAAAGGGTATTTACATAGCATAATACATGAATCGGGCGTAATCTACCCAGTCTCCCCTAGGGATTCCAAGTTAAAAAAGAGAGCATTCCCATACTGGAAGTGCTTACCCCTGATCGTCTTTAAGTCAAAAAACTAATTCTGTCTGCAGACTGGGCACCTTCCAGATGGAGTGCCCCTTGAAGCCTACGATAGAAAGAGTAGATATGCTAAAAAGTAAACTGGCCTTTAATGAATCTTAGGTTATAAAGGCCAGGCATGAGGAGGAAGGACATTTTTTACCTGGTATCCCAAGATGTAAGTCAGATCGACATTTTCAGTTGAGTCTGGGAGCCTTCCCTCTGACCACAGCCGATTCTGTAAGACATGAGGGGCAGGGTTAGATAACAGGGAGGATTCAGGGGGATAGACAGTGTGGATAGGGGGCAGCCTTGTCATGCCAGCGTAATGTGCCATTGCCTATAAAGAGGGCTCAAGCCGTCCATTTTAAGCATGAATTGTGCGTGGTCCTAAGTCTTATCCTAAGTCAATCCCATTACAGTGCCCTTTCTAATCTGCGTGAAATAACGCTAAATTGCCGCTTGCATGACAAGAGTAAATGAATATCAATTATATCGCGTATGACTGCGAGTCCCCCAGAAGTCCGTATATATGCATCCTCTCACAGACGAGTAAGGCAAGCCAGCGGATCAGTGTAGCGGATATCAATTCGAAAACGATATTTTCAAAGTAAGTACTACAATTGGCAAAGAGGGATCTGCAATAGCCGGTCATGGGAATAAAATACCAAGTCTGGCAAAGACGCATCTCATAAGTTATTCTGGGCCATAAGTTACTCTCGTGAACGCCTAATTCGCATATGCGCTTACCGCGGGAGCACGGAGTGTGCTCGATCAGTCTCCTCCGCCGATAGACGTTCCTCCAGTCCGTATAGCACCTGGTGGTGTGCGGTCACAGAGGACGTTACTTTATATACACTTTGAAATTGAAAAATTAGAAACACGTGTGTATTTAATCAAGGTAAAAGGACACCAAAACCTGTATTGCAGGATAAGGTTTGTAACGGCCGCCATCTTAGAGTGTGGATAACAAAGCCGGTAAAGTATGGCTGGCGTGTGTGGTGGACAAGAGAAGTAGTGTGTCACGTCCCACAGGTTAAGGTGTGATTTGACAATTATAGCTCTTACTGACTGACCGGGGGAGAGGGAAAAAGAAGAGAAAGATAAAGAAATGCAAAATTACTAGCGTTGAATTCAATTACGGCGAATACGTACGGCGGCCATGTTAGAACAGGAGAAGGGTACTATTGGGAAATCGAAAACGGACTGCCCAGAGGACAAAGTAATGCAATGTACCTGGCGTTAAAGTTAGTTATAACGAATACGTACGGCGGCCATGTTGGAACAGGGAAAGGGTACTATTGGGAAATCGAAACGGACAGTACAGTTACAGGGGAAAAGAAGGAATAAAGGGCCTGGGTGAAGGGGGACAATACAAGGGGGAATCCATGATATAATTTTCATTTGCACGTTGTGCTGCCTATGTTTCATACAGACATATTTATACCCATTTTTATATAGATAGATTTTGATGCTATACTTTACTTAAAAAGCTTAATTTGCAAGATAAAGGAGAGGGCAGACAAACATTAACAGGAAAAACAAGAACACCTCTACATTTTATATACGTAGTACATAATTGGGAAGAGAGACCATGGGTACTGGAGCCCTCCAGGTAGCTCCTTTACAAGCGCTTAATTCAGAGAGCCATTCGGTCAGACCAGGAGTTCATACATTTGAAGGCCCACGCTTCACCTTGAAATGAGTAGGTATTGCAGTTTGTCCATCCTGCATTCATGAGAGAGTAATTTAATCAGTATCTTCAAACCCCACATTGGCATAAGCAACACCAAAGCCAAAGACTAATTGAGAGTTTGAGAAAGGAATTATCCTACTACAGTAACCATTGAATCTGTGGCAAGTAAAATGTATTGGGTGGGCCCTTCTATCTCTCTCATTATTCAAGAAACTGTAGGAGGAGACAACCTGGCAAAATGTATTAAAGTGCTTTTGGTTCTCAATATTTTTGAGACTTTGTTTTTAAATCTACCAACAACAGAAACTATAAAATAAAAAACCTCAAAGGTAGCAGATGCACAGTACATCACATTGATCTAACCCTTTATAAGTTCCTGACTGGTGCGGCACACTTAATTGGCACAAGTAGTGATGCAAGTAGTTCAACTGAAGCATAGTACAAACATTGTGGGGGGTGGTGGGATCAACATAATCATAAACTAAAGCAAAATTGCTATTACAACAGGACTAGGTTGTGGTGCATAAGTGGCCAGTGATATGGACCACCCATTGCACTGCTAGAGTTATCAGAACACAGCACACATTTAATGTGCACTTAGCATAATGTAATTTGGTATCTTTTGTAAAGATGGTGTCATCGGTTAAAAGTATTCAGTAGAAGAATATGTTGCTTACCATCGGTAACACTCTTTGTGGTGGATCCTCTGTCTAAACAAATATTTTTGCCACCCTTCTACCTTCCCATTCTGTGAAATGGACTCTTTTCGACCTAAAAAGGGCCCAAATTTTAGATCTGCTTAGTGGTTTTTCAGCTCCGCGTTTGAGGTCGTGGATGATGTCAAGAAAGAAAATGACATCTGTGTGCGTTAGTGGAGCTTATATGGCTCCAGCTGTCGCTTCGGAGTTAGAGCATTGTTGGCTCTGAGCTGCATGGCACTGCCTACAGTATGCAGGAACTATGCCATAAAATTCTTCTGGATACAGTATGACACCTGGGGATATTCTAATCTAAAGGTAAGAAATCTGCAGTTAAAGTATGTACCAGAAACAGCATTACCAAAGAAAAGTAACTTGTTCCTTTCTGTCTTGATGCTCATTTTACTGGCATCAGCAATTAACTCAGCAGTGATGTTATTCTGGGTTTGAAGATGTTTTTGATATTTTGCTTAACCAGGAGCATATCGTAAGTGTTAGGTGAGAAAATCTTCGGTGATGTTTATGGATGGAAAACCTACCAGTAGGAGCAAGCAACTGAAAACATAAGTTCCAGAAACAGCTACACTAAAACAGATCTGTTCTGATAGTATTTCTCACAGCTCACATCAGTAAATGTGAAGTTCTGAGTTGGTACGTTTTGAAAGTGGATATGAGTACCTAACATGGGTCTTCAATCCCTACTAGTTCATAATTATGTTATTGGTTGGCATGTAAATACAATAAACATTCTGAAATAATTACTCTTCCCTCTTGGCTATATAACAAGTACGAATAAATAATGTGCCTTGCACAACAGAATCCCACCATCTGAATTGTGCAAAGAAAGACACAGCTGTTTCTGCTAACATTTACCTCTTTGTGAATGGGCCTCTGGTCTGTATTTTGGGAAAATGAATATCAGCTATGCGGTGGAAGCTCCTCTTCAGTTTCTTGTGTACTCCCTTGTATTTACCATGTTTATATTGACTGATTCAATTTATAAAATTGAACTTTTGTTACTGGTACATTTGGATTCTCTGTAGAACATTTTATTTAATGGGCTCTATGTCCTGCATGGAGTCAGTATCATCTTCACATTCTAGAGACATAATTCTGTTTGACAGCCCACTTATCTAAATTTTTCTCTGTCATCTCAAGAACTGTCCTTTTCTTAGTTGAATTATTCTTGACTATCTGACTTTCAGATGGTGAGGTGGTAATCCAGTAAGAATCTTTACTAGTGGTATTTTTTATCAACCGTGTTTTAGATTATGATGAAGACTCTGATGTGCTTCAATATTCCAGTTTGCTTACTGACAATGGTGCTATTAGCGTGATGACTTTTAGCGTAATTGTCACTTGTTGTAGAATGAGTGACAGAGTTGGGGGTGAGTAGGTGGTGAGGGAGAGATGTGTAAATCAGGCAAGTGTCTCTAATTGTATGCTACTAAGTTAGGATGAGTGGGTTAAAAGTTTGTGGTTACCTTCTAAACTTGGTGTTGTCTTCGTCTGTAGGTTTGTGCAGTCAAGCCAGCTGGCCAATCACATCCGGCATCATGATAACATTCGGCCGCATAAGTGCAGCATTTGCAATAAAGCATTTGTGAATGTGGGTGACCTTTCCAAGCATATTATCATTCATACTGGTGAGTCACTATTCAGCCTATTCTTCAATAATGTCAATGATGCTAGACAAATGGGGATGAGATAGGTAAATGGGGTATTCCCAGAGTACTCAGAAGAAAGCACAGTGGTCTCTGCTAAACAGTTTGCATCATGCTAATTGAACAAATGGTGTTGTTAATAAGACTGGAGTGATTTTGTAAAACGAAAATGGTCTGAGACAGCCATTCTATATTTGAGTGGGACGGGTGTGACCATGGTATTGGACCAAGAGACATGGGGGTTCAAGTTAAGTTTATTTGATTTAGTTCTCCGCTGAGAACAACAAATATTTAATACATAAAATGTACCTTTAAAATGTAACAATAAGTTGATAAAAATCATCATTCTAGTACATAGATTAAAAAGATTTTGAAAATTGGAATAGATTGTAGCAAACATATTTATTTGGCGGTACCTTACAAACGAAATCAAGGTCTGAACTGAATACATTTTACATTGTCTACAAATGGGTTGTATAAACCTTTTTCTTGCTTCTACAACTGTCACATTTGGGCAAACAAATAACATATTCCAGATCTTGCTTCCTCCATTACATAGATTACAGTAAGTGGTAGTTTCTTCTTTTGCGATCCACTTGTAGGTAAGAGATTTTAAATGGAGTATCGCAAGCCGGAGTAGTATAATCGATCTCCTGACACCGTGCTTTAGGTTAAAAAATATATACTGCTGTATTTTCCTATATACAATTGTTTCAGCATGATTTTTATATAATGTCAATTTGGAGCAATGCTGTGTATCGAGTTCAAAGCTTAACCTTGGTGTCAGATGTTTTAAAAAGAGTTTCAGTTGGGCAGGAGTCCAAGATTGCAACATATTAATATTAGCACTTGATATTTTAAAAGCAATTTAGACATTCCAGCAAAATACATATTTCAGAGAACCTTTATCGAATGTCTCTATTTTTAAAAGGGATCGTAGCGTTCCTTGTTCCGCATGGATGAGGTTATATGCCCATCTAATAATACTGCTAATTCCTCTAGCATAAGAGCTAACTAGAGCTTGTACTGGGACTGCTTGAGACATCTTTGTAAATTTCCGGAGACTTTCCCTTCTTTGAAGTCCAGATATTTCCATTGATTTAATGGTATGTATTCAAGCGCTTATGCTAGTACTGGCGGAATCTTGGCACTATATACCTGAAGAAGAGAGAAAAAGTGCCTTTGACCGGTCGAGGCATATAGTCTAAGAGTGACCCACATCGACTTTCCGGTTCAGATTCTGTATGTGAAGCAAGTTTTGCCGTGATTTAGAGAAAATTCTCCCTAAGTAGGTGTATTCGCTTGCCACTTCTTACAGGTTGCTCCCTAGGGTCAATTTGTAGTTAGCATACAGTTTCCTTCCCGAAAATTGAACTATTTGTGTTTTTGCGGGGTTCGGTATTAAATAGTTTTCTTCAGTGTATTCATACAGTGCTTGCAGATTCCTTTGGAGGCTAAATGGTGTTAAATCTAGAATGACTACATCGTCTGCATACATCATGGTATGGATTATGTGCAATGCAATGCAATTTTAGGAGGAAAGTTGCAGATTTCTGTGAAGCTTTCCGGCAGATAACTAAGATATACAGAAAACAGTAAGGGAGCGAGAAGGCATCCTTGTCTGAGGTCGTTTGGTGTAGGTATTGGGCTTGTTAAACCTTTCTCCCTCCCCATTTGGACTTGACACCAAGTCCCAGAGTATAGTGATATTATTGCACGGAGTAGGTTATCCGGGATGCCCATTTTACAAAGTTTTCTCCAAAGCGTTCCTCTATTCACCCTGTCGAATGCGGTCGTAAAATCGACAAAAGCAGCATACACTACCTGAGAATTTAAGGTAACATATTTGTTGATTATTGTTTGCAGCACAGCAATGTTGTCAATGGCTTAGTGTTTTGGTCTAAACCCAGCTTGATATAAAGGAATTAGACCTGATGAAAATGCCCAGTCTTAAGATGATCTAGTACTGCTGCTGCAAAAATCTTTCCTGTTGCGTCCAGGAGAGCTATCTGCCTGTAGTTACCGGGTAGCAACCTAGAGCCCTTCTTATGTATTGGGATTACAATGCTCCCCTTCCCAAGATTTTGGAATTTCCCCTGTGTCAAAGATATGGCAGAAGAAGGGAGCTAAAAAGTTCTCCATTCTTTGGGATCGATTTGGAGGACCTAAATTGGAATTTGGTCTGGATTTGTTGCTCCCGACGGTTTTGCCTTTTTTATATATAACTCAATTAGAGAGGAAGATGGACTCCATTATCTAAGGTATTTACTCCAGAAATACTTTCTGCTCCGTTTGTACTTTCAGGTCTTTTATTTAATTTATATAAGTTGGTTAAATATGTTGCCCATTCTGAAGGGGGTACTGGGATAGCTTCTTATGATTTTTTTGTGCCTGTTCCTTTGGCGATTATATTACAGTACGCACGTTGGTTATTCTGTTTTGCTACTGTCTGGATATCGATCCAGTTTTTATCCTGCGTTTCTTTACAACTTTTTCTTTTTTCTCTCCTGCGTCTTTTTTTCAGGTTGTTAATTTCTAGTTGTTTTGAGGCAGAGTATTGGAGGAATTGAGACCTTATTCATTTATTTAATTCCGTGGCATTAGTATCTGGAATCCATATTTTATTTTGTTTCACTCTTCGGCCCGCTTTATTAGATTTTCTTGCAGAGATTGTACCAGGTTTTTGATGACTACTTCAAAGTTTGTAATCGAATTTGTAGAGTATGTTATCTCCAATGGGCAAGCCATCTCGATTGCTTTAATAATTTTATTGAGTGCCCTTGAATTCTACTGAATCCTTCCTTGGACCTGGGTCACCAAGAGGTACCTAATGCTACTTGAGTATGTAAGTTGTGTTTTCCACTCTGTTGCTAATCGAAGTATTGCATGATCACTTCCCGGTGCATAGTTAATATTAAGGCATAAGACTGAACTGAACAGATCCAAGCTACAGATCATATAGTCCAGGGTTGAGGTACTGGAGCTCCCTTGACTTGTGGATGACGCCGGAATATCACCTTCAACGTTGCCATTTAGTATTACTCCGATTAGCATTGGAAGTGCGGCTAGCAAGATTTTACCTCTTTTTTCAGCTTTATTTTCTTTGGGGAATAAAGGAGTGGAAATTCTCAGGGCTTATTCTTTTTCATAGTATACCCATTTTTCGAGTATCTCTTGCGATATTTTTCTATTAAAGTCGCCTGTTATGAAAACTAACGGGTAGCCTTGTCCGTCTATTACCTTTTCGATTTCGTCAAATATAGCTATGGCTAGTGTGGGGTTCTCTTCAGTGGCTGAGAATGCCTTCTGTCTCTAGCTGAGGCAGACATAGCATTGTTGTCTGGACATAGTGCCAGCAATATTGAAGACTCCTCAGTGATCCCTAAAGCGATCACAGAGGTCTAAGATAACCATGTGCATATGTATTGTATTGTATTGTATTGCGACTTAAATAGCGCACGTGTCACCCGAAGGCATCAAGGTGCTTGCCTTGGGAACCCGTCCTGGCTTTTTCCCTTGAGATAACCCCTACTGGGCATCCCCAAGGTGAAAGCCAGGCATCCCGCAGCGGGTGGGCCGCCGTAGTGGAGATTAAGCAAGCTATTGCCCAGAGTTGCAGTGTGGGACCCCATGATTAGAGTAGGCACCGAGGCGAGAATTATCGAGTCCGTGGACATTATTGGGCTCAGGACCCTGCCGCGTCGGGAATTGAACCCTGGTCCCGGGCCAGACCTCTGCATCAGGGTCTGCCGCTCTAATCAGTGAGTCCTGAAGGGTAGTGGGGCGTAGGAAATTAGTGAGACGTCAGTGGGCTGAGCTTGCATGTGCCTTCATTCCCATAATTGTTGGTGTCTTCAATGGCTTTGCCTTCATTTGTTATCATCAAGGTACTTCACAGCTTGATGCCTAAATGGGACCATAGGACCTGATGTAGAGTTTGACAGAGCGGGTACTCCATTGCAACTGCAGTGTAATAACATCTCTGTCAAACCCCCGCCTGCCCGCCCTCCGGGTTTACAGGCAGGTGGACCTTTACTATGTCAGCAATGAAGCCTACTTTTGCTTCCTTGCTGACATACTCCTCTAACAGACTGACAGAGTATGGGACGTTGGATTTATGGCCAAATGACGAATGGCCAGTTTCTACTCTGCCTTACCGCTGTGAAACAACTGGCTGTAATGGACAGTGAAAATGTTTAAATGATCCCACAACTCCCATGGTGTGGGAGTCACTTGGTTTACTTTTTTCATTAAAAAAAGCAAACAGTATCACGCTTTGGGATTTCGTTTTTGAAAAAATAAAAACAAATCTAAAGTTTGATGGGTGGCAGTCATGTTTGACAGAGCCATCGGTCAAACTTTTAACACATTAACAGGAGCCGCTTAAACAGCAGTTCCTCCCAATGTTAAGAGATGTCTGCTGGGCTTGCTAACCTCTCTAAATGTGGAGGAAGGGTACTCCGTCAAGGCGACTGACTGAGTAAAGCTTATCCTCCGCAGTCTAGATCAGGACATGTGGATTCTTCTATGCACATTGTTATGTAGCTTACAGTTAGTCTCCATTTTACCTTTTTATTTTCAACTTAGTATAGTTTTCCTGTGGTGATTTGCACATGGTTTTCCTATTGCAAAAATGTTCCTTGCATGCAGTTATTTCTTATGGATATTATCGTCTTGTAGGTTGCACAATTAGATCCAGGGTCTCACAACTGAGAGCACAATGCTTGTTTTTTTCTCATTTCTTTTTTTGCTTCTATGAGATGATTTCTCCCCAGACTAATTACATAACTTGTCTGCACCAGTGTGATACGCCTGCCATTTTTTATAAAAATCACACCCATGCTGAAGTCGGTGAAAGGTTCACTTTCCGCCGGAGTCATCATGGAACGCTGCTGTGAGTTGTGACGGAGATGCAGTTCCGCTGTCCCTGACTTTCATCCTAAGAAGGTAGATAACCATATTAGAGAAGTGTGCAGGCTTGCACACTGACTGATGTATTAGTTAATGCACAGAGGCCTTCTTCCTGACGTACAGTACTAAGGTATGGAGTTAGGTCATTCCAATAGGCCTAGCATGTGGTTGCTCCCAACATTCTCTCTTTAGCATAGGGATATTATTGATAAATAGGTGTAACCCTAGTAAAAAAAATGAGCATTGAACATGCTTGAATTGTTTGTGTTTTTCATAATTCTAGTAATGGTTATAATAATCATATCTCCTCTTTCTGGTGATTGCAATTCATGTTTTATTTACAAAGAGCTTTTTAATAAACATTTCACAATGCAATATCTTATCTTTTCTTTGTGACACTTTGGACATGCAAAAGTGCCAAAACGAAAGGGTTAGATTTGTTTCCATGAGTTCTTTGGTAATCCAAGAGTCATGTTCTAGATTACTGACGACATCCACAACTCTGTAGGTTTTGGATTGTTGATGCAGGACTGTGAGTTTGCCAAATCTACCAATAATTACTGATTTATATACGATTCAGACTCTATTATGAAGTTTTGTTATATATGCACTGTCCTACTGGAATCATAGGAACCATATAACATGCAACCCAATTTAGTCTGTCCTGTGAAGGTATTCTGCGCACAATTTTTGGGTCACTCCATGTCTTCCATATTTGAAAAGGTAACGAGTCTCTCCTTTATTATTTCAAGCAGGGGAGAAACCTTTCCTGTGTGACAAGTGTGGCCGCGGATTTAACCGAGTGGACAACCTGCGCTCCCACGTAAAAACTGTACACCAGGGCAAGGCTGGAATGAAGATTCTGGACCAGGGAGAGGAGGGGGATGAAGATGAGGATGAGGAAGAGGAAGAAGAGGTCAACATTGTCACTGTCTCATCTGATGAAATGGTTACTTTGGCAACTGAAGCTTTAGCTGCCACAGCAGTCACACAGCTGACAGGTAATTGCCGGGATCAATTACTGTGGCATTCCTCATAAATATTTCTCTGGAAAACAATGTTTTGTCCCACCCACTTGTATAACTGCCTACGTGTGTCTGCATGCAATTGTGACTGTTGCTACTTTTACTATGTCTAGCTGTCTGTTATTACTTTGTGGAGGGCACACTTTTGGCAAAATAGATTTTATGACTGGCAAGAGGCTGGGAACCCAAAAGGGGAAAACCATGTAAATAGATCAAAGTTGTCAAGCATGTTCGATAAAACAAATGACTTTTTAAAAACAAGGTTTGTTAAGATGATGCCAAATCCAAGTCCAAATCTGTGTGCCAAGATTTCTAAAGGCATTCCCCCACTACGGGGAGGGATGGGAGAGTTGGAGCTGCTAAGTAAAGAGGTGGTGAAAGAAGGTGCCGATTTGCATAGTCAAGACCTTTTCTAAGATTATACCCAACAAAGTTATTGGCTAGGCAGTGTGGACCAGCATGTTAAAAGCCCTGTGCACTAAAAGACATTTAAAAAGTCACACTGTTTAGCTGCCAGCCATTGCAGGATACCGCGGGCACTTGGGTCATGGCTGAATTTCTGCATGTGGAAAAGTATTCTTTTTGCTCAGTTTTGAGTCTGCTGCAGCTTACCTGTAGTGTATGCAGGCAAACGCACCTTCAACCTGGAGAGCTCACAGGGTGTGATAGCCAAATTATGTACTTCTGCATGGCAACCGAATGTCAAAATATTATCACCAAGGATTTGCAAATGCATATCCCTTTATCCAACAGATGTCTACAATCTTTGGGGTTGTGCTTTTCATTACAATGTTGGTCTGCTCCAGTATCGGTTGATGCTTTCTTGTTTAACATGGCTAAGCGTATTATATGTATGTGTGTGTGTGTGTGTATAATAAATATATATATATATATATATATATATATATATAATCACCGCTCCAGAAACACCAGCCTGCCGCATCTTCGAGCGGGTGCCTGCATAACGGGGGTGTACCCGTTAATCATATGAAGCTCCAAATATCCTACAGGTATAGCCTGTAATAGATTGCAGCACTCACAGGGGTGGTTTCTCAAAGATGTTTATTCGGAAACCCTCAGCACATCAACAAGACGCGTTTCGGCGTATAGCCTTCGTCAATTGTATAACAGTTGGCGTGGTGGCCATTGCACTTATTTCAACATTTCAGAGTACACTTTCATGGACAACAACATAGGACTAATACCTTAACGTTAAAGCGCCGCCATATTGTAACGTGCATTTTAACAAGCATTATGCAATGTAATGGAACTAGGTTAAAACATCGTGTCATGTATATACATCATTATTTTACACAATTCGAATCTTATTACAATATATTTCATCGTTGCCCTGAATGGGCATAACCCACAATCAATCGTTCCACAACGTTCTTATGTCTTGTAATCTCGCCCTGAATGGGCTTTAGCTGTCCGAAACTAAACTCCACACATTCAAATATCTTATTGCGTCCTGTGAGACTTATTCATTTTTTTATATATATATATATATATATATATATATATATATATATATATATATATATATATATATATATATATATATATCATCCATTGACTAATTCATCAAGTCACATAATTACATTCCACAAATTAAATGACATTTGATTCTATAATCCTTTATCCATGACATTCAATTCATTCTTGGATATACTTCATCACAGTAGAAGACCCCAAAACACCAGAGGAAACTATATGTTCAGTAGCTCAGAACATTAGACTCTTAACTGAAATCACTACCCCAAATGTACAGCCAACTCTTCATGCATATTCAGGCCGTTAGGCATCTTGCTTTGCAGGTCTATTATGTACCTAGACTCAAGACGCTTGAGCCTCTGTAATCGATCACCCCCTCTCACAGGAACACTATCCAGGCACATGTATGACAACAGGTCCCTGTTGCGCCCATGAGCCTTATCAAAGTGTCTTGCTACGGGATAGGATTCATCTACATTCTTGATGGCTCGCATATGCTCCAATATACGAATTTTGACCGGATGAGTCGTGTTACCAATATATCTCTTCCCGCACGGACAGTTCAAACAGTAGATGGCATATGGCGTGGTACAGGTCAAAAATTTCTGTATTCTTTTTGGTGTGACTAGGCCTGGAACTTTGTAAGTAAGGGATCGCTTACTAAATTTACACGCTTTACAGCCTCTGCATGGAAAGAAGCCATTTAATGGTTCTAAAGAAGGTTTGTCGGAATGTCCCTCATGATGACTATGCACTAGGTAATCCTTCAGAGCTCTAGCTTTGCTAAAAGTGATCAAGGGGTTGGATGGTAGATGTACTTTGATGATGTTATCTGTTAAAAGGATATTCCAATTTTTCTGCAAAATCCTTCTAAGTTCCCCTGCATTATTAGAGAAGGGGTGATAACCCAAGCACTTAATAAGGTGAACAGGATACAGAGAGACGAAATGCTTAAAATTAAAAGCAAGGAATCAGAAGAAGGTGCTTTTAGATTTATCACCCCCTTCTCTAATAATGCAGGGGAACTTAGAAGGATTTTGCGGAAAAATTGGAATATCTATTTAACAGATAAAATGTTTGTGTGTGTGTGTTAGTTATTTGGTCAAGGTTTTATCAAATACACAAAAGGTGATGGGGGAATAGTTGCGATTTTCTAACTACTGTAAATCGCTGGAGGAAGCATTACATCCCATTTTTTTTTTGCCCATCAATTTACCTCCGTTTATACCCAGTCATATGCAAATCAGTCTTGACCCTGCTCCAGTAGGAACTGCTGAACCCGCACTGCCAGGGTCCTCCTGAACTGGAACACCAGCAACCCGAGACCAGTTTCACCATGATTTTGATTACTATCATTCCCTATGTGGCTAGGGGTTTGCCCAGACATGGGTACTGTGCTCACTGTGCCACTGGAACCAAGCTACACAACTTTAGAGCTCCAATCAGGGCAAAACCGATTTTGGGTTGCTTGTGTGTTTCAGGGAGGACTTGGCCTGGCAGTTTGGAACAGATGATCCAGCTTAAATGTAGGCTCAAATACTTCTAGACTCCTCATTAGGAGCATACTGTCTGTAAACTAGCATCTGCAGAGGCCAGAGGGGATTGCTGTCCCATCTGAAAAGGAGTCTAAGCAGATTGACTCTGCCATGAAACAGGTATCTCTTGGGGAAGCTGTTCATTGGCACATTGCCAACTCTGTGGGCCTCTTCTCCAGGTACCTTTGCTACCACTGGGAGTAGTTGCAGGAGCTGGTAGGGCTCCTAGAGGCCCACTGAAAGAGGGGTTAGGGCAATGCCACTTAGGACAAAGCTATTTACAATGATACTGTTAGGTGTACCTTCAACACCGTAGACACAGTGGCTAGGAATATCCACACTAGCGTCCTTCTCCGCAGGCTTGCCTGACTTATGGTGTCGGGGTTTAGGTTAGAGGTGCAGTAGCATCTCTTAAACATACCTTTTGATGGTGAACATATATCTGGCCCTTGAGTCAACGAGATGCTTTGGAAAAAAAAATGATCTTGACATAAGTAATTCTATATGCACCCTACTGATCCCTAGTCCCAAATCAGCAATCCATAAGCAGGAAATCAAGGAACTTAGCTAACTAGGTGGCTCGGGCAAGAGACATCCTCCTCAGCAATCCCCTAAGGACCCTTAACATCCTAAGTTCTTCTATAGTGGGGCCTATACAGAGAATGTTTCTGGGAAAGGCAGTGGTGGGTCCCCAAGGGGCTTCCTCGCTACAAAGTGTTTTTTCCAATTTTTCTTGGGAAAACGGTACTAATAAATCCAGATAACATGATAGACGTGTTAAGTTCAGAATCGGGGTCACTCCAACCAGCTCATCTGCACTAGATCAAGAGATTTGATATTGGGCACGCTACAGCGGCTTTCACCTGTTTATGATCCATGTAGGTCACGGGAGTTCAGGACTGAAGCACTGAGGTTTTTAACTCTTGAATAAGTCGTTCTCAACTCAATATTGAAGCATGAAAACAAAATGATATTTCTGAATGCTTAAAAAAAAAAGGGGGGAATTAAGAGTTAACTTAATGATTAAGCTAACTCTTCATTTCAATTTTCTCCCTTTTCAAAGTTTCGCATGTACAAATAGCAGGCATCTTGCTCCAAGTGACTGGTAGACACAGTGCCATATTTATAACTGAAAAATGCACCCATATTCTTTTACATGGGAGAAATTTAAAGTGAAGAAAAATGTTTCTATGAAACATAGTCTTAATTGAATTTAACCAATTAAGTACTACATTTTTATAAAGCATGTTTCCTCACTTTAAATTCCTTGCATTTAAACAGATGACTGTATTTTCCGGGTATAAATATGGCACTCTGTCTGCAGGCCACTGGGAGTAATATGCCTGCTGTTTGCAAAGACACTTTGGCATGGCAGAACATTAAAATGATGTGTTTTATATAATGCATATAAACAGAAATGTAACTCTTTAGTTGAATTTTCTCTCATTTCGGTGTTGCATTGACACAGAAGACTGTAAGAAAGTGGCTCTGTATATACTGGACCAAAGTAAGGTACAGTGTGCACAGAGTCCACAGTCCCCAGAGGTTTGGCAGAGGGTAAAGTTAGATATAACTTTACTCTCTACCGTGGTAGCTTGGTCGAGCAGTAAGGCGGTATCAGAGGACAGTGTAAAGCATTAATTGTACACTCTGTCAGCAAATGGTCTCACACACTCAAGAACTGAACTCTAGGCCAATTGTTTGGTATCAAAATATATACTTTTATTTTAGAACCAACAAGGTATCAAAATATACATTCTCAGAATGAGATAATTTAGTTAAATACTTTTCAAACTAAGCAATAGACCTTTTGATTACAATAGTTACAGTTGTTGCAATAGGCAACACAATTTCAAACACAATGCAACATTGAGCTCAATGGGAATTTCTAGATAAATGCAATTAATTACTTTATAGATTACTTTTCTAACCACAGGTCTGGATCCTAGATTCAGTCCTGGGACATTTCCTGTAAACAGTTAAGTGAAAGCGTTTTGGTTACAGTATTGATTTTTAAGGAATATTATTGTATTTTAAAAGTTGACACTTTTTGACATGAAATCACCAATGTTATCCTATGGGAGGAAATTCACTTAGCAGTTCTCGTTACGTTTTCTTACTCCGGGTTGGATCCTGGATCCAGCACTGGTGTATCTCCTGTAAACAATTGCAAGAATAAGTTTAAGTCATACCGGCGATTTTTAAGGAATATTTGTAGTTTTTGAAAATCGACACTTAGAAACTTATCAGGTGAAAAGCTGACAATGGATTCCTATGGAAGGAAATTCAAGTACGGTTAAAATTACTTTTCAGGGTCAGTGTTGGGTTAAAAGATGCAGCACTGGGTTCTCTCCCGATAACAGGTGAGTAAATCGGAATTTGTGGATTGGCTAATTTTAGATGAATATTTTAAAATTCCAAAACTCCACACTTCGAAGTATTTCCAAGTGAAATCAGTCAATGTTACCCTTTGGAAGAAAAGTGAGTTATCGGCTTTTGGCGAAGTACTCGACTGGCAGAGTTAAGGGTCAGGTAGGTACAGTTGGTACACCCTCAGAGGCACAGGGGCAGCCGGGTGCAGAGAGAGTTATGCCCAATGATAGCCTATGGGCGGCAGGGGGCTTTTAGTTGGTGGCGGCTGGCAAGCAGGCCACGCGATGGTGGGAGCTGGGCTCCTGGTCACTTGCTCAGGGCAAATGGGGAAGTAGGTTAGGACCAAGGTCGCACTGCCAGGGGCATTCGGGCAGGTGGGTGCAGGGTGTTTTTGAGCCGTCGGGCGTTCAATGTTATTCAATGGAGAACTTGGAAGATGAACAAAGGCTGCAGGCTCGGGGACGGAGATTCTTCAGGGGCGATCAACACTTCGTGGGGTAAGTTGGGATCTTGAAGGATAGATAGGCACCCCGGAGTTAGGCACAGGAGGCTGTGGGGTGCCGGGTGCAGGGAGTGTCTTTTGACGTCGGGAAATCTTATCCTCTGCTGGTCGTGGTTGGAGGGTCCCTGGTTGTGAGGCTGCAGGCATCGTCTGGGTCGTCGAGGAGGGTCCTTGGGCACTGGATTTCAGGTCACAATTGCCGGGGGGACGTCTTCAGGGTTTTTGTCTACAGGGGCACAGGCAGGGCTTGGCCGGTGCAGAGTGTGCTGGAGTCGCGGTTCCTTGCTGGCACCAGGGGTGTTGCTGGTTTGAGCAGAACCACTGCTCATGGGAGCTCCAGTCTCTAGATGAGCAAGGCAGGTAGGTCCTCCGGGGTTTTCAAGGTTGCTGTCCACAGGAGACGCTGGGATTTAGCAGTAACAAGTTCATGTATCAACAGGCCGGTAGGGCTGGGGCCAAGTCAGTTGTTGTCGTCCTCTTGTTGGCAACTGCACGGCAGGTCGTCCTTCTTGTTTTTTTTCTTGTTTTGAAATCGGAATCTGAGGAAGGAAGGTTCAGGGTGCCCCTAAATACTAAATTTAGGGGTGTTACAGGTAGGGTAAGGGCAGGGACCAATGGGTCCCTGTCCCATGATGAGTACACCACCTATCTTGCTCTTCTCCTGTGGGAGGTGGGCAGGAGGCTATCTCTTATTGGGCAGGGCTCCCCATCCTCAAGATGGCGGTAGCCCGGGGTCGTGCTTCACCTCGCCTCTCCTACCTGAGGGGTGGAGTTGACACACCACCTTTCCTCACTTAGTTTCCCGCCAGTCTTCCCACCAGAGTGGGGGTCAGAACTGGTACAGCAAGTGGCCTGGAAAATCTCACAAAGTCGGCCTGCCTTTCAAGCTTCCCCTGCCCATCCTGGGGAAGGAGACCTAGCACCTCGCCCAGGACGTGCATTGTTGCAGGCCAAGGAGAGCGGATGGCTCTCTTCCCAGGGGTCCAGCAACAGGTCGGCTGTGTGGTAGCCTAGGCAGCCCCTCAGACAAGACGTGGCTTGTAGGTTAGGGGCAGGTGCAGCTCTAAGTTGCCCTCCGTCGTGCATTTGGCATTAAATCCCACGCTGGCATCAGTGGGGGTTTAATGTGCTGGGAAGTTTGATACCAAACTTCTCAGTTTTCATTGTAGCCATCATGGTGCTATGGAGTTCGTAATGACAACCTCCCAGCACCATATACTCTTAATGGCACCACTGCACTTACAGTGCCTAGGAATGGCCCTGGGGGCACAGGGGTCATGCACCTGTGCCCACACCACTGGCACAGTGCACCCAGCTAGAGGGGTGACTGATGTATGCCAGGGCAGTGTGTTTGTGGGCATGGCACACAGGGATATGTGCCATTTTGACTCTTTGTTTGGTTCTGTACCAGGACACCCAGCCTGCAAAGGCAGTGTGTGTGTGTCAGGGTACAAGGCCCCTAAGGGTGGCACAATAAGTGCTGCAGCCCTTAGGGGTCTTCTCTGGACACAATGCCCTGGGTACCATTTACCAGTGACTGACATGTGGGTAGAGATGCCAATTGGGTCTTGGTTTCAACACAGTCTTAGGGAAGGAACACAGGCCGTGGGCACCTGATTAGCAGGAGCCCAGGGCACACTCAGTCAAAGCACATTAGCAATTCAGCAAAAAGTGGGGGCATACCATTCAAGAAAGATGACTCTTTCTCACTCATATCCCCCCCCCCCCCCCCCCCCCCCCCCAACCCACCAACCGCAAACGAAAGGTGATGAGACTAATCTTGCCCTAGGGAGCCTTCATTGTCTAAGTGGAAGAACCTGGAAAGTCCATCTGCATTGGCATGGGCAGTCCCTGGTCGGTGTTACACTTCAAAGTCCATTCCCTGTCGGGAAATGGACCATCTTAATAGTTTGGGATTTTCCCCTTTCATCTGCATTAGCCATCTGAGAGGTCTGTGGTCCCTTTGAACCAGGAAGTGAGTTCCAAACAAGTAGGGCCTCAACTTCTTCAGGGACCAAACCACAGCAAAGGCCTCCCTCTCAATGGCACTCCAACGCTGCTCTCTGGGGAGTAGCCTCCTGCTTATAAAAGCAACAGGTTGGTCTTGGCCTTCATCATTGTTCTGGGATAGGACCACTCCAATCCCTAGCTCAGAGGCATCAGTCTGCACTATTAACTGCTTGGCATAATCTGGTGCTTTTAGAATTGGTGCTGAGCACATTGCTTATTTTAGGGTGTCAAAAGCCTTTTGGCAACTAACAGTCCAGTTGATTTTCTTGGGCATCTTCTTGGAGGTGAGTTCTGAGAGGGGGTCACAATGGACCCATATTCCTTCAGAAACCTCCTGTAGTACCCAGTCAAGCCAAGGAATGCCCTGACTTTGGTCTGGGTGGTTGGAGCTGCCCAGTCCAGGATACTCTGGACCTTGGGTTGTAAGGGTTGTACCTGGCCTCCACCAACAAGGTGTCCCAAATATACCACAGTGCCCTGCCCTATCTGGCATTTGGATGCCTTGATTGGTTAGGCCTTCAGATTGCAGGGCCTTTAAAACCTTCCCAAAGTGGATCAGGTGATCCTGCCAGGTGGAGCGAAAGACAGCAATATCATGAAGATAAGCTGCACTAAAGGATTCCAACCCTGCCAGGACTTGATTCACCAAACTCTGGAAGGTGGCAGGGGCATTCTTTAACCCAAAAGGCATTACAGTAAACTTATAGTACCCATCAGGTGTGGCGAATTCGGTTTTCTCTTTTGCTCCTGGGGCCATGCCAATCTGCCAGTACCCTGCAGTTAAGTCAAAGGTACTGAGAAATTTGGCTGCCCCCAATTTGTCTATCGGTTCATCTGCTCTTGGAATAGGGTGAGCATCTGTCTTGACCAAACAGAAGTTCAAATGGGGAAAACCCTACTCCCTTCTGTGGCACTTCCCTATAAGTGGAAAGCAGGCATGGCAACAGGACATACCATCTCCTCTTGAGTTTTTCAAGGAGTCCCATGATCATGCCTTTCAATGTTTTGTTGAACCTTTCAACAAGGCTATTGGTTTGTGGATGGTATTGGGTAGTAAACTTGTACTGCACTCCACACTCCTTCCACATGTGCTTCAGGTAAGCAGACATGAAGTTAGAACCTCTAACTGAAACCACCTGCTTAGGAAACCCTACCCTGGTGAAAACACCAAGGAGGACCTTGGCTACTGCAGGTGCTGTAGTAGTCCTAAGTGGAATTGCTTCAGGGTACCTAGTAGCATGATCCACTACTACTAGAATGAATTTGTTCCCTGAGACTGTGGGAGGTTCAAGCGGACCCACAATATCCACACCTACCCTTTCAAAGGGAACCTCCACCACTGGCAATGGTATCAGAGGGGCCATTGGATGGCCACCTGTCTTGCCATTGGCCTGACAGGTAACACAGGAGCTAACAAACTCCTTCACCTTTTGGTGCATCAGGGGCCATTGGAAGTGACTGACTAGCCTTTCCCAAGTTTTTGTTTGCCCCAGATGTCCAGCTAGGGGGATGTCATGAGCCAAAGTTGGGAGGAATTCCCTGTACTTCTGTGGCACTACCACTCTCCTGGTGGCTCCAGGAGTGGGGTTTCTTACCTCCGCATACTGTAATCCCTCTTCACAGTAAGCTCTGCGGGTACCTATGACATCTCCCTGTGCTTCTGAAACAGCTTGCTGCCTCAGGCTTTCAAGAGTGTGGCAGTCTTCCTTTGTTGTGGAGGCAAGATTTATCTACAGTTAAATTTTCCAACTTCTTACAGTTGTTACAACAGGCCTTTAAGGGATCAAAGTTCTTCCCCTATAGGTCTGAGTCACATAGGAAGTAGTTTGGGACCCACCCACCTGTACATGTTTTTGGGGCCCTTTGGAAGACTCAGACTTTTTGTCTTGGGGATTTCTCACCACCTTTCCCCAGGTGAGGTTTTGTAACCACCTTCTTCTGGTCACCCCTAGTGGTTGTCCTGGTCACCCTAGCCTTGACCCAATGGTCTGCCACCTTTCCCAATTCTTGGGGAGAAATTAGACCTAGGTCTACCAAATGCTGATGTAACTTTTCATTTGTGCAATACTTAATATATGTTCCTTCATAAACCAATTGTAAAGTCCAGTAATATCATGCACATTATGTCCAGCTACCCAACTATCCGATGTCTTTACTGAGTAGTCCAGAAAGTCAATCCAGGACTGGATCTGGGTTTTGTGAGCCCCCCTGAATCTAATTCTGTACTCCTCAGTAGTGAGTCCAAATCCCTCCATCAGAGTGCTCTTCATGAGGTCATAGGACCCTGCATCTGGCCCAGAGAGGGCCAGAAGCCTGTCTCTGCAGTTACCAGAGAACAGTTCCCACAGGAGTACCCCCATAGAGATTTCTTTACTCTTCTTATTTCACAAGCCCTCTCAAAGGCTGTGAACCACTTGGTGATGTTAGTACCTTCCTCAAATTTAGGGACAATCCCTTTGGGGATTTTAGGATCAGAAGCTTCCTCCCTATCTTTAACTTTAATATTGCTGCCACCATTGATGGGTGCTAAACCCATCTCTTTCCTTTCTTTTTCTAGAGCGAGGAGTCTGGACTCTAGGTCTAATCTCTTAGCCAGCTTTGCTAGAAAGCTGTCCTCTTCATTGGGCCTATTCCCAATGTTTTCCCTGAGCCTTGGTCCACCTGGGTGGGGCATAGGATCCCGAAGAGTAATTCTCGGAGTTAAGGGTATGGGGACCCTCCTCTCCCTAGAGAAGATTGGGGGGGGGGTTGGGAGAGAGAATTATCCTTCTCCTCTATCATCTCTTCCCCATCTGACTGGTCATCACCATGCTCAGAGGGGTTGCCTTGAGCATACTCAGTCAGGAGCTCCTGGAGCCCTTGTTTGGTTGGATGTAGGCCCATTGTTATATTTTTAAGTTTGCACAAGGACCTCAATTCATTGAAAGACAAGTGTAAGTAAGGTGTGAGGTTGAGCTCCTCAACCAGGTCCTGCATGTTATTACCTTCACTAATAGCTGGGGTCTGTTGAGACATTTTAACCTGATATTTCTAACCCTCTACCCTTGACTACAGTGACTTTTATTTCTTTAAAATTCTATTGGGACTCAAGCAAGGCCCTGAGGAGACTTTTAGTATTTTAGAGAACCCAATTTAGGAAAACAGATTTCTAAAGGCAATTTGAGAGTTCTTTTGTGTGATCAGATCGTAACCAAGTAGTCCAACAAATGCAGGTTGTATCCCACTGCTGATCCACCAATGTAAGAAAGTGGCTCTGTATATACTGGACCAAAGTAAGGTACAGTGTGCACAGAGTCCACAGTCCCCAGAGGTTTGGCAGAGGCTAAAGTTAGATATAACCTTACTCTCTAAAGTGGTAGCTTGGTCGAGCAGTAAGGCAGTATCAGAAGACAGTGTAAAGCATTTGTTGTACACACTCAGTCAGCAAATGGTCTCACACATTCAAGAACTGAACTCTAGGCCAATTGTTTTGAATCAAAATATATAGTTTTATTTTAGTACCAACAAGGTATCAAAATATACGTTCTGAGAATGAGATACTTTAGTCCAAAACTTTTCAAAATAGGCAATAGACTTTTTGATTACAATAGTTAGTTGTTGCAATAGGCAGCACAATTTCAAACACAATGCAACATTGAGCCCAATGAGAATTTCCTGTTAACTGCAAGCAATGAATTGCTTTGTAGATTACTTTTCTAACCACAGGACTGGATCTTAGATCCAGTCCTTGGACATTTCCTGTAAACAGTTACGTGAAAGTGTTTTGGTTACTGTAGTGATTTTTAAGGAATAATATTGTATTTTAAATGTTTGCGCTTAGAAACTTGTTGACATGAAATCATCAATGTTGTCCTATAGGAGGAAATTCACTTAACAGATAAGTAATGTTCTCGTTACTTTTACTTACTCCGTGTTGGATCCTGGATCTAGCGCTGGTGAATCTCCTGTTAACAAATTGAAAGAATGCGTTTAAGTCATACAGGCGATTTTTAAGGAATATTTGTAGTTTTTGAAAATCGTCACTTCGAAACTTTTCTGGTGAAAAGCTGACAATGGATTTCTATGGAAGGAAATTCAAGTATCTGAAAGAGACACGTTAGTGATAGATTCCTTACCTTAGAATAATCCCCAGGCGTCAGACTGGATCCGGAAAGTTTTCTGCTTAGCAGTACCCCTGCGCGTCTGTAGGTGGCGTCGTGCCGTTCCCCATCCATCTCTGGCGTCGTACGTGCCAGGATTCGTTCGAGACTACTTAGGTGCCACCCATACGCGCTGACATCAGGTCTTTCTTTTTCCGTGCCGAAAGCGCATATCCGGATTGAGCATGTACCTCAGTCATTTTTTGACTACTTTTTGAGAGTTTTTGTCTCCCACTCTTGTCTCCTGGTGCACGTAGGGATGCCTGGCTTGAAGTCTTGTGGGTCGTGCTGCCGTAATATGTTGGTGGCGGACCCCCACGATTTCTGCCTCTGCTGCCTGGAGACTGACCATAACTCCCGGGACTGTCGAGCCATGGCCCGAAGGTCTTGAGGGAGCTGCGCCAGAAGTTGCTGGAGGTCCGGCACTCCCCTCATGCCGCTCCGGGTCTAGGGGCCGTTCGCAGGACAGCTCGTGGGACCGGAGCTGTCGCTCCTCTGGCTCTAAGTCTTCACCTTCAGATTCCGGTAAGCAACGCCCTAAGAAGAAGTCAAAGCGTGTTCGCTCTCCGACGTACCTCCGTCACTCCTCAGAGGCGGACGAGGGGGACAGGGCCTCCGCCCCTGCTGCTCCTCTAGAACCTGGTAGTCCCACGGCGTACCTGCTATACCCGGGTCCGTGGGCGACTCCCGAACAGATGCAAGAGTTTATTGCTGCCATGGACCGCCTTTTTAGGCCTTGGGCTCCCGCCGGTGCGCTTGCGGACCCCGCGGTCCCCTGTCCAGATCCTGTTGGCCCAGCAGCACCGCCTCTGGCTCCGTCCCGAGAGCCACTGGATCCAGCGCCCTAAACTCCGGCGCCACAAGGTGGAGCACCGCCGGCTCCGGCGCTGCCCTTGACTCTGCCACAGGCGCCGCACTGGGTGCCGTTTATCCCACCCTGCCCAGTTCTCGGACCATTTCATTCCGGCCTGGGATCCGCATTAGGATGCGGCTCTGGCTCAGCCCCGGCCGGCACCGCTCCCGGTGCCGCTTGCCCCCTCTGGCTCAGGCCCTGCCGCCACGGCCGGCTCCTACTCCGGAGCAGAACGAGGACTGGGACGACTCCGAGGACCCACTTGCGCGACAGTGAGATTCCAAGCAGGATTGGGTGGATGACCTTCAAGATGCTGGTGAGCTTGATGTGTCTTCTGACCCGGGATTTGCCTCCCTCCGCCTTCTATGAAGGTTGGCGCTTCCTACACTATGGTGCTGCGTCGGAGGCTCTCCATCTCGACCTCCCTACGGTGGCCCTTACAACCAACCTCTTTATAGGGTTGCTCCAGGCGGCGTCTACATCATCTGAGCCGCTTCTCCCTTTCAATGAGGCCCTTTCAGAAGTCATCTTGGGCACTTGGTTGCGGCCGGCCTCGGGGGCACCGGTGGATAACAACCTCGCTAGGCATCCTCGCCCGGCGCCTGGTGATCCTACCTTCTTGACCACTCACCCCACGCCTGAGAGCCTGGTCATTCAGGCCTTGACGTCGCAGTGTGCCTTAACCACGGCTCCGCCGGATAAGGACTCTAAGAAGCTGGACCAATACGGCAAGAGGTTGTTCTCCTCGGCCAGCTTGGGGTTGCGGTCTGTTAATACCGCCTGCTTATTGAGCTTTTACTCCCACGCAGTGTGGGATTCGGTAGCAGAGGTCCTGACTCAGTGTTCTGAGGAGGTCCAGGCTGTTCTTTCCCAAGCGATTGCGGAAGGAAAGTACGTGGCGAAATTTCCCATCTGGTGTGGTCTGGACACTGCAGATTCCTTGGGCAGAACCATTTCCACAATTGTGGAGTTGCGGCACCATGCTTGGTTGCGGTCTACCGGGTTCTCGCCCGATGTCCAGAGCTCGCTCATGGACAGGCCCTTTGATGGCTCCCGCCTCTTTGGCGATAAGGCTGACAGTTCTCTGGAGATCTTTAAAGACTCACGGGCCACGGCCAAGTCCTTGAGCCTTTCTGCAAAGAACCCGGCCACGCCTGGGTTTCGTTCATTTCTTGGCCAGGGTAAAAGCACCCAAGCACGCTCCTCCACGAAGCCTGTGCAGAGCCAGCCTCAGCGCGGCCGTGGACGTGGCTTTCGCAGGGGCGGGTCTGGTAACAAGCGTGCGGGCCAGTCCACCTCCACCCCCGCTGCTTCCACCTCTAAACCTTCCTAATCCGAGCTTCAGGGAGCACCCCACGCCTGTAGGTGGCAGGGTCCGTCACTACCTCAACCACTGGCGCAACATCACATCGGACAAGTGGGTCCTTCAGATAATCTGCCAAGGTTATTCGCTCCCCTTTCTGTCCACCCCTCCGGCCATGCCACCTCGGTAGCACCGCATGTCGGGGATCATTTGGCTCTTCTCTGTTAGGAAGTCACGGCTGTCCTGGCCAGGGGGCCATCGAGTGCGTCCCGGTCAGGAAGTAGGGAGTGGTTGTTATTCCCACTACTTTCTGGTCCCCAAGAAGGAAAAGGGGGGGCCTGCACCCCATCTTGTACCTCTGGGACGTCAATCGCTTCCTCCGGAAGGAGAAGTTCAAGATGCTGACTCTGGCTCAGGCTCAGGTCCTGACTGCCCTGGACCCTGGAGACTGGATGGTAGCGTTGGACTTGCAAGATGCATATTTTCATTTCCCCGTCCTGCCGGCTCACCAGCATTACCTGCGATTCACGGTAGACCCAAGAGCATCTTCATCTTCAGTTTGCCGTGCTCCCCTTCGGCCTTACCATTGCCTGCCCCTCGGTGTTCACGAAGGTGATGGCTGTCGTCGCAGCTCATCTGCGCAGGTTGGGGGTGCCAGTCTACCTCTACCTCGATGGCTGGCTGTTGAAGGCTGGCTCGCCCCAGACAGTTGTCTCCCACCTCCAGACTACGGCTGACCTCCTGCATTTGCTGGGGTTCTCCATCAATATGCCGAAGTCGCACCTGAGTCCCTCTCAGAAGCTCCCTTTCATCTGAGCAGTTCTGAATTCGACGCTGTTTTGGGTTTATCCTCCCGAGCAGCGAGTCCGGGATATTCAGGCTATGGTTCCGCTTTTTCTGCCTCTATCCCGGCTTTCAGTCAGGATGACGCTCCGGCTTCTGAGTCTGATGGCCTCCTACATTCTGCTGGTGACACATGCCAGATGGCATATGCGGGCTCTACAGTGTGACCTGAATTTCCAGTGGGTACAGCATCAGGGCAACCTGTCAGATCACGTCCAGATATCGGAGGGTGCTACACGACAGTTGCAGTAGTGGCTCACGAATAGCGATTGGGTCAGTGGCAGATCCCTCTCCCTTCCCCAACCGGAGCACACAATAGTGACGGATGCCTCCCTCCTGGGAAGGGGAGGCCACATGGGAGAGGCAAAGATCAGAGGCCTCTGGTCTCCGGCGGAGTCCTGGCTCCACATCAACCCTCTGGAGCTGCGGGCGATCCGGCTTGCACTGAAGGCATTCCTTCCCTCTGTCCGGGGAAGTGTAGTGCAGGTGTTCACTGACAACACCACCGCCCTGTGGTATTGCAGCAAACAGGGCGGGGTGGGGTTGTGGACCCTATGTCAGAAGGCTCTGCGCCTCTGGACATGGCTGGAACATCAAGGCATTACCTTGGTGGTTCAACACCTGGCAGGTTCTCTGAACCCCTGGGCGGAAAAACTCAGCCACCGGTGCTTGATGGATCACGAATGGCGTCTGCACTCGGACGTGGCGCAAGGTCTCTTTCAGCAGCGGGGAGAGCATTGGTTAGATCTATTCGCCACCGAAGGGAACTAGCAATCTCATCAGTTCTGCCCGTTGGAATTTCCAAGGCGGCACTCGCTCTGCGACGCTTTTCGTCACTAGTGGAGCTGCGGTCTATTGTACGCCTTTCTGCCTATGCCACTAATGCCCAGAGTGCTGAAGATCAGGTGTGACCGGGCCCAAGTCATTCTTGTGGCGCGGACTGGGCTTGAAGAGTATGGTATCCCGAGCTACTCAGTATGAGCATCGATCCCCCGATCCGTCTGCCTCTTCGGAATGATCTTCTGTCGCAGCAGCAGGGAGCTGTCCTCCCACCGAACCTGTCCAGCCTCCACCTCCATTCGTGGAGATTGAGCGGCGACATTTGAGGATTTCAACCTTCCTCCCGAAGTCTGTAATGTTATTCTGGCTTCCAGTCGTCCCTCCACTTAATCGGTATACGCCTGCCGATGGAACAGATTTGTGGCATGGTACACAGCAAAGGCTGTGGATCCCTTTTCTGCCCCTCTTTCTAAGGTTCTTCGGTTTCTTCTATCTTTGGCCAGCTGGGCTCTGCTCTGGGCACTATCAAAGGTTATCTTTCTCTCATTTCCACCTTCCTGCGGCTTCCTGATCTGCCTTCTCTTTTTAAGTCCCCGGTTTTTAACCGTTTTCTCAAGGGCATTACGCACACGTTCCCTTCTGTGCCTTTCGTAATCCCTCAATGGGACTTGAATCTTGTCTTGACTTTTCTGATGTGCACTCCCTTTGAGCCTTTTCATAACTGTCCTTTTCGTCTTCTTACTCCAAGACGGCTTTCCTGGTAGCTATCACCTCTGCCAGGAGAGAGAGTGAGCTCCAGGCTCATTCTTCCAAACCTCCTTTCCTATCTGTTCATCTGTACAAGGTGCTTCTGAGGACCCGTCCTTCTTTCTTGCCAAAGGTTGTCACGCCCTTTCACATCGGGCAGACCATCACTTTGCCCACCTTCTTTCTGCCTCCACATCCTTCCAGGGAAGAGGAGAGGTTCCACCGTCTGGACCGAAAACGTGCGCTTGCTTCCTTTCCGACCCTGCTTGTAGGCCAGGTCGCTCCCCTACTGCTGCACAGCTCGACCTGTGTGTCTGCCCCCACTGCCGCTCCGAGCGCGAGTTCGCTCCTGCTGTGCTCCCTGCTCGCCTCTGTGCCCTTCTGGTCTGTTCCAGTTTTGTACTTTTATTCCTGTATTTAGTGTATTTTCTGTTTGGTGCCGTCGGTGTCTTCGCTCTCTTGCCCAGCTTGCCCACCCCCTTTTCTATTTTGTACCAAGTTCTCCCGCTGCAGCCCCCTGAGGCCCCGCCCCCACTGCCCCGCCTCCCAGCTGCTCCTCCCCACCTTAAATGGCGGCCGCTGTGCGGACGCGTGTAACTGGTGTGCCAAAGGCAAGCCCGTCTGCACCTGGACCGCGCCCAGCCCCAGAACCCCTGGACCACGCATACGCCACCACTCCAGACTCCGATACGACGCCAACACCCTCCATGCTCTCAACACCGGTTGAGACAACCGCTACTTCCAGGCCGCCCCGAAACGCACCCACGGACCCTTTGCCTGCCACTTCACCTGCGACAGAACCTCCAAACCCCAAACGACCGAACCCAACCACCTACGCTGCATACACACCCGCTCCGCACGAAAACACGCCGTCGATCTCTGGGACCTACTCAACACCTCCACCCCAGACGTTGCCTTCCTGACCGAGACCTGGTGGAACGACTCCTCGGCACCTGACATCGCCATAGCTATCCCGGACGGATACAAGATCATCCGCAGGGATCGCACCAACTGAATTGGAGGAGGCTTAGCCATCGTCCACAAGTCCACCCTCCAGGTCTACGCCGACGCTGACGACACCCTCATAACTGCCGAAAACCTACACTTCCGGATCCACACCGACCCAAACACCACCCTCAGAGGAACACTCGTCTATCGACCCCCCCCCGGACCTTGGGCTCTGATCAACGACTCCATTGCCGACCTCGCCAGCACCCACGCACTCGCCACCACAGACTACATTCTCCTCGGGGACCTGAACTTCCACCTCAAGAGCAACACCGACACCAACTCCGCCACCCTGATCGAAAACCTGTGCCACAAACAACTTGTCACCGAACCCACCCACGCCGCTGGCCACACGCTTGACCCCATCTTCTCCACAAGCACCCACATCGCCTTCAACCACACCACCGAACTCCACTGGACCGACCACCGCTACATCCATTTCACCTTCAAGAAACCCAATGACTCACCACCGCACCCAACAGCTGCCTCGCCGCTGCTGGAGCAAAGTCACCGAAGACCAGCTGACCTCCACCCTCGCCCAGAACCCACCGACCGATCCAGACACCGCCGCCCGCAACTTCAGACAGTGGATTGACGACTGCGCCAACACACTCGCCCGCTCAAGAAACCCTCCTTCAACCACTTCTGCAAGAAAGCCACCTGGTTCACCGAAGCTCCAGACCTCCAAACGTACATGCCGGAAACTGGAGAAGAAATGGCTCTACGATCACACACCGAACAGCCACGCAGCCCACAAGGATGCCACCCGCAGACATCACCAACTCATCAGAACAGCCAAGAGATCCTCCTTCCAAGCCCGCCTGGACAACAATGCACACAACAGCAAAGGGCTATTCTGTATAGCAAAGGAACTCTCCAACCCCAGCGCCAACACCAACGACATCCCGCCCTCGCAGGAGCTGTGCGACTCAATGGCCACCTTCTTCCATTGCAAGATCGCGGACATCCACGACAGCTTCAACACCCCGACCGCCTCGACCACGGCAGACTCCGCCCCCCCACGAACACCACCTGCACCTACCGCCTGACCTCCTGGGCCTACGCCAACGACGACGAGACACGTAAGGTCATGTACTCGATCCACTCAGGATCACCGTCAGACCCCTGCCCACACCACGTATTCAACAAAGCAGACACAACCATCGCACCCCAACTACGGAAGATCATCAACATCTCCTTCGCGACAGCGACATTCTCGGAAAGCTGGAAACACGCAGAAATCAACGCCCTCCACAAGAAGCCCAAGGCGGACCCCAAGGACCTCAAGAACTTCCGGCCCATCTCCCTGCTCCCCTTCCCGGCGAAGGTCATCGAGGAAATCGCCAACATGCAACTAGCCCGCCACCTCGAGGACAACAACATCTTAGACCCGTCCCAGTCCGGATTCAGACGAAACCACAGCACCGAGACAGCCCTCATCGCTGCCACAGACTACATTAGCGTCAACTAGACAACAGCAAAACATCAGCCCTCATTCTCCTGGACCTGTCAGCCGCCTTCGACACGGTCTGCCACCGCACATTAAGGCCACGCCTCCAAAAAGCCGCAATCCAGAAAAAAGCCCTGGACTAGACCATGTCCTTCCTCTCCGGCAGAACCCAGAGAGTCCGCCTCCCACTCGTCTGATCCGAGGCCACCGACATCATCTGCGGCGTACCCCAGGGCTCATCCCTCAGCCTGACCCTGTTCAACATCTACATGGCCCCCCTCGCACAAGTGGCCCGCCAGCATGACCTGAACATGATCTCATATGCCGATGACAACCAGCTCATCCTCTCCCTCACCAAGGACCTGCACACCGCCAAAACCAACCTCCATGAGGGAATGAAGGCCGTCGCAGAATGGATGAGAAGCAGCCGTCTGAAACTGAACTCGGACAAGATGGAGGTCCTCATCCTCTGCCCCACCCCCTCTGCCTGGGACGACTCCTGGTTGCCAACCACACTGGGAACAGCACCGACACCCACAGACCACTCACGCAACCTCGGATTCACCCTCGACTCCTCCCTCTCCACGTCAAAACAGGTCAACGCAGTCTCCTCCTCCTGCTAAAAGACCCTTCGCAGGATCTACCAGTGGATCCTGACTGAAACCAGAAGAACGGTGACCCAAGCCCTCGTCAGCAGCAGGCTGGACTACGGCAACGCACTCTACACAGGAATCCAGGCCAAACACCTACGACGACTGCAACGCATCCAAAACGCCTCCGCCTGTCTGATCCTCAACATCCCTCATCGCAGCCACATCACCGCCCACCTAAGAAGCCTGCACTGGCTCCCAGTCAACAAGAGGATCACCTTCAAGCTCCTCACCCACACACACAAAGCACTCCACAACACTCGCCCAGCCTACCTGAACAGCAGACTCCGCTTCTACACCCCCACCGCCAACTACGCTTCGAAAGCCTCGCCCTCGCCGCCGTCCCCCGCATGCAACGAACGACCTCCGGTGGCAGATCCTTCTCCTTCCTAGCCGCCAAAATTTGGAACACCCTCCCGACCCAAGTGCGGCAGACCCAAGACCTGCTCACCTTCAGAAGACCCCTTAAGACCTTGCTCTTCAAGCAGTTGCGGCACCCCTTCCCCTCAGCGCCTTGTGACCCTCGCGGGTAGTAGTGCGCTTTATAAGTGATGGATTGATTATCTGCAGCGTACACAACAGTTCCGGGTGAATGATCAGCTCTTTGTGGGCTACGTGGGCCCCTAAAAAAGGTCGGGCTGTGCTCAAACGGACCATCTCCCGGTGGGTCGATCTAAGCATCAAAGTATGTTACTCCTTGGCCAAGAAGAAGCCTCCTGTGGGGCTGCATGCCCATTCGACCAGGGCGACTGCAGTCACTACTGCCTTGGGACGTGGCGTTCCCTTGCAGGACATTTGTCAGGCAGCTACGTGGGCCTCGCTGCACACGTTTACCAAGCACTACAGCCTTGACAGTCAATTCCGGAGAGATGGCTTATTTGGCCTTTCTGTGCTCCGTGACTTTTTGGTGTGATCTTGTTCGCAGACTCACCACCGGGGTTGGTATTGCTGGGGTATCTATTCTATGGTAAGGAATCTATCACTAACGTGTCTCTTTCAGATGCACAAGTTACTACTTGTGTAATGATATATCTGTAAGAGACATCAGTTAGTGATAGATTCCTTACCGCCCCACCCATCCTCCCCGTTCTGCGAGCCGATTACTAGGGTTAAAGTCATCCCCTTTCAGGGCCCTAGTTGTATGCACCAATGGTCAGTATCTTGCATGGCTCTGCATTTCGCCGCGGAAAGTCGCGTACAGAACTGACATCAGCACGCATGGGTGGCGCCTAAGTAGTCTCCATAATGTCTGCCCGGCGCGTACGACGCCAGTGACGGACGCTGAGCCGCACGATGCCAGCTACCGGCGCGCAGGGGTACTGCTAAGCAGAAAACGTTCCTGATTCAGTCTGATGCCTGGGGATTATTCTAAGGTATGGAATCTATCACTAACTAATGTCTCTTCCAGATATATTGTTACACAAGTAGTAACTTGTGCTACTGGTAAGTACGGTTAAAATTACTTTTCAGGGTCAGTGCTGGGCTAAAAGATGCAGCACTGGGTTCTCTCCTGATAACAGGTGAGTAAATCGGGACTTGTGGTTAGGCTGATTTTAGATTAATATTTTAAAGTTCCAAAACTTCACACTTAGATGAATTTCCCAGTGAAATCAGTCAATGTTACCCTATGGAAGAAAAGTGAGTTATCGGCTTTTGGGTAAGTAATCGACTGGCAGAGTTAAGGTTCTGGGCATCGACTCTGGGGTCTCCCAGGGTCAGGTAGGTACAGTTGGTACACCATCAGCGGCACAGGGGCAGCCGGGTGCAGAGACAGTTAGGCCCAATGATAGCCATGGGTGGCAGGGGACCTTTGGTTGGTGGCAGCTGGCAAGCAGGCCACGTGGTGGTGGGAGCTGGGCTCCTGGTCACTTGCTCTGGCAAATGGGGATGTAGGTTAAGGCCAAGGTTGCACTCCTAAGGGGACTCTTGACGGCTGGGTGCAGGGTGCTTTTGAGCTGTCGGGTGCTCAATGTTATTCAATAGAGAACTTGGAAGATGAACCAAGGCTGCAGGCTCGGGGACGGAGATTCTTTAGGAGCGACCAACACTTGGAGGGGTAAGTTGGAATCTTGGAGGATAGGTAGGCACCCCGGAGTTGGGCACAGGAGGCCGTGGGGCGCCGGGTACAGGGGTGTCTTTTGACGTTGGGAAATCTAACCCTCTGCTGGTTGCGATTGGAGGGGTCCCTGGTTGTGCGGCTGCAGGCGTCGTCTGGGTTGTCAAGGAGGGTCCTTAGGCACTGGATTTCAGGTCACAATTGCCAGGGGGACGTCCTCAGTGTCTTTTGTCTACTCGGGCACAGGCCGGGCTCGGCAGGTGCAGAGGGTGCTGGATTTGCGATTCCTGGCTGGCACCAGGGGTGTTGCTGGTTTGAGCAGAAGCACTACTCATGGGGGTCTCAGTCTCTAGATGAGCAAGGCAGGCAGGTCCTCCGGGGTTTTCAAGTTTGCTGTCCGCAGGAGACGCTGTGATTCAGCAGGAGAAGGTTCAAGAATCTATGTAGAGAAAAAAAGTGTAGCAAACTCCAAGGGCATAGATAATCCCTAGATCAGAATCTAAACAAAATGATAGACCCTCCACAACATTCAAATAAATGTGTGCTGAAACAGCGAGTTATACAAAAATTCTTCAATCTTTTTATTTTGATTATAGTATATTTGTTTGTTATTTTTATCCTTTGTATAAATTTCATTTACTTATTTATTTCATTTTCCACATTTAAAAAACATTTGTATATAATACATAATGTTGAAACACAAACAAGAAATTGGTTATTTATAGCTAAAGACGTACAAGGACAATAAGTGAAAACAGAAAAATTACATAACCACAATTTCAAAAACAAATTAACCCAGTGATGTACGAGATATTCAGTCGTTGGAATAATTGGTGAAGGCAATGCGGTTGAATGGAACTACGCGCGTTTCGGCCCAAGGCCTTCGTCAGGTGACCGTCATTCGTACATTTTATATAAATAGAAAAAGTGATATAACATAATAATTGACAAGTTGATGAATCAACATAGAGACTTCGCTTCCTATGACGACAGTTTTAATTTCATTAGTATCGAGTCTGATATGCTGATTTATTTCTGCAAAATGACTTTCTACGCACTTAGTCACGTATTGATTTTAGTGAGTCTGGTCAATTGACGATAGAAACGAGTCCTTAGAATCTTTATTCCAGTAGTCTGACTCTCAGATGTCCGACGATTATTATTTGTAAATTTTTCAGGGCAACATCCTATTTTTCTGATCGTGTTCCCGCAGAAAATGTCAAAACTCGGGCTCAGTTTCTTTATAGTAAATATGCACTTGATGCAGTGACGCCGGCACATGTGCTGGATGAGAATATTTTATTATATAAACACTTCGTCTTTGGACTCTTGTGCGCTCGGACGGGGGTTCTGATCGGTCGATGCTTCTAATGTCCGCGATTCTTTAGGAGCGACCAACACTTGGAGGGGTAAGTTGGAATCTTGGAGGATAGGTAGGCACCCCGGAGTTGGGCACAGGAGGCCGTGGGGCGCCGGGTACAGGGGTGTCTTTTGACGTTGGGAAATCTAACCCTCTGCTGGTTGCGATTGGAGGGGTCCCTGGTTGTGCGGCTGCAGGCGTCGTCTGGGTTGTCAAGGAGGGTCCTTAGGCACTGGATTTCAGGTCACAATTGCCAGGGGGACGTCCTCAGTGTCTTTTGTCTACTCGGGCACAGGCCGGGCTCGGCAGGTGCAGAGGGTGCTGGATTTGCGGTTCCTGGCTGGCACCAGGGGTGTTGCTGGTTTGAGCAGAAGCACTACTCATGGGGGTCTCAGTCTCTAGATGAGCAAGGCAGGCAGGTCCTCCGGGGTTTTCAAGTTTGCTGTCCGCAGGAGACGCTGTGATTCAGCAGGAGAAGGTTCAAGAATCAACAGGCCGGTAGGGCTGGGGCCAAGTCAGTTGTTGTCGTTCTTTTGTTAGCAGCTGCACATCAAGTCGTCCTCCTTCTTATTCTTCTTGTTTCTAAATTGGAATCTGAGGAAGGAAGGTTCAGGGTGCCCCTACATACTAAATGTAGGGGTGTTATAGGTAGGGTAAGGGCAGGGACCAATGGGTCCCTGTCCTGGGATGAGTACATCCCCCGTCCTGCTCCTCTCCTGTGGGAGGGGTCAGGAGCCTATCTCTGATTGGGCAGGGCTCCCCATTCTCAAGATGGCAGTAGCCCGAGGTCGTGCTTCACCTCGCCTCTCCCACCTGAGGGGTGGATTTGGCACAGGCTGGCACACCAGCAACATGTCTGCTGTGTAACAGCCTAGGCAGCCCCTCAGACAAGACGTGGCTAGTAGGTTAGGTTCAGGGGCAACTGTAAGTTGCCCTCTGTCGTGCATTTAGCATTAAATCCCACACTGGCATCAGAGGGGGTTTAATGTGCTGAGAAGTTAGATACCAAACTTCTCAGACTTTAGTGTAGCCATCATGGTCCTGTGGAGTTCGTAATGACAACCTCCCAGCACCTTATACTCTTAATGGCACCACTGCACTTACAGTGCCCAGGAATGGCCCTGGGTACTGTATGGGGCACAGGACTCATGCACCTGTGCCCACACCACTGGCCTAGTGCACCCAGCTAGAGGGGTGACTGATGTATGCCAGGGCAGTGTGTTTGTGGGCATGGCACACAGGGATATGTGCCATGTTAACTCTGTTTGGTACTGTACCAGGACATCCAGCCTGCAAAGGCAGTGTTTGTGTGTCAGGGTAAGGGCCCCTAAGGGTGGCACAATAAGTGCTGCAGCCCTTGGGGGTATTCTCTGGTCACAATGCCCTGGGTACCTCGGGAATCATTTACCAGGGACTGACATGTGGCCAGAGATGCCAATTGGGTCTTGGTTTCAACACAGTCTTAGGGAAGGAACACAGGCCCTGGGCACCTGATTGGTAGGAGCCCAGGGCACACTCCGTCAAAGCACATCAGCAATTCAGCAAAAAATGGGGGCATACCATTCAAGAAAGATGGCACTTTCTCACACAGGCATCTTGCTCCCGGTGGCTGGTACACATGCTGCCATATTTTTTTACTGAAAAATACAGCCATGTTTTTAAATGGGAGAAATGTAAAGTGCAAGAAAATGTTCCATCAAAAATGTTCCTTGTTAAGATTTTTGCAGAACATTTTCTGCTTTTAAATTTCTCCTATATGTCAACACTGTACCGCTGTTGCAGCGTACCTTCAAAACAGACAACACTTTCTGTTAGCAGTCGTTAAAGCCTTCATGGAGGGCTTAAAGATTGTCATACTTTCAGAGACCCTTCTGCACCCGCCTGGAACTTCAGAGCGTCCTCAAGTCTCCTGGGTCCGCCATTTGAATCTCTACTCTTATGTCCTCTACAATATCTCGTCTTTGAAAGGTGGCTTTCTTAGTCATAGTCCCCTCCCTCAGATGCTTTTGCAAGCTTTAACAGTCCAAGATCCATTTAATCCTGTTCGCAGAGATTGGGTCGTGCCTTGCAAAAATACTATATTTTCACTGCATGTTTGCTGTAGATACACATGCTGTGCATCAGTCCACCATATAGTGTTGGGTTTGGATGATTACAAGTTGTTTTTGTTCCAAGATGTTTTCTTTGAGTCACTTGGCTGTGTAACTCCTCTAAGTAGTGTGGCTCACTGGTTAGAGGCGGCAGACCCGAGAGCAGAGGACGGCCCGGGACCAGGGTTCGATTCCCGGCGCGGCAGGTTTCTGGACCAGGGTCAGCGGACTCGATAATTCTCTCGCCTCGGTGCCCACTCTGATCAGCGATCACGCTCAGCAACTCTGGGCATTAGCTTGCCTCATCTTCACTAACGGCCCCACCAGACCGCCGGGGATGCCTGGTCTCACCCTGGAGATACCCATTAAGGGACCATCTCTCAGAGAAGCCAGGAAGGGTTTCGCAGCGGTCGAAGCGCCTTGGGACCCTCCGGGTAAGTAGTGCGCTATATAAATGCCTATACATTTACATACATTTACATTCTTGGTAATACTGTGCATGTTCATCAATTCCATTGCCAGATTGTTTTTAACGTCGACGGGTTCGGATGTAATCGCTTGCGCTCTGGTTTGAAACTATTTGGGCTCCCTTCGGGTCGCTAGTAGACCTTCACACGACTGTATTGTCTTGGTCGCATAGTTATATTTGTGTTCCAAGCGATTACCCCTCTATGTCGCTGATCTCCGACTTGCCTCCTCGGCCAACGGGCCTCTTTCACTTTGACAGCTTTATCGGAGAATGACCTGTTAATGGAACACTCCGTTCCATTTCTGTCCAAAGTGTCAATCTAAATATCCCCATACCAACCAACAGTCAGTCTGTCATTTGTTTTGGGATTTGTATCAGGGGTAAGTGTACTTACTGTCTGAAGCTTGCAAGTAATTTTGAACGCAGAAATCTCTTCGAGATAGACATGCTGGACGGTAAGAGATGCAGAAAGAACAATTGATGGACGGAATGCTGAACAATGTCAAACATTCCCCCCCCCCCACACTACAGAGATCTGGGCCTAAGTCCATTGTTTTTTTTGCACACAATGCCTTTCCAGTTTAGACCCAGTCTAATGCAGATCAATCTTGACCCCAGTGGCATAGTGAGCATGGGACCCATGCCTGGGCATACCCTTCTCACTTAGGGCAACAAATGCAAAAAGAACAATGGATGGATGGAGAGATGCAGTGTAAAGAGGTGGATGATGTACCGAATATTTTCGGTCAACAGCGGGAAGAAGAGGAGGAAGCATTAGCAGCACAAGAGGAATCTGTCTATACATGATTCCGATTCAGAGTCCGACTTTGAACAAGACCTGGCCACCCTCCAGCCGTCACAAAAGATCGGACAATAAGTACACTTACCCCTGATACAAATCCCAAAACATCGGCTCCCTCTGAAAAGACTGCTTACGATCCGCCACTGCAAAAAGGCCATGGCGCGCACCGAGAAACTAAATCGGAAGCTCTGCCCGCGGGCTGGGCTCTGAAAGTTCAACCAACAGCAGCGGCCTCCACCTCCTCCAAATCTGGTATCGAAAGAAAAGCATGGTTCAAGAAGTTTTTTGTTATATACAGATGATTCGTGGGAAGCCCACAGGATGATTGTTTTATAGTAGTGCGTTGTTTAATCAGAAAGTACTTGAGTTTACCAGAAGACCTAGAAGTGTGCTTGGCTGTAGTGACTGGTCATTTATGTTGACAGGTCATCTTTGTTGACTCTTACTGGCTGATAAAGGAAGGTGCTTATCTAGATCAATGTATTCTTTGTTTTGGAACCCCAAGCTCTCTATTTAGGTCTGATGCTTATGGGTTTTTCTATCGTGATGAAGAAGAAACTTGTGTTGATTCAGGCTAATGACATAATGTTGGCGCTTAACCCCTTCCACGCTGATGACTAGCTGGGCTCGTCATGGTGTAGCCTCCTCGCACGCTGATGACGAGCCCAGCTCGTCATGTAACATGGGTTTTTTAAAATCTCAGCATAGGTGCTGAATTCAAATAGCGCGCATGAGGTTAACATCATGAGACAGTTAGGAACCAGGGTGCTTTCCCTTTCCAGGAAAGCAGACTGTGGCATTGAGCATCTATAAAAATTTCTTTTCCTGGTAGCAAATAATCTTCCAGGGAAACAAAACCGCCCTAAAGACATTTTAGGCAGTGGGCTAGTGGAAATGAAAGTCCGTGAGAATGCCCTGTTTGGGTTCAGCTCCGACTCCAGAGCAGACTCCATTGCCAGCCCCATAATACATGCTGGTTCCTACCACTCTGATGCCGCTGCCACATCAGTGAACAACATGGACTATGTTGTACTGTCTGTCTCTACCTCAGCAGAAGTCAGGCCTCGAACAGGTCTGACATGCCCGTTGCATTCTAACTCTGATACAGTACCCTTGACTAGGAGCTACACTCTTGAACTCCCAACAACTTTTTGAAGCAGACTTTGAAGCATACTCTGACCTTAGTCAACCACCTTTTGGGGATTAATTTCTCCCACAATATCATAATGGCAATTTTTTATTTGGATCTACCGGACGCAAGTGGTCTGGACACTTCCCTGACATGGTGTTGGGTTCTCCCTCTGGCCCTTCAATGGAAGACAGCCTCATTCACTGTATTCCTAAGAAGAGTGGCTGAAATCCTGGACTTGTACTTTAAATCTGTTTGCATTAAAAACAAGTTTGCTCCCAGAAGTCTTAAAATCTAGGCAGACCTTATCTGAGCCCTTGCTGCCATTTAACGATGCCCTGACTTTACCCCTCATAGGTATTTGGGGTAAACTCTGTGCCTGCCTGTGATCAGACAGGTAGCAAAACTGCAAAGCCCTTCTCCAAGTGACCCTGCCTTTCTGACGCAGCACCCTACTACTGAGAGCCTGCTAGTTCAGGCATCTGCTAGCAGGGTTAATGGCAATTCTTTCCCTACAACACCCCTTAAACCTTTCGATGCTGATGACGAGCTCAGCTCGTCATCACCCACGGGTGTTGTGTGCTGATGTCGAGCTGAGCTCGTCATGACACCAGCAAAATGGCAATTTCCAGCACAGGAGGGGGAAAACGCTAGCAGCCAAGGTGTTAACAGAGAATTGAAAGCAATTGAGGCATTCAGAAAGAGTATGTTTTTATCAGCTAACCTCACCCTTCAGTCAGACTATTCAGGCCCACGCCAACCGAAGGAGACCAGACTGCTCACAACCTTTGGACTCTTACGCGATCTTGATGGATCTTGCCAATTCGGCGAGAAAGCTGACTCTGCCCTAAAAAGCTTTAAGGAAAGTAGAGCAACACTGGGCTCCTGTAGTCTTTCCGCACCCGCAAGGCAGTATCTGCAAAGGTTTGGCCCCTTTTGAGGCCTTTAGGACCGGGTAGGAGATCAAGCTCCCTTGTCCCCTGCCTATCCAGAGCAGACTCCAAGCCCCTTTAGTTTGCCCTTGGCACCAACCACACAACACTCTGTAAGAGGCATAAACATTCATTTTCTTCACAGGAGGTTGGCTTTAACATGTGACAGATGAGTACTGCAGATATTGCAACACAGCTACTCAACGCTGACCCAGGTTCTGTTTGGTCTGGATCCAGGAGACTAGATGATAGTGCTGGACTTGCAGGACTCCCACTTCCATGTTCTTGTCTTATAGGTCTACAGGTGCTACTTGTGGTTTAAGGTGACCCTTTCAGATTTACCACTGCCCATCAGGTGTTCATGAAGGTGATGGGGTAGACACAGTATACATCGGCGATCGGGTGTAACAGTCTTTCCCTACCTCGACGACTGGCTGATGAAGGGAGGCTCGCCATGGTCAGTCGTGGACCACGTTCAGAAGAACGCGAACCTCCTGAAATTGTTTGAGATCACTATCAAGATCCTGAAGTTACTCTTTATTATTTTTTTTTTTTAATTATTTTAAAGGAAGGACAAACTTTACAGTTCAATGCATATAATCCCATCGCATCACATACAGTTATTTTCGCATGAATACTAAATTCAATAAAAGCTATACTTTACATATCTTGTGCTCCATTTCCAACTCTTTTCAGTTCCAACTCTACCATCGGTGACACACAAATCGTTCCTTTGTACTGATCCCATTTGGACCATTTCCTGTCCCATTTCTTCGGGCACCCCTTACTATAAACACTTCTTTCTCTGCTATCATGCATTTATCCATTTTCCTATTCCATAGTGCTACTTCAGGTGGCTTCACTCCTCCCCATCCCCTGGCGATTTCTCGATTGAATAGCGTGAATCCCAACGTTAAAAATTGTTGTTCCGTTTCTGTCAAGTCCGTCGCCTCCCAGATGTTGAGTAAGCCTAACCGTGGAGTCAGGGTAATATCTTTTCCCAAGGCAGATTGCCTATGTGTTGCAATTCTACCCCATCTGCTGTTTATCGCTGGGCAATCCCACACCATGTTGTAGTAGGTGGCTGGTTGCCCGCAGCCTTTGAAGCAATTATCGTCAGTCCTAGTCCCTATCCTTGCTAATATGATTCCAGTCATATATGAGCGGTGGAAAACACGAAGTTGGACCAGGCGGTACCAAAGTGTGATGGCAGCCTCTCTGGGAGACATCAAAGCCTGCCTCCAGTCCTCATCTTTGATGGCACCCAGATCGCCTTCCCATTTTTCCTTGGCCTGTTCGAAAGGATCTGGCATATTATTGCTAAGCTTCTTATAGGTGAGGGAGACTACTTTGGTGTGTAGTTGTCCATCTAATAGACGATCCTCTAAAGGAGAGGATTCCGGTATGTCTACACAGCTGGGAAATGCCTTCATCAAAGCATGCCTGATTTGCAAATATCGGAAGACTTCAGTGGGCGCCAGTTGGTAAGTCTTTGGTAACTCCTCAAATAGATGGATGTTAGCCTCCTTAATCATGTCTCCTACCGTTGAAATACCAATCATGTTCCATTTGTCAAATCCCAGATGATGGCAGAGCATACCCAGCCTTTGTGAATGCCACAGCGGCGTCATTTTGGTTAGCCTGTCTGCCTAGCCCAACCGGGAGTTAGCCAATTTCCATATTTGCAGTGTATGTTTTGTGGGACCTATGAACTGCTTTCGTCGTGAACTAGCCTTCCACCGCAGTAAAAAAAGCATCTGAAACTCTATGTGGGCAGTTTTGTAAAACATATAAGAATCGTGGAAGCGCCAGCATTTTGAAGAAGGCAGCGCGGCCAATCCGCAACAGTGGGAGGGATCTCCAATGCTGAACATCCGCTTTCAGACGTGCCAACACCGGTGCTAGGTTGCGTCCATAAAAAAGGGCCGGAACAGGCGTAACAAAGATCCCCAGGTATCTAAAGCCATCCTCTACCACCCTCAGGGTACAATCTCTGGGAAGGCGTGGGGTTTGTCCACGCAAGACATACAATACCGACTTGCTCCAGTTAATAGCATAGCCGGAATATTTTCCGAAGTTGGTAAAGATGTCAAGGACCACAAGAATAGACTGGTAAGGATTTGTCAGGTATAGCACTATATCAACTGCATAGAGTGATATTCTGTCTTCATAGTCATGTGACCACCTTAGGCCCCTGGTCATGACATCTCTCCGTACCCACGCCGCCAAGGGTTCCAACATCAGAGCAAACAGTGGCGACAGAGGGCAGCCCTGTCTGGTGCCTCTACGTAGGGAAAACCGTCTAGATGTGTAGTTATTCACTCTTATTTGTCCCGATATGTCTGTATATAATAATATCACCCACCGCCTGAACTTGGGGGCCCAATCCTATTCTCTCCAGGACCTCAAACATATATGACCATTCAATCGAGTCAAACACCATGGACGCGTCCAGGGAGGGTATGACTGCATCTTCTTCTAAATAATGCTGTTGAGCCAGCACATTATTAAGTCTGCGAATATTAGGAGACGTATTTCGTGCAGGCATGAAGCCCGATTAGTCCGGGTGCACTAAAGAAGATATAACCGCTCCGTCGCGTAGCAAGCACCTTTGCCAGAATCTTCGCTTCCACATTAATTAATGAAATCGGTCTATAGGAACGGTAATTCTCCACCGGCTTACCAGCCTTGTGGATACTGCGATGCTCGCCAGTCTCTGATCGTGGGGTAAAATGCCTTTTTCCAAACTTTCTTAATATATGCCCCTCAAATGTGGGACCAACTGGGAGGCCATCGCCTTAAGAAATTCTACTGGGGTACCATTCGGACCCATTGCCTTACCTGATTTTATTTGGCCTATGGCTTTTCTGATTTCCTCGTCTGTGAGGTCTGCCTCCAACGATTCCCTGTTCTCGTCTGATAGAGCCGGAACATCGCATTCCGCTGATAGTTGACGTGCCTCTTCAGCAGTATATATGGCAGAGGGCGAATACACCCCTTCAAAATAGTCCGCAAACTCCTCTGCTATTTCATTTGGGCATGAGACAACCCCTTTGGTAGGAGTTTGTTATCTGGGGCCCCACCTGGAGCACTGCTCCTTCTTCTCCAGCCAAGCAAACGTTTTCCCTGCTCTATCGCCCAGTTCGTTTAGCCTGTGGTGGGTAGCAGTCTGTTTGGCTTGCATGTGTTCGTGGGCTTTTAATTTATATTCCTCCCTCTTGATCTTGAAGTTACTCTTGACTCCTTTGCAAAGGCCCCCTTTCTTCTGAGCTATCCTGGATATGATGCGTTATTGGGCCTTCCTTTTGAATCAAAGTAAAGGATATTCGAGCTATGATCCCCGTGTTTAAGCCTCTGCCCTCTGTGACAGTAGCGCTTAGAATCTTTTTGACTATTGCAACTTCCTCGTCATTTTGCATGGTGGCATATGCTGACTGTGCAGTGGGATCTGAAGTCTCACTGAGCCCAGCACCAAGAGAACCTGTCTGATTTCATCAAGGTGTCTGAGAAGACTGCAAGAGATTTGAATTAGTGGCTCCTCAACCGCAATTGGGGCCAGCAGTTGACCCCTCTTCCAGCCAAACCCAGCGCTGACGGTGATGACAGATGCATCACTGCTGTGTTTTGGAGATTCATCCAGTAAAGGTCTGCGGCGCAGACTCATCTCTACATCATTGTTGGAGTCGTGAGCCATTCGCTTTGTGTTGTAAGCTTTCCTACCGTCCATCAAGAGTAGTCTGGTTCAGGTTCTCCGAGGCAACACCAATGCCTTTCGGTATTGCAACGGTCTGGGCAGGGTCAAATTTAGGTCTTGCGCCCTGTGCCAGGAGGTTAGCTCCTGTGGAACTGGCAGAATTGTCAGGACATTTCTTTGATCGTACACCACCAGTGAGGATCTTTAAATGCCACAGCTGAAAAACTCAGCCAACTAATGTTAGTGGATCGCAAATGGCAGTTGCACACATAGGTTGCCGAGGGCATCTTCCAGCAATGTGGAGAAACCTGGCTCTGTCTTTGCCACTGTCAAGAACATACAGTGTTGAAAGGTTGCACATAGGAGTTCCCGAGAAGGCTCTCTCTATGAGATGCATTCTGCCTAGAGTGGAGAACAGTACACCTGTATGCCTCCCCACTGCCCACAAATAGGCCAATGTATGAAGAAGATAAAGAAATACAGTGTGGTACCTGAAAGTTCTCGGTATGATGTTATATCTAAGGTTTTTACCTTACATCTTCCCTGTTTCTCTGCCTCTGCTGTTCAGCCAGTGTGAGTGGAATGTTAGTGTGAGTGTGATGTCATTGGAGTGTTTGGTATTCTGTGTTTGGTATTCTGTGAGTGGACTGTCAGTTGGATCCTGGGCTGAGCAGCAGAGATGATGCTCCTGGTGAGGCTTTGATTACTTATATACTGGAAAACCTATCTAATCATCTAAGAAGAATAAACTTACCATCTGTAACCTATCTAAGTCTTCTGGAATTCCTTACCAGGATGTAACATATGAGCATCTGTCCTCTGATCTGATCAGGCTGCCAATCAGGAGCATCTCCTGATTCAGCAGTAGGGCAGGGTCTTGCGCCCAGGCCTGCACAATCCACACTTCTATGTGTGGAGATTGAGCTGCGATAGACTATTATATTTGATCTATCTCCTGAGTTAGTGTATTGCATCCTTGTGGCCAGTGTGTGACTTAGCGTGGCATTCGTATTACGGACCATTTGTAGGCCAAACTGGTGGACGTCATGTTGTTTGTATTGTTTTTTGCCCAGTAAGGACTTGCAGTGCGCATGGGTAAAGATGATCTGTCAGCCTGTTTTGGCCTTTTTGCGTTTACCTGTCCAACCATCTTTGTTCAAATCACCAGTTGTGATGCGATTTCTCAAAGGTTTAATTCACGTGTTTCCTTCTAACCCCTTCATGATGCCATAGTGGAACTATAGTTTGATCCTTACTTTTCTTATGGGCCCTGCTTTTGAGCCATTGCATAGTTGTCCTCTGCATCTCCTGGCCCTGAAGATAGATGTTCTCATCGCAATAACTTCAGCTCATTGTGTTAATGAGCTTCATGCTCTCTCTGATCAGCCGCCATACTCCGCTCTCTTTCCGAACAAATTGGTGCATAGGACCAGAGCTGCCTGTGTACCAAAAGTTGTTACTCCCTTTCATACCAGACTCTCCATCACAATTCTGATGTTCTTTGCTCCATCTAACCCTTCAAAAGAGAAGGAGAGACACCTTCATTTGGACCCTAGAAGAGAAGTGAGCTTTTTCATCAGTTGTACCAAAGACCATTGGATGGATGATGAGCTCTTTGTGGGGGTTCACTCTGCCAAAGGAAAGGCAAGGTAGTGCAGAAGAGTACTTTATCCAGGTAGATAGGCCTCTGCATTAAGATCTGCTACATGTTGGCAATGAAGCAGCCTCCAGAATAAAGGAGTACCCATTCCACCAGGATCAAGACTGCTACCACTTCACTGATATGCTGGGTATCGGTCCTGGATATCTATCGGGCTGCAATGTTGGACTAAATGCACATGTTCACAAATCATTATTGCCTTGTCAGCCAGTCCTGAGGGGAAGGGCACTTTGTTTGTTAATTCCTGCATGAATTTTTGGTCTGAGTAATTCCTCAGACCCACCAGGGGGAGATTCTGCTTTTATATCTATTCTAAAGTTGAGGAATCTGCAGTCGGAATTAAGCATCAGAAAAATGTTACTTGCCTTCAGTGGATACTCCAATCACAGATTTCTAAAAAATATTAATTGTTTAAGATAATATTGTTTGCTGAATGCCATTTATCCATTATTCTGCAAAGGAGGCCTTGCCTGATTTGTCTAGGAGCTTGTTGTAACATGGCCTCCATTTCTTTTTGATCACGTTATGCATGTCTTTAGATTATGGTGATGGGAACTAAATCGTTTTGGGATTGATCTTGAGCGTGGTAACCTTCTTTAGCGGTCCTTGGTCGTCTACCGTAGCCTACTCTGTGCTTCTCAGTTAAATGAATTTAGTAGATGGGCTTGCAGCTAAAGTTCACGTAAGGACCAGGCATGTTAAAGTTCATTTGGTTCAAACACTGCTGGCCCTGTTCATCTAACTTGGTCTTTCTGCTCTCTGGGTCCTCAGAACGGCTCCTAGTGATATTTGGACCTTCATGAGCTGTATCCGATTTGAAGCAGAGGTCAGCTACCTCAGTTTCTGATCTGAAGAGACTGATGGCCGCTATATCAGGTTTTACTTTCATTTTTAGACTCCTTCAGAGATATTTTTTTGTCAAAAGTTGTTTTTGTTTCTACTATTTGTAGTTTAAAAAGGCATGCACACAAGGAGTTTCAGGTCTTTACACAGAGTATAAAATGTGTTTCCACTATTTGGTAAAGCGGGGCTAGGTGCTATCAAACCTACAATGCTACCCACTGCTTTTCTAGCAGAGTCGAATGGTACTGTTCAAAATCTGTACGAATTACAGCAGCAAACAAAAGTTTTGTTTTTACTTCAAATATTGAAATGTTTTTCATTTTTTCCACAATGCCAGTTGTACCAGTGGCAGCCGATGTGACGGCAGACGAAACAGAAGCGCTTAAGGCAGAAATAACAAAAGCTGTCAAGCAGGTGCAAGAGGCAGGTGAGTTGTGTGTCTGTTTTTACCAATGGATGCCAAGAACTGGTTATTTTCCAATACGATAAACAGTGGAAGTCACTGTGAAATTTGGTTTTGAATAGCAAAGCTGTATCAATTTCATTCTATTTAATAAAACTTTAGGTATGTCTGATCTTCCACAGGAAAATGCCTTGAATATGTCCCATACCCAAACAATGCAACAAGAATAAGTGCGCATTTCTACCCACATCCCACTTCCACATCCAAACTGGATCACCATCCAGTTCCCATGCCAGAGTTGAAGTTCCTCAAAGGCATGTAAACACTGGCACATTTGTTTGAAGAGAATGTTTTTTCTTGTGTTCTCAAATGTTTTGGATACAGGTGGTTTGGTAACCGCATACGGAATGCCATCCCGGCCACAAACAAGCTTTAGAAGCTTGAAATATAAGAGATAAAGGTAATCTATTTTAAATTTACTTCTAAATCGGAAATGTGACTTTACAGACCGATACATTTAAAATCAAGATTTATTATTAAGATAAAATTGCAAACAAAAAAGGAAAGATTGACTCAGTAGAACATGTTCAGACTGGGAGGATGATTGCATAAAACAGTGACGCAAGCATATGGCACAATCAAATACTTCAAAGTGACAGATGACCCCAGTTGTCTTCCAAATTATAAATCCCACCAAATCGTGGTTTTGCAAGCTGTGCAACTAAAAAAATAAAAACCAGCATTGGCATAGCCAATAGGTCTCACCTTTGGGAACTTATAAGTGTTTAGCCAGAGCTATTGGCTTTGCCAATGTCTTTAAGCTATATTCTAGAGCAGTGTGGCTGCTTTGCAGCATATTGAGAAGTTATAATAAAAAAGTGTTATAAGCATTTTTGATACCTTCTATATAACCAAGAAGACGTTTTGTACAACTGAACAAGCCTATTAAAAAAAATAATGAACATAAAAAAATCTCTTCTAGTTCTTTTGTCCTTGCAATGCTGGCGACTTATTCCTGCCTGTTCCAATTCTTGTTTGTTATAGTTTTTGGGTGTTATTTTGTGGGTGGGGGGACATAAACAACGGAAGGGTAGAGGTTGGGAAGTAGTACCTGAATTACAACACGAGCAGCGGACGAACAGTAGGGGAGAATCAACAGATGCCACATACGAAGGGCAGACTGAGGTGGTGCTGTGTGATGCGAAGGTGTTGCTGAGGTAGTGGTGTATTGGTGCAGAGGCGGTGCTGAATGATACTCAGGTGGTGCTGAGTGATGCAGAGTTGGTGCTGTGCTGAGGTGATAATGCTCTGATGCTGAGGTGGTGCTGGGCTGATGCTGAAGTGGTGCTGTGTTGGTGCATAACTGCTGCTGAGGTAGGGCTGTGCTAGTGGTGGTGCATTGATGCGGAGGGAACAAGGTCCAGGAGCTGTAACCAACAACCGGTAAGAACAACCTCATAATTCTCTTCCAGGGGCTATGAACCGTAAAAGGGTCAGACCTGGGTGGAAAAGAACTACTAGCACATAGGAAAGTTTTCATTGTTGAATAATGCAAAAGAGAACATGAAAGATCTCTCAATGCATTAAAAGGAATATTTCACCGTAAAGGAGTTCAGTATCAGGGCTAGGAAGACAACCAATATATTTAAAGTTACACATACACACTTATGAAAATTCCAGGGTGCTTTTTTATAAAAATGTTTATTTTATAGTCATATATGACTTCATAATAACTTTCCTAAAAGAGTACTGAACTAACGTACTTTTAAATAAATGTTAGTGAATTTAGCAGCTGCATGTTTGGATAGTCTTATTGCTGACAAATCTATTTAAATAAACAGTAAATAGAAAGACGTGCAATTGGAGAACTCCAAGTCTGAGTTATTAGTGTCAGAACACAAATGCTATAACTAGTGCACAATTTGTGAGAAGTCACGCTTGCACAGAAGCCTGAATGTTGTTAAATGAATAATTTTTTATAATACCTGGTCATAAGACTAAGAGGTGCTAAACCGGTCAGTGAAGAGGGCATATTTCTACAGCGTCTTGCCTACACTGAGCAGCACAGGCATGTTAACTCTACTCAGTACAACCTGTCCGAGAGCATACTTTCTACTGCTCCTTGGAGCTTTTAAAGTAGTATGACCATGTTTGATTCCCACTGCAGCAGCACCCATGTGTTCTGGGCCAATTAACACATCAACAAAGGTTCACAGACCAATGGAAAAGCAGACCGGCCACAGCCATATAATAAATAGCGCATGCATAACCTGAGTGCCCCAACACAGTCCTGTGCCACACTAGATCTGTCTCATTAGAAGCACAACCACACCTCCCCTTTTCACTGTAGTCAAGCTGTGTACAGTACTTCTGCTTTGATGTACTGCAGTCTGGGGCCTTAGCTGAACCGACGGAGAGTTACAAGGTTGTCTCTGAATTCCCAAAAGCTGGAAGACTGCAGATTACCCCAACCAACATCAAACATCCAGTCCATGTGATTATCTTATCTTAACTGTTTGACAAACTCATACTTTCCCTGCATCATAAACCGTTTCATGGTTGAGTAATACAATGCTAAGGTGCACATACCAAGTCTATTAAATAACAAGCAATGGAGCAGGGCAGGAGAAACAACTACGAGCTTCAGTGTTCTAACCGGGACTCGTTTTAGAGGCTTTACTTTAATTTGGGGAATGCCCTGAATATTGCTTTCTTAGAAGTTTGTGCACTTCTTAGTAGTCAAATATGACTCCGCCCGGGCGGTATTGCTGATATGAATAAACGGTATGCCTCCCAATGGCAAGGAGCGCCGTGTAACGTCGTCGGGCCCACTTGGCCCCAGAACAAGTGCTTAAACATACCACTGATTAATTCAAATAGGGGAAATCGAGGGGTCCACGTTGAGGGAGGTTCTCGAAGTGAAGCCGCAGGTTGAAGGATGAACATGTGATGTTCTCACTCGGCACTCAGGACTTTGGTGCTGGTGGTGTGTCTCCCCTTGATGAATGTCGCCTCCACTGAGCCTTCAACCGGCCAGGTACACTTCAGTGGGGGCAAGTAAAACAAGTTTGCGCTATATAAAACAAGATTGAAAGGAAACCCTTGAAAGCGGCATGAGGGGTCAACTGGCAGAGCAAGAGACGGGAGTAAGACTTAAACAGCACTGACAGCAGAGTGCAGCTTGTGCAGGAAGTGGCAGTTACAAGGCATGGTGGGCACGATTTACAGGGCGTCTGAGTACCTGAAAACTGCAGCACTCTTGCTGTATGAGAAATCTGTCCCTTGACAGGGAAAAAGAAACAAGCCCGGCGGGGGCATGGCAAACGAACCCTTAACACGATCAGAAGTAGGCCAAAAAAGAGTGCTCTGAAAGTATCCTAAATAACTTGAGGAGTTGGAGCGCATGACAGGGGCAGTCCTCATTGGAGGATACAAAAGGCCAATAGGAGGGTCTACTAAGTGTATTCACCAAACAAAATCCTGTGTTTACAAAGGACAGTAAGAAGAACCAATGAAAACGATGGATGGTGCTTGAACCTCATATTGTAGATACAGCATGTCTCAGAGACCGCACATGCGCTGCCTAGGCGAGACCTAAAATTAACTTTGGATTGTCAAGTCAGAAGTCTTGCTTCTCCAGGGGCACAAGTTATCTGGAAAAGGTAGGCTTTGCTAATTGTTGATTTCCAATGCACCCCCACCCACCACAACCTCGCAGATAAACCATCTGTGTAAAAGAACACAGCTCTTCTTTTCACTTTTACAAAGGGCTTGCATGGTGGCATCTGGTTGATAGAGGGTCCACTAAGTAACACTGAAAATAGTTTGGTGTGCTTTTGATTTATTCTGTATTCTGTACTGTTTGTTTCTACTCTTTGTCTGGCTGAGTGGGTGTAATTCTGGACAGGGGGAGTTGCTTTCTGTTTAGTAGCTCAGCAGGCTGTGCTACCAACATTGAAAAGACTCCGATGTAGCAGAAAATTAGACTGGCAGAAATATCTCTATTCTATGTTTAAGGCAGTGCCTTAATTGCTCCTTTCTGTGCTAAGCCTTCAGCTATGTGTTGGAATAAGTGTCTGTTTGGTTATATTCCCGCTGAGCATCATGAACTTTAACCTTGGTATAGACCCTTGCGCCTTTCAGACACACATGAATAGTAAACAGAAGATGCTCTATCTTTTTGTTTTCAATGTGATCAGGGGCTACACCAGCAAGGCACGGGTAGTCCTTTACAGTTCGATCTGGTCAACTGGGCACTTTGCAGTTGCAGGACTTCTTTAGCTTTTGTGCCCTTAAACCTGAACAGAAAGCTATTCACCTAGCCCTTGGAGTCCACTCACTATCTTCGGAAGGAGTTCCAGCCCTTGGGGTCTCCCATCACCGGTTCAACAGCAGTAGCAGTCCTCTTTTTGAAGTCCTGTCTTAGTTCTGCAGATGCAGTCATCCTTGGTTCAGACTTTCTTTCTGAGTTCCACAGGTTTAACAGGTGCAGGCCTTATGTTCTTTTCAAGTCCAGTAGTGGTCTGAGTCTGGAAGCCAGGGGTGCCACTTTAATGCCAATTACGAGATTGTGGGTGGGAAGGACTCCCTAGCCACTCTTTCATCGTTTCCTGTAGGGTTGTCACTACACAATACCACACTGCATCATTGTTCTCAAATCCAAGATGTCAGGACCCTTCTTCCCCGGGACAGAGCCACAAGCACAGTCCTAAGTTGTTTCCAGCACAATTAGCCTCCTCTCCTGGAATATTGGTTCTGCAATTGGTTTCCCCCCTCTGGAACAGATTCCAGCTTGTCTACTAACTCAAAGGGAAGGGCAGGCTATAGTGTGATTCACATTTGCTTATCATACATCTGTGGCCAAAGTCCTCTGGCCATCATAAAGGGGGAGGTCACACCTTCTCTCACCAATAGACCTTTTGTTCCCTGTTCCTGGGAGTGCTTCACACCTCCTGGCATGGGGACAGCAGTCGGTCACGGGTGATATATGCTGTAGTTAATTGGAAATAGCTGTTAGAACTTTAAAGCAAGAAATCAATGACATTCTTAAGTCACCTTTGCATGAAACGTTTTAAAAAATCTGAGTTCAGAAATGAATCTGGTTTAATATAACAATTTGATTTCGAAATACTATAGTGGGTGGTCCCAAATGGAAGTTGGCACTTATTGATTTGGCTAGTGCATCCTCATGTTGCCCAATGGGACTACCAGCCTTGCTACAGGGAAAACGCCAAAGGTGAGTTTTCACTGTCAGAAATATCGTGTACCCTGCTTTTAGGGCTTCTAAGACTTACCCTAATAGAATTATGTAGGGATCAGTCATAGTGTTAATAACATTCCTGGAACAGCATCTAAACTAGACAACCACTAAATGTGCATTTGCATAAGCTTGATTACCATAACTTCATGAGACATTTACAGAATATTATGCTAGAAATGTACATTTGATGGAATTGCAGTTCAATAGCACGTTTTCGTACTGACGTGAAAGGGGTCCCCGCACTGGAAGACAAAGGCTCACAACATTGTGACATGTTGCATCCTTTCACTGTTTCAAACAGAAACTGAATTAGGATAGATTATTGAAAATAGGCACTTTATCAGTATGTTCTGTTTTATTTTATACATTTTTTTATTATGCTTCTACAAGTACTGTTCCTCTTAGTTAGAAGCATGCAATGGTGGTCCCACTGTTAAAAAAAAAAAAAACAACGCAGACACTGCTCTTACTTCTAACTTTCGTCCTATCTCTCTTTTACCTGTTTTTTCTAAAGTCTTGGAGAGACATATAAATGGCCATTTGTCTAAATTTATTGAAACAAATGAGCTGCTTCACCCCCCTCAATCTGGCTTCAGGAATGGTTATTCTACCGAGTCCACTCTACTCGGAGTCACAGAAGCTCTTCGTCATAACATCGACAAGGATAAGACCATGGCCTTAGTGCTCCTCGATCTGAGCGCGGCTTTCGATACGGTTTTGCATATCGTACTCCTTAAGGCCCTTCCGTGCTCGGGTGTCACAGGGACAGCCTTGAGCTGGCTTAGCTCGTTCCTTTCCGATAGAGCTTGGTAAGTTTTTTCATCTACCTCTAAATCCAAATCCCATCCCTTGCCTTTTGGGGTTCCCCAGGGCTCAATTCTCAGCCCTTTGCTGTTCAATATTTACATCCGACCATTTGCTGTCTTAGTGGAAGAATCTGGCTTGTCGCTTTTTTCATACGCAGACGACACCCAGATTCTTTTCTCTTTGTCATCCGATAAACTATCCGAGCCCTCGGCACTTAGAGCCGGCCTCAGTAAAGTTATGACATGGATGAACGTCAATTTTTTAAAACACAATGGCGATAAGACTGAGGTTCTGATCCTTGGCAAGGACCGCAGCCTCTTGGGCCCCCAACATTGGCCTCCAGAAATGGGTTCGCTTCCTCAGCCGGCTACTCAGGTACGTAACCTGGGTTTTATTATAGATGAGTCTCTCTCTATGCGGCAGCATGCGACCAGGGTTGCGGCCACCTGCTTCACCATTTTGAAATGGTTAAGGAAGAACTCAAGGCACTGAAACTTAGTCTCCGCCAGGCCGAAAGACGCTGGCGTCGAGGATATACTCCCGAGACAAAAGCTGTCTTCTCTTCTCAGCTGAGGGAATACAAGTCTGCTATAGCCCGGGCTAAATCCAGCTATTTCTCCAATAAGATTTTGAACTCTACTAACAAATCTAAAGACATTTTTTCTATTGTTGAGGAATTATCTAACCCGGCGAGAGTCACCATTGCCCCGCTTCCCTCCCAGCCTCTGTGTGACTCCCTGAATCAGTTCTTCGTGGACAAAATTGTTAAAATCAAAACCAGCATTTCTGCTCACGTTTCATCCACTTCTTTCCCCCCCAGCACTTCCTTTCACCCCATCACCCACACCCTATCCCAGCTCCCCCTCATTCCAGAAGAGATTTTTCTCTCCCTTTTGCTCAGTTTCTTCTGGCTCCCCTAGCGACTGTTGCCCCCCCTCTGCCCTGCGAGAAGCTTTTACTTCCTGCCCGGACCCCCCTTTAGCCCTCTTAAACAACTCATTAACCTCGGGGGTGGTCCCGGGTTCCTTCAAACGGGCAGAGGTGGTCGCCATCCTGAAAAAACCCACGGCTGACCCGTCCACCATGAGCAACTATCGCCCTATCTCCCTCCTTCCCTTCCTTAGCAAAGTCCTGGAGTCCCATGTCACTCAAACCCTTACTTCTTTTATTGAGGACTCTTGTGTTTTGGACCCCCAGCAGGCTGGGTTCAGACCTGCGCATTCCACAGAAGCAGTCATCCTCTCTGTGATGGACGAACTACGCAGGGGCGCCGACTCTAACACCTGTCAGGCCCTGGTTCTTCTAGACCTGTCAGCCGCCTTTGACACGGTCGACCACGATATTTTGGTCGACCGTATCAGAGAGGCTGGCATCCAGGGCACTGCCCTGGATTGGGTGCGCTCTTTTCTGACTCACCGCCATCAAGCTGTCAGACTGTCCCAGTTTTCTGCCTCTCAAGTCGAGCTGACCTGTGGTGTCCCGCAGGGATCCTCCTTATCCCCTCTCCTTTTTAACTTATACCTAGCCCCGCTTATCCGTTCCCTCCGCCAATTCAATGTCTCCGCGTTCAACTACGCGGATGACATTCAACTGGTCTTCACTATCGACTCCAGTGACCAATCCATCTCCACTTTCCAAAACACCCTCTGCTTCATCAGCGATTGGATGGGCACAAACCATCTGAAACTTAACCCCGACAAGACTGAGCTGGTGCTTGTCGGGGGGCCCTCTAATCCCTGGCACTCTTCCTTTTGGCCTGCCAGTCTGGGCAGCCCCCCTTGCCCTGTCAACTCAGCAAAAAGTCTGGGAGTTGTCATAAGCAACGACCTTTCTATGACACCCCAGAGCAGCGCTGTAGTCTCCTCCAGCCATTTCCAGCTCAGGAAAATACGCAAAATCTCCCGCCTACTTACCACCGATGCCCTCACTTTGGCCCTGCTTGCGTTAGTCATGTCTAGGCTTGACTACGCAAATGCACTTTACGTAGGCATTCCTGCATACCAACTTAGGAGACTCCAGCTGATCCAAAATCAAGCTGCCCGCTTGATCTATCATCAACCTAGAGATCAGCACGTCCAACCTCTCCTAAAAAGTCTCCACTGGCTTCCGGTTTCTGCCCGCTGCAACTTTAAGCTTGGTTGCATCATTTTTAAATCCCTCACTGGTCATGGTCCCTCCTTCATTTCTTCTTTGCTTCATCCTTATGTTCCCTCCCGCACTCTTCGGTCATCTCAATTGGCCTTACTTTCTGTCCCCAGATTCAAGCGGAAGAAACACGGTGGCCTCAGGTTTTCTTTCTTAGCCCCGTCTTTTTGGAACACCTTACCTCTTTCTCTTAGGTTGCCCTCCCCCTACACCACATTCAGATCCTCCCTCAAAACTCACCTTTTCACTGTAGCTTATTACTAGCCGTCATTCTGTGTTATGTTATCTTCTGTCTCTCCTCCCTGCTCCCTCTGTATAGCGCCAAGAAACCTAATGGTGTTAGCGCGCTCAATAAGTTAATTTAACATAACATTTAACATAACAGTGTGGATGCTCCCTCCCCACACCTAGCGCACCGTGGTCCAGGCCCTGGTTACATCCTGGCTGGATTACAGTAATATCCTCTATCTGGGTATCAACAAGGAAATAACGCGCAAACTTCAGCGAGTTCAAAATTCTGCTGCAAGACTACTCTGCCGAGTTCCTAAAACAGTTTCGCCATCCAAGTCACTAACTGATCTCCACTGGCTTTCAGTGGAGAACCGCGTAAAATTCAAAGCCCTCACGTATATGTTCCGCATCAAGCATGCCAAGGCCCCCGAATATGTACAACAGCTTGCCACTCCTTATGTTCCCACCCGCACAATCAGATCCTCTACTCAAGCCAAATTCCAAATTCCGAGAATTAAACTGTCTCGCATGGGAGGTCGCTCCTTCGCCTATATTGGCCCTACTCTCTGGAATTCGCTCAAATTGTCTCTTCGGCTACAATCTGATCTTTTATCTTTCCGTAGAGCCATCAAAACTTGGCTTTTTAGCCAATAGTTTTTAGGGCTCGCCTGCTGATGCGCTTGCGCATAGCTGGCGAGCTATATTGTGGCTTAAACAGAGCTTAACCATCTCGGCGATTTGTTGCAGTGCCCGAGAGCGCGTGCACATCAAAGCCACCAGCCTCCTCAGGCATCTCAAGCTTCCCCCAGCCGGCATTTCTCCTCCCCTAATTATTCACTGCACGGCCGTCCGGCCGGCACATCAAAGGCTGCTGCTCCCGGCCCCTATTCTTCTCTTCTTGCCTCTCCCCGCCCCCCCTTCCCACCACAGCAATGCCGAGGGCTTGTTTATATTGCAGCCTAACCATCTCGCACGCTGCTCTTGAAACAATAACCGCTGTTGGTCATGATATAATTAAACGCTCTAATTATTTTATCAGGGCCGCACAGAATTTTATAAAGTCTTTTGCTGGCATTTTCGTTTTATGCTGATTGCTATTTTACACCTTTCACATGCTGGCGATTTGCTTCAAAGGAATACATTCATCCTGAATCCGGTTACTAGAGCTTTCTCCTCTTCTGCTATATATGGGTTTTAGTTGAATTTCATTGATCTCTTTTACTAATGATTTATAAAAAGTGCCACCCACCACACAGCTCCACCTACACAGCTCTCCCGATGCACCCCCCACACAGCTCCACCGATGCACCCACCACACAGTTCCACCGATGCACCCACCACACAGCTCCACCGATGCACCCACCACACAGCTCCACCGATGCACCCACCACACAGCTCCACCGATGCACCCACCACACAGCTCCACCGAGGCACCCACCACACAGCTCCACAGATGCACCCACCACACAGCTCCACAGATGCACCCACCACACAGCTCCACAGATGCACCCACCACCCAGCTCCACTGATGCACCCACCACACAGCTCCACCGATGCACCCACCACACAGCTCCACTGATGCAACCACCACACAGCTCCACCGACACAGCTCCACCGATGCACCCACCACACAGCTCCACTGATGCAACCACCACACAGCTCCACCGACACAGCTCCACCGATGCACCCACCATACAGCTCCACTGATGCAACCACCACACAGCTCCACCGACACAGCTCCACCGATGCACCCACCACACAGCTCCACTGATGCAACCACCACACAGCTCCACCGACACAGCTCCACCAATGCACCCACCACAGAGCTCCACAGATGACCCCACCACACAGCTCCACTGATGCACCCAAGACACAGCTCCACCGAGGCACCCACCACACAGTTCCACCGAGGCACCTACCACACAGCTCCACCGATGCACCCACCACACAGCTCCACCGAGGCACCCACCACACAGCTCCACCGAGGCACCCACCACACAGCTCAACAGATGCACCCACCACACAGCTCCACAGAGGCACCCACCACACAGCTCCACTGATGCAACCACCACACAGCTCCACCGACACAGCTCCACCGATGCACCCACCACACAGCTCCACTGATGCAACCACCACACAGCTCCACCGACACAGCTCCACCGATGCACCCACCACACAGCTCCACTGATGCAACCACCACACAGCTCCACCAATGCACCCACCACAGAGCTCCACAGATGACCCCACCACACAGCTCCACTGATGCACCCACCACACAGCTCCACCGATGCACCCACCACACAGCTCCACCGATGCACCCACCACACAGCTCCACCGATGCACCCACCACACAGCTCCACCGATGCACCCACCACACAGCTCCACCGATGCACCCACCACACAGCTCCACCGAGGCACCCACCACACAGCTCCACCGAGGCACCCACCACACAGCTCAACAGATGCACCCACCACACAGCTCCACAGAGGCACCCACCACACAGCTCCACTGATGCATCCACCACACAGCTCCACTGATGCACCCACCACACAGCTCCACTGATGCACCCACCACACAGCTCCACCGATGCACCCACCACACAGCTCCACCGATGCACCCACCACACAGCTCCACCGATGCACCCACCACACAGCTCCACCGAGGCACCCACCACACAGCTCCACCGATGCACCCACCACACAGCTTCACCGATGCACCGACCACACAGCTCCAGCGATGCAGCCACCACACAGCTCCACCGACACAGCTCCACCGATGCACCCACCACACAGCTCCACCGATGCACCCACCACACAGCTCTACCAATACACCCACTAAGCTCCACCTATGCACCCACCACACTTCTCCACCGATGCACCCACCACACAGCTCCACCGATGCACCCACCACACAGCTCTACCAATGCACCCACTAAGCTCCACCTATGCACCCCCCACACAGCTCCACCGATGCACCCACCACACAGCTCCACCGATGCACCCACCACACAGCTCCACTGATGCACCCACCACACAACTCCACCGATGCACCCACCACACAACTCCACCGATGCACCCACCACACAGCTCCACCGAGACACCCACCACACAATATTTCACTTCTGTTCTTGGATTTTCGTCACAATAAAAAACACTCAACATAATCTTCACAAAAGTTATTTACAAAAGGTTAAGCTATTGCCATTACAAATTAAATAAATTATTTAAGTATTAATTATTTTAAAAAATTAAAAGCCATTGTTATTTGTAATATCAATACATCTAAGTCACGTAAATACAAAACATGTTGCATTACAAATGCTGTAGGTGTCACATTTGCGAAAGTTAGAACTATTGGCATTGTAAATGACAAAGCTATTCATTTAGCTCTTTAAAAAAAAAACACATAAATAAAAAAAATCATTTATAAGACCAATAGCTCAAACTTTCCCAATGTGAGCCCTATTGCATTTCCAGTGCTTGTTGTTCCCTTTTTCATCCTGCTTCCTCTGTCAGCGCCGGGAAACCCTTTGGGGTAGCTGTGCGCTGTTATATAAATTTAAACAAATAAATAAATAAATATCATTTTGTGCGCTTCTTGAAGCTGGATCTGATCTGCCATTGATGCAGATTTATAAATCCATTTACTACTCTTACAAAAATGGTGTATTTATACAAGTTTTCAGTTGTATCTTGTTCTTTAAGTTGATGCAAGCCAAGTACCAAGATCAGATTGATGGCTTAATTTCAACAATCTAAGAATATAAAATGTTCTGCTTTTCTAATAATTAATTATTCTATTACTCCTTTCTCATACCAGATCCCAACACACAGATCCTGTATGCATGCGATTCCTGCGGGGAGAAGTTCCTGGACGCCAACAGCTTGGCACAACATGTTCGGATCCACACGGCACAGGCCTTGGTTATGTTCCAAGCGGACACAGACTTTTACCAGCAGTACAGTTCATCCACCAACTGGCAGACAGAGCAGGTTATCCAGTCGGAAGAGTTGCTGTTCAGAGCTAGGGATGTTGCTGAAGTACAGTCCACCACTGTGATCTCCGAGGAACCTCAGACTGTTGAATGCCACAGCCCTTCGGAATAAAGTACAGGAAATGACTCAAATGACACTTCTGACTCAAGCAGCAGAAGTGATGTGCTTCCGGTTTTCCTGACTACTGAGAATTCAAAGTACTCCTCCCTTCTGCCCACAAAAGCACACGTCTGAAAGCTGAGACGATCTGTCTCACAAAACTTATGAAGCTTTATGTACATTTTATTTAATACAGAGACCACATAAATTATGTATAAAAAGCACTCAACTTGGGCAGCAAGAATAATCAGCTTCTAGGTTTGGTGATCAATTGAAATAAATCATATTTTCTATTTAAACTGATTACAGCATATTACACTGACATTAAGGCGGGGATGTCATGGGTTATTCCGTTGCTGTTTGTAAAACGAATCCTTCATGCTGGTGTTGCCTGCTTCTTGGTACGTTTGACTGGCTTGTTTCAGTTCTCCAAATACTTCTTTAAAAATAAGGATCCTGAACACCTAGGTTTATGTCAGAACATCGAAAAAAGTTTTGGAATTCACATAACTGATACAAATCTTCAGGTCAGAAAACCAGGATTGTTTTATGGATTCAGATAGCAGAAGTTGCTCAGTTCACATTCCATATAGCGTGGCATCTTTTTCTGCCATCTCCTTTTAATATTATCTTGGTTTACAACAGACTAATAGCACAGTAAGAATGTTGTTTATCTTTTTTAAATGGTTAGTACTGCTTCAATCAAGTTTTGTCAGGCGAGTGAGTGTTGGCCTCATTTTGTGGTCCGTGCACTGCTCCACGTTTCTTGCCATATCTTGCATTTTAATAACATCTTTTGCAGAAAATGCCAGGGCACATGTTAAGCTATACAGATTTGTAGAGCGCTTTATTACCCAGGAGGATATGCTGGCACTGAGCTGGTGTGGTCTAGCCAAACCTAGGGCCTAGTGGGACTACTCAAAAAGCCAGGTCTTCCGCCTCTTGCAGAAATCAAGAACTTAAGAGAGGCTCTTGTGTGATGCCAGGTCTTTCCACGCCTTAGGAGCGATGTAGGAGAACTGGACTTCTGTATGTTTGGGGGGGTGTACAAGTAGGAGTCTGGACAAGCAGAGGTGTCTGGAAGGTTTGCAAAACCATATTCAATTGTTAAGGTATGCTGGGGCCAGTGTTATGGGCCTTGAAAGTGTGGGTGACGAGTTTGAAGTGTGCTCGTATGTGTATGGGAGAGCTAGTGGAGCTCCTTTAGTTGTAGTCTGATGTGAGCGTGGTGTTTGAGAGTGATTCCATCCACCGAGTTCTGAATGATCTGCAGCATTCTTCTGTCTTGTTGATCCAGGCACAGAGGATGTTCCTGTAGTTCAACACACTTATAATTAGAGCATGTGTGACTGTTTTCCAGGTGCTGTTCGGGAGCCATTTGAAAATCTTCCTCTGCATCTTCAGGGTATCGAAGCTTGAGACGATGACCGCATTGACTTGGGAAGTCATGTTGAGTTTGTTGTCAATGATAATCCAGAGGCTCTTTGTGTGACTGGTGAGCATGGGTGTCTATCCTAGCTCTGTTAGACACCTGGTGGAGTCCCACAATGAAGTGCTCTTTCTGAAGATCACCATTTCGGTCTAGTTGGTGTTCATCTTCAGACAGTTGGTCTTCATCCTGTGGCAGAGTACAGTCATGCAGGCATTGAACTGTATCTGGTTACTTGGCATCTCTTTCATAAGGGAAAGAATAAGTTTCATGTTGTCGGCATAGAAGACGATGTTGAGGTGAGAGCCAATGTTGCTTTCTAGAGGAATCACATATGCGTTGAAGAGGGTTTGGCTGAGGGAGGATCCTTCCAGAGTTCTGCAGATGAGGTCGCAGCTATACGAGGTGTACAGCTCCAGGCTGACTGACTGGGTCATTCCAGCAAGGAAGGATCAGATCCATTGGGGTGCACAACCTTGGATTCCGATGTCATGTAGGTGTTGGATGGGAATTTGGGTGGGAGTCGGTGTCAAATGCTACGGAGAGGTTCAGGAGGATGAGTTCCGCCTTGTCTCCCCTGCCCAGAGTCATAGGGATATTATCCGTGTTCGCGATGATGGCATTTTCCATGCTTAGACGGGGTCTGAAACTAGACCTAGTGGTGTCGAGGAGTTAGTGGTCATTGACGTAAATAGTCAGTTGATTTTCTCTAAAACCTTAGCCGGGAGATTGGTTTGTTTGTTGAAGGTGGGTGGACGGTTTCTTCAGCAATGGGAGGACAGTTAAGTGTTTCTAAGCATCTGGTAAGATCACGTAATAGGTGGAGGCATTCAGAATGGGTGTGAGCATGGCAGTGATGGGTTGCATAAAGGTGCTCCGCTTAGACTTGTTCATTTTTGGGCTGCTGTGAACTTCTTACAGGGCTTGTTTAGGTTCTCAGCTTTGCAGACTAAACTCATGATTGAACGTAGAATGAGATAATTATTCAGAATCTCTCTGGCCAATTCTCTTACTTCATATTTCTGTTTCTTGTATTTTGTGCCGAAATCCCCACTGTCCTGCTCGTGGAATGTGCAGTTACATGTCTCGGCAGATAGCTGTCGAAGTAAGTTTAGCTGGGTAGAGTTGGCTCATTCCACCCGCTTGCTGCTTTGACCAGCCTGCTTTGTCCTCTTGATTTTGCACACGCCCCAATTTAGAAATGTAATCACCATTGTTAGAGTGAATTGCAGACATTAGGGTGAAATGCAGGACAAGGCTTTCTGGTGAGAGACGATTTTTACCCCTGCCAGCTAGTCTAGAGCTTAATCTGGATATGTTATTCCATTAGCATTCAGTGCAATCCAGTCAATACTGGGCACACGTTTTCTTTTGCTTCTCAATTATACAGGACACCTCGATGGAGTAAGTCAGTCCAGCCTGCAGGGAGTTGGTCTGACAAGTCTTTGACAGAGCTGTGACATTATCCAGTGCAGTCTTGTGCTGGTTGCCCCATAGGGTGAAACTCTGTGCTTCCTTTAGAATAACGTTCTCATCTTGGGGTTTTCATTGATACTTGTAAATCCTAGATTATCTATGTGTATGTGCGGGATCCCAGAACACATTTTTATTTATTTAGCATTTTCATCTTTAAAAAAAAAATTGATAACGAAAACATGCTCATACGCAACAGCATATTCCCTTTTTTATAATTTCACCACTAGGGCATATAAGGTTATAGTACATTGACTGAAAATACCACTGCATAAAAGCTCTTAAGAAAGAAAAAGGAAGTGGGATTGGTGCTCCTATTCTTAGCCTGTAAGAAGACCAAAAATTAACACTTCAGTTTGAAGAATCCTGGTGGCTACACTGCCCCTTCATGTTAACTGAGGAAGGGTCCCAGGAAGCTTGGTGTCTTTTGAACTTTTTTTTACACACAATAGTGTGTCTTAGGACATAGTATAGTGTGCACAGAGTCCAGTGGAACCCCAAAAGTAGCACCTTACTCCCTATTTGTGGTAATGTGGTCGAACAGTAAGGTTTTATCAGAGGACAGTGTTAAGCAGTTGTTGTACACACTCAATAAGCAAATGATTTCACACACTCAAAGACTATACTTCAGACCAATTATTTTTGTATAAAAATATTCTTTGTTAATTTATTCCTGGAACCAAGCAAGCCTCGCACAGGTAAGTGATAAATATTTTGCAGTAAATATTTTGCAGTAAATATACATTTGTAACACAGTTTGGATTGTAATTGTATATACACTTTGTTTTGATTTACATTACAGTTACTGAAAAATGCAATGCTTTAGAAATACAGTACTTATACTTTGTATATGCTTTGGAGTAAAATTACAGGTAAGTTACTCTTTAGATTACTTTTCTTACACAGTGCAGTATACCTGGATAATGCACTAAGACATTTCCTGAAAACAGGTAAGTTAAAGTGTTTTGTTATTTGGTACAATTTTAAAAGGATTTCTTAGTTTTTCCAGTTCCGCACTTAAAAACTTTTCCTAGAAACACAATCAACGTTATCCTATGGGGGGAAATAGTGTTAACTGTTTAAAGGTAAGTACTATGTTGTGGGAGTTGGTATTCTGGGGTTAGACTCAGGAGCCCTCCAGGATCAAGGATACACTCTTGTTACACCCTCAGCGGCACTAGGACGGCCGGGTGCAGAGTGCTGAGGCCCAATGTTATCCAATGGGGGATAGTGGTCCTCCGGTTGGTGGCTGCTGACGAGTAGGCCACTGGGTTGAGGGAGCAAAGCTCCTGGACTTGAGCTTAGGGCACATGGGGGTTTAGGCCAGCACAAAAGATGCACCCTCAGCGGCACTGGGGCGGCCGGGTGCAGAGTGCTGCTTGGCGTTGGAAGCCCTGTAGCTTTCAATGGGGAATCTCTGGTTTGCAAAAGGACTGCAGGCTCGGGACGAAGGTCTTCTGGGTGCGACCACCACTTCGAGAGGTAAGTTGGGATGTTGGGGGTTGGCTAGGCACCGTCGGTTGGGCAACCCAAGGCGGTGGGGCGTCTGGTGCAGGTGTGCCTTTTAGGTTTGTATCTTCTTACCAGCTCCTGGTCATGGTTGGGAGGACCTTCCAGGTTTAGGCTGCAGGCGTTGGCTGGAGGCTTGAGGCAGGTCAGGGATTGCTGATCTCAGGTCAGGATCGCCAGGGAGACCTCCCCTTGGTGTTTGCCCTCTCGAGCTCGGGCAGTAGATGGGGGTTGCAAAGTGGGGCAGATTTGGGGTTTCCGGCAGGGGCCAGAGGTTGGAGATGAACAAATCCGATATTCATGGGAGACAAAGTCTTTGGGATGGAAGGCAGGCAGGTCCTCTGGGTTTCTCGAGGTTGCTGGCTGCAGGACACACCGGTATTTCGCAGGAGCAGTTTCGAGGTGGACACAGGCCGGTAGGGCTGGGGCCAAGTCAGTAGGCGTCTTCTTGTTAGTTTCGCCACGGCTGTTCGGTCCTTATTCTTCTTTTCTTCTTGTGGTTTCTTGTCTGAGGAAGCAAGGTTCAGGGGTGCCACTAAATGCTAGATTTAGGGGCGTTACAGGTAGTTAAACGTTTGGGCCCTATGGGTCCCTTCCCTGGGGTGGGTACACCCCATATTATGCCTCGCTCCAGTGGGAGGGGGCATAAGCCTTTCCCTGGTTAGCTGGGTCCCCCCATCTGTAAGATAGCGGGGACTGAGAGTTGTGCTTAACCGTGTCTCGCCTCCCCACCTGAAGGGTGTAGTTGGCAGAGGTGGGCACACCTCTCTTTCTCACTTGTTTTTCTCGCCGGTTCTCCCACCCATGTGGTGGGGGGTCATAACCAGTAGCTGAAAGCAGCAATTGGTCTGGGGAAGCTCATAAAGGCTGCAAGCCTTTGAAGCTTCCCCTTCGTGGACCCCACCCATCCTGGGGGAGGATGTTTTGTACCTCGTCCCACGGTGTACATTGTTTCAGGCCCCCGAGAGCAACAGGCTCTCGATCCAGGGGTCCGGAAACATGTCTTGTGGTGGCCGCTGAAAGCAGCCACTCAGTCAGGACACTAGCGGTAGGTCGTTTTTCAAGGGGCATCTCTAAGATGCTCTTTGTGTGCATTTTTCATTAAATGCCACACTGGCATCAGTGTAGGTTTATTGTGCTGAGAAGTTTGATACCAAACTTTTCAGTGTAGCATTATGGTGTTGTGGATTTCGTAATGACAAACTCCCAGCACTATATACTCTTAATGGCAGCACTGCACTTACAATGTCTAAGAATGGACTTAAGAAAAATATCAAACAGGGGAGGGAGTAAGTAGAGAGGTATTTGGATAGAATCCACCTCCTGTTCAACGTTTTTATAAACAATAATATTCTACCCTACAATCATGCGGAGCAGCAAGGAGGTATCTACGGGCGAGGGCAGAGCAACTATCATTGTATATTACGAGGCCACCTCTTCTGTGCCAGCTCATGGAGTCAGACTACCCTTCCTATTAAATACCAATTTGATTTTTTGAGACTACAAGGGAAAATTACCCTTTTTTTCTGACATGCCAATTTTGTATGCCAGTTTTTGAAAAATAGTCATACAATATATTTAAAAAAGATGTTCGAGGCATGTGGGCTGCTGAATTCATATCTGCATAGATCGCCTCCTAGTCTTTGGGCCGGATGATTGAACATTGTTGTCCTGGAAGAGTCTTCGAAGTATCAGGAGATAGGTGGCTCCTCCCCCGGACTACAGTGCGCATGGGCATCCTCTCCATCCTCAGATTGTTTTTTTCCACCATTGGGTTCGGATGTCTTTTTCTTACTCAAGTTCGGAAACTTTTCTAAGGGCCAAAAGGCCTTCGGGGTCGTCAATATTGTTATTTCGATCGGTGCCGAGTACTTTGTTCAAGTTCTTTTCTAGCAGGACGTCGAAGAGAGCCGCGTGGCCTTTTCGACACCAAAGGCCAGATCGACTATGGAACGGAGCCCGTTCAAACGATGGCCCCTTTGCAATTCTAAGTACCCACACATCGATGTACACCCGGTGTGCAACAAGTGCTTATCTCCGGAGCCCAATGAGGCCAACTGTCTAGCTTGTGCTCAATTCAGATCGAAGAAGACGCTTCGACTTCGACGTGTGGCGAGGCAAACGATGACGAAGCCAGCGCCCGACCCGGTGAATATCTTCGGTGAAGAAGACGATGAGGTCGTCGAGACTGAGGATCCAGAACAGCAGTCGGATCCCGATTCGGAGCATCACTCCAACTATTATGAAGACGATGAAGAAAACGTTGAGGATGAAAACGTCGTCGAGGTAAGGGACGACGCATCAGCCTTCGGAGCCGTCGATGACGACTGGAGCGATGAACCAGGCCCAACTGTGAGTACGGGGCCCAAAACAGACACTGAAAGACTTCCAAGGGCTCGGGTCGAGGCATCGCCGGAAGGCCTTAGCCAAGATCATATCGAACATTCTATAGCCCAGCGTCTTGGCCCGGCTAAGAATATATCCCACGAGCCATCGGTTGAACATTAGCAGTCACTGCTTGAATCGAAACCGAAAGCCATGGAGTCAAAATCGAAACAGAAACCGCTGGAGACAGTCTTCGGATCGAAGGGTTCGAATCCATCGGATTCAATAAAGAAGAAAAGTGTCGACGACCCTGCGGGGTCACAAACAAAGGGTGTCGAACCGAAGATCGGTCCATGACTAAAGTCAAGCACGTCGAACCGACGAGGTAGTCGACGGACAGCGACACAAACAAGGGACTCGAGTCTCAGAAGGTACTCGATCCGAAGCAACGAGTCGACAGGCCACAGCTCGTCAAGGGCCTCGAGCCGAAATCAAAGAGCAGCTCGAAGGAGCACATCGAGTCGAGGCGGAAGAGCGCGCCTCCAACGCAACAGGCGCCAAAGTCGACGCAAGGCGAAAAACATGTTGGCGAAAAGACAAAGTCGGTCGGACCAGTAACTACGCCGGCCCCGAAGAAGGTCGGTCTGTCTACAAAGCCTATGCCAGGAATAAAATTCGGACTGCCCCCGACTGCACGGCCTAAGGCGTTCGATCCAAAAACGGGGATCGACCCGTCCAATAAGGTGTCCATGGGAAAAAGGAGTCATTCTCTGGAAGAGGACATTATTTACCAGGAGCCCTCCTATGATGAGCAGTCGAAGCTACATATAGACTCCGACTCTGGCATGCTTACTATTTATCAGAGGAAGATCAGGTCACAAAAATCCTCTGGAAACATAAAATTCCACTCAAAAAGAAAAGGGATTCTGCCACATCACCTGTCCTTTTTGAGACTGTAAGGTACCATGGCCAGGACACTTTTGCATACTCACCCACACGCACTAATGAGGATATGGAGTATGACTACAATGAAGAATTTAGTTACCCTGTGGACACGGATCAGGATGACCAGACTCAAGCCTGGGCAGACCCTGTTGACCCGGGGGAGTCACAAACTATTCCTGACACTCCTTCTTATCCTGTCAAGACTTCACCAACAGAGGATACAGCTGCGTTTAATGCATTATTAAAAAGGGCAGCACACAATCATGATGTGGAAATGCATGCTGACCCAATTGATGAGGACTTCCTATTTGACACTTTCTCCACTTCCGATAAATCAGTAAAGACATTGCCAAATGTTGAAGGGTGTCCTTAAACACGCAGGAGACATTTTCAAGGAAACCACAAGAGCAAGGGTTGTCAACCCCAGAATCGAAAGAAAATACACACCAGCACCTGTGCACCCTACATATATTAAGGGGCAGCTGCCATTAGACTCTTTGGTGGTATCAAATGCTCGTAAGCGTGCCAACTCACAAACCACTGGTGATGCTCCTCCTCCAGACAAGGAGTCTAAGATATTAGAAGCTTCTGGAAAAAGGGTGGCTGCTCAAGCAGCTAATATATGGAGGATATCTAATACACAAGCCCTATTAGCCAGATATGTTGGGGCTCATTGTTGGACAGGCCACATGAAGGGCCCGCTCCCCCTCTGCCCGACCAGGCCCGAGCCCGGTCCCTCAAGTGTTACACACCACCCCTTCACGTTTTCCGTCCCCTCCGGGACCCCGGCCTCTGAACATCTCGACCTCGTGGGGCCGATCCACTCCTGGGCCGCGCGCCCGACCTGGGCGCCATCTTGGACACTGCACCACGAGGCCGCGTGGCCTCCGATCGACCCTAACCCTGGGCCTGGCCAGGTTCCAGACATCCCGGCACCACCATCCACCCAGGAGGTGAGTGGACTACTTGGCAGGTCAATGGGAGAAAGAGGTGTCGATGGCTCTCCCCCGCCAGGTACCGCTCGCCCCCAGCTCCCCCGGGCGCTGGCTCCACCCCCCTGCTGGGTGTCTGGACTCCCTCATCCCGGACCTCCCGACCTCCAAGTGCGAGGGTCCGGACATCAAAGGGCAACAGCCCTATAACTGAGGCAGCTCCAGAGCAGGAAGGCAGTTGTATCCTGGAGTCGAGAGACGCAGAGAAGAACTCATCCTTGACGGACTACTGGCGCTGCCGTAGCCCGGCCTTGCGAACTATCGTCCTGCCTGCTGGCGCTGCCGCAACCTTCTGAAACCTTCATCGTCGTCGGGACCTGCTGGCGTGGCCGCGGACCGTTTGTAACCACCATCTTCATCGGGACCTGCTGGCTCCGCCGCGGACCGTCGCCACCGTCAACCATCTCGGGACCTGCTGGCTCCGCCGCGGCCCGATCATCTAGAACGCCGAGCTCGAGGATTGAGAGCTATCCATCCACCCATTTGGTAACAAGACTGTCCCGCTACCCCTTTTCCCCACCAGAGACTCGAACCGAGGGGACCCCTGAGTCCAGACCTCCTTGTACCATTTAACCATACTCGAAGAATTGCTGATAAAGTATCGTTTAACCTTATCCTTGTGTGGTGTCCGTCTGTGGGGGGGAAGTTACTTGTCTGTACGATCGCTGGAGACGGCTCTCCCTGGAGACCTCTCCCCTTATACTCGGCCGACCCTCCCGGTCCGTCTAACATTGGTGGCCAGCGGCGCGATCCGAATCACCGCATAATCGTACAGAGAGTAGCTCACCCCACGACGAAATCACGATGTCAACCAAAGAAAGCGGATCCACCGAGAAATTTCAGATGGAGAAATTGGAAGAATACAGCCATCGCGAACTAAAACAATTCTGCATCGAACTAGGTATCGCTACCACCGGTCTAAGTACCAAAGAAGATTTCAAGCATGCCCTAGAGTCCTGGGCAGAAACCGGGGCCGTCAGACCCCCCGACCAAAATATCGCAGCAGTAGAAAAAGACACCACGGCCCCCGAGGAGCGAAGAACGGGTCTCTCGCAAGACGAGATCCAGGAACGAGAAAGAACACGACTACATGAACTAGAGATGGCCCGGCTCAAAATGGATGGTGAACTTAAGTTGGCCGAACAAAAATTAAGCTTAGAGCACCTGCGTCTCCGAGAAGAAAGGGAGGAAAAACAGAGACAAAGGGAGCTTGAGGAAAAAAGACTGGCATATGAACACGAGCGCAAATTAGCTGAGATAGATTTACGCAAGCAGAACAAAGAATTAGGGGTGCCCGAGCAACCCCGCGCCCCAGGGACAACAGATAAGAAGGTACACATCCCCAAGGATGTCGTTCGAGAATACTTCCGAGAGGACGACATCCAGCAATGGTTCAAGGCCTACGAAATCGCTATGACCGCCCACCGGATCGATCGAAGCGACTGGGGAGCCGGTCTATGGGGGAGATTCCTCAATGAGGGCCGCGATGCCCTGCTACAACTCCCGGACCATCTGATGACCTCCTATGACCACATGAAAGCTGCCCTCCTCACCCGCTATGGGCTCACACCCGAGATGTACCGTCAGAGGTTCCGAGACTGCACCCGCATCCCGGGTACAACTTGGGTGGACTACGTGAACTATTTCAGCCGAGCCTTCGAGGGCTGGATCAAAGGAAGCAATGTCACAACTTACGAACAACTCTTCAATCTCGTGGTATGGGAGCATCTATCAAACAATTGCTTCATTGAGCTCCGGCAGCACCTCCTCGACAGCAAATTGACTGATCCACGGCAGCTCGCCGCCGAGGCTGACCGGTGGGAAATCACCAGAGTGGGCCGAAATGGATCCTATGAACAGAACCGGAACAACCACGGTCAGCACCGTCCCCGAGGAGGAGGAGGGGGCCAAGGACGAGGAAGAGACAACGCTCCGGCCGCCCCCGCTACCAGCACCACCCCCCCGGCCAACCGGGGCAGCACCCCGGCACGACCGGGATACAGAGCCAATGTCACGTGTCACCGATGCCAACGAGTCGGCCACTATGCAAACGACCCAAATTGCCCACAGTACCAGAGCCCAAGACCCCGCCAGGTGGCTGCTGCTGCCCTGGGGGAAGAACAGATCTCCGAGGAGCAGGAAGAATATGAGCAAGAGCATCAAGAATGGGAGCCAGCCGCCATGGCTCTAGCATGCTTAGGGGGGAAAGACATGGTCCCGCGGGTCCCCCTACCCGCTAACACCCGGAAGTACAGCCAATGGGTGAGCATCAACGGACGCCGGGCCGAAGCCCTCCGTGACACCGGGGCCAGTGTAACAGCCGTCCGCTGTCACCTGGTGACCCCAGAACAGTTCCTACCAAATATTCTCTGCCCTGTCCGTTCAGCCGATAACTCGGAGAGTCTGTGTCGGATGGCCTGCGTCCCTTTCGAATGGGGAGGGGTCTCCGGCATGTTGAAGGTGATGGTCCGAGACGATGCCCCCGTAGACTGCCTCCTGGGGAATGACCTTGAAAGCTCTCCGCGGGCAGCCGTAGAACGAAGAGAACACCTGGGGATGTTAGGCATCCCGGACTGGGCGTGCGTCACCACCCGGTCCATGGCCGCCCGTGCCAATCCCCGACCCGAGGAACCTGAATGGCCGGCGCCTCCTCCCCCGGTCGCTCCAGTCGAAGACGCCAACCGTGCCATCCCCCCAGAACCAGCTCAACCTCCGGACCTCTCTGGCCTCGACCAGTGGCATCACGAGGGGGGGCCCACACAGGAGCAGTTTCGCCAAGAGCAGAAGACCTGTCCCTCCCTCGAGGGACTCCGCCAACAAGCCCTCGCCCAGAGCGCAGGGGATACCTCCGGAACACATTGGGTCTATTGGGACAATGATCTGCTATACAGTGAACAAAAGATCGCGGAGTTGGGGGCCAGTCGAGTGCTAGTGGTGCCCCTCCGTTTTAGAGACTTCTTGCTGAATCTGGCCCCTGGCTGGACACCTGGGTCAAGATAAAACTTACAGCCGCCTAGTGACCCACTTCTTCTGGCCTAAAATGAGGAATGATGTCCTCCAGCATTGCCGATCTTGCCCCACGTGCCAAGCCAGTGGGAAGAGCAGCCGCAAATTAAAAGCCCCCCTGCAACCATTTCCAGTGGTCACCACCCCGTTCGAGAGGGTGGGGATAGACATTGTGGGGCCCCTGGACCCCCGTACAGCACAAGGACATCGGTTCATCCTGGTACTGGTGGACCACGCCACCCGCTACCCTGAGGCTGTTCCCCTGCGAACTGTGACAGCCCCGGTAGTCGGCCGGGCCCTGATGGGGATCTTCTCCCGTGTGGGCTTCCCCCGAGAAGTCGTCAGCGACAGGCACGAACTTTATTTCAAAATACATGAAGTCCCTCTGGCAACAGTGTGGGGTCACCTATCGATTCACGACCCCCTATCACCCTCAAGGAAACGGACTCGTTGAGCGGTTCAACCGCACGCTCAAAGGGATGATTGGGGGGTTGGAAGAGCCCCTCCGTCGCCAGTGGGATGTGCTACTGCCGTGCCTCCTCTTCGCATATCGAGAAGTCCCCCAGAAGTCCCTCGGCTTCAGCCCGTTTGAACTCTTGTATGGACACCCTGTGCGAGGGCCGCTCAGCCTAGTCAAAGAAGGCTGGGAAATGCCCCCTCTAAAGAACCCTCCAGATGTCTTCAAATACCTCCTAACCCTCCGCAACCAGACCAGACGGTTCAGAGAGCTGGCAAAAGCAAACTTGGAGGCCAGTCAAGAGGACATGAAAAAGTGGTATGACCAAAATGCCTCCTCCATCGAATTTGAACCCGGCCAACAAGTATGGGTGATGTCTCCCACCGAGCCATGCGCCCTGCAAGACAAGTGGACGGGGCCCTTCAAAGTAGTCGAGCGCAAGGGCCCTGTCACCTATCTCATCGATATGGAATCTTCACGGAACCCTCTCCGGGTTCTCCACGCTAATAGACTGAAACCCCATTTCGTGCGTTCAGAACTCAGCCTCCTGATGGCCACCGATAATGGGGTCGAAGAAGACTCCGAACCCCTCCCTGACCTCCTACGGACTCGGGAGAAAGACGGCTCCGTGGACGGGGTCCGGCTCTCGGAAGCCCTCACCCTGGAACAACGCCAAGAATGTCGAGACCTTCTGTTGCAGTTCGCCAGCCTGTTCTCCCTCACCCCAGGTGTCACCTCCTGGTGTGTGCACGACGTGGACACGGGGGACAGCCCCCCTATCCGCCACCGGGCCTACCGCGTACCAGATCGGGTACGGGCCTGCATCCAAGAAGAAGTAACCAAGATGCTCACGCTCGGGGTCATTGAGCCCTCGGACAGCCCCTGGGCCAGCCCAGTAGTACTGGTCCCCAAAGCAGCCACCCCCGGCACCACGCCAGAACTCCGGTTCTGCGACGACTACCGGGGCTTGAATGCAGTCACCAGAACAGACGCCCATCCCATCCCCCGGGCAGATGAACTAATCGACCGCATGGGAGCTGCCCGCTACCTCAGCATTTTCGACCTGACGGCGGGCTACTGGCAGATCGGCCTCACACCCCGGGCCCAAGAACGGTCTGCGTTTTCCACTCCTGACGGCCATTATCATTTCAAGGTCATGCCCTTTGGCATGAAGAATGCCCCAGCAACGTTTCAGCGACTCGTTAATCAGGTCTTGGCCGGGCTCGAAGGATTCAGCGCCGCCTACCTAGACGACATCGCTGTATACAGCCACCACTGGTCCGACCACCTCCACCACCTCCAAGAGGTGCTACAGGCCCTTCAGCGAGCTGGCCTCACGATCAAGGCCAGCAAATGCCAGATTGGTCAGGGGTCCGTGACCTACCTCGGACACCAGGTGGGAAGCGGCCTGGTGGCCCCTCTGCAGCTCAAGATCGCCGCCATCCAGTCCTGGCAGCCCCCCATCACCCAGACCGAGGTACGCGCCTTTCTGGGACTCACGGGCTATTACCGACGGTTCGTGAAGGACTATGGTAGCATAGTGGGGCCCCTCACAGAACTCACGTCCAAAAATCAACCAAAGAAGGTCAACTGGACCCCAGATTGTCAAACAGCCTTCGAACAACTGAAGGCCGCCATGTGCTCCGCCCCTGTGCTCCAGGCCCCCGACTACAGCCGGGAATTCGTCGTCCAGACGGATGCCTCTGACCACGGCATTGGGGCGGTCCTGTCTCAATTGAACCCCGAAGGCCTTGATCAGCCAGTGGCCTTCATCAGCAGGCGACTCCTGCCCCGAGAGCAACGCTGGAGCACCATCGAGAGGGAGGCCTTCGCCGTGGTATGGGCCCTCAAAAAGCTCCGGCCCTACCTCTTTGGCACACACTTTCGGGTACAAACCGATCATCGTCCCCTGCAGTGGCTGATGCAGATGCGGGGGGAGAACCCAAAACTACTACGTTGGTCTATCTCCCTACAGGGGATGGACTTCACTGTGGAACATCGACCTGGGCAAGACCACGCCAACGCGGATGGCCTGTCACGCTTTTTCCGCCTCGACGAGGAGAGTCCCCAAGAGGATGGGTGACTCTCCCCGCCTTCAGCTGGGGGGGACGCATGTTGGACAGGCCACATGAAGGGCCCGCTCCCCCTTTGCCCGACCAGGCCCGAGCCCGGTCCCTCAAGTGTTACACACCACCCCTTCACGTTTTCCGTCCCCTCCGGGACCCCGGGTGGTGTCCGTCTGTGGGGGGGAAGTTACTTGTCTGTACGATCGCTGGAGACGGCTCTCCCTGGAGACCTCTCCCCTTATACTCGGCCGACCCTCCCGGTCCGTCTAACACTCATTATGACACACTAGAGCAACTGTTACAACACTTGCCTGATGTCTACAACGAAGGAGCAGAAACACTGATACAAGAGGGAAAACTCATATCCAACGCATCCATTAAGTGTGCGTTAGACGCAGCAGACACCGCAGCCAGGGCCATCAATACAAGTGTCATGCTTAGGAGACATGCTTGGTTATGCATCTCTGGGTTCAAACCTGAGTTTCAAACCACATTATTAAATCAACCCGTGAACCCTGATTATTTATTTGGTCCTGATGTGGACACAATATTAGAAAAGATTAAAAAGGACACGGAAACAGCCAAGTCTATGGGTGCCTTGCAGTCCCAACATTTCAGAGGAGGCTCCTTTCGTCGCTCCGGTAACAGAGGAGCTATACGATGCTAGGCATCTCAGCAGACTCCATACAATAAAGGGAGCACGCAAACAACCTATAATAAAAACAATAGAGGTGGATACCGTGGCACCAGCAGCAAAGGCAGAGGACGAGGGAATAACAACACCAGATCCTCCGCCAATACTAAACAGTGACGTCTTGTCACTGCCCCGGGCCATGTAACACCGGTCGGGGGACGATTACAGCAGTTCCTGCCAGTCTGGGAAAGCATTACCACAGACAGGTGGGTGAGACAACTTATCCAGTACGGCTATTGTCTAGAGCTAACCTCCACTCCACCCAACATACCCCCAAGACACCGTCCCATGTCCGCAGAGCACATGCACTTATTGCAGCAAGAGGTCATCGGCATGCTGCAAAAAGGGGCCATAGAACTCGTACCTATAGAACAACACGGTACAGGGGTATACTTGCTGTACTTCTTAATTCCCCAAAAGGACGGGTCTCTCAGGCCAATACTGGACCTCATGCCCCTAAACCAATACATCTTTTCAGAACATTTTCACATGCTCACATTACAGCAGGTTCTACCATTACTCAGTCAGGGAGATTTCCTCGCAACACTAGACCTAAAAGACGCCTATTTCCACATACCGATACATCCGGCACACAGGAAATATCTCCGGTTTACCATACAGAATCAGCACTACCAGTTCAAGGTTCTGCCTTTCGGGGTGACAACAGCCCCCAGAGTGTTTACCAAGTGCCTGGCGACAGTGGCTGCACACCTACGGAGACAGCATATTCACGTCTACCCATATCTGGACGACTGGCTTATCCAAGCAAAGTCAGCCCAGCAATGTGCCAGCCACATGTCCCGCACCATTCACCTCCTACACAGCCTTGGATTCTCATTAAACTACCCAAAGTCTCATCTTCAACCCGCCCACGTACAACAGTACCTGGGAGCGACCATAGACACTCTGGCAGCAAAGGCACAGCCAAACTCAGCAAGAATCAACGGCATTCAATTACTGGTTCAAAAATTCAGACCTTAACACTCGCTCCCAGCACGGGTGTTTATGCAGTTGATAGGCATGATGGCCTCCTGCATCTTCATAGTCCCCCACGCGAGACTACACATGCGTCCGCTTCAGGAGTGCTTAGCACGGCAGTGGAACCAGGCTCAAGGACAATTGAATGACCTAGTGTTGGTGACCGGTCGTGCATACAACTCTCTGCATTGGTGGAACCCACAAAACCTTTGCAAGGGTCGACCGTTCCAAGTGCCTGTACCACAAATAGTGCTTACGACGGACGCATCTCTCCTGGGATGGGGAGCGCATGTCCTCCATTACACAGTGCAGGGACTATGGACGACGCAGCAAAAGATGCACATCAACCTTCTGGAACTGATGGCAATCTTCATGGCAATGAAGGTGTTCAAGGTACACTTGTGCAACAAAGTCGTGTTGATCCGGACGGACAACATGACTGCCATGTACTACATACAAAAGCAGGGAGGGACACACTCTCCACAGTTGTCACATCTAGCGCAAAGCATGTGGAAGTGGGCCATTCAGAGAAACATATTCCTCATGGCGGAACACCTCCCAGGCAGGGACAACTAGATGGCGGATCTGCTCAGCAGACACAGCCACCAGATGCACGAGTGGGAGATTCATCCCTTGGTGCTACAACCGTACTTCCAGCAGTGGGGTCACCCAGAGATAGACCTGTTCGCCACAAGGGAAAACGCAAAATGCCAAAGCTTTGCCGCCAGGTTTCCACATCCTCAGTCTCGGGGCAATGCGATATGGATGAACTGGTCAGGCAGGTTTGCGTACGCTTTTCCCCCAGCCCCGCTCATACCACTAGTGGCACGCAAACTGCGACAACACTCGATGACACTCATCCTAGTTGCTCCAACGTGGGCGAGGCTAACACCCAATCTTTTAACGCAGAGCCAGGGAGACATTCAGCACCCAGATCCGCAACAGTTGAACCTTGCGATCTGGCTCCTGAAGTCATAGAATTTGGTTACCTAAACTTGCCTCCTGACTGTATGAATATTATCAAGGAGGCCAGAAGACCTACCACCAGAGCATGCTATGCGGCGAAGTGGAAACGATTTGTCATTTATTGTACCAATAATGACATAAATCAACTCAAAACATCATATGTTATCTGTTACATTTACACAGATGCAATCTAGCCTACAGTTCCATACGTATACATTTAGCTGCGGTGGCAGCTTATCTTCAAAACAGGCAACATCTTTCACTCTTCAGAGTGCCTGCTATTAAGGCTTTCATGGAGGGACTCAAACGAGTGATTCCTCCGCGACACCCACCTTCACCTGTCTGGAACCTAAAGGTGGTTCTCACCAGACTGATGGGACCACCCTTTGAACCACTACACTCGTGCGAAATACAGTTCCTAACGTGGAAAGTGGCTTTTTTAGTGGCGATTACATCACTTAGGAGAGTTAGTGAGCTGCAAGCCCTAACTATTCATGAGCCATTCATCCAAATTCACGCGAATAGGGTAGTGCTGCGTACAAACCCTAAATTTATGCCAAAGTTGGTGTCCCAGTTTCACATCAATCAAGCAATAGAACAGCCAGTGTTCTTCCCAAATCCAGATTCAGTGGCAGAAAGAGCTCTACAAACACTAGACGTTAAGAGAGCTCTCCTGTACTATATAGACAGAACAAAACTTTTCAGGAAAACTAATCAACTGTTTGTTGTCTTTTCACCACAGCACAAAGGCAACCCCATTTCCAAATCAGGTATAGCCAGATGGATTGTTAAGTGCATACAGATTTGTTATCAGAAAGCTAAACGCACATTAACAGTTCCCCCACGAGCGCATTCAACACGCAAGGTAGGGGCATCCATGGCTTTCCTTGGAAACATTCCTCTAGAAGACCTATGTAGACATATGGACAACCATACATACATTTACCAAACACTACTGTGTAGATGTACACTCCAAACAGCAAGCTGCTGTAGGACAGGCTGTTCTAAAGACTATTTCAGACTGCTGCAGCTGGCACAGGTAGCCACTGCTAAGGGGGAGACTGTTATACATTCTATGCACAGATATGAATTCAGCAGCCCACATGCCTCGAACGGAATATGCTACTTACCAGTATGCATCTGTTCTTGGCATGTAGGGCTGCTGACATTCATATCGCCCACCCTCCTCCCAGGTGCCTGTCGCAGCTGTGGTACTCAAAATTTATCTCTAGCCTGGACATCACTTACTGTATCATACTCCATCTCTGCCACAATGGCGAAAAACAATCTGAGGATGGAGAGGATGCCCATGCGCACTGTAGTCCGGGGGAGGAGCCACCTATCTCGTGATACTTCGAAGACTCTTCCAGGACAACAATGTGCAATCATCCGGACCCAACACTAGGCGGCGATCTATGCACAGATATGAATGTCAGCAGCCCTACATGCCAAGAACAGATGCTTACTGGTAAGTAGCATATTCCATATTTTGAGTGCAGTAGGGATCACATTAGGACCTGACGAGTAAGCCGTGGGGACGGCCTACGAAACATGTTGACCCAGTAGGGGGCATTTCATTACAATATACCCCCTACGTATTCCCAATTTTTAATATTTCCAGCTAGGGAAGTGAATAAACTTAGTTTTTTCCACTAGCCAGGGAATTTTTATCATTTTTAGGGCTCGGGCCTGCCATACACTGCGCAGCAGTGTCGCGCAGCGAGTCCTTTTCCGAGGGGAATTGAAAATGGACCTGGAAATTCCACGCATTTGTGCGTGTTATTTCCAAGGTCCATTATCATTGGCCTTCGCGTGCGTGCTATTTTGTAACAGAACAAGCAATAGTCCACGGGCGGTCGCGTAGCTCCGCCCATGGCCTATTGGTGTCTGTTACGCTCACCAGAGACCATATGTTTTGAATTAATTCAAAACATATGCTTGCAGTGGCGCGCGCACCACTAACGGGCTTTTTCTTTTTTTACAATACGATCGTTTTCGCGATCAGTTGAAGTGTTGCTTGCTTTTAACTTCTGGTTAGCAGATGACCGGGCTTCACAGGGATACAGTAAAACAGTTTACAAGGACTGTAACGTGTTGTATTCTTTATTGTAAACACACCAGGCTCAGCCAATCCACCCTGGTAGCCAATTACGAGAAAACACCGACTAAATAAAAATAAAAAAAAGAGCGCAGCCTCATTGATTATTATGGATCTCCTTAGTATTGTGTAAAGACAATCAATTAGAGAAGGAAGTGTAATGTTACAGCTGCAATTTAACAACTCCATGGAAAGGAGGAGAGCTATTGATCTTTATACGGAATGCCGGAGCGTATTGAAAGAATTTGAGATTCACTTAAGGAGGCGAGTGCACGCTTTTAGGACGAATCAACATTTGTGAAGTAAGAGTCGTTGCGCCGGGCTCCAATACACAAATTAAAACACAACTTCCAAAATAATAATTACATAACGCATATCTGCTGTTAAGCGCTCTATGTTACACCAGCTAATATTTGCTCAATTTAAATTACGCAGCTTTTCTGCTTTGGCGGGATTTGAACGAATGACTCGAACGCTCTATTTTGTTAGCGGCGAAAGATAAGAGGAAGCATCAGAACTTAAGCTGAGATACTACCGATACAAACAGCCCTGCACGATGCGTCTTCTTTTGAGACCGAACATTCCAGCGCGCCACCTGTTATTTCTGAAAGCAAAGTGAGGTTTGCTAGTCGGCGCCAAATGTCAAACACGGCTTCGTAGGAAACCCAAGGGCATATTTTCAGCCTTTGTAGGCCCTGCTAAGTGCTAATTTATTTGGTGTGCTCTCTCCGGCGAACACAAGCAGAGACACATGAAATAATCAATCTAATTATGTAGCTGTTTTGAGAAATAGAAACAAAGGAAGGTGTTTTTTGTGTGAGCCACTACAAAGGATTTAACGAAAACCTAACACAGCTGATAAAAATAAACAAAGTGCTTGTAAGCTGTTACGATATCAGAACAAATCAACTTTTACAGGTTTCATATGCAGCCTATGCGCAAGTGCCTTTCTCACTACCCTCCACCTCTCTAAACCACTTGCCTCAAACCTGATACCTCACCTGTCTCCACCTATCCCCATCCTGCCCCCTTGTGTCCATTCTGGCTCCCTGTACCCCCGTGCCTCGCCGCTCGCTGTGCCTCAATCCACCCTTCCCTCCTGTATCGCTCCCCCAGTCTCTCGCTCTTATCTCTTCCGCTCTGTATCTTCCAGGGCTACAGCCCTCCTTCCCTCTCTCCCCCCTCTACCCCTCTGCTTCTCTTGCCTCAATCCTACCCCTCCCTAACCGCCTGTCCCACCCCAGCCCCCCCACCGGTCACCACCACCCTTCTCCCTCTATCTCTCTTCAGCACCTTCTCTGCAACCCGTACCCTCACCACTGATTTTGCTTATCCTCCCTTCCCCGCCTTCTGTGCGATCTACACTGCCCCTTTACTCTCACCAGTTCCACGTCCCTGTCTCCCGCCTGCCCTGCTCTTCACCACAAGCCGTATCTTATTCGTCTTTTTCTACCCCTATCTTCTCCAGGATACAAGAGACCATCTACCCTATTGCACATTTTCCGCCTCGCACCACCTTTTCTTTCGTACTCTGCCTGTCTACCCCTTCGCCCGTTTATATTTCCACGCATGTTTTTCTCCCTATTATAGGCCTGCTCTGCCCATTCTCGTCCTGTTCCTCCCTGTCCCCTCCCCTCACTTCCCTATTTGGCCTTCTCTGCTCTCCTGAATGCACAATTTCAGCTCTGTAAAAGGCACCCACCTTTATGAGTCACTGCCTCTCCACCTGCCAATGCTCTTCTTCTCGTTTTCCAGTTTCCGTGTTCTTCCTTCCCTTTTGACGGCTCAAGCACCCCCTCTCATTCCGATAGCACACCTCTATCTTTCTCGTATGTTTCCTCACTCCACCTTTTCTCTAATTTCACCTCATTTTTTATTCTACCTACTTAATTCCCTTTTATGTTGCTTATGTCCCCATTAGCCCTGCCCCATTTCAAAGCTGCTCGTGTCCCTACCCATTCCCCTAGTTAACTCTCCTCTCTGCCCCTCCGTTGTGTCCTGCCTCTCCTCTCTGCCCCTGCGTTGTGTCCTGCCTCTCCTCTCTGCTCCTGCGTTGTGTCCTGCCTCTCCTCTTTGCCCCTGCATTGTCACCTGCCTCTCCTCTCTGCCCCTGCATTGTCCTGCCTCTCCTCTCTGCCCCTGCGTTGTCCTGCCTCTCCTCTCTGCCCCTGCGTTGTGTCCTGCCTCACCTCTTCCCCCTTGCGTTATGTCCTTCCTCACCTGTCCACCCTTGCGTTTTGTTCTCCCTCTCCTCTCTGCCCCTGCGTTGTCTTGCCTCTCCTCTCTGCCCCTGCGTTGTCTTGCCTCTCCTCTCTCCCCCTGCGTTGTTCTGCCTCTCCTCTCTGCCCCAGTGTTGCTTTCCTGCCTCTCCTCTCAGTCCCTTCGTTGTGTCCTGCTTCACCTCTCCCCCCTTGCGTTGTCCTGCCTCTCCCCTCCACTCATGTGTTGTCCTGCCTCTCCTCTACGCCCCTGCGTTGACTTGCCTCTCCTCTCTGCCCCTGCGTTGTCTTGCCTCTCCTCTCTGCCCCTGCGTTGTCCTGCCTCTCTTCTCTGCCCCTGCGTTGTGTCATTCCTCTCTTCTCTGCCCCTGCGTTGTGTCCTGCCTCAACTCTTCCCCCCCTCCCCCCCTTGCGTTGTGTCCTGCCTCACCTCTCCCCCTTGTGTTGTGTCCTACCTCTCCTCCCCTGTGTTATATTGCCTCTCCTCTCTGCCCCTGCATTGTCTTGCCTCTCCTCTCTGCCGCTGCGTTTTCCTGCCTCTTCTCTCTGCCACTGCGTTGTCCTGCCTCTCCGCCCCTGTGTTGTCCTGCCTCCCCTCTCTGCCCCTGCGTTGTCCTGCCTCTCCTCTCTGCCCCTGATTTGTGTCCTGCCTCACCTCTTCCCCCCCCTTGCGTTGTGTCCTTCCTCACCTGTCACCCGTGCGTTGTGTCTTGCCTCTCCTCTCCTCCGCTGCGTTGTCTTGCCTCTCCTCTCTGTCCCTGCGTTGACTTGCCTTTCCTCTCTGTCCCTGCGTTGTCCTGCCTCTCCTCTCTGCCCCTGCATTGTGTCCTGCCTCTCCTCTCAGTCCCTTTGTTGTGTCCTGCCTCACGTCTCCCCCTTGCGTTGTGTACTGCCTCTCCTCTCCGCCCCTGCATTGTCTTGCCTGCCCCTGCTTGTCTTGCCTCTCCTCTCTGCCCCAGCGTTGTCTTGCCTCTCCTCTCTGCCCCTGCATTGTCTTGCCCGCCCCAGCGTTGTCTTGCCTCTCCTCTCCGCCGCTGCGTTGTGTGCTGCCTCTCCGCCGCTGCGTTGTGTCCTGCCTCACCTCTTTCCCCCCTTGTGTTGTGTCCTGCCTCCCCTTGCGTTGTCCTGTCTCTCCTCTCTGCCCCTGCGTTGTCTTGCCTCTCCGCCCCTGTGTTGTCCTGCCTCTCCTCTCTGCCCCTGCGTTGTCTTGCCTCTCCTCTCTGCCCCTGCATTGTCCTGCCTCTCCTCTCTGGCCCTGCGATGTCCTGCCTCTCCTCTCTGGCCCTGCGTTGTCCTGCCTCTCCTCTCCGCCCCTGCATTGTGTCCTGCCTCTCCGCCCCTGCATTGTGTCCTGCCTCTCCTCTCCGCCCCTGCATTGTGTCCTGCCTCTCCGCCCCTGTGTTGTCCTGCCTCTCCTCTCTGCCCCTGCGTTGTCCTGCCTCTCCTCTCTGCCCCTGATTTGTGTCCTGCCTCACCTGCGTTGTGTCCTGCTTCTCCGCCCCTGCCTTGTGTCCTGCCTCTCCGCCCCTGTGTTGTCCTGCCTCTCCGCCCCTGTTGTGTCCTGCCTCTCCGCCCCTGTTGTGTCCTGCCTCTCGGCTCCTACATTGTGTCCTGCCTCTCCTCCCTGCCCCAGCGTTGTCACCTGCCTCTCCTCTCCGCCCCTGCGTTGTCCTGCCTCTCCGCCCCTGCGTTGTGTCCTGCCTCTCTGCCCCTGCGTTGTGTCCTGCCTCTCCTCTCTGCCCCTGTGTTGTCCTGCCTCTCCTCTCTGCCCCTGCGTTGTCCTGCCTCTCCTCTCTGCCCCTGCTTTGTGTCCTGCCTCACCTCTTCCCCCCCCTTGCGTTGTGTCCTTCCTCACCTGTCACCCTTGCGTTGTGTCCTGCCTCTCCTCTCTGCCCCTGCGTTGTGTCCTGCCTCTCCTCTCTGCCCCTGCGTTGTCTTGCCTCTCCTCTCTTCCGCTGCGTTGTCTTGCCCCTCCTCTCTGTCCCTGCGTTGTCTTGCCTCTCCTTTCTGTCCCTGCCTTGTCCTGCCTCTCCTCTCTGCCCCTGCATTGAGTCCTGCCTCTCCTCTCAGTCCCTTCGTTGTGTCCTGCCTCACCTCTCCCCCTTGCGTTGTCCTGCCTCTCCTCTCTTGCGTTGTCTTGCCTCTCTTCTCTGCCTCTGCGTTGTCTTGCCTCTCCTCTCTGCCCCTGCGTTGTCCTGCCTCTCTTCTCTGCCCCTGCGTTGTCCTGCCTCAACTCTTCCCCCCTTGCGTTGTGTCCTGCCTCACCTCTCCCCCCTTGTGTTGTGTCCTGCCTCTCCTCCCCTGTGTTATCTTGCCTCTCCTCTCTGCCCCTGCATTGGCTTGCCTCTCCTCTCTGCCGCTGCGTTGTCCTGCCTCTTCTCTCTGCCCCTGCGTTTTCCTGCCTCTCCTCTCTGCCCCTGTGTTGTCCTGCCTCTCCTCTCTGCCCCTGCGTTGTCCTGCCTCTCCTCTCTGCCCCTGCTTTGTGTCCTGCCTCACCTCTTCCCCCCCTTGCGTTGTGTCCTTCCTCACCTGTCACCCTTGCGTTGTGTCCTGCCTCTCCTCTCTGTCCCTGCGTTGTCTTGCCTCTCCTCTCTTCCGCTGCGTTGTCCTGCCTCTCCTCTCTGCCCCTGCATTGTGTCCTGCCTCTCCTCTCTGTCCCTTCGTTGTGTCCTGCCTCACCTCTCCCCCTTGCGTTGTGTCCTGCCTCTCCTCTCCTGCATTGTCTTGCCTGCCCCTGCGTTGTCTTGCCTCTCCTCTCTGCCCCTGCATTGTCTTGCCTCTCCTCTCTGCCCCTGCATTGTCTTGCCTGCCCCAGCGTTGTCTTGCCTCTCCTCTCTGCCCCTGCGTTATCCTGCCTCTCCGCCGCTGCAATGTGTCCTGCCTCACCCCCCCCCCCTTGTGTTGTGTCCTGCCTCCCTTTGCGTTGTGTCCTGCCTCTCCTCTCTGCCCCTGCGTTGTCTTGCCTCTCCTCTCTGCCCCTGTGTTGTGTCTTGCCTCTCCTCTCTGCCCCTGCGTTGTCCTGCCTCTCCTCTCTGCCCCTGAGTTGTGTCTTGCCTCTCCTCTCGGCCCCTGCATTGTCCTGCCTCTCCTCTCTGGCCCTGCGTTGTCCTGCCTCTCCTGTCTGCCCCTGCATTGTGTCCTGCCTCTCCTCTCTGCCCCTGCATTGTGTCCTGCCTCTCCTCTCCACCCCTGCATTGTGTCCTGCCTCTCCGCCCCTGCGTTGTCCTGCCTCTCCGCCCCTGCGTTGTGTCCTGCCTCTCCGCCCCTGCGTTGTGTCCTGCCTCTCCGTGCTTCTCCGCCCCTGCGTTGTGTCCTGCCTCTCCGCCCCTGCGTTGTGTCCTGCCACTCCGCCCCTGCGTTGTGTCCTGCCTCTCCGCCCCTGCGTTGTCCTGCCTCTCCGCCCCTGCGTTGTGTCCTGCCTCTCCGCCCCTGCGTTGTGTCCTGCCTCTCCGCCCCTGCGTTGTGTCCTGCCTCTCCGCCCCTGCGTTGTGTCCTGCCTCTCCTCTCTGCCCCAGTGTTGTCCTGCCTCTCCTCTCTGCCCCAGTGTTGTCCTGCCTCTCCTCTCTGCCCCAGTGTTGTCCTGCCTCTCCTCTCTGCCCCAGTGTTGTCCTGCCTCTCCTCTCCGCCCCTGCGTTGTGTCCTGCCTCTCCTCTCCGCCCCTGCATTGTCCTGCCTCTCCGCCCCTGCGTTGTCCTGCCTCTCCGCCCCTGCGTTGTGTCCTGCCTCTCCGCCCCTGCATTGTCCTGCCTCTCCGCTCCTGCGTTGTCCTGCCTCTCCTCCCTGCCCCACGTTGTGTCCTGCCTCTCCTCTCTGCCGCTGCGTTGTCACCTGCCTCTCTTCTCTGCCCCTGCGTTGTCACCTGCCTCTCTTCTCTGCCCCTGTGTTGTGTCCTGCCTCTCCTCTCTGCCCCTGCATTGTCCTGCCTCTCCTCTCCTCTCTGCCCCTGCGATGTAGAAGACCTGGCACATGTTACTTAAGGCACACTGGTGTGGTGGTGTTAAAGACAGGGGCACTGCTTTCAGAGTCTTTCGCTCCTAAGGGGGACCACAATCACCTGCCAGATCTTTCACAGGAGCGCAACATTTCCATGCTCCCCCTTCTGACCAAAGCTTCCATTCCAGACAACAGACCCCCGTGGCTCACAGAGGATCACACAACACCACACAGACACACACCACACACACACACCACCACACACATAACACTACATACATAAGACCACACACACACAACACCACACACACACACAACACCACACACACACACAACAACACACACACTCACCACCACACACTCACCACCACACACTCACCAGGCACACACACACCACCAGCCGTTGAAGCACACTTTTAACAGGCACACACAACACCAGCCGTCACTTCACTCTTTCACCAGGAACACACACACACCACCAGCCGTCTGTGCATGCTTTCACCAAGCACATACAACACCAGCCGTCATTGCTCGCTTTCACCAGCCACACACACACCACCAGCCGTCTGTGAGTGCGAGTGACAGCAGAGTGCGAGTGACAGCAGAGTGCGAGTGACAGCAGAGTGCGAGTGACAGCAGAGTGCGAGTGACAGCAGAGTGCGAGTGACAGCAGAGTGCGAGTGACAGCAGAGTGCGAGTGACAGCAGAGTGCGAGTGACAGCACTGCGAGTGACAGCAGAGTGCGAGTGACAGCAGAGTGCGAGTGACAGCAGAGTGCGAGTGACAGCAGAGTGCGAGTGACAGCAGAGTGCGAGTGACAGCAGAGTGCGAGTGACAGCAGAGTGCGAGTGACAGCAGAGTGCGAGTGACAGCAGAGTGCGAGTGACAGCAGAGTGCGAGTGACCGCAGAGTGCGAGTGACCGCAGAGTGCGAGTGACCGCAGAGTGCGAGTGACCGCAGAGTGCGAGTGACCGCAGAGTGCGAGTGACCGCAGAGTGCGAGTGACCGCAGAGTGCGAGAGCAGGGTATGCTTGTGCGCTTACACGGTGCACTGACACACCGGAGCTAAAACAAAGAACAGGTGAACACGAGTCTTGGTAGCTTCATGGAGGCAGCCGGCCCTCCGTGAGGGGAGCAGCAAGGAGGGGATGCTCCAACCAATCAAGCCCAACTACTCACAACCTACTGTACGATTACAGCACAGGCCAAAGGGCAGAGCTAGGTCTTTTCGCATTACGTATGGTGAGCAGTGTGTGTGTGTGTAGGGTGAGCAGTGTGTGAGTATGCAGGGTTAACAGTGTGAGTATGCAGGGTCAACAGTGAGTATGCAGGGTCAACAGTGAGTATGCAGGGTTAACAGTGTGAGTATGCAGGGTTAACAGTGTGAGTATGCAGGGTTAACAGTGTGAGTATGCAGGGTTAACAGTGTGAGTATGCAGGGTTAACAGTGTGAGTATGCAGGGTTAACAGTGTGAGTATGCAGGGTTAACAGTGTGTGAGTGTGCAGGGGGAACATTGTGTGAGTGTGCGGGGGGGAACATTGTGTGAGTTTGTAGGGTGAGCAGTGTGTGAGTGTGTAAGCTGAGCAGAGTGTGTAGGATGAGCAGAGTGTGTAGGGTGAGCAGAGTGTGTGGGGTGAGCAGAGTGTGTGGGGTGAGCAGAGTGTGTGGGGTGAGCAGAGTGTGTGGGGTGAGCAGAGTGTGTGGGGTGAGCAGAGTGTGTGGGCTGAGCAGAGTGTGTGGGCTGAGCAGAGTGTGTGGGCTGAGCAGAGTGTGTGGGCTGAGCAGAGTGTGTGGGCTGAGCAGAGTGTGTGGGCTGAGCAGAGTGTGTGGGCTGAGCAGAGTGTGTGGGCTGAGCAGAGTGTGTGGGCTGAGCAGAGTGTGTGGGCTGAGCAGAGTGTGTGGGCTGAGCAGAGTGTGTGGGCTGAGCAGAGTGTGTGGGCTGAGCAGAGTGTGTGGGCTGAGCAGAGTGTGTGGGCTGAGCAGAGTGTGTGGGCTGAGCAGAGTGTGTGGGCTGAGCAGAGTGTGTGGGCTGAGCAGAGTGTGTGGGCTGAGCAGAGTGTGTGGGCTGAGCAGAGTGTGTGGGCTGAGCAGAGTGTGTGGGCTGAGCAGAGTGTGTGGGCTGAGCAGAGTGTGTGGGCTGAGCAGAGTGTGTGGGCTGAGCAGAGTGTGTGGGCTGAGCAGAGTGTGTGGGCTGAGCAGAGTGTGTGGGCTGAGCAGAGTGTGTGGGCTGAGCAGAGTGTGTGGGCTGAGGAGAGTGTGTGGGCTGAGGAGAGTGTGTGGGCTGAGGAGAGTGTGTGGGCTGAGGAGAGTGTGTGGGCTGAGGAGAGTGTGTGGGCTGAGGAGAGTGTGTGGGCTGAGGAGAGTGTGTGGGCTGAGGAGAGTGTGTGGGCTGAGGAGAGTGTGTGGGCTGAGGAGAGTGTGTGGGCTGAGGAGAGTGTGTGGGCTGAGCAGAGTGTGTGGGCTGAGCAGAGTGTGTGGGCTGAGCAGAGTGTGTGGGCTGAGCAGAGTGTGTGGGCTGAGCAGAGTGTGTGGGCTGAGCAGAGTGTGTGGGCTGAGCAGAGTGTGTGGGCTGAGCAGAGTGTGTGGGCTGAGCAGAGTGTGTGGGCTGAGCAGAGTGTGTGGGCTGAGCAGAGTGTGTGGGCTGAGCAGAGTGTGTGGGCTGAGGAGAGTGTGTGGGCTGAGGAGAGTGTGTGGGCTGAGGAGAGTGTGTGGGCTGAGGAGAGTGTGTGGGCTGAGGAGAGTGTGTGGGCTGAGGAGAGTGTGTGGGCTGAGGAGAGTGTGTGGGCTGAGCAGAGTGTGTGGGCTGAGGAGAGTGTGTGGGCTGAGCAGAGTGTGTGGGCTGAGCAGAGTGTGTGGGCTGAGCAGAGTGTGTGGGCTGAGCAGAGTGTGTGGGCTGAGCAGAGTGTGTGGGCTGAGCAGAGTGTGTGGGCTGAGCAGAGTGTGTGGGCTGAGCAGAGTGTGTGGGCTGAGCAGAGTGTGTGGGCTGAGCAGAGTGTGTGGGCTGAGCAGAGTGTGTGGGCTGAGCAGAGTGTGTGGGCTGAGCAGAGTGTGTGGGCTGAGCAGAGTGTGTGGGCTGAGCAGAGTGTGTGGGCTGAGCAGAGTGTGTGGGCTGAGCAGAGTGTGTGGGCTGAGCAGAGTGTGTGGGCTGAGCAGAGTGTGTGGGCTGAGCAGAGTGTGTGGGCTGAGCAGAGTGTGTGGGCTGAGCAGAGTGTGTGGGCTGAGGAGAAAGTGTGGGCTGAGGAGAGTGTGTGGGCTGAGGAGAGTGTGTGGGCTGAGGAGAGTGTGTGGGCTGAGGAGAGTGTGTGGGCTGAGGAGAGTGTGTGGGCTGAGGAGAGTGTGTGGGCTGAGGAGAGTGTGTGGGCTGAGGAGAGTGTGTGGGCTGAGGAGAGTGTGTGGGCTGAGCAGAGTGTGTGGGCTGAGCAGAGTGTGTGGGCTGAGCAGAGTGTGTGGGCTGAGCAGAGTGTGTGGGCTGAGCAGAGTGTGTGGGCTGAGCAGAGTGTGTGGGCTGAGCAGAGTGTGTGGGCTGAGCAGAGTGTGTGGGCTGAGCAGAGTGTGTGGGCTGAGCAGAGTGTGTGGGCTGAGCAGAGTGTGTGGGCTGAGCAGAGTGTGTGGGCTGAGCAGAGTGTGTGGGCTGAGCAGAGTGTGTGGGCTGAGCAGAGTGTGTGGGCTGAGCAGAGTGTGTGGGCTGAGCAGAGTGTGTGGGCTGAGCAGAGTGTGTGGGCTGAGCAGAGTGTGTGGGCTGAGCAGAGTGTGTGGGCTGTGCAGAGTGTGTGGGCTGTGCAGAGTGTGTGGGCTGTGCAGAGTGTGTAGGGTGAGCAGAGTGTGTAGGGTGAGCAGAGTGTGTAGGGTGAGCAGAGTGTGTAGGGTGAGCAGAGTGTGTAGCGTGAGCAGAGTGTGTAGGGTGAGCAGAGTGTGTAGGGTGAGCAGAGTGTGTAGGGTGAGCAGAGTGTGTAGGGTGAGCAGAGTGTGTAGGGTGAGCAGAGTGTGTAGGGTGAGCAGAGTGTGTAGGGTGAGCAGAGTGTGTAGGGTGAGCAGAGTGTGTGGGCTGAGCAGAGTGTGTGGGTTGAGCAGAGTGTGTGGGCTGAGCAGAGTGTGTAGGGTGAGCAGAGTGTGTAGGGTGAGCAGAGTGTGTTTGCGTAGGGTGAGCAGAGTGTGTTTGCGTAGGGCGAGCAGAGTGTGTTTGCGTAGGGCGAGCAGAGTGTGTTTGCGTAGGGCGAGCAGAGTGTGTTTGCGTAGGGCGAGCAGAGTGTGTTTGCGTAGGGCGAGCAGAGTGTGTTTGCGTAGGGCGAGCAGAGTGTGTTTGCGTAGGGCGAGCAGAGTGTGTTTGCGTAGGGCGAGCAGAGTGTGTTTGCGTAGGGCGAGCAGAGTGTGTTTGCGTAGGGCGAGCAGAGTGTGTTTGCGTAGGGCGAGCAGAGTGTGTTTGCGTAGGGCGAGCAGAGTGTGTAGGGCGAGCAGAGTGTGTAGGGCGAGCAGAGTGTGTTTGCAGGGTGAGCTGTTTGTGTAGGGGCAGTGTGTGAGTGTGCAGGGTACGAAAACTCGAACTAAGTCCATCACACACACACATAAGACCACACACATAAGACCACACCACACACACACACACACACTCTCACACCACACTCACCACCACACACTCACCACCACACATGCAACCACACACACAACCAGCCGTCAGTGCACGCTTTCACCGGGCACAAACACCACCAGCCGTCAGTGCACGCTTTCACCGGGCACAAACACCACCCGCCGTCAGTGCACGCTTTCACCGGGCACAAACACCACCAGCCGTCAGTGCACGCTTTCACCGGGCACAAACACCACCAGCCGTCAGTGCACGCTTTCACCGGGCACAAACACCACCAGCCGTCAGTGCACGCTTTCACCGGGCACAAACCTCACCAGCCGTCAGTGCAGGCATCCACCAGGCACACACCACCAGACGTCAGTGCACGCTTTCACCAAACACACACACACCACCAGCATCAGTGCACACTTCCACCAGGCACACACACCACCAGCCATCAGTGCACAATTTCTACAGGCACACACACCACCATCCATCAGTGCACACATCAATTGTTAACGCATTCACAATTGACTATTGTAGCAATCGCAATATGGTGCACTTTACTTTTACACATATTCATCTAAAGCGCAGCATGCCACCATTGCTACAATTCCAATCCAACCCACATAATTCCACTACACACCACATGCATACACTCCACAACACATGGCTAAAAGACATTGACATTTACAATGCCATTAGCTCTAATTCAAATAAATCCGAGACCTATTACATTTCCAATACTTGTTTTACTTATCACATTCTTATCACTGACCCTACCACTCTCACCCCCACATTACACATAGCTATTTTCACTACAAAGTACTCCCTCGTATTCGTAGGTTGTAGCATTCCCCGCCCCGTAGAGGGACGGGAAGACCCCTGAGGTACTCGGTTTTTCAGAACCGGTACTAATCCGGTAACCCAGCGGTGTCAGGGCAACACCCAAAGACCCCGGATTCCCCTGTCTTGGCAAACAGAGACACGGGATACTTCTTGATGACGTCAAAGACCAAAGTTTATTGGTTGCAACCAGGGACAGAGATCTACGAAGTACACACGGGTAGTTCGTCAGAGACTGCACACTTCGATAAACGAAACTCTGTCTTTTATGCCGAAAATTACGCCTCTGGCAACATTACAATTTACATTTGGTGCATACAAATTGACCAATGACCACATAGCATTTTAAAAGTAGCAAATGACGACAGTCGAAGACAATCCCATTTTCTGTTGTCCAGCCCACCAAAAACGATCGCACACATGCTTGGTTTCCTGTTCGATCAGGCCGGACAAACCCATCATAAACCCTTCAACCCAGATCGATGAACATGTCGTAAAGGAAAGGCAGAAACAGATGGAAAGGAGATAGAGGGGTGGGAACGGTGTACCATAAACTCGGACACGTCCTGTCCTTTGATCTTTATCAGGCCAGCTGCTGTTCAAGGAACTGGCTCAGAGGGATTCGCCCCAGGCGAGGAGTCAGTTCGGCCAGGTCAACCAGAAGTCAGCTAAGGCGTACGTGTCAAGGACTTTCTCGGCCGCAGTCATCTGGCCTATGTTAGGGCAACCACACAAAATGGCTGTCACATACAAAATGGAACCCGGAGGTTCAGACTAAATCCTCAAATGCAGAGTGTTCTCCTATATCGATTCATACGAAAACACTCAGACACGTTACACTCTCCATTTGCGGTCTGTAGAGACCAAAATCGTCCATTTCCGACGATCTTTATAAATCGGGTTTCGGAACTATCGAACCCAATTCGGAACCACAGACCCTCCTTTTGCCCTATCATAGGCAATAAACCCAGACCCATTTTAATCTGAATCCAGATCTATACTCATCAGGTCTCGATATGCTGCTGTAGCATCATCCTATTACTAAGCATCTCTCTGGACAGGTTTCCGTACGCACAAAGTAGCACAAAGGTCACAAATAGCAGGAGCACACTGTACACAGAGACAGAACATGAACAAGATTGGTAAGACCATCCCAATGACCATCAGAATCTTCAAACCCCAAGTGGATATCAATACCCATAACCATCCCATCAAAGACCAATCTCCTTTGTCCAGATGGACAGAATCGGAGATTTTGTGCAATTTGGAAATGGCCTGGAAGACTGATGGAGCGTTGTCTGGAATAAAAACACAGCAGCTCGATTGAATCAATCTACAAACTCCACCTCGATTTGCCAAGATAACATCAAGGGCAACTCTATTCTGAAGTGTCATAAGTCTATCCGACTGGAGCTCAGCAGTCAGGTTACCAAGGGCACCGGCAGTTTCAAATTTAGTGGACTCGACCACTCTTGTTAGCTGACGAATATTTCTACTGTTAGCCATAGGTCCCCAGAACGGCAGAAAACCCTTGAAGAAATCTCCCAATTCTTGTCCTGCAGTGTCTTCTTGGCTAAAGACGCCTCTAGCAATTCTCGTCTTGTGGTAATCTGCCGCAGCTGTAAAAGTGGGGGGTAACAGAAAGGAAACAAAACATGTGCCCGCGAAGTCGGGGGGGAACCATTTGTAAGCTTTGTCGTAGTAAACAAAGTAGGTGCCCTTAGCAGCTAAGAACGCTGGGGAAGACTGAGACGGAAACACATAGGTCTCAGCACAAACGCTCTTCCCTAACTGAGCCTTCGGATTCTTACCATTGCCCTGCAGACAATAGTAGCCCTTATGGGGCAATATCCAGATCGGTGGAGAACTTTTCGCTCGCTGGTTAATACTCAGACTAACTCCATATCCAGTAACGTTCCAACCACTATATGGTTGCCTCTCATCTTTCGGAATAGTCTCAACTGCATTAGTCCCTTTAATCATGTCGACTATGCCTCTAGCTATAGGACTATTCTTCGGATTATCTTTCGGTGAACGTAGGGGGTGAACACTGTGGGCATAGATGAACATAGTTCTGTAAGCTCGAATCGAACCATTTAACCTGAAGGGCAAAACCAGATAAGGAATACCCTTATCGGTTGTATGAGGCATCAAACCACAAATCCAGCAGTTCGTTGTATTAATCACTAACTGATGCTGGTGCAAAAGTTGAATGAAAGAATTATTAGAGAATTCCATACGTCTGACTACCTCATGTTCGTGCAAAGGGTGGAAAGAATGATAAGGAATAGTAGGTGAAGGTGTAGGTTGCAAAGTGGAATTAGACGTCATTTTAAAAACAAATGCTACATAGCCAACTATAAATATCATGAAGCTCAATAGCAAAAATATACATGGTATTACAAAGCATTTCTTCGACATTATTTTGCATATACGTTTTCTAAAAGTCAATGTCTGCACAGGTCTCTCCAGCTCAAAGAAATCCATCCTAAACTAAAGGTGCTGCCCGCGGTGGTTGGTTGATTCTGCTTGAGAGTGCCTCTGCTGCACCCAGGAAGGCTGCCTCGGGCCAACAGAACCCTCGACCTAGTGTCTCAGGCTTACACTCCCAAGACTGGTAGCAACCGCGACCCTAGCAGCAAGAAAAACAAAAATAAGTAGATCCTTGGTGGAGAGTTAACCTGCAAACAGTAAAAAAATCAACTTTATTAATATTTTTATTTGTCCTTAATTCTCGATCTTAGATTGTATCGATCTCTTCCAGATTGTTCTTGATCAGTAAACAATAGATGAGGTTCTGTAGTATCCAATCGCTCTGCAGAAGGTACTGATGCTTGCAAAATTTTATCGCTCTCCTTTTCTGGGCTAGTTCCAATCAAACGGGCATCGCTGAACGGAATAAACCTCGGGATTACTTTGGTCTCAGAGTCCGCAAGACCTTCCTGGACCCACTTGTCATAGGGCAAAGGCAAGGGTGCTTTCTTGGTGTGCGAGCCGTGGATCCAGTTACGTTTGCCACGCACTCGCACCGCAGATCTTGTAGACAACAGGACCTGGTAGGGCCCAGTCCAGCGGGGCTGCTCGTTCTTCGTTCGCTGGAAGTTTCGGATGAAGACCCAGGCACCGGGTTCAATAGCGTGGCCTGGATCCTCTGTAGCTTGAGGAAGACTGTCGTATACCTGTTGGCGTAAAACACTCATTTTAGTTGTCAATTCACGCAAATAGTCAAGCAAAACAGGGTGTTCGAGGTCACTAAACCTCGTCGGTCTTGGTACGCCCCAAACATTCGCCGGGCGACCAAACACAACCTTGTATGGACTCAAACCCATTCTTGAATGCACAGTCATTCGGGTGGACAAAAGTGCTAATGGCAGAGCATCTGGCCATTGTAAACCAGTGCTTTCCTGAATCTTGGCTAACTTTAGCTTAAGGGTGCCATTGTAGCACTCGACTAAACCAGCTGATTGGGGATGATTTGCAGCGTGGAATTTCTGCCTAATCCCAAGACCATCACACACTCTCTTCATAACTTGACCCACAAACTCACTTCCGTTATCACTCCAAATGATTCTCGGCATTCCAAATCTCGGGAAAAACTCTTATCAAAACTTTTGCTGTGGACAGGGCAGTGTTGTCCTTAAGGGGGTAAGCTTCTACCCATCTAGAAAAAGAGCAAACAACCACTAACACATACTTCAAGTTGTTGCTTCTTTCCATATGGATAAAATCTAGCTGCAAAGCCTCGAACGGATACGTAGGAGGAGCAAAATGACCAGCTGGTGTCTGAGTTCCTTAACCAGGGTTATGCATCAAACACACCATACAGTTCTTGACTAAATTCTCTGCACATCTGGGGAATCCTATATTCTGCCAAACTGGAGCCAACAACTTGCAAATTCCTTTCACACTGATGTGTGCCATTCCATGTGCCATTGTAACAACTGGAAGCACATACGCATTAGGCAACAACCATCTCTGATGTTCAGACAAATCAGTCCAACACCCATTCGAATCCAACCTACCCTTACTTTCTCTCCATTCATCCAACTCTTTCTCTGTGGCCTCACTCTGAATAATCTTCACGCTTTCAATGGTGTCCTCACACATACTCTTCTCTGGAACCCATCTCGCCGGATCCACAACATACATTCGACTCATCACATTCTTAGCAGTTTCTTTCGCAACTTCATCCGCAAACTATTACCACGACCAACATCATCCGTAACCTTTTTATGGGCACTACATTTCACAATCGCTACTTGCAAAGGTAACGTAAGAGATTCAAGAAGTTCATTAACCAGTTGTCCATGTTGGATTTTCATCCCATGAGATGTCAAAAATCCACGTTCACGCAACAATCGTCCAAAACTATGGGCCACACCAAACGCATACTGGCTATCCGTATACACATTCACTCGTTTCCCTTTCGCCAACACACATGCTCTCGTAAGTGCAATCAGTTTAGCCGCTTGTGCGGAATTATGGGGGATATGTGCAGCTTCGACAACTGTATGCAAAGTCGTCACAGCATATGCTGCAGTTGTATCACCGTTCGGTAATTTAAAACACGAACCATCAACCCACAAAGCATCATCACAGTCAGGAAGAGGAGTGTCCCTCAAGTCTATTCTCCCTTTCGTCTCTTCTTCGGTTCTCAAAAAACAATCGTGTTGCTCTTTGCCATCATCGTCTGTCTCAAGCGAAATCGGCAACAATGTAGCCGGGTTTAAAGTATTGCACCTCTTGATGTGCACATGGCTCGCTAACAACGTAAGCTCATAACCTGACAACCGAGCACTAGTTAAGTGCTGTGTCTTTGTACGATTCAGCAAGGTATCCACTGCATGTGGAACCATAACCACTAACGTATTGTCCATAACCAAACCCGCAGATTGTCGAATCGAAACTGCCGCTGTGGCTCTCAAGTAACTCGGCATCGCTCTGGCTACAGGATCTAAAGTCGACGAAAAGTACGCACATGGGCGTTGCTTCCCGCCAAACTGCTGAGTCAAAACCGATAATGCACATCCCTCTCTCTCATGGACATACAATGTGAAAGGCTTACCGTAGTCGGGTGTACCCAACACAGGAGCCGAACACAGCGCATTGCGTAATTCAGAAAAGCTCTTTTGACATTCCTCAGTCCAAGGAATAGGATTTGGAGTATCCTTATCTGTAAGGGCTATCAAAGGCTTCGCTAAAAGGGAAAAATTAGGGATCCACTGTCTACAGTACGACGTAATACCCCAAAACGCACGTACTTCTCTCTGTGTCGTAGGGACACTCATTCTCGCAATAGTCTGAATTCTTTCTGGGGTCAGTTTCCTTCCCTCCTTCGATAAGAGGTGACCTAGATAGGTAACTTCTTGGCGACAGAATAGTAATTTCGAGAGAGAGACTTTATGATGGCAATCAGATAAATGAGACAACAAGGACACAGTGGCATCCTTACAGATGTCTTCGGTATCAGCAGCGACCAACAAATCGTCAACATACTGGATAAGGGCTGCACCGTCAGGAAAAACTAACGAGTCAAGTTGAGTCTTCAGAGCTTGACTGTAGATAGATGGACTCTCGCAATAGCCTTGAGGAGCGCGTTTAAAACGGAAGCTTCGTCCTCCTAAAGAGAATCCAAAAATATCTCTACTCTCCATGGCAATCGGAATGCTGAAGAAAGCATTCTTCAAGTCAATCACTGAAAATCAAGTGGCAGAAGCAGGAATCAATGTCAATAATGTAGTAATGTCAGGCACGACAGGAAATTGTGGAACAACAATTTTGTTCACTTCACGAAGGTCGATAGCAAATCTATACACCGGAGGCTGTGAAGGATCAGTTCGTTTCAAGACAGGCAAAACCGGACTATTACACACATTACCTCGAGTCTCTTCAACAACACCTTTGTCAATCAGATCATAAATGATCACCAAAAGTGCACGCTCACCATCACTTGAAATAAGATATTGTGGAATGAGCGGTAACTTAGCGTTCGCCTTCAACGTCACAACATATGGGGGAATATCTAACAGGCCCACATCGTTCGGACCCGTAGCCCACAATGAATCTGGTAGCAAAGACAATTCAGGTGGAAGACAATCCTTCGATACATATATTGGAGAGATCACATTCTCACCCAAAGTAAGATGTACTCCTAACGGAGAACAGTACAACGTCGCATACAATCTCTTCAACAAGTCCAGGCCTAGCAAATTCTCATTACAACCTGTAGTCAAAAGAAGGGGTGCTTCAAACCTAAGAGGACCAACAAAAAGAGGCAATGGAACGGAAATCGGATTCGTAACGGGGGCGCCAGAAAAACCTATAGAAACATTATTAAAGCCAGACAAAGGTGCGCCAGGGAGTTTAGAACGCATAATAGAACTCTTCGTAGCACCAGTGTCTAGCAGAAAAGGCTCTGACACACCTGATGCAATCACTTCCACGTAGGGTCCACTCTGATCTACTGGAATCGAAACAACTCCCTCTCTTTGTCAATGGCCGTCCTAGCAATCATTGCCTTGCGCTTCGTCGCCTTCAACATAATAATCATCCACATAGTACTGTGCTGGCCTACCAGACGAATTCTGCTGTTGGTCAAAGCTATTCATTGAATTTTGCGGAGGCAAAGGGCGCGCGTTCTGTCCACGGCCTCTACCTCTAGGCGCTTGTTGAGCACATCTACCTCTCACACCAGGAGCACTATTTGCTCGTTGCAACAGAACTGGACAACTATTCTTGTAATGACCCTCTTCTCTACAATACGCACACTGATTAGGCCCATACTGAATACGCTGGTGAGGAGTCTCGTCTCTCTGCGAGTTCCTCGAATACTGTTGAGGCTGCTGATAATCACGATGATTATTAACACGGGGTGGATAAGCTTGTTGTAGCAGAACTTTAGTCTTCAATTCCTTAGTCTTCTTATCCACTTTCTCTAACTCGTCCTTACGCCTATTCTCATAGTACTGAGCCGTAGCAAGAATCTGCGCCGATGTAGAAACAGGCCAAGCACTCTCGGAATCCTTCAACTTAGTACACAACTCAGGAAGAAGATTGTGCACGAATTTATCAACAAATAATCTCTGGCCACCCTCGGTAGCCATATCCTGACCACTATGGTCGACAAAAGTTTCCTCGAAACGCGAGAAAAAATCTGACACAGTCTCATCTTTCTTCTGCTTACAAGCAGACAATTTATCCCAATTAACACGGACTTTGGGCATCAAGGTCTTCATGAAAGTGATAATTCTACCAGGAAGTTCAGTAATGATATTGTCGGGTTTAGCACCTCCAACTTGTCTATCGTTCGCAGCAACAAGATTCGCCCACGAATCACCCAATTCATTATCATGATCCGTATTTCGAATGACATTCCAGATGGGCTGTGGAACTACATTCCCGAACAACATGTCTAGGTCCACCAAATTCATGACGCACGAACTCACAGTTTGCGTAAGCTCTTTATAATATCCTGCCGGATTCTTCCGCGGATCAGGTAAAGTCTGTTTAAGCGCTAAAACTTCTGCACGTTTCCATGGAACATGAACCCACACTCGCTGAAAGTGCGCATCAACAGGTGGATGAGCATTAGGATCAGCAGGTCTCCATACCGGAGGAACCTCTCACATCGGATACTGACGCACATGTCTCCTAACTGACACATCTGGCTCAAACAGCCGTTCAGTAGGGACATCACTGCGAAGCGACAATAACGTCGACACCGCTTTCTCGATGTCGTGTAAACTCACAATTGTCCCTTTAGCAAACTCGGAACGTAATCGAAACAATTCCGCAGGAACTCTACCCACTTCGTCCGTCCATTGTTCATGGAGGAACGCACACATAAGCTCAAAAACATAACGTTGCTTTGGTGCTTCTCATTGTCGGAAAACATCCATAATATCCTCGAGATCGTACTGGGACTTATACGTCACCCATCTTCGCGCCATATGATCCAAAACCACTCGCTTGTCTGTATCAGGCAGTTAACTACGCAACTGTCTACGCTCACTAGCAGGAGACATACCCATTTGTCCCAACCAAGGAGTTAGAAGACTAGAAAAGGCAGCGGTCATCCGCTGTCTAGGAGAAAGAGTAGTCGAAAGGACAAGAGGAGACGAAACAGTAGTAGAAGAATCCATAGTCGGAACAGGCATAGAAGCAGTAGTGAGAAACCAAACGCTATTACAGGGCTAGAGGGATGTTTAAAGACCCAGCCTAAGTATTATCCCCCACACGAACTAAGCTTATAAACAACAAACTTAGGGGTCTGAATTTAGAATCCAATGGTGATTCTCTACTATTGTACCTATGCCAGCTCGTGTGCGTAGGAACAAAAATTATAGGTAGAACTAACAAACCATATCGCCAGAATGTGAGACACCGGCAACCGTGAGTCACCCTTAGTTGAGGATTCCCATCAAAGTCTTGTATGGATCAATATTCTCATCTGGTAATCCTTATCGGGTATTGTGTCTCTTGATCATTGAGACCACTAGCATACCCTGATAGCCGGTTCGGGGTAGCGACCCACAATCACTCGGTTATACCACATGATGTTGATATGATGGGAATGTGCGGTGCAAAAATGATATATGTGGTGATTAAAAAAGGATAGGGAACTTAACAAAAAACCTGTTTTAATGAACGTTAGCCCCTTCCCATTTAAAAACAAGAACAGTGTAACATAATCATCGCAGTACACACAAATAGCTGCGAAGAGACCAACATGTTTCAGCCACAGAGGGAGGTTCCCCAGGCTTTCGTCAGGGTCTCTGTTCTATAATAATGCTACTGCTTGTGAGTGATAAAAAGTGTGAAAAAACTATATGAAAAAACACACAAGTGAAATACAACAGTAAAGGATATAATGTTCCTTCATCTGTATGAACTCCTCTCTTCGGCACCTGGTGTCTTAGTAATGTCTGTTGGAGACAAACGTACAAGTGAATCACATTCAGCTACCCTGGTCTGTACAGGGAGATGCATCGTTTCTAGAATATTTACAACTTCATTACCCAACCCAGTGTGTCCGGGGAGTGGACCTCACCTCTTCCTGGACCTGGCTCAGGATATGTGAGACCCCGCTCTACAAGGACAGAAACAGACTTCGTGACTACAGTGAACAGAGGGATCAAGCGTTGATCTGCTCTGACAATACACGAGGTCACAAGGTCTTCTGTGCGTAGAGTTAACTAGCATATACCAACTAGTTCCTATTTCAAACCTCCCATCCATTCTATCGTTAGCTGTATGCTTCAAGTGTAGCCACATTGTTATAACTAGTCTGAAATTGAATGACAAGAGGCAAGCTGGAAAGCAGCCTAGATCCAGACACTGTGGATAGACTTTCGAGCTACAATCCTACCTGTCAGTCGTTGTCTCGAACTGTGACTGAGTCAGGGGGAGGCAACGAGCTACCTTCGTCACTCCTAATTCAATGATCTGGTCTGCAAATCCACAACCAATCAGAGCCTTCGGAGGAGGAGCTATACCGAAAGGCTCGGATGAATATCATTATCATTCGCATTATCACTTTTCAACCACTGATGTCAGGGATTATATTTATGGCTAAGGGAGTCAAGTTTATGTCTCAGTGTGCGCTCGATGTTTGCTTGGTGCAGGACAATACTCTAGCTCGTAATCTCGCGGGGCTATCGTGCTTAGAACTACAAAATGATGTAGTGCATGGAACTTGTGTAGTTTACTGGTTCGACCTCCACTAGGAGTAACGATGTTATTCGCTCACATGTCAGGAACTACATAATGACTACGCCCGCTCAATGTGTGTAGTTCAGATAACGCCAAACCCCTATGAGGCGTTATCGCGGAAAAGTGTAAAGAACTACCGAATGACGTGATGTATCTTACGTCGGTAGATCATGTAAGGTGCAGTCACCACGTTAATGCTTATGCACAAACAGTCCAACTCAATGAAGGTCACCCTTCATATATGCTCAATATAGACTGAACCAAGGTATGTCGTCATTCAGTCCTTGTCTATCTGTGCCAAGTTTAAAGACCCACTTTTGTTCTTTTCGAAACAGAAAATTAGACACATCACTCACGTGTGGTGGAATGAACGGCTTTTCCAGGACATGCCACTTGAAGTCTGTTTCTCCATGGTTGTGTGTTATAAAGTGTTTGGTGAGTTTCGAAATGTCTTTCTTGCACCGAAACGTGCTTTTGTGTTCTTGCATCCTCACACGCACCTTTCTCGTGGTCATTCCCACATAGCGTTCATTGCATGTACAAGTGAGGAGGTAGATCAGGTTGGTACTATTACAGTTCGAAAACTGTCGGAGTTTCCAAGGTCGATCAGTGCCAATGTCCACACTGGTAATTTTAGATGTCAACGGGCAAACAGAACAACCTCCGCAAGGATGGTGGCCCAACACGGGGGGGTAGGTCCCACAGAGTGCCTACCTCTCCCCTAGGTGTACCTTTCGGACGAGTGTGTATCAAACGGTCCCTTAGGTTTCTGGAACGTTTAAAGGCAAAAAGCGGGAACTCATTTTTGTCTTTGCCACTATTCAGAATACGCCAGTGTTTTTTGATGATTTTTTGAACACTGTTAGGCTTGGTATTGAAAGTACTCACTAATGTCAGTCGATTCAAAGGTGGTTTTTCAGGTTTAGGTTCAAGTAATGCAGCACGATGGTTGTTCGCTGCTCGTTTGTATGAACGCTGAAAAAGTTTTTGGGGGTAATGTCTAGAGGTCAACTGCTTAGACAGGTCGCCTGCGTGACGTTCAAAAGTTTCTGGAGTGGAGCAGTTCCGTCGGACTCGAAGAAACTGCCCAAAGGGCAAATTATCTCTCAGGGACTTGGGGTGCTGGCTTTCATACAAAAGAAGAGAATTTCTTGACATGGGCTTGCGGTATAGTTCACTCTCTAAGCCTGTCTCAGTACTGTAGATCGAGAGGTCCAAAAAGGGTACCCTTTCTTTGCTCAGTTCGATGGTAAAGCGGAGGTAGTTGTTCTGGTTATTGAGCCATTGATGGAAAAGCAGGACCGATTCCTTAGTCCCTCTCCAAACCATTAGGATGTCATCTATGTACCTTTTCCACCAAATTATGGATGGAAAGAAAGGATTGGTGGGGTGCAATACCGTGGTTTGTTCGAACTTATGGACGTATAGATTCGCTAGGGAGGGGGCAAAAATACTGCCCATACTGGTCCCAGAGATTTGATGGTATATCTGGTCCTCGTACATAAAGAAATTCTCTTTCATGGCTATGGTAGCCAGAGCCATGATGAAGGGCACAGGGGTGATGAAGTCAAGTTCCGATTCTTCCAGGATGGATCTGATGGTATCTAGGGTCGCATCCTGGGGAATGGAGGTATACAGTGACTCTACATCAAGAGAGACTAGGTAATCAGTCTCACGATCAAAAGCTATGTCAGGAATCACTCTCAGGACATCATTGGTGTCCTTGAGATAAGTAGGCATTGTGTGTACCAGGGGTTTGAGGAAGTAATCCGCAAACGCAGAAAGTGGTTCTAGAAGAGAGCCCTGGCCAGATATTATGGGCCTGCCCGGTGGAGGTCTCTGGGGTTTGTGCACCTTTGGAAGGGTGTAAAAATAGGGCATGGTGGGATGCTTGGCCTGCAAAAATTGTGCCTCTAACGTGGTTATCCAACCCTCTGCTAAGGCCTCTTCCACTAAGACTTTGATTTCATTCATCAGTCTTGGAGTGGGGTCAGTGGTCAGGAGTCGATAAGCATTGTTATTATTCAACTGTCGGAGACACTCAGTCCTGTATGCCTCCACGTCTTGGACAACGATGGAGCCCCCTTTATGGTTATGATTATGGTTCCATCTTGAGTCAGTGTTTTTAGTGCTTGTCTCTCAGCTAGAGTCAGGTTATTGTAGCCAGATCTGGAAGAGTACTGCATTTGTTCTATGTCATTCTTGACTGCCAGTTCAAAAGTAAGTATTTGAGGTGGTATGGCATGTGTTGGAGGTAGAAAAGTGGATTTAGTCCTCAAGCCAGTATTGGTATCTGTTTCATGTTCAGATTCCTCAATACTCTTGTTCTTGAAGAAGTAGTGTAGCCTTAGTTTGCGAAAAAACTGGGCTAGTTCAATTTGGAGTACAAATGGGTCACCCTCATCTGTCGTTACAAACCCTAGACCCTTGTTCAGGACGACTTCCTCAGTGTTTGATAGAGTTATTTGGCTTAAATTAACTACCAAACTTTCTTCAGGTATGTTTGCTATTCTTGGGCACTCCTTCTCGTGTGGCTCCGAGTTCCTGCGTGGGGGCCTGCAGTATCCTCCCATTGGACCTGAGGTTGTCCTTGTGCCGGTCTTCTTTTGCCCCGTGACCGTCTGGGGCCACGCGCTAAAAAAGCCTGGTTATTAAAATTTGAAAAACCGGGAAATGGAGCCATTGGTGGTTGAAAATTGCCTGGATACCCCCAAGGTCCTGGTGGCCACCAAGGTTGACCTGGCATATTGTATTGACCCCTGTAGTTTTGGTATCTACCTCCTCTGCCTCGATTGGGTCCGGCGTTAGGTGACTGATTGTTGGCATCAGAGTCACTACCTGTATCTGAGCTGGATCCTGAATAATTGGATCCATATCTTCTCCCTTGCTTGTTGAAGTCTGGGGCTTTGTAATTATCACTGGTGTAGGGATAGACAGTTTCTAATTTGAATTTGGCTAGATCTTTCTTAAATTTCTCTAGCTTGGTCTGAAGTATAGAGTCAGCAAATTCTTTGTTGGTTTTGTCTGATTCGTCTTTGTGTTTCTTAAAATTAGTGGTGACGGTTGCCTTGATCTGTCCCTCCAGGACTTGTATTTCGACCAAGATCGCGTCTGCTAACCGTTTGGCTGTACTAATAATGAGAATTAGCCAGTTCCGGGTGCAGCGCCAGGCAATCATCGACCAATCTTTGAGGAATTGTTTATCATTGAGAAAGAGTCGTGGAGCATTAGTAACTATAAGCCCAGGGGGTGCACAACTTGCTCTCATGTATTCTTCCATAATAATCCCATGAGTCTGCGTTCGAGAGTGGGATTTTTTCAATGCTAGGACTTTAGTCCAGTCATCGGTCGTGTTGACTGCTAAAGGTACACCTAGGAGAGAGGTAGGCACTCTGTGGGACCTACCCCCCGTGTTGGGCCACCATCCTTGCGGAGGTTGTCCTGTTTGCCCGTTGACATCTAAAATTACCAGTGTGGACATTGGCACTGATCGACCTTGGGAACTCCGACAGTTTTCGAACTGTAATAGTACCAACCTGATCTACCTCCTCACTTGTACATGCAATGAACGCTATGTGGGAATGACCACGAGAAAGGTGCGTGTGAGGATGCAAGAACACAAAAGCACGTTTCGGTGCAAGAAAGACATTTCGAAACTCACCAAACACTTTATAACACACAACCATGGAGAAACAGACTTCAAGTGGCATGTCCTGGAAAAGCCGTTCATTCCACCACACGTGAGTGATGTGTCTAATTTTCTGTTTCGAAAAGAACAAAAGTGGGTATTTAAACTGGGCACAGATAGACAAGGACTGAATGATGACATACCTTGGTTCAGTCTATCTTGAGCATATATGAAGGGTGACCTTCATTGAGTTGGACTGTTTGTGCATAAGCATTAACGTGGAGACTGCACCTTACATGATCTACCGACGTAAGATACATCACGTCATTCGGTAGATCTTTACACTTTTTTCGTGATAACGCCTCATAGGGGTTTGGCGTTATCTGAACTACACACGTTGAGCGGGCGTAGTCATTATGTAGTTCCTGACATGTGAGCGAATAACATCGTTACTCCTAGCGGAGGTCGAACCAGTAAACTACACAAGTTCCATGCACTACATCATTTTGTAGTTCTAAGCACGATAGCCCCGCGAGATTACGAGCTAGAGTATTGTCCTGCACCAAGCAAACATCGAGCGCACACTGAGACATAAACTTGACTCCCTTAGCCATAAATATAATCCCTGACATCAGTGGTTGAAAAGTGATAATGCGAATGATAATGATATTCATCCGAGCCTTTCGGTATAGCTCCTCCTCCGAAGGCTCTGATTGGTTGTGGATTTGCAGACCAGATCATTGAATTAGGAGTGACGAAGGTAGCTCGTTGCCTCCCCCTGACTCAGTCACAGTTCGAGACAACGACGGACAGGTAGGATTGTAGCTCGAAAGTCTATCCACAGTGTCTGGATCTAGGCTGCTTTCCAGCTTGCCTCTTGTCGTTCAATTTCAGACTAGTTATAACAATGTGGCTACACTTGAAGCATACAGCTAACGATAGAATGGATGGGAGGTTTGAAATAGGAACTAGGTGGTATATGCTAGTTAACTCTACGCACAGAAGACCTTGTGACCTCGTAGATTGTGTATTGTCAGAGAAGATCAACACTTGATCCCTCTGTTCACTGTAGTCACGAAGTCGGTTTCTGTCCTTGTAGAGCGGGGTCTCACATATCCTGAGCCAAGTCTAGGAAGAGGTGAGGTCCACTCCCCGAACACACTGGGTGAGTAATGAAGCTGTAAATATTCTAGAAACGATGCATCTCCCTGTACAGACCAGGGTAGCTGAATGTGATTCACTTGCACGTTTGTCTCCAACAGACATTACTAAGACACCAGGTGCCGAAGAGAGGAGTTCATACAGATGAAGGAACATTATATCCTTTACTGTTGTATTTCACTTGTGTTTTTTCATATAGTTTTTTCACACTTTTTATCACTCACAAGCAGTAGCATTATTATAGAACAGAGACCCTGACGAAAGCCTGGGGAACCTCCCTCTGTGGCTGAAACATGTTGGTCTCTTCGCAGCTATTTGTGTGTACTGCGATGATTATGTTACACTGTTCTTGTTTTTAAATGGGAAGGGGCTAACGTTCATTAAAACAGGTTTTTTGTTAAGTTCCCTATCCTTTTTTAATCACCACATATATCATTTTTGCACTGCACATTCCCATCATATCAACATCATGTGGTATAACCGAGTGATTGTGGGTCGCTACCCCGAACCGGCTATCAGGGTATGCTAGTGGTCTCAATGATCAAGAGACACAATACCCGATAAGGATTACCAGATGAGAATATTGATCCATACAAGACTTTGATGGGAATCCTCAACTAAGGGTGACTCACGGTTGCCGGTGTCTCACATTCTGGCGATATGGTTTGTTAGTTCTACCTATAATTTTTGTTCCTACGCACACGAGCTGGCATAGGTACAATAGTAGAGAATCACTATTGGATTCTAAATTCAGACCCCTAAGTTTGTTGTTTATAAAAATAGAAGCAGTAGTAGCAGGAAAAGACCAAAGTTGGCAAACCCTGAGGAGGCTGCGCATCAGGAACAATAGCCAACGAAGGAGCTGGCTGTGGAGGAATAACAGGAGGCAAAGCAACAGGCACTTGCACAGCCACAACCGGTGGCGGTGGTGCCGTAGCATTCTGCACATAAGGTGGTGGTGAATTTAACAGATGCGACATTAAAGGGTCTTTTGCAAGATCCTTTTCATCTTTCTGCTCTTTAGACGGCAATACCGGGTAGCATCGGTCTACCGCTAGCTTCTTCACTCTAAGCATCTGCCCACTTTCTTGCTCTTCTTCATTATCTCTGTATGCAACGGCAGCTTGCACCATGACATACCCTTTCTATTTTTCTTCGCTAACTTAATTTCTTTCTGTTTGGCTTCTTTGCGCCATATGCGAAAAGAGTCAAACATCGCCGGCCGGGCTTTCTTCTTGAACAACTTCACTTCTAAGTTGTCTAAGATTTCTGTCTCAAAACTACCGTAACGGGGCCCACTGTAGGACACCGTCACTCTTCGTGTATTTTACCCAAATCTCATTGTAGCTAATAGGACCCACACCATGTTTCACATACAGTTCGTATGCAGGAGTTCCGATCGGAGGAACCGGACATGAATCCTCTAACCGGGAATCCCTCAAAGTACCACAACTAAACAAATTTCTAAGACTGCTAAAACCAGGCATCTTGCTCACTAGTCTAGCTTCAAACAACAAGGGGAATCTAAAACGATAATCTCGTGAATACACAAATCCCTTGGCTTTGGGGCCTGCAGGTACCAAATCAAAGCTATCCACTAAAGGATACAAACCAAACTAAGGACTAGGAGACGCTCCATTTAAACTGAAATGTCGATGGCGTCACCAGAAGACCCGTCAATCGTCTCGCTCTACAAACGTCTAAGGCTCCAAAACAGGGCGACAGTCAGGGCAGCAGTCCTTCGTAGCTGTCGGAAAGCGGGAAACCTCGCAGCAAAGACTTTCGGACCACGACGACATACAGGGGTCGATGAAGTGGCTGGCCTTCCTCCAGAATTTTCTCACGAAGCTTCTCACGATGGGCGCCAATTGAGGTACTGGGTTTTTCAGAACCAGTACTAATCCGGTAACCCAGCGGTGTCAGGGCAACACCCAAAGACCCCGGATTCCCCTGTCTTGGCAAACAGAGACACGGGATACTTCTTGATGACGTCAAAGACCAAATTTTATTGGTTGCAACCAGGGACAGAGATCTACGAAGTACACACGCGTAGTTCGTCAGAGACTGCACACTTTGATAAACGAAACTCGGTCTTTTATGCCGAAAATTACGCCTCTGGCAACATTACAATTTACATTTGGTGCATACAAACTGACCAATGACCACATACCATTTTAAAAGTAGCAAATGACGACAGTCAAAGACAATCCCATTTTCCGTTGTCCAGCCCACCAAAAACGATTGCACACATGCTTGGTTTCCTGTTCGATCAGGCCGGACAAACCCATCATAAACCCTTCAACCCAGATCGATGAACATGTCGTAAAGGAAAGGCAGAAACAGAAACAGATGGAAAGGAGATAGAGGGGTGGGAACGGTGTACCATAAACTCTGACACGTCCTGTCCTTTGATCTTTATCAGGCCAGCTGCTGTTCAAGGAACTGGCTCAGCGGGATTCGTCCCAGGCGAGGAGTTTGTTCGGCCAGGTCAACCAGAAGTCGGCTAAGGCGTACGTATCAAGGACTTTCTCGGCCGCAGTCATCGGGCCTATGTTAGGGCAACCACACAAAATGGCTGCCACATACAAAATGGAACCCGGAGGTTCAGACTAAATCCTCTAATGCAGAGTGTTCTCCTATATCGATTCATACGAAAACACTCAGACACGTTACACTCGCCATTTGCGGTCTGTAGAGACCAAAATTGTCCATTTCCGACGATCTTTATAAATCGGGTTTCGGAACTATCGAACCCAATTAGGAACCACGGAACCACACCCCTTTGATGAAGAATGACACTAAGGGATCCTTAGTGTGTGAGGGGTATTTTAAAAACACCTATTGCTTTCCCATGATATTTCATGGATCACTAACACATCTTTTTCTAAACCAAAAAACACGAGAAATATATATATTTTTGTGATGCTTGTAGGGTAGAATCTTATTGTTTATAAAAAAATAAGAATGAACTTAGACACTGTAGGGGCGCAGTGCTCATGCACCGGTACCCTCACCACTGGTATAGTGCACCTAGCTAGAGGGGTGACTGACCTATGCCAGGACAGTGGGTTGTAGGCATGGCACACAGAGATGTGTGCCATATCAACTCTTCACTATGTTCTGCACCAAGACACACAGCCGGCACAGGCAGTGTGTGTGCAGTGGAACATGACCTCTAAAGGTGGCACAGTAAGTACTGCAGCCCTTAGAGGCCTTCCCTGGTCACTGCGCCCTGGGTACCATTTAGCAGGTGCTGACCTGTGGCCAGAGGTGCCAATTGGGTTTGTGTTTCAATGCAATTTTAGGGAAAGAACATGGGCCCTGGGTACCTGGTTGCAGGAGCCCAGGGCACACTCAGTCAAAGCACATCAGGAGTTCAGCAAAACGTGGGGGCCACCATGCAGAAAGAGGGCACTTTCTCACACCCTGTAATTTAAAATCCACATTGAGAAGGGAAATTGGCCTGTCACCCTTGCGTTGTGTCCCGCCTCTCCTCTCTTCCGCTGCGTTGTCTTGCCTCTCCTCTCTTCCGCTGCGTTGTCTTGCCTCTCCTCTCTGTCCCTGCCTTGTCCTGCCTCTCCTCTCTGCCCCTGCATTGTGTCCTGCCTCTCCTCTCAGTCCCTTCGTTGTGTCCTGCCTCACCTCTCCCTCTTGCGTTGTCCTGCCTCTCCTCTCCGCCCCTGCATTGTCTTGCCTGCCCCTGCGTTGTCTTGCCTTTCCTCTCTTCCCCTGCATTGTCTTGCCTCTCCTCTCTTCCCCTGCGTTGTCTTGCCTCTCCTCTCTGCCCCTGCATTGTCTTGCCTGCCCCTGCGTTGTCTTGCCTGCCCCTGCGTTGTCTTGCCTCTCATCTCTGCCTCTGCGTTGTCCTGCCTCTCCGCCGCTGCGTTGTCCTGCCTCACCTCTTCCCCCCCTTGTGTTGTGTCCTGCCTCTCCTCTCTGCCCCTGCGTTGTCTTGCCTCTCCTCTCTGCGTTGCCCTGCCTCTCCGCCCCTGCATTGTCCTGCCTCTCCGCTCCTGCGTAGTGTCCTGCCTTTCCTCCCTGCCCCTGCATTGTCACCTGCCTCTCCTCTCCTGCGTTGTCCTGCCTCTCCGCCCCTGCGTTGTCCTGCCTCTCCGCCCCTGCGTTGTCCTGCCTCTCCGCCCCTGCGTTGTCCTGCCTCTCCGCCCCTGCGTTGTCCTGCCTCTCCGCCCCTGCGTTGTCCTGCCTCTCCGCCCCTGCGTTGTCCTGCCTCTCCGCCCCTGCGTTGTCCTGCCTCTCCGCCCCTGCGTTGTCCTGCCTCTCCGCCCCTGCGTTGTCCTGCCTCTCCGCCCCTGCGTTGTCCTGCCTCTCCGCCCCTGCGTTGTCCTGCCTCTCTGCCCCTGCGTTGTGTCCTGCCTCTCTGCCCCTGCGTTGTGTCCTGCCTCTCTGCCCCTGCGTTGTGTCCTGCCTCTCTGCCCCTGCGTTGTGTCCTGCCTCTCCGCCCCTGCGTTGTGTCCTGCCTCTCCGCCCCTGCGTTGTGTCCTGCCTCTCCGCCCCTGCGTTGTGTCCTGCCTCTCCGCCCCTGCGTTGTGTCCTGCCTTTCCTCCCTGCCCCTGCATTGTCACCTGCCTCTCCTCTCCGCCCCTGCGTTGTCCTGCCTCTCCGCCCCTGCATTGTCCTGCCTCTCCGCCCCTGCGTTGTCCTGCCTCTCCGCCCCTGCGTTGTCCTGCCTCTCCGCCCCTGCGTTGTCCTGCCTCTCCGCCCCTGCGTTGTCCTGCCTCTCCGCCCCTGCGTTGTCCTGCCTCTCTGCCCCTGTGTTGTCCTGCCTCTCTGCCCCTGTGTTGTGTCCTGCCTCTCTGCCCCTGCGTTGTGTCCTGCCTCTCCGCCCCTGCGTTGTGTCCTGCCTCTCCGCCCCTGCGTTGTGTCCTGCCTCTCCGCCCCTGCGTTGTGTCCTGCCTCTCCGCCCCTGCGTTGTGTCCTGCCTCTCCGCCCCTGCGTTGTGTCCTGCCTCTCCGCCCCTGCGTTGTGTCCTGCCTCTCCGCCCCTGCGTTGTGTCCTGCCTCTCCGCCCCTGCGTTGTGTCCGGCCTCTCCGCCCCTGCGTTGTGTCCGGCCTCTCCGCCCCTGCGTTGTGTCCGGCCTCTCCGCCCCTGCGTTGTGTCCGGCCTCTCCGCCCCTGCGTTGTGTCCTGCCTCTCCGCCCCTGCGTTGTGTTCTGCCTCTCCGCCCCTACATTGTCCTGCCTCTCCGCTCCTGCGTTGTGTCCTGCCTCTCCTCCCTGCCCCTGCGTTGTCATCTGCCTCTCCTCTCCTCCCCTGCGTTGTGTCCTGCCTCTCCGCCCATGCATTGTCCTGCCTCTCCGCCAGTGGCGGCTGGTGACATTTGAAATTGGTAGGGCGTAAAAGTTGCGGATGAGATGCGTTGCGAGTGAGCGAAGCGAGCGTGAACGTCATAAGAGGGTGGAGGAGATTATCCTGAGAAAAAAAGAGTGCAAATGGTGCATTTTAAAGACCATTTGACAAAGCAATGCAAAACGGTTTATAAAGCAGTTGTGAAAGTGTAGATACACATACTATAGTTGACATCACTCGACAGGGCACAGGCCACTTGCTAAAACAGTAGTTAAACACTGCTCCATGCATTCCGTCAGTCACTCTTGAACTCGTTATTTTTAGAGCTGAACTATGGCTACGATTTTGTTAATTTTTTATTCATCATCTCAAACTACCTTTCAGCTCGGATATGCAAGTATCCAGTCTCTGAAAAATTAAAAGCTGGACAGACTAGAACAGAGACATTGGCAGGCATTCATTCTTTGCAAGGAAACTGATATGTTTGGACAACAAGGAGACTCTGAGATAAACGTTAACCTGTTAACCTCTTTGTGTGCCCATACCCTGGGGAGTATACATGAAAAAGCCTCCGTCCAAACCCAAAAATAACTGTAAAGTAACACTCTACAAAACACACAGACCATAGCGTACAACCCCTCAAAGGCGACAATTTATCCACGAGGCCATATCTCCAGATTCTCCGTTTGTTATGATGCCCCCGGGGCCCAAAAAGAGCCTCGTGTCTATCTTCCTGCTTATCTCTGCGTTCAGCCATTAAGAGGATTCACAGGCGGCATTTCCACTACACCGCGCTTCTTTTATGACCAGCACTGCAAACAACAGATGTTACTAGTATTACCCAATTTAATGCAACTCACTATGACAACCTATACTGTTGCTCCTCGTCTCTAATTCAATTTCAAAATACCTTATCAGTGCTCCCTTTGTATTTCCGCATCACTTGAAATAATCACACCATATTCTACATCTCGGGTGACCTTTCCCCTTAAGAAGTGAATATATCGTGGTGATCATTTTTAAACGGTAAACATTTCAAATCATTCTTTTAGTTTTCTGATTCATTTGAATCATTTTTATTCACAGTTTCCTTCGTGTTTATTGTGTAATTTGTTATCAGTAGACGTCGACATTACATTAATAAGTACACTAGTAATCCAACTCGTTTCGAAAGAAAAGTTCCATCATCAGAGGCACTTTATCATGAACTTTTCCCATTGCTGAGAATTATTATAAATAAAAGGTGCGTGTTACTATAAGGAGGCAAGGATGAGTTGGTCGGTCTTTACTTTGATTCAAACTGGTGACCTGCAGATCGAACGCGGCACCAGTGAATCATGAATAGACTGACCCGTGACCCCTCTTCCCAGCTACTTAAAAAAGACGACCTGAGGGGATGAGGGGGGAGGCGGGAGGGGTTTGGAAATAAACACAATATATATAAAATAAAAGTAAACTTACAATCGGTCGGAGACTCCGTCCCGCCGTCCTGGTTCAAGTCCTGCACGTCATCAGGAAGGTGGCGCGCAGGCAGCCTCCCACCCCTCCACCGCCTCCTTCTTGATTGGTGCGGCCGGCTGCCCCAGGCTACGTAATTTTCTCTGTATGCTGCTGCTGCAGCATACAGGGAGAGTGAGTGGGTGGTGTTTCTCGAGGGCAGGGGGGAGTGGCTTGGGGGAGTGGCTTTCCCACTGTTGTGTTATACTGTCTGTTTGGGCTGCCTCAGGCTGCCCAGTCAGTCCGTATTAACAACAGTGGGCAAGCCACTCCCCCAAGCCACTCCCCTCTGCCCTCGAGAAACGAAACTAGGAAGTTCTTCTTTCTCGCCGTGCAAGAAGACAGAAACAAATGGTAGTTATATTAAGGCAATAACTACCATTTGTTTCTGCCTTCTCGCACGGCGAGAAAGCAGGGGGGCGGCGCCCAAACGCCCCCATGGTGGAGCCGCCGCTGCTCTCCGCTCCTGCGTTGTGTCCTGCCTCTCCTCCCTGCCCCTGCGTTGTCATCTGCCTCTCCTCTCCGCCCCTGCGTTGTGTCCTGCCTCTCCGCCCCTGCATTGTCCTGCCTCTCCGCCCCTGCGTTGTTATCTGCCTCTCCGCCCCTGTGTTGTGTCCTGCCTCTCCGCCCTTGCGTTGTGTTTTGCCTCTCCGCCCTTGCGTTGGTGTCCTGCCTCTCCGCCCCTACGTTGGTGTCCTGCCTCTCCGCCCCTGCGTTGTGTCCTGCCTCTCCGCCCCTGCGTTGTGTCCTGCCTCTCCGCCCCTGCGTTGTGTCCTGCCTCTCCGCCCCTGCGTTGTGTCCTGCCTCTCCGACCCTGCGTTGTGTCCTGCCTCTCCGACCCTGCGTTGTGTCGCCTCTCCGCCCCTGCGTTGTGTCCTGCCTCTCCGCCCCTGCGTTGTGTCCTGCCTCTCCGCCCCTGCGTTGTGTCCTGCCTCTCCGCCCCTGCGTTGTCTTGCCTCTCCGCCCCTACATTGTCCTGCCTCTCCTCTCTGCCCCTGCGTTGTCACCTGCCTCTCTTCTCTGCCCCTGTGTTGTGTCCTGCCTCTCCTCTCTGCCCCTGCATTGTCCTGCCTCTCCTCTCCTCTCTGCCCCTGCGTTGTAGAAGACCTGGCACATGTTACTTAAGGCACACTGGTGTGGTGGTGTTAAAGACAGGGGCACTGCTTTCAGAGTCTTTGGCTCCTAAGGGGGACCACAATCACCTGCCAGCTCTTTCACAGGAGCGCAACATTTCCATGCTCCCCCATCTGACCAAAGCTTCCATTCCAGACGACAGACCCCGGTGTCTCACAGAGGATCACACAACACCACACAGACACACACCACACACACACACACCACCACACACATAACACTACATACATAAGACCACACACACACAACACCACACACACACCCAACAACACACACACCCAACAACACACACACCACACACACACTCACCACCACACACTCACCACCACACACTCACCAGGCGCACACACACACACCACCACCAGCTGTCGGTGCACACTTTCAACAGGCAAACACAACACCAGCCGTCACTTCACTCTTTCACCAGGAACACACACACACCACCAGCCGTCAGTGCATGCTTTCACCAAGCACATACAACACCAGCCGTCATTGCTCGCTTTCACCAGCCACACACACACACCACCAGCCATCTGTGAGTGCGAGTGACAGCAGAGTGCGAGTGACAGCAGAGTGCGAGTGACTCTGCATTGTGAGTGTTCCAGAGAGAGCAGGGTATGCTTGTGCGCTTACACGGTGCACTGACACACAGGAGCTAAAACAAAGAACAGGTGAACACGAGTCTTGGGAGCTTCATGGAGGCAGCCGGCCCTCCGTGAGGGGAGCAGCAAGGAGGGGATGCCCCAACCAATCAAGCCCAAGTACTCACAACCTACTGTACGATTACAGCACAGGCCAAAGGGCAGAGCTAGGTCTTTTCACATTACGTATGGTGAGCAGTGTGTGAGTGTGTAGGGTGAGCAGTGTGTGAGTATGCAGGGTTAACAGTGTGAGTATGCAGGGTTAACAGTGTGAGTATGCAGGGTTAACAGTGTGAGTATGCAGGGTTAACAGTGTGAGTATGCAGGGTTAACAGTGTGAGTATGCAGGGTTAACAGTGTGAGTATGCAGGGTTAACAGTGTGAGTATGCAGGGTTAACAGTGTGAGTATGCAGGGTTAACAGTGTGAGTGTGCAGGGTGAGCAGTGTGTGAGTGTGCAGGGTGAACATTGTGTGAGTTTGTAGGGTGAGCAGTGTGTGAGTTTGTAGGGTGAGTAGTGTGTGTGTGTGTAGGGTGAGCAGAGTGTGTAGGGTGAGCAGAGTGTGTAGGGTGAGCAGAGTGTGTAGGGTGAGCAGAGTGTGTAGGGTGAGCAGAGTGTGTAGGGTGAGCAGAGTGTGTAGGGTGAGCAGAGTGTGTGGGGTGAGCAGAGTGTGTGGGGTGAGCAGAGTGTGTGGGGTGAGCAGAGTGTGTGGGGTGAGCAGAGTGTGTGGGGTGAGCAGTGTGTGTGGGGTGAGCAGTGTGTGTGGGGTGAGCAGTGTGTGTGGGGTGAGCAGTGTGTGTGGGGTGAGCAGAGTGTGTGGGGTGAGCAGAGTGTGTGGGGTGAGCAGAGTGTGTAGGGTGAGCAGAGTGAGAGTGTGTAGGGTGAGCAGAGTGAGAGTGTGTAGGGTGAGCAGAGTGAGAGTGTGTAGGGTGAGCAGTGTGAGAGTGTGTAGGGTGAGCAGTGTGAGTGTGTAGGGTGAGCAGTGTGAGAGTGTGTAGGGTGAGCAGTGTGAGAGTGTGTAGGGTGAGCAGTGTGTGTGTGTGTGTGTGTAGGGGCAGTGTGTGAGTGCAGGGTACGAAAACTCGAACTAAGTCCATCACACACACACATAAGACCACACCACACACACACACACACACACACACACACACACATACACACACACATACACACACACACACACACACACACACACACACACACACACACACACACACACACACTCTCACACCACACACTCACCACCACACACGCAACCACACACACAACCACACACACCACCAGCCGTCAGTGCACACTTTCACCGGGCACAAACACCACCCGCCGTCAGTGCACGCTTTCACCGGGCACAAACACCACCAGCCGTCAGTGCACGCTTTTACCGGGCACAAACCTCACCAGCCGTCAGTGCAGGCATCCACCAGGCACACACCACCAGACGTCAGTGCACGCTTTCACCAAACACACACACACCACCAGCCATCAGCCATCAGTGCACAATTTCTACAGGCACACACACCACCAGCCATCAGTGCACACATCAATTGTTAACGCATTCACAATTGACTATTGTAGCAATCGCAATATGGTGCACTTTACTTTTACACATATTCATCTAAAGCGCAGCATGCCACCACACCACCAGCCATCAGTGCACACATCAATTGTTAACGCATTCACAATTGACTATTGTAGCAATCGCAATATGGTGCACTTTACTTTTACACATATTCATCTAAAGCGCAGCATGCCACCATTGCTACAATTCCAATCCAACCCACATAATTCCACTACACACCACATGCATACACTCCACAACACATGGATAAAAGACATTGACATTTACAATGCCATTAGCTCTAACTCAAATAAATCCGAGACCTATTACATTTCCAATGCTTGTTTTACTTATCACATTCTTATCACTGACCCTACCACTCTCACCCCCACATTACACATAGCTATTTTCACTATAAAGTACTCCCTCGTATTCGTAGGTTGTAGCATTCCCCACCCCGTAGAGGGACCGGAAGACCCCTTTGAATGAGCATGACACTAAGGGATCCTTAGTGTGTCAGGGGTATTTTAAAAACACCTATTGCTTTCCCTTGACATTTCATGGATCACAAACACATCTTTTTCTAAATCAAAAAACACGAGAAATATATATATTTTTGTGATTCTTGTAGGGTAGAATCTTATTGTTTATAAAAAAATAAGAATGAACTTAGACACTGTAGGGGCGCAGTGCTCATGCATCGGTAGCCTCACCACTGGTATAGTGCACCTAGCTAGAGGGGTGACTGACCTATGCCAGGACAGTGGGTTGTAGGCATGGCACACAGATGTGTGCCATGTCAACTCTTCACTATGTTCTGCACCAAGACACGCAGCCGGCACAGGCAGTGTGTGTGTGTAGTGGAACATGACCTCTAAAGGTGGCACAGTAAGTACTGCAGCCCTTAGAGGCCTTCCCTGGTCACTGCGCCCTGGGTACCTGTGGTACCATTTAGCAGGTGCTGACCTGTGGCCAGAGGTGCCAATTGGGTTTGTGTTTCAATGCAGTTTTAGGGAAAGAACATGGGCCCTGGGTACCTTGTTAGCAGGAGCCCAGGGCACACTCAGTCAAAGCACATCAGGAGTTCAGCAAAACGTGGGGGCCACCATGCAGAAAGAGGGCACTTTCTCACACCCTGTAATTTAAAATCCACATTGAGAAGGGAAATTGGCCTGTAGGACGCGCATTGCTGCTTATCCTTACCTGACTTAGGTATCACTACAACCAACGCTTCTAGTATCGTTGGTGAGTGTGTCGAAGGGATCCCAATGGAATTGTATGCCTTCATGAGTATCGGAGCCAAGGTGGAGCTTAAGGTTTTATATAAAAAAAGAGAGGGAATGCCATCAGGGTCTTGGGACTTAAGCAGTTTCTGTCTGGAAATGGCTGTGATCACTTTCTCGATTTTAATCGGGAGTGATTCGGCCTGATCTGGCTTGAGCTTTGTGATGTTTACCTCTTGCACATATTTGGCTGAGGCGGTCGTAAGGAGGTGTTGGGCTCTTTATAGTTCCATATAATATTGGCGGAAAGATTCCACAATACCCTGGTCTGACTTCTGTTCCTGTTCAAGCTGATTGACCACTGATTAGATATCGAGACCTGTCTCTGCGCTCTGAGTTTGTTGGCTAGTAGTCTTCCGCTTCTGCCCCACCCCGTGTGTAAAAAGTGTGCCTCAATCTCCGTGCTGCGTACTCAGCCCTGTCTAGGCCTGCCAATTGGGCTTAAGCGGCCTCTAGCTGTCTCAAGATCCTGGGAGTGCCTGTTCTTTGATGTATACGCTCTAGCTTTTGAACTTTCTGTGAGAGTAGGTCTCTCTTTTCCCTATGAATCTTATCTGATGAGGCAATGGTGATAAATGCCCCCCTAATAACTGTCTTCAGGGCATCCCAGAGGATTGCTATGGGGGTTTTGGGATCGTCGTTCACAGCTAGGTAATCCGTTATCGCTTTTTTAACTTGCTGTACGAACTCTGGGCTGTGAAGCTAAATTTCTCTAAGTCGCCATGTCCGGGGTGGAGGACGGGTGTCTGAAACGGCTAGATCAAACTCACTGCTGAGTTGTCTGAGAGCGAGTGAGCTAGAATATCTGTCTGTTGTACATGCAAAATAACTGCTTCAGTGGCTAGAAAGTAATCTGTCCTGGCATAAGTCTTGGAGTAGAAGGTGTATTCTCTATCTGTAGAGTGGAAGGTCTGCCAGATATCGATCAGCCCCGTCTCCTTGAGTATGCGCTTACCTTCTGTGAGGGCTCCGGACTGCCCCTGCCGTTGGGCTAATCTGTCTGATTCATTATCAAAAGCCAGATTAAGGTCTCCCTCCATTAGCATCATCCTATCAGGTGATCTGGATATCTCTGATACTGCCCTCTGTAGGAACCCCTCCTGCCCCTTATTTGGTGCGTACACGGAGCCTGTGGTGAGAGTGTGAGAGCCCAGTTGGAAGGTGTGGGCCAATAGCCTTCCCTTGAGTTCTGCCTGCTTGGGACCAATCCATCCTGTAAATGATGATGGCCACCCCCACTCTTTTAGTAGTGTGGGATGAAAAAAGCTGATGAGGGAATGCTTTTGAGCGTAGTCCGTATGTGTCCCTGGGGAGAAGGTGCATCTCTTGGAGGAGACATATGTGATCCCCTGTGTTTTCGAGATAGGATAGTATGGCTCGTCTTTTGACTGGGTTATTGAGGCCCTTTACGTTCAGTGAGACTATCCTGAGCTAAGTGTTCATCTGGTCATTCTACGGGGGTAGCGATACAAATCTTGCCTGTTGGATAAGACAGCAAGGGCTGCATTGATTATGTCCCGAAGGATGCCTGGGATTAAAGGTATAGCTGTGTGGGGACCCCTAAAGTTAGTGTCTTGTGTATCTGGGAAGGGAGGAGGACGAACAAATCACGAAATTACAACTAAAGAGTAACAGTAACTGGAGAACATTTTGAATGTCCTGGGTGATTTGACCCATGAGCGAGGGCGCGAGGTGTCAGTAGGACTCGTCCCATCGCCTGCCTAGACCAGACCCCACCCGACCAAAGGACAGGGGGTTGCAGAAAAATGGGCTGCTAGGGCCCCATGTCAACCTCCTCATGATATGTTCAAAATGCAGTGCTGTGTTTCTCATTCTGGACGGCCACTATCTTCTCCCAGGGAAGCCAGGACTGCTTTGCTTTCTCTGGCGATCGTTTCCGAGTCCGGTTAATGACGGGTTGGTGAGCGACTCACTGTCTGCCCTTTACAGTCTTTTGGGGTTCTGTCTCTGTTAGTTGGAATATGGTACCTCAATGGACCACAGGTGGGTTGTGATTAACCGTAAAACACTCTTTTTTTTTTTTTGCAATGTAGAGGCAGCGAGGTCTTGGTAGAGAAGGGGTTGATGGCCCCGGAACTCACCTGGGTGATTGCCTCTCGCTTTTAGGAGAATTTGTTCTTTGAGCTGGAAATCGTGAACACATGTAAGGACGTCGACCGGTGGGGCTGGAAGGGGGCCTTCTCTGGCCCGCCTGGTGCGTTCGATCCAGTTACATTTTTTGATCTGGCGGGGCTCCAAGGATCGAGTGAAAGAGTTCCTCCACAAACAAGTCAATATCTTGTCTTTCCACTCCCTTTGGAACACCCCAAATTCAAATGTTGTTCCGTCTGGAGATGTTTTCTAAATCTTCGGTATACGACTGGCGGTCCAAGTGCTGGTCCCTGAGGCAAAGGGCCTCTTGTTGTAGTTGCTCTATTGCCTCACCCCTGGTGGCGCCTCTTGTTTCCAATGAGTCCACTCTGTCTCCCAGTGAGTCCACGTCTTTATGCACCTCTATAATTTCTTGTGCCAGCTCCCTTTTTATTGTCTGTAGGTTGTCTTTTTTAATGAGGCAAATACTGTTTCCAGGAAAGAGCGAGTAATGGGGGCCTCGGCGTCTCCAACATTTGAATCTGTTGAGGCAGCTGGAAGGGAAGCCGGTGTTTCGGTGCCAGAGGAGGCCATTTTGAGAAGCTCCTTAACTGAACATTCTTTCTTCCCTTTACTAGTTGCCATATTGTTGAGCGTGGAGCTTCCTCACCAGTTGGGGATCTAATCACGAATTCCTCAGTGCTCTCTGGTATCTTCAGTGTGGCTGGGGTCGTGGTGTATGGCCCGCCTCGTGTTTCGTAGGCGGGAAACACCATGCAAACTTGAGGTGGGCCCTTGCTCAGCCGGCAGGGGCCTGTGAGAGAGTTCATCTCCGGGTGTGGAGCAATTCGACCTGTATCCGCCCGATCTTCTCGGGGGCCCTCCGTTCGGAGGTCCTTTTGGCATGCTTCAGGGCCAGAACAACCAATCACACAGAAGGGGGCCCCTGATAGGATACATAGGCAGGGGAAACAGGGGAAAGCAATGTAATACCAACAAGGGAAAAACCCCACTGCCCGAAAACTATAATTAAGGTGCTATTCGTCACTAATATGTATACACTCACACAAAAATTTGTCCCCCACGGAACAGAACACAGGAGTGTTAAATCAGTTACTTCAAATTTATTATATTAGATCACACAAGTCTGTCTATTTATGTCAATGAAAAAATATGTTTGTATAAATGAATTGTGCCAACTACTGTTTTCAATTCCTGAAATGATACTGTGTTGACACTACCATTCTATGGCTATGTGTGGCTCCCTAGTGCCATCAACTTTGTTGTCAAAAGTGGGGGGGGGGGGGGGCATTATTAGAATGTTATTTAGAAAGTCTGTACGGATTTCTTTCCTTTTGAAAGTATGAGTACGTATTGGTCTGTTTGAATGGGTGTGTTGTAGTGTGTCTGTTGTGCCACAGGACCAGACCTCATGCCTCAAGTCAGTAGGGGGAAGAGGGTGCTCTCTGAGCCGCTGCCCCCATGCCCTCTGGGAAATGCAGAGTGAGGCCTTCCGGCCTGCTCGCTCTGTCACTTGGGGTTGCAGGAGTTCACACCACCCCTATGTTTGCGGACTTGCACAGCACAGTCCACCTGCAGATCTAGGATCCCAGCTCAAGGGTAGAGGGGCGAGGGCACCTTTCAAAGTCCCTGTATCTTCGAGGTAATGGGGTGTGAGTCCTACCATCCGAGGGAGGGCTGCGCTTTTTTGGGTTCTGGGATCTCTTACACCAGATCCCACCGCTCCTCGAGTCAAGATCACCGGGGCTTGTTCCCTCTACCGGCCCGCAACTAGGACCAGCCTGCGCTGTCCGGCTGCTTTCAGGCACCTGCCTGTTCCCCCCCTCATCTCCTACAAGGAATGCGACTGACCTTTGTTGGAGCGCTTCAATGGAGGGGGGACCCCCACGTGGCCCTCATGGTCATCAGCCGTCAAACAGGCTCTTCATTTGGGGATGCTACTCTGTTGCTGCGGTGGGTTTCTCTTTCAGGGGATCCTCATCAATAAGTCATAAGCACTGAATATTCCCACCCATGTGCGGGGACACCGGAAATAATAAAAATTGTATATTAAAAACACATATATATAAATATGTTCATTTTTTGTCTTGTCATTAGTTGTGTCTAATGAGGTTTTCAGCATTGATAAAATTGTCAGTACAACCACTTCTGTTTGTGGGTGGCATGTAACTCTTCATAATTAGAGGTATATTTAACGTGCCATTACCAATGCACTCACTTGTACATATGAATTGGACACTTGGTTTTAATATGCACTATTTTGCACATCTGCACTATTAGGCACTTTATTAAATAGAATATTTGCACGTTCCCTGAAATATGAAACTTTGCAGCAATTTTGACTTTTATATTAATCAGAACATGGAGAGGGTTAACATGCCCAGTATTTACAATAGACAAGGGAAACAGGAGGACTGATTGGAAATAGCACTATAATCAATTGGTAAATGAAATGTATGATATATTTTATAGTTATTGTGTAAATATATCGATTTTCCTTTCCCTTTGTAAATAGACCAATGTAAAAATGCATATTTGATTTTAGACAATATCTCCAATAACTAAGTATTCTCTTTATGTCCATGTATTGCTGACGTTTTTTCATTGGGGACACACATAGTATATAAACTGCACCTATTGGTTCTTATGGTCATGTGATCAAGGCTGCCGTGTTGCAGCCGAAACGCGTCATGCTGGGGACAGAAGAACAATAAACCACCCTTGAATTGAATGAAGCGCAGTTTTGTGGTCTGTACCTACGTTTGGAGAGTCGGAATTCATTGCCGATCAGTAGGAGTGTGGAACAAATATATATATATATACACATATACACATATATACACACAACACGAGTTTGCCCATGAAGGAGAGCCACAAACAGGAGGTAAATTTCGCCATTTTATTTCATGATGGTGCAGCAAAGCAGAAAGAATGTCTTGTAAAAATAAACAGCTGCCTGACGCGTTTCATGCTTCTATGCATTTCTTCAGAGGCAGTGTGTGGCACTCAGCGTGATGCAGCAGTGATATTCGTAATGCAGATCAGCTGCCATGTGGGCGGAGGCTCGCACTGAACCTGCTGGTATTTGTAGTGCAAAAAATAAGACTCCAGAGAGTTGCTACCACGCAATGGAATTCTGCCTTAAAATAAATACCTTTGCTCACTTAGCTGAACCAATAGTCTCTCATGAAATGGCATCCTGTCCCCAGCGCTGATAGTTGCTTGACTCCAGCAGGTCAACTTTGCAGTTTCAGGGCTCTCCTACGACCGGGACCAGCCGTTTAACATACACAACACGAGTTTGCCCATGATCTGCATTATGAGACCTGCATTATGAATATCACTGCTGCATCACGCTGAGTGCCACACACTGCCTCTGAAGAAATGCATAGAAGCATGGAACGCATCAGGCAGCTGTTTATTTTTACAAGACATTCTTTCTGTTTTGCTGCACCATCATGAAATAAAATGGCGAAATTTACCTCCTGTTTGTGGCTCTCCTTCTCTCCTTCATGGGCAAACTCGTGTTGTGGATATATATATATATATATATATATATATATATATATATATATATAATTTTTTTAACAAAGTTTAGCCGTACACAACAATCCTTCTGCATTCAAGGTTTATTTTATAAACAGAGCCAGTCTGTCAACTGCGGCCTTGGTCACGGTAGGGAGACACTACTTTCAACATCCATTTAAGTACTTCCTATTAAAAACAACCCCATTGCATTATTGGAGTTGTAGTTGTTAACACCATTCTCTAAACGACAGACAACACATTGTTATTTTGTATAATGCTCATGTGGCTTTGCATTGTATTTTATTACAGGCATATCATCGTTTCGCTATGCATGAAAAACATCTAATGGGATACATACATTTACAGTTTTGTAATTGATTCACTGTAAGTATTGTGATTAGTATCAAAATATTACATTTTGGTTTGAGTTATTTCAGTAGAAGTCCATAAGGAATTCAATTTAGTTTTATTTTCTTTTGCATCCCATTTGGGAGTCCTTACATACTGTCGCTCATATGTATAGTACTCATTTTTAGGTCTCGCGAAGAGAGAGACCTAATGCCGTCCATCCACAAAGCTGACTTTTACGACCCGGATTTTCGGAAGTGCACGCCTCGTGCACGAGCTTCTGCCTATTCTGCTGATCAGCCTTTCACTGACTGGATCTTCAAAGGCTCTGCTCCCCGCCCCCTGCCTGCACTTCACGGCCGCTTGCTAATCTCCCCGTGACTCCCCCCTCACCTCTCCCACTGGCCAACAGTCACTTCAAAGCCATCTGTTGCTTCCCCCAGCGGGCTCGGCCTCACTTACTTCTCCTCCCCCCTAATTAGGTGTTTGACTGACAGGAGCGTTGCTCCATCAACCCGACCTCCATTTCTCCCCCACAAACATGTTTTTATAGCACCTCCTTTACACTAAACTATTAATATTTACGTACCATCCTACATCTGCCACATGTGGCGCCATCACTTATATTACAACAGCCCAGCAGCAGTGCTTTCAGACCCCTCCCGCCTCCTCCACGCAGTATGCCCACCCCTCCCGCCTCCTCCACACAGCATGCCGAAGCACCTTTATTTATTTCATAGCAGCTGTGCTTTCAGCCCCCTCCAGCCTCTCCACACAGTATGCCCACCCCTCCCGCCTCCTCCACACAGCATGCCGAAGCAACTTTATTTCATATCGGCAGCGCTTTCAGACCTTGGTGAAGCACCTTTATTGTTGCAGCAGACATCTTGCAAAACTTTTTTTAGCATAAAAAAAAACTTTGCACTGTATCTGACCAGCCAAAGTGTGAACATTCTGCACTATTTGTATTGTGTGCTCAGTATCCGAACACGGACAGACTGTAAACACTGCAGTATCCCCATAGTGCTTCATATGTTGAAATAAAGGGTTGTGCTGGCTTCGGATTCGTAAACAAAGTGCTCTGCCTGAGACACGTGGCGCCTCCCTTTCTAGGGTAACAAACACCTTCCACACATCACTCTGAGCGTCGCAGTAGCCCTCCTAATCAAAGCTAAATGTAGGTATAGTAGCGAAGAAACCTACAAGTCTACACTGCTTCCTGCCATCCAGGGGTTAAAGAAGTTTTAGCGCCCATTGAGCCCAACTGCACTCTTCAACTTCCCAGGGTGCACTCAGTTAGTTCTTCTCGTTAGACTCTTTAAATCATCAGCCGTTAGATTTCTAAACCTGCCAAACCAGTCCACCTCACATTTCCCTGTTTTCTGCAACTTCTGCATACGATGGTGTGAGTTGTGCTTTTAGTGGGAACACACAGGCTATGAACACTGCACCTTTTGTATTGTGTGCCAAGTGACCCCACAGTTTGCACTATTAGTGTCATCTGCTTACAGACACACAGAATTTAGGCTATGAATCTCGTTTGCAGCGTAGGCTGACAGATAGGACAAGGAGGGGTGCTACATCTGACCACTTCTGTTACGTCCATCTTTACTTCCTGTCCCTGGGGTGTGGAATTTCACAGCACATTTTTGCACTAACAAACCTAGAATGTACATTTGTTCACGCAAAAAATGTGATACAAAAAAAGGGAGTAAAATTTCCAGGCCTATCTCTGCAAACTTTTTGTAATTTTCTGAAAGTTGTAATTTACACCTGTGCAAAGACATATATCCACAGGTGACCTTTAGTGACTTTCCTTATGAATAGAGCATGTAACGTATTTTCTTTTGGCCTGTGAGAAATAGGGACCATCTATTTAACACCCCTGGATTTTTCACTTTTTAAGCTACCTAGTTTATGGACAAAATACCTCAATATGATCAGACAAATTTTAGCCTCACCAACAGCACCATCCAAAGAGGTCCCTTATTGATGGGTGTGCACACCTTCTAAAGGCTTGTTGTCCGCAACCGTGTAATTCTGAAAAATACACCACAAAGAAGCATCAACTAATGATCATGAGTATCAATTCATTCACTAATAAAAGACCCGTTCAGTATTGCACATTATGTGTCTAGGATCATGGGTTCGCGTGCAGATACATGTGCACTTTACATTTTAAAATGGGACTCCAGAATATTTGGGAAACTGAAATATTTTACCCAGATTCAGTTTTATAACACCTTATGTGACACAATCGAGTTGGTAACAACCAATACTAGCCCTGAAGAAGGTCTCATATTAGTGATCGAAATGACTTGGCTGTAGTGTGCGTTTATTGATCATTAATAGAATGAGTAAATAAAGTTCAAGTTAATAGAATTCTGCTGCTAAAAGAGCATTTTTATATAATAGGTGTATTTGTCTAGCTTATGGACATGTGCTGTGAATCTCACAACCTGAGTCTGACTCACTGCAAGCGTCGTTATAATAGATTGGGAGTGCTAGTTTACCAGTCTCCGCCTTTTAACATAAGATCCACTGCTGCACAGCTAGGGTAAGAGGCTCTGGGCTGGTTGCACAAGAACACTTGTACACTTGCACGTGTGCGAGTGGAGAGTGAGAGACCGCCATCTAACTCAGCCCAGTATCTGCACACCAACAGCCTGTCGCAGAAGTGGCTTGTCTGTGATTGGTGTTGACCTGGGCAGGCCTTATAATGTGATTGAGCATTAAGTGTGTGAATATGTGCATCTAAAGTGATTACAGAAAAGTCTGTGAGCTTCTCTGCATTTTACAACGTGGCCAAAATTTGCACTAACCTACAGTTTTGCTATAGTTCTGTCCAGAGACACTGTAGACACACCGATAATACTGTAAATCAAATGCAGATTTGTGGCACTTCGAGATTCATCATCTTCTCTTTTACTTGTTGTTGGCTGTTGGCCCTAAGGTTACTTCCGTGTAGTTCCAAGGCAGCGGCGCCAAACTACAGTTTCGCTCTGCTCTGCTCGCACTTAATTGCGTGAAGAGTGCCTTCTGGTTGGGCCCCCCTCCTCTCGCTTGTTTATGATCTCTTCCTCCACATCACTGGCTTGCCCTGCCTGTCTTGCTCGCCCCTCCCCCTCCACAGAGCATCTCGCAATCTTTATTGTCACCTCGGCTTGCATTCACAGCCGATTTGATCTAGTGAGCTGCGCGCCAATGCTTGTTTTTGTAACATCTGCTTTGGAAAACATAAAAAGGCACCTCTCACCGTTTTTAGACTCACCACTCTAAAAACAGGACATGAGCTCAATTTCCCGAAATCTGCTGGGACAGCTGGTGAAAACCTGGGACGCCTGGTCACCCTACATTGCTGGCCAATGACTTGTGCACAGTCTATGGACTAAAGTACGTGTTTAGGGCTGATACTGCTCATGCAAATAACAAGTGCGTGCAGACATCAATGGAGCGCTCCAACCCTGTGGTTCATTTTATTAAAATCAAAGAGTGCATTGCACCGAGAAGAGGCTAACAAAGCGGAAAGAAGTTTCTGTAGCTTTTGCTAAATAAAACATTTCTGTAAATGTGGGCTTCCTTGGAGTGTGTTGGCTAAGTCTTGAAAATGACCAAGGGGATGGTGCAGCACGTGGCACAAAGTCAGTTAGCCCTATTTCTGATCTCCGCCTACTTAAAGTTTAATGTACCCTTAATTCAGCTGTAAAGAATATCACACAATGCTTTGTTTTCGTCATTGTATTTTTACCGCGGCTCCTTTGAAGTGCGTACATTTGCCATCAGCCACTTAGCCACTTTGTGTGCGCGCGCCGCCTCTGCTGCCAGGCTTCAGCACACCAGGCTGCACACCTCCTCACCCCCAGTCACTTCATCCGCGCCCACTTCGCACACGCTCTGCAGGTCATAAACAGGACCATCTGCTCCACTCCCAGCGCTGCATGACCGTCTTCAAAGCAAGCTTGTAACACAAGCTGCCCTCAGACGTTCCAAGACACACACTTTTCATGCTTCTGAGGTCGATAACATGAGCCCCGTTGCATTGACACACACTGCCCTCACACACACGTTACTGTCACACACACAATGCTCTCAGACACACAGGCTGCTCACACACACAGGCACTGTTCAGACACACACAGACACTGCTCACACACACAGAAGATGCTCACACACACAGGCACTGCGCACACACACCAGCACTGCGCGCGCACACAGCCAAGGGTGCCAGGGAAAAAGTATAAATAGGGATGGTTTTAAAAGAAATTTGCACTTGTTGTGCCTTTCTGCCCTCTGCAACACCACATCATCACTCAGCACCACCACATTATCACTCAGCACCACCATATCATCACTCAGCGATATCCCAGCATCATTCAGCATCATCACTCAGCACCACCACATCATCCCTCAGGGCTACCCCAGCATCATTCAGCATCACCACATCATCACTCAGCACCACCACATTATCACTCAGCACCACCACAGCATCACTCAGCGCTACCCCAGCATCATTCAGCACCACCACATTATCACTCAGCACCACCACATTATCACTCCGCACCACCACATTATCACTCAGCAGCACAACATCACTCAGCATCACCACAGCACCACTCAGCACCACCCCAGCATCACTCAGCATTATCCCAGTATCACTCAGCACCACCATAGCACCACTCAGGACCACCACAGCATCACTCAGCACCACCACAGCATCACTCAGCACCACCACAGCATCACTCAGCACCACCACATTATCACTCAGCAGCACTACTCAGCACCACCAACGCACCACTCAGTATCACTCAGCACCATCCCAGTATCACTCAGCACCACAACAGCACCACTCAGCATCACCACAGCACCACTCAGCACCACCACAGCACCACTCAGCCCCACCCCAGCATCAATCTGCGCAACCATTCAACAAAAACTGGTTCAAATTTGTTCTCTCAATGTTTCAAGCTTTATTACAAATGTCACAAAAAGATGTTAATATTTCACTTCTGTTCTTGGATTTTCGTCACAATAAAATACACTGAACATAATCTTCACAAAAGTTATTTACAAAAGTTTAAGGTATTGCCATTATAAATTACAATCCCTTTTATGTAAGTATTATTTAAAAAAATTAAAAGCCATTGTTATTTGTAATATCAATACATCTAAGCCAAGTAAATACAACATATGTTGCTTTACAAATGTTATAGGTGTCACATTTGCGAAAGTTATAACTATTGGCATTGTAAATGACAAAGCTATTAATTTAGCTATTTTCAAAACCAACACATAAATAAAAAAATTGTCATTTACAAGACGAATAGCTCAAACTTTCATAATGCGAGACCTATTGCATTGCAAATGCTTGTTATTCTTATTCCCCAATACTGATTTTCCTATTATTTTTATCAGGCCGAGGGGCCTGAATAATGACGAAGAAATGTACATTCACCTCTGAATAAAGACTGAAAGGAGAGAAAAGCTAAATGCCATTTGTTAGACCGGTCAGCCCTCTGGGTGTTCCCTACCATTTATTTATTTATTTTGGCCCCTGAACGCTTTCCATTTTTATGTTCACTAGAATTTTTAGTGTTGTCCTAGGGGGTTAGGTTTTACCTTGTCCCTGTCATATTTATTTCTTTTTCCTTGAGGCCTAGTCACCCTCATAAAATGGGGACAATAGAGACACAAAATGGTGGCTTTTAACTGCCACATTTTTACCTCAGGATCTAGAGCCATAAGGTTGAATGAGAAGGCTCTAGAACCTTCTGGCTGATTCTGGTAGCCAGGGTCCAGCCTATTCAAGGCCAGAACCAGGGCGGCCATTTTGAGAAGAGTGAGAAGTGACCAGAGAGAGGGAGGGGTGGAACTGGTGAGGAGAGGCGACTTACTGAGGAGGTCAGCGCACTATAAGGGGTTAGATCGACCTGTGGGCCGGCTGCGCTCCTATTCTGACGTGTCCCCTCTTGGGCTGACCAAACCCCACCAACGCAGAATTAAATCTAAAATCCAGAAGACCCCCATTATACCCTCAATGCCTCTTGGATCGCTAACTGGGTGACAATTGAGGAGCTGAAGAGAGCTTGCTCTGAAGGGACGTCCACGGCAGCAGTGAACCTAGATTCTCCCTTTGAACTGTTAGGAGAGAATTAAGTAGAAGTGCTGTGAGCCAAGCTATCATGATCGCAACGCATGAGGAAAAGAGGACTCACTGTGTAAGGAAGTGGCGGAGTCAGCTGGCAACCCTTCTGTGAGGAGTTGCCCTCCGCGGCGTGAATTCCTTTTGTGGAGACAGTAGCAGCGGGGCACAGCGGAGTCTCGTTGGATGCCAGAGGGGTCCCGAGGTGACGTCGGAGAAGGCGTGGAGAACGCGGGAGAAGGCCGGCGGAAGGCGGAGCCTTGAAGCAGGAAGCCAGTGGCGGCGCCGGGGAAGGCGGACCAGCGCTGGAGGAGGCCGGGCGGAGGCGGAGCTATCGTAGGTGGAGCCATCGAAGTGAGGCCCGCTTAAGTTCGATCACACCCCGTTACAGGACCACGGAGAGAAGAACGCCTGAACCCTGCTCCGTGATAGGTGGAAGGCAAGTTGAACCAGCCCTCAGCGGAGCGGACCCAGATTCAGAACTACAGACTGGGACTGCCCAGAACTCGAGTGTTACCTCACCAGAACTGAAGTAAGCTGGGAAATACTTGGGGAGAGGGCGGAGGCACGAATGATCGGACCTGTGCTTTGAAGTGTGACCAGCTGGGATTTTAGGCTGTGACAACCGGGCCTGAGGTGCTGTAAAGCCGTGCAGCAGCATCGCAAACAGTATTCCCTAGGAATTCGAACTATTCACTCCTTGAACTGCCGTACTTAAAGGGGAATGAATTTGAAGTGGGAAAGAGCTTTGGTTAAGTTGTTCCTTGAATAAGGAAGGTAAAGGTTACATTCTAGGACCCCTTCCTATTGAGAAAGAAGAGTAACAAGAAATGTAATGTGACATTTGGTAAATGTCAATACTTGACTGTGGAGATATCTGTTGTACTGAAGTGAAAAATCTGCTAAGGAACAAAGAGATACTAAAGATAATTTTTATTAAAACAGCTTGTATTTTTCTAAACTGGTATAGAGTCATTCTTTTTCTTTTTTTGTGGTTGGGCGCTGAGTTACTGTATGTGGTGTGATGCAAGCGTACACAATGTGCCTTGGAGTTTAGTCTTACCCACTCTGTACCAGGTGACCCTATGTGGACTGGTAACCCCAGGTCTAACACCATTTAAAAGGCCGTTCCAGTGACTGGGTACCCAGAATAACTTTGTACATGGCATAGACTTGAAAACAGGGATACTAATCCAAAAAAGATCGTATGATAAGGACACAAATCTGGCGCTTTGGTTGTGCGGTTTTTAAGCGCGCTGTGCACATTACCTGCAATAAAAGATGGCTATATTTCCAACTGAGCAGGTGTCTCTATGCAAGGCAACTTGGATTTTTGTGATATATATGTGTATATATATATATATATTCTCATACCAATGCAGCTCCCATCTAGGATGCTAAACAATGCAATAACACACATACACACTGTATTTGCAAACATAAAAACACAAGAGGGCAGGTAGCACTTGAACTCTGTTTTTTAATGAGTAAAACTCATGAAGAGCAAACTGCAAATAAACTAGACATTGTTAGCCTACAGGCTGCATTGTTAACCAATAGCATAGAAAATGAGAGCATTTTCACACAAAAACTGGCACCGTGCCTTTAAGGCAGCCATGACCCCTAGCTTCCCATCATGCCTCAGGGGTGACAGTTAGGTCAGTTGTTCTTTCCGGCTCCTTCATTCTGAACCCTGGATTTTCAGCTCTTTCTTTTTTTTGACTTTCTGTCAAAAATATCTTATAAATTTCTAGTTTTCGGCTTTCACTCTACGTCTTTTTGCCTTAGAGTGTAAGTTACACCTTTTTTGAGTTCCAGAAATGGTTTATTTTCTTCAGAAATGGATTCTTTATTTGCTCCAACCTTCTGGACTCCCCACTCATATATCCACCATATGGATGCCATCCAACTTTGACGGGCAGTGTCTAGACAAAGCTGGCAATGGGAAGCTCTAGCCAGTTCTAGTTGTCGTTCCAGGGCGGACAGGGCATTCAACCCTCTGCGCTCTCTGCCATGTATTGAGACCTTCAATTGCGTCACGCAACTGAGTTTATCTCGGTGGATACCCCTAATATAGGCGTGAGCCGCAACCGACAAAGTCGTTACTCGTCTCCCACAGGACCCCTTTGAAGGCCACCGATCCCTCATTCAGCTCGAGGAAGACCGCAAGTTACACTTGCAGGTGAGCCACAACTTTCTCATCTTGAAGAAACCATTGCTTTGAGTTTCCAGGTTGGAAGTGCATCTGTGGGGGTTTTGTCATAACGAAGGACTGGAGCATGATCTGACAGTCTCCAGGGTACAATTTGCGCCCCTGAACTGTGTTTGGTCATCTTTGGGAAGGAAAAGATAATCAATGCAGGACCTAGACCCATGGGCTGCGGAAACGCTAGTGTATTCCGTGCATATGGATGCCAAACGTGCCTCACATCACTCAGGCTGTGACCCTCTGCCCAGTCTTCCAACCCTCTGCTGCTCCTGGGGGTACCATCGTGTGGACCCTACCAGTTCCTGTGCCCCATGATGTAATTGAAATTCCCTCCCACTATCATTACATCCTGAGGGAGCATCAACCAACGCACTGTCTAATGTGCCTTCAAGTATAATATAACATCCTAAGGGGTCATTTTGGGCCACTTTTGTTGGCCATCGTAACACCTTTATAGGGTGTTTTTGCACAAAAACGTGAACATTAGTAAATTAGTTTACAGATGTTAATGTGAGGCACAATGAAACAGTTTCAGTGGTCAAAACAGGCTAACATTTAACAGAAAGCTTGTTGGAGGAGGAGGAGACAGCAGGGCCCCTCCCAAACTGATTTATTAGCAGAAGTTGCTGAAAATTGTGCATGTCTAAGTACACCAGGTCAATTCTATTTGTCAAGTCTGAATGCGTTTGACATGACTCACTCAGGCTCTAGGTTCAATTTAGACAGATAGGTTTGTTTGTATTGCCCGAGTTTCAGATTCGTAAAATTCAGTACAGCCCTGACGGCTTTTGATGGGACAACAGGAACGTGGAAAAGAAAAACAAAACTATTTGCAATGTGATGGCTCATAGACACCAGTAAGTTCATCTTGCTGAGCTGGAGAGGAGCCACCAGTACCTCACAGCACCCACATGTCTGTACAACTTGTAGGTCTTACTCGGCTCTCAAATAAACCTGCCTTCAAAGTTACTACAAGCCATTCCAAGGAGGCAGTGTAGGTTGGTTACCTTTGCTTTCTTTTTGCTTTGCTCTGCCATATGCTTTGTGACTGTCTGGAGGAAGAAAGATTCCCACCCCTTTCCATTCCCCTCTAGATCTGCAGCAAATAGGAGGCTCCCGTATGGCCAGAGTAGGATCAACAGGTGGAAACCATAGAAAATGGACAGGACTCTTCACAAGCAACATTTATGCACTGTTACCAGTTTGTATTGCACTCTGAGTTTGAGGTCGCAAGGATGGCACCATGGGATGCAAAGGGGAAGTCAGGTGGCAAAGGTGCGACCCCTGTTGACATCTAAATGACTTCCATGCCAGAAGAATGCATCAGGAGAGTCCTGCACTGAGCTGTTTAAAGGTACAGTCAGTGCTTTACATGGAAACATTGAAGTGCCAGTACTCACTCTGAGTGGTGCCTGTTTGCTCCTGAGAAGTGCCAGTACTCTCCCATTAAATGAATTGCAGCGGTGCTGAGAAGGGTATATACTCTCTCTTGCAAATTAAAGAAGTGCAGGTAGTCAGAAGCGGACAGCGCCCGCCCAGTGAAAGCACTAAGACACGGCAGTCACTACAATAACAGTAGGGTAACTACAACTGTAGCCTAGAGACAACCTTATTATGTCATCACTAGTATCTACAGTCTTGGGGGAGTTAGGGGATTGTAAACCCCTCAAGACCCCCGGGGGAGTTTAACATAAGTGGAGTAATCTTGCGACACCCTTGCCTTATCTGGAAGAATCCGAACGCAGCCTTGAAATATTAATGGCTGGCTCCCACCCCAATGAACCATAGTTTATAATTGCCTACATTTTCATCCTCCAATTGACTTGTAGTGTTTAGTTGTGTACTGTTATGAAAGTACGTGTTCAAGTAAAAGGACTGGCTAGACAGTGATGTATTGATTGGGGTTGTATGTGTTTCTGAATTTTTCTCGTTTAATGTTTTTTGACAATCATTTCATTATTATTGGTTTTCTCCAGTTTTATGAAACCAATCTGGAGAAGAACATTTTTGAGGAAATATTTGTATCCTCATTTTTTTTTTATTGTTTAGAGGGGGTTACAAAATTCTTACATCCCCCTTTTAAAGATCGTCCTCATCATAACCCCATCACCGCCTCTTTCCTTTCTTTAATACCCATATGCCTTGTACCCTCCTGCTTTAGTTTTTTTACTTTCACTACTTCCTGTATCCCATATACATTTCTTTCATCCTATACACCCTCCCCATTACTTTCACCTTTTAACATCTTTCACTTCTTATACCTCATCTTCCCTTTCTTTAATACCCATGCATATCCATCACTCAAATTACTTTAATAATTTACTATACTAATTCACCACTAATCGTTTGTGGGTTCCGGAGTAGCTTGCTACTTGCTGGAAAAGCACTTCGAAGTCTTGTTAGTGTAGTAAGCACTATATAAATGCAATTACAATGCCATCCAACTTCTACCCGCCCACATGACAACTTTTTTAAATTTTTTAATTTGACTACTTCCCCTGTCCCATCCTCTCCTCTTCGTCCTGACACTGCCTGCAGGAGCAGCGAGAGGACCCAGTCAGAAGTGCCCTCTCATGACCTCTCCAAAGGATAGCTGACATGCACAGCCGCTAATCTCAGGAAGTGGCAAGCTATGCTTTCCATGAGAGACTTGTACCATAGTCCTACTCCTGATTACTCTGGCCTCCGTCAATATGATTTTCAACATCTACATGAAGTCATTACCGGCAATGAGCAATGAATTTCAGCTCACATGCTATAACTATGCAGATGACTCACAAATAATTCTTAAACTGGAAATCTCCAAAGACATTAGAAACTCAAAAATCTTCAGTTGCCTCAGATCTGTTGATCAGTGGATGACATGGTGCCATCTAAAATTGAATGATTCCAAAACTGAAATACATGTGAGGAATGGAAACATTATGACCCACTCTATTTCCCAGGCCTCCAACGCGAAGCGATTGCCCCTTGGAGCCCTTCCTACCCCGCTCTCTTTCACCACGAGCTGGTTTTATTCCTCCGTTTCTCTGCCTCCCACCCGGACCCATCCTCACCACTTGCTTTTCCGGTTGGCTGCCCCACCCCTGTCCCCCACCAGTCCTAGCCCTCTCCTCCATTCAGTTCCCCCCCATTCCTTCCAGCTGGACTTCCCGGTTTCTACTTCCACCCAGTAGTGTGCCATTCTGCCTTCGCCCAGCTTCGTATGTTGTCCCCTTTATAATTTTATCCCTTTCAGGTACTGTGTCCTGACAGTCCCCCGGTTCACGCGCCCACCAGTGTGATCTTGCCCCCCCTCGCGCCGCGCTTTCCTCTTCCACTCCCGCAACTGCCTTTAACTCCCCCCCCCCCCCCACCCCCCCCATTTTCCTTTCTTTGTACAGCGCTGTTGCTTTATGCACAACCCAGTCTTGAAGATGATCCACATTCACATGGATCGAAACGCCGTCGACTATTCAGCCAACCTATAGGCGCTAACTACAATATGGACCTATGCTACTTCATGAACTTGTTTCTCGAAAATCATTTGTAGCCATATTGTTATTATTTCTATAACACTGTACGTTATTGACACCATTGTCACTGCGCCGTCCACGCTGATCCGTTTGTCACTTGCGCCGCCACCTTGCTCACCTATTGCACTGCTCACGCACCATGTACAAATTTGAGTTGTATTAATTGTTTTACTACAGTGCTGGCATAACTGTACTAAACCTTGGTTTCATTTGATAAATATGATGCCTTTGGCACTTTATACTGATGTATTGAGTTTCCTTCCTCTCTCTCCTACAGATAACGTTTTTACATATCTCATCTAAAATTGTTCAATATACTTCTACCTGTTGGGATACTATATTTCTTTCCACTCTATGCCTGGCATGACGATCTGGGACCACCTCCTAGAGTATCTAAGGAAGTAAGACACCTTGGAATTACCATGAACTCTAAGTTATCAATGAATGTCCAAGTGGACAAACTAGCAAGATCAAGCTTCATCGAAATGAAAACTCTTGGACACATCAAGGTCCAGGCTACTATCTATCTTGTACTGTTTAAACTTGATTACATTAATGGCCTTTACCACGGATCATCTTTATCAAGTGTGAAATTACTACAACGGATTCAGAACTTTACTACCAGGCTACTCCTGCATGTAAAGCCACAAGCTCACATCTCCCCTGCCTTGGAGGCACTACATTGGTTACCGGTTGCTAGAAGATCCACCTTCAAGCTGCTTTGTATCACCCACAAAGCAATACAGGGAACAGGACCGCTTTTCATCAGGTATAAAATCACCAAATACATTTAACAAAGGAACCTCTGTTCAAGATTGGCACCTCGCCTCAAAACCCCACCATACAAGAAAAAGACCATAGGTGATAGGAGGAGCTACGCGGGCATCCAAGATGGTCACGTGAGCAGAGAGCTCCCGAGACCCGCGCCGCCCTCATCGATCTATCCTTCCGATATCCTGATTATTTTGATGGGCTTTTGAAGTACTACTCTTGCTGGTACAGCTGCACTATTCAGGGCAGGTTTTGGACTCTGGGAACCATTTCTACGTCGTCCTACGTTTTCTGGCCTAGCCCCGGACGGGACCGGGGTCTCTGGTGCCCTGGATGTCCGAGATGTAATTCAACAACAACGGTCGTCTGGCATCTGTTCAACCTGTGACGTTGTCACTTTCACTTTCGGTTTCCCTCTGCCTCCGAGCTGACTACCTAGGAAGCACTCCGCATTCCTGGCTCCGGTAGTCTAACCAGCTGTGCTCTATGACTATAATCCTGGACCGGCGGATGCGATTATTTGTCTAAGTCTTGCATTGGAGACCAGCGGATCGCTGCCATTTCCACCAGGTCCAGGAAGACCCTTCGGGGTGCTGATTCCAATATGGCGACTAAACCCGAGACGGAGAAGCGCAGGACGAAGGTGACTGTCCGTGGGGGATCGGTCCAATCCAACGTAATGGACCGCTACACTCAACCAAAAGCCTCCCCCAATGCTGCCGGCCGTAGTCTTGAGGACCCGAGGACGGACCTGGTAGCTACATCGGAGGTGTCTCTTCAAGATCTTATGGCCGCCATTGCTGGGATCAAGACGGACATGGGACAACAGTATGAGGCCATCGTCTCTAAGATTGATACGGTGGCGGTGGATGTTACCCTTATTAGAGCTGACCTGGCCAAGACCAATGAGAGGGTCAAAGCCTTGGACCTCAAAGCCGCCAGTCTGGTCACCGACATGGCGGAAGCACAATCGGAGATAGGTAACTTGCGGGCATCACACGATCTACTGGCCAGACGCATGGAGGAGTATGATAACAGGGCCCGACGGAACAACATTCGCCTCGTCGGGGTGCCGGAGGACAGTGGTGCTGCCTCTATTGATCTCTTAGTTGAAGAATTAATTGTGACTAAACTTGCTCCCGCAGGCCTCAGTAAGTTCTTTGCGGTCGAGCGTGCGTACCGCTTCCCGGGTGGACAGACCAAGCCGGGGGCTCCCCCGAGGCCTATCATTGCAAGGCTATTCCACTTTCGGGACCAAGACGCCATCCTTCAGGCCTCTCGTAGACATGGTCTGTTGAAATTTTAGAACAGCTCCATTTCCATCTACCCTGACTTCACTCCTCAGGTGCAACGGCAACGATCGGGATTCCTGGGTGTGAAACGTCGACTGCGTGATTTGGGACTTAAGTACGCGATGTTGTTCCCAGCTCGCCTTAGCATCGAGTATAGAGAACGTACTTTCTTTTTTGATCAACCGGACAGTGTCAGCGACTGGTTGGACTTATTGCCCAAGGAGGAAGCCGGGAGCGGAGGGCGCCCCGGGGGCGCGGACGGAGGTGCATCGGCACAGGAGTGATGTTAGACGGACCGGGAGGGTCGGCCGAGGATAAGGGGAGAGGTCTCCGGGGAGAGCCGTCTCCGACGATCGTACAGACAAGTAACTTCCCCCCCACAGACGGACACCACACAAGGGTAAAGTTCAACGATACTTTATAGGCAAGTCTTTAGGTACGATGATGATACAAGGAGGTCTGGACTCAGGGGTCCCCTCGGTTCTGGTCTCTGGTTTGGGAAAAGGGTAGCGGGACAGTCTTGTTACCAAAAGGTGGAAATAGCTCTCAATCCTCGAGCTCGGCGTTCTAGATGATCGGGCCGCGGCGGAGCCAGCAGGTCCCGAGATGGACGAAGGAAGCGACGGTCCGCGGCGGAGCCAGCAGGTCCCGATGAAGGTGGTAGTTACAAACGGTCCGCGGCCACGCCAGCAGGTCCCGACGACGATGAAGGATTACGAAGGTTTACGAAGGTTGCGGCAGCGCCAGCAGGCAGGACGATGATGCGCAAGGCAGAGCTACGGCAGCGCCAGTAGTCCGTCAAGGATGAGTTCTTCTCTGCGTCTCTCGACTCCAGGATACAACTGCCTTCCTGCTCTGGAGCTGCCCCAGTTATAGGGCTGGTGCCCTTTGATGTCCGGACCCTCGCACTTGGAGGTCGGGAGGTCCGGGATGAGGGAGTCCAGACACCCAGCAGGGGGGTGGAGCCAGCGCCCGGGGAGGCGATGGGCGAGCGGCACTTGGCGGGGGAGAGCCATCGACGCCTCTTTCTCTCATTGACTTGCCAAGTAGCCCGCTCACCTCCTGGGTGGATGGTGGTGCCGGGATGTCTGAGGCCTGGCTAGGCCCAGGGTTGAGGTCGATCGGGGGCCAGGCGGCCTCGTGGTGGAGTGTCCAAGATGGCGCCCAGGCTGGGCGCGTGGGCCAGTAGTGGGTCGGGCCCACGAGGTCGATATGTTCAGGGGCCGGTGTCCCGGAGGGGACGGAAGACGAGCAGTGGTGGTGTGTGGCACTTGTGTGACCGGGCTCGGGCCTGGTCGGGCCGAGGGGGGAGCGGCCCTTCAGGTGGCCTGTCCAACATGCGTCCCCCCCAGCTGAAGGCGGGGAGAGTCACCCATCCTCTTGGGGACTCTCCTCGTCGAGGCGGAAAAACCGGGACAGGCCATCCGCGTTGGCGTGATCTGGCCCAGGCCGGTGCTCAACAGTGAAGTCCATCCCTTGTAGGGAGATGGACCAACGTAGTAGTTTCGGGTTTTCCCCCGCATCTGCATCAGCCACTGCAGGGGTCGATGGTCGGTCTGCACCCGAAAGTGTGTGCCAAAGAGGTAGGGCCGGAGCTTTTTGAGGGCCCATACCACAGCGAAGGCCTCCCTCTCTATGGTGCTCCAGCGTTGCTCTCGGGGTAGGAGTCGCCTGCTGATGAAGGCCACTGGCTGATCAAGACCTTCGGTGTTCATTTGAGACAGGACTGCCCCAATGCCATGGTCGGAGGCATCCGTCTGGACGACGAACTCCCGGCTGTAGTCGGGGGCCTGGAGCACAGGGGCGGAACACATGGCGGCCTTCAATTGTTCGAAGGCTGTTTGACAATCCGGGGTCCAGTTGACTTTCTTGGGTTGATTTTTGGACGTGAGTTCTGTGAGGGGCCCCACTATGGTACCATAGTCTTTCACGAACCTTCGGTAATAGCCTGTGAGGCCCAGGAAGGCGCGCACCTCGGTCTGGGTGATGGGGGGCTGCCAGGACTGGATGGCGGCAATCTTAAGCTGCAGAGGGGCCACCAGGCCGCTTCCCACCTGGTGTCCGAGGTAGGTTACGGACCCCTGACCAATTTGGCATTTGCTGGCCTTGATCGTGAGGCCAGCCCGCTGGAGGGCCTGTAGCACCGCTCGGAGGTGGTGGAGGTGCTCGGGCCAATGGTGGCTGTATACAGCGATGTCGTCTAGGTAGGCGGCGCTGAATCCTTCGAGCCCTGCCAGGACCTGGTTGACGAGTCGCTGAAATGTTGCTGGAGCATTCTTCATGCCAAAGGGCATGACCTTGAAGTGGTAATGGCCATCAGGGGTGGAAAAGGCCGAACGTTCTTGGGCCCGGGGTGTGAGGCCGATCTGCCAGTAGCCCGCCGTTAGGTCGAAAATACTGAGGTAGCGGGCAGCTCCCATGCGGTCGATTAGTTCGTCTGCCCGAGGGATGGGATGTGCGTCTGTTCGAGTGACCGCATTCAAGCCCCGGTAGTCGACGCAGAACCGGAGTTCTGGTGTGGTGCCGGGAGCGGCTGCTTTGGGGACCAGTACTACAGGGCTGGCCCAGGGGCTATCTGAGGGCTCGATGACCCCGAGCGTGAGCATTTTGGTCACTTCTTCCTGGATGCAGGCCCGTACCCGATCTGGCACGCGGTAGGCCCGGTGGCGGATAGGGGGGTTGTCCCCCGTGTCCACGTCGTGCACACACCAGGAAGTGACACCTGGGGTGAGGGAAAACAGGCTGGCGAACTGCAACAGAAGGTCTCGGCACTCCTGGCGTTGTTCCCGGGTGAGGGCCTCCGAGAGTCAGACCCCATCCACAGAGCCGTCTTTCTCCCGAGTCCGTAGGAGGTCAGGGAGGGGTTCGGAGTCTTCTTCGGCCCCATTGTCTGTGGCCATCAGGAGGCTGAGTTCTGAACGCACAAAGTGGGGTTTCAGTCTATTGGTGTGGAGGACCCGGAGGGGGTTCCGGGCAGATTCCATGTCGATGAGATAGGTGGCAGGGCCCTTGCGCTCGACTACTTTGAAGGGCCCCGTCCATTTGTCTTGCAGGGCGCAGGGTTCGGTGGGGGACATCACCCATACCTGTTGCCCAGGTTCAAATTCGATGGAGGAGGCATTCCGGTCATACCACTTTTTCATGTCCTCTTGACTGGCCTCTAGGTTGGCTTTGGCCAGCTCTCGGAACCGCCGGGTCTGGTTGCGGAGGGTTAGGAGGTATCGGAAGACATCTGGGGGGTTCTTTAGAGGGGGCATCTCCCAGCCCTCCTTGACTAGGCTGAGCGGCCCCCGTACTGGATGTCCATACAGCAGTTCAAACGGGCTGAAGCCGAGGGACTTCTGGGGGACCTCCCGATATGCGAAGAGGAGGCACGGCAGCAGTACATCCCACTGGCGACGGAGGGGCTCTTCCAACCCCCCAATCATCCCTTTGAGCGTGCGGTTGAACCGCTCAACGAGTCCGTTTCCTTGAGGGTGATAGGGGGTCGTGAATCGGTAGGTAACCCCACACTGTTGCCAGAGGGACTTCATATATTTGGAAATAAAGTTTGTGCCTCTGTCGCTGACGACTTCTCGGGGGAAGCCCACACGGGAGAAGATTCCCATCAGAGCCCGGCCGACTACCGGGGCTGTCACAGTCCGCAGGGGAACAGCCTCGGGGTAGCGGGTGGCGTGGTCCACTAGCACCAGGATGAACCTATGGCCTTGTTTTGTACGCGGGTCCAGGGGTCCCACAATGTCTATCCCGACCCTCTCGAACGGGGTGGTGACCACGGGAAAAGGTTGCAGGGGGGCTTTCAGTTTGCGGCCGCTCTTTCCACTGGCTTGGCACGTGGGGCAAGATCGGCAATGCTGGTGGACATCGTCCCTCATTTTAGGCCAGAAGAAGTGGGTCACCAGGCGGCTGTAGGTTTTATCTTGACCCAGGTGTCCAGCCAGGGGGACATCGTGGGCCAGGTTTAGCAGAAAGTCTCTAAAACGGAGGGGCACCACTAGCACTCGGCTGGCCCCCAACTCCGCGATTCTTTGTTCACTGTATAGCAGATCATTGTCCCAGTAGATCCAATGTGTTCCGGAGGTATCCCCTGCGCTTTGGGCGAGGGCTTGTTGGCGGAGTCCCTCGAGGGAGGGACAGGTCTTCTGTTCTTGGCGAAACTGTTCTTGCGTGGGCCCCCCCTCTTGAGGCCACTGGTCGAGGTTAGCGAGGTCTGGAGGTTGAGCTGGTTCTGGGGGGACGTCACGGTCGGTGGTCTCGGCTGGAGCGACCGGAGGCGGAGGCGCCGGCCATTCGGGTTCCTCGGGTCGGGGGTTGGTACGGGCGGCCATGGACCGGGTGGTGACGCATGCCCAGTCCGGGATGCCTAACATCCCCAGGTGTTCTCGTCGTTCTACGGCTGCCCACGGAGAGCTTTCAAGGTCATTCCCCAAGAGGCAGTCTACGGGGGCATCGTCTCGGACCGTTACTTTCAACATGCCGGAGACCCCTCCCCATTCGAAAGGGACGCAGGCCATCCGACACAGACTCTCTGAATTATCGGCTGAACGGACAGGGCAGAGAATGTTTGGTAGGAACTGTTCTGGGGCCACCAGGTGACAGCGGACGGCTGTCACACTGGCCCCGGTGTCACGGAGGGCTTCAGCCCGGCGTCCATTGATGCTCACCCATTGGCTGTACTTCTGGGTGTTAGCGGGTAGGGGGACCCGCGGGACCATGTCTTTCCCCCCTAAGCAGGCTAGAGCCATGGCAGCTGGCTCCCATTCTTGATGTTCTTGCTCATACTCTTCCTGTTCCTCTGAGATCTGTTCCTCCCCCAGAGCAGCAGCGGCTACTTGGCGGGGTCTTGGGCTCTGGTACTGGGGGCAGTTTGGGTCGTTTGCATAGTGTCCGACTCGTTGACATCGATGGCACGTAACATTGGCTCGATATCCCGGTCGCGCCGGGGTGCTGCCCCGGTTGGCCGGGGGGGTGGTGCTGGTAGCGGGGGCGACCGGAGCGCTGTCTCTTCCGCGTCCTTGGCCTCCTCCTCCTCCTCGGGGACGGTGCTGACCGTTGTTGTTCCGGCTCTGTTCGTAGGACCCATTCCGGCCCACTCTGGTGATTTCCCACCGGTCAGCTTCGGCTGCGAGCTGCCGGGGATCGGTCAATTTGCTGTCGAGGAGGTGCTGGCGGAGCTCAATGAAGCAATTGTTCGATAGATGCTCCCATACCATGAGATTGAAAAGTTGTTCGTAAGTTGTGACCTTGCTTCCTTTGATCCAGCCCTCGAAGGCTCGGCTAAAATAGTTTACATAGTCCACCCAAGTTGTACCCGGGATGCGGGTGCAGTCTCGGAACCTCTGACGGTACATCTCAGGTGTGAGGCCATAGCGGGTGAGGAGTGCAGCTTTCATATGGTCATAGGAGGTCATCTGGTGGTCCGGGAGCTGTAGCAGGGCGTCGCGGCCCTCATTGAGGAATCTCCCCCATAGACCGGCTCCCCAGTCGCTTCTATCGATCCGGTGGGCGGTCATAGCGATTTCGTAGGCCTTAAACCATTGCTGGATGTCGTCCTCTCGGAAGTATTCTCGAACGACATCCTTGGGGATGTGTACCTTTTTCTCTGTTGCCCCTGGGGTGTGGGGTTGCTCGGGCACCCCTCCTTCTTTATTCTGCTTGCGTAGGTCGATCTCCGCTAATTTTCGCTCGTGTTCATATGCAAATTTCTTCTCCTCGAGCTCCCTTTGTCTCTGTTTTTCCTCTCTTTCTTCTCGGAGACGCAGGTGCTCTAAGTTTATTTTTTGTTCGGCCAACTTAAGTTCAACATCCATTTTGAGCCGGGCCATTTCTAGCTCGTGTAGTTGGGTTTTTTCTCTTTCCTGGATCTCGTCTTGCGAGAGACCCGTTCTTCGCTCCTCAGGGGTCGTGGTGTTTTTTTCTATTGCTGCGCTGTTTTGCTCGGGGGTTCCGGCAGCCCCGGTTTCTGCCCAAGACTCTAGGGCATGCTTGAAATCGTCTTTGGTACTTAGACCGGTGGTAGCGATACCTAGTTCGATGCAGAATTGTTTTAATTCACGATGGCTGTACTCGTCCAATTTCTCCATCTGAAATTTCTCGGTGGATCCGCTTTCTTTGTTTGACATCGTGATTTGGTCGTGGGGTGAGCTACTCTCTGTACGATTATGCGGTGATTCGGATCGCGCCGCTGGCCACCAATGTTAGACGGACCGGGAGGGTCGGCCGAGGATAAGGGGAGAGGTCTCCGGGGAGAGCCGTCTCCGACGATCGTACAGACAAGTAACTTCCCCCCCACAGACGGACACCACACAAGGGTAAAGTTCAACAATACTTTATAGGCAAGTCTTTAGGTACGATGATGATACAAGGAGGTCTGGACTCAGGGGTCCCCTCGGTTCTGGTCTCTGGTTTGGGAAAAGGGTAGCGGGACAGTCTTGTTACCAAAAGGTGGAAATAGCTCTCAATCCTCGAGCTCGGCGTTCTAGATGATCGGGCCGCGGCGGAGCCAGCAGGTCCCGAGATGGACGAAGGAAGCGACGGTCCGCGGCGGAGCCAGCAGGTCCCGATGAAGGTGGTAGTTACAAACGGTCCGCGGCCACGCCAGCAGGTCCCGACGACGATGAAGGATTACGAAGGTTTACGAAGGTTGCGGCAGCGCCAGCAGGCAGGACGATGATGCGCAAGGCAGAGCTACGGCAGCGCCAGTAGTCCGTCAAGGATGAGTTCTTCTCTGCGTCTCTCGACTCCAGGATACAACTGCCTTCCTGCTCTGGAGCTGCCCCAGTTATAGGGCTGGTGCCCTTTGATGTCCGGACCCTCGCACTTGGAGGTCGGGAGGTCCGGGATGAGGGAGTCCAGACACCCAGCAGGGGGGTGGAGCCAGCGCCCGGGGAGGCGATGGGCGAGCGGCACTTGGCGGGGGAGAGCCATCGACGCCTCTTTCTCTCATTGACTTGCCAAGTAGCCCGCTCACCTCCTGGGTGGATGGTGGTGCCGGGATGTCTGAGGCCTGGCTAGGCCCAGGGTTGAGGTCGATCGGGGGCCAGGCGGCCTCGTGGTGGAGTGTCCAAGATGGCGCCCAGGCTGGGCGCGTGGGCCAGTAGTGGGTCGGGCCCACGAGGTCGATATGTTCAGGGGCCGGTGTCCCGGAGGGGACGGAAGACGAGCAGTGGTGGTGTGTGGCACTTGTGTGACCGGGCTCGGGCCTGGTCGGGCCGAGGGGGGAGCGGCCCTTCAGGTGGCCTGTCCAACAAGTGACATTTTGGTTCCTGAGGTTCAATCCTGGGTCGTAACATTCATAGAGTATTGTCTATATGCTTTTACTGTTAGGCCCGGGGGTGGGGCGGGGTGGGATTGTCTCTCCCTTCCTCCTCAGGGGTTCTTTGTGTAGAGTTTGATGAAGGGGCGACAGACACACTGCAGTTTGGGGTGGCTTCTAAGTCAGCAGGGGTGCAGGGTGGGGGGTGTTGTAACGGGTTCTTGGTTGGGGTTGGGGGGGGTTCTGGTTGTTCTTTGTGTTTTGTATATGGTTTCTCACATGGTATATTTTCATTTGCTTGTTTCCTTAGTTCTGGGGATCTGGGAGGGGGTGGTTTGGGGGTTCTACGGGGATGGGAGGGGATGATTTGAAAGTGTTGTCTTGGAACGTTAATGGTCTGGGAGACAGGATTAAGCGTGGTATTGTGCTTCAATTTATTAGACGCCATTCTCCTGATGTAGTTCTGCTGCAGGAGACCCACTTGATAGGGAATGCTTGTAAAGCTCTGGATCGCCGAGGCTACCGATTGGTGGCACATGCGGGTTTCACTTCCGGTTCCCGGGGGGTTGGCATAATGGTAAAATCCTCCCTGCCCCTTGAGATAGATGAAGTCACACTTGACGACCGGGGCCGATATGCTGCTGTTTCGGGAAGGTGGGGGGGAATGCTGATTGTTATTGTTGCTGTTTATGTTCCTCCGGGACTCCAGGCTACTACATATGCTGATCTGGGTAGGACCCTCCTAGGGCTTCCAGACGGTGTCCTTATAATGGGTGGGGACTTTAATTCGGTGGTTTCGGGCGAATGTGACCGGCTGCCCCCCAGGGTTTTGCCTTCGTCCCAATTGTGGCTGACTGAGTTGATTGAGACTTTTGGGTTAGTGGATGTCTGGCGGATGTTGCACCCTACACAAACCCAGTACACTTTCCACTCAGGTGTCCACGGCAGCCTTTCGAGGATTGACTATTTTCTGATGTTAACTGCTAATACCTCCTTGGTGCGTGGGATCCGACATCTTCCCAGGGGTATTTCTGACCATTCCCCCCTGTTGCTTGAGGCATCGGTGGGGGACTGTTCTGGAGGCAGGGTCCCCCCTATTCACCCCTGGCATTTTAGGAATCCTCAGCTTCGTTCAGACCTGGTTAAGGCCATTGACTGTTATTCGGACGAGAATGAGGGATCCGTTTCTTCCCCTACTATCCTGTGGGAGGCTTTTAAGTCCGTCCTACGGGGTTCTGCGTTGTCCTTTATTGCGGCTGATAAGAAGATCAGAAGAGAAAATGTGTTAGCTCTTGAGGCAGAAATTACTTCACTTGAAAGTGGCCTGGGTGGTGACGATACCCCTGCAATTTTACACTCCTTAGCGCTGAAACAGGCAGACTATAGGGCCCTGGTGACTGACGCTGCTAAAGTGATGCGTATGAATCAGCTGGGCCGGCTTTATGATGTGGGCGATAAGGCCAGTAAGTTGTTGGCGTGGTTGGATAAATCTAAGCGACTGAATCGTGTAGTGCCCGTGATAACTCGTGAGACTGGAGTATGTGTGGCTGATCCGGGGGAGATTGTCGAATGTTTTGTGGACCATTTTCGAACAGTATATCGGTCTGTGAGTGATCGAGACGAGGCTGACTCCCGCTTGCTTTTGCGTGACATCGCGCTTCCCTGTGTGCCGGAGGAGGATAGCTCCGCACTAGATGCGCCTATTACGGTGGATGAGATTGCCACTGCGATTCGGTCCTTGCGATCAGCGAAAGCTATGGGGCCCAATGATTTACCTATCGAGCTATACAAACTGCGTCCGGACAAAATCGCGACCCATCTGCGCGCAATGTTTGTTGATGCTTTTGAGGCGGGCAGCCTCCCTCCCGACCAGCGTTTGGCCACTATAGTAGTCATCCACAAGGACGGCAAGCCCCGTGATCGGTGCACCTCATATCGCCCTATCTCGTTGCTTAACGCCGAGCCTAAGATTCTGGCTAAGGTCCTTGCTAATCGCTTACTGACAGTTATCTGTGACTTGATCCATCCGGATCATTCCGGTTTCATTCCTCATCGGAATACGGCGCTTAATCTTCGTAGACTTCACAGCGTTCTCGCGAGAGCTGGGACCCTTACTGAACCCGCTGTCGTGGCCTCCCTGGATGCCACGATGGCTTTTGATACCATTGAGTGGCCATATTTGGGGGCGGCCCTTTCGAAATTTGGTTTTGGCCCTACCTTTATCGCGTGGGTGCGACTCCTGTTTGAACAACCGTTGGCCCAAGTCGTTGTTAATGGCAGAGTTTCTGGACCGTTCTCATTGGGGCGTGGCACCCGACAGGGATGCCCGCTCTCTCCACTTCTCTTTGCCTTGGCATTGGAACCACTGGCGGCGTGGCTTCGAAGGGAGCACTCGATTAAAGGGATCCGGTGGGCACCGGACCTGGAGGACCGCGTCTCACTGTACGCAGACGATATTCTGCTTTATTTCACCTCACCTCAGAAATCCCTTAACGTGCTCTTTGATGTTCTTACCTCTTTTGGGAAGAACTCGGGGCTCGTTATTAACTGGACCGAATCGTGTGTTTGTTATAGCGGGGGAGCTGCCTCTGCTACCTCGTAGATTCCTGATCCTGGTGGCAGAGACTGGGTTCAAATATTTGGGGATTTTCATTTCCATGGACTCCTCTGTGCGATATGACCGTAACCTCTATGCTCCTCTTCGTCGCCTCAAACAGGATGTGCGGAGATGGCGTGGCTTGCCTCTGTCCCCATTGGGACGCGCAGCACTTTTTAAAATGATGTCCCTCCCCAGATTTCTGTATGCCTTGCAAAATCTTTTTGACCCTGTTCCCTCCCGTTACTTTCGCGAGGTTGAAGGTCTTCAGAGGCAGTTGATTTGGGACGAACAAGCTCGTATCTCCTTATCTAAACTCACGCTCCCGTGGTACGATGGTGGCGTAGCCCTTCCGGACATCAGGCGTTACTACTGGGCCTCACAGCTCAGCGCGATTAATCACGCGACGTACTCCCCGGGGCCCACTCCCGCCTTTGCTATGGATAAACTCCTGTTGCCAGGTGGCAACTTTAATAGGGCCTTATACTCGAAGGCACCATTCCGCCTTCTGACTGGACCTACGAAATGTGCTGTGCGTGCATGGAAAGATGCGACTGTGGCCACAGGTTGGAGTGATAGATTGACGCGAATGACACCGTTCTATGACTCAGAGCGGTTGGGTGGCCTGTGGCGAACGAAATGGTTTGACAGATGGGAAATGATCGGTATTAGCAAGGTGGAGGATCTTTGGGCCGGTGGCACAATTAAGTCCTTCGAGGCCCTGAAGGTGGAGTATCAAATGGATGATAGGGAATATTTTCGTTATCTTCAGGTGCGTCACGCCTTGCTCTCTGTGTTTCCCCCTGGGACGGAAATACCCCAATCATCCCCGCTTGAGGATCGAATTCTGGACGGCCATGTGCCGGACAGCACGATTTCTCTAATCTATAAAAAACGTATCAATACCAGGGCTGATCTCCTGGTGAGGCTTAGGACTTCTTGGACGGCAGATGGCCTCTAACTGGATGACGAGGACTGGCAAATGGCGATTTTACTCCCCCAGGGAGGTGGCCATTCCGGCCCGCCTTCGCTTTGTGCAGTTAAAGATCCTACACCGAGTTTACATGACTGGTACGCGTCTGGTTTGGATGGGGTTCTCGAATGATGGGCTGTGTAAGCGTGGATGTGGTATGGATGGCACCTTTCTTCACATTCGATGGGAATGTCCAGTGATCGCCGCTTTCTGGTCCAGAGTGCATGATGTAATGGGGCGAGTCACCGGGGTTTCCCTCCTCCCTGAGGCAAGGCGCTGCCTGCTTAATGTATGGGAGCCTACGGATTGTACGGCTGCTCAGACTTTTTGGATCACTCTGGGCAACATGGTTGCCAAGAGAGATATAGCGCAACTTTGGGGCTCCCACAGACCACCTGGAATAAGTGCTTGGAAAGAAAACATGGACTGGTGCATGTTTCGGGAGAAGACGGTATATGAGGCTCGGGGCCGGCCCAGGAAATGGGGTAGAATTTGGTCACAATGGAATGAATACCGTGGAGACATTTGTACCCCACCACTTGCTTTTACTGTTAACATCCCCTCGTCCCCGTCATTGACGTTCCTAAAGACTGACTACTATGCCACTTCAGTAATCCTCTTCGCCCTCTCCCAGCCCCCCCCCCACAAGGTTGCCTTTATTCTTTCAGATGGATTTCCCCCTCCCTCCCTCCGGTGCCCTAGACATTGTTCCCACCATGTGAGTGTTTGTGGTGTTTGTTTCAAATTTCATCAAAATTATAAAATGAAACCTACGTTATCCTTTCTCTGATGTTTGATGCCAATACACCGTAGTAATGTTATTTCTGGCTTTTTCCGCAGCGCAAGGTGGCCTGGAATGTTGTTGATTGTCATAGCGGCCGGCCCGAATGGGTTGTAGGCAGACGCTGTGTACTGTGCATACGATAATAAAGGTTTTTTATAAAATAAAAAAAAACCATAGGTGGTAAATCTTTCGCTGTTCAAGCAGCCAAACTATGGAATTCATTACCCCCAACATAAGATCCACAGTTAACTACCTTCTCTTCAGAAGACTACTCAAGAGTTGGCTCTTTCCTACATAACCATCGTACTCAAACACTAATGTTTCAACATATCCCTGTGTATGTAAACATTTATAATTTCATTATATTTATGTATCTAGATATGTGTATTTCTTTGTACAAATATGAATAACTATGATTTTTAAAATGTACAGATATTCTTTAGCTAAACTAATGTGCTTCACTATTGAAATATTGAGGAAAAGCTCAAGTTAAAAATAAATTAAGTTATAAAAAATACACAAATAAATTAGCTTCAAGTACAGCAACACTTTAATGTATGTGTTTATAGAATACAACTAAATCTCAATATATTATCTTCCTTATGCATGTGTATCTCTTCTATGTAGCCATGTATCTATATAGTTATTACTTTACTCCTCCTGTAGAAGAAAGAAAAAAAACTTTCACTCTCTCCAATTCACTACTCTGTCTCACTCTATACGTCTCTCGAAATATTCTCTACCTCTACTCTCGGACTCCCAAACAACCCTTTCTAAATTCTTCCTTCCTGTATTCCTCCTTTGACTCATCCCAAACCTTATTTTACTACTATGATCTCCCTAATCCCTTTTCCAGAGACGCTTTCCTCCTCCTTCTTTCCTTTTTACTCTTTCCAAACCTCCTCTTATTACTATGATCTTCCAAATCACACTTTCTAGACTCTTCCCTGCTCTATCCTTCCATTATCCAATTCAATTGAACTAACAGACTCACATGTCCACCACTCAAATGAATTCGTAATTCCCTATACTAATCCACCACTAATCGTTTCAGGTTCCAGACTAGCATACTACGCATTGAAAAGCGAAGGAGCAGTAAGTGCTACCTAAATATAAATACAGTTACAATTATAATTCCTGAGTACCTGACTCCGCAATCCAATGGGTTACAAGTATGGGGTCATTTCTCCAGTGCCATGCTTCAGCTGAAAGGAGGCTTAGCTGGTGAATAGTTCCTGCATCCCCCATGAAGCCCAGATCTCCAGTTGCCCTGAAACCCAGTAAGCTGGTACGCAGAGGACCCCACCCCCCCAGCGCCATCGGCCTGTACAATGCGATGGTACAGACAATAATCTGTTGTATGACGGAACTACGCATGCGATTATATCACATACCTAACAACGCAGTCTTTACTACGACTGTGTCTTTACCAGGCAAGCTTTTACAATTAATTGTGTTAGAAAGACATGTGTGGTAAAGACTACAGCCCAGCCACCTGCCCTGAAACTCTCCCCCAACCCTGCAAATGGCCCTCCCCCAGCTCTAAAAGCTACTATGACCCCCTCGCCCTGAAATCTTAAAAACGACCCCGACCCCAGCCCCCGCCCTGAGCCCTTAAACCACCCCCTCAGCCTTAAAAATGGCCACGACCCCCCTGCCCTGAGCCCTAAAACCTAGCCCCTAGGTCTAGCCCTGAAAACTACCCCATCCCTAAAACCCCCCAACCTCCCACCCTAAGCCCTAAAACAGACCCCAGCCCTAAAAACGACCCCGCCTCCCCTGAGCCCAAAAACCCGTCCCCCTGCACTACTTACCAAGCTGCGTCCCGAGCCTTCCTTTTCCTTCCATTCTCCCTGTCCATCTGCTCAGAATCTAGAACGCGGACTGTCTTTACCACGCATATGTGCGGTAAAGGCATACGTGGTAACGCTTGCGCGGTAACGGAACGCGTGGTTCCATCCACATTGTAAATGCCGTTTCCCACGATAATCCAGTCCTTCAGGTGTGGTGCAGGCAACAAAGCACAGGTAGGAAATTCGCACAGGCCACAAGCCTATCTTAATCTCTGAAATGATGCATTATTTTCTATTTATTTATAAAGTTTTATATGAGACTAAGACACAAGAAATCTTCGAGCCCGACTTGGTTCATTAACATTTTTCCTTCTTTATCTTTTTGAAGGTTGCAGCACTTACAGATCTTACGATATTACAACAAACTCCATTCATGCAGCCAGCCACCACGCCGCCAGACTGTCTCCTAAACACAGTAGTGTCCTATGACATAAACAGGCTTGTGTAGGTTGAAAACATAAAATGGCATCACTCCATGTACTGTTTTGGGTAAAAACAAGAAAGATACACTGACACGGCGTTGGCTCGTGTTTCCAGACCTCAAATCTCATTCTAGGCGTCAACCTTCGTAACATTTTCCATAGTGATGCCCGCAACAAGTCAGACACCTTTTGCAGTACTTCAGGTGACTTCACGAGAATGACGTGCTCTTGTGCCTGAAGTTGTTAGTGTACAGGACACGTGTGCATTAAATTGATTTTATGGAAATATTACTTGGACTAGAATGCATTGAACTCTATGACAATATACCCTGGATTAGAATGCATGATTGTTCGGACCCCTGATGTTTAACTTGTAGTATTATAAATTAGTAGAAATCAACAAAAGAGATGTTTTTTTTCTCAATGGGTTCTGATGAAATGATTAGTTTAACACACCCCATTTTTTAAAAGAATTGGTCATTGGGTGGCTTCTGCTGAAACATTACACTTGGCAGCCGCCATCTTTATTAACCATTGTTGTTCTCTGACATGTTTTAAGCGGAAGAGAGGTGATGGATCAAGGATTCGCACGTAAAGCGCCTTGCTCACATTCAAGAACCTCTTTAACTTGTAATAGTATTAACCAATCCCGTTTGTCATTAATATCGCACTTTTTCAGTACACACGGGTGTCCCAGAGATGCTTGCCTATGTGTCTATTAATCATAATGAGGCTTGCATACTACAGCATCGCTGCTTCCCAGAAATCCAGTCTGCGCATGCGTCGGTCATACCCATGTGATGTGACGCACTCGCAGTTTTGGAGGGATGTTTTCGCTCATGCGCATTATTGCTAATATGGCCGCTTTGTCTTTAACATGCTCTCCGCTTGCTAATGCTGCTTTTGCACATCTATCTATTTATGCCTAAAACCCTAATGCTATAGTTATTATAAAGTAAGGGGTGCAGTGTAGCTTATCATGGTGTACAGCGTATTCATTTTTTCTGTGTTTCTAATTTGTTTTCGCTTACTTTTCATGTACCGCGTATCTGTGGGCCTGGGAGTGGGAAGTCGCTCCATCTTTGAAACCCCTTGCAACCCCGTCATGTGATGAGGGACAATTCAAACTGCGCAGAAGCAAACCCCCGCCAGTTGGCTAGCGAAGCTGAGATGCTCATGAGAACCTGAACTATGACCCAGCGAGAGGAGCCGAGCTGCACCTGAACTTGAAACAAATTGATACTTTACTGTGTGTCCTATTGTATTCCTTGCTGTCTATGGCATGGGAAAAGGAATGTAAGGGGTGGGTACTGAAATATAAATATTAATTATGAGAACCCAGAATTTTAGGTGGTGACAATGACCTAACCACCTCTCCTGACCAATCATAAGTTGGGGACCCTGTCACTTGCAACATTTGTGGGTGGTCTAGGGACCCGCAAAGGGTATAACTAGCCTAGTTTTAGCTAGAGAAAATTGTCTGACTTGTCCGAGTAGCTGACCTGTCACCGACCCTACGAACTCTATAGGTGATTGATACAGAAGACTGCGGAGCACTCTGTCCGAACTTTCCACAAACTCCAAGGGGTGGAAATAGTCTTAAGTGCTGGCGAAGCACTTTTCTGGGAGATTCGAGAACCCAATCGGGGTTACTGGCGGATTCCTTGCAGAGAGAGAGTAGCGCAGGCGTTGCATCCGAAGCTGCAGGTGTTGGTCGTGCCCTTTGGTGAGCCCAGTCCTGACCCCAATCCTGAGGGGTATCCTGTCCTGACTGTCCGTGAGCTGTACCTGCTCGCCTACTGGCATCTTAAGTCCTTGAGGGTCCTTGTCCTCGTCCTTCCCAAAGCTGACCCGTGGCCAGGGTTGGTCCTCATTCCTGTCTTAGGTAAATATATTGTGGGTGTTCGTCTATCTATTCTCCTTCCTCCTACTCTTTTAATAAAGCCTCTATGCCCATGATATTCTCTTGGTCATCTCCAATGTCGTATAAGTAAATTGTTTATTAGCTATGTTCCATTTTTCCCCTTCCTGTAGGGTATATTGAAACTGTTTTACTTAACTAGTGTGATCTAAATTTTACTTATGTCGAGGATCAAAGCTTAGTTTAGCAGTTAGGTTAGGATCAGGTTTTGAATCACTTGTAGTACTTTAGCAATTCCCTGACTGATGTGTTTTAAACTCACCTACCCTAGTATAAGCCTGAAACTGAATAGCATGTTCCCTGTTACCCTTATCCAGTAGTATTTTCTACTTGCATTCAATGGTGCTTGCCCTCATTCATAGCTACATCATAGTTGTAATCCTGATTATTGATGTTTTGATTTGTATTAGTCTTATCTTCTTGTCATTCTGAATTTTCACTTACTATATAAAACCTTTAAAACCCTCCAGGTGTCTGTGGTCATTATGAAGATATAAAAGTTTTATTAGATATATAAAGTATTTTTGATTATCTTATCTCTTGTCCACTGCTAGCTCCTGATCCGTCAGGAGAATATGTGCTTGTGGTAAGTCAAGTACACAGGTAATAGTGTTAAGGAAAACACATAGAATTACTGATGGTGGTGTGTAAACTCGCCCGATTCACAAAATACTGTCATAAACACGTCATGGGCCCAAGTGCGTGAATTCTGGTAAATCTAAGGGTCGGGCGACCTGCGCGCTCTATCAGAGGCACATGGGAGCTTCCCTGGAGGACAGATGCAAATACATCAACATAATTTAACAAATCATCATGAACATTTTCTCCACTGGTAAAGTGCCCAAGAATGCTAAGGAGGGAGGAAAAAGGCGGTTCCCAAGTGTAACGTTTCCGCTGTTAAAGTTGGAAAAAATGACACCAGTTACATTGGAAAAAATAAAAGGATTGGATGCTTCGGGGATTTTGTATAGTGGGTCGTTCAATGCCTATAAATGTGCTTGCTTGAACTTCCTCTTCAATGTCATAGACAACCGGAGTGATCTGCTATGATATCTCAGAAATCCTTGATGAAAACATTTCGCTGCTTATTTACAAGCCCCTTGCGCCACTTTTGCGTCATTTTTAACATGGGAAACATGACACAAGAGTGGCGCAAGGGGCTTGCAAATCTGGCCCTCCCTTTTTAGGTCTCGGCTAGACAGCGCATGTGGGCTTACAGGCTGCCCATACCCTCCCATTGGTAATCTTCAGCGAAGATCCCATTTTCTTTTATCCCATTTGCTATTTTGTTTTCAAGTACTCCACAAGAGTACTTGTGTTTTCTGGCTGTTTCCGTGTACTCATACACACATACCACTAAAATACATGCGCATGTACAGAAACTAATGCATCTCTTAAAAAGTTGTTGAAACACAAACCGCACTTGTTTATGTTTTTTTAACAATATGATGGTATTGGAGCACTCGCTCTCTCCACCGTCTTGCCATAACGCGAACACGTGCCGATGGTATTGGAGTGATTTTAATGCTCACCAATTACATTCCACATTGACAGATTCATTTTTGTCACTGATTTTGCTTCAGTTAAGGTACTTTTTTTTACCATTTCATTGTTGCTTCCTCCCGCCCTCTGCTGCTTGCCCATCTCACCCATCCCCTCCTGCTTCCCTGCTTGACCCGTCCCCCCACTACCTCCCTTGTTGCTGCTGCTTTTATTTATTTTTGTACGATCTGATGGTATTGGAGCGCTCGTTACGTACTCTGTCTTGCCATAGTCTCCCTTGTACACATACCACTAAAATGCATGCACGCGTACATAAACAAATGCATTTCTAAAAAAGTTGTTAAAACTGGAACAGAGTGTTGTCATTTTTTCTTTTGCATAATCCAATGGTATTGGAGGGCTTATTCCTTCCTCCATGTTGCCATGGTGCTAACACCATCCAATGGTGTTGAAGCACTTTAAGTGCTCACCAGTTACATCCATAATAACACATTCATTGTCATATGCAGGGCGAAGCATAAGTGATTTATCCAGAATCACAATCTGTTCAGCTGCCCCCGAGATTCAAACCTGGTTCCCCATTTCCCCTATTGGCCTCTCTTGCCATTATGCCCATCCCCTATTCACTTCAAAGCTCCTCAACTGTTTCTCACTAGCACTTTCACCTTTGTTCAGCACACCTTGTCAACTTTGAACAAGCACTGGCAAATCCAATACATCTGGACAATGCCGGAGCTATCGGCCTTGTCAATGTGAATGTCTTTTAGCCATGTTGTCTAGCAGCACATCTGCTTTTCAGCATGGCTGTAAGTCACTGAAAAAAGTGCTATGATGCTGCAGGCGCAGACCACGTCATAGCGCATTTTTGTGTTATGAGTGGCAGGACAATGAATAAACTTAACATGGGGGGGAGAACAGAGCGTTGTCAGCTCAAGATCTTGTGATTCTCGGATTTCAGTGACTTTCAGCCATGCTGAGCAGCAGATGTGCTGCTAGACAACATGCCTAAATGACATTCACAAGGCCAATAGCTTGCCATTTTCGAGACCTATTGGCATTGCCAGTGCTTGTTGGTAACTACCCATCAATAATTGTATGCTGTGTATGGCCATACCGTGAGTCCACCTCCCAAGCCGAACTCATGGACCAGCTATGGACTAAATATATAAAAGTACTTTCCATCCAGCTCCACCTCCCTCAGTAGCACCTCTAACTTTCCACTCATGTATGCATTGTATTTTACTGTAGTATTTAAATAGCGTTCCATTCCCCTGTGTCTGGCACTGAAGCACATTTTTAGACGGGGAGTCTGTGGTTGGCAATGTTGTATATGTTGTGGTCCTGTGGTGGAAGTGTTATGATAGTGCGAGTGAGTGATCAGGAACGTGCTCTTATAGTCTTGGGGATCAGCGCCTAGCAGTGGGATAGAGGAGGAGGTGTTAAATAAGCGTGCATTTTATAATTATACTTAGGCCTAAAACATTTAGGCAGTTATGTAGCACCAGCCCAGCCAGAGGGGCATTATAATGCTACCCTAGAAAACAAGCATCGGCAAAGCCAATAGGCCATAACTTTTGCCTTCGTCACTGCATACCTATTATTAGATTTTCCAATGCTGTTTAGAACCTTCAAAAATGTGGGAAAAAGGTTAGTCTGGAAAACACTGGTAAACCAAAACAACAGGTATTGTCAATGCCAATAGTTATGGCTTCAAATGAATGCTGTATGGCATTGTGAATAATTACCTGGCAATAGCATGAGAATGAACATGTATTTGTGTGGAAGCAAAGAACTGTAGAATAGTATTGGCGTAGATTAAAAGGTCACCTGAGTTGATCTGTCAAGTCAGACCCAAAATTCCATGTATGTTAATGACTGCCCTCCTCTCATCTGTGCTGCCGACAGAGTAAGATCAACATCATAAACTATCTTATCTAAGACATTTTAACAGCATTACAATCTCATGTGTGTGCCCCAGAAATTCACATTCAGCCAGCTGTATAAACAAAATGATCACAGCTGCATGGAGGTCAAGCTCTTTTTTGTGGAAGAACACAACTTCTGCCCAATCAAAACATGTATTCCTGGCCCAATCAAAACATGTAATCCTGGCTCCCAACATATAGACGTAGCCAAAGCTCTTCTCTAGTGATGGTCACATAATTGTCTAGCAACAGCTGCGCTGTCAAGCTAGACCATAAAAAGCACAATGATGTGTTCACATTCATGTGTCACCAGCCTAGAGTGGCCCAGTTTGGTGTCATGTACGTGGGCTATTACGTATCACAGCCACCATTTTCTTTAATTTACCATTGCAATATTGAAGATGCCCATCTTGCAGCAGTACATTAAATAAGGAATGGGAAAGTGTCTTTTAAGATGAAATATGCCTGCACACGCATTACCACCCCTGCAGGCACCATTTTGTTTTTGTATTTACCAACTCAAAATGGCGGACACCACTTGTAGCGGTACAAAAAATACATTTTCAATTGTATTAAAGCACATTTCCATATGGGGAGCTGCTCAACAGCAAATGGGAGATACCAGGCCCTCCAAAAAATGTAAATGAATATATAAAACAGATACATAAAATAAATAAATATTGAAAGGTTCGCAAGTGGTGCGTGAGAAACAGAGGAGCGGGTGGTGAAAGCTACAGGGAGTGGGCGGGAAGAATGAAATAGAATTTAAAAAAATAAAGCCGTGGGTTAGAAGGTTTAAAGAAGGACGGGAAAAGCATCACGCGAGGGAGAGAGCAACAGGGAAGATTAAGGGGGGGTTGGGATGATCAAGATGGAGAAACTAATGAGACCAGCACAAGAGGGACAGAGTAACGCAGGGTGGTTATTTGGGAGGGGAGAGAAGCCCACAAGATGGAGGAGATAGTGAAAATGCATGCACTCTCATGGAGTGGTTAAAGAGAAAGAAAAAAGTAGTCCCTTAAAATTGAGCACTGAAAGGATACAAGTAACCTACTTAAAAGACCAATACAAGGGCAATGTTTCAAGGGAGGGATAAACACACAAAGAGGAAAACAAGTAATTGAATAAGAAGCAAGCAAAGGAGAGTGATAATAAAGCCAACCAATGATCCACAATGGACGGGCTCCAAGACCACTGTACGTTTTTGGCATGATTCATGAAAGGCTTTCATCTACAGACAGCTAAAAGCTATATGTCTGGTCTACATGCCAATTCCCTCAATGTATGCAGTGGAAGCACATAAGTCATTCAGTCAAAAGAATAGTAAAAAAATCTATGCTCCAGGGGAGGGACAGACACAAGAAGACAAAGGAAAGACATAAATGAGACTGACAATAAACCAACTAATACCAGTACCCAGCTGACCCACAGCTCGCTGTAAGTACTGGTATTGTCCACAATAGGTCTTCAACATGAGGTGGCTAAATGCTGTCTGTAGGCGAGGCATAAAAGGCGGGGCGAGGCGAGGCAATCACAAAAGGCCCTGTTATCCACATGACAAGAAGCACAAGGCATAGAAGTTGTTAGATTAGTGGAATGATGCCAAATGGGCCAGCCTAGGAGTTGATGAAATGACCAGTAGCCAACTACCCTTTTTAAGGATGGAATACGGACTACTGCTTTGCAAATACACCTCATGACGAGGAACGAAGTGGACGAAAAATCCAACTTGGCAAACTGAGCATAAAGTATTTATTTTTATTTATTTATTGCTATTTTTAAAGCGCGCAAATACCCATACGGGTGTCTCGGCGCTAGTGATGAGAGAACTCCTTGCTCTTTGAGGGTAGTTAGACAGAGGAGAAAAGCCATGTCTTGCGGCTCTTTCGGAATTTGATGAGGGTGGGGGCAGTTTTGATATGCAGTGGGAGGGTATTCCATAATTTGGCAGTAGCTGTAGTAAAGCACCTGTCTCCCCAAGTGGCTTTTTTTGTCCGAGGGACAGACAGCATGCAAGTAGTAGAGGATCGAAGTGTTCTGCGATGCTCTAGAGGATGGAGAGCTATTTTTAGGAACTTAGGCCCTGGGTAATTAAGGGTCTTGTAAGCTATACAAAGAGCCTTGAATTTTATTCGGTTCCTAATTGGGAGCCAGTGGAGCTCTTTGATGCGGTGGGATACTGAAGTACATAGGGCCTCATCTACAAGAAAATGACACAACGCGGCGCCGCAAGCCATTTAGCTATGCTGTGCTGCGTCATATTCAAAGCACAGGAATGCGTTGTATTAACAACAATACGATGCATCCCTGTGCTTTTGCCTGCGCTGGTGCACAATTGGCAGCAATAGCAGAACGAAACTTTAGTGGGCTCCGCCTGCAGAGTACATGGCGCCCCGCACTGCGGGGGCCTTTGTTGCGCCCCTGATTGGCCGCCATGCTCCAGTGCAGGCACCCTTGAGTAATTTTTCAAGAGTACCAGCGCTGCGGGATGATTGTTTTTGTTTTCCTCTTTCTATGTGTGCTGCAGAATGCAGGAAAAAACGATGAGAAATAAAAGGGTGTTGGGTCGAAACAATCACAGCAACACCCATGGGACGCCCCTTTCACGCAGAGGACTGCAGGAAAGGGGCCCATATTTACGAGGCCATGAAAAGTCACAAAGGGTGGCTTTACGTGGCCTTGTCAATATGGGGAAATCCATAGTGCCCCCAGTGCATCTAAAAAAGTGATGCACCAGCGGAATAATGGACTTGTAACTAAGCCCCATAATCTTGAAAATGTCCAGATTTGATCTACAACTGCTTGACCAAAAGAGTCCACAATTCGGGTCAGGAGTTCGCGTCCCAAACCCCAAGCATGCTCCCCAGGAGTCTCAAAGCAGATGAGCACTCGTTGGGCGAGCCTCAGCTAGGCCGCTTCGGGGGGGTATCTTAACACCAGGTGTGTGGGAAGGCAAGATAAACTGGCAGATCCAAGAGCTGATGTCAGTCGTCACGCTTGCGACTTAAAAGTAGTAAATAAAGGTGTATTTCCTCCAAAGCAGAGCAAGAAGCTTCAAGCCCCGATGGCCCTGCAATGCCATACCAGAATAGGCGCCATGTAAGGTGTTCTTCGTGAGAGTACAGATACCCAGGAGGATGGATGAGTGGGTAACACGCTCGCCTTAAGATATGCAATGATCTTCAGGTCATGAGTCCGAAGCTTCAAACCTGGCAAGGCCTAATCCCCTGGAGTGGTCGGCAAACTGAGCACCAATAAGTTAATAGTCGCACCTGTTATTTATAGTGGCAGAAGCGCAATATTTTATTATAATTGCATTTATATAGCGCTTACTACCCCTGACAATGTGTCAAATCTCTTTTTTGGCAAGTAGCACGCTACTCCGGAACCCATAAATGATTAGTGGTGAATTAGTATAGTGAAATATGAAAGTAATTTGAGTGGTGGATATGAGGCACTCTATATTGAAAGTTAATTATTAAAATGCATAAACACTTCCACGTGAACATTTTCGCATGAGAAATTGTAATAGGTTAAAAAGTAACTCTCTTCTCCTGCTTACCCCTTCACACACACACACACACACACCGTGGAAACAATGTCAAGAGTACATCTGTAATCCAATACCTTCTGTGAAACAGCGCATTACTTTACTTTTCGACAAGCAATCCTGGTGTTACAACTTCTAAACTGCTTTTCCATTGCCTGTAGAAGCAAGGTAAACATTAATCTGTATTTCCTTTTGACTCTGAATCCGTTAATCTGAAACTGGTAACTGTTAGAGTCCGGAAATCTGTAAAATATGACTTTTTTTTCAGTTTAATAACATTTTTTATTTTGTTTAAAATAAAGTTCAAATACAAAAAACAATAGATAAGTACATGAGAACCAAGTGAAGCACATGTGTGGCAGTAAATATGACTTTTTAACCACAAGAGCATTAATCCAGCTCGGTCGGAGTCAGGCAGGTAGGACCCCCGAAAGCCCAGTGTGTCCCTAGCAGGACGGTAAGACTGGAGCTAAATCAGACAGTTTTTTTTTTAGGGGAGACCTCTTGAAAAAAAGCCCTGAAGACCGAAGCAGAAAGTAACACTCCTTTAGAGCTCCTGGTGAATTGCCAGGCGCCTGGCACCTGTGCTTGGTCTCTGCTTGTTTAGGGTTCGAGAAAACAAAAACACAGATTGGCACAAAGTAGCCAAAGCCCCTCTCCATCTGCCTGTGACCAGTTCCGTCAGCCCAGCCTTTGTTTCCACATCAAGTTAACCTTGAGGTGTACGACGGGCTGCCGGCCCGGCCCTCCTGGCGAGCCTGTCAGCGGCCCTATAAAAGTCGCCATGGCGTCGTCACGGGCCTAGAGTCGGGCGTCGCTGCTGTCGGCGAAAGCGCGAAGGAAGGAGGAGAAGACGCCCACCAGCCAGCGATGCCACCCGGCAACATGTGCATGAAGTATTCCTTGCAAGAATGCCCAGGTAGGAACGCGCGTGACAGGGTCACTAACCCGCAATAAAACCTTCCATAACAGTTCGTGAGCTGCGTCAGAAACGATTTTATGCGTGGTGCAAGGATTTATCATATTGTAAATGTATTTATATAGCGCCTTCCAAACACATAAAGCGCTTTTCCATTGAGGAGTAGCTATTCCCCAAATATCGTTTGCATTACATTTCGTAAACCCTAAATAGGAATGCATAGCCCAGAATGGAACAGCGTGAATAGAGCTGTGTAAACAGCTCTTTGAGGTGGCTTAGAGCAGGCGATTATGCTCCAGCGAGCTCTCTGGCATTAGAGAAAGGACTTACTTGTGAAATAAGAGAAAGTTCTGATCTGTAGGAAAGATGAAAATAAATCTCACCCCACAGGTTGGTGTGTCTGAAAGGCTAGTAGTGCTGGTGAAGTCCAATTGTGTCTGCATGAAATGTGACTGACTCTACCCCGGCCCTACTGGCCACTATGAGGCCCTTCCCTGACCATCGTTCTCATAGCGTCACCATGGCCTGTTTTCCATCTTTGATTCACAGGAGTAACTTTAAGAAGTTGTGCTTCACAAAAATATTGGTAAATCCATGGACCTGCCTTTGTAATGAGTTTGTAATGGATAAGAATGCAGTCATAACTTGAGAGCAAAGCCAGAGGAGGGGGTTTCCATAGGAAATTCAAACCGCAAGTGGATTAGAGATTTATGTATCTAGGGATGGACGACATCTGAATGATCATTTTTTAACCAGCAATTTATTAAATTATATCTCATTCACAACCAGCACTTTTATGCACTTTGTCACCCTAGCACTTGTGCCGTTTTGTTTCTTTATTATTTGTGACAGCCTCTTAGTGTCATTTATACACTACAAAATGTAAAAAGAAAAAAAGTGATTCTTTCCTTTAATGTAATCTTTTGATTTAATCATGATTGCTTTTTTTCTTTCTTTTCTTTTTCTCCATTAACTGCTTTGACACACATGTTTGAATAATTGTTCATTTTCACTAATGATGTGTTTTAGTCAGTAAGAAAGCAAGCAATTCTGTAACCGACAGAACCGACATTGCTACTTAACCTCTGAGTTAGTGCACCGCCCTAGAGCCAACCCTGAGTGTCAGTTTTGACTGCCATAAAGTAGTGTAGAGGGATAGCCTTTTCGACGCTGATGACGGAACCGCTCCGTCATCAGCCGCGGTAGCGCTGTGCTGATGACGGAGCGGTTCTGTCATGGCCCGCTCGCCGTGCCTGCGCGGCGCGGATTCCGCGCCTGCGCTGGGCGTTCCATTGAGCGGGCGGGGCCATGACGGAACCGCTCCGTCATGAGCATAGCTCAACCGAGGCTGGTGACGGAGCGGTTCCGTCACCAGCATGGGCACGTCGCGCGACCTCCCAGCCCCCTTAGCGCTGCGACGAAATAGCCGCCGCTGCGAAGGTGTTAATATGTCTCCTGCAATGAACAGATATGTATTTTATGTGGACCCAGGATTGGGGCAACAAGCCTTGGCAAATTCAGGGCCACGTGGTTGACCTAAAATGGCGTCTTGAGTGGACCAGGAGGGTCCGGGGTGCTCCTCTCTCAGAAGGGAGCAAAGGCCAGTCTGGAGCAACCAGACCAGCAGCGTTGGTTGTCGGGCGTCGTCGAGAAGGCCACAAGCCAGCGGCTAGTAGCCAGACAACGTGCTGAGCAGCAAAGAGCAGAAGGGCCCCATGCAGATCGTGAGATGCAGGGAGGCTGAACTTCGGTGCTGGAGCTGCTCAGGGTCGGGGCTTCTCGGACCCCAGAGCACTCACCAGAGGATCCCTCGGCGGTCGTGCTGGTTAAGAAATCGTGCAGGTTTTGAAGATGGCCGGTCCCTCGAGGTCTCGTCGCACCCACGGATCTCAGCTGTGCTGACGATGTGGGTAGAGGTAAGAGGTGCCAGGGAAGCCGGTTCTCGTCGAGCTGGGCAGTCGGATTCCTGAGGAAGGACGTGCAGCAAACCGCAGAGTTCTTAGATGGTGCCTGCGGATGCAGGGTGACTACTCCTTATAACTAAATAACAAACAATGTGCAACAATGGGTCAACGCAAGAGTGCAGCAAACTATGTGACTATGTGTAGAAAAGGGGCACAATTCCTGAATCCCAAGTATCCTTGGTGAAAAAGTGTTCCCATCAGATACCCGTCCTGTACCGCCCTACATCACTTGGGATCCTTCACCCGAAGGAAGTGGAACGAACCACTTAGGATTAGGTAGAGTGTAGCCTAATCAGAGTTTGAAGGAATGTGAAGTGTGTGGGTTTGAACTTAGTAAAGGTATCAGGGGGTACAAAGAATTAACATAAAGCAGTGCTTAAAGTGCTCAATGTGGCAACTAGGAGTGGAAGAGTTAATATTGGGTTGTGGGAGTGGAAAATAGAGTTTAATAAAGTCCTACCCACACCCAAGGTTAAAAAACAGTGCAAGTAGTGGTAACAAATAACTACTCAGATTGTAACTAGGTCGACATGTTTCTGCAGTGAGTTGGTTCAGGGGATACCAGTCTGCTTCATCAGGACCTTCTTATTATTAAAGTGCAACTGCTGTTATCAAAAATTATAAGTGTGTAAAAAAAGAATCATATCACCTCCAAGCGCCAGTGGATATGGGTGAGTGAAATAACTAGATTCAAGCCCAGGATGTATGCACCTGGCCCATACATTTGATTGAAATTACAAATACTGACCATGAACTGCTTGGCATACAAATACTTCACGAGCATATCTCTGTGTTTCGCAGCAATCTTTAATAACTGTGTGTGTTTTTCTCTATGTGTGTTTGTCTATTGCCTATTTGTTTGGACCATATCCACTGGCGCTTGCAGGTGATATGATTCTTTTTTTACACACTTATAATTTTTGATAACAGCAGTTGCACTTTAATAATAAGAAGGTCATGATGAAGCAGACTGGTATCCCCTGAACCAACTCACTGCAGAAACATGTCGACCTAGTTACAATCTGAGTAGTTATTTGTTACCACTACTTGCACTGTTTTTTAACCTTGGGTGTGGGTAGGACTTTATTAAACTCTATTTTCCACTCCCACAACCCACTATTAACTCTTCCACTCCTAGTTGCCACATTGAGCACTTTATGCACTGCTTTATGTTAATTCTTTGTACCCCCTGATACCTTTACTAAGTTCAAACCCACACACTTCACATTCCTTCAAACTCTGATTAGGCTACACTCTACCTAATCCTAAGTGGTTCGTTCCACTTCCTTCGGGTGAAGGATCCCAAGTGATGTAGGGCGGTACAGGACGGGTATCTGATGGGAACACTTTTTCACCAAGGATACTTGGGATTCAGGAATTGTGCCCCTTTTCTACACATAGTCACATAGTTTGCTGCACTCTTGCGTTGACCCATTGTTGCACATTGTTTGTTATTTAGTTATAGGGACTGCAACAATGCAAGGTCATTAAATATTTTCCCACCCTTGCCCCCCTTATTGTATTATTGACTACTCCTTAGCCACAAGGGAGAAATCTTGAGAAGAGTCGAGAGTTCCTTTCGTAGAAAGTATTCTTGATTCAAAGATGATCTAATTTGGAAGGGTCCCCGCTCCTGCCTTTATCCTAAAGAAAGGGGTGGGTACGCGACTAGGTCCTGCCCTAGGGGTGGGACCAGGAAGGGGGGTGGTTACACCCCTCTCCCATGCCGGACTTTCCCCAGGCCAGGGGCTGGGGTGCCCCTGGAACTGGTTCTAGCTGGCAGATGCGTAGTGAGCACCGGGGTGCCACTCCGCAGTCACCTTCCTGTAAAGCCCTGCCTACCCAGGATACACAAAACCCTGTCTGGGATGGTGCGAGCACCGCCTCGGACAGGAAACCCTTTGTCCAAGCTCTCCTTGCTGGAAGGACTCCCAGCAGCAGGAGGTCAGACTCGTGTCTGTGGTGGCAGCATCCATTTTGTGGAGCTGAGGCTTCAGTTAACTTTAACCGGGGTTCACAGTTACGTCCATGCCGTGTCCCTCTAGAAGGGTGGAATGCTAACCCCGTCGCCAGCATTGGTGAGGGGTCAGTATCCCGATTCGTATGACACCTTACTCGACATGTCTGGATAACGCGATACCGAAGTTAGCGATATGGTACGCGTTATCATGGAACAGCCATTGGGTCTTGGTTCCGCAAGCTGCAACCGGGCTCGGCTCGTGCCAGAGCCCAATTCACACGATTCCACGCACTCTGCCTTCAGGATTGTCAAGGCCTGCCATAGGAGTGACTGATAGGAATTCGGGTGTCCATTTTAGGGTTAGATATAGGTATACTATATCTAAAGCAAAGGGCGAGTACACCACCTTGCCCCAGCTGTCGTGCAGCCAGTTGTGTCAGATTTAGATGGCCATCCAGTGGTGGCATAGTACATGCTTCAGCCCCTGGTAGGCCCTGGGTACACCTATGCCCTGAGTTACAGGGTCTGATAAGGTGGCCCAGTACCAATAGGAAATGTACCTAAGGTACATGGAATCCATTTGAGAGAGAGAGCAGTTGGCCTGGGGTCCTGATTGGCAGGGTCCCAGGTCAACTAAGTCGGAAAACCAGCAAAACACCAGGCAAAAAGTCGGGGGTAACCATAGTCAGGTATCTACCTTCCTACACAACCCCCCCAAACGAAAGGAGATAAGGCTATCCTTGTCCAGGTAAGCCTATATTGCCTGAGTGGCCATATGAGATGGTGCATGCACTGGCATGGTTACCCCCTGTATCATGGTCCACTAAGCAACCCCTCACCCTAAGGGTATCTGAGGGTCTCCGCCATAGGGAATCACTACCTGTGGTGTGCTTTGGCAAAGTAAAAGGCTGGTGTGGGAATGGAGTACTGAAGTGAGACTCCACTACTGTTGGGCTCAACTTCCTCCAATCACTATCCACCATATGTGCCTTTCTTTCCAGTACTGAGTTGCTATGAGCTCTCAGGGTCAACCTCTGGCTACCTAAAGCTGGAAGCTGAGTCCCTCTGTTTGGCTTACTGGAGGGACAGGTCTGGTTTGGGGTTTTTAGGCCCCAGGTTTGGCTGTGCCCAGCAGTGTCCAGCTGTGGGAGTTCCCTAACTAAGTTTAAGGGGGATCCCTCAGGAGTGTGTTTTATTTTCACTTGGCTAGGACTACTAGCTTCAGTGATCCTAATCTGCTGATTGGGAAGTTCTTTTGGGCAGGGGGCCCTTTGGGGTCCACCACTGGCCTCCCTGACCTCTACAGCCCTGGGCTGACTGAGGCAGGGTAGAGAGGGGCAGGTTACCTGCTCCAGACTGGGTCCCACCTGGGAAGGTTCCACTGTCATCAGGGGCTCTGCCAGGCTAGGCCTGACTACCTCTGGGGCAGTTCCTTCACCAGGGGTAGAGTCAGTTCCCTGAGGAGGCTGGCTCTCACCTAGTGTCTGGGAGGGGGAAGACTTTTCTTCCTCCTCAATGCTCTCTGTCTGAGTGGAGTGATCCATAGTTTCAGGCTTCACAACACTGTTATCTGTCTGAGTTTGAGCTGTGGCCATCACAACTCCACCAACCTTTTCAGGAAGGGACTCAGTTTGGGTTTGGGCTGTGACCATCACAGCCTTGCCAACCTGTTCAGGAAAGGCATCTTTCTGGGATAGGGCTGTGACTGGCACAGCCCTCCTGACCTGTTCAGGGAGGACATCTTGGACTGGGGCTGTGGCTATCACTGCCCCACTAACCTTACCACGGAGGTTTACCATTTTAAAATGGGTTTCTTGCTCTACCTCAGCCCAGGCTGAGGTCTCTAAATCATTCCCCAGTAGGCAATCTACAGGTAAGTTTGGCGACACTGCCACTCTCTTGTGACCAGTGACACCTCCACAGCTGAGATTTACCACTGCTATGGGATGATCTCTCTGCACTCCATCAATGTTCACTACCTGGTATGTGGCACCAGGCATAAGTTGCCTTGAGGGGACTAGGCTCTCAGCCACCATGGTGATGCTAGCCCCTGTGTCTCGGTAGGCCTCAACTTTTGAACCATTGATGAGGGGCTCCTGTCTGTACCTGCCCAAAGTGTTGGGACAGGTTGTGAAGTTGGCAAACCCCATGCCAGTCTCACAGACAAGAGTATCTAAGTCAGGGGACCTGGTTAGGCCAGAGTCCCCAGGCACTCCCAAAGAAAATGCACCCAGATTCTTGGGGGCACTCCCACCACCTGGGGGATTACTACTAGTAGTAACAGGAGGCTGGGAAGCTTTATTTGGGGGTATGTTCTCCTTATTGTTGTTGGCCTTGGGACAACTGCTGTCAGTTTTGTAATGGCCCACCTGTTTGCAGGTGTGACAATAAGGTTTCTTTTGGGTTTTGGGAGAAGTTGGGGACCCACCCTTTTCAGAGGAATTTTGGGGCCCTGTGCTTTGATCAGAAGATTTACTCCCACCCTTCTCTTGAGGCTTGGTTTATTCCTTCTTTTGGTCACCACCCTGGTTCTTAGGCCTGACCCTGGTTCTGACCCATTTGTCTGCCCTCTTACCCAATTACGTGGAGAGGTCAGATCAGAGTCTACCAGGTGTTGGTGTAATAACTGGTTCTGACAATTACTTAAGATTTGCTCTCTCATAATTAGATTATACAATCCTTTAAAATCAGTAACCTTACTTCCCAGTAGCCAGCCTTCAAAAGCCTTAGTGGCACAATCAACAAAGTCAGACCAGTCCTGAGACTGAGTTTTCTGGGTATCCCTGAACAGCAACCTGTACTGCTCAGTGGTTAGGCCGAACCCATCAATCAGTGTGTTCTTCAGGACCTGGTAATCGTTAGCGTCCTCAGCTCTAGTAGTGAGGAGCTTATCTCTACCTTTACCTTCAAAGGAGAGCCACAAGATAGCTGCCCACTGACTCTGGGGGACGCACTGTACAGTGCAGGCCCTCTCCAAAGCAGTAATCCATTTGTGGATATCATCCCCTTGCTTAAAGGGGGCACTATCTTACTCAGGTGTCTAGTGTCTAAACTCCTGTTTTCCCGTGGGGGAATGCTGCCACCAGTGGGGTTTTTCCCACTCAATTCTTGCTCTCTAGCAAAGGCGAGTCTCTCTTTGGCCAGGGCAAGTTCTTCCCTTTCGATCCTCAGATTGACTTCCCGCACTTTAGCTTCGTACACTCTCCTCTGAGGGGATGTCATCCCTCTTTGAGAAGAGCCTCGAGAGCCATTGGTTCGAATGGATCTATTAGAGCCTCTCGACAGAGACCTAACTCGTCCATTCCCAATGTTAAGCTGGCCTGAGAGGGGCCCCAGGGGTCTCCTAGTACCATTCTCATGCCTGCTTAAGTTGTCCCTAGTTAGCTGGCTAACTACTACTGGACCTTTGTCTGCCTCGTCCTCAGATGGCTCCAGATCCTCATCCTCCTCTTCACCTTCTGCGGAGAGATGGATAAGGTCGGGGTCACCTAAGGTTCCCTCGAGGGGGGGCATATTCCCTTCTGGATGAGAAGGGTCTGTGTTACCAGCCCTCCTAGCATCATGAGTCTCCAAGAGACCAATCAGAAACGGAATGGTAGGGTTTGCACCCTGTTTTAGCTTCCGAGATGTACAGATTTGTCGCATCTCTTGGAAGCTAAGTGCAGCATATCTGGAAGTGACCTGTGGAAGGTCGACTGACACAAGGGGAGACTCAGTGTTTCCTCCTTTGTCTGACATGCTGCTTCTAGTGTGGTGTAAGTGATGCACCTACCTACACTATATGTTTACCTACCGATCCCTTGCTAAGAGTTGCAGCCAAGGTGTGCTAAGCCTTGAGGAGCTACAACAGCTGGTTCAGTAGAACTCAGAGTATTCTAAGCTAAGTTATATGTACCTGGAGTACTTATGCGATCTTTCACAAGATATTCTTAGGATACGCGTGGTAAAACAACAGCAAGCTCAAATCCCAACCGCTGCTCACCAATGTGAGAAGTTGGCCTGATATGCAGTGCTCACTATTCTAGTGATCACTATGCATCAGTCCAAACGACCCTTATGGTGATTGGTTGTAAGTCAACCTTAGACCAGCTATCCTAGTAGCGTGGATACGAGCAGTCTTCGGGCTAAACTCTAGAGGGCGTGTTAAGCCAGCTGTTATACCATCACATACCCCTTGAACACCAAGTGAAAGGACACCACACAAGTGTTATGAAAATAAACAGTGTATTTATTAGAATCACAACAGCCCTGTACTCTTTATGAGGACAGGGTACTAAGCACACAACAAAAACTCTTAGGAAAATACTTCAAGTGCACAATCTATACAAGTGCCCGAGGGCACGGAAAGTTTAGTGTTCTCGGGCGAACCTGGTAAGGTAAGTCGGAAGCGATAGGGACTCAGGACCCTTAGATAATGAGGCTATGCGGGCACCGAAATGCCGAAGTTACCTAGCCCAGGGGCTGCGGCTGCACAAGTCTTTACAGACGTCGGGAGTCTTCGCTGACGAACCAGGAGCTGGAAGGAAGGAGTTGCTGGCCGGCGACCAGTGGAGATAGTTCGTAGAGATCCAAGCCTGGATCAGAGATGGATGACACCTGAAAGCAGAGGGGACCAAGTTCGTAACTACTAGCCAGTAGTCAGAGGGTACCAGGAGGGCACCGGATGATCGTCACCTCGACTAGGTGAGTGGGCGACGCTAAGCTCTGCAGTCTCACGGACCAGGAAGCGTTGTCGGCGACCAGGATGGAGGTGCGAGCTGTCCCACGAAGGTTGATGCCGTCCGCGTCGCTGGGCCCAGGATTGGGGCAACAAGCCTTGGCAAATTCAGGGCCACGTGGTGGACCTAAAATGGCGTCTTGAGTGGACCAGGAGGTTCCGGGGTGCTCCTCTCTCAGAAGGGAGCAAAGGCCAGTCTGGAGCAACCAGACCAGCAGCGTTGGTTGTCGGGCGTCGTCGAGAAGGCCACAAGCCAGCGGCTAATAGCCAGACAACGTGCTGAGCAGCAAAGAGCAGAAGGGTCCCACGCAGATCGTGAGATGCAGGGAGGCTGAACTTCGGTGCTGGAGCTGCTCAGGGTCGGGGCTTCTCGGACCCCAGAGCACTCACCAGAGGATCCCTCGGCGGTCGTGCTGGTAAAGAAATCGTGCAGGTTTTGAAGATGGCTGGTCCCTCGAGGTCTCGTCGCACCCACGGATCTCAGCTGTGCTGACGATGTGGGTAGAGGTCAGAGGTGCAAAGGAAGCCGGTTCTCGTCGAGCTGGGCAGTCGGATTCCTGAGGAAGGACGTGCAGCAAACCGCAGAGTTCTTAGATGGTGCCTGCGGATGCAGGGTGACTACTCCTTAGCCACAAGGGAGAAATATTGAGAAGAGTCGAGAGTTCCTTTCGTAGAAAGTATTCTTGATTCAAAGATGATCTAATTTGGAAGGGTCCCCGCTCCTGCCTTTATCCTAAAGAAAGGGGTGGGTATGCGACTAGGTCCTGCCCTAGGGGTGGGACCAGGAAGGGGGGTAGTTACACCCCTCTCCCATGCCGGACTTTCCCCAGGCCAGGGGCTGGGGTGCCCCTGGAACTGGTTCTAGCCGGCAGATGCGTAGTGAGCACCGGGGTGCCACTCCGCAGTCACCTTCCTGTAAAGCCCTGCCTACCCAGGATACACAAAACCCTGTCTGGGATGGTGCGAGCACCGCCCCGGACAGGAAACCCTTTGTCCAAGCTCTCCTCGCTGGAAGGACTCCCAGCAGCAGGAGGTCAGACTCGTGTCTGTGGTGGCAGCATCCATTTTGTGGAGATGAGGCTTCAGTTAACTTTAACCGGGGTTCACAGTTACGTCCATGTCGTGTCCCTCTAGAAGGGTGGAATGCTAACCCCGTCGCCAGCATGGGTGAGGGGTCAGTATCCCGATTCGTATGACACCTTACTCGACATGTCTGGATAACGCGATACTGAAGTTAGCGATATGGTACGCATTATCATGGAACAGCCATTGGGTCTTGGTTCCGCAAGCTGCAACCGGGCTTGGTTCGTGCCAGAGCCCAATTCACACGATTCCACGCACTCTGCCTTCAGGATTGTCAAGGCCTGCCATAGGAGTGACTGATAGGAATTCGGGTGTCCATTTTAGGGTTAGATATAGGTATACTATATCTAAAGCAAAGGGCGAGTACACCACCTTGCCCCAGCTGTCGTGCAGCCAGTTGTGTCAGATTTAGATGGCCATCCAGGGGTGGCATAGTACATGCTTCAGCCCCTGGTAGGCCCTGGGTACACCTATGCCCTGAGTTACAGGGTCTGATAAGGTGGCCCAGTACCAATTGGAAATGTACCTAAGGTACATGGAATCCATTTTAGAGAGAGAGCAGTAGGCCTGGGGTCCTGATTGGCAGGGTCCCAGGTCAACTAAGTCGGAAAACCAGCAAAACACCAGGCAAAAAGTCGGGGGTAACCATAGTCAGGTATCTACCTTCCTACATTAGTGAGGGAATCCGAGGAGGAGGCCATATGGGGGGGGGAGCACCCAAAAAAGATCATAGCACAGAGCGCCACTAGCGCTAAAGCCTGTCCTGCTGCCACTAGACAAAACTCGATATCTCTCTAGCTAGAATATTAAACACAAGATTTACCATCAAATTTTTATTGCTGCCTAAAATCTAGACACACAAGGAACTCTGCAGCAGGTGCTTTTTAATCATATGTTATTGCTACATACAGTTCCCCTCCTGAGGTCAATGCCCTCCCCTTCCAGGTCATCGCCCAGTGCAGCCTCACCGGTCGCCTTGCCCTAAAGCTGGACCTGTTCCCACAGTGTGGGGTTAATTTGAACATTTTTTGCAGAGCTGGTATTGGTTTCCAATCCGGTCTTGAATAAGAGTCAAGATGCTCCTCTCATCTGGGTACCAACAGGCCTGACACTCAATACCCCAACCAGGAAGGGTTCCACAGCGGTATGTGCACAGCGCCTTGAGACCCCTTCGGGGGTGATTTGTGCGCTATATAAAAGCACTACATTTACATTTACATTGGAATAGAATGCTCTATTGTGATGAATGTACTGCCCTCAGACAGTCTCATACTCACAGCTGCCCTTTGGGCAGCGTATTCAGGGAAATGCATAGTGGCTGCTTCAAAGCCGCTCTGTGTTTTACAATGCAGGAGGCCACCCGCCTGCACTTTAAGGAGGAGACAGATCCTACTGCAGGCAAGTTCAGTGAGTGTCTGCACCCACCTGCGTGGGAATTTCTTGGGGGGTCCATGGGTCCCCTTTTTACTCCTCAGGAAGGCTGCCCTCAGGAGAAGCACAGACAGTGCACCCACTTTTTTTGCCACACTGCCTGCCCGCCTCCTAAAACCCTGTTTGCCTCTGTGCCCATGTCGATAATAGAGCACGGGTGCCGAGGCAAAGTGATTCTGTCATGGTAGCACAGGTGCTACATGCATGCCAGTGTTATCACTATTGCAGTAGGGGACGTACAAGTGTCTTTGCCTCCTACTATAATTCCATAGTGCCCTGGGGGTGCACAAAGTGGGCATGCAAAGTGGCACACACCCGCTGTCTCTGTGAATTGGGCCAATACTTTGTCTTATGGATATGTGATTGACTCAGGTTTATTTTTGACTTATGTTTTGCAATTGCAAGGATAACTTTGCTAACATAATGTCCGCTTCTTTCATGATTTCACAATGTGCCTGAGCTGTGGAAAGAAACTAGGGGGCATATTTACAAATAAATGTTGGTGCGCGGTGCTACGCCAAATTTGACATCGCCGTACTCTGACATTTTTTAAACGCAGGAATGTGCCTTATTCACAAGAATACGGCACACCCCTGTGTTTCCCGTAGCGAGCTCTGCTGCAAAAAAAAGCTGCCTATTGCCAGCGCAGGCACTCTGGCGCCATATTGCATGGGTGCTTGCACTACAGGGGCGATTGTTTATGTGCAGGAACACCTTCCTGCACATAAACAATCATTCATGGCGATTTGCTCTTTCTATGTGTATACATAGCAAGAGCAAATAATGCATAGTTAGAAAGAGCAAAAAATTAGGAGAAATTAATAATTTTCGACTTATTGCCATGCTAAGACCAGGTATTCCCTGCCATTTGTTTTTGGCGCTGCCTCAGCCTTGTAAATCTGGGGCAGCGTTGAAAAGCAATAGGCTCAGTAGAACGCCGACGGCAACACCCATTGCACATCCCAAAGGGGCATATTTACAAGTCGGCGTTAAGGCACGTTAAGTAAATATGGGAAATGGCACTACGCACCAGAGCATCCGAAAAAGTAACGCTCCAGTGGTGAATGGGGCCTGTAAATATGCCCCTATTCGTTTAGCATGACTGAGTATGCTATATTTTCAGTTTCTCTGAATCCGAAATGATCTTCTGCGGACATTTATCTATGAAATATTTCTAAAAAATAAACATTACTCATGAAATAAGTAAGACACATTCAACAAAAATGCTATATTGGTCCACAAATAGGTTTCTCAGTCTTAAAACATGGAAATAGAACATAATCCAAGAAGCCAAGACTAGATACTTGGATATTTTTAGAGCTATAGAATCTACAAGTGCAGCACCCATCATCACGCAGGGGCGCTTGGTACGTCACTGCGATGCCTCGCGCACACCCCAGATGGCGCAATGAGGACAAAGGCCTGGGGAGTATTGAGGCCAACGCAGGGCCTTGGACGCAGCGATCCGTCAGGCCCCTTCCCTCTGCACCTTCCATGGCTCTGTAATATTTATAGCCTCTTCTTAAGCAGCCAGAAATGTCCCAGTTCCGCTCCTCGGAAAAGAATATTCACAGTCCTCGCTGACTACGGATACCGAGGAAAGGCTTTAACGCGAGGCTGTGCTAAATTAGCAGAATTCTAACCCAGATAAGCAATTGGTATATTAAACATGCCTCGATATGAAAAAAAACAACATTCTGCGAGGCCCACTGAAGTCCAATACATGTTTAATGCAGATATATGGCTGGCATGCCACATTGTAAATGACAATTTTCACGCTTTACCATCTGAACTGTAGGTGCATCAAGTGCTAAATTACTAGAGTGCGGCTGGGAGAGGTCATATCTACCCAATATCCAGTTCTGAGGGGAACGAGGCAGAGATGTTCGCTGTCCCCGCTCCTGTTTGCGTTGGCCATGGAGTGTGATCGGGGCAGGTCTATCGAGGGCTCATGTTGAAGGGGGCGCCGCAGTATATTTCTCTGAATGCGGACGATTTGCTCCTTTTTCTGGAAAACACCGGGATAGCATTGCGGGCTGCGGAATCATTGCTTTTGCGATTCGGGTGAGTGTCAGGCCTTCAGGTAAATTGGAGTAAGACGTGTCTTTTCCCGGTCCGTACTGGATTGGGTGAGCCGTTGGAGGTAGGGGAGTTAAAGTGGGAGCCAACATGCTTCACCTATTTAGGGGTAAGAATTTATCATGAAAGTGCAGACTTGCTAGATGGGAACATAGGGAGATGTATAAGAGCTCTGAAGGGATGTATGGCGTTTTGGTCGACGCTCCCTTTGGCGGTGGTGGGGAGAGCAGCTCTACTCAAGATGGTGGCTGTGCCCAGATTGCTTTATTACTTCCGTACTCTACCAGTTTGGGTCCCGCCGCGGTTATTTAAGGAGTTGAGGTCCCTGATCGTGGGCCTTTTGTGGGGCACTGGGAGAAGGAGAGTAGCACTGACTACCCTGATGAGACCTAAGCAGGAGGGCGGGATGGCTGTGCCTGATTTTGAGCTTTATTATCTGGCTGCTCAGTTGCAGGTATTGACACAGGAGATTGCCGCGGAATTCAGGGGTCCAGAGGATGGGAGGGGACTCGGGATACAGCGTCACATTTTGTCCTATATAGTTATGCAGCAGAGGCTTGATGTAAGGGATCTCACTTTGGAGGAGCGCACGCTGCGGCAGTGCTGGGCTAGGAGTCAGCGCAGGGCAGGTGTTGTACACCCCTATGCGCCTGAGATTCCTTTGGGCATGCTGACGGCGCTTCCACATGGCGGGGACTGGTCTCCCCTCCTGGAATGGGAGGAGCTAGGAATCCAAATGGTGGGGGATTTGTACATGAACGGAGAGCTGATGCCGTTTCGGGCGCTACACGACACGTTTGGGCTCCCGGAAGGTAGCTTCCTGCTTCACGCGGCGGTAGCAACAGCGGTGAGGAAACATTGAGGTAGGGGGCAGGAGGAACCTGAGACCCTGATGGCTTGCCAATATGTTGTGATGGCAGCGGGGACGGTCAAAGCAATCACTTGCCTACATCTGAGGATGCTGAATGAAGGGTTGAGACCGTTGCTGGAATTGAAATCGAAATTGGAGGCGAGTATAGGCCGCCCTATCCCAGATTCGACGTGGGGCAATATTCTTAGGAGGGCATGGAAGGGATGTAGGAATGCACGGTTTCAGCAGGTACAGTTATTTATCTTGCATCGGGCTTATCCTGACTCCGGGGAAGATAAAAAATATTTCAATGCACAGACTGCAGCATGCCCCAGGTGCCGAGAGGAAGAGGTGGAATTGGAACACATGTTAAGGCATTGCTCGGTTTTGGGGAGCTATTAGGTGGAGGTAAGCACTCTTCTGACTGAAATCACAGATAGGCAACTGACCTATGACATGGCAACATGCTTACTACACTGGTTCACACACACAGCCAAAAATAAGATCACCAGCAAATGTATTGACTTGGGGCTGTTGCTAGCCAAGAGAGAGATAACTTGGCATTGGAAATCGAGGGACGGGCCGTCTGGCAGCCGCTGGCGAGCGGAGTTCTGTAAGTGGGCAAGCAGAGAAAGTGTTGTCAGGTTCCAGCAGACTAAGCGAGGGGTGGGAGATAAGGCAATGGAGATGGCGAGAGCATGGGAAGCACTGGTTCAAACTTTGTTGCAACAACAGCCAGGGTTTCTAGGTATTATGAAGAAGGGAATATACCCACACCACCACGATTGGGGGGAAGGGCATGTCTGGGGAGAATTGGGGAATAACTAAGGGGACGTGTTTGTGGTATATGAAGAATGTAAGAAATGTTTTCTTTGTATGATGAAAAATGACCAATAAAATATGTTTAAAAAAAAAAATCAAGTGCTAAATTAACTTCAATTTCACACTTTTATACATTTTCTATAAGGTAGTACCCTCTCCAATGAGTCACATAGTTTCAAATGGTCAACCAATCAGATTAGGCTAGTCCTTCTCCTATCAGAGAGCAGTCTGGTCTTGGTTAATTTCCCACAAGGCACTGCAGTACACCAACAGAGGAGAACAGGGAAAGAGTCAGCGAGAGGTTCTTTGCTGCATAAAGTATTCATCTTCCATCTTCACCAGGGGTTGAAGAGGCTGGCCTGAGACATCGATTGCTACACGTACAGATGAGATAGTTTCTGACTCTGCCTGGTGAGAGCAACCCTTGTCATTTTTGTTGCTCCCCTGCCCTTGTTGAGTGCGGTGGTCCAGCACCTCAATGTTAGCTGGGTTAAGAGTAAATTGTGGCCAGTGCTGGACCCGGTGTGGCCTTGTGCTTGCATGCCTGTGTTCACCTTTATACCCAGAGGGGGGTGTACCTCTCATGTCTCTGTTATAACACAGACACACACCATTTGAAACTCTGCCCCCTTTCTTTCTTCACAGGTATTTTGGTCGCTGTTGTCAAATTTCCTGCGTGTTACCTTTAGAGTTGCAAAACTAAACAAGATATAAAGTAAAGACTTGGATTCTCCATTTTCATACAGTGTATTTTTCAAGCTTTTTAACCATTAGCGAGAAAACCCTGCCATCATTGTATTCATGATGCTATACCGTACTGTACTCATCACGTCTTCTTGTTTCCGGTGTTTTAGAAGCATCAAGTAAAGTAATTAGTCAGCGGTTCTTGTTTCTTTGTTATGTTGTACTTACCATCTGCTTTACTCTATAACCAGTTTCTACATATTACATTCTCATTGGAAGATTATTAGTGTCATTATGTGATGACCACGTTACAGTAATATATTACAAATTATGTGATTTCTATTTTTTTATGAATATATGTAAAATTAATATATTTAATATTTAAGAGATTATTGAAAGGCCTATGTAACACACAGCATTTGCTGGACATTCATTCTTTATTGTGAGTGTGATCATTCTGTTGGGCTGTCACTAGACTCACCCCACACCATTTCCATTGAATTATTCCTGGTCTGCTCATCTGCATCTACGTGGAGAGTCAGCGGGGATTCAGTGAGGTCTATCTTCCATTGCATATGTTGCTTTTGGAGCACTAGTTGCACCCATCACTGTCCCATTTGGCGTGTTTGGTGTCCAAGGGCACTTCAGTGACTGATAATAAAAGAGCGGGTGCCTGGTAAGAGCGGGTACCTGGTAATTCTAGTTATCAGCTAGGCTAGATGGCTAAGCTAAAACCAGCACATGAACTACCCCTGCTGGTGGTCCAACCCAGGACCAGACTGGGGAACCAAAAGCAGAAGGCTCCCTCCGTTTCCATGTGCAATGTCTTTCTTTCCATCCATCCATATTCTTACTCTCTCTCTCTCTCTCTCTCTCTCTCTCTCTCTCTCTCTCTCTCTCTCTCTCTCTCTCTCTCTCTCTCTCTCTCCCTCTCTCTTTTCCCCCTCTCTCTCTCCCTCCCCTATCCTCTCTCCTCCCTTTTGATCGCTTTCTTTCCAGTGGCGGCTGGGAGGAGTGGGGGAAGATGGAGAGGTTGGAAATACATTTAAAGAAAACACTTACCTGCTGGTCACCGTTGCCAGTCACTGCCTCTCCTCCCAGGAACTGGAACAGCAGAGCACCCAGGCTTCCAGACTCCCCTAGCCAATCACTATGCTGCTGAAAGCAGCATTGTGATTGGTCTGAGCACTGATCCATGGCCTCAAAATCTAGGCATGTTCTCCACCCAGAATTTAATGCAGCATGGGTTGAAAACATGCAAAGTACCCGAGACGGCCGGCCAAACAGTCATGTGCACTTTAGGTGAAGCAGCAGCCACTCCTCCTCCCTGTGGGTCACGGGTGCCCAGCCCTGCCCACCATAACCTGGCAGCAATTGGAATACTAAACCTAAAATGATAATAACTTCCGCTATTATTTTAATTTTTTATTGCACTGCTTTAAAGCAGCTGGGTAATGCTACTCCGCCTTAGTGGAGGACCCGCCGCTGTTTCTTTCTACCTTTATCCTCCCTCCTTCTCCCTCTCTTGAAGCCTGCCCCTGCCTGTTTCAATGAGTTTTGGGGAGCTGGGGAAAATGACAGAAGCACCAAGAGCGACCAAGGGCTTTCAAAACCCGCCTTTAAGGGCTGCAGCCCACCAGGGAAATGCCCGGTGGAATAAAAGGCCTGTCTGGCCCTGGTCTCATCCTACGCTGAACATTGTGAAAAGGGCGTGTGTGCACAGCGTGAGAAGGGCACTGGAGAGAGCGTGCATCTGTGTGTGCCAAATTGCAGCGCACTGCTGCTCTTCACACAGAGGAAGCTATACCCCCAATAGCCTCCATTTTATTATGTTTACTGATGGTAAACTTTCAGTGATTTGCAACTGCAAGATCAGGTGCAAGCCTTTTTGTGGTTACTTTGGGAACCTGTTAGGTTGGAAGTGAAACCTTTTGGAGTGAGAAAGATAAGAGCACTGCCCAAGCAGCTGATTTAACCTAGGGAGAATAGAAACAAGATCAATTCAAGTTCCTGGCATCATGCCATCCATGTCTCAGATCCTGGCTTCCGTGAGCAAAAACTCCATACCACCAATCAAAAGCACTTCAATCTAGGCTGGGCCAATTTTAATTTCCTTCAATCTCACACTCCTGGGTGAATAGTGCTAAAATAGGTAACTCGCCATTAAAGACCTGGCTGTTCCCACTTTTATAACTTTTCATTATGTATCTTGAAGAGCATTTGATGCTGCATTTACACACCAGTTTTATGTCTTCGTTTATCCTTAACCAGCCTTCACTGTGATTTTTAATTCGTGTAGTTGCATTGCTTTATTAGGAAGGATATTATAGTGGTAATTCCAATTCTTATAAAAATATAAACATTCTAAAAACCTTACTGGTGATATTCAGTGCTGTGAAAAATGCTTTGTGAAAACTCAACTCAATCCTCCTGAGAACAGGTCGAATCAAATAGGATATATATGTGTTTTGTCCCTCACTTTTTGACCAAATGATCTTTATCAAGGCTACACAAGATATCGACAGTTGCGGTACGTCAAACGGAAAGTGTTATCTCCTACATATCAAATCTCCATAAAGAAGTACATGAACCAAGATTTCAAAACAAGCGTCAAACAGATAAATAATGATCACAAAATGTATACAGAGTCTATATTTATATTACCTTATAGATTATATAGTATATTATATTTACTCCTGCTCTTTCCCTACTCCCCTTCTATTCAGTTGCTAGTTTCTGTTGGTGGTTGTCAGTGGGCAGCACTGGCCTTTATTTTTCGACCACTGTCCACAACCTGCTGTGGAGGCAGTTCCAATGATCAATGACAAATGCAAATTTCTATTTCTGTACTTCAAAGTCAAAGTCAAAAAAGTTTATTTGTGCTGGTACTCAACAGAGGACCACAAATATTATCTACATGTTACATATTTAAAAGATATTCAATTTTCTCAATTCAAAGATAAAAACGATTTCAAAAATTTATACAGATTGTAACAGACGAATTCATTCGGAGGTTGTTTGCACAGACTTATAAGTTCTCTCACCGTCAAGATTCTACAGGAACGATATATAGGTTCTAGAAATCTAGTACGGGCTAAAATTACATTCTGATTCGGACATACAGATAAAACATGCTCCAAAGTCTGATCACCCCCTGCGCACAATGTACATAAAGGAGATCCTCCCGGAAACCATCTTGAGGTATATGAAAGTACGGGAAGGATGCCCAATCGAAGCATAGCAATTGTTCTCCTTGCACCATGAGTCAAGGTTAGCCCGATGTAGGACCGGCTTTGTTTGTATTCTAGTAGGTCAACAAAGGGTTTGTAGGTGGGTAATTTATTGCAGTGCCTAGAGTCCATTTCGTAGCTTAGTTTTGGGGTGAAGCATTTTAAAAACAGTTTTAGTTGTGCTGGTGACCAAGTAAGCAACACTTCAGTGCCAATATTTGCAATACGAAATGCTTCAGTCATGTTCTCTAGGAAGACTTGCTTTTTAGCGTCAGACGAAAAGGTTTCTTTTTTCAGCAGTGACCTTAATGTGTTCTCTTTTGCATGCAATAGATTGTAGGCCCACCTAATGATATTTGCAATTGCTACAGCATATGAGCTTGTGACTGATAATTCCAATCTCAGTGCTTGAACTGGTACTGCATCTGATAGTTTCATAATTTTTCTTAAAATCTTTCCCTGTTTGCGATCCGTGACAGCCCATTGTTTTATGGGTATATACTCCGTCGCGTAGGATAGTACAGGTGGTATTTTTGCTCTGTAGATGTTTATCAGTGAGGAAAAGTGTCGGTTCCCTGTTGCGCTATAGAGTCTCTGAAGGACCGCGGCGTGTATATCTGTTTTCCTTAGTAGATTATCTGCTTTGCGTTAGTTAGATTTTTAGAAAGGGTCCTGCCGAGGTAGGGATAGTCCTTAACTTCTTCTAATTTATCTCCTCCTAAATTCCAGAAATATCTTGCGCTTCGTTTCCTCCCCGAGAAAGCTAGCACTTTTGTTTTCTTGATGTTTGGGACTAAATAATTTTCTTTGGAGTAGTTATGCAGGATATCCAGAGATGTTTGTAGGCCAAAAGGGGTAAGGTCCAGCAACACGATGTCGTCAGCGTATAGCAGTGCATTTATTTTGTGATTTGCTATTTTTGGAGGTAGGTTGGAGCCCAATTGCAGGTAGTGACACAAGTCACTTAAGTAGAGGGAGAATAGGATTGGGGCTAAAAGGCACCCTTGCTTTAATCCATTTTCGGTTTTAATTTTTTTCGTATAACCTTTTTCTCCTCCCATTTGGACTTGGCACCAAGTGTTGGTGTGTAGGCTTACGATAGATTGAAGCAGCTGTTCCTGTATACCAAGCTTCCTCAATTTCTTCCACAGCGTTGGTCGGTCTACCCGGTCAAACGCTGTAGAATAATCTATGAAAGCAGCGTAAACAACCTGGCTTTTTTGGGTTACGTATTTGTCGAGAATGACCTGGATAACTGCGATATTGTCTGTTACCGAATGTTTAGGTCTGAACCCTGCTTGGAACATCGGAATCTGGCCTGACGAAAAAGCCCATTCTTTCAGACGGTGTAAAATTTCTGCTGCGAATACTTTGCTCAGGGCATCTATAAGTGCTATTTGGCGGTAATTGCTTGCATGGGTTTTACTTCCCTTTTTGTGGATGGGGATGATGATGCTTCCCTGCCATGATTTTGGAACTTGGCCAGTATCTAAAATATAATTAAAAAGGGGATATAGCAACTGACTCCATTCCTTCGGGGCAATTTGTAGTGCTTTGATTGGGATCTGGTCAGGGCCAGAAGCACCCGTAGTTCTTGCTTTGCGTATGTTTAGTTCAACCGATATTGCTGTCGTTTTATTTATTGGACTTTTGTCATTTCCTTTGTTATTAACCTCACTACTATCAGATGGGACAATTGAGTTTGGTTTATAAAGGTCTGTCAGGAAAATTTCCCAGTCGTTTGGAGGGACCGGTATTGGTTGTAAATTCTTTTTTGATCCAGTGAGTTTTCCTATTAGATACCAATATTTGCGCTGGTTGTTATTTTTCGCTGCAATCTGAATGTCGACCCAATTACGATCTTGTAGAGTTTTTTTATTTCTTTGATTCTCACGTCTCAGTTGATTTTTCAGTTTGTTTATTTCCTTTTTTGTGTATGGTGTGGGATTCATATATTGGGCGCGTATGTATTTATTTAATTTTTTCTTTACTTCAGAGTTCTTAGAAGTGCGCCTATTATTGTCTTTCTTCTTACTGGTACCTGCTGCGTCCTTTGCTGTCATATTTAAGATAAGAGTTCTAAAATCTTTTATAATAAATTCAAAGTTTTCAACAGGGTTTTCAGAGAATATTTTCGTTAAAATTTGAGAATGATCAATCAGTGAGGTGATTTTGTCAATGGTCGAAGAGTTCCAGAAAATAAGTCTTTTTTCACTGTTTATCACTATATTGCTTTTGTGGTAGATAATGTGACAGGCTGCAGAAGATTTAGGTAGCCAATCTGTTGTCAAATGCATTAGAGCGTGGTCACTTTCTTGGCAAAACTGGTTAAGCAAATGTGTGACAGTATCTAGCAGATCCGTACTACTGATTATGTAGTCTATAATAGATGGAGTCCCATTGCCCCGCCTGGTGTAGTTTGCTGGAATGTTCCCTTCCATGTTACCATTCACTATTACTCCATTAAGATTTGTCAATGTTGATAATAACAGATTCCCTCTTTTATCTGTAAGTATGCCCTCCGGGAATTGCGGGGTTGTGATACCCTTACCTTCTTCTAAGTGTTGTTTTGCCCAATTATTAATTACTAAGTTCGAGATTTTACTATTGAAGTCTCCGACAATTAGAAAGGATGAATGAGGATGGTTTTCTGTTATAGTCTCAATTTTTTCCATGATTTTTGAGAATATTGTATCATGCTTTTTACCCGGAGGAGCATATACGTTAAAGAGGAGAATTGTATTAGGGTGGGCCGTGCTGTGTTTTTTAGCAGAGATTTTAATGCACTGTAGATTTTCTAGGTTAGTTTCTAGTAGTTCCTGTGCCCAGAGAAATGTTTCACTCAGTAGAATGGCCAAACCGCCTTTAGCATGACCTCTATAAGTATTTGTTGCTGGAATTTCGTAAACATAATAATTTTTGCAAGTGATGGATTCAACTGCCCACGTTTCTTGTAAGAACAGGATATCCGGAAGACTTCCCATAGCTGTGGACAGTTTGTTCTTAATTCCACCTGCGATATTCCAGGAGGTTATTTTTATGCCGGTGCTAAACAGATTGTTGATGAGTGCTCTTGATTTTGTTACTATTCAGAGTCTCTGACACCCAGGCCCAGGATTTTATGTTGTTGTGATTGTCGGTTTTTTTTGGAGCTTGGTACCATACTGCCCGTTGACCTTTATTCACCAAAATTTTTAGTTTTTCTTACCCTACAGAGTGTAGATCGGAATATGTGATTTCTTGATCTTCTGTCACCTCGAAATTTCTTTGGAATTGTTTCCCTTGTGAATTAGAGAGTGCACGTATTTGAGCATTGTACCCGGTTATAACTTTACTGACCATTTGTTCCTTTCTTTCCATTACATCATAGCCGTGTTTGTGTAGTGTCTCCTTTTCCTTAAGTATAATCTCTGGAAGAACAGACGACCAGAATGTTACCCTTATTTCTATTTGATTGTCTTCCAAACCTGCCAGTTGTCAGTCAGGCTGTGTGTCAGATCAACCCTCCTTGAACTCCAGGTAACACTGAAGAAGCCCAGCTTAGAATAAGCAACAACAGGCAGACAAACGCCCGGGAGTGGCGGTGGGATAACATATGCCAGTTTCAGCTTCATCCTTAAAGTGCATTCTTTGCTCTTCTTGTAAATTGCTTTCCACAAGAAATCTGAGATTTTAATGAAATGTTTCCAACAAGATGACCTACTTGTTGACTAAATTTTGTTTTGTCACTGACTTAAATATTTTTGTCAAAGAAGATATTGAAAGGTTCGATCCTTTGTGTGAACTTGTAGCAATGAACCTGAGACCCTAAGCTAAGCCACAAATCACCCATTACATACCCCCACAGTCACAATGTACCACCTTGCAGACAAGAGTAATACCAGCATCCCCGCACTATATGCCAAAGGCAGAGGTCACGCCAGCAGAAGGGAATTGCTGATGGTGGAAGTGGGCATGGTCAGCAGTTGCAGAGCACTGCAGCCTCCTACACAAAACTATGAGCACAGGCACCTAGCTTATTGGGTCTGGTTTCACTGCACATCTGTAGCCTGACCATATGTGTTCAAGGAAAAAGAGATTTAAAAGGCACTACTGAGGTAGTGACTTTGGCTCTACCCACAAGCTGATCTATACACTCCCTACTGGATTTGATTGGGCGGAAGTTGTGTGCTTGTCCTGAAAATGAGTGCTTGTATTTCTCAGATTACACTCAATATGATAGGCCTTTTATTTGGTTAAGGTGACAAAGCAATGATCAAGGCTGCAGGCCTGATTGCTCACTGTGAAATGTTATGTCAGATGCCTTAGGTCTGATCTGCTTGTTATGTAAAGGCAGCAGGCCCTATGGAACTTCTTTCCAAAAATCCTATGAAGTGGTGTCCTTACTTTGTGAACAGTGACAAATACAATGAGAAACTCCATTTCCAAACACCATATGCAGGGGGATTTATAATTTGAACCCTATAACAAATGCAGTAGAAATGGATTTTAGGTGAACTTTCTGACAAATGCAACAGAAAACTGTTTTACATTTTGAACTTCATGACACACATCCTAGCAAGAGGCTTTACATTTTAAATCAGGTGCAACTCCTGCTCTAAGGCGGAGGAGCGTCCCCCCACTGCTCACTGAGCAGTTCAAGACAGAAAAATAAAATGATAATAACGCAACATAATTATCATTTTATTTTACCGTGCTGGCTCAGTTGGTTCGGGGCAGGGCTGTTCATCGCTGATGGAGGAGTGGTAGGCACTTTCTAAGTGTGCATGACAGTTTGGCCGACAGTCTTGGGCCGGCCAGTCATGTGCACTTTGCATGTTCTCCACCAGGCTGGATTGCACAGCTTGGGTGGAGAACGTGCACAGCCTCCCAGCCCCTGTCTGAGCTACGGCTCTCAGACCAATCATAACACTGCTGTCACACAGCGTCATGATTGGCTAGGGGATTCTGGGAGGCTGTGTGCTTCCTGCTGCTGGAGAAGAATATGGAGGAGAGGTGGTGGCCGGCCGGCCATACCAGGTAAGTGCAATTTTTTTATTTATTTCCCCCACCACTGCCTCCCTAGACCCTCCCCCCATCCCCCAACACCCCATCACTCCCGTTCGGTAGCAGCTGCTACTGTTTTGAATATTTGGCACATACAATTGAAGCGGATGTTACAATGTCAAATCTCTGATATAGCGATTGAATATGAAGGGGCGGGGTTCCCTTTTGTCTATGTACCCTGGAACCCTCAGTCAATGGACCATTTGTACCTGCTAGGAAGTGTAGAGGGGAGAAATAACTCATTACATCAGGCTCCAAACTTCAAAGAATCATGACTCCGAAGAATTACATACTCCAGGTTCTAGTTTAACAGGTTTATTACAAAGCCAAAAATAACTCGACATACAAATACCTCAAGATGAGGTTGTACAAGTACATCAGAACAAATACAAAGCCGAACTTGTGAGCAATATTAACTCTTTGAAGTATAAAAAGAATGACAAGTTCCAAAAACAGGACGCAGGCAATGATTGTTTGTAAGTAAATAGCATTAGTCTTACCCTACACTACTACTAACGTGACATCCCTACTTAACATTTTCCCCAAGTAAGTTTGGAAAAAGGTGTCAGCTACCAAGCCTAAGATGAGAGCGTCAGGCCTACAGAAATTGGCCAACATAAGAACATACACGTAGGCCTTATGAATCCACATGTGAATAACCATTTTTAAATCAACATGTTACGTGAACGCATCAAATACATGAATAATTATAAGTATCCTACACAAATTCTACACATTAAGATTTCAGTTACCATGCCTTTGTGTAGTCGCCAATATGGAGCACATTAAATCAACGCATTACATTTCAATAATTGAACTTCATTAGTCAGCTGTAAACACAACCGCCATGTTAATTTCTCCACATTACACAAAATATTTCTATTATTTCACCTTACATGTTATTACTTTTTACATTCTAATGATCAAATGTTAACACAACAAAAATAAAGGCAATTGCATCTCTTAAGGTAAAGACCAGATAGTCATGCTCATGTACATATTAGTATAAATAGGCTAACTTTATTGATTTTTTAAATGTGGTGACAAAGGTAGTAGGTGTCTCATGTTACATTTTGAACAACATGGCTAGACCCGGTAGACTTACCCATTTCGATGTTGAAAAGCCCCAGGTTTTCTATAGGGAACATCTAGGATTACTGCTGATTTTTATGACTAGGACCTATTTGTGTGCAAACTGTCACATGATACCTCCGGGATTAAGGGTAGAGGCTACATTGTCCTGGGTAGTTGCTTCCTGTGATATTTCGTAGGTACTTGATTTTCACCCTTGTTAATCTGCAAGGACCCGGAAGAAGGTTTCCAACTTGTAATACCACCCGAAAGCTTGAAAATACTTTTCATATTGATTATAGCATTTATTTGTGTGTGCATTAAAGGAGGTTTCCATTATAAAGAAAAATCACTGTCAGGACACTGATTAATTGAGCATTGATATTGTTTTAGTGAATCGATTTGAATTTTTTTATTGTTCCAATTACTAAAAATTGTTAACAAAAGAAAAAGGCTGGTTGGACAACACTCCGTCCAGACACTTTTTTGAACATAAATAAAACATGATCATTTCATTTAACAAAACTGTTAGTAATATAAAATACTTAATCATTTCTTTAAAACATTCTGGTGAATGCTAATTTAAGAAAAAAGGGGGACCGCAATTTTAATACTACAATTTGTCTCTAGTCTTTGACTGAGTCATTATGTAATAGTTCTTTCACCTTGTGGGCAAATTCCGCTAATCTTGCTAGTTCCATTGGATCACCAGCTTAAAGAGAACTTTCATGGCATCTAAACAGGTGCGTATCCCATATTTTAAAGACAAGGGTTTCAGTAAAGTCCGACGTGCTTAATTCAAACGGTGACATATACAGACCATGTGGGCCATGGATTCCTCATGCTGGTGACACAATCTGCAATTAGTGACAACCTCTAATGTTTTCCAACGGCTGTTGATGTCTTTTATCGGTAGTACCATCAATCTCACTGACAGAATTTGCTTGAAAATTGACTTATTCAAGGCAGAGTCAAGGTATGGCTGGCTCAGTTTATCGTGGAAGGAACTGGCTAATAGCCTGATGTTGCTGCTGGAGGCCTTTAGTTCCTTCAAGTCCTCTTCCTTGGATAGCAATCTAACTTGTTTCTTTAAAATGTTTTTTTAAGATTCCAGGTTGATAAATAAAATCCTGCCAGTTAGACAAGTCAAGGTGCAATTCGGTGCAAGCAGTTAGAAGGCTGTTGGCCCACGAGTTGTTACTTTTCACAAAGATTTCCTTCAAGATTTCCTTCATAGTGTTTGGGGGGGCTGCACAAACCCCTCGGTATTACCGAACGAACGAGGCCCGATGTTCATAGCGCTGTTTGTTTAGCCCAAATTCAAGGAGTACCAAGGTGTTCCGAGCATGGGCAGGTATATGAAAGATCTGTTTAAATGCCCGGCAATTGGCTCGTTCCATGATGTTAAGTGATGCCGTGGAAAATCTTAGTTGGCAGTATGTAATCGCGGGGAGTAACTTGGCTCTTATAACCTTTCTAATGGGTCCAGTTGTCGGACTACTTCGTTTGGAATCCAGTTTGCAGAGGGCATACATCACTGCCTTGGCTTTTGCTTCAATAGATGCAGTGTGTGCTGCAGACTTCCCACTGCTCATGATCCAAACCCCTAAGTAATTGTATTTAGTTGTTGTTTCTGTTTTCAGGTTACCCATTCTCCACTGTTTTTTTAGTTTGTTCGTATACTTCCCAAAAATTACTACCTTTGTTTTCCCTACATTTGCTCTTAGGTCATTTTCATTGTTATAGATGTTTAATGCATCCAGTATTCGTTGCCTACCTGTTTTGGTATGATCCATAAGCACCATGTCGTCTGCATACTGCAGTAAAAACAGTCTGGTAGACCCAATTTTCGGAGATAACAAATTGGCTTTCGAAATTGTTTTGCAGAGGTCTGCAGTGTAGAGGTTAAAAAGCAAGGGTGCCAGTACGCACCCTTGTTTTAGACCACGGTCTGTGTAGATTTTTTGGTCACTGAGTTCGTCGTTACTTTCACTTGTAACCAAGTTCCGGTGTAGAGAGCAGTGATTGCTTTCAACAGGGTAATCGGAATCCCCCAATCTTGTAATTTCCTCCACAGCAAATTCCTGTTGACGCCATTGAATATTGTTTTAGTGTGTTTTGAGATTCTAACCCAAAACACATACTGAGTGAACCTTAGAGTACTGTAATTACTTACTATTAGAGGTAAATGTTAAAAGGGACACTTGTTCCCCAGTATGCGGGTCTGGTTATGGAGGACCCAGGATACCAATGGTAAAAGACCCCCATTTGACACAACTGCGGCTATTAACTTCTTACTATCCTGGGATCTCACGAACAGGATTTCACCATTGAAATATGAAGTGAACTTTCTTACAAAAACAAGAGAGAGTTTTACATTGAGAAGTCCTTCACAAACACCATATGAAGGAACTCTAAATTGTGGGTCCACTGACAAATACTATAGGGTTGGGTTTTACGCAGTTACGGCTGCCGTGGGGGGGGGGGGGGGGACTGGTGGGTTGGGGGCAGGGGAATGAAAGAAAAAATAAATTAACTTACCTGTCACAGCAGCCACCGCCTCTCCTCCGTCCGCAGAACTGGAAGCACCTAGGCTCTCTTCCTCTTGCAGCCAATGACGACGCTGCATCAACAGCGTCGTGATTGGTCTGAGTGGCCAAACAGGCCAGGCCGCTCAGGCAGTGCCTGGGAGCCTGGGCATGTTCTCTTCCAGGATATGCAACACAGCCCAGTGGAGAACATGGCAAGTGTGCATGATGGTTTAGCTGGCCCAAAAGGGCCGTCCAAAACAGTCTTGCGCACTTAGGGAGTGCAAACCATTCCTCAATCTGCTCTGACGGTGGCGAGCTCAGCTCTGCCCTGTCCGACCTGGCTCCGAGTCCTGCAAAGAAAAATAAAAGGATAATATCTCTTGTTATTATAATTTTTTTAACTTTTTTTACATTGGTCGCTGAGCAGGGGGGCAACGCTTCTCCTCCTTAGCAGAGGAGCTGCTACTAGTTTGCATTATAAACCCTCAGTCATAAATAATGGGAAGATAATTTTTGGGTGAATTTCATGACAAACACCATAGTATGGGTCTTTATATTGTGAACCATTTGAAAAATACAGCAGTAAGGGGTTCAACTCTGTGAACTCTGTAACAAGTGAAATAGGGGGGGGGGTTACTACAGAGGTCCCTTTTAGACCAGGCCAGAGGAAGTGCTTGGTGTCCTGATGGAGAATTTTTGTTAATTGCAATGTATACTTTAGGACTGCCTAAATTGTTTGTTGGGTCTCTTTAGGCAGATACTACATAATCATGTTTATGTTCTTCTTAAAGCCAATAGGCTTGCTTTATTGAGTTTATTATGTGGTGACAAAGACAGTGGATCTCTCTTTTTACTTAATGAAAGACTTGAGAAAGCCTGTCGGCTTAAACTTGCTTATTGTAAAAGGTGTTATGTGTTCCAGTAGACCCACATAAGGGCATTGCTGATTTAGGTTGTATGACGAAATATTAAATCACTAAAATATTGTGGTGCAAAAATATTGTGATAAACACACTGATCACAAAAATATCGATTTTGCATGTTTATAATGTAAATCAAAAAATATCTAGGTCAAAAATATTATGATACAAAATATTAACAAAATAGTAAGTATAAATATTTAATTAATTTAATTTAAAATAAAAGTAAAATACATTTGAATACAATCATATTCAGCCTAAAAAATAACATATGAACATTAATTTATTAAATGAAATAATAAAAACACATACAACCTAAAAAAAGAATGTAATTAAAAAATGACTATTTTCAATTATAAATGACAATATATTATTACACATGAAAAATATTTCCTAAATAACAATACACAATAATTATCATTTACATTAAATAAAAAAACATGACAAAACATATAAATATTAATCTTTGTTTGAAATGAAAGCATATTTTACATGTATTTGATTGTTAAAAAAATATTTAAAAATATATAAGAAATCTAAATATTTTTTAAATATTACAAAAGTAATACATTTAAATAATGTTAAAAAACAAAACACAATAGAACATCAATTTAAACATCTATAATATTTTAAAAAACATGTGATTTACTTTAAACATGCTCAAAATATCTTTAAAATATACAAGATAAACAAATGTGAGACAAATAGACTCCAATCCAAATGTATTAAAAATTAACAAATAAGCAATACATATACATAATTTTTCTAAAATCTCACAAAACGGAAGAAAATTCATATGCTGGGAGGTTAAAAATGAACTATTCTAACACCAATCTAACAAACACTGGGTAACCTGCATAGACTGGGACATGATTAGGTTTTCATTGTTGGATACATTTGTAATTTTATGTTTAGTATTTAGTTGTGTGTGAATTAAAGTACTTTTTTCTTTTAAAAGTAAACACTGGACATTGATTAATTATGGGCTGTTGTGCACTTTTATGGAGTTATTTGAAGTTTATCTAAGCCCTTTGGTTGCTTTAATTTGTTCTTTTGGTTTTATTTTTTAACTATGCTGTTAATATGGAGTTCCTGATACAAGGTAGTAATAACTCTGTCTTTTCCCTGAAATTTCAGAAGTATCTTGCTTCAGTTACATATTTGTTAAAGAAAGCTTTTTGAAGGTGAATGCAGATAAAACAGAGGTGTTCTTTCTAGGGATTCATCTTTAGACCCAGACTTTGGATTGGTAGTCTCTGGACCTTGGCCCACTCCAAGCCCCTGCTACTATGACCTTAAATGTTGGTGTTACTAGCAACATTGATCTTACCTTCTCCCCAAAAGACAACCAGATTGCTAGTACAAGTTAGGTTGTGGATTCAGGCAGCAATCTCATCCTGTTAGGTTTATAGGGATGACGTCCCCTTGCCTTACCAAATACCTTACCTATTGCCTTTAGATTGTGCAAAATCCAGCTGCCACATATGATGCTTAATTTACCACAAAACACATCTGATAAATCTCAATTGGACTTCTCCCATAAGTATACAGTGAATAAAACTATTTTTTAATACACTTCACATGGTGCACAAGACACTTACTGGCACTTGCCCATAGAAGTTCAGCTCTTAGCTTTATCCCCACCATGCTCTCTCACATGCTTAATTTCTTTTCTCATGCACTCTTGGTTGTGTCCATGCTCCAGTGTGCCAGAGCATGCAGATCCCATCTTGGTACTTTTTCTTATTCACTGTACACCAGACTAAACAACTCTTTCCGTGTAAGTGCAGGGTGAATGAGGGCCTGTGAGAGTGTAGAGTGCAGCACATTAAAGCCAGACCTGTTACACCAGTGCCTGTTTACAAATTAAGCACTGCTTTCTGCTGTTCACAAGGCCAGCCACACTGCTCTCTTTGGTACATGTTATAACTTGACATCACAGGCCTCTGTCTTCTGGATGGATTTTACCAGCTGAGTGCAGCTTCTATCAGACACACTCACTCATTTCAAGCACACCGAGAACACATGCTATTTCATAAACAATGTCTACGGTGAAATTGCACCGAAGGCAAAATGTAGACAAGACAAAACAAAAAAAGAGCAGGCCACACTGCTTACAACCATACTACTTTAAATGTTTTAAATGCAGAAGCTCTGTATGAAAATGTTCATATGGCACATAAAGGCCCTAGAACTGCCTGCTCAATGATTGTTGGTAACAATTATTCCGGAAAATTGGTGTTGTATACAGGGTGTCATTCTTTAACTAATCTTGTTTGAAACATGTATACTTTTGAAGTGTTGTACTAACTAAACCTACACTGGCAAAGAGCCTCGTAGCTTGTAATGTTTATTCTTCCTTTCACCTTCCTTTTACATAGATCCAGTTTCCTGCCACTGTTTGACCTCAGACAGAAGCCGCCCGTTCCCCATCCATCCCACGTTCATCTTGGATAGCCGGAGTGGGCGAGGCCTTCTGATTTCTGGAAACTCCACGCTAAGATCTAGCCTGGTCCCCTCTCAAATGCTACATCATACTTCTCAGGCACTTCCAGAAGTCAAGACTTATCTGATCCTTTGCACTAAAACATCCAAGTTTCAAATTAGAGAGGGGACAATGCCAAAGAGTGCGCAAGCTCAGAAAATTGATGTGGAAAGAGGGATCACCACCAAACAGATGAACAACCGCGCTAAATCTGATGCATCTGATTCAGACACTTACAAAGTCCCCAAGTCTTCCTACCAATCAGGGGCGTCAGATACTTCAAGAGCAAAACAGCCTTTATTTGAGGAGAAGGATCCATCCCTGATCAGTTCAGCCAGAAGCACATTCAAACAGCTTCTTAAAGGGTTAACACAATGTGTTCGTGCTCCACTACAATGATTGCATTTGCTGACAGCATGGGATATCAGTTTTTGGGCCCTTGGTATAATGGGTGGGAGAATGGTCGGTCTAGGGTACAGAAAAGGTATTGCCTAAAGATATTCTCAATATTAGACAAGAAATCTTCTTCTGGCTCTCTTGATCCATAATAAAATAGTGGCCTGCTCTTCTACAAACCCACAGACATCCATCCATATTGGAAATTTACTAGTAAATCTCTCTTACTTCCATTTAGCCCAGAAGAAGCTATGGACCGGAAAGAAGCCCATTATTAAATTAGGGATATTTCCTCCCACTTCAATGTTTTGTAAATTATGTGTTCAGGTTTGTGTGGATACATGCCAGCATTTTAAAACTAGCAAGAGGGATATTTTGAAACAAAACAGGAGACTCTTCCGCAATTGACATACGTTAGAACAAAGAAGAATTGTAAGTGGGAGGAAGCAAAAATAAAGCCTTTTATGGGTTACAAATCGGGTCTGTTGGCATATATGAGTATGGCTACATTTCAGAAGCATGTTGTGGTGTTTCAGATGGTGGGGTGGTAAAGGATAGTTACTGAAGCTTGGTATTTTAGAGCAAAACATGCAGCATAACGTAAAAAATGAGCTTATGATTTAAAATAAAAGTGGCACAACCTCCACAATAAATGTGTTGTGTTTTCTGCGACTACCTCCTTTTGGAAAAGATTCAGGTATTGCTTCAAATTAGAATGCGCTGTCACTCCTTTAGTCACAACCTTGTGATAAAAATGTCTGGCCATTGAAGGGCTTTGCACAGGGAAGAGCTGTGGTGCTGTGTGTGGGGTGGTTTATGGGTGTGGTCTGGACGAGGCATAAGCCTGGGATGATAGGCTGCCTGCTATTTCCGGCTTCACCTAAGAATCTCTTTTCCTGCACTTCCTATATCTCAGTTTGATGCTCAGCGTGAGATGGCACCAGCATGGTATTCTTTGCCACTAGTGCCAACGTTTGGATAAGAATAACGTATGTAATGCCAGTTCAGTGTGCCGCAGGCAATAAGGGACTGAGGACCATATATGTACGAACACATTATTCCATAGACACAGAGTGATGAAACCCTTTGACACATCATGGCCCTGAATTACTTATGTATCAAACTGCACATTTCTTGTCAGCTGGGATTGGGATTGCTCTTTAACCCTTGGTTCAGTGGGTAAGGTAGCCTGAGAGTAAGTTTGCCCCTCTGGCCTGTGCCGCTGTGTCTATCACTGGGTCACCCTCTCTGTAAGTTTGGAAGTTGGGTGTGCTGACTTGATCATGCCTGCCCTTACACTTATTTTGAAATGATAGATGGATCTTTTCTGCGACAAGTAATGGTGCACATAATTTATTATTACTTGAAAACCTATGCATGTCACAGAAATGTAGTAGTCTTTCAAGTTGTTCTGTACATATTAAATATATTACATGCAGCCATGATATTTTGAACAAACAATGTGTGTCCTTGAACCGATCACGCCTAATGTGACCAATATAAAAAATATTATTTTAAAAACCAAAACAACAAGCTATATTTTTGGCACTGTGCAATAACGCATTCTACTTATCTCCAGCTGTTTGTCTTTTCAGCATCGGAGACAGAATACAAAATATGTACTGAGCATAGAATCAAATGTAGACTTGCATGCAAATAAGATTTGGGGAATATTGGTGAGCTGCAGCAATGAGACTCGCTCTAGCACAAATGTGAAAAAATTATGTTGCAATACTTAAAGACAATTAAAAAGCAGAATTCAATGAGTTGTAAGAAGCAGCTGCTCATGCTATGGAGAGGAATGGAGTTTACATGATCACGGGGAATGTTAATTTTTTTTGTACTGCATTTTATATTATCGTAAGACACGGGTGGAAGATTATAGAGAAGATAGTACTTTACGTTTTACATTTCTGTTTTTATTTAACAGTTTAAAAGATTAAATAAAAAAAGGAAACAGAGAGACTAAACATGCTTAGAATGACAAAAAAGGAAAGGCAAAAAACGAGGATAAAAATCCATGGATATTTTTCCTGTAGTGACATAAGACATAATTTCATCACCGTATATCGATTTATTTCAGTAATTTATCCATAGGATCACGAAAATTCATTGCAAAAGCATGATATATATACACACAAGCATCTCGTCAAATCAGCATCAGATTTATTTCTCGAAAATGCCTCATAAAATAGCAGCAATTAATATGCTACAATAGATGGAATTAATTTAAACCACATTGCACATTATTTACATAACATTTCCTCACAAATCCAAAATCAACATAGAAAAGTTTGCAAACTGCAAGCAGCAAACTCATAGATAATTGATATAGCTTGTTGACATATTAAACAAGGAATAGAGTACCAGGACTTCTGCTTAATATTCACCAGTAATTAAATATTCTATTGTACATGATGTTTCCCATGTTGCGTATGCTGCTAGCCAAAGTAGAACTTTCATGTTTTACACCATGTGGAATACCGGGAAATATTATGTATGTTGCACACTCTGCAAGAGTGTTAAAGGAATGTGCAAATAGCAAAATGCAGCAGTAACAAAACAGCAGCTTTACGGAATATCAGGGCTTCTCAATATTCAGTGATCGTTGCTGACTTGAAGATCGGTACTAAATAACACTTTCGAAGGCATGAGTGAGATGGACAGAATACGGACCTGTTACTGCCATATTTTTCAGAAATCACAGATATATAACGAGGGAAACGCCCTTCCCCAGGGCTTGTCATTTAGGGTGAGCGGAACTCATGGAGTTCTACTCCGGGAATTCCGCAGAGTTACATAAAAACTCAGTGAGATTCTGCGGAGTTCCGCCCACCCCTATTGATCACTTCACATATTTTTGGGCGCTGCCCATATTGTACCTTTTCAAAATGTGTGTGTGTGACCCGCACTGCTGCTCATGTGGCCCGTTTGGTATCTTTTAGCTTCTTGAGCGCTCATGATGAGGTAAGCTTGTTATGAGCCACGGCGCTCCGGTGCTCATGACCGCGCCCGTTAGATGGAACGCTCGCACGCTGGGCTGATTCCCCTGCTGTGCTGAACGTTCCATTGGAACGGGCGCGGTCATGACGAGCTCAGCTCGTCATGAGCACCGGAGCGCCGTGGCTCATGACGAGCTGACCTCGTCATGAGCATGGGGGCGCTGTATGCGCCCCGCCCCCCAGCACAGCGGGGGAATCCCGCCAGCGGCGAAGGGGTCAGGAGTTTGAAACTATTTCACAATACAAATGATAAAATGAATGGTTTAATTGAGGCTTGTTTTGTAATTGGGAAGTTTAATTTACCTTCTATTGCTGGCCAGCTGTCACCATCTATGCTGAAACATACACATGATTAGAAACCCATGTGGCAGCCGGAAGACACTGCAGTGCGGCTGTTGCTCTGGTGATTGGATGCGTACAGGGTTGGCCCGTCCTAGAATGGCCACTGAGTGGAATAGGGTTTGCAGCAGTGTATATGTTGTGTTGGGCTACAAATAATTTGCAGGAGTGTATTCAGCACCCCACATGTCTGTCAAAAGCCTCATCACTTACCTGCATGGTACCTGCCGTAGTTCTCTTCAGGCAGCACCTGAGGAAGCAGAACCTTTGTTCTGCACAGGACCTGGCAGCTGTACACAAAGCTCTGCTCTCTTAAACCCCAGCAGCATTAGAAACATGCAGTTTGGTATTGCAAAATATTATACGGGTTTTAGTGTCAATATTATTTTTAAAAGGATGATATAGTATTGTTATGACTGTAGGACCTGAATCGTCACCTCCTGTAGAAACTCTTCATTTCAATAATTTTCATCACACACAACCTCCTCCCCCCACCCTTCGTTGGCTTATGACTAGTTATGGGCAACTGAAACACTAGATGATGGAATTAGCTAATGCTGTCCTTTGAGTGGCCATGTTTGTTGTAGGTAAACATTTGTTCATCGTCTCATAGACACAATGTATATTTAGGAAACATTGCTCTCCCTGCAGCTCAGCAATTGCTTCCCGGTGTAAGAGGCAGTGAAGCGGGCTGGCGTCCCTTTGCTTACCACCTTGCAGGTTTCTTTAAATGATCATCAATGGCCAGGCCCTTCCTCTGCAATGCATTTATCTTTCTTACAGCCTGAGAGCGCGTGGCACCATTTGTTGCACATACGAAGGAGGATGTGTGGGGTTCTGGATTCACAAAAGGCAAAAACTAGAAAATTTGCAGGATTTGGGCACAGGTCCCAACCATTGATGGCAAAGAGACCCGTACTATAAACCACTTTTCCCACCTCACCAAGATCGAGGGTCTGACGTTCAAGATCCCGGAGAGCTTCAGCGTAAGCCCAGACCAGCAAAGGCTCTTCTACCTGGGGAAGCAGGTAAACAATGCCCGCTGACATAACATTTATTTTTTCATGCAGAATCTGGAAAGTGTGCCCTGTTTTAATATCTCGTATTTAGCATTACTGGGCCGGCATGGCTAGGGTGGTTGTCCACATAAACGCACACCGCGGACATGTAAGCTCAAGTGTGTGGTGATTAGTGCTAAATGCTGATTCATTCTACCGGTGGAGCGGTGAAATTTATTAGTAATTCTGTGTACAAGAGTGTTACATTCTTGTATTTATATAAATATATTATCTAACTGTATATTGCTGTGTTACCTTAAGGCATGAGACTTGTTTATGTTCTGTATTGGCTCTGTATTCTAAACAGAGTTTTGCTAATGTAGCATTCCACTCTTGGAAGGCAGTTGTATCCTGCTGCCATACTGTCAGGATTTATGCTGTGCTGATTCTTCAATAAACCTCTAAAAGGCCTTGGATCTGTTTCTTACAAATTTTGGCGACGAGAACCTATTTACTCCTGCCATTTTCAGCGCAGGAGCGGAGTATCAGATTGAACCCATTGGATTTTACAACTATTTTCAATCAAATTCGAGTTTGTTTCTTAAGGATTATTCTCTATTCAAGGTACTGTGTTTTCCTTTAGTACCATGGTACTTACTACCTTTCATTTCATTTCTGACATTTTCGAAGCTTTGTGAAACATCGTTTTTCAACTTTAAATTTGCTGTGTGGATTTGACAGCGTAGAACCTTTATTCAAGTGTTTATGTTTAAGTGCCTGTGTGGATGTGGCAGCATGGAAACCGTTTAGTCAAGCGTTCATATTGAAGTGACTTTTTTCTGCTATTTACCTGAAGCGCTACGAACATATTGCGTTCCGTGTTGGACAAGCGCCTGATTTCCAGTTACACAAGCGCCCTGCATTCTTTAAATTTGCCGGCCTAATGAGAACGCATGCATTATTCTCACACGTACAACTCCTGAATGCGTATTTCCTCTCAGCCGACGGCGCTTATCTCATCGCTCTTAGCTGAGGGAATACGTCACAACGAAGACGTTCTATAAGCACGTTGTTCAGAACATGTTGCCTAGCAACCAGTGTTTGGTCTACTATCACACGAAAGCATTTATTTTCTGTCTGGCAACACGTTGAACGCATTTAGTCACATGGAAGTACTTGATTTGGAAAGCTTTTCACACAGAAACGTTTATTTTTCAGAGGAGTTTTCTCTAAGTTTAAAACAAAGCAGTTTTCAACCTCTACTCTTGAGTGAAGCTTCAAGAAACCTTGTTTAGTAGAAGTTTACAAGCCTTCCAACATTTCTGGTATTTAAAGAACAAAGTTATTCAGTTCGTGGACAATATTATAGTCATTTTACAGTGTTTTATGTTTTTCTCTTTCACTTTATGTATGTTAGACTATATTTATATTTGATTATTGTTTTATTCTCATTCTTTCAAAATTCATTGTATTGGTTCATAATTTAAGCAGTTGTTATCTTAGAAGTTTAAAAAAAAATGCAGTTTGATCCCCCAGCTAAATTTTTACAAAACAAAGGTGATCCTCCCATGCCATGGTCCATGTGGAAGGAAGAATTCTTTAACTACATGAAAGCTATTGATGGGGAGCGAATGGGGGCTGAAAAAAAGAAAAGCATTTTACTTCACTGCCTTGGTTCAGAGGGTCAAGAAATTTTCAGAACTTTTCCACAGTGCACTTCACGTCCTGGGGAAGGTGATGTCTTAAATGTTTATGTTGAATCATTGTATAGACTTGAAAAAAGATTCAAACAAACTGCCAACATTGCTTTGAACAGGTTTAAATTTTACACCAGAGCACAAAAAAACAATGAATCTTTTGATGATTTTCTTACTGTACTAAGATCTCTGAGTCTATATTGTAATTTTGGGACAATTTGTGACGAAATGCTTCGGGATCAAATCATCGTCCACGTTAAAACTAAAAAAATCCAAGAAAAACTCTGGTGGATGGGAGATCCAAATTTGGAAGAAACTATTGCTGTAGCTAAGTCCACTGAAATGTCAAAGAAATGGATGGATGCTGTCAACCAAAACTCTAATACTAGCAAACCTACATCTGAAGAAGAAGTTTGCATGGTTAAATCAAAAATTGATAACAAGGTTCCTAATTTTACGCAAGGAAAGAACAAAGGAAATTTCAATAATTTTCTTTATAAGAGACAGGATGGTTATAATAATTCTTTTGCCTGTTTTAGATGTGGTAGTAAGTCACACATTGCTTCTTTTCAGGGATGTCCAGCTATTAGCAAGGAGTGTAAGATTTGTGGGAGAATAGGACATTTTAGCAATGTTTGCAGGGATAGACGTTTTAAACAAACACGGACTTCTTCCAACAGGTTAGACTCTACAAAGGTATCTTGTATTAATGAAAGTACAGAAGTTAGTCAGATTCAAGAGCCCAACAAGGGTTTTGTTGTTTCTATTGTACAAAGGAGTTGTGTCGTTATAAACAGTATGAGGTCTCCTAAATGTTCCTTTTATGTTTAGAGTAAGGAAATAGAACTTATGGTTGATTCGGGATCGCCATGGATGATCATTACTAAAGAATATTTTAGTGAGAGGTTGGTGGATGTATGTGATATTACAAGTCTTCTACCTTCTGACATTATTGCAATAAGTTTTAATGGATCTATGATTGATATTGAGGGATTCTTTAAAGTACCTCTTACTTTTTAAAACAGAACTGCTATGATTAAATTATACATTACTGTTAAAGGTGTTAATGTGTTAGGTTGGCACGATCAATACGAGTTAGGCATTATTCTGAACCCACGTTCCAAAGATCCAGTATCCTTATTTAGTGAAAAAGACATGGTAAGTACTACAAGCCATGCTTGGGTGGAAAAAAAAGTATGAAGGAAAACATGAGTTTTTGGAATCATAAATATAGCAAAGTTTTCTGTGATGATTTGGGAAAGTTAAAAAATTTTGCTCACAAAATTGTTTTAAAAAATGATGCACTTCCTGTTAAACAAAAATTGAGAGGTGTTCCTCTTAATGTGAGAGATGAGTTGAAGGAGATGTTGAATGATCTTTTTAAGGAGGACATAACAGAACCTATTCAGTCCTTGGAATGGGTTTCTCCCATTGTACTTGTGCGGAAACCTGATCAAAAATTACGCGTGTGCATTGATTTAAAAGCGTTAAATTCCAACATCATAATTGATTGTAAATAACAGCTGTACAGGGTTTTTTAGAAGATTTCAGATAGTATGGGCGCTGAGCCTAAAATTCTACGTTAAGGAGTACTACGTAATTAAGTAAGTGAGTGGTGCGTAAAGAGCGAACGGAAAAGCCCTTAACCGTCCAAGAGAAAATCAGAGGACTTTCACAGCACATAAGACAGCAATGCTCTCGCACACACAACAAGGTATAAACAGGAATGTTCATGTATGACACGAAAGAATAAAAATAGACAGATGCAGATTCTTGGGTGTTTTTCTTTTTGGGTGGGTTGTTTAATGAGTCCACAACCGTAGGAATAGTCCACAGTCAGCCGGCTGACTGTGGACTATTCCTACGGTTGTGGACTCATTAAACAACCCACCCAAAAAGAAAAACACCCAAGAATCTGCATCTGTCTATTTTTATTCTTTCGTGTCATACTTGAACATTCCTGTTTATACCTTGTTGTGTGTGCGAGAGCATTGCTGTCTTGTCATAATTGATTGTCACCCCCTTCCTAACATTAATGAGCTTGTTTCATTGTTTGATGGTGCGCAAATCTTTACCACCCTTGATCTCAAATCAGCCTACCATCAAATCGAACTGACTGAGGAATTAAAGAAATACACCGCATTTATCACACCTATGGGGCTATTCCAGTATAAAAGAATGCCATTTGGGTTGGCCTCAGCGGCCTCTGTTTTTCAGAGAGTGATGTTTCAAATTTTTAGAGACTTGGATTCTTTTGTCAAATGTTTCCAGGACGACATTTTAGTCTTTTCTAAAAACGAACTGGAGCATGTTTCACATTTAGATCAAGTTTGCCACAGACTGGAAGATAGTGGGCTCACTTTAAAGGCACATAAGTGTAAGTTGTTTTGTAAATCAGTTGAATATTTAAGACACACATTATCAGGTGAGGGTTTAGTTCCGAAGAAATCTAATGTAGAAGCTATTCTTAAGGCGCCAGCTCCAGTCAACAGAGAACAACTGCTTTCTTTTTCAGGCATGTGCGAGTACTACAGTAAGTTTGTAGAAAATTTTGCAACAAAAATGGAACCGTTAAGAAAATTGTTGAGGCAAAAAGCTATCTTTGAGTGGAAGGATGAACAAAATAAGGCTTTTGTGGATATTAAAAATGATATTGTAAGTGCTCCTACCTTGAAACCATTTAGGATGGGCTACAAGTGCATTATAACTACTGACGCTAGCTTGTGTGGTTTGGGTTGTGTTCTGTCCCAACGAGATGGAAATACTGAGTGGAATGTCGCTTTTTCATCTAGAACACTTAATGAAACAGAACGCAGATATGCGGTCATAGAAAGAGAGTTGCTCGCATGTGTGCGGGCGGTGGAACATTTTAGAATTTATGTTTGGGGCAGCAATTTTGTGCTTAGGACAGACCATAAACCTCTTATACACATATCAGTTGGGAGAGGATGGAATTCTACGGCAAGAATTGCACATCTGGCATCTAAATTGCAAGAATATCATTTTACTGTAGAGTATATTCCTGGGAAGAAAAATGTTACTGTGGATTTTCTTTCTCGTCTTCCTTGCAGTGATTGTTCAGACAAGGTGAATGTAGCTAAAGATATAGATTTTGTGTTGGGAATTACGGATGTAGTTCCGTCTCAATATCTGGATATTACTGAAAAGAAGTGGAAAGAGTCACAAGATGCAGATGAAGTGTATGTAAATCTAAACAATATGTGCTGGAAGGTTGGCCTAGCAAAAATAGTGTTAGATCAGATTTATTACCATTTTTCCATATTGCAGATGAATTGTTTTTTGAAGGTGATTTTCTATTTAAATCTGGAAAATGCATTCCACCGTATGGTGTGCGAGAATTGATTTTAAAATTGGCACACAAAACACATCCTGGAATTTCTGCAATGAAACAGTTGGTAAGGTTGTATTTTTGGTGGCCAGGCATGGACATAGATCGCACTGTCAGGGAATGTAATGAATGTTGTGATAAGGATAAAATGTTAAGAGTTCATATAACTCCACTTAAACCTGCTAATTGGCCTCAAGTTCCATGGAACAAGATTGCTTTTGATATCTCTGGTCCTTTTTCTATTTTACTGGAAACTTCTCGATTTGCACTAGTCATCATCGACTATCACTCGAAATGGCCTGAGATCAAATTTGTCGCCAAGGCTACCACGAGTGCTGCCATTAGTTTCTTTAGAGAAGTTTTTGCGCGGGAGGGTTGGCCTGCTACTTTGAATTCAGATAATGGAGTGCAATTCGTTTCTGCAGAAATGGAGAACTACTTGATGGATTGTCAAATTAAACATATTCGCACATCACTGTACGAACCCCATGAGAACGGCCAGGTTGAGCGCTTTAACCGGGTGTTGAAAGAGTTTATAACTGATGCAGTTAAGGAAAAAGGTGATTGGTTAAATGTTATTAGGGAAAATTATGGACTTATCGCATCACTCCACACACTACCACAGAGATTAGTCCTTTCAAATTACTTAAGGGTAGAGATCCAGCCTCAGTTATCTGCCCTTGGTGGTTTAAGGAAAAATGTAAAAATGTAGTAGAGAACAGGGTTGATATTCAGGAAGGTTCTAATAAAGTTGTTTGTAAACAGGACAAAGTCACTTTGTGATATCACAACAAATGGAAGACAAGAGAACATAATTTGGAAGTTGGTGATTGGGTCAGGATTCTCAAACCTTTTCTGGTTAGTAAGGGTATGAGTAAATATGGTAGACCCATTCAAATAAAAGAAGTTTTCAGCAATACTGTTGTTACCCAAGATGGTAAGGTTTGGAATTCAAGGAAAGTGGCTAAGTGTCCTGTACAAAATGTCAACCGGTACCAGGAAAACTCTATGCATGATAACAAGTTTTGTAATAAACCAAAATGTGATTCTGTAGCATCAAGAATCAAAAATAATGTTCGGGTCAGAAACAGGCCTATTTCTTTACGTGATTTTGTATAGTATATTTAGTTGTTTTATGATTGTTTTTTTTTAAATAGGGGAGATGTGTTACATTCTTGTATTTATATAAATATATTATCTACATGTATATTGCTGTGTTACCTTAAGGCATGAGACTTGTTTATGTTCTGTATTGGCTCTGTATTCTAAACAGAGTTTTGCTAATGTAGCATTCCACTCTTGGAAGGCAGTTGTATCCTGCTGCCATACTGTCAGGATTTATGCTGTGCTGATTCTTCAATAAACCTCTAAAAGGCCTTGGATCTGTTTCTTACAAATTTTGGCGACGAGAACCTATTTACTCCTGCCATTTTCAGCGCAGGAGCGGAGTATCAGATTGAACCCATTGGATTTTACAACTATTTTCAATCAAATTCGAGTTTGTTTCTTAAGGATTATTCTCTATTCAAGGTACTGTGTTTTCTTCTTTCTGCAAAACACAGTTGAAATAAACACCTCGCTTCAGCACTTTACATCAAGACCATACCATACATAGGGTCCATTACATACTTATGGCTCTGGCCCTCTTTTACCTTCAGAAAATGGTGCCAACTTCTTTGTCAACTGATTAAGGTTGCGATCCAGCGGCTTCATTCAATTCAGCTGGTTGGGCTTGGTTGTGGGCAGAGATATGGTGCTGTGATTCAAACCTCATCCAAGTATATCATGTCTGTATACAATAACTGTTGTTGAATTACAGTACAATTTCAAATTGGGTTTTCATGGTATACAACTTCTAAGCAATGTTCCTCGTACGTGTACTATTTACCACCTGTATGTACCACATATTGTTTCTTTTGAAAACTGAATAAAACCAAATTAAAAGAAAGAGCTATTCTGCATGTTTTGTCGGCTTGTGAACTACAAACGTTTACCCAATAAACCAATTGTCTGAGACTTGTATAGTCGTAGTCAAGGTTCACATGAAGTGGTAGAAATCTGGAACTCTTAGGTAGCCTAAAGAGCCACTATAGGAAGGAATTTTCACTTGCAGCTTACCTACTTTCATCGGTTCCTAGAGTTCTGCTCTATAGTTTGCTGCAACAATAGCCTTAGCATTATATTAATTAATGCATAATGTTCTTGCCTTGCCTCCTAACATTGCTGAAAATCATTCAGTTCTCCACGTCAGCGGCAGAATAAGGCCGTGCTTTTGTAAGTTGACTGTGCCATTTTGTATTCTCCCTTAACCCTTTCCGTGCTGCGAACGTCTAACGGTCGTCGCGTGCACTACCTCGCTGGTGCTGCGCACGACCGTTGGACGTCCGAATCCCGTTAGCGCGATCGAACGTCCGCACTGGGGCGGAATGTTCGACGCGCTAAACGGGTTAAACTCAAGCTCAGAGTGTCAAATTCTGGACCCTACTCCAAGAGGTAGAAACAATGGTGGTGTTCAGTCTGAAGTATAGTGAGTGTTCAGGGCCATACATCTGTCTTTCATTTCGTTAATCACTAAACCTCTGTCTTTACAGAAGGTCGAGAACTTAACAAGGAGCTGAGTGAGTTCAATTGAGATTCCTAATTTAATGGGAGTATCACCTGCCTGCGAACCAGGGAGTTGTTAGGTTGTTACCTAATTTTTAGGGCCTCAGCCAAATAAAGTGTGACCAGGGGGAGGGGAGGGGGAGCAGATTGTTTATGTTGACAAGGAACAAATTCTTGCCTGACTTCAGTATAAACAAAACACTGTTGTTGTTTCTCTGCAGGGCCTCCAATCTACCCTCACAAAATTATCTGTACACGGCCATTTGATAGTCCCGAAAAATTGTAAATAAACATGGAAACATAGCAGGACCACCATCTCCTGCATAATAACTATGTATAAGGGTCATTCCTTTCGTCATCCTAAGTCCGACATGACACATCAAGGTAGAACCCCTGAGGGTAGCACTTTTGGGTATATAAACACCATATCCTCCTGGGGTAGTCAGAGGAGAAAAGGACTTCCATGCCGACAAACTGATGCGAGACGCTGAGGTTCCTGCAAGCAGACACTCCAGCTTGCAGGGTGTCCCGCTCCAGACCAAGACAGGGTCCGACAGTCTCTCACTTCAGGTAACAGGGTTGACTTTATCCTAGAGTGATTATTGGCTTTAAACCTACATACATACTAGGTACACTTAGGTACATCTAGTTAGGGTCGCATGGTAGGAGTGCACATTTTATTGTCATGTATTTTATATACTTGCTTGTATTAATTTTTTTTGCACTAAGGTAGAAATCTACCATCCTTTTACTCTGTTGGTGCTTATGATCATTTATATCTGCTTCAGTCTTATGGTTGTTTCAGCACACCTATTTTACATTAGAATGATGCTGGTTCAATAAATGTTTATTGAAAAACGTCCCCACCGTTTACTCTGTGCATCTCTCTGAGATAAAGTGAGCACGAGTGACTGAGCGAAAAGTATCACACAGTTTGCACGATCTGGAAGGATCAGGGTTTTCATGTTCGATAGTTGCCAAGAACTATTCTCTCCTTGGTAAGAGGGGCGTCTAGTGGCACTGTAAGCTAGCTGGTATACAGGCTAACATACACAGTGGAGGTGTCTTGAATCAGTCCAGACACCAATCCTACAGTATATGTTGTCTAAATGCGCAGATCCTATATAGGTTTATAGAAACTACACGACAGTACTGAAGCAGTTCACAAGTGACCTTTTTATTGTAACCCCCGCTAGAAGGTTGTGTTTCCAATTGACCTGAACCAGAGAATGCTTAAAAAAAGTTGTATGCATTTGGGGTTTCTCAAATATCATTGGGATATTACATTGCACCGATATGGCACTTGTCTCAACCAGCGAAAGGAAAATGCAACTCACTATCAACGTGAAAATAATGTATGATGCGTCTGGTGATTACACATAGCGGCTTATTTGCAAGCCACTGGGCCACCGGTGCGTCACTTTTTTGCCGCACCAGTGTCACAATGGACTTGCCCATATTTACAAGGCCACGTAAAGTCACCCTGCGTGACATTTCATGGCCTTGTAAATATGGGCCCCTTTCATGCACTACTCCACGTGAAAGGGGCTTTCCATGGAACCTGACACATTCCCAGATTTACAACGTTTTGTAAAACTGGTAATGCGTCAGAATCCTACGGCTCCCCAGGGGAGGCATAGGAGTGGCACAACAAGGAGAAATACTTTTATTTCTCCTCATTGTTTCCTCTTTCTATGCTGCTGCAGAAAGAGGAAAATAACCTTAATGATTTGTTTTGTGCAGGCGGGTGCCCCTTCCTGCACAAAAACAATCATCCCCACAGCGCAGGCATCATTGCAAAATGACGTAACGGTGCCTGTGCTGGTGCATGGCAGCCAAGTGTGCGCCAGCGCAGGGAAAAGGACAGGGACGCGCCATATTGTTGTTAATACGATGCATCCCTGTGCTTTGAAAATGACGCAGCACGGATCAGCTAAATGCTTGCGGAGCCGCTGTGCATCATTTTCTTGTAGATAAGCCCCATAGTTGCTCCCAAATCCCTGGACTCAACCGTTACTCAATGAAATTCAGAAACAACCTATCCCATCTAGGGGGATGACATACCAACTGGAGAGGACAAGCCGATTTGATGAGTAAGGCACACACACATATGTACCTTACGGGTGTGGTCTAGTCTGTATTAGTGTGAGAGCATACACTCACAGTGTTATAAAGTGACCTGTCACAATGCTTCTGGACTTGTAGTCCGTTAGCCACTATTGCAACTCGTCACATCTGATATGTTGAAAATCGGCTATTACCTTTTAGATTGTATTGTAGCTGATATGAACTGACAGTGACAACCAAAGAGAAGTAAGTCAGGGTGAGGGTGTGGTACACACATAAACGTGTACATAGTGCCTCTGGTAGCCTAGTCCTCTCTTGTACCTGGATAGACCCCTTATAACACTTCCTGACGACTCAACAGCGCCTCCAATGGGCTGGCCCTCTGTGGCTCAAGGGAAGAGAGCTGTGCTGTCAATCCACACCTAAACATTACAAAGGAACACAGCCGTTACCTATTAATGGGCAAATGAGAGCATAGAATCACAAAATCATAGCTCTGTTCCTCTTGCAACAGAATATAGATAATACAACATATTAATAAACATAGCTACAGTGTGTTATTATTACATCTGGAAATCTTTACGTACTAGCTTCAATTCTTTCTTCGCTTCTGATTTTATTATCCGGCACCCATACCTCCTGCTAAAATCTCAGGGGCAGATTTACAAGCCCCTTGAGACAACTTTATGCAGCTGTTGCATCACTTCTGTGACGCAGCGGTGTCGTAAACAATGCGCCACGTCGCAACATATTTACAATGTGACGCATCTAGGGAGATGCGTCACATTGTAAAGCCCTGCACTACATTATACCTGCGTCGGGTATAATGCATGCAGGGTGGGCGTTCCAACGCAGGAAAGCTTCGTAAAAGTGACACTTCACGGAGTCACTTTTGCGACGCCACTGTGTCAAAACCATGCGCCTGATTGAAGCAGGCATAAGGAGTGACTCAGCATGTTAGGAATAGGCATTCCTATCCAGTGCTGGAGTTCCGTCGTACTTGGGACACGACTTCAGCAATGCGCTGCCCTTCCGCCAAACAGATGCATCACGCATCTGTCTATCCTTGCGCCATGGTGCTTCGCATTGTAAATGCGGCACATCCACGGTGGCGCAAGTATTTTTTTACGTGTCGCAATTAAACTGGTGTATTCCTGCTAATATGCAGGAATGCACCAGTTCTTATAAATCTGCCCCCCAATATCCTTTTTTTCTTCAGTATTTATTGTTCGGCTTAAACTGATGATTGCCATGTGTACATATTTTATTGAGCTCTCATCTCTTGCCCTCAGGCCTCATGTACTCGGTGTATTAAAATAGTCATCTACTGTATAGAAAAAAGGCACTTCCCGACACCCTGCCTTTGTGATGGAAGCTCTCACCTCCACAGCGGAGGCTACTCCGCTATGTCGAAGGAGCGTCGCCCCACCTACCAGCAGCCAAAAAAATGAAAAATAAAATGATAATAAACCCTTGTTTTTTATCGTTTTATTTTTTACTCTTGGAGCCGAGGCTTGGGGGTGGGGCCAGGGTGATGACAGGCTGGATGGGGAGTGTTGGGCACTGCTATTCAGTGTGCATGATGGTGTTTCCGGCTGTCTCCGGCCGGCCAAACGGTCATGCGCACTGAAGCTCTCTGCAACCCCAGCTAAATTGCCGGGTTGGAGACAGCAGGCTCAGTCTAACTGGGAGCGCAAATCTTCGGTGCTCATGCCAATCCTGATGCTGCTTTCAGCAGCATGAATGCAGCTTCAGGACTGGCAGCTTTGCACTCTGGGACCATGTGCCTGCAGAAGAGAGGAGCGAGATGTGGTGATGCGATAGGTAAGTGTTTTTTATACTTTAAAAAAATCTTGTCCCTTCCGTCAGTCTCCCCGCCACTCTGTAAACACATCAGCGTTACTGCACCTCCACCCACCATAACTAGAGATCCACCTTTGAGAACAGGAATTTAGTGAGAGCTGTCCTGCAATCACTGTGAGACAATTTTGATCAGAACACCACAGTACTGGCATTGCATGTGACACTCTTGTTACAGGTCTTCCCCCAATCATGACCTGTCGGTGCCAGTCACCCTCATGCCTTTTGATATTATTTTATGGGAGGATGATCATCCTAGGTGCCCTCCAGAACTATCCTCGACCTTTCAAGACCTTCAATCAGTCAATCAATCAGTGACACTTATAGAGCGCGCTACATACCCGTAGGGTCTCAAGGCGCTGGGGGGGGGGGTGCCGCTACTGCTCGAACAGCCAGGTCTTCAGCTTCTTCCTGAAGGAGAGGTGGTCTTGGGTCAGGCGCAGGTCGGGAGGGAGGGAGTTCCAGGTCTTGGCGGCCAGGTGGGAGAAGGACCTACCTCCTGTAGTCGCTCTTCGGATGCGGGGGACGGCGGCGAGGGCGTGGTTGGCTGAACGGAGGTGGCGTTTGGGAGCGTAGAAGTTGACTCGGCTGTTGAGGTAGCTCTGGCCTTGGTCGTGTAGGGCTTTGTGTGCGTGGGTGAGGAGGCGGAAGGTGATTCTTTTGTTGACGGGGAGCCAGTGAAGGTCTCTCAGATGTCCGGAGATGTGGCTGGTTCGTGGGATGTCGAGGATGAGTCTGGCTGAGGCGTTCTGGATCCGCTGGAGTCTCTTCTGGAGCTTGGCGGTGGTACCGGCGTAGAGGGCGTTGCCGTAGTCCAGTCGGCTGGTGACGAGGGCCTGGGTGACGGTCTTCCTGGTCTCGGTGGGGATCCACCAGAAGATCTTCCGTAGCATGCGTAGGATGTTGAAGCACGCCGAGGAGACGTTGTTGACTTGCCTGGTCATGGAGAGGGAGGAGTCCAGGATGAAGCCCAGGTTGCGTGCATGGTCTGTTGGTTTGGGTGCGGTGCCCAGGGCGGGAGGCCACCAGGAGTCGTCCCAGGTGGAGGGTGAGGAGCCCAGGATGAGGACCTCCGTCTTGTCCGAGTTCAGTTTCAGGCGGCTGGTCGTCATCCACTCGGCTACCTCTTTCATCCCTTCGTTCAGGTTGGCTCTGGCGGCGGCGGGGTCGTTGGTCAGGGAGAGGATCAGCTGGGTGTCGTCGGCGTAGGAGATTATGCTGAGGTTGTGTTTGCGTACGATGGCCGCGAGGGGGCTCATGTAGACGTTGAAGAGGGTGGGGCTCAGAGATGATCCTTGGGGGACTCCGCAGATGACTTCGGAGGCCTCTGACTTGTACGGTGGTAGGCGGACTCTCTGTGTTCTTCCGTCGAGGAAGGAGATGATCCATTCCAGCGCCTTGTCCTGGATTCCGATGTTGCTGAGGCGCTGTACTAGGGTGCGGTGGCAGACCGTGTCGAATGCCGCGGAGAGGTCTAGGAGGATGAGGGCCGCTGTTTCTCCATTGTCCATCAGGGCTCGGATGTCATCGGTGGCGGCGATGAGGGCGGTCTCGGTGCTGTGGTTGGCTCGGAAGCCGGACTGTGAGGGGTCAAGAGATCCGTTCGTCTCGAGGAAGGCGGCCATCTGCTTGTTGACGGTCTTCTCGATGACTTTGGCTGGAAACGGGAGGAGCGAGATGGGGCGGTAATTCTTGAGGTCGGTGGGGTCCGCTGTTGGTTTCTTGAGTAGAGCGCTGAGTTCGGCGTGTTTCCAGCTCTCGGGGAAGATGGTGGTGTCGAAGGATGTGTTGATGATGTCTCGCAGGTGGGGTGCGATGACAGCGTCGGCCTTGTTGAAGACGTGGTGAGGGCAGGGGTCGGTCGGTGATCCGATGACTTACCCTTTGGCACTCTTGCACTAAGATTCTTCTTCAAGGCTTCATACAGCAGATATTTCCTTATATGCCTCTCTGGGTTACCTTCCCTCCTCTTCCCCTGCAATAAGCATCAGCACTCACCCTATAACCACCAGAGGCTCCCACAACAGGTATAGCACCACATTACGCCACTCGTGTTTTCTCTTCTGATTGACCATTACACTCATTGCAATCCTTTTATGGCTCTCTCCCCCTTTTCCCATTCTAAGGAGGCCTCAGTTGCCTTTTGCACCTTTTCTCAACAATCCTACTCAGGGTGTGGTTTGTATTTACAATACGGCGCACCATGGTGCAACGATTGACAGATGCATCAGAAATTCTGACGCATCCTTTGGCGCAAAAGTGATGCATTGCTGGAGTTGCTCTTAAAAATGTGACGCAACTCCAATAAGGTGAGTCCCATTCAAAAAGCCCTGCAGCATTCCTTACGCCATATGGATTGTGACACAGTGAAGGCGTAGAGTGACGCAGTGAAATGTTGTAAATTTCACTGAATCAGTTTTACATGGCTTTTTGCGTGGGAACGCCCACCCTGCATACATTATACCTGACTCAGGTATAATGTGAGGCGGGCTTTACAAGACGACGCATCTCCCTAGATTCGTCACGTTGTAAATTGGCTGCAACGTGACACCTTGTTTACACCACCGCGTCACAAAAAATGACACAACAGCGGCACAAAAGTGTCGCAAGGGGCTTGTAAATCTGCCCCTGAGTACCTTTACAATGAGCTGAAGGAAAACCTCTTATTTGCATCCCAACCCCTGGAAGGGTATCTGCATTTCAGTAAGTTTGTCTTCCACAGTAAACATTCTTATGCTGGACCTGAACTGTGTTAGTTGAAGCTCCTCTTCTGTACTGCAGGTTCAGAGAGTGACAGCGACAGGCTCCATAACTATTAAGTGACATCTGGAAAAACTGGCAAATTTACCAAAAGATCAGTCACATTTGAATATGTTTAGCGCACAGTTAATCCTGCTTTTCTGAACGGCTAGTGGAGCAGGCATACATACATTTTCTGTCGCAGGCTCGCTTGTCTTTGTTACCAGATAAATTGCATCAGGTAACAAACAGTAGAACCAATACTTAGCTTTCCAGAGCATACGAATTATTTTCTGAAGCTGCTTATATTGTCCGCCAGGGGTCACTGTTTCTCTATTAAGCGCACGCTTTCCTTGTGATTGGTATTTCTTTTCTAAAGCTTAAATGTGCATTTCTTCAGCCGTACAACCAAAAACTGCATCACAAACATGGTTATTTATTTTTATTAACATCATTGACATTTAACCGTGATAAAAGAACAGATTTTCAAAGACAAGCGTTGTTTTACCCGTTCAAGATGGGCATTGTTAAAGCCAATAAGTATTGCATAGTAAGCTGTTTAATGGTTATTTTATTATTGCTAGCATATGACTCACAAAGAGATAGAAACAATAGAAGCGAAACGTGGCTATCGTGCTTGTAATAAAAAAAAGTTGCATTAAAAAAAGATTCATTGATGTGGTAATTTTACAAGTGATTAAAAAAAACAAGTTTCAGTTGTGCCATGCATTTTATTATTATTATTATTTTCGAACAAGACAAGAATAAATCACCAGACAATCAAGCCCTTAAAAAAGAGGCAGCTACAGTGTTAAACACCATAAGCCTTATTTATGAAGGCCTTGCGTCAGTTTTGCGCCACCGGTGCGTCACTTTTTGTGACGCACCAGCGGTGTAAAAAATGCGCCTCGTTGCGCCATATTTAAAAAGTGACGCATCTAGGTAGATGCGTCACTTTTTAAACCCCTGCGCCACATTATACCTGCGTCAGGTATAATGTATGCAGAGGGGGCGTTCCCCCGCAAAAAGCCTCGTAATAGTGATGCAGTGAAATCTATGAGATTTCACTGCGTCACTTTTAGGACGCTCTTGCGTCAAAATCTTGCGCCTGTCTAACAGCAGGCGTAAGACTGACGCAAGCCCTTTCACATGGGGCTTTCCCCATGTGAAAGGCCGCATTGCTGGAGTTGCGTCACTTTTGTGACACACTCCAGCTATGCGTCACTTTTGCGCTTACAGATACATCAGAAATACTGACGTATCTGTAACTCCTTGCGACATGATGCGTCATACATTAAATATGACGCATCAGGAATGTCATAAGGAGTGCTCAATGAAAAGTGACGCATCGCTGTTTTCACGCAGCGATGCGTCACTTTTCATAAATGAGGCCCTAGGTATTTACAAACCAACGCTAATTGGTATTAGCAATGTTTTGTATGGGAACTTAATGCAAATTAGTGCGAAACACTGCTTTGCATTACTTTGAGTCAAGGGGGAGTTACATGGGTGGTAAATGGGTGTACACGTGCTACCACCCATGCTTTTTGATGCTAAATCCTATTCTCAAACATCACAAAAACGGGTTTAGTGCCAAAAATGAATGCAGCTGTAAAGCAGGCGTTAAATGGAGAAATGTTTTAATTTCTCCATGCTTTCCCGACTTTGCATGTGTGCTGCATTGTACAGCCCACATAAAAAGTGAGAACAGCTTTTAAACTTTTCGACGCATGGTATTTTGTACAGGAAGAGAAATCCTGAGTAAGGCGACGCAGCGCAATTTGCTGCATCACCTTACTCTGTGCCTGGGAGGCGTTCTATGGCGTTGTGATGGGTTTTCCCATGCAACACCCATGAAATCTGACGCTACCTCAGATTTCCAAAGGGATGTAAACCTGGGGAAGCACCAAAACCGTACGCCTCCCAAGGTGAAGCATAACAAGGAGAAAAATGTGTATTTCTCCTTGTATTTTCTGCTTTCTATGTGTGTGGCATTCTGAAGCAAACACAGAAAGAGGATGAAACTCTCTGACCAAAAAACCCATCTAAATATTCATATTATTCATGAATTATTTGGAAAAGCCACTCAAAGTTTACTCAACGGCCAGACCTTTGAGACTATGCGGGTTTTATATTCTGGAGTCCCTCAGGGCTCAGTGTTAGGCCCAATGTTGTTCAATATCTACATCCGCCGACTGGCAGGCGATGTGGAGAGTTGTGGTTTGACCCTATTTTTCTACGCAGATGACACACAAATTATGTTTTCTTTGTCATCTGCACATAATCATGGACTGTCCGATCTTAACCTAGGCTTGAGTCGAATCACCACTTGGATGAACAGTAACTCTCAAGGTCACTGATGATGAGATAGAGGTCAAGATCCTAGGTAAGAATCCCCATCTTTGGGTAGGGGAGAACATGGCGGCCCCATCCACGCTGGTCTCTAGGCTCCATTGAACACGCCACCGCCTTAGCAGCTATTGACCCCCCCCCCCCGCCAAACTAGATGTGCCTTACTGCAGCTATCTCAGGCGTTTTCGCAGTCCCAGCGGAGGACGTGGAGTCGCTGCGTGAAGACAGCAGGGGATCCTTTTCGTTTTGCGCCACTGTGGTGCTACGGAAGAGTCGCAGGCCGGCAGCGCAAGGTCTCCTTAGGAGCAGTGGGAGCAGCATCAGCAAAGTCACTGCTCTCCTAGTAGCTGAAGGAGTGGAGCCCTCCCAAGCTCCAAGAGGGGAGAAGGGAGAGTGTCTGCCTATCAAAGGCAGTGGGAGGAAGAAAGCAGGAAAGCAGATGGCCGGTAAGACTGCCATCCCCCCAAGGGGCAGGGGGACTAATACACTTGGAGTGGGGAGGCAGTGGGAGCAAGCCAGTAATCCAGTAGAAGGTGTGGATATCGGACCAAGCTTGGAGCAAGTATAGAGGGCCTTAGAGTAAACAGGGGAATGGACCAGGAAACCCAAAAGGCAAGGGGAGGTAAGCAAAATCAAAACGAAAGTCTAAACCCCCCCCCTAAAAAAAATGACCCCCTCTTTGAGGACCTTGTTTAAAGTTCTTCCACCAGTGGTCATTCTTAAAAGTCAGGAAAAGGACATGGAAAGGAACTCGGGAGGACGTTGAATGTCTGCTGAGGGGGGTATAATCTCTCTGAGGGAGCCACAAGTAGAGGAAGTAGTACTAGAAGAAGTGGCAGGTGAGAAAGGCGAGACCTGTGTGGGTGAAAACACACTAGATAAAAATAGGGAAAATCCTTCCTCGGATAGATGCCTAATAAATCTCGAAGATCAGAATGAAGATGCTGGGGCTTCAGGGGGTTATCTAGAAGACATGTTTTCCTCACTCTCTTGATATCAGAAAAGGTTTTACATTTTCTGAGGCAAACCAGAATAACATACGCAATTTCTGTGATGTTTTATAGAAAGAAATAGACTCTTTGACAACAAGAACTCAGACACTGGAGACTAATGTTGTGGCGCTGAGAAAGGACCTAAATGACAGCAAAAAGGAGATCCTAGCACTGCGAAGGGGAGAACAAGAACTGCAGGAGAAGGTGGAACAGCTTGAAAATAATTCTAGGAGGAACAACTTGAGAATATTTAATGTTCTGGAGGGAAGGGAACACGTGAAGAATCCCCAACCCTGGGGTCCACAACATTGGCTGGAATCCCTAGAGACTCTCCCAGACCTATTCCCCAAGATTAAGAATCTGGGCTTTAATTTGGATGAAAACCTCTACATGAAGCCTCAGGTGGTCAAGGTTGCCTCCACCCGTTTTGATGTGCTCAAGCGGGTGAAAAAGATCATCTGGATGATTCCCCAATCAGTCCAAAGGATAGTGATCCAAGCTCTAATTTTATCTAGACTGGACTATGGTAACATCCTGTACTTGGGAATAGATCAGGCGTCCAGTCGATATCTACAGATGCTTCAGAACTAAGCTGCTTTTCGGTTCCTAAAGCATGCTTCAGTTTCACACCTTTTCATGGACCTTTCCAAAGCATATACAATTCAAGGCTCTGTGCTACATGTTCAAGGCCAGAGCCGGGGCAGGTCCACGTTACACTCAGGATCTGGTGGTGCCTTATCAACTCACACGTATGATGAAATCTTTAAACAAGGCCTCATGTACTGTTCCTATGTTTCAATTGGCCCATATGGTAAGGTGCTCTTTCACCGTCTTGGGTCCAAAACTGTAGAACTCCCTTCCTGAGCCCCTGAGAACTTGCACCTCTCTACTTGCATTCTATTAAGGTCTGAAAATTAACTATGGGCCGAAAATGTGTTCCGCTCGCGGAATTTGCGGATTTTCCGCAATTTTGCAATCCGCGAATCTCGCTAAATTGCGGGAAAATCCGCGAATCAGCGAGCGGGATGAATTTTTTCCAGGAAGCAGGTGCCCAATTTGAAGCTAATTTCTTTGTAACCATTTACAAAATGGTTACAAAGAAATTAACTTCAACTTGGGCACCTGCTGTAACACTGTAAGGGCTTCCTGAGCGGCGCCTCGTTTCCTACTTGCAACCATTTTCTGACCCTGCTCTGACCCTCGAAGCAGGGTCAGAGAATAGTTACAAGTATGGCACGAGACTCCTGTCACAAAAATTAAACCTCAACAGGAAGCACTTACAGATACATAAAGCAGGTGCCCGAGTTGAAGCTCAAATTCAGTAACGTTTTAATCAGCCCAAAACATTAGTGAGCACGGTCGAGGCTGGGCAAGTGTGCTTTAACCTCATCCCTGCTGTCGGAAATTAGCTGTAATACTCGAGGGAGGTCTTTGCATCCATGAGTTTCTCGAGTGCGATCCCCTTGTAGTTCCTGTGGCCAGGAGGCTGCTTTCTCCTCACCTGCTGCCCTGCTCGCTCTCTGACCCTTTGAACAAGAGCCATGTGCACACGCATAGAAGCCCCGCACCCCACACTAGCAGTATCAAACGTTTTTCCCGGCCTTTCCCAACTATGATGGACAGCTCACTCAAGGTACCTCGGCGCCTTTTGCGCGGTGGCAAAGTTACAGGCACACAGGGTCAGTGGAGACAAATCTTCTGGCCCTTTACGCAGCTGCAGTGTAGGAAAAGCACTATAAATTTACACAACGAGGTAGCACTTACTGATTAGCCAGTACTCCAGTTGAGTAGAGGTATTGCACAAAATGGTGGTATCTTCGTGGATAACTATGCAGGGCAGGATTCATTCTGGCATGAGGCTCCTGTCACAAAAATTATACCTCAACAGGAAGCACTTACAGATATAGCTGGTGCCTGAGTTGAAGTTCAAATTCAGTAATGTTTTTAATCAGCCCAAAACATTAGTGAGCAGGGTCGAGGCTGGGCAAGTGTGCTTTATCCTCACATCTGCCGTCGAAAATTAGCTGTAATACTCGAGGGAGGTATTTGCATCCATGAGTTTCTCGAGTGCGATCCCCTTGTAGTTCCTGTGGCCAGGAGGCTGCTTTCTCCACACCTGATGCCCTGCTCGCTCTCTGACCCTTTACACGAGAGGCATGGGCACATGCATAGAAGCCCCGCACCACACACTAGAAGTATCAAACGTTTTTCCCGCCCTTTCCCAACTATGATGGACAGCTCACTCAAGGGACCTCGTCGCCTATTGGCGCGGTGGCAAAGTTAACGGCACACATGGTCAGTGGAGACAAATCTTCTAGCCCTTTATGCAGCTGCAGTGTAGGAAAAGCACTATACTTTTACACAATGAGGTAGCACTTACTGATTAGCCAGTACTCCAGTTGAGTAGAGGTATTGCACAAAACGGTGGCATCTTCGTGGATAACTATGCAGGGCAGGATTCATTCTGACACGAGGCTCCTGTCACAAAAATGATACCTCAACAGGAAACACTTACAGATATAGCTGGTGCCCGAGTTGAAGTTCAAATTCAGTAATGTTTTTAATCAGCCCAAAACATTAGTGAGCATGGTCGAGGCTGGGCAAGTATGCTTTAACCTCATATCTGCCGTCGAAAATTAGCTGTAATACTCGAGGGAGGTCTTTGCATCCATGAGTTTCTCGAGCGCGATCCCCTTGTAGTTCCTGTGGCCAGGAGGCTGCTTTCTCTTCACCTGCTGCCCTGCTCGCTCTCTTATCCTTTACACAAGATGCATGTGCACACGCATAGAAGCCTCGCACCACACACTAGCAGTATCAAACGTTTTTCCCGCCCTTTCCCAACTATGATGGACAGCTCACTCAATGGACCTCGGTGCCTTTTGGCGCGGTGGCAAAGTTACAGGCACACATGGTCAGTGGAGACAAATCTTCTGGCCCTTTATGCAGCTGCAGTATAGGAAAAGCAGTATACATTTACACAACGAGGTACACTTGCTGATTAGCCAGTACTCCAGTTGAGTAGAGGTATTGCACAAAACGGTGGCATCTTCGTGGATAACTATGCAGGGCAGGATTCATTCTGGCACGAGGCTCCTGTCACATAAATTAAACCTCAACAGGAAGCACTTACAGTCTATAGCTGGTGCCTGAGTTGAAGTTCAAATTCAGTAACGTTTTTAATCAGCCCAAAACTTTAGTGAGCACGGTCGAGGCTGGGCAAGTGTGCTTTAACCCCATATCTGTCATCGAAAATTAGCTGTAATACTCGAGGGAGGTCTTTGCATCCATGAGTTTCTCAAGTGCGATCCCCTTGTAGTTCCTGTGGCCAGGAGCTGCTTTCTCCTCACCTAATGCCCTGCTCGCTCTCTGACCCTTTACACAAGAGGCATGTGCACCCGCATAGAAGCCCCGCACCACGCACTAGCAGTATCAAACATTTTTCCCGCCCTTTCCCAACTATGATGGACAGCTCACTCAAGGGACCTCGGCGCCTTTTGGCGCGGTGGCATACTTACAGGCACACATGATCACTGGGGACAAATCATCTGGCCCTTTACGCAGCTGCAGTGTAGGAAAAGCACTATACATTTAGCCAATGAGGTAGCACTTACTGATTAGCCAGTAGAAAGTACTCCAGTTAAGTATGGTGCAAATAGCAAAATAATCCGCGATTTCGCAGAAAAATTCACGAATTTGCTGATTTTTTTGCGATTTCCCGGCCTGCAGATGTGCAAAATTCTCCCATACTTACTGAAAACATGGCTTGGTTAACCTGTTAATATGAACTTCTCACCTTTGCTGAGCCCGGAAATACAGGAGCGCCTTATAAGATTATAAAATAATAATAGTATAACATTTTATTATTCAACCCTTAGGCCTGTGACCTTCTAAATCACCCTTTCATATTATGCATTTCAATGAAAACTTCAAGTGGAACCATCATTTAAATTATAATGGACCCTCATTACAGCTGTGAGAGGCACATCTTCACACTTGACTACCACTGTCATACTGCATAGGTACTAGATGGCACTGGGTCTAGCTACAGTTCACAGACTGTGAGTTGAACTACCTACCCTGTATTGAGAACCCTCCAGTGCAACTACAAACAATATGTCCATAGTTTCCATAGTGTCTCTCTCGAGGTTGCATGCCTTAACAGCACAATCTTTTCCACAAATGCGTCTTTACAGCGCATGCCTATATCACACATGGCTTTACAACAAATTTAGTTAAAGGTAAATGAGTGGTAAAGGTTACATCCCAGCCATCCGCTTTGGGCCCTAAAACCTGGGGCCTTATTTATGAAGGCCTTGCGCCGCCGGTGCGTCACTTTTAATATAGGAAAAAGTGACGCACCGGCGTCCCTAGCCCTCAAGACTACCCCGGTTCTCAGCCTTAAAAACTACCCCGAACCCCCTGACCTGAGCCCTAAATCCCACCCCCAGCCCTAAATCCCTGTCCCCAGACATGAAAAATACTCCAACCTCCTGCTCGAAGCCCATAAAACTCTGCTCCAGACCTAAAAAATCACCAAACCTCAGCCCAACCTCAAAAACATAAAAACTACTCACCCGGCCACATTTACTTTCATTGTCGTCCGCAGGAGGTCTCTAACTCCTCCCACCCTGCCCACTTGCCCCAATGCTAGATCACTCCCTTGCCCTTCTCTCCAGCACCTCTCCAGTTCCCACCCTCTCCACTGGCTCACGCACATGTGATGCTCTGCAGCAAGTGATGAAATGCTGAGCCCAGGAGGCAGGAAGTGAAAGGAACAAAATGGAGACTGCACCCTGGGAGCACAAGGCACCACCTGGCTCTGCTCTACCCCAGGCACCAGAGCCGCAGGAAAACCAGGTAAGGAGAGAGAGCGCCAAGGCTGATGACCAGACAATGCAGTGATATTGCATTCTGTGAACATCAGTGCCAGAGCCTCGTGGGCGTGGGAATGTGGCGAGGGTACAGAACTCATAGCTCTGCTGTCTGATTACCAGCTCAGTGGGCTGTTAATCAGACAGCAGAGCTATCGCCCACTGTTCAGATACTTACAGCAGAAAACAAGCATTGGAAATGCAATAGGTCTCGCATTAGGAAAGTTTGAGCGATTGGTATTGTAAATGACACTTTTTTTATTTGTGTTGGTTTTAAAAATAGCAAAATTAATAGCTTTGTCAGTTACAATGTCAATAGTTTTAACTTTCGCAAATGTGACACCTATAGCATTTGTAATGCAATGTGTGTTGTATTTACGTGACTTAGATGTATTGATATTACAAATAACAATGGCTTTTAATTTTGTAAATAATTAATACTTAAATAAAAGTTATTTTAATTTATAATGGCAATAGCGTAAACGTTTGTAAATAACTTTTGTGAAGATTATGTCCAGTGTATTTTATTGTGACGAAAATCCAAGAACATTGCATTTGCACCTACACACACACAGAGCCACACATATAGATGTGGTGATGGTGGATCTGGGGGATGTGGTGGTGGTGGATGTGGTGGTGATTGTGGATGTGGTGGTGATTGTGGATGTGGTGGTGATGGTGGTGGATGTGTAGATGGTGGTGGATGTGGTGGTGGTGGTGGATGTGGTGGTGGTGGTGGATGTGGTGGATGTGGTGGTGGTGGATGTGGTGGTGGTGGATGTGGTGGTGGTGGATGTGGTGGTGGATGTGGTGGTGGATGTGGTGGTGGTGGTGGATGTGGAGGTGGTGGATGTGGAGGTGGTGGATGTGGAGGTGGTGGATGTGGAAGTGGTGGATGTGGAAGTGGTGGATGTGGAAGTGGTGGATGTGGAAGTAGTGGATGTGGAAGTGGTGGAAGTGGTGGATGTGGAGGTGGTGGATGTGGAGGTGGTGGATGTGGTGGTGGTGGATGTGGTTGTGGTGGATGTGGTGGAGGTGGATGTGGTGGTGGATGTGGTGGTGGTGGATGTGGATGTGGTGGTGGATATGGTGGTGGTGGATGTGGTGGTGGTGGATGTGGTGGTGGTGGATGTGGTGGTGGTGGTGGATGTGGTGGTGGTGGTGGATGTGGTGGATGGGATGTGGTGGTGGTGGTGGTGGTGGTGGATGTGGTGGATGTGGTGGTGGTGGATGTGGTGGTGGTGGTGGATGTGGTGGTGGTGGATGTGGTGGTGGGGAAAGAGTGGGCAGGGCTTCAAGTCCATACTCCAATACAGCACACCTTGCATAGCAGTGCATGGGCTGACCAGGCTCGACCTATTAAATGAAATTAGAAGAGAGAAGTACGTTGGGAGTAGATAACAAAGGAGTAAAGGGAAGAAAAGTCGGGAGAAAGAATGAGTTATGGAGAAGGAGGGCAACATAATGATTCAAAATTAAAAGTACGGAGGATATGGAATGTGGAGGTGACAGCTGGCAGGAACGAGAGGAAAGTGAGAGATGTCTCTTTCTTTATAAATAACTTTTCGAGCTGTGGATAGAAGCATCACAGAATTTGAGCGAACGCAAACGTTGTCCCATTTTTTCAGCTCTTAGAGCTTGCACTCTTTCTCGACATTAAAGCCTTGCGGACCCTAGTGAGAGTTACTTGTTTTGAGTTTCGTTCAAAGCCACTTTGCCACTTTGCCGCTGTCTGCATTGGCTTCACAGTACATATAGCTCAACTTTAACAAGTCTGGCTAGTCCCCCAAAAATATGGCTGGTGTGCTGAAGAGTGAAGAAGGTGACGTTGTTCGTGTGCCAGCAGGAGAGGTCCGCAGTTGTGCGTCTCCTCCCTCATCAGCTGGCTCCTGGAGGAGGGTTAGCGGCTCTCGTGATGTCCTCGGGGCAAAGGGAGGAGGGTGGGAAGAAGCCGGGGGGGAGGGAAGGAAGGGGGAGGAGAGGCGGGAGGTATTTTCAAGTTTAAACAAGGGGTGGAGCGAGGGGGAGGTGTGCTGGGAGAGAGAGTGGGGAGGGGGGCGGAGCGGGAAGAGCGTCGTGAGGGGAGAGAGAGTAGGTAGAGGGTTGAGCGTGAAGAGCTGCTCTCGGCAGGCTGGGGAACTAGGGGTTAATGTAGGAGGAGTCTGTCCTAAATATCTCTTGACTCTTAATTAACCTCAGGGAACTGCAACCATTATGAACTCCTCTAAATAGCATTCCATTCTGAGGCAGAAGCTAGCCTGTACGGAAAGCACAGAGACACTGCGGCAGACAAGCTTAACACTAGTATGAGCCATCTACATCATGATCGACTCTACAGCCTATTTCAAGCTCTGGGATGAAACGTAGCCCGAATCTTGCCTTGCACATACAACTGTTTCATACGCAGGCATGTGACTGCATGGCACACGTGTGGCTGCACAGCTGCCGGATCAAATTCCATAAATGCGGTGGGTATATCGATGTAGGTCAGCATGGTCATGGCCAAATGGGTTTGAACCCTTTTGCAGTTAAATGCGTAAAAATATACACTTAGCGTGCCCTTTATTTTAACCAAATGTCGATTCACCGATAGCAGTAATCAAATGGCAAAGCCGTCTTTGTCATTTACACTAACACTGCTGTGCCAAAAAAACATCCCGAGACCAGGAGTGTGCGACACAACTAACATCGCAAAGTTCAAGAACTGACCAATGTCCCTCGTGGTGCACGTTTTGTGATCTCCTACATGCACTCTGAAGAAATAAATCTAGGAAGATAGGAATCTCTTAAACTGTTTATTTTAAACCCCCAGGTCGTCCACCAACCGACCCGTTAGCGTTCAAAACATAACCAGGCTCAGAGCACTAAGCACAGGCATGAAGCTGTGCAAACTCAAGCGATAACAGTCTACCATTGAAAATTTGGAGAAAGGCACAGATAAGCAAGCCTCAGAGAAGAACACGATGAAAAACTCCTACAACTGAAGAAATATTAATACCAGTCGACAATGAGCACACGTTTTCCCTTTTTTGCAAAACAAAAGCGTGCGGCTTCCCCTAGGCGGTCAGACCCACCTTCTCCTCCACAGCGTGCGTAACGAGTGTTGCGTATTTGCGACTGATCCAGCGGAAGAAGGCCGGGACTCCCATGGCGGCGCTGGCGGGGAACGAGGAGACTCAAGCGGTGGCGGCAAGGCTAGAGTTCCACCTTAGCCGCGATGAGTTTTGAGAAGAAGGAGGAAGAAGGAAACTGGATCCGGTTGGAGTAAAGCATACCGGAAGCAGAAGCGCAGCACGACCTTTCACCCATGTGTAGGGTGTGGGGGAAAGAAAGGAGGAGGTGCTGCACAAGGGAATTACCCAGTTCCTGTGAAGTCATAGGAGAGAGAGTGGGGAGGAGAGTAGGAGGAGGAGGGGGGAGGAGAGTAGGGGAGGCACGGCCTAGCGGCCGTGCAACCAAGAAGTGAGGGGGCGGAGCTGGGGGAGGCTGTGAGAGAAGTGGGCAAGGCAGGCGGCTGGGGGCATGTGCACGCGCTTTTAAGCTCAATGCGCATGCGCATTGAGCTTAAATTTCACGGGCACTGCAAGGAATCGCCACGATTCCTTGCAAGTTGGTTAAAGAGTGTTTAAGCCCCCATAGTCTCGCAAGCTCGATGCGCATGCGCATCGACAGGTGAGACCTAAAAAGCACTGGGGAGTTTAAGACTGGTGAGGGAGCCTTACCATGCATTTGTCTTTACTGCCTTTACAATGGAAATCGTTGTAAAGGAATATGTGTGGTAAAGGGATATGTGTGGTAAAGTGTAACGCCCTGAACGTCTCAGGATCGTTTAACAGACACGATAATGAGGACACAACCACTTGTGAAGGGTTAGTTATTTTAATGAAGGCACAAATTATACAAAGAGTAAACAAAAGTTATAGTCACTGGAATCCTCCAGGCTAAGTACGTTACCAGCCCACTGCACGGATGGTCCTAACCGTCCTCTGCATATACGCCGATCCCGGCGTATGCCAACAGAGGGCAGAAATGAAATGGCCGACAATGCCAATCGGTAGGCTGTGAGGGGCACGAAGAGTGTTGGGGAGAATCGAGGAGTCAGGGAAACACCCAGCCGGGGTCTCTACTTGAAGGGAGCAGCCGCTCAACCTCTTCCTCAGACTGCACCGGGACGCGGAGTCACCTCCTGGTGATGCGTCACCGATACCCCAATCAAAAGCAAGAAGACTGAACCGAGAGCAGCCGCTCGATCGATCCTGTGGACTTCCGTGTCTGTAACACGGCAAACACCTCCTGGTGTGTGTTACAGCTGGCAGTCCCTGTATCTCTGGTCGGGCTGGGAGTTACGACTCCAACCAGTATAAGCGCCACTGCGCCTTGACTCAGCCGAGTCAAAAAGCGAAGCTCAATGGTTGACCAGTAGAGCTTCCGGGTCCTTCACAGGTGACGATGGGGCAAGACACGGCCCAGGGAGTAACGACTCGACCTACCTCCGTTCTTGCCTTACTGGAGCACCACTCCGGAACGCTGCTCTTCACAAAGCAGGTACGTCGGTGTAAACACAATATCCGACAGCGTTGTACCTCCAGGTTCCTCCCTTTATAGGGCGTGTTTTCCTTGAGTTATGTAACAGCTCTCCTGTTTACATAAGGGCGTGTTTTCCTTGAGTTATGTAACAGCTCTCCTGTTTACATAAGGGCGTGTTTTCCTTGAGTTATGTAACAGCTCTCCTGTTTACATAAGGGCGTGTTTTCCTTGAGTTATGTAACGGCTCTCCTGTTTACATAACCTCTCAACCGCTAAGCATCCTGGGAGATGTAGTCTGTTTTCGCTGGTTACCGTTTTCCTCCCCTCGCATGACAGGAATTCTTGACATAAAGGGATATGTGTGGTAAAGTAATATGTGTGGTAAAGGAATATGTGTGGTAAAGGCAAAGTGTTGTAATGCTTGCGTTCAAACAGCACACGTGGTTTATTTACACCGTGTTAATAATGCCGTTTCCCCTCTCTCTCTTGAGTCTAGTGCTTCCTGTTCATACCTGTATTTAGAAAACGTTAACCAGCCAGTGCTTAATTTGAGTGCTGTGCTTGGTGGTGGTGGTGGTAGTGGCGGCACAGGCACTTAATTTTGGCGCCCGGCACGTATATCCTTGAGTCAGATATTTAACGAGTGCAAGAGAGAGAAAAACACATAGATCGGAAAGAAAGAGAAAGATGGAAAAAACACAACAAATGGAGAATTTAGGAACCTGCAAGAGTGGGAAAAAGGGCAGGGACTGCTTCATTGTGGATTAAAAACTACCAGCTGCGGTACTCTGCGACATTTCATTGCACCTGCCGCAGGCTTCTGAGCAAAGCTTTGAGCACCCACACTCTTTCTTTCACAAAATAAGCACTGTAACCAACATGTAAATAATATGATCTGGTTCACATTTAAATGGCAAATAATCAGAAACAGTTAAAGAAGACAATTATTGTTTGAGAATGTTCTCCCAAATCACGTCTCTTAAAGAAGAGCAAAACAGTTCTTTTTCAATTAATTATAATTTTATAGTTTCTCCTCAAAGCAATACAGTTTAGTTTTAATTAAATCTATTTATTTGAAATCAGACCAAACATAGGGGCTCATTAGGATAGCGGATTTTCCTCATCCTCTGGGCCGGCGGAAGCCACCGTCGGCCCGGAGACCCACCGCCACATTAGGATGGCTGGTGGCTCCTGGTTTCAGTCGGCTGCTTTCCCGCCGCGGTTGGCTTACAACCACGGCAGAAAAGCTCTAATATGGTGGCAGTGTCTCTCAGACACCGCCAGCCATATTAGGATGGGTTTTAAAAAATGCTATTCCGCGACGGGTTTTCCGCCGTGGAAAAGCATGTGGAACTTTACTGCAGGGGCCAGTTGCAGGCCCCCTGGGTGAAGAGGGGAGTGGGGGGTGCACATGGGGGGTACATATGGTACCCCCCTGCATTTGTATGCACAAATCGGGAGGCACCGCACGGTGCCTGCCGCTTTCTGCATACAAATGCAATGTATGCTTTTTTACCATTGCGGCGGGTGCAGCTTGAAGCCGTACCCGTCGCAATGGTAAAAATTAAGGATGTGACCGCCAGGGTGGCGGTCACATCCTAATTTCACAGGAGGGAACTCCGCAGGCCTTGCAGAGGTTCCCTCCGACTCTGGGGTCGCGGACGGACGCAAGTCCGTCCGCGATCCTCATGGGCCCCATAGCTTTATACAATACGCAAGCACAGTACCATTAATAACCAATACTCCATCGCTGCAACATGCTTTGTAAAGTTAAAAGCTACTACCCAAATATTTTAATTTGTGCTATCACTGAAAACTACTACGGGGCTCATTACGATGTTGGTGCAGACTTATGTCTGCCCGACACTGTAGTGGTCTGGAACTGCCAGACCTTAGTTTGGCAGTTCCGATCTCAGTATTTGGATGCGACCATCCATAGGGCGGTCGGAAACATCAATATTACTATGGCAGCTTGTGTGACGGGCAAATAAAGACCCAGAGCATGAGCTGCCATAGTAAAATAGATTTTTGTAAGCATCCCTGCACCGCATGGCAGGCACTATGTGGTACCTCCCACACGGTGCAGGGATGTTTAGGGGGCACCATAGGTGCTCCCGAGGCCCAATAGCAGTGGGCCAGGGGGCATGGGAGCCCTGCTAGGGGCCCTCAAAGTAATTTTTCTGACAGCCATTCCATGTCAGAAAGGTGGTCATGGACAGGCTGTCAGAAAATTATGATTCAGAAAAGGGGGGTGGGTCCATCACCACCCCTTGTTGTTAAATATTTTGTCCACCCTAAGCGTGGAAGGGTATACTCAGATGTGAGTCCCTTGCTCATTGCACCATCAGGATTCAAGCAACGACGGCTGAAATGCCAGAAACCGGTCCCCGGAAGCTTGTTTCCTTCCCAGTGTAAGAATTGGCTTGGTAGTTTGGTTTGCCCTGTTCCCATCATGCACTGGGACAGGAACAGACTAATTTGCATATAGCCAGGTTCTGAGCTGGGATGGTGCAGTGAGCTAAAAAAACGGTGTTGGATCTAGCCCTGATCTCTTGACTGGGTGAGAGTATTCTGCTTAATTCAGAAACTCTGTCCATCACCACCCCTTGATGTTAAATATTTTGTCCACCCTAAGCGTGGAAGGGTATACTCAGATGTGAGTCCCTTGCTCATTGCACCATCAGGATTCAAGCAAGCCGGGCCGACGACGGCTGAAATGCCAGAAACCGGTCCCCGGAAGCTTGTTTCCTTCCCAGTGTAAGAATTGGCTTGGTAGTTTGGTTTGCCCTGTTCCCATCATGCACTGGGACAGGAACAGACTAATTTGCATATAGCCAGGTTCTGAGCTGGGATGGTGCAGTGAGCTAAAAAACGGTGTTGGATCTAGCCCTGATCTCTTGACTGGGTGAGAGTATTCTGCTTAATTCAGAAACTCTGTCCATCACCACCCCTTGTTGTTAAATATTTTGTCAGAAAATTACATCATAATCCAGATGGTGGAGCCGAGGCTGGCTCTGCCATCATTAAGGGATTATGTGCATTTCTGATGCTCCGGCGGGCTCAAGCAGCCTGTCGGAACACCAGCGGATAGTCCCTCATCTCAAAGCCTCTGCCTGCCGCATTGTAGTGCGGCGGACGGACCGCATTGTCGGATGTTCGGCAGACTTCAACCGACGGTCATTCGATTGCGGTCCGTATGACATCATAATCAACCCCTACATGGCAGTGATCTTGGTGGTTTCTAGAAGAGCCAAGTCTGAGAAAAGGCTAGCAAAGAGACAAAAGAGCAACAACATCCCATATCTTAACTATATTGGTACAATGGCAAGGAAGGCTGTTTTATGGAGAGGCCTTTTGGAGGATGTCTTAAGGGTGGCTGATTAATCAAAGGTTAATGTTTAGGCAAAATTCTATTTTAAGCCTGTCAGGCCTGCAACATATGCAGTGTTGGGGATCTTTGAACATGCATAATGATTGTCTTTGGTCTTGCCATAAGATGTAGATTCTCTAAGAAATGTGTTAGCAGAATCTGAATTTTTTTTTAAACACAGTGTTTAGCAATATCCTCCCAATCCCCTCCTTAATATGGTTATGCTTATTTGTACTTTAAGCTTTATATTATTTCAAACTGAGATGGAGGAGATCCAGTTTTGTTTGCTTTCTGTTAAATGTCCAGTAGAAAAGAAATGGAACTTTTATCTGCTTGGTGGTTGAAGCAAGAAGATGCTGTTGCAAGCTGTAGACAGTGTTGACGTGAGGAGATCGAATGTTTAGAGGTTTATATGGCCTTTTATTGAGTTCTAGATCTGGGATTGTTTGAAGTCCTTGTGTGAGTTTTGAAGTGCAGCAGGTAGTGGCAATATAAAATAGACTCTCCAGGATGGCCTGAGCTGAGCCAATCTATGTGATCTCAAGCATTGGACGCTTTTACTTTCTCTGCAATTTCACAGATAACCCCACTGATGAGCAAGAGGTGCTGTTAGCTATTGACTGATTGAAACCAGAGGTTTTTTATTATTAGGCCTCACGTTCATGAAAATAACGAATGACTGTCCACTATCATCACAATTTTCTACTGGATGGCTATCCGAAAGATTTGTTCCACTGCTTCTGCAGGGTGGAACACCACCAGCACTGTACCTCCACTTCTATCATCTGGGTTCTGGGGTATTATGAACGTTCAAAAACACTTCACTACCATATCTAGCTCCGCGCCCCTCGGTGGACTAAGCAACTCAGCCAGCACTCCTGCAATTCTGCTTGGAAGCGCATTTGTCTAGATCCCTGCTGGATCCTCTCACACCTTATGGAGGGCGCCTCAAGCTGTCAATTTTCTCAATCTTGTTTCACTTCTTGTTTCCCTAAGAAACATACAGTACTGAACTCAAGGTATCTACTACCTTTAGTGATCTCGTAATTTTTGCAACCTGCTCTTTTCAAGACCTCTACCTGAAAGGTCCCGATGATAACTTTCCACATTTCTCATTGCGGAATTAATAGTACTTGCTTTTTCATTCAGGTCCGCGTGCAGAGCTTTCATTTCCGTACCTTTTCTCCTGGTGTGTTCTAATTTCCATGAAGGTGATGATTGAATGAATCCCTTTGGGTTTTGGGGTACAGGGGTATTTTTAGGGTTCAGGGTTAGGTTTGGGTTTTGGGGTTCAGAGGTATTTTTAGGGTTCAGGGCTAGGTTTGAGTTTTAGGGTACAGGGGTACAGGGGTATTTTTAGGGTTCGGGACTAGGTTTGGGTTTTGGGGTACAGGGGCATTTTTAGGTTTCAGGGTTAGGTTTTGGTTTTAGGTTTGGGTTTTGGGGTACAGGGGTGTTTTAAGGGTTTAGGGCTAGGTTTGGCGATTTGGGGTAAAGGGATATTGTTAGGGTTCAGGGCTAGGTGTGGCTTTTGGGGTACAGGGGTATTTTTAGGGTTCAGGGCAAGGTTTGGGTTTTGGGGTACAGGGGTATTTTTAGGTTTTAGGGCTGGGTTTGGGTTTTGGGGTACAGGGGTATTTTTATCGTTTAGGGATAGGTTGATAGGGAGAGATGTCGATGATCTATTGATCACCGCTCGAAGCAAAAAAGAATGTGAACATGCATCTCTGACAGTCCTATTTTTTCTGGCCGACAAGGGACACAAAGTGTCTCCTTCGAAGCTACAGTTCTGTGTTCAGCAAGTTGTGTACCTTGGTCACTTGCTGTCCAAGAGGGGGAGACAGCTTACACCTGACCGCATCCAGTTAATTGTACATATGCCACAACCCAAGACACAAAAGGAGGTACGGGCCTTCATAGGCCTCACCTCTTACTGTAGACAATGGATCCCTCAGTACGCATATCTAGCCAAGCCACTGATACAGTTGACAACCCAGGAGGCAGCGACATCGACTGTCCTCCCTTGGACTCAGGAACATACACATGCTTTTGACGACCTGAAGAAAGCCCTATGTCAAGCACCTGTTCTAGCGACACCATGTTACAGCAAGCCTATTACACTTTTTGTTACAGAGCGCGAAGGTACTGCATTGTCAGTACTCACCCAAGATCAAGCAGGTTCACACAAGCCATGTGCTTATTTTTCTAGTACATTAGACCCAGTAGCCCAGGCTCTGCCTGCATGCTTGAAATCTGTAGCAGCAACAGCTCTAGCAATCAGACAAAGTGATTCCATAGTATTAGGACACCAATTGACAGTACAGGTTCCACATTCCGTGGAAGTTCTTTTGAACCGAACACAGACCCAGCATTTGACTATAGCACGACTGACAGGTTATGAATTGACATTATTTCAGCCACACATAGAAATCAGACGCTGCAACACACTGAATCCTGCTACACTTTTACCAGTTAGCACAATAGACCCTTTGGCACATGACTGTGTGGAAGTCATTAACACTATGACGAAGCCCAGACAAGATCTGACAGATATCGCATTACCAGATCCGGACCTGACACTTTATGTGGATGGTTCATGCATGAGAACCAGTACAGGAGAGTTGGTGGCCGCATATGCAGTGACCACTGAAACCGAAGTCATAGAAACACATCGTATTGACACCCTGTCTGCCCAAGCAGCAGAGCTCATCGCTCTGACCCAAGCCTGTATTCGAGCCAAGAACAAGAAAGTTAACATATATACAGATTCCTGTTATGCATTCGGAGTTGTACACGACTTCGGAGTCCTCTGGCAAGAGAGAGGTTTTTTAACTTCCCACGGTGCCAAGATACAGCACGGTCCCCTCATTCAAGCTCTGTTAGAAGCAATACATTTGCCTACAGCCATAGCCATCATGAAGTGTAAGGCACATACGAAAGTCACAGATACCATTTCCCAGGGTAACGACCTGGCAGATCGAACAGCCAAACATACAGCACAGACTCATACTCATACAACTGATATGACAAAAACAATAGTTCCAACACATTGCATGACAGTTAGGGATCCCACACTAGATGTAATTGACATACAGACACATGCTACCGCAGACGAAATCAAGAAATGGACAGAACTAGGAGGGATCCAGACAGAACAGGGATGGATGACGAAGGGAAAATCCACTTGGTTTCTCCCCGACTCTATGGTTCAAGTTATCATTAACACAGCACATAGTCCTGCACATTTAGGAGAAAAAGCTATGTTAGACAGTATTCAAAGCCTTTGGTTCAATAAACATTTACGAGCAGCAGCAAAACAGAAAGTGCGTACTTGCATGATCTGTTGTCAGTTCAACCCAGGTAAAGGCATTCCCGTAGAGCAAGGTGGATTTCATCCTCCTGATCACCCTTTTGAAGTCCTCCAGATGGATTATATCCAGATGGAACGTTGCCGAGGATTCAAGTATGTCCTCGTAGTTGTATGTGCACTTTCCCGATGGACAGAAGCATATCCAGTCCCAGATTACACTGCCCCGACCACTGCCAAGCAGTTGGTTCGTGAATTTTTCCCGAGGTATGGTTTGCCTCGTGTCGTGTACTCAGATAACGGACAGCCATTCTCGTCCGAACTGATGAAGCAAGTTTCCCTTTTGTTAGGATATCAGTGGAAGTTCCACTGTGTTAGACATCCCGAAGCAGCGGGACTAGTCGAGAGACACCATCAGACTCTGAAAACACGTCTTGCCAAGGTCTGTGCAGAGAAAGGAGTAGACTGGATAGTAGCCCTTCCAGTTGCCCTCTTCTATATGAGAATGGTAGCCCACTCTAGAACAGGGCTATCCCCGTATGAGGTGGTTTTTGGCCGCCCACCGAATATGTGGGGGACGCCTCTGCCACGCAGAATAACTGATGTTGATAGTAACATGCTGACAGATTACCTTGCTTCCTTGATGTCTGCACTACAATCATGTCGTTCACAGGTTGCAGCAGCCTTCCCAGACAACACCGAGGTGAAGCCACATGAACTGGTTCCGGGGGACGTTGTTGTAGTCCGGAATTTCGACAGATCAAGCCCTTTGGAGCCCCGCTGGAAGGAGCCGAAGATCGTTTTGTTAACAACCAGGACTGCAGTCAAATTAGAGGGGAGGAAGGGCTGGGTAAACTCAAGTCACGTGAAACGTTTTTATGGACTTCCGCCAAAGACTGATTCCCAGGACTTTCGCATACCAGAAACTGATACTAAACTCCCCCTGGTAGAGAAAACTCAGTCCCAGGAGTACAGATTGAAATTAAGGTCTAGTAAGTCAGACAGTTTAATTGTTTAAGTCCCCCCTGGGTGAAGAGGTTAGACGGGTTCCTGACATGTACAAGCTAGACCCCCATAATGAGAGAGATAGACAGGAGATCAAGAAACAGAAATACTACAATGTATCGTTACTTTACTTATCATGTTTTTTCTGAGTCTTACGATTATATGCCTAAGCTATATGTTACATGTATATTTTCCTATAATCGCACACTCTTCTTTAAATAACACTGCAGATCACACCTTTAGTGATCTGCCCCCGCACGAACTTTCTTACCGACTTGCGCTGCGTAACAATTCTTTCATCCGTATGTTACATTATTCTCACCAGACCAGCAATGCTACTAACTGCTGGATATGTGGCCGACTCCCTCCCTACCAGAAAATGACGGGAGCCTTGCCTCTTTTTCCTTATCCGTTCACACATAATGGTTCGTGTGGTGCATGGTTTACATTAATGTCCTCGTTAGACAGTAAGTCCGATGTTTCCCAAGGTAATTGGATATGGGGAGACCTGAACACAGTTATGCATAAGACATGTTTCCCTGACAAGGAGGGTCTTCCCCAAATGACAGGTACCGATCTAGAAAATGAAGTATATGGATTAGGTAATTTTACACTTAACCTCATGATTTTGAATGTCCAGTCAGAAACTAGTTCGAACTCACCTTCAATTACAGTCCTGCCAGTGAAAGGTGACCTATGCATTAGAAAGAATGGTTCGGTACATTTAGGACACAGCGATTGTAACACAGTTATTGAATTCAGTGATAAAGGCAAGTCTACATTCAAAGCTTCCCGACATTCCTATTTCATTTGTGGCCATACAGCTTACATACGTTTACCTCCAGACTGGGATGGTACTTGTTATATTGCATTCCTATTACCACCTATTTTTCTAGCCCCGCCTGATTACCATAGAAATTCCCATCTCATTCATGTTAGACCCAAGAGAGATCTCCCAATTGTCGATTATACTGAAACAACATGGGAGCAATACACAGATTTCAATAAAGGATTCTTTCCCTATTTAGGAACTGTCTCAAACAGTAAACTGATACGTAGATTGACCAGAACCCTTGAAGCTGGAGTGAATGAAACTACGTTTGCCCTAGGTAACTTAACAGAGGAGCAGTCTGCTATGAGACTTGTCGTTCTTCAAAGCGCCAAATCTTGTATTCCCCGTCAAAGTCCACGTTCTCGTGCTCGAATGAAAAAAGATGAGCAAATGATGTTATATGAACAGATAGATGGACTCATGAAAATAGATATATCCTGAAGGGTCCGTAGGGGACAAGGAGGGAATGAGATAATTGAAATTTTTATGGTCAAGTGTCCCCTAACGTGTACCCCAACGTCTCCATGTACGTGCTTAAAGTACATGTAATTTCCCTCCATGACCGAATATGAAGACGCAAATACATTTGCGTCCAACGTTAACATGTCCTCTTTCAGATCCACCATGAATGGATCAATAATTCAGTTCCTAACCATACCATGCCAACGTCTTTACATGGTACACTTTTTCGTTTTTTCCTGGCTCTGCCGAGCTAGGCCCTGATTTCTGTCTCCGAGCCCTTTCTGCCTTCTGCCTCTGAAAGCTACAGCATGGACACGTATCCCTGACCTCTGCCTTACTTCCTGCCAAGCGAAGCGGTGCCTGGCTCAACCTGGCCTGCCTGCCAAAACCGTATTTTGCCTTCAAGTTATCTGTTCAGCCTCCTCGAAAATACATTCTTGTCTAGTGATTTAGGTAAACACCTCCCCGTCTGCAGAGCAAAGAGCAAGCCTTCCTGCCTCCATGCAAGTAATTTACAGTTCCCGTTGCCATAGTAGGCCCATGGCCCTGCACGTAGACACGTAGACACATATGCACGCACTAGCCACAGTATAGAATAGCCTCTGCCCGAGAGACCTTTTACTCCAGATAATACATCCTCCAAATATAAGATACCAGATATGTTATAGGTCCAGGTCGTTCTGACATTCCAGACTTCTGTCTCCTCTACTAGTGTTAAAGTTCTCCCCAGTTACCACATCCATGTCACGTCATGCTGGCTGCGCGCGCATCCACACTTTTCTGCTGATTCCGCAACTTTCTCTATGCACCCACCCACATGTGACGATTCTTGTGACGTCCCTCTGACATGTACAGTGCACGCCTCCGTGTACGCCTATTTTCACGCCTCCTATTACGCACATGTGTTCTTATCTCACTCTTTTCTACCTGTTACGCCTACTGCATTGGATTCAGTTATGTTACTGTACTATATATAATGTGTAATGTTAATAAATCGTTGACTTTCCCTTCCCGAACCCTAGTGGTGACGGAACATGATCTCCAACCTCGAGGTTTTTCTAATAAACCCCGTACAACTCAGATACCACGGACTCTGCCTCTCATTTTCATGAGCTATCTTGTAATGATAATTATACGGAAAAACTAACCAGGTAATTTTATTTACCACACCAGGGTGGGTTAGTTTTCCTCGAAAAAAAATCCCTTACGAGTCCCACACATCTCATGGAGCTGAAAGTACTATGTGCACTTTTATGTTTTTTAATCTCAACTTTTTGATTGCTTGGCCTGGCTACAATAGTACAAACATTTTTAAAGTCTGCAATAATGCATATATACATTTTTGCCTAATTGAAGTCACAAAGACCAGGCACAATAATGTAGAATGCTGATGGTTTAGCCTGTAAGTACATATTTTATAATGTCTTCATCTGGGCAGAATATGGGTGTACCATCAAAAGTACAGTGATTAGTAACGATTCGCAGACAATGTAAAAATGCACGATGAATCACTTCATAAAAATATTAATTACTAGGAATAATATTGTACACCCAATGTCAGCTAAGAACATGGAGCAGAGTGCAGTTGACACTCGATTCATTGACCCATTGTTGTGATTGACATTGGGGAACTATATTGGCCTTAGTGCTGATATAAGTACTGTGTTGAGGGCCAGGCGCACTGCGTAAATTCTATGAGAATGGTTTTTGTTGAGAGGTTTGAAAAGTTTTTGTTGAGGGTTCAATGCGTTTGAGGGTGCTCCAACAAGTGACGTATCCGTCCCATACGCCAAAAAACTAGTAGCTGGTTGAGTGCGTTACCGTGTGCGTAAACGCATCCTTGTGATAGGGCACACCTTTGGGTTCGTCAAAGACGCGACAGACTCCTGTGTCGTTTTGAAGTAAAACGTTTTTTATTTTGCTGATCAGGGTTTATCATCAATGTTCACATATTTTTGCTTGGTAAACATTTTTTATCCATATTTGACCATGTGATTCATTTAAATCGAGACTGCAGTTTGTTACACAACACAAATGCTCCGATGCATTTCGGGCTGAAATAGCCCTTTCTCAAGGAGCACTGAAACATAATAGTAAACGCTTTTAAAATGTAAAACTGACATCAAAATCATGCATAAACGTACATACCATTTTTAACCAATGGTGTAAATTCACTAAGTAAACATGCTACCCTTATCACCTATTGGTGTGTTGGAAATGACCTTATAAACCATGGGGGTGTTTTTTTTTTAAATGTGGCGTGTTTTATGGTGAGACTAAGTGAAAATTCGATGTGGGGAGTGGAAAAGACTTACATCAATGAAGATGAGCTGCTGAGATGGAGACCTATGGGAGGAAAATAAGGTTGTGGGTGAGCGTTTCGAACCAAGCGGTGAAACGGCACTTCTACACCCGTCGGGGCCCCGACTTACTTGTGAAATTGTGGTGCTTGCGTAGCGCTTCTGGTGGTGACCGGGATTTGGTGCGGAGTATTCCGCGGAGTGGAATTCTAGATTAGCGTAGTGAGGCTGGGTCATGTGACGAAGTCACATGACTCGGTCAGGAAGCATAGTAAAAGAACTGGTGGTATGGATACGGTAAAGCGGCCATGTTGGGGTGGGAAGATGGAAACAGAAGTGTGGCGAGAGAATCTCGTGGTGGGTTGAAGAGGGATAAAGGAAGCGGGTGTTTATAAGGCATGTGTTTATGGGGCATGTGACTCAGGTTGAAAACAAATTACATGAACCATACATTAAAAATCATGTATGAACCATAATGAACTCTCAAGCTAATGCTGCCAAGGGGCAGATGTGCAAAGAACGGTACCACGTGGGTACTACAAAAAAGCACTTAATTCAAAGCGGTCATTCAGACCGTACGGTTTCATCGCTTTAAGCCTGTAAATCCAGGCTAGTTCTCTTTGAAGAAGCAGTTTATTATTGTCGTTCCCTTCTTTCTTATGGATGATTTCAAGGAACATGTACTTCACTTGGGCCACGTTGTGGTTAGAGTCATTAAAGTGAATAGCAACGCTATTCCCACCTTTCAATATAAAACGGAACTAACAGAACTAGTCACCAAAGCACATGAAGACGGCACCATTGATGATCGCACTAGGAAATACCTAATAGTGGAACATCCCAAAAGTCCAACTATAACTATGTTGCCGAAAATTCACAAAAACCTAATGAATCCACCATTTCGACCCATCGTGTCCACGAGAGGGTCCCTTCATGAACCGATCGGGAAATTTCTTGATCGGTATTTACAACCTTCTGTAATCAAGCTCAAAAGCTACATCAAGGACACAACAGAATTTCTGAAAAAACTTTCCGAAATCAACATCACCAATAACACACAACTAATCCTCTGCACCGCACACGTAAAAAGCCTATATACCTCCATCCCCCATGGTGGGGGCATTAAAGCCATTGAAAACGTCTTACTGAATAGTGAAATCACGGAACCCCTTCAAGCCTTCCTCATGGAACTAATGATTTACACTCTTCATCACAGTTATTTCGTACATGACCAACAGTGGTACCTACAGATGTCTGGTATGTCAATGGGCAATTGTGCAGCACCCACATAAGCGAATCTGTACATGGGTGAATTCGAATCTAGACACATATACACCGACACGAACTGGACAGACAATCTTTTACTATATGTTCGTTATATTGACGATTTGGTTTTCATTTGGAAGAACACCAAACATACCCTTGAGCAGGCCTTGACTGTTCTAAATACCAAGGACAATCGCATCATACTAACATGGAATATCAATGAGAAAGAAATCACATTCCTAGATGTCATGGTAAGAATCACAGAGACAGGAATAGAAACTGACCTGTTTTGAAAAGCAACTGACCGCAACAACACCCTCCATCATACCAGTTTTCATCAGGATTCCCTGAAAAGACACTTACCATTTAGCCAAATGGTAAGAGTTAAACGGATCGTATCAGACCCAGATGCATGTTCCAGTCAAATGATGTAAATGGCCAAACGTTCTCAAAATAGAGGATATCCACAAGAAACCATCGATAAGGCTATCACTAAAGCATCTAAGATCACACGAGAGGACGCCCTCAAAGGATCCACAACCATGAAAGACAATAAAAGAACTGTTTTAGTGTCAAAATTCTCTACAGCCAGCAAAACTTTCAAAAACATCATTTTGAAACATTGGCGTATTCTTTCATCTGAGCCCGATTTCGGGAATCTCTTCAAAGAACCTCCAATATTTGCTTATACAAGAACAGAACATCTTAAAGAACTTTTATCCAAACCACCAGGCGAGCAAATGTCACATACTGGCACACGCCCGTGCCACAACTGCAACAGTTGCAACAATGTCATCCCTGGAAATTACATCAACCACCCGATGAAAGGTTTCAAGATTAAATTTAATGTTGACGCCACGTGCGATTCCTCCAATCTCATTTACCTTCTCAAATGCCCCTGCGGCATGATCTATGGGGGCAAGACCACTAGAAAAATCAAAGTTCGTCTCAACGAACATAAATCAAACATCCATACTAAAAATCAAAAGTCCAGCGTTGCTATTCACTTTAATGACTCTAACCACAACGTGGCCCAAGTGAAGTACATGGTCCTTGAAATCATCCATAAGAAAGAAGGGAAAGACAATAATAAACTGCTTCTTCAAAGAGAACTAGCCTGGATTTACAGGCTTAAAGCGATGAAACCGTACGATCTGAATGACTGCTTTGAATTAAGTGCTTTTTTGTAGTACCCACGTGGTACCGTTCTTTGCACATCTGCCACTTGGCAGCATTAGCTTGAGAGTTCATTATCGTTCATACATGATTTTTAATGTATGGTTCATGTAATTTGTTTTCAACCTGAGTCACATGCCCCATAAACACATGCCTTATAAACACCCGCTTCCTTTATCCCTCTTCAACCCACCACGAGATTCTCTCACCACACTTCTGTTTCCATCTTCCCACCCCAACATGGCCGCTTTACCGTATCCATACCACCAGTTCTTTTACTATGCTTCCTGACCGAGTGATATGACTCCGTCACATGACCCAGCCTCACTAGGCTAATCTAGAATTCCACTCCGCGGAATACTCCGCACCAAATCCCGGTCACAGTTTCGGATGACGGAGGTTAACCAGAAGCGCTACGCAAGCGCCACAATTTCACAAGTAAGTCGGGGCCCCGACGGGTGTAGAAGTGCCGTTTCACCGCTTGGTTCGAAACGCTCACCCACAACTTTATTTTCCTCCCATAGGTCTCCATCTCAGCAGCTCATCTTCATTGATGTAAGTCTTTTCCACTCCCCACATCGAATTTTCACTTAGTCTCACCATAAAAAACGCCACATTTAAAAAAAAAAACCACCCCCATGGTTTATAAGGTCATTTCCAACACACCAATAGGTGATAAGGGTAGCATGTTTACTTAGTGAATTTACACCATTGGTTAAAAATGGTATGTACGTTTATGCATGATTTTGATGTCAGTTTTACATTTTAAAAGCGTTTACTATTATGTTTCAGCGCTCCTTGAGAAAGGGCTATTCCAGCCCGAAATGCATCGGAGCATTTGTGCTGTGTAACAAACTGCAGTCTCGATTTAAATGAATCACATGGTCAAATATGGATAAAAAATGTTTACCATGCAAAAATATGTGAACATTGATGATAAACCCTGATCAGCAAAATAAAAACGTTTTCCTTCAAAACGACACAGGAGTCTGTCGCGTCTTTGACGAACCCAAAGGTGTGCCCTATCACAAGGATGAGTTTACGCACACGGTAACGCACTCAACCAGCTTAGTGCTGATATATGCATTCCTACCAACTTCAAAAGGATTGCACTCCTGTTGCCATGCTACGATATCTGATTTGCAACTAATAGCATTTTTTTGTACTGATTTCACATTGCACGGGCACGGTGTCTGTTTTCACCCTCAATGGAGCACCTTGTATTTTGTTTATAAAGTATTGTTAACTATTATAGACAATATGCCTCACCTGGCAGGGAGAATCGTTAATACCAGCATGTGCGATATTTTATTCAAACTATTTATTACAAGTGTGAGGGCATTGATAGCCGCCAATCAAATATACAATTGTCATCTTAAATAAATCTGGCAGAACAATTGTTTGTTTTGCCATTTATAAGCTCTGTTTTTGTGGAATACAGAGTTACTCCGTGAATTCTTCTGTGTCCACACAGACACACATACATATTTTAGTTTATGAACAGGCATCTTTTTCTATCACAGTTCTTAATCGCTTGTTTTGTTTGTAGTTGCTTTTTAAGTCGAAGCCTACCAGATAAAACAGTCGCTGGTTTGCTAAACACATCTTGGGGGCACTTTATGCCGCTCAACTATACTCGATGCCACACTACTCTGGACCACTGCGCTCTACATCCCTCCAGTCTACTCTGCACCACTCCACTCTATGCTGCTCCACAACACTGTACTCTATGCCACTGCACTCTGTGCCAAAGCACTGTACTCTGTATCTTACCACTTTACACCACTATAATCTACCCTGCACCAGTCCATGCCCCTTCACTCTATTCCGAAACAATCGAATCTGTGCTGCTGCACTCTATGCCCTATACTTTGCACATTCTACTGTGCCCCACTGCATTCTATGCCACTGCAATCTACACTGCACTCCACATAAATCTACTCAGCACCACTGGATTCAAAACCACTCTATTGCTCTACACCACTGGACTCTATGCCACTTTTCTCTACACAATTCTACTCTGCACCACTGAACTCTACACCACTTTACCATACACTGCACTCTGTGGCACTGTACTCAGCAGCACTGCACTCTCCCACTGGACTCTATGCCACGCTACTCTGCACCACTCCAATCTGCGCCACTCTACTCCATTCCAATCTACCATGTGCCACTCCAATATACCTTGCACCACTCCAGTCTACGCCACTCTAGTCCACACCACTCCACTCTATGCCAGTCTACTCTGCACCACTGTATCCTATAGCACTTCACTCTTTTTACTACTTTACGACACTACACTCTACTGCATTACACTCCACTCTGACACTCTACTCCATTAAATCCTGTTCCACTCTAGGACACTTTACTACACTCTACTCTGCAACCAGCCACAGTCCGTGCAGGTAGCAGAGGTGGTGCCGTGGTGCCATGGTGCAGTGTAAGGGGGATTCCAAGGGATGATAGCGAGGGAAAATGAAATAAATAATTCATTTCCCCTCAGCATCGTCTCTCGGAATCCCTCCTTACACGGCCCCACCTCCCCAGTGCTGTTACCTGCAAGGAATGCTGTCTGCAACGCTATACACAACTCCCTCTACGCCACTCCATACCACTTTACTCCGGTCTGTTTTATCACACACTACTCTACTCTATATCAATGCACTTAACAACACTTTACTCCGCTCTGTGCCATTCTACTCTACTATACTGCTCCACTCTATGCCACTTCGCTCTACGACAATGTACTACACGCAACCCCCTCTATGCTATGTTACATTACTCCACTCTGCTTTATGCCTCTCCACTCTGAAACAGTACTCCACTTTATGCCCTTCCACTCTACTCCCTCCATGCCACCTTATGCCCTCCATGCCACTATATGCCACACCATTAACATTTAGGCATGCTGAACAGTAGCCACACTGGTGTACAAAATAGTCACAAAACAAATGGCATAGGCGAGAACTACTGGCTTTGCCAATGCTTGTATACAGTACGCTTGCCACGCCGAGTTGTTTATTATTTCTGTTGTGAAAGGTTTGCTATAAATACCCAAGCATAGAAGGCCCTAGTGTCCAGCCATGTGTAAAGTGGCCCCATATTTTATAGTTGTGATTATCACATTTATTTGTAGGACAGCGAATACCAGGGTATCCTGAAATCAACATGATAAGCACAACTTTAGACTATTTAGCAATTGTAAACATGGCTAAAAACTAGGGCCTTCGTTGCATGGGTATTTATAGCAACAATTTCATAAGGGAAATACTGAACAGCTTATTAGTGGAAAGTGTATTGTAAAACATAAGCAGCTAGGCCACAGACCAATAGTAGCAAAAGGAACATATTTATGAGAACCCAGAATAAAATGATTACCACATAAAGGGCCTTTTTCCAAACTGAGAATATAAAAAAGAATGACATCATAAAGGGCCATGTTAACCACCAGGGGCCTGGAACCATTACACAGTTACTTATTTTTTGCTTCTTACCGACAGTAAAGTGCTGCTGAGAGAGCTGTGCTGAGCTGTGTCTGGGTTTGCAGTAAGGCCTGTTACTGACTGAGAATTGGGGGGGATGAGCTACAGGCTTATTAGACCCTACTGCTAGGAGTAAAATTGGTGCATGTGCACCCATTTTAACACTACCACCGATTACGAACTGCATGACTCGTTTAATTACGTGAGTAGTCACTCCAACTTTTTATAAGAAGGAGTTTCTGCTCCGACCATGGAGACCAAACATCAACTCAATAACTTCGTACAAAAAAATAATAGCCTTTATAGGATTCGCAGGAAAAAAAATGGAACCGACTCAATCAGATGCTGTAGAAAGACAACTGCACTCTAAGCACCAAAGATTTGCAAGAAACCTATCAGACCATAAAAAACGATCTGGAGCTTAATGTTGAAAAAACTCTCTGCATGCTCCCCGAGAAAGCTTTCGTGTGCAGAATAACATGATATTGGAAATGATGAGTTTCTCACTCAACAATAACTAAGGGGCATGTTAACAACACACAGCGAAAAATATCGCTGAGCACGCTTAGCGCTATCTTTAGTAACGCCGGCTATCGTTGGATTGAAATGCTGAGATAACGCGGTATTAGCAACGTTTATCTCCACAGCGTTAAACAATCGGCGATAGCGGCAGAATAAGGGGACATCGCTGGAAATCCAGCGATGCAAATGCGGCGATAAGGGAACCCTTGTAAATAGGTCGATGTGGATTCAGGCTTAGAATCCACTTCCCTTAATAAATATAGCTAAGCCTGACAATTTGCAGACGTTAGCTAATGGCGCTAACCACGGTTAGCGCAGCTTTTTTATCGCTATGGGTTTCCTGTGCCATCTTGTTAATAGGGAGAAGTGCTGTTAGCGATATTTTCCCTGTTGTTTTTTGAAGAAATGCCTACTTTGCATCTCATTAGAGATGCGAAGCGTCGTTACAAAGGCTGCTAACATGCGCTAATGCATGTTAGGACTGCCTTGTAAATAGGGCGAAACCATTATCACCGCTTTTTTGCTTTTAAAGAAATAAGGCCCTTGATAATATGCCCCAAAGTCAGCTTCTAAAATTAAGTAATCAAACAACGACAAAAAACACTCAATGGCAACTTAAGACTGTCTCTTGGGCTCAATTTTTCTTTTAGTTTTTAAAGTAATATTAAAAGCTATCTTTTAAGGTTTAGCTATCCAAAGCGAAATTTGTGCAGCTTCTATCTTATGTAGAATTGCAATAAAGTCGGAAAATGCAATCTGATCAGTTGTGTGACATTTTTTAAACATGTTTCCCTTATTGTAACCGACTTTAACATTCTTTTTCTGCTCATGCTAACATAGCCCAGTGGCAACTGCTTGTTGCCATTGAAAGAATCTTACCACGTGACCAGTGCAAGAAACCCCTTTTGTAACAGGGTATAAAAGTGAGTCTTCCCTGTTCTTGACAAGTTTGTCTCCTCAAGGATTTCCAGGCGATACCTGGTCGTTCGGTTCTCTGATTCACAGACTATTATTTTTGCTTTTAATTTTTACTAGACTCAACCCAAACTTGAGGTGAAAGTTCCTTCTACAGTTGGAGCGTGAACTGGCTCAGAGTGAAGCGAAAGTGTAAGAGCGGTCAGGAATAGTTACAGAATAGTTGTCTTCGAGAGATTCGTCAATTGACCAGTAAAAAATCTGGGGGCTTATTTACAAGCCCTTTGCGCCGCCGCTGCGTCACTTTTAACATGGGGAAAAGTGGTGCAATGGTGGCGCAAGGCGTTTTTAAATAAGCCCCCTGATTTGGAATCAATGCTGGGTATTTTAACTGTGTTCCTGACCCCTGATAAGCCAACTAATAGTGGTCAGGCGGGCTTCCCCAAGCTACCAGCCCCTGTAGCATTTTGTTGTACCACATTGGCTTAGATAGCTATCTGGCACTTATGGCACCACAACTTGATATCCCTTTCTAGTCTACTAAATATAGATGCACTTCAATGCTTGGCTTTATGGAATATATGTGATTATAACGCGTGCATTACATCGCATGCCATTACAACGCGGTTGTTACAACCACTGTGCAAGTCGTTAGAGCGACTTGCTTTAGAGGGCGCACTGGATTTAGGAATAGTATAATTTACTATTCCTACTCCAGTTTGTGCAACAGCAGGGAAGGTGTTGGATGTTAAATCTAACACCATATGCACCCTACAACAAGTCGTTGTAACGACTTGCGATGTAATCGTATGCGATGTAACAACGCGGTCGTTGTAAGGACCTTGTTGTAATGCCATGCAATGTAACACATGCAAAGTAAACAATGTCTCCCATCTTTGTGTTGCTGGATAGTAAATTTTCTTAGCGGTGTTTAGTATTGAATAATTGGTATGGCACTTTCCAGATCATTTTACACTTAGCCTGGTTTTAGCATGCAATCCAAATTGATTAAACCATATAAGTCATTGTTTTATTCAATTATCAGAGGAGTGTGATTTCAGTGATGAAATAATAGAAGTTGGATTTTACAATTTTGTTAATTAAACATCAGATCGGACCTAATATTTTTTATAAAGGATACTTCTAGGCATTTCTGAGGGGGATTCTAATAAACTACTCACAGAAGACGTCTATAGCGATATCTACTTAGGTTAAGAAGTAAGTCTAGAGGAAACAACAACAAAACCGAAAAGGCATCCCTTTAAAGGATGGTTTCACTCACCCACCAGAGGTGGCATGCTTCATCATTGGGGAACCTCATCGCACCTTGATACCTAGTCATCATGCGGGCTTCAACCCACTCACTCAGAGGGAGGAACTCAGGGATGTATTAGTTGCTAGGGAGGGTATTTACTAATTACCCAATGTGATCTGAGAGGCGTGGTGAGGGGCGCAGTGCAAGAAGTGAAGTGAGTTTAAGACTAGCTACAGGGTTCACCACTTGTCTTTATTCAGGCGACTCTGTGCTAGGATTAGAAGAAAAGGCAAAGAAGCACAGTGGATGACATTAGACCCGCTTGTGTTACTTCGGCGATCCACATGTTTCGGCCAGTGACCCAAATAGTGTAATGGCCTTCATCAGGCTCTAATTAGTGCTACTGCAGTGAGGGTGAAGTGTAAAGCAGGAGATATACGAAAACTTCATATACGAAGCATAAAACATCGGTAATCCATTGGTTTCTGGGTCGTGGATTCACTGGAAGAACATGTTGGGAGACATGAGAGAATTATACAATAAAATTGTTATCGCTAGCGAAAAAGGTGGTGTAGTTTCCGAATAAGCTTAATCTTCAAAATTGCAATTGAAATTATCATAACAACAGATACTACTATATCTGTAGATAGTCAAAAAACACCAAGTGAGACTCTGGCGTTGAAAGAACCCAAATGCATTGAACAAAATCTTCAGGGGACTATTTGAGGTGAGATGGACACTGGAATATCTGAGGCAAACGACCCCAACCCACATGCTTGAGGCTCAGTAGCTTCTGCTTGCCCATGGCCTGCCAAACGGGGCTGGCCAGTGAGTTTTCTTTTTAGTTATACCCTCAATTACCTCTAAGGGGAGGGGGTAGGGGTGTGTGTGTGCATGCATGTGTGCGTGCATGCCTGTGTGATTCTTTCTGTTATATATCTATGTGTTCATGCGGCTTATAAGCACGCTGAAGGCTCCTTTAGAGCTCTAATAAAAACATAACATGGTGGCTAAGCTCATGAATAGTGTCATGTTTTTATGTATCACTGGCATTCTTTTTATGATTTTGAAATATGAAGGAGAAAGGCAATTTCTATACAAAATAATCTTTTCATTCATTAATTGGTGTTTGATCATTGCCTGACAGGTCCCACAGAGGTAGGGGCAGATGCAAAGTCTGCTTGTAGCTTGCCAAATGCATTATTGCCAATGTTTCTAGGCAAGGTTGTGATGTATGTGTTTAATAAAGGCTTGCTGGTTTTCTTGTGCGCGTGTGAGCGTACACACGCATGCTGCGGAGGGGGAGGTGTCACGCTCCCTGGCCTCAAGAGCTGGCTGATAGTCACTGTGGTATCGTAGGCTGACATTCAACATAGCGCATTATAGCACCGAACCTCGCATTACGATTTCGATTTGCTTTGAAGCGCAACTTTACCTTAATTGAAGCTGCTGCCGCCTTTAGCATTGTGCATTGTGTGCTGCTTTGAACTTTGATTCACTGAAGCTACCGCCGCCATTAGCATTTAACATTTGTGCTGCTTTGTATGCTTTGTTGTGAATTGCATCTTCCTCAGCCCCAGTTTCACTTTCCCAGGATCCATTTTGTCGTGTTTGTTTTGCCTTCCTTTGGCCCGCCTACCCTCCCCGCTACCGCCTCCCAGCTGACCCGCCCACCCACGAACACTAAGCGCTCCTCTTCCTCCCTGCAGCTGTGACCGTCTGGACTTCTGTGAAAGCGGTCGCTCCCCCCACGCTCCCTGGCCTCAAGAGCTGGCTGATAGTCACTGTGGTATCGTAGGCTGACATTCAACATAGCGCATTATAGCGCCGAACCTCGCATTACGATTTCGATTTGCTTTGAAGCGCAACTTTACCTTAATTGAAGCTGCTGCCGCCTTTAGCATTGTGCATTGTGTGCTGCTTTGAACTTTGATTTACTGAAGCTACCGCCGCCATTAGCATTTAACATTCGTGCTGCTTTGTATGCTTTGTTGTGAATTGCATCTTCCTCAGCCCCAGTTTCACTTTCCCAGGATCCATTTTGTCGTGTTTGTTTTGCCTTCCTTTGGCCCGCCTACCCTCCCCGCCACCGCCTCCCAGCTGACCCGCCCATGCTCGGCCCCCCTCCACTCTCCATTTATGTCAGATGTCCCAACGCGCTGCGGCCGCGCCGAAGGTGCGCCAAAGGTAAGCCCGTCTACGCCCGTCCGCGCCTGGACCGCGCCCAGCGCCAGACCCCCTGGTTCCCTTAAGTCCCAGCCCACCCGCATTACATACGATTCCTCCTCCCTCCTTGCACTAAACCCCGGCCGACTCCCCAACTGCGCCCAAGCCGCACCTGGACACACCCATGGACCCTTCACATGCAACTCCTGCACAAAAACCAATCCCTCATCCACTAACACCAAACATAGATCTGACGCCAACCACCTAAAATGCATCCTACTCAACACCCGATCGGTCCACAGCCACGCCATCAACCTTTGGAATCTACTAGACACCATCTCTCCAGACGTCGCCTTCCTAACAGAAACTTGGATGAACGCCTCTTCAGCCCCAGACATCACCATAGCCATCCCGGAAGGCTACAAAATCATCCGAAAAGATCGCATCAACCAAACAGGAGGAGGCATCGCCATCGTCCATAAGAACTCCATCCGCATCTCAACCAGCTTGGACGTCAACCTCTCTAGCGCCGAACACCTTCACTTCCAGATCCACACCGACCCCAAGACCACACTCAGAGGCACCCTCCTCTACAGGCCACCAGGACCCCGTGCACAATTCAATGAAGACATCACTGATTTCATTACCCCACACGCCCTCCCCTCCGAGGACTACATTCTATTGGGAGACCTCAATTTTCACCTGGAAAAGAGCAACGACAACAACACCACCACTCTTCTGGACAATCTCGCCAACCTCGGACTCAAACAACTTGTTAATACCCCCACACACCACGCAGGACACACACTCGACCCTATCTTCACCTCCAGCAAACATATTTCCTTCAGTCACACCACAGTTCTCCAATGGACGGACCACAGCTGCGTTCACTTTGTTTACAATAAGACCACAACCCACAACCATCCTCAACCTACCCTACGAAGAAACTGGAACAAAATCACCATCGACCAGATCTCCTCATCGCTTCTTCAAAACCCCCCTGCCCACTCTTCGAACCCCAACCAAGCAGCCATTAACCTCACTCAATGGCTAACCAACACCGCCGACAACCTAGCACCTTTGAAAAAACGTCAAATCAAACTAGGCAGCAAAAACGCCCCCTGGTTCAACGATGATCTTAAGAAATCCAAGAAACTCTGTCGCTCCCTTGAGAAGGCCTGGAAAAAAGACCCAAACACCAACACCAGGGACGCCTTCAAAAACGCCACCCGCATACACCACCAATTGACCCGGACTGCCAAGAAAACCGCATTCAAAGACCGACTAGACAAAAACGCCCACAACAGCAAGGAATTATTCAACATCGTCAAAGAGTTTACCAACCCCACTGCCAACTCCAACGACATCACCCCCTCTCAAACCCTTTGCGACTCCCTAGCTTCGTTCTTCCACGACAAAATTGCAGACATCCACAACAGCTTCGACAACCAACCCGAAGACCAACCCACCCAACCCTCTGCCGTACCTTCATCCCCCTTGAACACCCTTAATGACTGGAACCCAATCTCCACTGAGGACACCATCCGCCTGATGAACTCCATCCACTCAGGATCCCCCACAGACCCATGCCCTCACCACATCTTCAACAAAGCAGACTCCATCATAGCACCACACCTCCGAGACGTCATCAACTGCTCCCTCAACTCCGGCACCTTCCCAGAAAGCTGGAAACACGCCGAACTCAGCGCCCTTCTGGAAAAACCCACAGCTGACCCCACCGAACTCAAAAACTACCGCCCCATCTCGCTCCTTCCATTCCCGGCCAAAATCATCGAGAAAGCTGTCAACAACCAGCTCGCCGCCTTCCTCGAAGCCAACAAATCCCTCGACTCCTCACAGTCCGGCTTCCGAGCCAAACACAGTACTGAGACCGCACTCATCGCAGCAACAGACGACATCCGAACTCTACTGGACAATGGAGACACAGTCGCCCTCATCCTCCTCTACCTCTCCGCAGCCTTCGACACAGTCTGTCATAACACCCTGTTACAACGACTCAGAAACATCGGAATCCAAGGAAAAGCACTGGAATGGATCACCTCATTCCTTTCCGGAAGAACTCAGAGAGTACGCCTCCCACCATTCAAGTCAGAGGCCACTGAAGTCATCTGCGGCGTGCCACAAGGATCTTCACTCAGCCCCACCCTCTTCAATGTATACATGAGCCCCCTCGTGACCATTGCACGCCAACACAACCTCAACATCATCTCCTACGCTGATGATACTCAACTGATCCTCTCACTCACCAAAGACCCAAACATCGCCAAAACCAACCTACATGAAGGAATGAAAGAGGTAGCCGAATGGATGAAGCATAGCCGTCTGAAACTGAATTCAGACAAAATAGAAGTCCTTATCTTAGGTACCTCCCCCTCCGCCTCGGACGACTCTTGGTGGCCAGAGGCCCTTGGAAAAGCACCCATCCCGACGGATCACGCACGGAACCTAGGCGTCATCCTGGATTCCTCACTCTCGATGACCAGACAAGTCAACGCCGTCTCTTCATCTTGCTTCAACATTCTTCGCATGCTCAAAAAAACATTTCGCTGAATCCCCACCGAAACCGGAAAAACGGTCACCCACGCACTGGTTACAAGCCGCCTGGACTATGGAAACTCCCTTTACGCCGGTACCACCGCAAAACTTCAGAAAAAACTCCAACGCATCCAGAACGCATCAGCCAGACTCATATTAGACATCCCGCGTAAAGATCACATTTCTGGTCACCTGAAAAACCTCCACTGGCTCCCCGTCAATAAGAGGATAACTTTCCGCCTCCTCACCCACGCACACAAAGCTCTTTGAGAACTTGGACCAGAATGTCTCAATACACGTCTTTCCTTCTACACCCCCTCCCGCCAGCTGCGCTCTTCCAACCAAGCTCTCGCTGCTGTTCCCCGCGTCAACAAAACCACCATGGGAGGAAGATCATTCTCCTACCTAGCGGCCAAAACCTGGAACTCACTTCCCACGCACCTCCGCCTCACTCAAAACCACCTAACATTCAGAAAGCAACTTAAAACCTGGATATTCGAGAAGTAATTCCCCACCCCTCTTCAAGCGCCTTGAGACCCTCTGGGTATGTAGCGCGCTATATAAATTTATTGACTATTGACTATTGACTATTGACTATGGGGTGTACTTTCACCGAGGGCAGCAAAAACTCTAACTTCGACCCCGGGTACAGGTCAAATGTTTATCAATCTCCCCCTTTTGTTGGTGCCCTGCAAGTAAAAGGTATACTTTTCACTATTTGCTTAATTCCACCATTGTTTCTGTCAAAGCATTGTGAAAACAACATTTAAGGTAAAATAAATGTTTATTAGTGTTAAAAAAAATCTCTAAATTAGTTGTAAATAATTTATATTGAGGTACTTTATTTAGTTTAGAGTTAGGTTTAGGATTGCTCTAATTGGCAGCAAATGAAATGACTTACGGTTTAAGGTTAGTGTTTGATTGAACTGGTGTATTAGTTTAATTACATTTATTTGTAAACAATTCAAAACCATTGCAAGTATTGGTTAGCATTACAAAAACTATTAAAATGTTTAAATGCTCGAATGGCCTTATTTGTTCATGGTACTTCTGAGGTTGGTATTCGGTCGATCTTCTGCATTTAGGTGCGGCTCCTTCGCGAACAACCGACGGCCCTGGTGCAGGTCAATGGGGCAGTATCAAGGGCTTTCCCCTTGCAGAGAGGAACCAGGCAGGGATGCCCTCTGTCTCCCCTCCTATTCACACTCGCATTGGAACCACTGGCCCACTGGATTTGGAGGGACCCCGTGATTTGGGGCCTGGCGGATACAGAACGGTGGGAAGAGCGTATATCCCTATACGCTGACAACATCATTCTATACCTGCCGCGACCATACCACTCGATAGCCCAGGTTCTACATCTTTCCGAGCTGTTCGGCAGTTATTCTGGCTATACCATCAACTGGTTGAAGTCTGTGATTTTTCCATTGTCAGGCTCTCCCCCTTGGATCCCCTCTCTTTGTTCGGCTCCGGTGGTTATCCAGGGGTTTAAATACTTAGGAGTCTATGTCACTCGTGATAAGAAGGAGTCTTTTGATAGAAATCTCGAGCCCCAGTTGGCTCGCCTGAGCGCTGATATCGGTCACTGGCGTTCCCTCCCACTCTGTTTCATGGGTAGAGAAGCACCGTTTAAGATGCTTACATTGCAGAGACTCCTATACATTCTACAGAATACACCTTACCCTGTCCCCCCAAGCGTGTTTAAACGAAACTCGCAGGTAGTGCGGACCTTGCTGTGGGACGGTGGGTCACCTTGGATTCCGTTACACAAGCTACACAGGGGAGTATACGATGGAGGACTGGTGCTCCCTGATGTTAAACTGTATTACTGGGCCTCGCAGCTGCAGGTGATAAGTGACTGGGTGTACACGGACAGTAGCAAACCTGCCTACATGGTGGATAGGTTGTCTATGCAGAGGGGCAATTGTGAATCTCTTCTTCACGCATGGAGACAGCAGACGATATGGCCTGAACATACTAAGGTAGTGCTACAGTGTTGGAGAGAGGCAAATAAATGTTTAGGTTGGGCAGGCACATTGACCGAGAGAACACCACTGTGGCAGGGTGAGCAGCTGCGAGAGGTGACCGCTTTAACGGGATTTAAGGGGTGGCAGCTGATCAGCTTCGATTATCTAGGGGATGTCTGGAAAGGGGATTCCCCCCGCTCCATTGAGTACCTCCATAGAGAATACTACTTACATCGCTCACAGAGACATCACCACATACGACTCCTACATGCCCTACGAACCCATATACAGTGTGGTACATCCATTTCGGAATATTCCCCAATGGAAGACAGGTTGTTGCTTGACCCCATAACGGAGAAACCCACATCAACAATTTACCTTAAACTAATAAATAATATGCCTGACCCCTTGGTCAAACTTCGAACAACTCGAGCCAGGGATCTTGGGAGTCTAGATGAGGAAGACTGGCAGGATGCGCTGCAGAGTCCTAGAGAGATTGCAATCCGTTCGAGGTTCAGACTGGTACAGATTAAAATCCTTCACTGTACTTACTACCCTCGTACACACCTGTATGCATGGGGAAAGAGCCAATCTGCATTATGCATAAGGGGTTGTCAACAGGAAGGCACCTTCTTTCATATCATATTGGAGTGGCCAGAGATTATTCCCTTCTGGACGAAGGTTACTGACACCATGTCTAGGGTGGTGGGGAAGATGGTTCCGATGGAGCCGAAGTGGCTCTTATTGACGATTAAAGGGGACACTGATTGGTCGAGATATGTGGAAATATGGTTGGCCCTGGCTGCGGGTGTAGCGAAACGAAATATCGCAAGGGGTGGGACTTTGATTGGTGCCAAAGGGCCAAAGAGGGGGTACCAAAAAGTGGAAGAAAGTGTGGGCGCCCTGGGGTAAATACAGAGAAACTGGAGCACTCTTGGAGGGGTAGTTGTGTTGAGGATTGCTGACTGTCCCTGTGGTTCCCTACCGAGCATTTTCTTGTTAACACTTGTATACTCTCCCATGTGGTATGTAAACACTTTTGTTGTACTGTATGATCTCATGAGCAATGTTAATTACAAAAAAGTATTACAAAAAAAATGTTTCAATGCAATCTAACTAAAAGGTCTCTTTCTCAACCTTTAGGACTGATTTGATGCCCAGGCCATGGGACCCACAAGAAAACAGACCCTTCAGAGCCGGATCCTTGAACTTCTATAGAATGAGTCATTTTGAACCACAACTGTGGAAGAAAAAATGGTCTGGCCATGTTCTTGAGTTTATTTCATTTCCCAGGCACCTTTGGTTCCCTACTCGCCATCATACATTTGGCAATGGTGAACTGTTGAGTCAGGTGGTTCCATTCTGAATGGAAACATTTCAACAGATAATCCCAACAGCAGCCCCTCAAGAGTTCCGTATTACCTCAGACCTGGAGGACACCTATACCTGGTCTTGCAGCTCCACAGGAAGATTCTTTGGTTTGAGTCCTAAACAGCTTGTTCCAGTTCGGAGCACTTCCATCCAAGCTGAGCATTTTTTTAAGAAGCTCCTCACTCCACTGGTAGAGATTCTGCATTCCGGAAGGATTTCTGTCCACTCATATCACCCCCAGAGATGGAATGTTCGCATCAGAAGATAGCTGTGTAAGTGAATGGAACGAGCAGGCCCAAGGTGGACTTTTGGGGTCATGTGTACAACAAAATGTCGGAGCGTGGAGGTGCCAAATTTGGCAGCGCTGCACTCTGACATTTTCAAAACACAGGGATGCGGTGTATTTACTACAATACGGTACACCCCTGTGTTTTCCCTAGCACTGGCACTAAAATTAGCTGCCTAGCGCCAACGCAAACACCCTTGCACCATAGTGCAAGGGTGCTTGTGTTGCAGGGAATGATTGTTTATGTGCAGGAAGGTGTCCCTTCCTCCACATAAACAATCTATAATGGTTATTTGTTATTAGTTGAGTCCCTTTCTGTGGGGGCATGCTATGCTTAGATTTTCCTGCCCCTGTCACAGTTTCTAGTCATTCATGCACCCACAGAGAACAGAGAGAAGAGGCGATCGGCCTTGTGAGGACACCTCTTCCCATGCAGGATGGGGAAAAGAGGAAACGGCAAACAGGGTAGGGGTTCCCTCAGTTATTTCTGTAACTGATCTAGTGGAGGGAGGGATGGAACGCTATCGTACACTCACACAAAAAAGTTCCTTTGCGTTCAACTGACCTTCAGTTGAGTACCCAGGGGGGTAGGGGAGCGGACTGAGTAAGCTAAATCAGAAGGTCTCTTTTTTGCACACTATTCATGCTTCTAGGGTCTGTGCTTTGGGTCCTGGTGCTCCTGCATGTCTTCTCCATTTCTGAGCTCTTTTTAGAGGCTGCTCATTCTAAACCTCTGGACTCCACCTATTTCTACCAGCCCAACCAGTTTATTATCCATCTCCTACCCAGACTGCACCCTTTTGTGCTTTTTTAACATGTTTCAGTCAAATATAAGAAAATATATGCCATGTAAGCAAGCAATCAGAATGTATTAAACACAGGGGGAGATTTACTGTGCTTTTGCGCCGTGTTTGCACCACAAAATCTTTTTTTCCTAATTTACTTTTAGCACTGGAAATAGTGTAAAAGTAAGGCGAAGCAGCGCATAGTGCTGCTTCGATTTACTTTGTGCCATGGGGGTGTGCCAAGGGTGGTGCATGGGCGTTCCCATGCAACCACCCACAGTTTCTCCAATTTACTAAACACAGTAAATTGGGTTTAGCGTGAGAAAACTGTGCTCTTTTAAACTTTTCCGACTTTCCATGCGTGCTGCACTGTGTATTTTGTACAGGAAGGATGCCCCTCCTGTACAAAACCTTTGCTGGACTCACACACACCCTAGCGCTATGGCGCTAAGGTGTGTGGGTGGCGCAAGAGCTGAAATCAGCGCCGGCGCAAGGGAAAGGGGAGGACTAATTTGCATATGGCCATGTCTGAACTGGGGTGGCAGTTTGGGATAAAGAACGGTGATGGATTAAACCCAGATCTGTTGACTGGGTGTGAGTGTTTTTGGTTGGTTCAGATGCTCCGTCCATCACCACCCACTTTTTTACCGCTTTGTTCACCATAAGTTGACAGGGTATGGTCAGACGTGAGTCCCTTGCTCACTTTGCCACTGGATTCAAGCAAGTCTGGCTGAAGACAGCTGTAATGCCAGAAACCGGTCCTAGGAAGTTTGTTTCCGGTCCAGGGAAGGCATGGCTTGGCGGTTCGGGCTGACTGTTCCCATGAGGCACAGGGTCAGACTGATTTGCACATGGCCATGTCTGAACTGGGGTGGCAGATTGGGCTAAAGAACGGTGATGGATTAAACCCAGATCTGTTGACTGGGTGTGAGTGTTTGATTGGTTCAGATGCTCCGTCCATCACCACCCCCTTTTGAACCGCTTTGTTCACCATAAGTTGGCAGGGTATGCTCAGACGTGAGTCCCTTGCTCACTTTACCACTGGATTCAAGAAAGCCTGGCTGAAAACAGCTGTAATGCCAGAAACCGGTCCTAGGAAGCTTGTTTCTGGTCCAGGGAAGGCATGGCTTGGCAGTTTGGGCTGGACTGTTCCCATGAGGCACAGGGTCAGACTGATTTGCATATGGCCATGTCTGAACTGGGGTGGCAGATTGGGCTAAAGAACGGTGATGGATTAAACCCAGATCTGTTGACTGGGTGTGAGTGTTTGATTGGCTCAGATGCTCCGTCCATCACCACCCCCTTTTGTACCGCTTTGTTCACCATAAGTTGGCAGGGTATGCTCAGACGTGAGTCCCTTGCTCACTTTGCCACTGGATTCAAGCAAGCCTGGCTGAAAACGGCTGTAATGCCAGAAACCGGTCCTAGGAAGCTTGTTTCAGGTCCAGGGAAGGCATGGCTTGGCAGTTCGGGCTGGACTGTTCCCATGAGGCACAGGGTCAGACTGATTTGCATATGGACATGTCTGAACTGGGGTGGCAGATTGGGCTAAAGAACGGTGATGGATTAAACCCAGATCTGTTGACTGGGTGTGAATGTTTGATTGGTTCAGATGCTCCGTCCATCACCGCCCCCTTTTGTACCGCTTTGTTCTCCATAAGTTGGAAGGGTATGCTCAGACGTGAGTCCCTTGCTCACTTTGCCACTGGATTCAAACAAGCCTGGCCTAAGACGGCTGTAATGGCAGAAACCGGTCCTAGGAAGCTTGTTTCCGGTCCAGGAAAGGCATGGCTTGGCAGTTCGGGCTGGACTGTTCCCATGAGGCACAGGGTCAGAGTGATTTGCATATGGCCATGTCTGAACTGGGGTGGCAGATTGGGCTAAAGAACGGTGATGGATTAAACCCAGATCTGTTGACTGTGTGTGAGTGTTTGATTGGTTCAGATGCTCCGTCCATCACCACCCCCTTTTGTACCGCTTTGTTCACCATAAGGTGGCAGGGTATGCTTAGACGTGAGTCCCTTGCTCACTTTGCCACTGGATTCAAGCAAGACTGGTCTAAGACGGCTGTAATGCCAGAAACCGGTCCTAGGAAGCTTGTTTCTGGTCCAGGGAAGGCATGGCCTGGCAGTTCGGGCTGGACTGTTCCCATGAGGCACAGGGTCAGACTGATTTGCATATGGCCATGTCTGAACTGGGGTGGCAGATTGGGCTAAAGAACGGTGATGGATTAAACCCAGATCTGTTGACTGGGTGTGAGTGTTTGATTGGTTCAGATGCTCCGTCCATCACCACCCCCTTTTGTACCGCTTTGTTCATCATAAATTGGCAGGGTATGCTCAGACGTGATCCCTTGATCACTTTGCCACTGGATTCAAGCAAGCCTGGCTGATGACGGCTGTAATGCCAGAAACCGGTCCTAGGAAGCTTGTTTCCGGTCCAGGGAAGGCATTGCTTGGCAGTTTGGGCTGGACTGTTCCCATGAGGCACAGGGTCAGACTGATTTGCATATGGCCATGTCTGAACTGGGGTGGCAGATTGGGCTAAAGAACGGTGATGGATTAAACCCAGATCTGTTGACTGGGTGTGAGTGTTTGATTGGCTCAGATGCTCCGTCCATCACCACCCCCTTTTGTACCTCTTTGTTCACCATAAATTGGCAGGGTATGCTCAGATGTGAGTCCCTTGCTCACTTTGCCACTGGATTCAAGCAAGCCTGGCTGAAAACGGCTGTAATGCCAGAAAACGGTCCTAGGAAGCTTGTTTCCGGTCCAGGGAAGGCATGGCTTGGCAGTTCGGGCTGGACTGTTCCCATGAGGCACAGGGTCAGACTGATTTGCATATGGCCATGTCTGAACTGGGGTGGCAGATTGGGCTAAAGAACGGTGATGGATTAAACCCAGATCTGTTGACTGGGTGTGAGTGTTTGATTGGTTCAGATGCTCCGTCCATCACCGCCCCCTTTTGTACCGCTTCGTTCTCCATAAGTTGGAAGGGTATGCTCAGACGTGAGTCCCTTGCTCACTTTGCCACTGGATTCAAACAAGCCTGGCTGAAGACGGCTGCAATGCCAGAAACCGGTCCTAGGAAGCTTGTTTCCGGTCCAGGGAAGGCATGGCTTGGCAGTTCGGGCTGGACTGTTCCCATGAGGCACAGGGTCAGACTGATTTGCATATGGCCATGTCTGAACTGGGGTGGCAGATTGGGCTAAAGAACGGTGATGGATTAAACCCAGATCTGTTGACTGGGTGTGAGTGTTTGATTGGCTCAGATGCTCCGTCCATCACCACCCCCTTTTGTACCGCTTTGTTCACCATAAGTTGGCAGGGTATGCTCAGACCTGAGTCCCTTGCTCACTTTGCCACTGGATTCAAGCAAGCCTGGCTGAAGACGGCTGTAATGCCAGAAACCGGTCCTAGGAAGCTTGTTTCCGGTCCAGGGAAGGCATGGCTTGGCAGTTCGGGCTGGACTGTTCCCATGAGGCATAGCGTCAGACTGATTTGCATATGGCCATTTCTGAACTGGGGTGGCAGATTGGACTAAAGAACGGTGATGGATTAAACCCAGATCTGTTGACTGGGTGTGAGTGTTTGATTGGTTCAGATGCTCCGTCCATCACCACCCCCTTTTGTACCGCTTTGTTCATCATAAGTTGGCAGGGTATGCTCAGACGCGATCCCTTGATCACTTTGCCACTGGATTCAAGCAAGCCTGGCTGAAGACGGCTGTAATGCCAGAAACCGGTCGAAGGAAGCTTGTTTCCGGTCCAGGGAAGGCATGGCTTGGCAGTTCGGGCTGGACTGTTCCCATGAGGCACAGGGTCAGACTGATTTGCATATGCCCCACTCTGAACTGGGGTGGCAGATGGGGCTAAAGAACGGTGATGGATTAAACCCAGATCTGTTGACTGGGTGTGAGTGTTTGATTGGTTCAGATGCTCCGTCCATCACCACCCCCTTTTGTACCGCTTTGTTCCCCATAAGTTGGCAGGGTATGCTCAGACGTGAATCCCTTGCTCAATTTGCCACTGGATTCAAGCAAGCCTGGCTGAAGACGGCTGTAATGCCAGAAACCGGTCCTAGGAAGCTTGTTTCCGGTCAAGGGAAGGCATGCCAGGGAAGGCATGGCTTGGCAGTTCGGGCTGGACTGTTCCCATGAGGCACAGGGTCAGACTGATTTGCATATGGCCATGTCTGAACTGGGGTGGCAGATTGGGCTAAAGAATGGTGATGGATTAAACCCAGATCTGTTGACTGGGTGTGAGTGTTTGATTGGTTCAGATGCTCCGTCCATCACCACCCCGTTTTGTACCGCTTTGTTCACCATAAGTTGGCAGGGTATGCTCAGACGTGAGTCCCTTGCTCACTTTGCCACTGGATTCAAGCAAGCCTGGCTGAAGACGGCTGTAATGCCAGAAACCGGTCCTAGGAAGCTTGTTTCCGGTCCAGGCAAGGCATGGCTTGGCAGTTCAGGCTGGACTATTTCCATGAGGAACCGGGTGAGACTGATTTGCATATGGCCATGTCTGAACTGGGGTGGCAGATTTGGCTAAAGAACGGTGATGGATTAAACCCAGACCTGTTGACTGGGTGTGAGTGTTTGATTGGTTCAGATGCTTCGTCCATCACCACCCCCTTTTGTACCGCTTTTGGCTGCCATAAGTGTGGCAGGGTATGCTCAGACGTGAGTTCCTTGCTCACTTTGCCACTGGATTCAAGCAAGTCGGGCTAAAGACGGCTGGAATGCCAGAAACCGGTCCTCGGAAGCTTGTTTCCGGTCCAGGGAAGACATGGCTTTGCAGTTCGGGCTGGACTGTTCCCATGAGGCACAGGGTCAGACTGATTTGCATATGGCCATGTCTGAACTGGGGCGGCAGATTGGCCTAAAGAAAGGTGATGGAATAAACCCAGATCTGTTGACTTGGTGTGAGTGTTTGATTAGTTCAGATGCTTCGTCCATCACCACCCCCTTATGTACCAAGGTGGGTGGATGGCGCACTAGCTGAAATCAGCACAGGTGCAAGTGAAAGGGGAGAAGAGAGCCATAGCTTTGAAAATATGGCGCTCTCCTGCTCCCTCCCTTTGATGCAGCGCAGCCTCGGGGGGGGGGGGGGCTGCGCTGCATTGCTTCGAGATTTGGTAAATCTCCCTGTTCGACTGTACCTAAAATTTGGTTCAACGTGTTCATGTCGCTCTCCTAAATGAACATAACCAGCGCTGGGCGATGCTCCTCCCCTGTTCCCCTGGAAAAACATCCCTTACCTCTGGTGCCTTGAGTGGTCTCGTGGAGCCCAGTCCTGCGCTCTCCTGTTCGCCTAACCTAGACCGGTCCCATCACACAATGCCCTAACCTGTAAAAGAAATACACATCACTCCAGTGAGTCTATCGATTCTAACGTGTTTAATGCAAAATAGCCAACAAGCAAGCAAAAGTAATGCAAGGTGATTGTCGTTTCAATCGACCCGAGCTTTGTCCCTAATCATTTGGAGCATGTGGTGCTGAAATGCTAATGATATGTGTTTATTGATGCATTATTTTCAATTCAAGTGAAGAGGAATGAAACCATGTTATAAAACAAGAGCTTGGAGATATTAGTTCATGATCAAGTGCTAGGAAGTTATCTTAGGAAGCAACGTGAGAAGTCTTTGGTGATATGCCACAAATAACACTAACTGGAGCTGACTCGACTACTTTCTAAAATTCTCACTTACTTGTGCCAACCTCAGAACGAGGCTACTCATTACTACAGTTCAGTAAAATTTGCAGGTGTTCAACATGAAATTAAATGGCTACAGTACATTGAAATGTGTGTAACTGAGGTTGAGTATTAGGAGTTAGTGGTCTTTAAGCCAGCATGAAAACAACATGGAATTCAACAGTAAGGTATAACTGTATGCATTGAGGCACACACGAGCACTAGGGTTTCAGCAATGCACATATATGTTTGACGGGAAATGCCCTTGAGAACGAAGCTGGTATCCAGCTGTGCCTTCACAACACCGGCAATAAAACAAACGCGTCTTTAGTACGCATTCATTCAGCACCTAAGTCGGTATAACGAATTGATTTAGGGGGCACATTGGTAGAAAGGTGTTGGATTTGAAGACTAACACCTTCCCTACTGTTGCGCAGCCTAGAGTAGGAATAGTAAGTTAACCTATTCCAAAATCCAGCGCCCCTTAAGGCAAGTTGTTATAATGACTTGCGTGCTGAACGAATGCATACTAAAGACGCATGCGTTCTAATGGCGGCTCTGGGATGGCACCGCGTGATTCCGGCTTGCGGAATACCGTCATACATTCATGTTTAAGGCACGGATATAAACTAATTTACTTTGTCAATTTCTTCGGTCATACCTAGGGACATATTCTACAAAGCTCAGCTAAATGAATGATAATCAATAAAGAGGAGACCATGACAATAAATATGCTGACAAGCCTACTTGAGGGTATCACAGGTGGGTTTTAATGGTGATTAGGGGGGGCTGCTATGGCATGGGCCACAGCTACAATGACAATAGCGCCTAAAACAATGTTGTCGGGATCCTCTACAAGCTGGACAGCAGAGGCTACAGCTTACAAACAGGGCAGACGTCCTATCGCAACTGCATCAAGAGCAAATCTCCCTGACCCCACACCCGTCCCCTGGAGGCAAACACATATTTTTCTTGACAATGCAAAGTGAATAGTTTGGAGTAATGAGTGCCGGATTAAACTCTGTAGAGGCCCCTAGGTAATCGAAATGTCGGCCCCCCCATGCAAATTATCTATTAATATGTTTTTAATTTTAGCAACCAACAATTTTAATAACCCGATTTTATTACACAAAACTTAACATTAACAATTATTAATGTTATTGAACAAAAATTAATTGGAAACAATTTAGGAAAGCTTGATTGTAATTTTCTTTCAAGATCAATTCAATATTATTTTGATCCGTTGTCGTAGGGCCCCTACAGGAAGTGGGTCCCATGGGCCGGTGCCTACTTTGCCTATTTGGTCATCCGGAACTGGGAGTAATCTGGCAATCCTAATTCATGGGCTGTGCAAAGGGTGTAGTTCAGATTTACAAAGGCTTCCTCTGCCTCCTTAGTCCAATACGAAGGTTCCGCGGCTTTCTTTAGGTAGTCTTGGAGAGGAGTAAGCATAGAAGTGACGCCCATAATCAATTGCCTACGACAGCCGACCATTCCTAACAAGCATTAGAAATGCAATAGGTCTCGCAGCATTAGAGTTAGTGCTTTTAGAATTGTTTATGGGTTTTTTTGTAAATCTTTAGCATGAGGTTGAGGGTGAGTGAGGGTGAGGGGTTGAGGGTGAGTGAGGGTGAGGCTGAGGGGTTGAGGGTGAGGGTGAGTGAGGGGTTGAGGGTGAGGGGTTGAGGGTGAGTGAGGGTGAGGGGTTGAGGGTGGGTGAGGGGTTGAGGGTGAGTGAGGGTGAGGGGTTGAGGGTGAGTAAGGGTGAGGGTGAGTGAGGGGGAGTGAGGGTGAGGGTGAGTGAGGGTGAGTGAGGGTGAGTGAGGGTGAGGGTGAGTGAGGGTGGGTGAGTGTGAGTGAGGGTGAGTGGGGGTGAGTGTGGGTGAGTGTGGGTGAGTGTGGGTGAGGGTGAGGGATTGAGGGTGAGGGGTTGAGGGTGAGTGAGGGTGAGGGGTTGAGGGTGAGTGAGGGTGAGGGGTTGAGGGTGAGTGAGGGTGAGGGAGGGTGAGGGGTTGAGGGTGAGTGGGGGTGAGTGAGGGTGAGGGGTTGAGGGTGAGTGAGGGTGAAGGTGAGTGAGGGTGAGGGTGAGTGAGGGTGGGTGAGTGTGAGTGAGGGTGAGTGTGGGTGAGTGTGGGTGAGTGAGGGTGAGGGATTGAGGGTGAGGGGTTGAGGGTGGGTGAGGGGTTGAGGGTGAGTGAGGGTGAGGGTGAGTGAGGGTGAGGGGTTGAGGGTGAGGGGTTGAGCGTGAGTGGGGGTGAGTGAGGGTGAGGGGTTGAGGGTGAGTGAGGGTGAGGGGTTGAGGGTGAGTGAGGATGAGGGGTTGAGGGTGGGTGAGGGTGAGTGAGGGTGAGTGTGAGTGAGGGTGAGTGAGGGTGAGGGTGAGTGAGGGTGAGGGTGAGTGAAGGTGGGTGAGGGTGAGGGGTTGAGGGTGATTGAGGGTGAGGCGTTGAGGGTGAGTGAGGGTGAGGGGTTGAGGGTGAGTGAAGGTGAGGGTGAGGGTGAGTGAGGGTGAGGGGTTGAGGGTGAGTGAGGGTGAGTGAGGGTGAGGGGTTGAGGGTGAGTGAGGATGATTGAGAGTGAGGGTGAGTGAGGGGTTGAGGGTGAGGGGTTGAGGGTGAGTGAGGGTGAGGGGTTGAGGGTGAGTGAGGGTGAGGTGTTGAGGGTGAGTGAGGGTGAGGTGTTGAGGGTGAGTGAGGGTGAGGGTGAGGGGTTGAGGGTGAGGGTAGGTGAGGGGTTGAGGGTGAGTGAGGGTGAGGGTGAGTGAGGGTGATTGAGGGTGAGTGAGGGTGAGGGGGAGGGGTTGAGGGTGAGTGAGGGTGAGGGTGAGTGTGGGTGAGTGTGGGTGAGGGTGAGTGAGGGTGAGGGGTTGAGGGTGAGTGAGGGTGAGTGAGGGTGAGTGAGGGTGAGGGTGAGTGAGGGTGAGGGGTTGAGGGTGAGTGAGGGTGAGTGAGGGTGAGTGTGGGTGAGGGTGAGTGAGGGTGAGGGTGAGTGAGCTACATCTAATGACTTCAGAGGACTGCTTATAGACTGTTTAAATTACAACCACTGTCGATAGTAAGTACTATTGACCCTGATAACACCCTAATATATGTCCAAAGTCACAGTTTGGTAGGACTGGGCCAGACCAATGTATATGTTTCTATAAGTGTAGTCAGGACCATACAAGGGTTAGTTGAATAGCCTTGGCGGAAAACCCTGCTTCATTGTCTGGGAAGATTTTATTTAAATAGCTCGTTCCACATTTAGCTGTAACAACTTAGGAGAGAGCCTTCCCCACCCACATCAAGGAAGATAAAACCTGTAAACGGTGCTACCTGACGGTAGAGCCCCTTTGCAAAACAGACATCAGGCAAAGAGTTATGCTGTTACTCTTAAATAGAGTGTTATGATGGAATGCACATTGAGCCCCCCGGCCTGGGGGCGTGAGGCGGGAGGGGCTTGGCTGGGCTCCAGCGTGTGTAGGATTCCTGCTTCCCTGCACGGGGGTCTCCTCTCTGCCTGCAGCTGAGGTCACATCCTGCCCTGCCCGCCGCTCCAGACATCCATACAACTCTGCCTCCTTTGTTGTGGTGCGAGCAGAGCAGGCGCGAGAGAGGCACGGAGAAACCCTGGCACTGCCAGCTGCAAGGGGCACGGGAGCAAGATCACACGGAGAGACGCAGCGGCGCCCGGGACTGAAGGGAACGGGTCCTTGTTGTTGAGCGGAAACCGAAAGAAGAGGTACCTCTGTCGGCCCCGCGGGCTGCAGAGCACCAAGAAAGGGTGGAGGGGGCAGGGGAGGAGGGGTCCGGGGAGGAGGGAAGGGCCAGAGGGACTTGATGGGAGTGGTGGGGGGGAGGGGGAGGGTATAGAGAGGGAGAGGAGGAGAGACAGGACAGGGGCAAGCAGCAGAGATGGAGGGGTAGAAGATAACGGGAGAGAAGCAATGAAGGAGGAGGAACCCCTGCAAACGTGTGTGTGTACATATACATTAGTGGACTGTGTGTGCATGACGAGGTTGTCTGATAGTAACCTTGTGTAGGTAAGTGCACACATTTTAGCGAGGAGTGTGTGTGGTGTGTACGTTTTCTCCGTGTAGCATGTGCTGAACCGCAATGGGACAACAAGCGAAAGGATCGGAGACACGGCGACACGGCGGGTAAAATAAACAAAAAAGAAGCCGGAGGGAAGAGAGGGGAGGGGGGAGGAGAAATGCGACACGGCGGGAAGGGGAGGGGGCGGAGCGGGTCAAATAAAGAAACAAGCCGGAGGGAAGAGAGGGGAGGGGGGAGGAGAAATGCGACACGGCGGGAAGGGGAGGGGGCGGAGCGGGTAAACAAAGACGGACGTGCACGCGCTTTTAAGCTCAATGCGCATGCGCATTGAGCTTAAAAGTCACGGGCACTGCAAGGAATCGCCACGATTCCTTGCAGTGTGGATAAAGAGCGGATAAGTCCCAATACTCTCGCCTTGCTCGATGCGCATGCGCATCGACAGGCGAGACCTAATAAAGTGTGTCCATAAGCAACTGTAACACATCTTGGTAATTTATGGATGGTTTTAATCCGGTCTGTCCACAAGGGTCTCTCCCCTGCCAGTTTGCTGTGACCTAAATAGTAAACACAGGGTAGAGAAGTTTGCAATTTCTCTTTTGAAGCCTTAGGCCCATTCTTTCTAATTCTGTAAGGAGTCACAGTGACTCATCCTTGCATTGATCCACTGAGTCTGACACAATTAATAAACCACCTACATATTGAGCAAAAAATATTCTCCATTGAAGATAAAGGCGTCCAGGCATTTCTTGAAAGATTTAGAGCTGGCCAGTGAGTCAGTAAATTCTTGAGGGACGCAACATCACATTAAATGTCCTTCGAAAAATTAGCACGGAAAGACATACTTGCTCCCCTGATGAATGGGGATACTGAAAAAGGCAGGACAAAGTTCTGCAACAGTGAACAAATTGTTAGTGGCTGGAAGACATAACATATGGTCAGGCAAAACAGGAAAACTGGATATCAGCATTAGTAGCTCTGGGATTTGCACAAACCTGTCTGAATCCTTACCAGGCTTTTTTGTTAATGTTAATGTTAAATGAACTTGTTGAGCGCGCGAATACTCGTAGGTGTCTTAGCGCTGGCTACTGCGGTCTTAGACCAGTCATGAATTAGAATAGCTTTGCAGACTTAAAAAACCATGCTTTCAGAGCCTTTCTGAACGATAGAAGATTTGTGGATGATGTAATGTGGCGGGGGAGCTTATTGCACTTAGTGGAGGCATCCAGCACAAAGCGCTGCTCTCCCACAATGCCTGTTTGTATTGAGGCACAATCACTGATTTTGCTGTTGAAGATCTTAAAGGCCTGTTGGGGAAGTACCAATTAGAACTATTCTTCAGAAATGCGGTTCCTTGATTATGTAGGGCTTTGTAAATAAGCTAAAGCGCCTTGTAGTCAGTAGAATGGGAGTGCTACACACACACACACACTCGCAGTGGACACTAACGGGCCCATTAGGCTATCAGGCAGCTTTCCACCGCCGGACCACCGATGGTAATCTGCCTTCCGAATGTCCCTGGTTCACCCCCGTCATATTAGTATGGCGGGAGGCACCGCGGTGGACGGGAAGACCGTCTGCCGCTTTTCCGCCAGTCGGATTGCCAGCCGGGCAGAAAAGGGACTCAATATGGTGGCGGTGCCTTCCATATTAGGATGCATTCCTTTCCATGGCGGAGACTCCCCAATGGAAAGGCATGCGGGAAATCGGCCCCCGAGGGGGTTGTAGGTGTGGGTGGCTGCACTGGGGGGTACCCATGGTACCCCCGATCATTGCCATGCACAAGGTGGCAGGCACTGCGCAGTGCCTGTCACATTATCTATGGCAATGCACAACATGGGAATTAACATTGCGGCGGGTGCTACTTAAAACACCACCTGCCGCAATGTTAATGTCGAGGATGCGCCCGCCATGGTGGTGGGCGCATCCTAATTTGCATGACGGAACCGCCGCAACTTCGGCGGTCGGTCCCGTGCTCCGTTGCGGTTTGTCTACCCGCCATCATAATATGCCCCTTAGATTCCTTGTTTTATTAAGGCAGAGATAACTGGTGGAATTCTCTGCTTCTGCCTCAGAGTTCAACTGGCAGTGAGGAATGCATAGCAATTTCTTAATCGAATTTACTTCATTCTTTTCTGGCACTACTGTTGTGGCACAACCATCATCATTTGTGTGTTCAGACCATAAATTGGAAGGCACTTGATCAGGTTTTTCTTAGATAGAGTTGGACAAAAGACATTTGCAACTATCAAGTAATCAGTAGTTTCTCCTAAGACAGCTAAAACTTCATTTTCATTAACTTCCAATACAATGAAATAGACTCCATTATTATGGCATTATCGGTACAATTCAACGTACATAAAAGGTCCATCCCAAACAAGTTACAGGGTGGTAGGGTTCAACCAAAAGGCATGTTGCTCAGTAATGGGACCTAAGATAAAGGAAACCGGGTGCAAAATAGTGTGAGATGCTTGTATTTGAAAAACTAACTGCTTCGCTGGACAAGTCTGAGAGAGGTAGTGAAGGGAATCCGAGGTCTTCAGGACCAATCGGTTAGCACCACTGTCAATTACGCATAAACTGGGTTTCCCATTTATCACACATGTAATACAGTGGCCATTTTGATCTACAGAGGATTTACAGAGCAGTGAAGACTACCCAGGCTGTCGTAAAAGGTAGGATAATGGCTCTCGGAGAGCTGTATAAACTCAGACTGATTGGCTTGGAAATGTAGAAATTGGGTTTTGGCAATCCCTTTACCAGCTGCTTAATTGTCTACTGTTACTTAATTATCTACCACTGAAGCAAGAAGAACATTTTGGAGAGGTTAACTCTCCCTGGCCCAATCCTGGGTTTTATCAAGTTCTTTCTCTTCCTAGTCCACGTCCCTCACTCAATCCGCCCCGTCCTTCCATTCCCCTCCTGTTGAAACAATTACATTTTATAAGACATCAGCCTAAATTTGTTCAACTTTTATATCAATAAGATATTTTGTCCCAGTGCCAACCGACTAGACATATTTTTATTATAGCATGTAGTAAAGCATCCTCAGCGAGGGCAGAAGTGTCGTCAGGGACATGTCATGACCAATTACTCTTCTCCATCAATTTATCAGCCCATTTAGGTTTATAACGTTCAAACACTGTCTGGAGTTCCTCAAAGAATTTCAACCGTTTTCACGCATATTAGGAAATTGCTTCCTGAAGTTAGCAAGATCCGCAGGGGAACAAAAGACATAAATAGTAACTTGACGTTCTACCTCCCCGCCCGCATATTCTCTCCGGAAGGGGGGGGGGAATTCAGGGGATTATCACTAACACTCTAACAATACCAGTAGATAAGGAGTTTATTGTTCTTTGTGGAGGTTCTTTTCACATTCTATTGATTAGTGGTACATCTTTGGGTTATAGTTGGACTGTAGGCATCAGTCCGGGATGGTGCCAAGGGAGGATTGGCCCTGGAAGAGGTGTGCATTGTCGCGGAGTCATCCTCTAATCTTTCGGGTACCATCCTCTAATGCTTTGCCATCACTTGCGGCTCACTGTGCTACCATCACATTCAGCATTTGCTGTGCCACAGGCTCGATATTCGCCAGTGCTCCTCGCCCCAACTGGTGGGTTTCCGTTGACCCATTTCCAGGTACTGCCGCTGGCGTGCCACTAAAATACTCTGGCCTGGGGAAGCTAACAACATCCTTTTCCTCTACTTGTTGTGGCTTTTTAAATGTCATTTGGGAAAAAAAATGAGGAGGACGAGGAGCAGAAGGGTGGACGAGCTCTAATCCTGCACCCTGATTGGGAAATGGGGCTCTGGAGTCTCTTGTGTCTCTATTTTATACCCTGAGTTGGAACTCATGCGTGCATTTGTTAGCTTCCTCTTACAAATTCAAGAGGCCTGGTTATTGGTCAGTACCTACCTCAGTTTTGGTCTGTGTTAGTCTTCTTCTAAGGTTAATAAAGTGAAAGGACTTTTTCCCATCCTCGTGATTCCAGCTCACTTCTTTATATATCTACATGTCTTTTTACCATACTGGTACACATCACCCCCATTCCTGTCACTCAGTCATCATTCACAACCATGTAGGGTGTCTGTTATCCATGTGGTGAGGCTCGGGGAGCAGCAGGTGGTGTGATAGGAAGGGGAAGAAGGGTACGGGTGATAGTAAGAGCTCTTACAGTCTATTCTCATTGAAGGAGTTAGGAAATGTGCTTTCACTCTTGTCCGCTGACCACCTTGCTTTTGAAATTCTCCAGTCACAGTCGGCCAAGGCTTGCTTGCAGAGGCTCGGTGCGGGTGTATCAGCGCCCCTCTTTCATGCACACATGCATCTGCTAGGGCCCGTGCAAAGGTCCTTGTGCTCCTGTCTCTCTTCCCCTTTCCACACTATTCTAGAGCCACCTGCTCTATACAGAGGATTACATTCATACTTCTATCTCCTCGTACCCATGGCCTGCCCCATATCTACCCCAACCAGTACACCATGTTGTTGTCTACCCAACTATTTCTAGTTCCGTTAAACAGTACAACAATGAACAACCATGACCACACTTCAAAATTCACCAGGTGTTCTTAAACGAGCTAACACTGTCTGACCTTATCGGTGGGTCAAACGCTGGGCCATACTTCACCCTCGTCCCCCTGGAGAACCTCTTCTTACCTTCAGTGCCTGGGGCTGTTGAGCGGAGACCAATTCAGCCAATCATTCCCAAACTTCATCCGAATGAAGGTGTTCATGACTGAGGCACAAAAACTGTTGAAGTGAATCTGCTCACACGTCAACTTTAAGTCTGACCAACTAAGAAAATAAATCAAAGTCTGTGATCATCATTTTGTCTGGTCACCTGCATGCGCTGACCCTAAATGCTAATACACATTCGTTATTGCGACACACTTATAGGTTTTTTTCACGCAAGGTTCCAAATAGGGATCACATGGCTGAAACCACACATGTGGTAGAAACATGTGAGGCAGAGAACATTTGACCTTCAACAGAATACAAAAATGTAAATCTGTCGATGCTGAGCATGCTACTTGAGAATTTTTGCTTACTATGGTCAAGCAAGAAAGTAAGGCTTTATCATCAGAGGTGGCACAGTTTGGTTCTATGGTTGACATTAGCAATTAAACTGGCAGCAGTGATCTCAGTCACACTAAGGCAAATCCATACATCACTCACAATCACATCTTGCAATGTACTTCTGACACTACTGAGAGAAGAGCCATATGTTCCTCTTCTTCTCGAACCCAGGTTCGAAATGGCTGATCAATGTGATGGTGTTTTAGAGTTCATCCGCCTCGACCCTAAGGGCTCTGTCACCCACGCTTTCATTTCTACTTCTTGGGAAGGCAAAGAAAGTCTTATTTTGTTATCTTAAGAAACACCCAGGTGAGTATTTTGCAGTTTTCCTGGCCAAAAATGCAGAACAGATATTCCTGTTGGAAGTCCTGTATGCCCCGCGGGGGGGGAGACCCACGTACCTGGGCAGAACAAAGGCAGGCATCTCAAAATCCGATAAGGAAGAAGACAGAACCACCAGCGGCAACAACAAACCCCCATGACAGACCAGACACCGGCCAGCCTATCCGCGAACCTAAAGGTGGTCTCCATGAACGTCAAGGGCCTGAACCATCTAGTCAAACGCAGGAAAATACTAGAACACCTGGCAAAACTCAAAGGGGACATATACACGCTACAAGAGACCAAACTCTCAGAGGAAGAGGCTAAACTACTCAACGACAACGGCGAAGTAGGGAAAGATACCATCTGGGAAGCACTCAAAGCAACACTAAGAGGCAAACTGATAAACATCAAATCAAGAATGAACAGAAGCAGGAACAAAAAAATCTCAGAGATAGAAGAGGAAATAGCAGCACTGGAGAGAGGCCACTGCGCAAACATAACAGACAAGAACACACTCACCACGCTCACAAAAAAAAAAATACGAACTGAACAGAATCCTAAGCGAACGAGCAGGTTCGTGGCTAACAAAATTCAAGTCGGTGAATCTGTGCAGGGCAAACAAAGCAGGGAAACAACTGGCGTCCTACCTCAAAGGGAAGCAAAGGCAACACACAATAGCAGCAATAACAGGCAAAAACAACAAATCGCAAACAACAAACAAAGGAATACTAGAGGTCTTCAGACAGTTCTATCAAGATCTTTATTCCGAAGATAAAAACCTGAGCAAAGACGGAGGCTGCTCTCTCCTTAAAGATGTCAACCTGCCGAAACTCAAGGAGGAGGAGAAAGCACCCCTAGAGGCAGATATAACGGAAGAAGAAATCGAAGCCGCAATCAACCAACTAAAACGGAACAAAGCCCCAGGACCAGACGGATACTCCACCGTGTTCTACAAGACCTTCTGCCTAAAAATCAAAAAAATACTATCGGAAACATACACCGCCTGCATACACAAAGGCGAGATGACAAACACCATGCGGGAGGCCAACATTACAATAATACCCAAGGAAGGTAAAGACCCCCAACTCCCGCAAAACTACAGACCAATCTCGCTCATAAATGTCGACTGCAAAATTTATGCAAAGGTGCTTGCGAACAGACTGAATAGAACCCTACCAGACATCATCCACAACTCACAAGTGGGATACATCAAACACAGGCTGTCGCAAGACAACACAAGGCTGCTATGTCACCTAATCAACCACACAAGACAGAGCAATGAGCAGGCGGTCATGATAGCACTGGATGCGGAGAAGGCCTTTGACAGGGTCTCGTGGTCCTTCCTAAGGAATTGCATGACAAAGTTTGGTTTAGGGGAAAAATACATAGCGATGGTAATGGCCCTATACAACAAACCAAGAGCTAAAATAGTGGTGAATGGAAGCACATCTGAGTCACTCCTATTAGGAAGAGGAACTAGGCAAGGATGCCCACTGTCACCAGGCCTCTTCCTACTGGCACTTGAACCACTACTTGCGAAAATAAGAGACAATGAGGGAATAACCGGTGTTAAGATCGGAGGAAAAACAGTGAAACTCGCAGCATACGCAGACGACATCCTCATCACAACCACTAACCCATCAACGTCAATCACAGCACTAATGGAGACAATAGGAGAATACGCAGAGGCATCCGGATACAAACTCAACAAAGACAAATCGGAATGCAAACCAATGAACATCCACACCACAAAATCGGTACTGGGAGACTCCGGCCTAGCCTGGCAAACCAAGCCACTCAAGTACTTAGGTCTACAGTTTGGAAGAGACCTAACATCCACAATACAGCACAACGAGGACTCACTGCTAAAAAAAGTCAAAGAAAGACTAGAGCTGTGGTCGCCCAAGTACATCAGCTGGTGGGGAAGGATAGAGACGATAAAAATGATGATAACACCCGCAATAAACTATACACTAAACATGCTACCGATCCCAATGACAGAAAGCTTCCACAAAAAACTGGACAGCATGATCAACATCTTCCTATGGAGAAACAAAAAACCACGAATTGGCCTACCCAAACTGAGACTAGCGAAAGAACTCGGAGGCCTCAACCTGGCAAACTTCAAAATCTACCAGACAGCATGCCTGGCTAGACAAGGAATGGCATGGATCGACGAAACGCAACAGTACAAGCCAGTCTGGCTAGAACTGGAGAAAGAGCTCCTGGAAGGCCTGCACCCGACAGCGATATTGACTGCAAACAAACACCCCCTAGGGTCGAACATAATACTGAAACACACCAGAGAAGCGCTGATGAGAGTAGACAGGCGAATGATACAGAAGCTGAGAGGTACAGCATGGGAATCCATCTGGCTCAATACAAAAATAACATATCAAGGGGCAATAATGAACTATGACACATGGATCAAAAAGGGAATCAGCCTCCCCAAACAGATGGAAACTAAGGGGAAGCAGCTGACCTTTTCAAACATACAACAACTATACAACCTCCCCAACAAAGAGCTATACACATTTCTGAAGATAAGAACTGCTATAACTAGAGCAAACCTAATCCGAGAGGAGCCGGGCATCGTCAGGTATGTGCAAACCCTAAACTCGGCAGGCCACCAGACTGCGAAGATCTATAAACTACTCAGCCCCACCACCCTGTCTCTAAATAAGAAGACGACAAACTCATGGTAAACACTCCTAGGCAGACAGCTAAACGAAAAAGAACAGGCACAAATGTGGTGCTCAGCTACAAAAAACAAAATCACCCCACAATTGGCGCAAACGAAATACTGGCTCCTCCACAGAACCTACTGGACCCCATCCAGGCTCCATAAAAGCGGCATTGCAGAATCAAGCGACTGCTGGAATTGCCAGAAGGAGGAAGGCACGCTCGAACACCTCATCTTTGGTTGCGTCAAAGTCAGGAAGTTCTGGGCCCAGATAAACGCATTCATAAACGACATGCTCAAAACAGACTTAATAATCAACTATGCGACCTTGGCGACAGGGCATGTAACGACGAACCTGAACAGCAGGGAAGAAAGAGACCTACTAGACCTGCTTCTCACAGCGGCCCTAAAGATAATCTTAACGAACTGGAAGAACACGGCGAAAGCAAACTTCAAAACATGGATCAACTGGGTCACCTTCCTAAGAGGAGCAGATAACATTACAGGCAACTTCTCGAAAGAACACACCCCCAAAGAGCTTATGTGGGAACCACTCGACGAACACTTAAAGAGGCCACACTGAACCCCCCCCCCCCCCCCCCCCCCACCCTCTTCCTTTTTCTTCTCTTCTGCAACAGGCCAAGAAATAGAGATAACACAAATGCACTGTGTACAATTGCCAATGTATATGCCACTTTTATTTTTCAATAAAAATCTTTATAAATATAAAAAAAGGAAGTCCTGTATGCCATATGTGCAGATTTCAAGAGGACCTGTTTTTGAACCGGTAGCCAATAAAGTGTGTTAGGTGAGAGGGAACACCCTCATATTTGTATAGATTAACAGAGTCTCATTGTGTAACTAAATTGATTTGCAGAAATCCCAGGGTGGTTGGACGAATACATTCACCGCTGTAATCCTCTGAGAGAAGGAGAGAAAGTGGAATATCCTTTTCAAAACATGGGGATTAAAAATAACAATATGCCTGGTGAAATCCAGGTTTGCATCCATCATGATTCCCAGGTTCCTCACAACCTGGACTGTGGTGGGACGAAGGCCCACAGCCGCTGCCAGAGGGAAGCTTCCTAAAGATTACCATTAGATGCCACAAGCAAAATCATGCATTTTGACAGTTTCAGGTTCAAACAGTTCCTGCCCTTTCAACTGCTTATAGGCTTAAGAGCCACAACCAAATCTTGGTTTAAAGCAACCAGAGTATTTTTAAGATTGACCAGCAGTTATTTATCATATATATATATATATATATATATATATATATATATATATATAATAGTCCACAAGTTACCTTGAGAGAAGTCACACACGCAGGAGAAAGCACACCGCGTCACAGGTGGCATTGACGGCAGCAGATGAAACGCACTGTCAGTCGGCCATACGCGTTTCGGGCTGTGACGCCCTTGTTCACTGGCACACTATGGAAGCAGAGTGGGGTGTAAGAACATTTTTATTGAAAATACGAAGTCCCGCCCCAGTGGGCGTGCCCGATGGCATGCTGGTTACAGTAGTCCAAAATTACTGCCATCCCAAGACTTGTCTATTCTTTAACCAAGTGGCCCCCTGACTCTGTTGCCAAACAATACAATTTCCTGATTAGGTGAAGGCGCAACAAGTGAGAGAAGTCACAAGCGTGTGTGACTTCTCTCAAGGTAACTTGTGGACTATAATATATATATATATATATATATATATATATATATATATATATATATATATATATATATATATATATATATATATATATATATATATATATATATATATATATTTACCTGGAAACCATGGGTCACAACTGCCAAAGTCCTGAGGTCAACATTACAAAGAAGTGCAGATAAGAAGAAACTTTGCGGTACTCTCCAGTTCAGTTATTTGGGCTCTAAGCTAAAAGGGCCCAGGCGTATTACTTGGGTTCGATCTGCGAGAAAGGATGATAACTGTAGCGCTCTAGTGCTCCGAGGGTCTCAGGGTTGAGCCCCGGAAGCACTCCGCACAATGTATCACTTTCTGGCCAGGCGTGGCCAGAAAGCTTTAAATAAAGGGACCGAAGTGGCTCGGCACTTCCGGTCCACACCAGTGCAGTACAGTGTGTGTGTCCCCTCATTGCGCTCCACTAGCGTTGCAGCGCCGCGGGCCTAGCCCAGCTCACAGGCCCTCACACTGGCGACGAGGGTGGGATCCACAAAAGATAAGCAGTACCCACCAGCAACTCTCACCTGCCTGCTCACCAGCTGACTCAATCGCCCAGCCGCAGCGCCGGAGAAGGACGTCAGCGACGGCGGCCACCGCCACCGAAAGCAGATGCTACATCCCAGAAGCTACACACACCGGTAAGCAGCGTGAGCAAGGAGCTGCGTGTGGCACCGGCGGCAGCGACGGCAGGGAGGCCCAAGACGAAGACACGCGCCGAGAGAAGCATCCCGGCGACAGGCCAAGCGGTGCGCGCATGCGCAGAACGCGAGGCGCCGTCACCAGAGAAAAGAACCCAAGAAGAGCGCGAAGCCGAGAGGGCGCTTCCGGCAAATCGAGCACGAGGCCTCGTGGACATAGAGAAGGCCCGGCAAGGCCAACAACACCACGAGGTGACGCAGCAAACCCCAAGCGAGCACAAGCAGCCACCATCAAGCAGTGGCCAAGGCAACAAGGCGGATCACGCCACCCAGCGCCAACAAGCACGAGCAAAGCCAAGCAGCCACCAAGCGCCCACCAGGCCACACAGACGCAAACAAGCACGAGCAAACACAATAAAAGGGCACCCAAAAGACTACCGCCCAGTCACCGGCCAACGTCAAGATGACCACAAACCCTGGGGGAGCATCTGGGGGAGCCGGCCAAGCTCAGCAAGTGGCACCACCAGCAGTAAACCTCGGCCCTCAACCACCGACGCCGTCAGCCCACTCACAAATCCAGGCGCTACCACCGTTCAGCGAGCTGATAGACCCCGGGACAGCGGCCCCCAGATGGGCTGTGTGGCTAGGGCAACTCAACAACTATTTCACGGCCACCAGGGAGAAAGATGACGAAGTGAAGAGGTCCCTGCTGTTACACTTTGGGGGCACAGAACTATATAAGCTCTTCAAACATCTCCCTGACACAGGAGATGACAAAGACTATGACGCTGCAGTCAATGCGTTGAACGCCCACTTCGACCCCCCAGCTGAACCCCCACTATGAGCGGTTCAAATTTCGCCAATCCCGGCAAAGGGAGGGAGAGTCCATGGATGCGTTCCACGCACGGCTGAGGGATCTCATAAGCACGTGCACGGACGACGACGAAAAGAAGGAGGTGACCGCGCAACTCATTCAAGGCTGCCGCAACAAACACCTAAGGACACTTATTCTACGACAGCCACGTATAACCCTTGAAGAAATATTGATCCTGGCCAGGTCCCATGAACTGTCGGATGCACGCGCAACAGCGATGGAAGCAGCTTTGAACCCACGGGCAGAAGCAGGAACCGTGGTGAAAACTGAAAGAGTGGATGCAGTTCGCAACACCAGCCGAGGAAGCAGAGGAAGATGGCCGACCAGGACGCCACGCCGAGCGTCGTGTGGATACTGTGGCCGAGATGAGCACAACCAAGATGGCTGCCCAGCACGTGGCAAGACGTGCTCAAAATGCGGAATACCCAACCACTTCGCAAGCGTGTGCAGGGGTGGCTCCCGAGGAAGAGGGGCGTCAGGAAGAAAACCAATTGCAGGAGCAGTAAAACAACTATCGCTTGATGACGCAACGTCGTCTCAACCACACGGACCGCCGAGGCGGCCCCAGTTTGATGACTCTCCCTCAGAGGATGAAGATGAATGCTACTACGTGTCATTCGTAAGCGAACTAAAGAAGCGACGGAGACCACAGCCCAAGTGCCAAATACACATCGACGGGTCCCCAGCATGTGGCGTCATCGACACGGGAGCCACCATAAACGTCATGGGAATCCAACACTATAAAGCACTGAACCCAAGACCCAAGTTAGTGCCTTCAAAGGCACGCATACTGACGTACGGTAGCCAGACACCCCTCCCACTGCGAGGGAAGATGACGGTCCAAGTAAAAGCAGAAGACAACGAAGTAACAACAACATTCCACGTGATAGACAAAGAAGCGGACTTGCTTGTAAGCAGCAACACGGCAGAAGACCTCCGCCTCATTGCGTTCGCAAACGCAGTCAAAGCGCTACAAACAGAAGACATCCTGGAAATGTTCCCCACGCTATTTGAGGGTCTTGGCACAATCAAACGACCACCAATCAAGCTGCACATCGACCCCGCAATCCAGCCAACAGCCCTAAGACACAGAAGAATACCATTCCACTTACGCGCAGCCGTGGAAAAGGAACTCAATCAACTTGAAGAACAAGGGGTAATTGAGAAAGTATCGGGGCCGACGCCGTGGGTATCCCCAATGGTGATAGCCGAGAAGCCGCGCCAGCCAGGCAAAATCCGCATCTGCATAGACATGAGGATGCCAAACAAAGCCATCAGACGGGAGCGCCACCTCACCCCGACAGTGGATGACATCCTCACGGATCTAAATGGGGCCCAATGGTTCTCTAAGTTGGACCTTAATGCAGGATATCACCAGCTCAGGCTAGCGGAAGAGAGCCGCTACATTACAACATTTTCGACACACCTAGGGCTAAGACGGTACAAGCGGTTAAATTTTGGCATATCATCCGCAGCCGAAATCTTCCAAAATACAATAAAAGAGATCCTAACAGGACTCGATGGAGTCCTGAACGTCAGTGACGATATCTTAATTCACGCCAAGACCAGCGAAGAGCACCACCGAAGACTGAGAGCCACGCTACAAAGACTCGCGCAGTACGGCGTCACCCTGCACAAGGACAAATGCCAGTTCTTCAAGAAGTCAATAGAGTTCTTCGGATACGTATTCGACTCAGACGGAGTAAGGATAGATCCCCGCAAATCACACGCAATCAAGAATGCTCCGGCACCATCAACTGCTTCCGAAGTAAGAAGTTTCCTGGGCATGGCGCAGTACTGTGCCAGGTTCATACCCAATCTGGCCACAATAGCAGAGCCTCTGAGAAGCCTAACGAAGAAAGACAGCCCGTGGAAATGGACGGCAACGGAGGACAAAGCATTCCATCAGGTCAAAGAAGCCCTATTAGACAGCACAACGATGGCGTACTTCGACACTGCAAGACCTACCGAAGTACTAGTGGACGCCAGCCCAGTGGGCCTAGGAGCCCTCCTATCACAAGAATCCGAACCCGGGGTGTGGGCCCCGCTAGCCTTCGCAAGCAAAGCCCTGACGGCCACAGAGTCCCGGTACTCACAAATTGAGAGGGAGGCACTGGCCGTAAAATGGGCGTGCGCCCATTTTCATCTCTACATCTCCGGCCACCCTTTCAGAATGGTGACAGACCACCAGCCGCTGATTCCGTTGTTCCGTGGAACGGCTCCACACCCCCCGCCAAGGATCGAACGCTGGGCAATCCAGGTTCAACAATACCAAATGGACCTAGTGTACCGGCCTGGGGCGAAAAACCCGGCGGACTTCCTGTCGCGCCACCCCCCCGCAGAAGAGTCTAGCAACACAGACCCTGAGGTCCAGACTGAGGAGTTCATCAACATGCTTGCAAGAGGTGCGTGCCCCTGTGCATTGACCGCCGACACCATCATCTCCCACTATGACAACGACGCAGTAGTCGGGAGGGTGAAAGAGGCCATACAATCAGGAACGTGGACGAACTTCCTGAAGGACACCACCGGGTGGAACGAAGCAGACAGAACGCGCCTACAGCAGTACTGGAAGGTGCACGACGACCTCAGCTGTGCTGACAATGGCCTCCTACTGAGAGGGACTCGCGTGGTCATTCCCAAAACACTGCAAGAGAGAGCAACCACCCTGGCACACGAGGGTCATCAAGGCACCCGCAGAATGAAGGCGAGGATGCGAGAGAAGATATGGTTCCCAAACATGGAGGAGAACATCGATGCCTGCGTACGAGGGTGTCGAGCATGCCAAATCACAAGCAGCCCCGAAGCGCCAGCACCGATAATCACAGAGGAACACGCCCCATCACCGTGGGCATGGCTAAGCATGGACTTTGGCAGCTTCCCGGACGGAAGAGTCACAGTAGTGCTGGTAGACAACTACACTAAATACCCCATCGTGGAAACAGCAGCGTCAACCAGTTTCGCAAACATTCGCCCCATCCTCACCAAAACCTTTGCCCTATTTGGCATCCCAATGGTCATCAAAACGGACAATGGGCCCCCATTCCAGGGGAGTGAGTTCAAAGAGTTCCTAGACAACCTTGGCATAAAGCATCACCGAATCACCCCGCAATGGCCACAAGCCAACGGTGAGGTAGAACGCTTCATGAGGACAATAAACAAAATACTAAGAATAGCCTCAGCAGAAGGAAGTGACCCGGAGGAAACACTGCAGGCATTCCTGAGGGAGTACCGCAGCACGCCGCACAGCACCACCTTGCAATCTCCATGGGCACTGATGCTGACCGGCCCCAGAAGAGACCTGCTACCTATGGCTGACGGTTGGACTCCCACACCATACTCCCCAGCTAATACCCAAGAAAGGAGAAGGAGGACAAACGAGAAAGCAAGTCGCAAGAGAAGAGCCCGAGAAAAGACCCTGAGCCCTGGAGGGACAGTGCTCATCCGGACAAGAAGGCCCGGGGGAAGTTCAAGACCCCTTTCGAACCAGAGCCCTGGGTCATTAAGGAAACCCACGGAACAGCCGTCACTGTCAGGCGAGACGGAGAAGAAGTGACTCGCAACGTATCGTGGTTCAAGCCGATACCTGCCCCGAAAGGACCAAGCCCAAGTGGTGTTACACCTGTAACGAGGGAAGAAAGAGAGAATGCAGCCACAGATGACAACTTGTGCCTGGTCCCGGACCCTGCAGAACGTCCATCCCTGCCATCACCGGGACCTCCTCAGGACCAGATCCCTCCGAGAGGCAAGTGGCAGTATAATCTCAGATCCAATCCACGACCCAATCACAAGCTGGCAGATTTTGCATGTTGAACTGACTGTTATAATTTATTTTGAAAATCTAAGTTGGGAAGGGATGTAGCGCTCTAGTACTCCGAGGGTCTCAGGGTTGAGCCCCGGAAGCACTCCGCACAATGTATCACTTTCTGGCCAGGCGTGGCCAGAAAGCTTTAAATAAAGGGACCGAAGTGGCTCGGCACTTCCGGTCCACACCAGTGCAGTACAGTGTGTGTGTCCCCTCATTGCGCTCCACTAGCGTTGCAGCGCCGCGGGCCTAGCCCAGCTCACAGGCCCTCACAATAACCAGCCTAGTGCGCAGCAGCCCACACACACCTCTGAGAGCCTTCGAATAAAAATGTGGGGATCCACAGGATCAAAGGTGGCTGATAGATCTAACAAAAGGACCACCGCAGCATTTCCTTCACCCATGGTCATCCTTAGATCATCAGCTACAGAGGTCCCTACTGGCTCTTAACCAAGGTCAGGAGGAAAGCCTGCTTCTGATTCGTCTGGAACAGGGATACTCAAAGTATGGCCCAGGGGCCGCTTGTGGCCCTCTTGACCTTTACATGCAGCCCCCCTGGTGAACAATAGCATGAGCTGCTGAGCACTAATATTCAGACTTTTTTTTAAATAAACAGGCAAGCATTTATTAACCTGTAAATAAATGCTTGCCCATTTATTTTAAATGTTTTGGACCTCCTTACACAATCCCAGACCCCCTATCGCAACCCCGCTGGCGTCAGTGCGGCCCTTGGTCCCACCTCAGACCGCACTTTGTGGCCCCTGTGCAAATGTTTGCGAGTACCCATTGTCTAGAGTGTTATTCATTTCCACAGGCTGTTGGAGTTGAGCAGTGATCTCTCTCTCTAATAACTTTGTCAAGACATGAGGGAGACTGGCCAAACGTTAACCAGGCCACTCACCCCTGGAGGATTGCTTTCTTGAAATCCCTACACCACCCCTATATTCAGTGATACATGGATGATTCCTCTGACATGGAAGTCCCCTATCTGATGTCTTTCATCAGATGGGCTACAAACATATCCACGGAAGAACCGAATCTTTAACTAGGACTCATAAGTGGGCCTTGTCGTGGTCTCGGAAGGCTCAGCAGAACCTGTGATTAACCTGTGATCAACAGGGCAGTTTCTTCAGGTACAGTAATAGCAAATATAACTGCAAACATAATAGTTTGTCAAACAGAGCTCGTGATGACGCAGTGCCAAGAGGAGTTTCGGTCCTTAATGGTCTCACTCATTTGCTCGCTCAGACATGGCCGGTTAAATGAAACGAGAACTTCCACACAGACCGGTGCCACTGATAGGCAGGTGTATGGGTCATGCCTGGCTCGCTTCTGAAAGTCAGTAGGGCAGGAATAGAGTCAGTCACATACCAGGCTAACCTCTAAAAGACCACCAGAGATGAAGAATAATCAGTCACATACCAGGCTAACCTCTGAAAGACCGCCAGAGATGAAGAATAATCAGTCACATACCAGGCTAACCTATGAAAGACCACCAGAGATGAAGAATAATCAGTCACATACCAGGCTAACCTATGAAAGACCACCAGAGATGAAGAATAATCAGTAACATACCAGGCTAACCTCTGAAAGACCACCAGAGATGAAGAATAATCAGTCAAATACAAGGCTGAGCTCTGAAAGACCACCAGAGATGAAGAATAATCAGTCACTTACCAGGCTAACCTCTGAAAGACCACCAGAGATGAAGAATAATCAGTTACATACCAGGCTAACCTCTGAAAGAACACCAGGGATGAAGAATAATCGGTCACATACAAGGCTAACCTATGAAAGACCACCAGAGATGAAGATTAATCAGTCACATACTGGGCTAACCTCTGAAAGAGCACCAGAGATGAAGAATAATCAGTCACATACAAGGCTAACCTCTGAAAGACCACCAGAGATGAAGAATAATCAGTCACATACCAGGCTAACCTATGAAAGACCACCAGAGATGAAGAATAATCAGTCACATACCAGGCTAACCTATGAAAGACCACCAGAGATGAAGAATAATCAGTAACATACCAGGCTAACCTCTGAAAGACCACCAGAGATGAAGAATAATCAGTCAAATACAAGGCTGAGCTCTGAAAGACCACCAGAGATGAAGAATAATCAGTCACTTACCAGGCTAACCTCTGAAAGACCACCAGAGATGAAGAATAATCAGTTACATACCAGGCTAACCTCTGAAAGAACACCAGGGATGAAGAATAATCGGTCACATACAAGGCTAACCTATGAAAGACCACCAGAGATGAAGATTAATCAGTCACATACTGGGCTAACCTCTGAAAGAGCACCAGAGATGAAGAATAATCAGTCACATACAAGGCTAACCTCTGAAAGACCACCAGAGATGAAGAATAATCAGTCACATACCAGGGTAACCTCTAAAAGACCGCCAGAGATGAAGAATAATCAGTCACATACAAGGCTTACCTCTGAAAGACCGTCAGAGATGAAGAATAATCAGTCACATACCAGGCTAACCTCTGAAAGACCGCCAGAGATGAAGAATAATCAGTCACATACAAGGCTTACCTCTGAAAGACCGTCAGAGATGAAGAATAATCAGTCACATACCAGGCTAACCTCTGAAAGACCGCCAGAGATGAAGAATAATCAGTCACATACCAGGGTAACCTCTGAAAGACCGCCAGAGATTAAGAATAATCAGTCACATACAAGGCTAACCTATGAAAGACCACCAGAGATGAAGAATAATCAGTCACATACCAGGCTAACCTCTGAAAGACCACCAGAGATGTAGAATAATCAGTCACATACCAGGCTAACCTCTGAAAGAACGCCAGAGATGAAGAATAATCAGTCACATACCAGGGTAACCTCTGAAAGACCGCCAGAGATGAAGAATAATCAGTCACATACACTGCTAACCTATGAAAGACCACCAGAGATGAAGAATAATCAGTCACATACCAGGCTAACCTCTGAAAGACCACCAGAGATGTAGAATAATCAGTCACATACCAGGCTAACCTCTGAAAGACCACCAGAGATGAAGAATAATCAGTCACATACAAGGCTAACCTCTGAAAGACCATCAGAGATGAAGAATAATCAGTCACATACAAGGCTTTCCTCTGAAAGACCACCAGAGATGAAGAATAATCAGTCACATACAAGGCTTTCCTCTGAAGGGTTGGCGTAGTCTGTCAGGTTGCCTCTGAAGACTGGGAAGGAATCACTACATACCAGGCTCTCAGTCAAACACCACCTCTTAAAGGCTGACGTGGAATCAGTCACGAGCCAGTCTCTTCGCTGAAAGGCATGCAAAACCACGAACCGTGCTAGGATTGTGTGAGCTTCAGGCAAATAGCATATTGTCATGGGGCGGCTTCCCTGTCACAGGGCTTTTCTCGCAATTTTGCGCCATATAGTGGTGGCCACTTACGGAAAGGCGGCGCCTCAGTTACAATTTGATTGGGACATAGTAACTCACATAATAGACGGACACCTCTGAATGGCTTGTTGGGCTGGTCAGAGTCAATCACAAGGATCATATCAGATTCACCTCTGAAAATCTACTCGCTGTAGAAAATTTGTCAGTTGTGTCTCGGAAGAGAGTCACATTTCAGGACCCCGTGTGTAAAGAAAAGCCTCATTCAGCCATGGATTCACCAAATACATCCATGCTGATGGGAAGGGGTGTGCGTGAGCATGGTAAATGTCCAGAGAGGCTGCAGGGGTGACTGGGAGCTAAAGCCACGATGCCACGCCTATTATTTACGGCCCACTATTTAACTGTGTGGCCTACTGGCCAGAGCTGCCGACTTTGGAGCTAGGGAACCAAGGGCCTCATTTATGAGACCCTACTGGCAATATTATGCTGCCGGAGCGTCACTTATTTGAAGTTCCAGTGCCGCAATGTGCCATTGACAAACTTAAAAGGCCGCGTAAAGCCACGTTATGTGGCTGTTCATGGCCTTGTAAATATGTGTCCCTTTCACGCAGAAAACTGTGTGAAAGGGACATTCCATGGGTGTTACTGGGGGTGTTTCCAGCAACATCCATGGCTTTTTTACACTGCCCCAGATTTACGAGAAATCGTAAGTCTGAGGCAGTGCCAAACACATACGCTTCCAAAGGGGAGGCGTAAGGGAGGCACAATGAGGAGAAATATCTTTATTTCTCCTCGTTTTCCTCTTTCTACAGGAAAAAGTCTCTTGCAATTGTTTTTGTGCTTGAGGGTTTCCCTTCCTGCACAAACATAATCTTCCTCTGCAAAGCAGGCACCCTTGCACCACGGTGCAAGGTGCCTGCATTGGCACACGGCAGCCCATTGTTCGCCATGGAAAAGGACAGGAATGTGCCGTATCTAATAGATAGGGCGCATTCCTGCCCTTTTCTTTTACCGTAAGGCAGCGCAGCAGTTGACCTATGACAAAAAGCCCATTAATGCCCTTCTGTAATGTAACTGGTGCTCATGTAAAGCGCTCCAATACCTTTGGGTGAGTTTGCGCTATATGAACTGATACCGCAGAGGGTATGCACTATGCATGACAGAATCATCATGCCATTTAAAATGAACATGTATAGCATCACAACAGTACATGCGCTTCACCTCAAAGAAACAGAAAAGGGTTTCAGGTTATTAGCGACTGCATATGGAGAATCAGTGATATACGGTTTCAGAATTTTTTTAACCCAATGTGAAAAACGAATTGGTTGTTTATGAATCCTTTTAGGTTTTATTTTCGAAATATTTAACTGTTTCAGTTACAATTAATTGTTGTTGTAATACTTTATTCGGAAAAATATTTCATAAAAGTACGAACATTCAAGCATACAAAATACATAAGACAATATTACAAATCCATAAAACATTAAAAAGGGGCATGATAAAAGGTTCTTTACTTAGAGGAACTGATCAAACATCGGGTATCAGTTTCGACCTAATAAACCAAGCACTCGCCAAATATTTGGCTACCCCACAAACAATATACATGGAAGAAGTGTTGGTTAAAATGATACGCATTGCTGATCTGTGGTCCCTAACTCCCAGCTCCCTACAAACAGGTTTCAGCAATTAATTGTTATGTTTGTGAGGATTTTGAAAAATCCCTACAAGTAATTAGTTACCAAATCCGGTTAATCTATAAATTAGCAGTAGGGTTAGCAAGATGTAAGCCAAATGTCAGGCAAAAACCTGCTTGTGCCTGACATGCGACTGACAGTTCCTCAGCCCCTCCATCCCTTCCCGCACCAGCCTGCTGCGTGTTGGGAAATCTCCCCGTTTCCTTTAGGCCAGCGTCGCCTCTCTGCCAGCCTCCACAGAAAAGCTCCTATTAAGGCCTTGCCGCCTTCACCCTGGTACATGGCTGCCCTTGTGTTCTGTTTCAAAGGTCGCCCCAAATCCCCCCTGCATGCCCGGCCAGTTGTGAAACCGGAGCGGCTCCAGGAATGACTCACACAGCTGCCGTCCCTGTTCCCGTTATAAACAACACAATCCCCGGTGACCTTTCGCCGTCCGCCTCTCCCTGGACTCTAAGCTCACAAAAGAAGGCCGAGTACGCGGTCGGGAATTACACCTTGTATTTAACAGGCAACACGGGCGCAAATACGTGGCGTGGTATTTATTAGCTGTCAAGTCCGTTCTCCATTTGTAGAAGTTTAAACAGGCCCCGAGGGTGCATTGGGTCCTAATGCAAGTAAAGAAACCCAATGGCGCAGTACGAAAATATTGAACTGAACTAACTTTTTATGCAGGGGGCGCCTCAAGCCCCTGGGACCCGGGGCCAAAGGACAAGCCGTAGGATTGGTAGACACTCTCCTGGCCCTGATTGGCCTAATGATAAGAAAAATGTGGGTGTACAAGAACAACTGTTTTTAAGGTCTGGGCGTCTAGCTTTAGCCGAGACTTTTTACTTTTAGTAAGGTATGTACACCTTTCATACCTACAAATGTTTTCACCCAGCCTGCGTCATCCATTGGTCTGTTGTAGTCTGGGCTATACGTGGGATGAAAAAACTGGGGTGTCTCTCAAAGGGGCGCGGCAGATGTAATTATGGGCGTGGTTTAAAAACACGAAAGCATGTGTGCTTTATACCTACCGCAAGCCAGGACTATTGGCTTTGTTAATGGTTGTTAGCAGGGGCGCAACTAGGTCTTCATTTCGGGGGGGGCTAACATGGCAAATGAAGGGGCGTGGCTAATGTTAAAAAAATGGGGCGGGGCTAAAATGGTAGATAATCGGGATCGATTAATGCTCAGGTCAAGCGGAGAAAACGTGATGAATTCTGCATTTGAAACTGGACAACAATTAGAGCACACATTTGTGTTAATTTGATGCATTTATGTCCTATTGTCTTATGAAAAAGGAACAGAATGTACTGAATTAAAAGACCAATTTAATATATTTTACTACAAAGCACTTTAGGAACACAATATAACCAATTTTCACAATGCCATTTCAAGGCGACGACCCTTTTTCGCCAGTTCGTCAACAATTGCTTCTATAGGAGGACAATGTGCTTGTGAAATGTTTATCATTGCAAGTCCAAAACCCATACCCGCCCTGAACCCTAAAATTTCCCCAGGTACCCAAAAACCCATACCCACCATGAACGCTAAAATTACCCCTGGCACCCCAAAACCCATACCCATGCTAAACGCTCATATTACTGCTTGCCCCCCAAAATCCATTACCACCCGAACCTCCAAATTACACCCCTGGCACCCCAAAACCCATAACCACCGAACCCTAAAACTACCCCCTCGCACCCCAAAACCCATTACCACCCTGAACCCTGAAATCATCCCCCTAGAACCCCAACCCCCATACCCGCGCTGATCCCTGAAATTACACCCTTGCCCCCCAAAACCATACCCACCCTGAACCCTAAATTTACCTCTGGCACCCCAAAACCCATAGCCGTACAGATCCATAAAATTACAACCTTGCCCCCTCAAATCCATTACCACCCTGAACCACGAAATTACCCCCTGGCACCGCAAAACCCATGCCCACCCTGAACCCTAAAATCACCCCCCTGGAGCCTCAAAACTCATACCTGCGCTGATCCCTAAAATTACACCCTTGCCCCCCAAAACCCATACCCACCCTGAACCTTAAAATTACCCCTGGCACCCCAAAACCCATACCCATACTGAACATTAAATCCCCCCTGGCACCCCAAAACCCATACCCACCCTGAACCCTAAAATTACCCCTGGCACACCAAAACACATACCTAGGCTGAACCCTAAAATTACCCCCTGGCATCCAAAACCCATTACCACCCTGAACCCTAAAATTACCCCCTGGCACCCCAAAACCCATACCCTCCCTGAACCCTAAAATTGCCCCCCTGACACCTGATAAACCCACACCCACCATGAAACCTAAAATGCTTCCCCTCCCACCCTAAACCCCATACCCGCACTGAATCCTAAAATTAACCCCATGGCACCCCAAAACCTATTACCACCCTAAACCCTAAAATTACCCCCCAACACCCCAAAACTTACACCTGCCCTGAACCCAAATATTACCCCTGGCACACCAAAACACATACCCACGCTGAACCCTAAAATTAACCCCCTCACACCCTAAAACCCATACCGCCCTGAACCCTAAAATTAACCCTATGGCACCCCAAAACCCATTATTTCCCTGAACCCTAAAGTTACCCCCTAGCACCCCAAATCCCATACCAACCCCGAACCCTAAAATTACCCCTGGAACCCCAAAAACCATGCCCTCCCTGAACCCTAAAATTACCCCTGGCACCTGAAAACCCATACCCATTCTCTTCCCTAAAATTATCACCGGCACCCCAAAACCCATACCCACCCCAAACCCTAAAATTACCCCCTGGCATCCCAAAACCCATTACCACCCTGAACCCTAAAATCACCACCCTGGAACCTTAAAATTGCCCCTGGCACCCCAAAACCCATACCCACGCTGAACCTTAAAATTAACCCCATGGCACCCCAAAACCCATACCCACCCTGAACCTGAAAATTACCCCTGGCACCCCAAATCCCATACCCATGCTGAAACATAAATTCCCCCCTGGCACCCCATAACCCATACCCATCCTGAACCATAAATTCTCCCCTGGCACCCCATAACCCATACCCACCCTGAACCCTAAAATTGCCCCCTGACACCCCAAAACCCATACCTGCCTGGAACCCTAAAATTACCCATGGCACACCAAAACACATACCCACGCTGAACCCTATAATTACCGCCTGGCACCCCAAAACCCATGCCCGCCCGGATCCCTAAAATTACCCCCCTGGAACCCCAAAACCCATACAATCAATCAATCAGTGACACTTATAAAGCGCGCTACATACCCGTAGGGTCTCAAGGCGCTGGGGGGGGGGGGGAGCCGCTACTGCTCGAACAGCCAGGTCTTCAGCTTCTTCCTGAAGGAGAGGTGGTCTTGGGTCAGGCGCAGGTCGGTCGGGAGGGAGTTCCAGGTCTTGGCGGCCAGGTAGGAGAAGGACCTTCCTCCTGTAGTCGCTCTTCGGATGCGGGGGACGGCGGCGAACCCTAAAATTACCCACTGGCACCCGATCCGTAACCCACCCTGAACCCTAAAATTGCCCCCTGGCACACTAAAACCCACACCCACCCTGAACCCTAAAGTTACCCACTAGCACCCCAAAAAATGAACACTACAAACTTACACTACATGTGCATAATGTAAGCCGAGCAATGTAAGCAGCTTTTCTGTTAAGAGTCTGTGACACTACTTTGTAGTGATTGCTACTTCTTCCTCGATAAGTGGGTCCTCATCTTCCTGTCAGTGAACTTTTGTGGAGAGTCAAGGGCTCCTGTCTATTTATTAGGATCTGGGGAGACCAGGTCAGAAAGACAACTTTGAGAGCGTACACTTCTCTAAGGCTCCTCTTTAATTCTATATACCACGGGGCTTACTCTTTGGGTACTCCTGGCAAAAGTAGGACAGCAATACTCCTTGCTCACATTTGGGATGTAGGAGTACGTAAACGAGAAAGTCACATGTACACGTAGCAAAATGTTTATGAATTGAGTCCTACATTACCACTGCCACCACGACAGCAAAAATAAAGGTGTTTTCTAATTAACTCTAGAAAAGCACTTGCAAGTAATCCTTCGAGTGACATATTTATTGATAATATTAGATTATGTTTTTGCTATATAAATTACATTTATTGAGCTAAATGCATACGTTCGTAGTGGGCTTTATTCTACGAAATTCAGGGAATCGTTCACTTTCTCTTGATAGCTTGGTTCATATTACTGTCACCTGAAATAAACTTCTGATTTACAAGATATTTTAAGGCTGTCCATTAGAGGAGTGCACACCAAAGTTTTCAACGCTCAAAGAGGGAAAAAACAACCGTTATTTGATTGTGCATTTAAAAAATGCTCCTGAGGAGAAAATCAAAAATTGGCACCCTTGCCCCCAATTTCTGCTGGCGTCATAGCCCAGGGTTTTGCTGTCTGTCCACTTGTATGGAATACACATTTATACAAGTGCTCAGACGGCACTCCCTGGGCTATGATGCCAGCAGGAATTCCTTTACAAAGGAAAAGCGTCACCTGCACTGGCCAGCCCTTTCCCCCTGCTGTGCACATCTTCACACCCCATGCTGAACACATCAAGTGTTTAGGTGAAATCCCTGCCTTCAGGCAAGGATTTCACCTCAGCGCCACTCTAAAGGAAACACAAGAGGTGGGGGCTAGGGGTTCACTCAGTGAAACTGTTTGAGGCTGGCTCTCTGGCTCGGGCTGCTGGGCCTCTCAGAAATCATTAAAGCAATCACATTCTCGGAACGGATGCGCAGCCTTCCTGCACCATTTCAGTGCGTGCCATCTTAGCCCGGGCAGAGGAGGCGACGGGGGGGGGGGGGGGGGGGGGGGGGGGGGGGGGGCTGAAGCCCGGTGAGCCCAATGGGTGTTGCGCGCCTGGTTGTTAGTTGCATAAGAAGAAAATAAAAGCAAAAACCACGGCTTCGTTGTAAATAACATTGAAAATGCTTCAGTTCTAAAAAATTATGAGACTGTGAAATAAATATAACGAATCCCTTTGAAGTTACCTGACTCAATATTGTGGAAGAACGCATACAAATTATACAAATAATTTCTGTCCAACAAATAATATATTTCTGATTTTGAATATCATTGACGCTCTAGCCATTTAGATCAGGAGAGAAAATTAATATTACTATAGCGGTTAATATTACATGTTTTAGCTTCACTAAACTATAATAAAAAGTAGTAAACATTGTTAGAAGCAAAACTCAATTGTACTCGTTTTAAGGACCTCAGAAGGATGAAAGACCTAATGGACCCCATAAATGAGGCAATGGCACTTGAAGGTTACATGTAGTACTGAAAACAGAAAGAGTTTACTTTGGGAACCCACACACGTGATAATAGGTAGGGGCAGTAGGTGGTGTAGTCAAGATAAGCGCCACCATGAAGGACAAGGTAACGAAGAGTGGAGTTAATGACAGTGAATATGTGGGACACAAAGGTCACCAGACCGAAGCTCTGTAGGACATCTATTACTAGCATAAAGAAACATTTTGAGCAAGGGGAGTGTTTCAACAAATGACACGTTGTTAACTACTGGGGAGTATCTGGTTCATTTCTGATCTTCGAATTTACCATTGCACAGGGCATCTCAGTGAATTCCAGGGCCTCTTTGTGGAAGTTCTATAGTATACTTCTTTTTATACTTGTGGGACTTTATCACCACTTAATGCTGTATTATTCAATATGACTCATGAATCCCCTCATGTACCTCTTTTAAACTTTATCCCATAACAGGTAAAGTGCTCTGGTACCTTCGGGTCTAGCTAGCGTTATATAAAACTCAAAAATAATACTATACATTCTTTTTCACAAACTCGGACTCAAAGAAAATGGTAGTAGGCAAATATGTGACTATAATGCAAAACAGGCTGCATTTTAAAGTAGCTCAGGAGGTTAAGGGGCCTGAAATTGGTATCCTGTATGTTTATCCAGCAAACCTCAGAGTATGACGCAGTAAGTGTGCTTCTAATCGGTAATCATAGGTTTGAATTAATATAAAATGCTTTAGGGGCAGATTTACGTTTCCTGCCGCATCCCTTCAAATCAGCAGGGATGCGCCAGGAAAGATGCGTGACACAAGTTTACCCTTGCACCACCACATATGTTGCGCATTGTAAATGCGGCGCATCATGCCACATGGATAAACAGATGGGTGTCGCATCTACCGGCGTTAGGTTGGCGCAGTGCTGGAGTTGTGTCGGGGGCACAACGCAACTCCAGCACTGTTCCAACCTGGCCTATCCACAACACGGTACGCCACTCTTTACGCCTGCTTCAAGCAGGCGCAGGGTTTTGACGCAACATGGCAGTAAAAGTGACTCAGTGAAATCTTGTAGATTTCACTCCATCACTTTTACGTGGCTTTCAGGCGACGGAACGCCCACCCTGAGTGGGAACGCCCACTTGAAACCATGACGCAGGTTTCATGTGGCGCAGAGCTTTACAACGTGATGCATCTCCCTAGATTTATCACGTTGGAAATAAGGCGTAACGTGGCGCATGGTTTATGCTGCCGCTGCATCACAAAAGTGATGCAACAACGGCGTAAAAGTGTTGCAAGGGGCTTGTAAATCTGCCAACCAATGTTTAAATGCTTTTTCAGAGCACTAAATGTAGCATGTAGATCAAAAATATGTAAAATAACTATTTGCTCTACAGTTTTTATTGCAGAGATACTTATTTAACCTTCAGGGGAGAGGCTACAATCATAAATACAGATTAGTCAATTATCCACCCACTACAAACGGCTGCATTTAACCTAATAGTTAATTGGTAAAAAAATAAGTGCTGTGCTCTCGTTTCACCCCAAAACCGGTCCCAGGATGCTTGTTTCTTGTCCAGGGAGGACCTGGCTTGGCAGTTCGGGCTGGACTGTTCCCATGAGGGACAGGGTCCAGACTGATTTGCATATGGCTGGGTCCAAACTGGATTGGTGTGGTGAGCAAAAAACTATGGATTAAACCCAGATCTTTGTGACTGGGGGTGAATGTTTGCAGTGTTCAGCATTCTGTGTATCATTTGTTCCTTTTGCTTTTGTCGCCCTAAGTGTGAAGGGTATGCCTAGACATGGGTCTTTTGCTCACTGCACCACTAGATTCAAGCTAACCGGGCTGATGAGGGTGATGCCCTGAAACTTGTTCCAGGATGCTTGTTTCTGGTCCAGGGGGGACCTAGCTTGGCAGTTTGGGCTAGACTTTTTCAATGAGGGACAGGGTCAAGACTAATTTGCATATGGCTGGGTCCAGACTTGGGTGGCGAGGTGAGTAAAAGAACAATAGATTAAACCCAGATCCCTTTGACTGGGTGCGAATGTTTGCATTGTTCAGCATTCAGTCCATCATTTGTTCATTTTGCTTTTGGGCTCTTATCAGGAGGCAGCCTTCACCAGCCCATTTCTCCTGATAGCGCCGCCTAAAACAGACCCAACTACAAACCATGAAAGTGGGTAGAGGATGTGGCCTATAGGTGAGAGCTGCTGACTTCTGAGCTGGGGTACCAGGTTTGAGTCTCGGCGTTGGTTCACATCACTTAATCTCCCCTTTCCTATCATAAATAAATGTGTCCTTAAATGGCGCTCATGAAAAGCGCCAGTGTTGATGATGAAGTGCCGGTACGGAGTCCTGGAAACAACCAGCTCAAATTAAGTACTGATTTAACCTACAATGCATAGTGATTGGATTTTCAAACCTGCCTACCAATAGATCCCTTTTCTTTATCGACAGTGCTGGTTCAAATTATATTTTTTTATCTTTACACACCTGCAATTTTGTCTACCCTTGGGTAGCCCGCACTTCAAGTGAATTATTTTCAATCTCGCTTATTTTTCAGTTATGAAGTGTGTAAGCGACATAGTAATGTTGAAGCTGCCTGCAATTTGAGGGCATTTTTAGGTCTTTTAACAATTCTCGCCTTTATCAGTTAATATAATACTGCTACTAATAATTAGGGCCACTGGAATTTGCGGCAGGGGAGCACCAAATTATGCAACAGGTCCACAAAATATGGATCAGTTACAAGATTATAATGGGTTTAATAGAGTACTATTTGAAATTTGGAGAGAGCTTTGGCAAAGAGACAGTCTCCTTACGAGAACTGTTCAGGAATGGGAAAGAATTCTAGTGGGGTCAATGACAAGAGAAAGACTTTAAAAGAATCTAAAGAGAAATTTCAAGTGCAAAGATTTTGGGCCCGATTCACAAAACTAACTTAAGACAAAATCCTAAACTTACTACCATTTTGGTATTCACAGAAGGCACTTACTCATTTCGGTATTCACAGAAGTTAGGAGTCCTAACTTTAGGACTCCTAAATGCCTTCTGTGAATACCGAAAGTCTTAAAGTTAGGATTTTTCTCAGTTTAGGAGTAGTAAAGTTAGGACTCCTAACTTTAGGACTCCTAAATGCCTTCTATAAATACCGAAAGTCTTAAAGTTAGGATTTTTCTCAGTTTAGGAGTCCTAAAGTTAGGAGTCCTAACTTTACTACTCCTAAACTGAGAAAAATCCTGGGCCTTATTTATGAAGGTCTTGCGCCGTCGGTGTGTCACTTTTAAAATGGGGAAAAGTGACATACCAGCAGTGCTTAATTTGTAAAATGTGAAGTTCCAGGGCTCTGACCCTGTGGCAACTGCAGCTTGCACCACCTATCACACTTGTCATCGCTGCCAAAACAACTACTAACCATCTCTCTCTCATGTAAATGCGACATTTCAGATTATTGCAGGTCCCCAAAAGTAAAGGAATGGCTGGGAAGGAAGGTATTAGCAATTCTTTTAATGTATATTGATTTCCAAAATAACTGTTATACTGCTCATTTCTAAATTACTTAAGCAGCGCCACCTTGTTGCAGACTGCCCTAAGTGTGGTGTTGACAATTAGGCACCGGTGTTGAGCACCGGTAACCAATTAAGTGCCGGAGCTCAGCACTGGAAAGCACCTGCTCAAATTAAGCACTGCATACCAGTGGTGCAAGGCCTTCATAAATGAGGCCCCCTAACTTTAAGACTTTCGGTATTCACAGAAGGCATTTAGGAGTCCTAAAGTTAGGACTCCTAACTTTACTTCTCCTAAACTGAGAAAAATTCTAACTTTAAGACTTTCGGTAGTCACAGAAGGCATTTAGGAGTCCTAAAGTTAGGAGTCCTAACTTTACTTCTCCTAAACTGAGAAAAATTCTAACTTTAAGACTTTCGGTAGTCACAGAAGGCATTTAGGAGTCCTAAAGTTAGGACTCCTAACTTCTGTGAATACCGAAATGAGTAAGTGCCTTCTGTGAATTCCAAAATGGTAGTAAGTTTAAGATTTTGTCTTAAGTTAGTTCTGTGAATTGGGCCCCATGTGTCCATTTACTGTAACTTTGAAAAGATATTAACTGTCAATGCATGTGCGCAAGGCTTGGAAGTGGTACTATCACCATTGAAGGGAGGGATTGAGAAAACCGTAGCCTTTGCTTCTCGCTCACTGAGTAGAACTGAATACCATTACTCAGTGATAGAGAAGGAGGCCCTTGCTGTCATCTGGGGTGTTGAGTATTTCTTCACTTACTTGTGGGGAGTGAGCTTCAAACTGAAAACGGATCACTAACCATTATTGAAAGTTTTATAGCCAGGAGGAGCAGGTAATGGATCTGCTTGATTGGCAAATTTTGCCTCGAGATTACAGGAGCGCCAGTATGAAGTTGAGCATGTAGCTGAGGGAAAACAATATTCAGGCAAATTGTTTCTCATGATTACCTCTGTAGGGTGGTGAAGAGGATGGCGAGAGAAAGAACTTATCAGATTGTGTGGTTACAAGTGGAGAGGAAACATTAGAAGTGGAGGAGCAATGATTTCTCCAAAGGAATAGGTCTTTGCTTGGTCAAAGTACACTATGTTGCAAAAAGAACTGCTGTCCATAAAGGTTGGAAGAGAGAAGGAAATTTCGTTCCAGGGTTACATCTGTTTGTGAAACTGAAAGAGGAATGGAGCTTGGAAGCATCTAAAAAGGTAATTATGAGAAGAAAGAAATCTACCCCACCTGAAGAAATGAATATAGGTTTGATCATTTTGGTACACAAGGGACATTTGGGCCAAACACTCAAAAAGAAGTGAATGAAGGAAAGGTTCTGGTGGCCCAGAATGGATGAAGATGTTATGTCGTGGGTGAAAGATGTGACATATGCATGGAGAGAGAGAAGAGGTTGGTGGTGGGTGGTAAACCAATTAGGAAATATGAAGCTGTGGAAGTAATGGGGGAGAGAGTCTGCTTGGATTACATTTGTCCTTTGAAATATTTATGGGGCTTAGAATATTAGGCAGTAGTAGCTGTAGATGTTTTCTCCAGGTGGCTAGAAGTGGAAATTGGGAGGAATATTACTACCGACTAACCAAAATGTTTGCATGAGAAGGATGGCCATTGTGTTTGGGTACTGATAATGGGACATAGCTGCTTTCTGTAGAGATGCTGAATTTTTTGGAAAGGTTTGGAGGGAATCATATCAGAACCTCCTGATACAACCCTCAAGGTAATGGTATAGTGGAATGAGTGAACCACATGATTAAAGGTACAATACAGAAGCCCTTGAGTGGGGAAAAAGGCAAGAGGATCAGTTTGGAATGGCCGTGTTGCAGCACTCAAAACAGTGCAACTGGAAAACCTTCCTATGAGGTGATGAATGGTACAGAACCTAAAACCAAATTGTTTTTGCAAGGGCTGAAGGATAGAAATGTTAGTGTAAGAAGTGGGATAAAACCTACAGAGAGACGGGTACAGCCAGCTGACTGTAAGACTGTGTCAAAATCAAGTTGGAAGAAAAAGTGAGACAATGAATACATTTTTGAGTCATGTGGTGGTGGAATGTCTATTTATGTGCCATCTTGTGTAAAAAGAAGTGGAACATGAGGACAGTAGCATTGTACAAGATGAAGGAATGAAACAGGACGAAGTAGGAAATAATGTGAGGGATAGAAACGGAATGTGCTGTAGTGAATTTATGATGAAGCCTGAGGAAATGGTGGATGGAAAGAATGTGGTTGGTGATCAAGCGATAATATGACAGTTCTAAGACGTGGTGACATGAATGGTTTGTGCAAAAGAGGAAGGATGGCAAGCAGGGATATGCAAGAGAGAACAAGACGCACACTATGTTGTGCTTTGACCTTTCAGCATTTTACAAGACTTTGCCATCAGATTTTACAAGACTATTTGTAATCAGCTGATTACATTTACTAGAAGTAGTACAATGTTGTTTAATATGATTTATTTCATTTTTGTTGAAGAAAGGAGATGTGTTATGACAAAGTATATGTTATATGTGTTATAGTTTATCGGAGTACTTGCCAGAAAATTGGGCCTAATAATACTGGAATATGTGAGTTTAGTGTTTTAAGGCGAGAGATACCAGTTACTCCTGGACAGCCTCCTATGGCTTCTTGACTTTGCTGATGAACTTAATAAAGAAGAAGTTAAACTCTTTGATGTACTTGTCAATTACTTCAGTTCAGTTGCCAATTATTGTTTTTTCTAAGGCTAGTGTTAGTCAAGACCTTTTGATTTTGTATAATACACTTGCTTAAAGGAACTTTTAGCCAGCCCTCTTCACACTGTTTTATCTTCCATTCACTACAGCGTACAGCATGGGATAGTAGATCAGTCCTTTGCAGTCATTAGCTATACCTAACTTCACTGTGAATGATGGGATTCTGCGCTTTAACAAGGAAAAAAGCCCACACAAAGTAGTTCTCTTTAGTGTGAGGGACTGCTATGGCTTTGGTGCTTTTGAGACCAAAAGGAAATAATTTTGCTTTTAGCCAATTAAAAAAAAAAAAAAAAAAAAAATATATATATATATATATATATATATATATATATATATATATCCACAAGGTACTTTTACTCGTCTGAATAAAACGTCGCCGACACTCTGGAAGTTGCTGTGCACGTAGAATTTTAATAAGGCCTTATTAAAATTCTACGTGCACAGCAAATTCCAGAGTGTCGGCGACGCTTTATTCAGATGAGTAAAAGTACCTTGTGGATGTGTTGGGTGACCGGTAACCCTACGCCGACCCACCCGCGAACGAGACTGGTTCTGGACCGGAACTTTGGTGATGTTATATATATATAATACACAGGGAAAAACATTTTTGAAAAAATTCACAATTTTCAGCACTGTATTTGCAGAGAGATGTTTTTAATTCACATCCTCTAGTGTAGATTGGTTACATACACATTTCTCAAAGCAGTAAAATTGTACTTGTTGCCCAAAGGAGAAGGGGCAGGGGAAAGAAGGACAGCGGGGGAGGTAGTGAGGGTAGTGTGGGTATAGACAAGTTGCAAAAGAAATCATAAGTGGTCATTCATACGTTTTGAAAATGATACCACAAAGGCATATTCGCATTGCCAAACTAGTAATTACTCTAAACATTCATATTCCTATACCAACATATTGAACACAACCAAAAAATGAGCTGTTGTTAGTGGCTAGGTAACAGTAGTGATATGTCGACGTTTCGACCCCAATGTTGTAGGCTGATTCTTGCCCTACTGCGGGGTATTCATCAGGACCAGTGAGGACAGGGTGGTGCGGGATGTGGGCGAGCACCTGTGATTAAAAACATGACATTTTAGACAGGGGAAGACATTGTGGCTATTAAAATGTGCTACTCTAGTCACCAAAATAATTACCTAAAGGCCACCTGGACAAGCGTGGCCCCGTCTTAGAACATGTGGAGGGCCCGAAGGCTCCAGGAGACAAGGAGAGCGTCAACCTACAAGAGTTAGGCTAGTGTCAATTACTTTAGATAAGATTCTAGTCAAGTCGCACACAAATGTGAAGTACATTTCGTTATGTGCCAACGTTTGAGAAAGCATCAAAACATTACCCAGCCGGGTTAAAACCAACCAAAATTAGTCACATAATTGTCTCAACCAAGACACATGAAAGAATGTGACCCACAAATTCAAGCCCAAGTGGCTCGGTGGCCGTGTCCTATATCCATACATTAACATGTCATATCAGATCTAAATCCAGGTATTGTCAAACAAAACGTTCAATCTTTGATTCAAATACGTATCCCAATCTAATTCTCATCACCAAAATACATACAAAGAAATTACCCGAGGGGACGACGCTAGATGGCATCCTTCATCTTGTTGGTATATTCAACAGTTGTATTGACACAGTCTCGCGGTTGTTTTTGACTATTGCCGGTATCCGAGCACAAATCTGTAATAAGTGGAGGACCGGGCATTAGAAGCAAATAATTGGAGGGAAAACCTTACATCTATTCAAGAGATGTGGCAAGAGAATTACCACGGATTACTGGGCAGTATTATTCAATGCGCACCTCGTGTGGAAAGGTCGGAACGAAATACCTTGCTGTTACTTAAAGGAGGAAACAGGCGCGTGTCCCCGCAGCAGCTAAATGCCTGCTGCCGTGCTAAACAAGGCCAAGGGAAGAAAGACTATACGTCTAAGTTCAGGCCGGTAGAAAATAAGCTCCCGTCTTAAAAATTGGGCAGCTGAGTTCGCCAGATTCCGTCGCCCTTTAGAACAGAAATTCGAGTACTCAAGGGTAAACCATAAACGTTGTTTTATTTGGCAAACTGCACGGCAACCAAACGCTTTTTGGAATAATCCTTCGTCAGTGTTTAGTCTCGTCACTGCGATGCAGCATTTTAAACACATTTCCGTCAACAGTGCAAAAACACTGATGACGGCTTCTCACAACAAAAGGAAAAGCACTGTGAATGGCCGCCATCTTAACATGGTTATCATTACAGTTCATTGTTATTGTTACGAACATACACCTGTCAGATTTTTGTCAAATTTCATAAAAATCAGCCCACATTGCATTTACGGCTGATATATCGCTTTACACGTTCATTAAACCAAAAGTGGAAACATTCCGAAATATGCACCAGCTATTCATGCTGTGTATCTGCTATACCACCCAATACGGGACAGGTTGCGGGCTAAGCCGATGAGTCAGATTAATATTCCTCGTCTTCATATGTACAACGGCACATAAGCCCATAATGCAAGTGATCACAACCACCTGAATATTACCTCAATATAGCCGTGAATCGGCAAGCCCCCAGTTGAGGTCGTTCAAAATCAAGCCGTATATCGGCAACTACATGATGGACATGTTTCCCACTATTGGCAAAACATTTTTTTCTTTTATGCTTTAACTCAAGTGCCACTAACCTTTTGTCGTGATAAAAATAAGAACAAAAACAAAAGCAAAAATGGGGTCAGAAAAACACATTCCTATAAATTGAAGATCATATAACAGACAAAGTAACATCAACGTAATAATGAAGAAACATAACAAGATTCAGATCAGAGGAGATATATCCAGGCGACTAGATACTCAACATATAAGCCTAGATGCACTGTCAGTTCTTCGCTACTGTTAAGCCCATTTGGTGTTTTGGTCTGCAAATCGATTATGTGGCGAGATTCCAGTCTCCGTAACCTCTGTACCCTATTCCCACCCCTGGGATTTACAGGTACATGGTCCACACCATAGTATTGGAGCAAATCCCTGTTCCTTTGATGTTTCAATGCGAAATGTCTCGCTACTGGGTAATTCACATCCTTGTTGACTATTGCGCGTTGATGTTCAAGAACTCGGATCTTCAATTTGTGGATGGTGCTCCCTATGTACCTAAGTCCACAGGGACACACCAAACAATAGATCACAAATGGTGTTAGGCAGGTGATGAATTTGTTAATCATTTTAGGTTTTTTGAGACCTGGAATATTGTAATTCATTACTCTTCTGCTGTTGGCACATGCCTTACATTTCCCAGAGGAAATGAAGCCCTTCAAATCCTTCAATGTCCCTGGTCTCTGTGTTAAGGGTGACAAATGACTCTGGACAAGAACAATCTTCAATGATTTATATTTCAGGAAAGTCACCAAGGGTAATGGTGGAATATCTTTCCATATTACAAAGTCCGTTTGTAATATGTGCCAATTTCTTTTGATTCTTCTCAAACAGACTGCATCGTCTGAATATGTCGTTACCATACAAAATTGGCCAGTATGTTTAATCTTGACTCGAGTCCCTCCTGTTATGATCTCCTCTTTGTCCCTCAATAGTTCCTCTCTAGGTATTCCCTGAACTTTCTTATATGCAGAGGTTAGCAGATCTTGTTCACACCCCCTGGCTCTGAACCTAGCTAAACAGCTAGTTGCAGCTTCACAAAAATCAGTATCACAGGAGCAATTCCGTTTAAGACGGAGGAGCTCACCATATGGGATACTCTTTATCAAGTTGGTGGGATGGCTACTACCCGCTGGAAGGTAGAGTTTCCAGCAGTAGGCTTCCTGTAAAGTTCCGTACTTAGGACTCCATCCCTCACAAACACTCTGAGATCCAGATAATTGACCGAGGCTGTGTTAATCGCATATGTGAATCTTAAATTGAGATTATTATCATTCAGTTCATTAATGAACTCCTCTGCCTGCCTGGAAGAGCCCTTCTACACCAAGAAGAGGTTGTCCATATATATCGACGCCACACAACCACATCTTCTGCCCACTTGCTACGGGATCCGGCGAGGGCCACCTGCTCCTCCCACCAGCCTACGAACAAGTCCGCATAGCTGGGGGCGAAGCAGGTGCCCATCACCGTCCCTGAGATCAGACTGTACAGGCCTCCCTGAAACAGAAATATTTTATTCTGAAGGTGGAACTCAATGAGCTCCACAAGCATATTGCTATACTCCAAAAATTTAAGAGATCTCTTCTTCAGAAAATTGTTTATCGCTTGTATTCCCTGAGTATGCTCGATACATGTGTATAAACTTGTGATGTCAAGAGTAATCAATACATATTAAGGATCCCATTGGATATCGTTCAATTGTATGATAAAGTCTTTAGTGTCTTTAACATAAGAAGCAAGCTGTAAAACCATCTGAAAAAGAAAGGAGTCTATATACCTTGATAAGTTCTCTGTGAGTCCTCCCTTTGAAGAGACAATGGGCCTCCCCGGCGGATCAATTAGGCTTTTATGAACTTTGGGGAGTTGATAGAAAATAGGTGTAACAGGATCACAATTTCTTAAAAACAGGAATTCATCAGTGTCCAACATAGATTTAGCTCTCCACTTGTTAATCAGGTCATGGTACAGAGAAATACTTTCAAGATATCGTTCCTTCGTTGTCTTCTCATAATGTCTTCCATCATCAAGTTGTCGCAGTGATTCGTGGCAATACTGCTCTCTCGTCTGCAACACGATATTTCCACCCTTATCTGAGGATTTACAGATTATCCCATCATCCTTACTAAGAGTAGTAAGAATGTCTTCCTGTTCTTTAGTCAGATTCTGTTGTTTAGTACTTCAACCATTCTTGTTTTTTCTAAATTTCACAAGATCCTGAAGGACTGCGCCGGAGAAGGAGTCGATCGTGTCATATGGCATCTGTGGAGTAAATTGGGAAGGAGGCTTGAAAGTTGTCAATGGTGCTTCTTGTTCAATGCCAACCTTCCTTGTCCTCCCAGTCATCTCCATATCTGAGTTATCTACACTCTCTTGTTCTGTTCGCAGTTCTTCCAGCATTTCCATCATGCTGAGGTCATGTGTTCTGAGAATGTCGGAGTCCTTGATGGATGGTTTAAGTTTCAATCGTCTTGCTTCAGCAACCAATGGTTTTAGTTTGTGGAATTTGTCCAATTTCATTTTTCAGACGAATTTTAACAGATCAATCCTGGTCTGTGTGAATTCTAATTTGTCGCTTGGGCAGCTCCTGTCTTGAAAGTGTTGGCGTGATTCGTCGAGTATTAATGTTGGCATATTAGCAAAGTTACCTTATTGGATTCACAATACCGCTCATCTCCCCGTTCCACCGCAGCTTGTGCTGTTTGTTGTGGAGGGAGTGGTCAAACGCGGTACAGAGGGAGCCCTTTCACCCTCACTTTCGGGGGCCATTTTGGAGAGCTGACGGTCTAGTGGTTGTACTAGGACCATCAGGAGCCTCCTATTTAGGGCGAGCATTTCCTGCCGCGCTAAAGCCTAGCATTTACCTGCACTGTAACTTACTTGCTGACGCGCTGCTATAACAGCTGTGACCACGCTAACACGCTATATTGATTTTTAGCTGTAGCTCGTTATTTTAAAATCGCCGCTTGTACTGCTGTGAATTGAATTATATTTGCACGGTATTTTTATTAATGTTGGCATATTAGCAAAGTTACCTTATTGGATTCACAATACCGCTCATCTCCCCGTTCCACCGCAGCTTGTGCTGTTTGTTGTGGAGGGAGTGGTCAAACGCGATACAGAGGGAGCCCTTTCACCCTCACTTCCGGGGGCCATTTTGGAGAGCTGACGGTCTAGTGGTTGTACTAGGACCATCAGGAGCCTCCTATTTAAAGCTCACATGGAGCAAACGCGCAGCGGATACGCGCAGCGGGCGCGCCATAGGTGCGCCGGAGGTTCGCCAGAGGTGAGCCCATCTTTGCCCATCCGTGACCATCCTGGGCCTGGGGCCAGAACCCCTGGCCAAGACGTGTTTTATTCCAGGGGTGAACTATTGCAGCTTAACTTGGGCAAGTCTCATCTTGAGCAGGCCACTATACATCGCCTGGCCTGTGAGGGCTTGCTAATTTCACCTAGGAATATTAGAGGGAGGCTGTGCGCCTCTAATACCCATACTTTGAGCTATGGCCTGCTGAATACACGCTCTTTGCAGAGCCACAAGATGGAGGTCTTCACACTTTTGGAAGACGGGGAGCTAGACGTCCTTGCGCTCACCGAAACATGGCTGGAGGATTGTTCGGCGCCATATTTAGTAGCGGCCCTTCCAGATAACTATTTGGCAATCCATTTCAACAGGGAGGGAGCCAAGAGAGGAGGGGGAGTTGCTCTTTTGTATCAGACACGCCTCCGCGCCGAAAGGTTTCTCTCCGAAACCTTCGGGGGAGCAGAGGTTATGGGGGTTAAGCTTAGGCGGGGAGCGGTCTGTGTGGTGTTCTTGGTGGTATATCGGCCACCTTGGGCGTCGCCAGACTTTCCGACTCTCTTCACGAGATTGGTTCAGGACCTGTGCACTAGATATGATAAATTGGTTGTCGTCGGGGACTTCAACTATCATTGGGAAAAATCCCCCAAAGAGGGGCAAGCATTACAGATCGAGGAGGCGATCTCCGCCTTAGGCCTTACCCAACAAGTCAAGGGACCGACACACGAGAAAGGACATGTGCTCGATTTAGTCTGGACTACCATGCCTACCCAGGGCGCTACGGAAATTCTGCCTTGTGCATGGTCTGACCATTCTCTTATAAAGGGAAGACTCTTATTGAAGGGCCCCCTGTCCAAACCTGGGGAGGGCTGGAAAATGGCTCAGAAATGGAGGAATCTTGATGGGGAGAAATTGGTCCACCTCTTAGAACACCCCCCTTCAGCAAAAGAGCAGGATGTCAATGTTGATGTCCTGTGTGGCCACCTCCAGCATAAACTGGGGAGTGCTATTGATGTGGTGGCGCCTCTTCGCAGGATGAAGAAGGTGGCGAGAGGAGCTGGGGCCCCGTGGTACAATGAATCCCTAAGGGAGATGAAACGTGGGGTGAGGAAGAAAGAATGGGCATGGCGTAAAAAATATGACGCCATTGCCAAGCAAGAATACGTCTCATCCTTAGCTCATTATAAACTAGCTATACAATCTAGGAAGGCTGCGTTCTTCGAGGAAAGAATAGCTGCAGCAAGAAATCCGCAAAAGGAAATCTTTCGGGTCCTGGCAGAGCTCAGGGTAAATAAAGAGCAAAGTCCCGAGTTCACTCAGGAGGACTGTCAGAGGTTTCAAGACTTCTTTATAAAGAAGATATCCGATATCTTGGACGAAATTGCGGAAACTACACCCCTCGAATGTCCCTGTATACCGGACCTTACCGCCCCACTAAATATTCCACCATTAGTTGAGTTCCCCCCAATTGCTAAACAGGAACTACTTAAAATCATAGGCCGAGTTAAATCAGGTTCCTTGGTGGATCCATGCCCTCCTGAAGTATTCAAGTTGGCAATGCCAGGAATTGAGGAAGAGGTTCTGCATCTACTGAATACTTCTCTTCGCACAGGACAGATCCCTCTAGCTTTTAAAGAGGCCCGTCTGATTCCCTTATTGAAGAAACCCGGCTCAGACAAGAAAGTTCTGAAAAACTTTCGGCCCATCTCTCAGTTGCCTTTTTTGGCTAAAGTGATCGAGCAGCATGTGTTAGCTCTACTCTCGGGCCATCTAGAGAGCAACAACCTGCTGGAGACCAATCAGGCAGGGTTCCGTGCTAGTCATAGCACGGAACTAGTGATGCTATCTATCCTGGATGAGCTAAGAACTCTGGCTGATGTAAAAACACCGAGCGCCCTGATACTACTGGACCTCTCCGCGGCATTTGATACCGTGTGTCACAAACAGCTTCTGTCGCGGTTGAGATCCTTTGGCATCACGGGCACAGCATATGCATGGCTGACATCATTCCTGCAGGGTAGGACACAACGAGTACAGCTGGGAGATTTACTTTCCACCTCTGCCCCGATCACCTGCGGGGTTCCACAGGGCTCTGCCCTGTCACCACTGCTTTTTAATATCTATCTGCAGCCACTAATTGCTCTCCTGAACAGGATGGACTGCCTAGTGTACAACTATGCCGATGATACCCAGATAATCATCCGGCTGGATGATGGCCCGGGAGCATCCACTAGGCTACAGGATATACTGAAAGCTACGGTCAACTGGATGTCCGAGAACTCCTTGAAAATGAACCCGGATAAGACGGAAGTGTTGCCCATCTCTATCTCGGGCAACCCTTGGAGTGAGAAATTTTGGCCTATGGAGCTGGGTATACCACCGAAACCAGCATCCGCAGTCAAAAGCTTAGGCCTATATGTGGATAATAAATTATCCATGGAAAAACAAGTTACCACGGTAGTGGGGACCTGCATAGGCCTTCTCAGACAACTAAGGAAGATCTCGGCCTTACTCTCATTCACTACTTTGAGACACGTGGTCTCAGCCACAATTCTGGCTAGGCTGGACTACGGGAACTCCTTATACATAGGTTTGCCCCAGCGGCTGTTGGACAAACTACAGGGGGTTATGAATGATGCAGCAAGGCTGATCTATAAAAAACCCAGGACCGCTCATTCCTCTCCCTTGATGCAGGAGTTGCACTGGCTCCCAATTCATCAGAGGATTGTTTTTAAAGGACTGTGTATCGCCCACAAGGCTCTGTATGGCAAAGCGCCAAAATACTTGAAATCCCGACTATCCCCCTACACACCGGGTAGGACTTTGCGTTCGTCGGACGCTACTCTTTTGTCCCAATCTCGCTTCAAATTGACCACGGTGGGAGGTCGTGCGTTTTCCAACACGCTCCCAGCCCTATGGAACAAACTGGCTCCAGAACTCAGGAAGGAAAGTAACTTACTATCCTTCAGAAAAAAACTAAAAACTGTACTGTTTAAACTAGCATGGAGCAGAGTTTAGGTGCACAGGTGGTTTCTAGTGAATCTAACATCTCACCATGTAAATCTGGACAAACAACGCTTAGAGACCCCGGTGGTTATAACGCGCCATATAAATCCAATAAATAAATAAATAAATAAATAAAGTTGCTGAGAAATTAGAAAAATAAAAAGTTTTGACATCTGGGGCAGCGGTGGGTTCGCCACATGTCCCTGACCATGTAATGAATGATATAATATGTGATGCCATCAGCAGTGCATTGAGGGGGCGTGAGTTATAGTTAGCTGAACTAACTATAAAAGCAGAATTTCTACGGTTTTGTACAAGTGAAATGTTCAACTAACTATAACGTCCCTGAAACCTATGTTTTTTAGTGAATTTCTAAGGTTTTTAAAATGCTAATTTCTAACTACAAAGTCCCTGAAACCTATGTTTTTTTCAGTGAATATATATATATATTACCTACTGGCGGTCGCCAGTAGGTAGTTATAGTTAGGACCTATTATCCATAGGAAATCCACAACATTCTATTTGGAATAACTTTGGTGCCGGTTGACAAATCTTCGCAAAATGTTCAAAACTGGTGGCCCGTTCCAGTGTGCTCCTATCCTGAAAGTCACGGGGTGATTTGTCAAGCGGGGTCTGAGAAAAAAGGGGGTCCCAAAACTGGTTTTCCCAATGCAATTTTCCATAGGAACCGTTAATCTCAGCTACAACCCGAATTGCTGAACGGAATTGCACCAAATTTGGCAAAGAGGTAGCTCCTGGTTCAGACTTGTGCCTTTTGGTTAAATGGTGTAAATCAGTTCAGTAGTTGCTGAGAAAATAAAAAGTAAAATCATAGATATATCTATGGCCGCGGTGGACCTGCACATCCTGAGCGCACCCTGAGCGCACCCTTATGATCACCACCCCTTTTTTTTTTGTGAGGGGGGGCCGCGTGGCCACTCTCCTGGAGTCGTCGAGGGCCCTGGGGACCACCAACCCTCAGGGGCAGCACCTGGAGTGTCTCTGGGTGCCCACCCTCGGGGCACTGCAAATTGCTGTGGCAGGGTGTTAGCCGAGACTCCCACCCTGCCATCGCAAACTTGGTTTGGATTTTGAAAGAGGGCAGGGAAACCTGCTCTCTCTTTCAAAATGTAAAGCAGATTGCTTTTTCTCACGGGGAGCTGCATGTTAGCAGCTCCACGTGTGGAAAAGCAATGGCGGCTTCCTAAGGACGCTGGGAGCCAGCTGGGACCGTGGGGGCATTGGGGCTACCCCCATGGTCCCCAACGTTGTATATAGACTCGGGGGATTGGGTCCCCGAGGAGAATAAAAATTAGTGGTAGGTGGTAATTTTTTTATGGTAAAATTTAGAGTCTCTAAGTTTTGGAATGTCGACAATCCCATCTCCCACTTAAATAGCCACAAAGTATTTAGCGAAGCCCATACTCTGAAGCGTTTCACAAAAACAGCAGTGTTTGACTGGGATCGATAAAGAATTGCCCACTGTTGAGTGCTGAGTAGGCAAATTGTACATGTGGTTTTGTAACGCCAGTGGCTGCTGCTCTTGAGGTTAATTTGAAGAGTTGTGTATCCCTTTTGCTCCTAATGTACACAGCGCTCCGTCCTCTCTGTTTTCTTTCCCCTCTGTCATCCAGAGGCACCTGGGGAAATATGACTGCTTCCTTACAGCCAGCACCTCTGAAAAGCTAGAAGAGCTGGTAAAGAGTCAGCTAGGGTATTATACTTCAAGTCATAAACACCATTCTTTTCATAGTAAAACTTTGAGCCCCGGCACTTATTCTTTTACAAAATGTCAATGTGAATTGGGCGTGGAAGGGTACAGAGACGTTTTGCAGTCTAGGAGACCGCCATCTTCCCAGCTATTATTTACTAATTGTTCGAGGAGTTCGTGGCTAACTTAAGTCCGGGGATCGTAATACTCAGGATCTTTATTTAAATATGCAGGGTGTGCTTCGGCAGTCCCTGAAGCCTCAGTGGTGCTAGGCAGTGCCTTATTTGTTTTGTAATCACACGGGCAGTACTTATGGTGTTATAAAGTGATACACTCATAGAACTCTTGCAGTTGTATAATTACCCAGGATTCATGTGTCTAACAGTTAGTTACAGTGTGTTATGTAGGTGCACTGTAATGTTAAATAGTATTGACTTTAAAATCTTCTGTAAACAGAGGATTATCACAATAAATAATAGTCACATTTTGTCAAAAAGAGAAGACCTATACACTCAGTTTTTTTAAGTAACCTTTATTAAAACAGAAATAATTAGAAATTTAACTTTAACAGAACCGTATAATAACAAAAACGTGGGTTGGACTCCAGTGGAAGCAGCGTAGGTAACCTGCAAGACAAAAATATAACATAAGTATGTGTGTTATGTGGAAGAGGTAAAGAAAGCTAGTTCGAATAAAAAGACCATAGTGAAAATGGAAGGGAGGGGCAGTGGGTGAAAGTGAGAAGGGGAGGGAGAGTTAAAAGAAGAGAGGCAGGTGGAGATAGAGCGTCAACCTATTGCACTCAGCCCTTACTGTTTATCCTCCGTCACCCGTTTGTCTAGGACGTAGGGATCTGTGATATAGAGTGTGGTTTAAGAAGTCCTTAAAATTAAATACATGAAGCCAGAGATTATGGGCCATATTATGAAGGAAGGGCGATAACATAATCGCTGTTTTAGCGGCAGGAAACCGCCGCTAAAGCGGTCATAAGGGTGATAATATTCTGTTGTGAATTCCCTTAGAAGCACAGATTTTGGTGTGAACCTGGGATTCTATGGGAATTCACAAGGGCATATTATCAACCCCTTATCGTCGCTTTAGCTGCAGTTTCCTGTTGGTAAAGTGGTGATAATGTTATCGCCGTTCTTTGATAATATAGTCCTACATTATTAGTTACTGGAAAATTGCTTGTATTCAGCTGTGTACCCAGAGTGCTGCACCCCAGTCCTTTCTCTAGCAATGTGCACTATTGTAGGTTTTCCACACTGAGCCTACACTGCTCACCTGCCACCACTGGTGTGTCCCATCGACGTTCATGGCATCATTGCGGGGAGAGTTCCTGCTCAGCCCCTTTCAGCTAATCAATGAATTTCTGTAAAGGGAGAAATAGTTTAATGGTGGAAACGTCTGGAGGTAAATGAAGGTTTATTTTAAGCTTGATAGAAAATAGGAGTTGAGTACTTCATAACAAATAGGAGTTGAGTGCATCCTTCGTTTTTGAAGTGCGATCAACCGTTAGGGGTAATTGTGGTTCAAAGAGGAGTTGGAGTGCACTAGAATACAGAAGGTTAAATAATAATATATTATGGTAAGGTTTACATAGAAAGGAATAGACCACATGCTAGAAGCTTAATGTTTGCGTGTAATGGAGTGGCGGGAGCCTGTGTGTATGTACACTCAGTAAGGAGCTAACTACAGTGTCCTAAAAGCCACGTGTCTGTAGGGCAGCGCTGCGTGCTGGCTCAAACCTATAGTACGGTCCAGTAGATTCTTAAAATTAGACCAATGTGACTGAATGAGGTCAGAGATCACAACATAACACTTGCCAATATTGCTTATTCCCACGTGCGCAGTCTGCCTGATGCATCCCACCCCTCTCGCAGCACTGCGCTGAAGAGGTGTCTGTAGGGCAGCGCTGCCCGCTGTCTCAGGTCTACAATATGGTCCAGCAGGTCTTTAAAATGAGACAGAGATTACACTGAATGAGGTGAGAGATCACATCATTATGCACGGCAATATAGTTTGTTTGCACCTGCACAGTGACGCTGATGCACCTCACCCCTCTTGTCGCACCACGTTAAATTGGAGGCCCTATGCACCTAGGCCGCTCTGCTTACCTGCTGCAAACACTACAGTCAGCAGAGCTCACAACTTGAATTCTGCTTTGGATCTATATTGTGGATAGCTTTGAATTCAGCCTTGATTTATCAATCTGCACAGCAGACAGCAGGGTTCACAACTTGAAAAGAGAAAGAGAAACAGTCTGAGAGAGAGGAATAGAGAGAGAGAAAGAGTGAGAGAGAGGAAGAGAAAGAAAGAATGACAGAGAGAGGAAGAGTCAGAGAAAGTGAAAAAGTGTGAGAGAGAGAATGGAAGAGATGGAGTAGGAGAGGGAGTGTTGACACTGGAGAAAATCTTCGCAGCTCACCTTTCTGCACCGGTGTGTGTCCAACCACGTACTGGGTCATAGTGCGGCCTCAAGTTTAGTGATCTGAAAGATAGTATAGAATTAGTAATTGCAGAGTACATACAACTACACATGCATATTTCTGTGTTACGCCTCTGCGCACCCAGGCTGATTTATTCCATCAACTCCCACTGCAAGTAGGTGTCTGTGCGCTACTTTTCTCCCAGGGTGCTGTATCCTATCCACTCCCACTGCCTAGCAGTGACTTTCCATTACTGCACACCCAGACTGCTGCACCGCATGCACTCCCAGTGCCCGGAGGTGAGTGCCTGTTCCTGCACACCCAGAGTGCTGTACCCTATCCGCTGCCAGTGCCTGGAGGTAATTGTCCATTCCTACGCACTCAGGCTGCTGCACACTATACACTCTCACTGCCCAGAGGTGACTTCTCACTGCTGCGGAAAGAAGCTTCTCTGCTCACCTTGTGCCATCTGCGTGTTTCCACCACGTGCCGAAGCAACCTTCTCAGGTATTGGGAGGATGGCCACGCATCATCGCAGCTTCCACAGATGTTGAGCTCTGGTGGTGTTCGGGGGTGGGGGGGTGCCAATTTGTGAAACACAGCCTGTCAGATAAAAAGCAAGATAAGATTGTGCGTCATTCGTTCATCAAAGGCGAGAGGAAGAGAGAGAGTGAGAGAGTGACACTTTAGAGAATATTCGCAGCTCACCTTTCTGTCACCGGTGTGTCTTTCACCACGTGCCCAGACATAGTGCACCCTGAAGCTCCACATCTAAAAGATAGTAGAGAATTAGTAATTGTAGAAAAGTCCAGTATGCAGGAAGGAAAAGACAGAGACGGTAATTCTGTTGAAGTGAATTGATCATCAGAACATGTCTTGTATGCAAAAACTTTAAAGCAAGAATGACTGAACAGCTGTTAATTTCTACTTCTCAACTTTCTCATATTTAAAACATAACATTCTGAAAGCGACGCGAAGCAGCCACGAGCTGAGACATGAATGTCACGCTCGTGTCTACATACTTCTATGCTTGCAACACACCATACCTACTTTAAAACAAGAATTTACAATGCAATAGGCCTCGCCTTATTAAAGTTTGAGCAATTGGCATTGCTAAATATTGCAACACCAATAGCTCAAACTTTAATAATGCGAGACCTATCACATTGCAAATGTTTGTTCTAAGATAGAGTTGAACTTAAAATGATATTGCAGAAACCATTATGTATGACACATATTCTTTAACAGGAATAACACGAAGGCAAATGTTATGACTGGTAATTGCCACTATCTTAATGTGGAGTATAATAACAGCGCCCTCTCACACCCTCCCCCCAATTAAAAACACAACCATCTGCATGGTCGCAACTATTTTAATGGGCTTCGATTTATCAACAATTACTAGAAGTAGTAATGTTTTGCATCCGGTTATAGAAAATAACTGGCGCGCAGCCACACACATGGTTTCAATTACCACGCCTGTGTCTGGGCACGATAATTGAAACCCCATGTCCTATTGGTGTCCTTTACGGGCAGCAAGCGGGTAATATACCCTAATAGGCCATGGGCGGATCAATGCGCCCACCTCTGGCCAATAGCGTGCAGTCTTTTAGAATAAGTCGCATGCAAAGGCCAATGGAGTAGCACTGAAGGAAACCCACACGCACCACCATGTGTGATTCCTAGGTTAGGTTCATATCCCTTACAAAATGTCTCGCGCTGCGCGAGCAGTGCTGCGCACTGCAATGAGGACACGAGCCGTACTGCGCACAGTAACGCAGGCGCGAGTCCTAAATGAACTGAGAAAGGAAAGGTTATCCAAATAAGACGTTAAATTTAATGGTACATAGTATAAAACAAATACTCAACTACTTTGCTACCGATGTGGGAGCGACGGACATTTGTCAGACTATAAAAACTGTCCTGCTATTGGAAAAAAAATCAAAATGTAATAAGACAGGGTACATAGGACTGCGTACGCCTAAATCGCTGGGTCGCCTTTTTGTATCCATTCTGCTGCACCCTATCTACTCCCTCCGCTGCGCACCCAGGCCTCACTGCTCACCTTTTCGGGGCCAGGGCACCTTCTACATCATGCAGTCCCCCTCTGCCACCAAGAAGTCTCACATTTGGTGCTGAGTCTTGATATCACTATGGCAAAGGACATACTCGTGCACCCATCATCATCGCAGGTTGCTCACCCGCTCAGTCCTTGCGGTACCACTAATTCCGTGACCAAAGAGGGCATGCACGAGGTGGTGGGCCCCCGTTCGATGGTTCAGGCCTACATGAGGTGTCCGGACTACCAGGATGGGCCATCACAGCGCATGCGATGGGAGCAACTCTAAAATGGCGTCGAGCACATACGCCCGCTCTTTTTTATTGATAGGGTCACATGTCCTGTGACACCTGTGCTGGATGGGTGTAGTGTGGGTGTATACTAGCCATGAGAGAGTGTCTGTGCCATTCTGACAACTAGACCTGTGACTAGCAGATCATTACAATGAAAATCTGGGCCATGTAGCATTATTGTCTTTTCCTGTAAGCGTAAGCGGAATGGGCTGGCCTGACTTATGCCAGTGCTGGGTGAGGCTGTGAAGAATGACTCCGGAGCTATGGACGTGGCACCGTCGTGAGCTATATGAGAAATCAACTAATTCGGGTGTCTGTGTTGTAGTGCTGCCGTCACCCGGGTCTTAAACGCAACCCTATATTCATCCATAGTTCTACACATTGCAGATGGTGGACATGACGCATTTCTGTGGATATGAATGTTTATTGCACATTCAGAGGAGTGTTGTAGCTATAGCAATACAGGGCTATGAAAACTTCAGGTTGCATTTTTTGGCACATGAAGGGCAGCTAATTAGAGTGAGACTCGTGGTCGGAGTTAGGCTGCGCCAACATATATACTTATGTGGTCAGTCGGGTACACTGTCGATCTTGGTGCTGGAAATCAGTGTTCGAGCCTCGGAGTCGCATCCACATCCTGTTGTTGTAGACAAATTACGTATTCTCCGCATGCTTGAAAGTGTAATGGAAATACCGTGCTCATGGAAAACGCTGAAATACTTTTGGGCCAAGTTTGCGCTATATGAAAATGCTTAAAAAAAAACCTCTGGCAATCGTAGACACTTATAAATTTACTATACACTTTGCTTGCAGTACTCTAATGATCCAGTTTCTACGTTCGTACTTGTAGAATGAGCAAGAGAAAGTTACATAACCGAAGTTTTTCCTACTGCCAGAGGTAAGATGGTTGCATACGCTGTTTACAGCACAATGTAATGTGGTAGGGCCCAGGGACAGCATTTTACAAACATAATGAATACACAGAAACGGATAGATAGTTGAACAGGGTACGGGCACGTGTGCTCGACTCCATTTTATTACCAGGGTCACATGTCCAGTGATGTCTGTGCTGGGTGAATGTGGGGTGAGTGTAAGCCATCCCTTCAGGAATCGTTGTCGTTGGTAACAAGAACAATAGTAATCATCAAATCATACACAGATATTCCATCATAAAGGGTTTATTACTTGTGCTGCACAAAGGTAGGAGCACTACATGTGAAATAATATACAAAAGATTCTATCATAAAGGGTTCATGAATTGTGGTGCACTGAGGTAGGGCCGGCAGATCCAAAATCATAGACAAAACATTCTATCATAAAGGGCCCATGAGTTGCGCTGCACTAACGTAGAGTCATCAGAGGCATTCAGTGTCTGCGGACCGAGCTATGATACGTGATCTGGGCTGGTCGCACTAGGAGCATTGTCTGTTGCCTACTGGACTACGTCATCTGTAATCACGATTCGAACAAAAGATGAAACATATATGCAATACATTGTCGAAACATGTAGGTTTCAGGGACATTATAGTTCAAATTGTGAGCTGTGCTGTGTAAAAGCACAAAATCTCATGAATAGGGATAAGAAGGGCACATACAAGGTTTCAAAAGAAAATGGCTTTATTGCCAATAAGCTGCAGCTGAGACAATTTGCAGGATTGCAAAGTGATCTGGTTTTTCAGTGAGGAAATCAGTCTTTATATATGTTTCCACAGACCCCTGACACATTATTCATTAACTACTACATTGTGGTGTGACCATCTCAGCCACGTGTACATTACAACATCATGGTGCATTTCAGAAATATGTCTACGTTCACACTTTACATTATTCCTGACGGATCTGACCATCCAGATGCTGGTTAATCTTTATACCACTACCTCCTGACCCACAGCCTTTGGTCGGTTATCTTTGAAATGTCAATGTGCACTGTTTGCTCTTATCAGCAGAGGCCCGTGTTTTCTGCTTTCCCCATACAAATGACGCACTTGCTATCTGTGCTGAGCAAACACTTTACCCTTTCACTTAACCGGGCAAGGGCAGAGCAAACTTGGCACGTCCTAGGTCAGCGAACCCTTTCTAGGAATTGGCTCGCTGAACTGGCTCTATACACAGGTGAAAGCTAGTGAATCATTAAACAAGTTGGAGTTACAGCAGAATGGGCACATACACGTTCACTTGCCATTCTTTCTGGTTTCAGCTGAATTTCAGACAACTTAATTTTAACCATTTGTGCAGCATGAAGCTACCTTCCATTATGAGTGGCTCATATCATTTACAAATTCTAACAGGAGGGGGGAGAGAGAGAGTCAGTGGATTCAGTCTCCCAAGTCATATAAATAAACAAAGTGGAATCCACTCAAGTGATAGTGATCCCTAGAGTGATGGGGAACACACAGTGTTGTTTAAATGCCCCTCACACACCAACAGGCCCCTTGGTGTCATGCTTCATCATCGGGGCCTTCGCACCCCTCTACGGGATGCGGCGTGCTACGACTCGCGAATACGCAGGAGCACTTGAAGTGAACTATGTGTGGGGGTGTGTGTTTAATACCAAGATGTGAGTGAGGTGAGGTGAAAAAAGTGAGTGGTTTAAAAAATACCTGGCACGTGGGAAGAAAAAAACTTTATTAAATCCCCGGCTGGTATTGTTAAAATTAAAGTGCAGGGCGTGGTTTTAGAAAGATACGTGTTAGGGTATCAAACCACTGTGTTAAAAGTCAACATGTTTCGGAGGTCAAAGCCCCCTTCTTCAGGACAAGGGTGAATGCACTTACCCTCCCCTTACTCACATGTAAGATGTAAAAGTGAAAAATAAAAATTACCACAATGTGTAATGTTCCTCACAATGTTATATATGTAAGTGAGTGTAGTTGCGCCCAGTTGGCGTAAGAACCTGTGAAAACAAAATCATAGATAAACATACAGATCTAAGTATCACAGTTTTAAAGGAGAAGAATAATGCTTCTCTGAAAAAACATCAGGTAGCACCCAAAAAATAATTGGAACCTGGAACAAAAATAAGGAAAAAGGACACTACAAACATACACACACGCAAACCAACACAACTCTCTGCTCAGATGGAATGAGAGCAGAACAGTGAGGACAGAAAGATCTTACTTAAAGTTCCCAAATACAGGACTTCATGAGCCTTTAACGTATATTGGGGAATCCTTCCTTTCTAATCAGAAACCTAGGAGATCAATATCAGGGATTTAGTAGAGGAACTTAATCATCAGAGTGCCAAAACTATAATATGGAACTGCTTCTCATGGTGGTCTTATAACTCACGGTTACAGCAACAGCTAATCGCCTGCCTTCCCTCAACGCGGCTCCGATGAAGTGAGCTGCAAAGGGACTGGGGCCTTTTTATATGCTTGCCTGTGGGTAATTAGTGGAGATTGATTGAATAATGCAAGCCGGTATATGCCCAAATACGGAGAGAAATCTCCAAGCGTCCGGTAATACGCTAGCGCCATACGCTGATCCCCCGCGCATGCGCACAACAATGCCCGATAGACGCATGCGCGGCAGATCCAGCAAACGCGCCTGCGCAAACGGAGACGCTTCGTGAAAAACACGAAGCTATCGATGTTGTTTTAAACGCCTGGGAAAGGGTGGCGATCGGGATAAGAATGTCCCGGGACGTGAATCCGTGAGCCCAGGAAACACTAATAAGGCACAGAGGCGATTTTGGTCCATGCTCCAATAAAATAAAATAGGCACCCTTAACAGCAGAAGTGAATCAGGTTAATTATGGAGGTGTACCTATAGTATGAAGAGCTACTCTCACGGATGTGTGGAACATACAATAAATCAGAGAGAGCACTAGACCAGCTCCCGAAGGGGTACAACATATATCAGCAGATTAGATGGTACCACATTATGCTGATGTATAGAACCCTATAAGTCCAGCAACACGCATTTGATGTATGTGACCATGCGTATACAGCAAACAAAAAACCCTTTCACCTGAGAAGGTTCCATGGAATGGAATCATTCAGTCCAGTGGTGTTGGTTCCCAACCGAAACACCCACCGTTGTTCTTTTTCAAGGAGACCAATCTCTGAGGGTAATTGTTCAATTATTGTCCACTGTAGCTCATTCACACAGTGTTGACTTTCAATATAATGGGTTGACATTTTGGTAGTTTGTTTCCTGCACCTGATGTTACTCTTGTGTTCGTTCAACCTGACCCTGACAGGTCTGGTGGTCATGCCCACATATTCCTTTCCACATGGGCAGGTGATTAAATAAACTACATTTTTACTATTGCAGTTAGTAAAAGCACGCTGTTCCCATGTAGTCCCATTGGTAAAAGTGAGGTTCTGGGTCTTTTTAGTGAGGTGGCAGTTATTGCAGTTACCACATGGGTAATGCCCATGTATGCCTTGCAACCTCGTCTGATCCTTGACAGGAGGAGGTGGTCGAGTGTGAACGAGCATATCCCTCAAATTCCTACCCCTTCTGTGTGCAAAGAGAGGTTTCTCCAAAGTTAAGCCACCACTTGTTAAAGTGCGCCAATGCTTGTGGACCAATTTCGTCACTTGGTTGCTGACCGGACTGTATGTGGTGACACAAACAGTCCTGTTTGCGGCATCCTCCCTACGTGGATTGTCCTCCAAAAGGGCATCTCGGTTATTGTTTCTTGCTCTGGTAAAGGCTTTACGGATCACAGTTTCCGGGTATTTTCTCTGTCTAAGTTTTTCACTCAGATCCTTGGCTTGGGTCTTGTATCTGGCCACATCGGTACAGTTCCGCCGTAGGCGTAAGAACTGCCCATAAGGAAGGTTCTCTCTCAGATGACGAGGGTGAAAACTGTCAAATCTGAGGAGACAATTCTTAGCCGTGGGTTTGAAGTGTGTTTCCGTTTTTAGCATGCCGGCTTCATGGTAGATATTTAAATCCAAAAACACCATGTTGGTATTGGATGCCTGGAAAGTGAATTTCAAAAAGGCATTCTGATTGTTGAGCCAGTCAATGAAATCAGTTATCATGGTTGCATCTCCATCCCAGATAACCAGGATATCATCTATATACCTTCGCCACGTGCGAATCCTCGCCCTGTGGGGATTGTTGGGGTGCAAGATTTTCGTGGATTCCAAATGGTGGACATACAGTCCAGCCAGGCTCGGGGCAAAAGTACTGCCCATACTGGTCCCATGCTTCTGCCAGAAAAGAGTGCCCTCATATTCGAAAAAATTCTTTGTGAGTGCCAGAGAGATGCACTCCATCACTACATTTCGTGGGGTGTGATATTCCCAGTTCGTAGAGTACAGTACCTCTTCAATGATTTGGATGGTTTCATCATGGGGGAGACTCGTATAGAGGCTCTCCACATCCAGGCTTAGCAGCATCTGGGAAGTTGGGTCAAAAGTCTGATCATTCAGCAGTTGTAATACTGCTTTTGTGTCTCGTAAATAGGTGTCAGTTGCCTGTACAAGGGGTCTCAAGAAAGCATCCGCAAACTTGGATAGAGGTTCCAGGATAGATGAGATTCCCGAAACAATGGGGCGACCGGGTGGGTTCGCCAGGTTCTTGTGCAACTTAGGGATGGTATAAAAGTAAGGGATGCGAGGGTTCCTCTGGGTCAGGAATTCGGACTCCTTTTTCGTAATCCAGTCATGTGTAAGTGCCTCTTCCACCATACCACCTATTTGAACTCTTAGAGATTCAGTGGGATCCTCCGTAAGGATCTGGTAGTTCCTGTTGTCAGAAAGAAGCCGCCTGCATTCTTGGTCATAGGCTACGGTTGTTTGGATGACCACTGCACCCCCCTTATCTGCTGGCTTTATAATCAGGTTTTTGTTCATCCTCAGTTCTTTAATGGCCTCATTTTCTGTTCTGCTCATATTCTGAAAGACCTTCTGTCTGGTTTCTAGTCCTTTCAATTCCTGCATCATTGCTTTTTCGAAGGCCAATACTTCCACAGGAAGTTGATTATCAAGTGGAGTGAATGTTGATTTGGGTTTTAAACCAGTATCGGAAGTCTCTGTTGGTAGATCCTTATCTTTGAAGAATGCCCGCAATTTTATAGTTCTTATGAACTCCTGCATTTCCTTATGTAGTAGGAAAATGTCTGGTCTATTGGTGGGTAGCATGCGTCTATCGGGCATTGTTGTGCGCATGCGCGGGGGATCAGCGTATGGCGCTAGCGTATTACCGGACGCTTGGAGATTTCTCTCCGTATTTGGGCATATACCGGCTTGCATTATTCAATCAATCTCCACTAATTACCCACAGGCAAGCATATAAAAAGGCCCCAGTCCCTTTGCAGCTCACTTCATCGGAGCCGCGTTGAGGGAAGGCAGGCGATTAGCTGTTGCTGTAACCGTGAGTTATAAGACCACCATGAGAAGCAGTTCCATATTATAGTTTTGGCACTCTGATGATTAAGTTCCTCTACTAAATCCCTGATATTGATCTCCTAGGTTTCTGATTAGAAAGGAAGGATTCCCCAATATACGTTAAAGGCTCATGAAGTCCTGTATTTGGGAACTTTAAGTAAGATCTTTCTGTCCTCACTGTTCTGCTCTTATTCCATCTGAGCAGAGAGTTGTGTTGGTTTGCGTGTGTGTATGTTTGTAGTGTCCTTTTTCCTTATTTTTGTTCCAGGTTCCAATTATTTTTTGGGTGCTACCTGATGTTTTTTCAGAGAAGCATTATTCTTCTCCTTTAAAACTGTGATACTTAGATCTGTATGTTTATCTATGATTTTGTTTTCACAGGTTCTTACGCCAACTGGGCGCAACTACACTCACTTACATATATAACATTGTGAGGAACATTACACATTGTGGTAATTTTTATTTTTCACTTTTACATCTTACATGTGAGTAAGGGGAGGGTAAGTGCATTCACCCTTGTCCTGAAGAAGGGGGCTTTGACCTCCGAAACATGTTGACTTTTAACACAGTGGTTTGATACCCTAACACGTATCTTTCTAAAACCACGCCCTGCACTTTAATTTTAACAATACCAGCCGGGGATTTAATAAAGTTTTTTTCTTCCCACGTGCCAGGTATTTTTTAAACCACTCACTTTTTTCACCTCACCTCACTCACATCTTGGTATTAAACACACACCCCCACACATAGTTCACTTCAAGTGCTCCTGCGTATTCGCGAGTCGTAGCACGCCGCATCCCGTAGAGGGGTGCGAAGGCCCCAATGATGAAGCATGACACCAAGGGGCCTGTTGGTGTGTGAGGGGCATTTAAACAACACTGTGTGTTCCCCATCACTCTAGGGATCACTATCACTTGAGTGGATTCCACTTTGTTCATATCATTTACAGGCAGATGTCAGACATAAATTAATATAAACTACGGTTCATTTTAATGTATTCATTGAAGAGGGCCAACTAATTTTTTCATCTTTTACAAAACGACCCTTTGAACCTTAGTTTAAAATAATTTAATCACGAAGCATATCACAATTTAATAATTATATTGTCCATTCTTATCATTGTCAGAAATGTCTATGTTCATCAACTCAGTAGTGACTGTTTGCATCAGCATTCTTTCTTTTTCCTCTAATTTCCTCCCTTGGCACTTTGTCAGCTGTCCCAATAGTTGACAGCACATTGGCAGGCAATTAATTAATAGACAACAGCCTATTATTAGTAGGAAAATTGTTATGAACACCATTCCTATCTTCCAACCCCATGCGCTCAACCAACTCCAAAGTGAACCTCCTATATCCCATGTACCAGAATCCTGATGTGCTTCTACACCTATATGATGCAATCTTTTTATTGCCTCCCTGACAGTAACAGAGGAGTCAGGGATATAGGTGCAACAGGACGCCCCTATAATTGCACAGACTCCTCCCCTTTCTGCTAGCATCATGTCAAGAATCATTCTATTTTGTAACGAAACTAATCTCACAGCTTGAAGCTCTACTGTAATATTTTCAAGTATACTTGTCGTTTCATTTATTGTTGCTTCTAGTAGCGTGGACAATCTACGTATATCCCCTGAGTTGATAGATGGACCAATCCATGGTATCACCCCTTTAAATATATCACCCGCTATCTGTGATGCTGTATCTCTTTGATCCATACTTCTCCTGCCTCCACTTCTCCTGCCTCGCCGTGGTGCATGTCTTTGCATGTCCCTTCGTACTTCCTTTGTGTCTTTTATTGCTATAGCAGGTAATACAAAACCTAGGTGACAACAACCACTCCAACTTGTTGGAAGCCATGTATAAGCCTTCTCTCCACAAATGAAATAAATTGAGTCACCTACGTAAAGTGGAATGCTAATATTTCCGGCCGTCATTTCAAATGTCATGTTACAATTTGTACTATTGCCCACCTGATAGGTCCCATTACTCTTAATACAAATACTCCCTATTGCGTTGTGTTTTCTTAATTTTAACTTCAAAAATGATATATTCTTATTTGCCTCTTTTGATGGGCCTGCTATCCCAGTGCTTGTATTCTGAGGTGGAAAGAGCGGAGTAAAGATGTCAGACAGGGGGAATGTTGCATTCTGTTCTATTACCTCCGTGCAGTTCCCCAGCGTCAGAATATCTGCCATATATTTGTTATATAATGTTCCTGCAGGTGGGGCCATAGTTGTCCCTGCACCAGCAGTACTTTTCTTTAAATTCTGCAAAACAGCTATTAGTTCTATTTTTACTATTGTTATGTAAATGGCATAACAGGATGCTGCAAAAGGCAGTGGGACTTGAACCAGGGGCAAACTTTGGTCCACCGAAGCTGGGAATTGCAAATATATCCAGCAATTTCCCCTTGGTAATATCTTATTTGTATGATGCAACAAAGTTACAAAAGAATTGTGGTGCATATCTTCTCTGTGGGCTATTTCTTCAGGTGACAAAGTGTATGCAGGTATTGTAGCAGGTGTTGTTGGTGTTGGGATCAACTGTTCCATGGGATAGAACACATCCAATAGATATACAGTAATTAATGCTAGCAATAACAGACAGAATATCACCCCAGGTATGCACATTTTAGACTTATACCATTTTTTCTTCATTTTTAGAGCTGTATTTTCCCTATCCATACCTATCTAATCTTATACTTTCTTTAATTGGATGTAGTGCTATTGATGACACTATGTTGTGAATTATCACTATGAATCTTTACTATAATATAAGCTAAACACACAAAAAGCATGAACACATATAAGGTGAGGCTGTAGTATAGAATATATTGCGAACAGCTATTCGTTAATATTTCAGATGGTCTCTGAGAATTTCTTGGTACTTCTTGCCTCCCAAAGATATGCATGTAATTCTTGTAATGCACGACCCTTTGGTCATGTATTTCAACCTTTAGAGCAACCTTACTTAATTTTTACAATATTGTCCACTGTACCTCACATTAAAGGTAGCTTTTTAAAGCAGGTTGTCCTGCCAACCTGTGAAAAGTTATTTGCTGGTTGCTGCAGCAGCACGGGTGCTCGCAGTGACAGGAGGACTCGCAAATACCTCCCGGATCAGTTCATCTACTAATTGCTGCAGTGGCACGGGCACTATGCAGTTACAGGAGGACTCGCAAATACCTCCTGGATCAGTTCATCTACTCAACGTTGTACTGGCCCACTTTTTACTAAGAACTCCCTGATGAAGTGTGCTAAACTTTTCTTGTTCTGCAACTGAGCTATTACTCCTGGTGGTAGTGTGCAATATACCCTAGTTGAATTTTCTTAGTCAGAAAGTACTCTACTCAAGGCTTCTTGTAATGCTATACTATTTAAATCTCGCATTAGTTGGTATTCTAGCTGATCAAATACTTCCTCAAGGTAAATGAGTGCGTCTTCGTTGTCTTCTTCACTGCTATTCTCGAAGTCAAAAATTGTTGTCAAAATATCTGTTAGGATAATATCTAATAGTAGTACTTCATCTATTTCCTGCAGAAGATCAGTTACCAGAATTACTGACATTTCATCTCCTCCTTCTTTGTAGACCTCAAATTGTACCTTTTTTCCTCTTTGATCAGTTCTGGTGTTGGCATGTGCTGCTGACCTGGGTCTTGGCTGGATGCAGTCTCAGGAGGTGCCCTCTTTATATGGCTGGCGTGTATCCAAGATTTGTTGTTGGTGCACTTCACTGCTGTCTTTGTGGCGAGCAGGACTTGCTGCGGACCCTTCCAGCGAGCTTGGAGACAGTTGGACCTCTGGAATGCTTTGATGAGCACCCAATCACCGGGCTTGAACTTGTGCCCCGCGACCTGCAATGGCTCTGGAAGGGCCCCCTTCACGTGCTGGTTGATAGAAGCAAGAGTGCGTGTAAGTGACATGCAGTAATCATTCAACAGTTCATTCGTCATCATAGGCAGAGCATTTTTGTCTGGAACTCCCCAAGCTACCATTGGCAACCCAGTGACAATTTTGTGTGCACTGAGTTTGGTCTTGGCATCTGGTGTGCTCCTCATGGTCATTAGGGCAATAGGTAAGGCATCCATCCAGGTCAATTTTGTGTCAGCACATATTCTTGCTATCTTGGCCTTGAGCACGCCATTTTTTCTTTCTACTGCACCAGCGGCCTCTGGATGATAGGCGCAGTGTAGCTTCTGCTGTATTCCCAAGGCTTTGCATGTCAATCTTATTATTTCATTACAGAAGTGACTGACATTGTCTGAAAATATTGTTTTTGGGACCCCAAAACGTGGGATCAACTCCTTTATCAGGCACTTGGCTGTTGAGATGGCATCATTGTGTTTTACCGGGTATGCCTCTATCCATTTTGAATACATGCACACCACCACCAGGATATACCTATACTTATTTGTAGGGGGCATCTCCACATAGTCTATTTGCAGGGCTTCGAATGGCATTGTTGGTTTTTGAAAGTGGCCTTTGGGTACTGGAGCAGTCTTACCCACATTGTACTGTGCACATACCATACATGTTTGACATATCTCCTGTGCTATTTTTCTTATGTTCTTGTTCACCCAGAATTTGTCCATACAGTTTATTATGGCATCCCTGTATATGTGTGCCGGGCCATGCATGGCCAAACACATGGAGTAGACCATCCTGTCTGGTAACATATATTTCTCCTTGGTGTCATTCATCCAACATCCTTGAACAAATGACCCGTCCTTTGACCAACCCATCTGTTCTTCTGCTGTTGCTCCTTGTTGCATTAGTCTTATACCTTCAGTTGTTAGATCTAGTGACTTCACTTCATCAGGTAATTCTTGGGCCGTTAGTACTAGTGCTGAATTATTTCTTGCTGTCTGTTTTGCTGTTATGTCAGCAAATGCATTTCCCTGGCCTACCTTGTCTGTAACCTTCTTGTGAGCACTGCATTTAACTATGGCCAATTTCTTTGGAAGTGCCAGGGAGTTAAGTAATTTGGTGATAAGCACTCCGTGCTGTATCTTTGTGCCTTGTGAGGTAATACAACCTCTTTCCTTCCAGAGTCTTCCAAAGGAATGTTCCACAATAAAGGCATATTGGCTGTCTGTATATATGTTAACACACCTTCCTTCAGATAATTCACAAGCTCGTGTGAGTGCCACAAGTTCTGCTGCTTGTGCAGACAACTCAGGTATCTTACAGGACTCAACTACAGTTTTATTTGTTACAACTGCATAGGCTGCTGATGTATTTCCATCCTCTGTTCTAAGGCAGGAACCATCCACCCACAATTCTCCTTCAGCATCTGCATAGGGTGTATCAGTCATATCTATTCTCCCTTTTGTTTGCTCCTCAGTTAACAAAATACAATCATGGTCTGAGTCCACTAGATCATCAGTGGGAATAGGTAACAGAGTGGCAGGGTTAAGCATATTACACTTGTGAAGTGTTACATGTGCTGCTAATAAACAGATCTCATACTGCGTGAGCCTGGCATTTGTGAGGTGCTGCGTACGTGTCTTATTCAGTATCAGCTCTACGGCATGTGGAACATAGACATCAACTTCATGTCCCATTATTATGCTTTCTGCACGTTGTAGTGATAAGGCAGTTGCTGCAACAGAACGTATACAGGAAGGTAAAGCCTTGGCTATAGTATCCAAGGTGGCAGAGAAATATGCGCATGGTCTTTTGTGGTCACCAAACTGCTGGCATAGAACCCCAAGAGCACTCCCGTCAGACTCATGAACATAGAGTTGGAAAGACTTAGAATAGTCTAGCAGGCCTAAAGCAGGAGCAGAGCAGAGAGCTTGCCGAATGGCAAGGAAGCTTTGTTCATGTTCTGGCAACCACTGAAGGGGTTCGGGCGTGTCCTTGTGGGTCAGGGCCAATAAAGGTTTTGAAATCAAGGAAAAGTTAGCAATCCAATGTCGACAATAACTGGCCATACCTAAAAAGGCTCGCACCTGTTTTTGGGTACGTGGCACTGGTGTCTGTAGAATCAATTTAATGCGCTTATCATCCAATCTTCTCTGCCCTTTCGACAGGATGTGTCCTAGGTAGGATACTTCCTGTTGAACAAATTGTATCTTTTCTGGTGAAACTTTGTGACCACGTTCAGCTAAGAAATTTAACAAATTAATGGTGTCAGTTGTACATTGTGTCTCAGAGATGCTACCAAGCAGCAGGTCATCTATATATTGTATTAGCACAGAATTAGGTGATAAATTAAATGTGTCTAGTTCTCTTTTCAAGGCCTGGTTGTAAATGCTCGGGCTCTCTGTGAACCCTTGAGGGATTCTACGGAAACAGAAGGTTCTCCCGCTTACAGAGAATGAAAAGAGGTACATGCTACCCTCATCTACTGGAATTGAGAAGAAGGCATTTTTTAAATCCACTACAGAAAAATATGCCATTTCTAGGGACAATGTTGACAATATTGATACTACATTTGGGACAACCGGGAACTGTGGCACCACTATTTTATTAATTTCTCTGAGATCAACTATGAATCTGTAACTTTTTTCATTAGTATTTCCATCGCTTTTTTTTAAGACCGGAAGAATAGGGCTGTTACAAGGACTGCCTGATATTTCTTTAACAATCCCTTCTTTTAGTAAGTCAGTTACTATATCCTGCAATCCCTTTAGACCCTCTGGAGCTATTTTGTACTGTAGTATTCTTGGTAATTTCACATTCTGTTTGACTGTAATTGTTACAGGTGTGATGTTCATTTTCCCTGTGTCATTTTTGTGTTTTGCCCATATCCTTGAATCTATCTGATCCATTATTTGTGCTGTAATGTTTTGTATTCCTATTGATAGGAAACAGTTGCCCATTTCCTCTGTCATTGGTCCATCTACTTCCAAGAAAACTCCATCTGCAGTGCACTTAATTGTGGCATTAATCTTTTTTAGCAAGTCCAATCCCAACAAATTAAATGCACATTTGTCTGATATAAGGAATGAATGTGTGTCCTGAATTGGGCCTATACTGTATTTCAAGGGTGCTGAAATTGGGCTTGTTACAAGTATGTTGGTGAATCCCACTGACTTATTTATTTTTCCCGAGAGAGGAACATCTGGAAACTTTTTCTTTGTTAAGGAGGAATTGGTGGCCCCTGTATCTATTAGTAATTCCACAGGTGTACCTTCAATCTTACCCCTCACATATGGTCCAGTGGGATCTACAGGTATTACCATCCTCTGTATTAACTCTCTCGGGCCTCCCTATGGTGCATAATAGTCCCATTCCCCTTGGGGCCCTTCCTGATATATTCCATCATAAGGGTGATGCACCTGCATTTTTGGTATTTGTTCATTATCAAAGAAATTTGTGTTTGGGGGATACCCTGCTGGGCCAAGTTGTGAGTCACGTCCTTGCTGTTGATATCCAGCTCTTCCCATGCTCCTTCCCCGGCCTCTTGATCTCCCCATCCCACCCCCTCTTTGTGACTGTTTGACAGGGTGTGGGCATTGAGCTCTCCAGTGATCATGTTCCCCACAATTAAAGCATCCCTGTGTGTGTGTTTGTTCATTTGTGGTGGTATGCTGTGTAGGGGGAGCCGAAAATGACCTTTGTGGGCCTCCACGGCCTCTTCCTCTCCCCCTTCTTCTTTGTCCTCTGCCACTATACTGGTTTGCTTGCTGAATCAAAACCTTTGTTTTTAACTCCTTTATTTTGTTATTTTTACTTTCCAAATCCTTTTTCCCTAGCATTTCGTAATACTGTGCTAATTGTAAAATTTCTGTCAGCGGTTTGCATGACCAAGTAGGGTTGTACTCTAGAATCCCTCTTTTTAATTGAAGGTTTTAAATTATTTACAAAACAGGAGACAAGTGCGCTTTGTGTTGCTTCTTTTTCAGTATCTAAACCACTTGAAGCTGTGAAGACTTTCTGTATTCTAGCGAAAAACCCAGATACTGTTTCTTCAGTATCTTGAATGCATGCATTTAATTTTGACCAGTCTATTTGTTTTCTGGGTACCAGTGTATATACTTTAGCCATTATTTTTGCTGGTAAGTCTCTAATATCATCCGATATATCCTCTCCTTGTTTCCTTTTTTCTGAAGTTATATCTTCCCATTTTATTTTTATAAATTCATCATCCTCTCTCCTTATTTTTCCCCAAATGTCTGGTGGCAATATTATAGAAAACATTTGTTCTATGTCATCCAGTGTGAGAGTGCCAACTCTTAGTATTATTTCTGTCTGTCTATACCATTCTTCTCTGTCTTGTCTAATATCTGGAAACTGAAGTGCAAATCTATGTAACTCAACGTTAGACCATGGTGTGTGCACCTTAATAGTAGTGTGTCCTGGCTGACTTCCTGGTACTTCTCTCAAAGGCAAGGTGTGAGTAGGAGAAAGAGTACTAGCTTCCTCCTCCTTACTTTTTTTAACTTTTGTACATTTTTAGGTCGAGCAGACCTTACTCTCAATGCGTGAGCATTGAGAGTGTCTTCTTCAGACCTTTTGTCGCCCGTTATTGGGAATGAGGACACCAATCTGTTACGAGCGTTTTTCCTCGCAGTTTTCACCGCGGGAGCGCACGTCTGACCTGCGCATGCGCAGAGTACCCGCGCATGCGCAGAGTAACTCACAGCCCTTGCTCACACAGACGCAGGCAGGCAGCCCCCACCCCTCTGCATGCACGCACGCACACACAGGCGAGCGCAGGCCCACACATGCAGGCACACACATACAGGCACACAGACACTCGCTCACACACCCCCCCCTCCCCCACAGTCACACACACGCACGCGCACACACATACAAAGCCCGCCCCCCCCGCACTCGCGCACATGCTCCCCCCCCGCACTCGCGCGCGCACATGCTTCCCCCCGCTCAGCAACCCACTCACTGGCTTCCTTCGTGCGGCGGCTCTCCTCAGCTGCAGGGCCCGGCAGCAGGACTCTTCTTCCCTCCTTCGGCACCGGGGCGCAGGGTAGGATCCTGCCTGCTCCGGTGCTCCAAACACAGCTCAATCCAATCGCGGCTCTTCCGTGGGAGGCGGGGTAGGCTCCCGCCCTCCTACTTCCTGTTTCCTATTGTCGCGCCGGCCTGCCTCACGGCGCGTCTCGTCTCCTCTTCACAATCGGGGCTCCCTCAGGTCCGAGGAGCCCCGCAACAGGCGCCACACTCCTCCTTCTCCCCGGCCCCCTCCTGGGGACCCGGGCTGATTCGGACAGGCAGGGCGCTCCATGTGCCGGCAGCTCGGGAGGCGGGACTTCCGGTCGGCCGCGACCGGATTGGCCGGCCGGCCAAGAGCTTCCGGGTCGCCGCGGGACTTGCTCTAGAGTTGGCAGGAGCACACTGTTCATTTGGCAATAGCCGAGATTTTACAACACAAGGAGCCGAAATGAACTGTGCAGGATCACAATGTTTAGTCGAGCTCGGAAGCCGGGACCCGAATTTTGCCACTGGCTCTCATCTCCTCCTGACTTTATAACCCGGCTCCACAAAGGTGCTCGGAGTTATCGAAAGACGAGCCTGCTCCTGTGTTTGACCTCCCCGCTGCAGGGTAAGGACCAGCCCAGCCCCACGTCAGTCCTCAGCTTAGCCCCCACGTCAGTCCTCAGGTGTGCTCCCAAGCGAGTTCAGCTGAGCTCAAAAGTACAGTAACCATGTTTGCACTGATCTCTGCTCTCCACCCAACCGATGACGATTTCCTAAGATCAACAACACATCACATTTTTTTTGATGCAGAAAAGTAGCCATAAAGAGCCTGCACACAGTTAAGCAATCCCTCTCTGACGCGGTCATCTGCTAATCCTTACGTCTGGCTCACCCAGACACAAAGACCTGCACACGCGAGCACAGTGTGAGCTACCTCAGTGGGGGGCAGGGTGGTCTCATTGAAGCAACAGGGATTGACGCTAAGCACTACATGCCCCAGGCCCCTCCTTACACTGACCCGACACAATGCCACCTGCCCCCCACGACTCCAGCCGCAAAAAAATCCCAAACGCGTGCGGACGTCTGCAGTGAAGTCATGCATACCTCAGCCATTAACTATACAAATGATTATAAAATAACAGCACACATAGCATTTACACCCCACATTTAATCTGGTTCTAAGCGCTACAAATTGTGGTAAATATAGAAAGTTCGGACGAAAGATAACACACGTTTGCATGGAAACACACACATGGCAAAGTGTGAAAGCATCAAAGCACAGATGAGTTCACAGGTCTTTTGGTCCCACAACCAACCACTCCATGGCCTTGCAAGACCACATCTATGTCTGAATTACACGTCTATGGTCGCAAGAAGGGCTGGTACATGTTGGAGAACATGAGACTGGTCCGTAGCTTGTATTCTGGGGTGTTGGAGGATGTGAGGCAGCCAGGAGCAGATTGGGACCTGAAGGGAAGGTAGAGGGTCAGGGGCAGATTCTGCAGAGAAGCACAGTGTGGGTGCAGCTAAATAAGAAATTTGTGCATGAAAATCCCAACCCTGACCTGCATCAGGCTTGACGGACATCCTTACACTCAAAGTGCACGTGTGGACATTCTGCCAGTGTGGAGGACTCTCTGTAATGATGCATTCAGAACTAGGAGAGGGTTTGTGGGTGTTCCTGTCTCAGTCCAGCTACAGAGATCAACAACCGCAAACCCATACACTGAACATAATCTTCACAAAAGTTATTTACAAAAGTTTAAGGTATTGCCATTAAAAATTACAATAACTTTTATTTAAGTATTGATTATAAAAAATAAATAAAAGCCATTGTTATTTGTAATATCAATACATCTAAGTCACGTAAATACAAAACATGTTGCATTACAAATGCTATAGGTGTCACATTTGCAAAAGATATAACTATTGGCATTGTAAATGACAAAGCTATTAATTTTGCTATTTTCAAAACCAACACATAAATAAAAAATGTGTCATTTACAATACCAATAGCTCAAACTTTCCTAATGCGAGACCTATTGCATTGCAAATGCTTGTTTTTCTAATATCAGTAGTGTATCTATCCATTCAGCTAATATCTGGACAGCATCTAATATTTCTGTGCTTGTTGCCCCCCATCTCGCTCCTCCCGTTTCCAGCCAAAGTCATCGAGAAGACCGTCAACAAGCAGATGGCCGCCTTCCTCGAGACGAATGGATCCCTCGACCCCTCACAGTCCGGCTTCCGAGCCAATCACAGCACCGAGACCGCCCTCATCGCCGCCACCGATGACCTCCGAGCCCTGATGGACAACGGAGAAACAGCGGCCCTCATCCTCCTAGACCTCTCCGCGGCATTCGACACTGTCTGCCACCGCACCCTAGTACAGCGCCTCAGCAACGTCGGAATCCAGGACAAGGCGCTGGAATGGATCATCTCCTTCCTCGACGGAAGAACACAGAGAGTCCGCCTACCACCGTACAAGTCAGAGGCCACCGAAGTCATCTGCATATTTACAACAAGGGGTGGTGAGGGACAGAGTCTCTGAATTAAACAGAATACTCTCACCCAGTCAAGAGATCAGGGCTAGATCCAACACCGTTTTTTAGCTCACTGCACCATCCCAGTTTCAGAACCTGGCTGTATGCAAATTAGTCTGTTCCTGTCCCAGTGCATGATGGGAACAGGGCAAACCAAACTACAAAAGCCAATTCTTACACTGGGAAGGAAACAAGCTACCGAAGTCATCTGCGGCGTCCCTCAAGGATCCTCTCTGAGCCCCACCCTCTTCAACGTCTACATGAGCCCCCTCGCGGCCATCGCACGCCAACACAACCTCAACATAATCTCCTACGCCGACAACACCCAGCTGATCCTCTCCCTGACCAACGACCCCGCCGCCGCCAGAGCCAACCTGCACGAAGGGATGAAAGAGGTAGCCGAGTGGATGACGACCAGCCGCCTGAAACTGAACTCGGACAAGACGGAGGTCCTCATCCTGGGCTCCTCACCCTCCGCCTGGGACGACTCCTGGTGGCCTCCCGCCCTGGGCACCGCACCCAAACCGACAGACCATGCACGCAACCTGGGCTTCATCCTGGACTCCTCCCTCTCCATGACCAGGCAAGTCAACAACGTCTCCTCGGCGTGCTTCAACATCCTACGCATGCTACGGAAGATCTTCTGGTGGATCCCCACCGAGACCAGGAAGACCGTCACCCAGGCCCTTGTCACTAGCCGACTGGACTACGGCAACGCCCTCTACGCCGGTACCACCGCCAAGCTCCAGAAGAGACTCCAGCGGATCCAGAACGCCTCAGCCAGACTCATCCTCGACATCCCACGAACCAGCCACATCTCCGGACATCTGAGAGACCTTCACTGGCTCCCCGTCAACAAAAGAATCACCTTCCGCCTCCTCACCCACGCACACAAAGCCCTACACGACCAAGGCCCGAGCTACCTCAACAGCCGAATCAACTTCTACGCTCCCAAACGCCACCTCCGATCAGCCAACCACGCCCTCGCCGCCGTCCCCCGCATCCGAAGAGCGACTACAGGAGGAAGGTCCTTCTCCTACCTGGCCGCCAAGACCTGGAACTCCCTCCCGACCGACCTGCGCCTGACCCAAGACCACCTCTCCTTCAGGAAGAAGCTGAAGACCTGGCTGTTCGAGCAGTAGCGGCAACCCCCCACCCCCAGCGCCTTGAGACCCTACGGGTATGTAGTGCGCTCTATAAATGTCATTGATTGATTGATTGATTGACATCGTCTATTACTGCTGATATTGTGCCGTTATGAACACGGGACAACCTGTCAGGTTGGGGGTAGCTGTCTTCCTCAGGCCAATGTTTGTCCCAGTCTTTAAACCAGCTGTAACTTTTCTTGTCCAACTTTTCCAAAGCACTGCGTTGAAGGGCAGGCGTGAAATCAGTCGGGAAGCGGCTTTTTGCATTACGCCATGTAGAAGTACCATTTTTCATAACCTCCATCACCCACTCGTGTATCACTTTCTGTTCTTTGTCTGATATTTTTATCCGTAACCCTTGTCTACCTGAGCCAGAAACAGGGGTACCCTGAAGTTGTATAGGTATTGTCTCACTAGTTTGTGATGTAGCTCGTGGTATGTGTGTCTGCGGTGCTGATGAAGCTTGCGTTGTTTGCGGGCTGTATGGTGGTGGAGTTGTTAACAATGCCTCTATTATAGGATCTTCAGTATGTTCCTGTTCTAAGGGAGCATTAGGTAGAGTGGGGTAAACATCTGGTATTGGCTTGTGAACTGTAAGGCATTTGTCTATTTCCATTTCTTTTTCCCTACAACTTGTTACACATCTTTCTTTTGCCTTCTCCCTATCATGTACCATAGCTTTTCCTTTCGTTGTCCTAGGTTCCCCTGACCATCTATTAGCGGCGTATGTCCGCCATGCATGAAATGCATCCCATTGTAATAAACGTACTTTCTTCCCTTTCTTTTCGCGTTCCCTTAAACAATCTTCTAAATAAAGCATGTTAGCTCTATCAAACGTGCCATATTCTGGCCATTGTAAATCAGGATTTTTCCTGGTATAATGAGTCCATTGATCTAGATGAACAGCTGTATGGTACCCCTTTTTCCGTGACACGTACCATGCTGGTGTGCCACGAGGAGGTGTTGGTTGAGTGACATCTAAGGCTGCCCTGTGGCCTTTAGCTGTGCTCAGAAATAATTTGCTAAGCATTTTTAATTTTATTTAGTTACTAATTTAATTATTTTTCTTCCTTTGTCACTTTTTATTTCTTTTCTAGAAATATACTGTTGTACACCTTACTTCAACAATATGCATATTTTTAGACGTCTTTCAGAAGCATGCTCTGTCTTGAGGCAACCTCCCACGGTCCCTCTGAGTCAACCTCCCACGGTCCCTCTCCTGTCCTTGGGATCCTTATGATCTTTCACAGGTTGGACAGTCCTCCTCGGGCACCTATCTTAAAGGCGCCCTCAGACATCCCCTAGAGACCCCTAATGAATCTCAGTGTGTACCCTCTGATGTATTTAGAAAAACAACATTCAATTGATAAAATTGAGTTCAGTGCAGTTAAGCACTGCCTACCTGATCATCAGACCAGTAATGCCGTTGTATGCGTCCTTCTTTGCTGTGGCAAAATCACCTGATGGCTCAAAGGAAGCTGGTGGTGTCTATTGTCAAAGGCTTATCAACGGGAGCCTTCTTGTCTGGGCCTTGCAGGAAACTATGTCCAATCAGCAGCTGCGCAGCATACACCGAGATTGGAAGGCCCCTGAAGAGTCCCGAGACCGCAGTTCTTTACCCCCTGCAGAGACCATCAGTTCCCAGCGAGTCACTGGCACCATCTGTAAAAGCACAAAATTTCGTGAATAGGGATAAGATGGGCACATACAAGGTTTCAAAAGAAAATGGCTTTATTGCCAATAAGCTGCAGCTGAAACAATTTGCAGGATTGCAAAGTGATCTGGTTTTTCAGTGAGGAAATCAGTCTTTAGATATGTTTCCACAGACCCCTGACACATTATTCATTAACTACTACATTGTGGTGTGACCATCTCAGCCACGTGTACATTACAACATCATGGTGCATTTCAGAAATATGTCTACGTTCACACTTTACATTATTCCTGACGGATCTGACCATGCAGATGCTGGTTAATCTTTATACCACTACCTCCTGACCCACAGCCTTTGGTCGGTTATCTTTGAAATGTCAATGTGCACTGTTTGCTCTTATCAGCAGAGGCCCGTGTTTTCTGCTTTCCCCATACAAATGACGCACTTGCTATCTGTGCTGAGCAAACACTTTACCCTTTCACTTAACCGGGCAAGGGCAGAGCAAACTTGGCACGTCCTAGGTCAGCGAACCCTTTCTAGGAATTGGCTCGCTGAACTGGCTCTATACACAGGTGAAAGCTAGTGAATCATTAAACAAGTTGGAGTTACAGCAGAATGGGCACGTACACGTTCACTTGCCATTCTTTCTGGTTTCAGCTGAATTTCAGACAACTTCATTTTAACCATTTGTGCAGCATGGAGCTACCTTCCATTATGAGTGGCTCATATCATTTACAGGCAGATGTCAGACATAAATTAATATAAACTACGGTTCATTTTAATGTATTCATTGAAGAGGGCCAACTAATTTTTTCATCTTTTACAGCTGTCCACAGTGTAGACTGCTATTCAGTGTTCGTTTGGACTTGCAAAATTAATTTTGTTATTGTACTAAACCTATAACTGATATAAAACAAGTTCTTGAAGGAAGGATACTAAAAGGATATTGTGTAGGTTTAAGGGACATTATACTTAGTTTCGTACTGCACTCTGCAATTAATGAATGAAGAGTCAATTTAATTGTGAGCCCTGATGACCGCAGTGTAGGCAGGAGCCAGCGGTTAGCAAGGGCCCACGGCCACGTGGCGTTGAGTAGAGCTGCACAGTATTGGCAATTCGCCGTGTGTGCAGCCAGCGATGATAATGTTACACTGAGTTAGTGGCACCTGAAGCAACTAGTTTGTGTGGAGCCTGCGATGATGCGTGGTCCAGGCAGGCTGCACTGGTAGCAATGTCTTTTGCCTACTGAATTTTGTCTTAATAAGGCCACGTGGCGATGACTTATTGTGCACTGAGTTAGTGATAGGTATGCCGCTCAGCGTGTGCGCAACCTGCGATGATGCGTGGTCCGGTCGGGCCACACTAGAAGCATTGTCTGTTGCCTACAGGACTGCATCACCTGTAATCGCGATTCGTACAAAAGATGAAACATGTATGGAAAACATTGTAGAAACATGTAGGTTTCAGGGACATTATAGTTCAAATTGTGAGCTGTGCTGTCCGCAGTGTAGACTGCCATTCAGTGTTTGTTTGGACTTGCAGGATGAATTTGGTTATTGTACTAAACCTATAACTGAAATAAAAAAAGTTCTTGAAGGAAGGATACTAAAAGGACATTGTATAGGTTTGAGGGATGTTATACTTAGTTTCGTACTGCATTCTGCAATTAATGAATGAAGAGTCAATTTAATTGTGAGCCCTTCTGACCGCAGTTTATGCAAGAGCCAGCGGTTAGCAAGGGCCCACGGCCACGTGGCATTGAGTAGAACTGCACAGTATTGGCAATTTAGCGTGTGTGCAGCCAGCGATAAGTGGTGCACTGAGTTAGTGAGACCTGAAGCAACCAGGTTCTGTGGAGCCTGCGATGATGCGTGGTACCGGCAGGCCGCACTGGGAGCAATGTTTTTTGTCTTGTGAATTCTGCTTTAATAAGGCCAAGTGGCAATGAATTATGGTGCACTGAGTTAGTAGTGCCTTTGGCGCTCAGCGTGTACATACCCTTGATGATGCATGGTCCGGGGGGGCTGCACTCGGACCAATGTCTTTTGTCTATTGAATTCTGCCTCAATTCGATTTTCGAGTGATAGGATGCCTATTTACTGATATACAACTGTTCACTCTTCCTTGCGATGAGTTATGCTGCACTGAGTTAGTAGTACCTTTGCCACTCAGCTTGTACATACCCTGCGATGATGCGTGGTCAGGGGGGGCGCATTCGGACCAATGTCTTTTGTCTATTGAATTCTGCCCCAATACGGCCATGTGGCGATGATTTATCGTGCACTGAGTTAGTAATACCTTTGGCACCTTTTAGCAGTTTTTGGCTTCAAGGTGGAGAAGTGGCAAGGGGTTGACCAGCTTTTCTGGGCAGAGCTTGCTCTGGACCTGTAGTGCCTCCTTCGCATACCGGTATGCGAAGGAGGCACTACAGGTCCAGAGCAGGCTCTGCCCAGAAAAGCTGGTCAACCCCTTGCCACTTCTCCACCTTAAAGCCAAAAACTGCTAAAACAAGCGTATTTTTGAGAAGGGAATCCCCCCTCTCACACATAGATAAACACTTTAGGGCGTGTATACACATAGTCTGAATTACACACCCACTAGTTTTAGTCACACCCACACCGTTTTATTTAGGTCCTGAAGAAAGCCAGCATATTCATAAGGCACTGGCTGTAACATGTCGACCCACCACTGGATGTGAGAGGTCGTAACTCGCCTCCAACATCCAATAGCCTTATATTTTAACCGCTGACGGAGGCCCAGGTATTAAAGTTTAATTTACCCTTGGGTACTGGGACCCCCGCCAAGCTGTTTTAACATCACTACCCTGACACTTCTCACTGCACACTCAGCAACATACCTGCTCTGCTGTAATCAGGCATCGAAGCACACCCGGGACACGCTAGGTGTCACTGGGTGGGCCCGATGATGAAGCATGCCACCAACTAGGTTGGTGGGTGAGGGCTTCATGAACACACCTACCAGGTGTTCCCACCCCCTGACGAAACATACCCGAGTCCTTTACATTCGGTAATTTAGCAATGTTTTTTGCCTCGTGAATTCTGCCTTAATAAGGCCACGTGGCGATGATATATGGTGCACTGAGTTAGTGGTACCTCTGGCGCTCAGCGTGTTGGTACCCTGCGATGATGCGTGGCCCGGGTGGCCCGCAGTGGGAGCAAGGTCTTCTGTTTAAAGAATTGTGCCTTAATAAGGCCACGTGGCGATGACTTGTGGTGCAGTGAGTTAGTGACACATGAAGAGCTCAGCGTGTACGCACCCTGCGATGATGCGTGGTCTGGGCGAGCCGTACTGGAACAATGTGTCTTGCCTATTGGACTGCTACATCTGCAATCGCCATTCCGTATGAATCGTGAGCCCTGCTGTCCGTAGTGTAGATGGAAGGCAGTAGTCAGCACAGACATCGAGGAATGCTTTTTGTCACATGCTTTAACAAAATAGGAGGACATAGAGTACAATTGTCTCTGCATTAAATAAGTCAAGGCTGAATTCCATGCTGTCCATAGTGTAGATCCAAAGCTGAATTCAAGTGGTGAACCCTGCTGTCCGCAGTGTAGATCGAAGGCAGTAGTCAGCACAGTCATCTAGGAATGCTTTTTGTCATATCATTTAACAAAATCTAAAGACATAGAGTACAATCTGCATTAAATAAATCAAGGCTGAATTCAATGCTATCCGTAGTGTAGATCCAAATCTGAATTCAAGTTGTGAACCCTGCTCTCCGCTGTGTAGATCGAAGGCAGTAGTCCATACAGACATAAGTCTGTGGTGCTGTGCAGTGGATTCGCAGGGGACCTGTGTCGAGGAGGCCTGGGGTCATGGCGGCAGCCACGTGGCAGGGTGAGGGCCATCGCTCTGGCAGACTCTTTTGACTTTGCACAAGTGAACCACGCCCAAGGTGTGGCCGATGTATTTATACTCTTGCGCTGGAGTTGCATACTTTGGACCAGCCCAATCCGCTTCCACTTCAAGGGGGGGACAACATAGCTACATAACCGAGATATTCCCCAGTGTCTGAGATAATGTGGTTTCGTCCACTGTGCAGTACACTACACGTATCAATACTATATCTCCATATGGAGAGGTTTGTTGTTTGGATAGTGAGATGTGTACAGCATATCACCGGTACACTTGAGATTGTGTAAATTATTGTTGATGTGCGAGTTCCCTCCCTGATACATAGTTGGTTGCCACATCTCTGAAGATTCAACTATTGTGCAGTTGAGGGGATATGGTATTTTGGGAAGGTCCATTGTCCTGTTTTGCGCTGCCTCGGCAGTAGTAGGGGGGGAGTGGTCCGGGGGGGGATGGTTGTGGTGGTGGCGGCGCTGGGTGTTGTAATTTTGTTGGGTGTCGGAGCTCCATGATTAGTACCTCTATCACATATTTGTCTTTAAATATGGGTGCGAGTTGGGTGTAATTCACTCAGTAGATAGTGGACCTCCTTACATCAATAAAAGTTGATGTTAATTTGTTACTGGAAAGTGGGGCTATCGCCTGTTTTTAAGTAGCACAGCAGATTTGGCTGGTTGTTGAAAATATGGGAAAGTGGTGTTTTCGTGTTTTTTTTCAACGGGAACTCCTAGTTTGTATATCATTAGCATTAGTAGTGGTTCTGGTTTGTGGCGATTTTGTTGACGGATGGAATCAAAGGAAAAGTGGTGATGTTTGCAGTTTTTACTAGGTTGAGAATGGGATGATAATTTAAAAAACACAGAAAGAAAAAGATATGCCTAATGAACATTATAATTATAAATCAGCATTTAAAACACCTTTGAAATTCACTGAATAAAACATAGGTTTCAGGTATGTTATAGTTAGGAATTAGCATTTAAAAAACCTTAGAAATTCACTGAAAAAACTATAGGTTTCAGGGGTGTTATAGTTAGCTGGACATTTCACTCATACAAAACCATTGAAATTCCTCTGTTATAGTTAATTGTACTAACTACAACTTGCGCGCCCGCAATCCACTGCTGATGATGTCATATATTACATCATTCATGACATGGTCAGTGACATCACTGCTGACATCTCAAATGACATCACTGATGACATCACTGATGACATCATCCATGTGACAATCTGATACGCCTGATAATACACTAGTATAACCTTTCATCACTCACTAAAAAATATAGAGTACCATCTTTTAAACAATGACACACCAATACAACTTTCTAAAAACCCACTCACTGCTTTGTAGATCTAACCATACATCTATACACACACACACACACGCACACGCACACACACACACACACACACACACACATATATATATATATATATATATATATATATATATATATATATATATATATATATATATATACCGAGACTCCAAGTTGCCACCTTCAATCCCATAGAACCGGCGAAGCAGGAGACAGACCACGAACTTCAGGTAACTGATTTTTATTTGCAGATTTTTCTGGTGCAACCAACCATGACGCGTTTCGGGCTATATATATATATATATATACTAATATAATAAAGAGAGAGCCCAAACCTTTGAGGCGGGTAACCTCAGGAACCACAGCACCAATCACAACACCCAATGCAGCGTTGGAAAGGGCAGTTGCAGCTCAAGGAAATAGGCTATGCAGACGCCCACCATATACATTTAAAAGGTAAAAGAACCGTGCCAGCAAAGTAGTCCCTTGTGGGCGTGTCTGCGTTGTGCTGTGGGTGTGTGCTGGGGGCGTGACAAACGCTGGGGGCGTGTGGTACGTTCTGCCCTTCATGCCATGTCTCATATCGTGTGCTAATCCCACCCTGCTCCCCTTAAATACCCCTGCACCCCATAATCATAACCCACCCTTACTCCTTATAAAGGCAATCAATAACAATGACCAGAGTTATCCTGTAGCCCGGCACTTCCACGATGTCCATGGTGGCAAACCTAAAGACCTTAGATATTTTCTGTTGGATATGGTACCAATACAAAGGAGAGGCGTGGACAGAGAGGGGATGTTACGTAGATTAGAGACTCATTATATTCTCCTATTGGATACCAAACAACCCAATGGTTTAAATATGAGTGAGGAATTGTACACGTACCTTAATTGACGGTACAAAAACATATATAGATACATGATCATTAACTGTTCGAAGTCCATCAATCTTGTTTGAAAAAGGATGCTAACAGGAATTTTTACAACAATTTTAAACTTTGTATATAAGAAAAGAAATACAGAATTTCTTTTAACTTTGTTTATATTGTAAATACACGGATATATATTTTTGATATTATAGCTTAAAATGAAGATGATTCTAAAGATTTCTATTTTTCTTATGGATGAATTAATTGTTAACCAGTTGGCATAAATGATTAATTGTGGGAAACATTCACGATGATACTTATGGAATCTTATTATTTAAAATAAGGGAAACCTGTTCTCTTACAGTTTAAGCATAATTCAACCTATATTGATCACTGATCTCTGAAATGCATTAGCTGCACATTAGTGCCTTGATGACTTTTTTGTCTCACTTTATTTTTCACGTTCAGGGAGCACTTTTCTGTTTGTCTGTTAGTTCCATATATATACAAAAAAAATACATAAAAAAATATATATCACAAGAAATAATTCATTTTTAAGGGTGGGTTCTAGGGATACACTGTGTATATTGTACAGGCATTTTTGATTAGATACATATAATTATGATGGTTTGGAGATCAAATGTTGATAAGGAAGCCACAGGCTATTGCATTTAAGCAGAAATATCATGTCAAACCATTCTTTCCTATAATAGAACAACAATTTTGTATTATGTATTTCTCAATAGAGTTTAATTAGGAAATCCTGACAGATTTTTTTAAAATGTATTTTACAGAAATGTTGAATATGAGAAGGAAATGACAGTATTTCGTTTATGCCTATTTATTGCACTGTCACTTTAAATAGAGGTGTATCTCACGACACTGTTGTCATGTGATCAAGGCAGGGATCTGCCGAAACGCGTTGTGACGATATGGCAAGCACAGAAATAAATAATTAAAACTTGCACTAAATTTGGGTCTTCCTCGTCTTTTCGTCCTCCTGAAGGCGAGCCTCGCAGCATATATATATATATATATATATATATATATATATATATATATATATATATATATATATATATATATATATATATATATATCGCAAAGAAAGCACTCCTTCCACTTCCACTGAAACGGCGGCGAAGAAAGAGAAACAAACCACTTCTTCTCTCAGGCAAGGTGTTTATTTACAGCCTAGCAGCAGTCAAACAGATGACGCGTTTCGGGCTTTGGCGCCCTTGTTCACATATATATACTGAGACTCCAAGTTGACACCTCCAATCCCATAGAACCGGCGAAGCAAGAGACAGACCACGAACTTCAGGTAACTGATTTTTATTTGCAGATTTTTCTGGTGCAACCAACCATGACGCGTTTCGGGCTATATATATATATATACTAATATAATAAAGAGAGAGCCCAAACCTTTGAGGCGGGTAACCTCAGGAACCACAGCACCAATCACAACACCCAATGCAGCGTTGGAAAGGGCAGTTGCAGCTCAAGGAAATAGGCTATGCAGACGCCCACAATATACATTTAAAAGGTAAAAGAACCGTGCCAGCAAAGAAGTCCCTTGTGGGCGTGTCTGCGTTGTGCTGTGGGTGTGTGCTGGGGGCGTGACAAACGCTGGGGGTGTGTGGTACGTTCCGCCCTTCATGGCATGTCTCATATCGTGTGCTAATCCCACCCTGCTCCCTTTAAATACCCCTGCACCCCATAATCATAACCCACCCTTACTCCTTAAAATACCCCAACACCTTTAAACACTAACCCATCTTAACCATATGAATATACCTTGTACCCCAAAACCCAAAACTATCCCTAAACCCTAAAAATACCCCTGTACCCCAAAACCCAAACCTAGCCCTGAACCCTATAAATACCCCTGTACCTCAAACCCCAAACCTACCCCTGAACCCTAAAAATACCCCTGTACCCCAAAACCCAAACCTAGCCCTGAACCCTAAAAATACCACTGTACCCCAAAACCCAAACCTACCCCTGAACGCTAAAATACCCCTGTACCCCAAAACTCAAACCTAGCCCTGAACCCTTAAAATACCCCTGTACCCTAAAACCCAAACCTACCTCTGAACCCTAAAAATACCCCTGTACCCCAAAACCCAAACCTAGGCCTTAACCCTAAAGATAGCCCTGTACCCTAAAACCCAAACCTACCCCTGAACCCTAAAATACCCCTGTACCCCAAAACCCAAACCTAGCCCTGAACCCTAAAAATACCCCTGTACCCCAAAACCCAAACCTAGTCCTGAACCCTTAAAATACCCCTGTACCCCAAAACCCAAACCTAGCCCTGAACCCTAAAAATACCCCATACCCCAAAACCCAAACCTAGCCCTGAACCCTAAAAATACCCCTGTACCCCAAAACCCATACCTATCCATAAACCCTAAAACTACCCCTGTACCCCATAACCTAAAACTATATCTGAACCCTTAAAATACCCAAACACCCCAAAATATATACCTCAGTACCCCAAAACATCTACTCCTATACCCATACTTACTTTATCCAAACATTTAAAAAAAACATGCTTTCACCATTTATGCATTTACAACGAATTTCGTTGTAAATGTATGCGTGATAAAAGCATATAAAATGTAATGCTATGCGTTATAATGGCATTGCGGAGTCAAGGTACTTTCGTAATGAAAGTATGTGGAGTGATGGTATGCGGAAAGAAAGTTGTGGAATAATGGGTGTTTACCCTCCCCGGCAAGTACATTGGTGGTACGGCGGCCCACATCTCCAGCAACATACTCATATTTTTTCACCACCCATTTGAAAACTGCACAGGTCTCTCTCATTGATGGCCAGCACGACATACACTTTTAGACACACCTCCCGCCGCAAGTTCTAGAATTGCGAACTTTAGAGCTGGGGAGCTACGTTCGAATCTCGGCATAAGCTCATCATCCTGTGATTTCAGGCAAATCGCTTTATGTCCCCGTGCCTACCACAAATGAATGTGTTCTTCTGTAATGTAAATTGTGCTCATGCCATGTTGTCTAGTTCGCGCTATATAATATTGCAAGGAAAAATAAAGTAGGGAAACTCGAGTTCACACAATACTGAACGCTCACTCTTAAGTGCATCAGCAGTGCACTGTGAATCAGAGCGTTTCACAGGCCTGTCAGATAGGAAATGCTATCAAAACGAAATCCTACAAAACAATATACTACTGGCCGACAGCAATTCATACCCGGACAACGTCGGAACGGGCTGCTAGTATATATATATATCCATACTAATATAATAAAGAGAGAGCCCAAACCTTTGAGGCGGGTAATCTCAGAAACCACAGCACCAATCACAACACCCAATACAGCGTTGGAAAGGGCAGTTGCAGCAGAAGGACATAGGCTATGCAGATGCCTACCATATACATTTAAAAGGTAAAAGAACCGTGCCAGCAAAGTAGTCCCTTGTGGGCGTGTCTGCGTTGTGCTGTGGGCGTGACAAACGATGGGGGCGTGTGGTACGTTCCGCCCTTCATGCCATGTCTCATATTGTGTGCTAATCCCACCCTGCTCCCTTTAAATACCCCTGCACCCCATAATCACAACCCACCCTTACTCCTTAAAATACCCCAACACCCTTAAACACTAACCCATCTTAACCCTATAAATATACCATGTACCCCAAAACCCAAACCTATCCCTAAACCCTAAAAATACCCCTGTATCCCAAAACCCAAACCTAGCCCTGAACCCTATAAATACCCCTGTACCTCAAAATCCAAACCTACCCCTGAACCCTAAAAATACCCCTGGACCCCAAAACGGAAACCTAGCCCTGAACCCTAAAAATGCCACTGTACCCCAAAACCCAAACCTAGCGCCGAACCCTTAAAATACCCCTGTACCCCAAAACCCAAACCTATCCCTGAACCCTAAAAATACCCCTGTACCCCAAAACCCAAACTTAGCCCTAGCCCTGAACCCTAAAAATAACCCTGTACCCCAAAACCCAGACCTACCCCTGAACCCTAAAATACCCATGTACCCCAAAACCCAAACCTAGCCCTGAACACTAAAAATACCCCTGTACCCCAAAACCCATACCTATCCCTAAAACCTAAAACTACCCCTGTTCCCCATAACCCAAAACTATATCTGAACCCTTAAAATACCCAAACACCCCAAAACATATACCTCAGTACCCCAAAACATTTATTTATTTATTTATTTATTTAAAGATTTGTAGAGCGCCTGGTGACCCGGAGTCATCCCCCGCTGTGAGACCTGTAGGGTTGGCTGAGAGGGGAAAAAGACCTATTTATTTAGGGAAAAGCAGAGTTTTGAGTTGCTTGCGAAAGCGCAGGTAGCAGGGTTCCAACCGCATACTGCGTGGGAGCAGGTTCCAGCGGGTGGCTGCCTTTACTGAGAAGCGGCGACCTCCGGTACGTGCCCTCCTAAACTTGGGGATATTCGCCAGTCGCTCATTGTCCGAGCGCAGAGATCTCGAGGCTTTGTACGGGGTAACCATGTCTCCTAGAATCAAAGGGCCTTGTCCATTGAGGAGCTTGTGAGCGATGCACATAGCCTTAAACTCGATCCTCTCTCGCACTGGCAGCCAGTGGAGTGCCTTAAGTGCCGGTCTGGCGGAGGATCTGGAGGGAAGGCCCATCAGCATCCGGGCAGCTGCATTTTGGGTACGTTGTAGCTTGCCCAGAATAGCTTCAGGGGCTCCTAAATAGACAGCATTGCTGTAGTCCAGTCGTGCAAGAACCAGTCCTTGAACCAGGAGTTTCCTGGAAAGAGGGGGGAGCAGAGGAAGGATCTTGCGGACTGATCGCATAAGTCCAAAACAGGTTCCAGCTGTTTTAGTGGCCTGGGTTTTCATGGATAGGTCCGGTTCAAGCCAGACCCCCAGACTCTTAATTTCTTTTCTGGGTGCGGGCACCTCACCCATGGTATCGGGCCAAACAGATGATGGAATTGCTGACCATTTCTTGCCCATCAGCATAACGTCTGTTTTGGACCCGTTGAGTTTGAGTGAGGATTCGCACATCCAGAGGTGGATTTTCTGGAGGCAGTTCAGGAGATTATCTGGGTATTGGTCTAGATGTGAGAGCGAGATGACCAGTTGCGTGTCGTCCGCTTAACTAACAATCTTAATGCCAAAGGGGGCAACTACATCCTCCAAGGGGGCCATGTAGGCATTAAAAAGGGTGGGACTCAGTGAGGAACCCTGGGGAACCCCACTTGTCAGAGGAAGAGAGTCAGAACGGGAGCTGCCATCCCAGACCTGAAACGAACGGCCCGACAGGAATGACTCTATCCAGGCCAGCGCTGTGCCCCTGAGTCCCACCCAGGCCAGCCGATGGAGTAGGACATGGTGATTCACTGTGTCAAAGGCTGCACTAAGGTCCAGGAGGATCACTGACACTGATCCCCCCGAATCCAAAATGCACCTTGCCTCCTCGATGACGACGAGGAGGGCGGTGTCCGTACCTTGGCCAGGGCGAAACCCCGTTTGGGACCGTCGCAGCAGATTGTTCGATTCCAGGAACTGGGACAACTGAGCGTTGACCAGTTTTTCTGCAATTTTGCTGATGCCCGGAAGGAGCGAGATCGGTCTATAATTGGCCAGCTCAGCGGGGTCCAGTTGGGGTTTCTTAAGAATGGCTTTAACTAACGCTCCCTTCCAGCTGGGGGGGACGGTGCCTTGGGCCAGAGAGGCATTGATCAGCTCCAGAACTGGAGGAACAATCGCAGGAGCGACTGCTTTAAGAAACCTCATGGGGGCAGGGTCAAGGGGGGAGCCACTTTTCATTTTTGACCAGAGTCTTTTCGACTTCGTCCGATGAGACCGCCCTGAAGGCATTAAGCCGCGGGCGAGCGGCGCCTACTGTGCAGGTGTCGGGCGTCACATTGTCCCAGCCAGGTAGCTGACTAGGCTGCGGAAGTGAGTCTAGGATGTGGGAGATTTTAGAGTCGAAGTATTTCGCGAATTCTTTACTCCTGTCTGGAGGGGCCCTGGTCAGTGGTGGCGGTTCAGGAACCTTTAGGAGTTCTTTGACGATGAGATAGGATTCTCTTGCGGAGTTAGTGGCATTTTTTATCCTATCGTCATAGTAGGAGGTTTTAGAAATTTTCAGAGCAGATTTATATGCTCTCACAGTCCTCCGGTATGCGTCTTTATTGGAGTGAAGCCAATCCTTCGTCCACAGTCGCTCAGCTTTTTTACATTCCTTGCGGAGGGCTCTGAGTTCTAAGTTAAACCAGGGGGCTGAACCTGTCCTTCCGCTCTTGTCTTCGCGGGTTTTTATAGGTATGATAGAGTCAAGTGAGTCGGAAATCCACTTCCTGAAGTTACTATCAGCTGTAACAGGGTCCCCGGAGGGGGCGGGGGTCGTAGATTCTAGAGCCTTGGCCCAGTCCTTGATAGAGAGTCTGAACCATGCCCTGTCCCGGGTGTATGTGGTGGTCTTGGGGGGCTTCCTAAATTCTCCCGGCCAAAAAAGGGGGACCAGAAAATGGTCTGTCCAGGGGAGGGGGCAAGAGGGTCTAGCCTGGAGGGTACGGACATTTGTAAAGACTGGGTCTAGCAAGTGGCCCTTGATATGGGTGGCTCCGGTATTGGCCAGTTGGAGACCATAGGCAGCCAAGTCTAGTATCAGGTCAGCAGCCCCTGTGTCTAGGGGATCATCAAAATGGATATTGAGGTCCCCTAGCACAGTGAAGTTGGGTGTAGAGTGGGCAAGAGCTGATATGGAATTTTGTAGGGTGCTGGCAAAGGGGCCAAAATGACCCGGGGGGCGGTACACCAGAAGACCTGCCAGCGAGGTTGTCGGGCTAGATGGATGGTGAAATGGCAGCTCTCTGAGTCCTTGATGTAAGCGTCGCTAATTCTGCATGAGAAGTGGTCTCTGTGCAAAATGGCCAGTCCGCCCCCTCTACCACAGGGGCGTGCTTGGGACTGGATAAGGAAACCCGGGGCCAGAGCCAAAACCACATCCGAGTCCGAATGCGGTGTGAGCCAGGTTTCCGTAAGAAACAGAATGTCTAGCTCGTGGTCCACGAGCAGATGGTTAATAAGCAGGGCGTGCATGGGGAGCGACCTACAAATCAGTCCTGCTAATTTCAGGCCAGAGTGTGTAATAGGTCCTTGAGTCAGTTGTAATTTGACCGGGAGGCAGATAGCACAGTTTGTGAAATGTCCGTCTGAATCGTGAACATAATGACATTGTGTGCTTTTTGTAGGTCTAATACATAGTAAGGCACGTCGTGAGTAACTCACCCTATCGGTGTGCCCATCCGGCATAGGTTCTGGCCCTGAGCCCGGTCGTGCGCGGACGGGCGCAGACGGGCTTGCCTTAGACGCGCCTTCGGCGTGCAAACGTCGCGCCCGCTGCGCTCGTCCGCTGCGCTTCCTAGGAAAGCACATTTTTTATAGTGCTGTAATTAGCGTCAAGCGGGGGGCGTGGCCTCGATGGGGGCGTGGCCTCCGCGATCGAGCGGTAATGGCGGCAAAATTAGCTGAAGTGTTTGGCCCGCGGCAGCGTTTATATCGGCTGCGCGGCGACTCTACAGGTAAGTGCAAATGCCAGAAGTCGTGAGGGAGGGGGCAAGGGAAAGTGCGTTTTAAAAAGCAAGTAAATTCACAATATACAATTTTTTTTTTAAATCGGCAGTTTCCACTCCCGGCTTCCGCCTCAGGAGGTATGTCAGGTACATATACCCCTATACCCTTACTTACCTTATCCAAACATTAAAAAAAACATGCTTTTACCATTCATGCATTTACAACGAATTTCGTTGTACGTGTATGAGTGGTAATGCCATGCGTTATAATGGCATTGCGGAGTCATGGTACTTTCGTAATGAAAGTATGCGGAGTGATGGTATGCGGAAAGAAAGTTGTGGAATAATGGGTGTTTACCCTCCCACGGTAAGTACATTGGTGGCACGACGGCCCACATCTCCAGCAACATACTCATATTTTTTCACCACCCATTTGAAAAATGCACATCTCTCTTTCATTGATGGCCAGCACCGACATACACTTTTAGACACACCTCCCGCCACAAGTTCTAGAATTGCGAACTTTAGAGCTGGGGAGCTACGTTGGAATCCTGTGATTCCAGGCAAATCGCTTTGTCTCCCCGTGCCTACCACAAACTAATGTGTTCTTCTGTAATGTAAATTGTGCTCATGCCATGTTGTCGAGTTCGCGCTATATAATATTGCAAGGAAAAATAAAGTAGGGAAACTCGAGTTCAAATACTACTGAACGCGCACTCTTAAGTGCATCAGCAGTGCACTGTGAATCGGAGCGTTTCACAGGTCTGTCACAGATTAGAAATGCTATCAAAACGAAATCCTACAAAACAATATACTACTGTACTACTGGCCGGCAGCAATTCATACCCGGACAACGTTGGGACGGGCTGTTGGGACACGTTTTGGGACCCCCCTTTTATCTCGACCCCCGCTTGACCAATCCCTCCCCACATTTTCAGGGAAGGAGAGGAGCGGGCCACCTTCTTTGAGAAGTTCGCGAAGATTTTTCCACCAGCGCCAAAGGTATTTCCAATAGTTGCGGATTTCCTATGGAAAGTAGATCCTAACTATAACTACCTACTGGCGACCGCCAGTAGGTAATATATATATATATATATATATATATATATATATATATATATATATATATATATATATATATATATACATATATACATATATATATATATATATATATATATATATATATATATATATATATATATTACCTACCGCCAGTAGGTAATATATATATATATATATATATATATATATATATATATATATATATATATATATATATATATATTTTAAAATTGGAAAACTTTGTTTGTATGGTGGAGCACATCTCCCTAACTTCCGGTCCCGATGGGGTGGAAACATTAGTTTGGGAGGTGCTGGCAGAAGATTGGACAGGGTTTCTGGCCAGTTCCCTGACCTCTGCCCTAGCATAGTTATTTGGATGCTTCCGTTGCATATGTCTGATCATGGTGTGGTTGCCAAAGGAGTATTTTTTGTTGCGATTCCCCCTTGACAGCTCCTGATGACATATTAAGCAGGTTGACTTAGGCGCATTAACTTTTCTTTTGTCGTTGGGGATTGAAAAAACTGCCAGATGATGTGCTCTTTAGGTTTGTAGGTAATATTGTCCTCTCGGACGAATCTCCTCTCCTCCTCCTCCTCATCCTCCTCCTCTTCTTGATCTCCACCACTGTGAAGTTGTGGTGGTCCTTGTGGTGGGGGTGGTGGTGGTGGTCCAAAAGATCCAGCAGCTGCAGCTAATGTAGTCATTTTCTACTGAAATAACTGCAGGTCTACCTCTCTCAAAGCACAAAGGTAGAATGAGGAAAAAAGGTGGGGTCTTTCATCATTTGGAAAAGAAAACTGTTCTGAACCAATGAAAAGTGTTATTTTTATGTCACATGACATACACCATTAGGAAACCAAAAGTGAAATGAACCAATAAAGAAACCAAAAGTGAAATGAACCAATAAAAAGTTGTATTTTCAGGTCACATGACCCAACGCGCTTACGCTACGCGCTCCGGGCCGCGCCCCTGAGCGCGCCCGGGGGCGCGTAGCGTAAGCGCGTCAGGACGTTGCGCGATCATATGCGCTCGCGTGCTCCCAGGTGCGCTTACGCAGTGCGTTATATGATGCATCACGGGGTTACGCGAAACGTCACAATGTTGTTTTCGTACGCGAGAATAGCGCTAATGGGACGCTCACCGGTACGCGCCCCGGAGCGCGCCAAAGCACTGCGCTTATCCGTGCATTCACCGGTACGCGCCCCGGGAGCGCTCCGGGGACAAAAAATAAATAAATAAATAAATTACATAATTATACAATATAAAATTCGTTATACATTTTTTTACTTTTTATACCTATAGAGAAATGCTATTAAAAAACCATTGAAATTCACTGAAAAAACCATAGGTTTCACACCAGTTATAGTTAGGAATTAGCATTTAAAAAACCTATTAAATTCACTGAAAAAACCATAGGTTTGACACCAGTTATAGTTAGCTGGAAATTTTACTGACCTAAAACCATTGAAATTCCCACGTTATAGTTAGTTGGACTCACTATCACTTGCGCGTGTAATGCACTGCTGATGATATCACATATTACATCACTCATGACATGGTCAGTGACATCATTCATGACATCACTGATGACACCATCCTTGTGACAGAGTGACAGACCTCCTTTCACTGTAAAGTAACCCTTGAAACACATATTCAAAAATAGAAACTAACATTTTCAAAAAAGTGGAGATACCAATACCAGTTACAACAACCAATTCAGTAATTCCACCATTTATATACACATCCACTCATTCACCAACAGTTCTATATAGCCACTCATACATATACTCACTCATCATATGTAGTGATACACCTATACATCCTGTAACACACCGACAGTCTTCCAAAAGTTGCTCACACACATACTCACACATGCAAATAAACTATTGAACATCCATTTATTTGCATATACAGCTATACACACACTACCACCTTACTTCTAAGGAAACTTACACATACTTACTCTCTTAAACAATCACTTATAGAAACACATACTTATTTAAACAAGAACTCTTTCAATCTCTCACTCTCACATATACTCACTTATATACATCAATACTCACATATACTAGATTAAAACATATGTAGTTACTGATAAAGACACTAGTGAGACAGTCATTCACCTACTAACACACACATATACACACTCATCCATCCATACAGTCCTGCACACATGCCGTCTTCCAAACACATACAAACAGTGAGTCAGTCATTGATGCATCTATGTACTAAGTAATACCCCCACCAAACCATACAGACACTCATACTGATACTAAAAAAAACATCTAATAACCCATATACACACATGTAGCTACTCACCAACCCATGCAGCCACTTATACACAAAGTGAAACACTGATACAAACATTTAAATATTTAATCAATACTCGCTAATAAATATATTCACTAAAATACACTTAATAAGCTGTCATCAGCAGTGCATTACACGCGCAAGTTATAGTGAGACCAACTAACTATAACGTGGGAATTTCAATGGTTTTATGTCAGTAAAATTTCCAGCTAACTATAACTGGTGTCAAACCTATGGTTTTTTCAGTGAATATATATATATATATATATATATATATATATATATATATATATATATATATATATATATCCAACCAATACTTCTCCGGTAAGGAAAAAGGAATCCGGGCCACTTTGAAGTGCAAAGCGTGTTTATTTAGATGGCTTTCTCGACGCGTTTCGCAGTAACTACTGCTTTTTCACGTGAAAAAGCAGTAGTTACTGCGAAACGCGTCGAGAAAGCCATCTAAATAAACACGCTTTGCACTTCAAAGTGGCCCGGATTCCTTTTTCCTTACCGGAGAAGTATTGGTTGGATGTTTGTGGGATTCGATATCCCGTTCGAGGCCCGCCTTTGAAAAGCGGCAGGGTTCCACAGCGACTCATGTGGTTGGATATATATATATATATATATATATATATATATATATATATATATATATATATATATATATATATATATATATATATATATATATATATATATATATATATATATATATATACATACATACATATTGGCAAGTACCCATTTGCTCCACAATGATAACATTTCACAAACCCATTAACAAACAAAACATGCATTGACAAAAGTCTGGCATCTAATGCCATACATACTTGCTTTGCCAATGCAGGCCTATCAACTCACACTGTGCCTTTGTGTGACACTTCATTTCACACCTCACCAAATGTTGACCTGATGGAGAGGCCCTATCACATGGTGAGCTAGAGACCCTTTCACAGAAAAGGTTTTCAACTCACGTGTGAATGCTTCGCCTAGTGTTGCTCCATTTAAAAACTTCCCAGGCGATGGGAGGGGGTGGGTGGTGGGCACTGCCCAGAGTTGGTCCGGGCTTTTAAGGCAGAGGAGGACTTCCAAAGCCCCAACCACATGTCCCCACCCCCTTGTCAAGGTTTCTCCCTCTTTTCAGTATGATCAATCTGTGAAAATTATCTGAAGGTTGGCTAGAGCTAGATGACCCACTGAAAGCTCAAGCCAGTCTCAAGCCAAAAGCCCGGCTCTTGCTCAGCTCGAGGAGAAGATAGAAGAGCATCATAACTGTGTTGAGCAACCAAACAAAGTAATATATATTGAGACAGAAAATAGGATGGTAGTGAAAATTGAGACTGAAGCAAAGGGAACGGAATACAGACATTATCACAAAAGAGTTGGTGAACCCAAGAAAGCCCAAGGGCATGCCAATCCTTCCAAAAAAGGGTTCTATTTTTGACTTTAATAAGAGGATTATACCAAATAAAAGATTGTAAGAAACGGGAGCGATCATCTACAGCGTCTAGAAAAAGAGAAGAAAAAGATTTCCTAGCATTTTTAAAGATTGGAGAAGACATTCTATTTGGAATTTGTGATAAGGAAAGAAATTGTTCAAAAGAAAAAGGGTGGAAAAGGGAGGATTCAACCTTAAACCATAGAGGTTGTAAAGACTTGTCAGGAAAGCGGTCAGAGAGGAGATGTGTTGGGTGCATAAGAAAGAAAGAATCATGATAAGAGGAGAAATCCAGGAAGTTGACACCACCCATATGTTTAGGGCATTTGAGTTTGGTGAAAGACATTCTAGCCTTCCTATTTTTCCAGAGAAAGCGAGAAAGTATAGAGTAGATAGTCTTATAAGTACCTTTAGGTATATTAACTGGAAGATTGGAGAGAAAATATAGAATGATTGGAACCAACATCATTTTTATAGAGTCCAACCTGCCCCACCAAGATAAGAACAAAGGGTTCCATCTCGATGTGGAGTCTTTCAAAGTGGTGTGGAAAATCTTAATATTTAGTGCAACTGTATCTTTGATTACTGGAGTAAACCATAAGCCTAGGTATTTAATTTTAACAGGATTCCAGTAAAAAGAAGATAAAAAATCAGAATGGAAGCAATAGGCATTCAAAGGCAAGATTTCACATTTATCAGTATTAAGTTTGTAACCAGAAACAGACGGAAAGTGAGAGACTTCGGATAAAAAAGCTGGAACAGATGTTTGAGGTTTAGAAATAAAAAGGAGAATATCATCCGCATAAGCAGATAGCTTCAATTGAGAGTCGCCATAAGAAAATCCAGAAATATTGGAGTTCAGTCTGAGTTTCGTTAGAAAAGTTTCTAACTTTAAAATAAAAAGAAGGGGGGAGAGAGGGCAACCTTGGCGGACTCCTCAAAGAAGAGGAAAGGAGGAGGAAACAAGACCATTTGCTAACGAGTCAACAAGAGATCTTTGGGATATGGCAGAGGTAAATTGAGTATGAACAGACAAGGGGGAAAAGCGAGTCCTGGATTTCCTGTCAAGGAAGGGGTCCATAACCATATTACAATCGCCACCTAAAATCAAGTAATCATCAGTGTTTTGCATTAGGGAAGACACAATCTGGGGCCAAAACAGCTGATCATGTACAGTAGGAGCATACAAATTAAAAATAGTTAAAGGAATGTTATCCACTAACAGAGATACCACAACCCATCTACCATCAGAATCAGTGTCCTGACTCAAAAGCTGAACATTCAGGCGCTTATGACAAAGGACAGCGACCCCGTTTCTTTTACCTGAACCAGGAGATGCAAAAACATGACCAACCCAATTGCGACGAAGTTTAGCAACCTCTACATCCTTAATATGAATTTCCTGTAACAATGCAATATCACATTTCAAATGAGCTAAATGGGATAAAACCTGTTGACGTTTAATAGGAGAACCCAAACCCTTTACATTCCAAGATATTAATAGCAAAGACATTTAAACTTCATTTTGGATGAACAGTGATGAACAAATGAGAGAAAGAGACAAGAAGAGAAAGAGGCAATAAAGCGTAGCTGTGGGAGAGAATGCAATGAGGAAACATGCAACTGATGAAACAAGAGAAAAGTACTAGGGAAAGATATAGAGAATAACTGAGATAAACCAGAATAATGATAAGAAAAAAGAAAAGAAGAAGAAAAAAAATGAAAAAGGGAAAGAAAGAGCATGAACAGAGGAAAATAGAAATAGGACAAACCATGCAGAATTAGAAAAAGAAACGCAGGTAATGATAAAATGTTGCAACAAAGACATACCACAAAAAGATGATAAGAACAGGGGTGGTGAAGCCATATGAGGGGAATGGAACGCTGGACCAGAAAACTTCACAGCGGGGTAACAAGGACAGGGAAACACTTCCAGGGGAAAAGCGAGGGTGGATAAGACGGTAAAGGACCTTTAACCCGATACCTAAGAGATAAAGAAGAAATGAAAAAGTTATGGTACAGAGAGACCAACATTATAGAAAGAGAACAACCATTGTGAAACATAAAATACCATTGTGAACACTCACTGGACAAAAAACACAGAAAATAAGCGAAATACATGACACAATAAATGATGTAAGACAAAGGAAGAAACAATAGAATAAAAAAGGCAATACCAACAATTAGCGGAAACGGACAAAAACCAAAGGAAGACACTCATGGGCGAGAAATATCCATGGCTTCCATTTTGCAAGTATTCATGAACTTCCGGAGTAATTCAGGATCTTCATAGGTCGTGGTCTTGTTATTGTAGGTGACCTTGAAGAGGCACGGATGAAACAGGACGAACAATGTTGCCTTCCATGACTTTGTGATGTCTAGAAGACCTGTCTGGGTTTTTATTATGGAAACCTGGGCCACAGAGACCTCAGCCATGACCTTTTAATGGCAATCCCTGATGGTTATGCATTGCACAGATTTGACAGAGTTAAGCGAAGGGGCGGAGGATTGGCGATTCTCTACCAGTCGAATCTTTCCTGCCGGATCAATGCTCTGTCGGTACCATCTGACCCCTTCCAGGTATTGCATTTCTTTATCTCCTCATCTCCATCAGCATCCTTTGTAGGCCTTCTTATATATAGGCCCCCAGGCCCTAGATCGAATTTTAGCAGTGACCTGTTCAGAATCCTGGAGCCATATGTTGGCAAGCCCCATTTCACTATTTTAGGGGACTTAAATTTTCATCTAGATGACCTAACTTCTAAAGACACCCTGTCCTTGGTCGATCCCCTTGAAGCTTGTGGCTTTTTTCAACTGGTGAAAGGTTCAACTCACCGGGCAGGTCACACGCTGGATGGAGTTTTCTCCAACGACCCTAGGGTTAAGACGGGTACTCCTGAACCGCTGGTATGGACAGACCACCTAGCAGTACCTATAGAATTGACCCTTCCCCATCTAGATACATCTAAGAAGGGACAGGATCAGGGAGAGGGCAAAAGGAACTATAAAAACATCACTAATGATTCCTTGGCCCCCCTCATTAGCTCTGTTTCCCTGCCGCCAGACCCAGAACAGGCAGTACAAAAACTTGCCAACTCCATTGTTGGAGCAATAGATACTCTAGCTCCAGCGATACGCCGATATTCAGCAAGGCGAAGGGCCTCCGCCCCCTGGTTCAGTGAGGCACTTAGGCTGATGAGACAGGGATGTAGGAGGCAGGAGAGAAAATGGAGGAAAACATGGGATACTATAGATAGAGAGACCCATAAACGACTGTTAGGCGAATATAAGACCATGGTCATTAAGACAAAACAAGAATTTTTCTCTGACCTTACAACCTCTCTCACCTCTTCGAAGGAGTTGTTTAAGGTAGTGGATTCCCTCTGTTCACTACAAATGCCAGACCCAGTGATAGGATCGCAAGAGCTCTGTGATAAGATCTCTACTTTTTTCTATGCCAAAATCGATGAGATCTCTGTCAATCTGGAAACGCAGAGAAAATCACTTGGGAGCCACACGATCCAGACTCTCACAAATCTAGAAGCCTGGTCTAAAGATCCTACCAAAACTCTCTCTAACTTCCCACTGATTACACTCGATAACCTTTATTCACTGTTGAACAGGACTAAATCTTACTCTTCTTTGGACCCTTGTCCTCTCAAAGTGTTGAAGGAGTGTAAAGACACATTACTTCCTCCCTTACTAGAGGTAATGAATAGTGTCCTGTCACAGGGGGTTTTTCCTTCAATCTGGAAGAAAGCGATTGTCAGGCCACTACTTAAAAAGCCTTCCCTCGATCCTACGATCTTAAAAAATTTCAGACCCATCTCCTTACTTCCTGCCCCTGCCAAGATGCTTGAGGCTCACTTGAACTCGCACCTGTCTGCCTTCCTGGACTCTTCTGGGTTCTTAGATCAGACCCAGCATGGGTTCAGGAAATCCCATAGCACAGAGTCTGCACTTACTATTGTGACAAATAACATCAGAATGAAAGTGGACCAGGGACAGACAACGCTGCTAGTCTTACTTGATCTGACCGCAGCATTCGACACCCTATCTCCCCGATTTTAACATCCCGGTTGAGAGAGATAGGAGTGGAGGGGCCTGCTTTGAGCCTTCTGTCCTCTTTTTTAGACCTCAGAGAACAGAGGGTCAAACTGGGAGAATACCTCTCCCCCGCTAAATCTCTGCAATGTGGGGTGCCACAGGGGTCGGCCTTAAGTCCGACCCTATTTAACATTTACGTGGCCCCCCTAGCGAGACTAGTAAAAGCGCAGGGATTGGAAGTAGTGTTGTATGCAGACGAAACTCAGATCATGGTGTCGCTGGCTCAATCGGTTAGCACCTCCGCGTCCAGCTTCAGGAGTTGTATGCAATCAGTCGCTGACTGGATGATACTCAACTCCCTGAGGCTGAATGGCGACAAGACCGAGGTGCTGATCTTTGGAAAGGACCAGGATGTGTGGTCAAATGAATGGTGGCCGCCATCCTTGGGAACCTGTCCTATCCCCTCATATTCAGCTAGAAACCTTGGGGTCATCTTTGATACCTCGCTGGCAATGACCCTTCAGGTTAACAGAACGGTGGCCACCTGTTGGGGAGTTATTAAAATTCTCCGAAGGATAGTACACTACCTCTCCCCGCAAGCTAGGAAACAAACAGTGGTTGCACTGGTCGGTTCAAGACTGGACTACTGCAACTCACTGTATGCAGAGATCAATAAGGGACTGATCCAGCGTCTCCAAATAGTACAAAATGCGGCAGCAAGATTTGTACTAGACATCCCCTACTCCTCCTCTGCCACTCTAGCCAGAAAGAGCCTTCACTGGCTCCCTATAAAGCACCGTATCTCTTTCAAAATCATCTGTTTAGTGCATAGGGCTCTGAAAGCAGGAACATCTGATGGTCTGGGATCACTTCTCTCTGGCTATGTTCCCAGCAGATGTTTACGCTCATCACAGCAGAATCTCTTGGTAATCCCTCGGACTAAGAAGACCAGATGGGGTGGAAGAGCTTTCTCTTCAGTTGCCCCTCGTCTTTGGAATGCACTCCCCCTGGAGCTTAAGTCCTTATCCTCACTGCCCCTATTTAAAAAAGCCCTCAAAACATGGTGCTTCAAGAAAGCTTACTAGTAATTAGTTCCCTGGACATGCAATTATTTTGGTTAGGCGCCTTGATGCCCACTGGGCTGAGTTTGCGCGTTATAAATTTGCTTTCATTTAATTTCATTTCATCTGGCATTCAATCTACGCAGTTCCGGTCTGAACTCCAAAAATTTCTTTCGACAATCAGCTGTAATTTTGGCATAATCCTGGGCTAAAAACAGAGTTGAGCCATGCCAAGTGATCTTCGCACCTTGCTTAGCTGCTTGGAGGACTTTCAACAAGTTGATGTATTCCAAAAAATATAGAATAACACCTCTTGGTTTAGAAGAGGACGACGCAGAACGAGGAAGAGGACCAAGACGATGAGCCCGCTGGATATTCAATACAGGAGTGTCAGGGAGTCCCAAAAGCGTTGGTAAAAAGGTTTGAAAAAATGATATTGGAGTAGGCCCTTCAAGACCCTCCGCCAGGCCATAAATACGGAGGTTATTGCGTCTATTACGATTTTCCACTGTTTAATTTGCTTTTTAAGATGGAGAATCTCATTGGTTTCAGTGGGGAGTTGATTAGTGAGCTCCTGTACTGTATCAACGTGAGATTCCAAGACTTCAACTCTCTGTTTCGTTAGCATCCAAGAAGACTCAAGGTTTTGCAAACGAGTATTAGTTTCTTCCATGTGTGGTATAAGCGCACACATTTCTTCCAATATAGGTTCCATAGAAATGGATGAGGAAGAGTTGGTGGGAGATGGTGGATTCACTTTAACCCGTTTGCCAGAGGTGGACGCTGTTGCAGAAGGAGTTTTAGTATTTGGTTTCCTCCCCTGTTCGGGGGATAGCTCCTTTGGAGGTAACAGGCTCTTTAATATGTTCCTCTGTTGTATCTTGAAGAACATTAAAAGGATTAAATTCCTCCAGCCCTGCCACAGAGGTTTGGGCAGGCATATTCCGACTGGCACGAGACAACGCCATAATTCCACACACCAACAAGAAATTAGAGAATATAAAAGACACTGTGCTTATGTTCAAAGTAGTATTCGTCAAGGAAAAGACCTTTATTTTTATTTTGGTTGCAGCATAAGATTGTAGGAAAAAAGACTATTGTGCCTGTGGGGTCATGTGAACGCAGAAAAAAAGAGGTTCTAGTATGACTGGCTTCATGGAACTGTTGAAAAAGAAACCTTTATTCACTTGGCAGTCTCAAGGCGCAGAAAAAGAGATTTTCACGAGTTTGTAAAGTTGGCACATCAAAAACCGAAAATTTGTAAAATATCAGGCAGTCTGGGAGCACAGAGAAGTAGGCAGTTTGTTAAATAGGCGTCATGCAGGTATTGAAAGTAAAGTTTATTGCATCAGGCATCCTTCAGGCACAGAAAAAGAAGAATCTTCATGCCTAACATTATTTAGCAATGGGGATAGGCATTCCTGTGAGCTCGACGAGAAAACATATGAGCTGCAGGCAAAGCAGAAGTAGCAGGCAAATATGACTGAGGAGAAAGTTCAAAGCGCAACAATATAAGCGCAAGAAAATACTTCAGGAGGCAAGGTGATTTACTTTATTGCGGCGTTAGCAGCAAAATCAAAATGGCGGCCGCGATATTTCTGAGGAGACGCGAACATAGAAGAGGAAAATATGCTGCATTGGGCTCACCCTGCGAAGTGTTCTTCCGTGAGTCAGGTAGCACTCACATTCCGATGTTCAAAATGCCTTTGAAGCAGGTCCGTACTGCCGAAATGCGCCCCGGAGGTGTAAACAGCCCTCACACCCCGACGGAGCTCCCGGCGCCTGCGGCCATTCCAGTCAGCTCCTAAGCCACGCTACGCCATTCTGTATTATTTTTAGGGGTCGGCGTAACTCACTGACTTTTACTCAGCGGAGTTTCGTGGAGTTACCCAAAAACTCTATAAGACTCTGCAAAGTGACGCGAGCGGCAGAGATGTGGCACTTTGGCTGCTCGTTCTGATTTTTGGTGCTGGGAGCTTGTCGTGTGCTGTAAAATATGCGCGAACTGCACCAGAAGGCACTACTTTTTTCTGTTGCTCGAGTAGATTTTGTACCCAAGCAGCAGCTTTCTAACAGATCTGCCACAACTGTCCACATTGAGAAATCTCTCAGGGAGGCGGTCTAATGCTTAATTTTCCCGCTCACCAACTTACCATTGGCAAGCCACTCGTGAGAAAAAACTCTGCTATGCAGCGGTTGGCGGAGTTTATACTTGCGCAGCAAGCGCAAAACTGCGGAATTTACAGTCCACACCTAATTATTTTGTGCCTATAGGCCTGCCAGTGGGTTCCTCGAGTCTCCCTGGATTGGGTGGTAGACAGAGCGTAAGGCCACATTAGCCTCTGTCCCAGTGGCTGAACGGGAACACAACAATGACGAGGGCCCAACCCTCTACCCAGCAGACAGCCTCTCGTTGCTTATTTCGCGGCACAGAATGACGTCGCGCAGCAGAGTGGAGCATGGTAACAGCGCGCGCTCGGGATGAGGCGGGCCGCCATGATTGGTGCAGGACAATGGCTCGTCGGCACCGACAGGCCCCGCGTGCCTCCGTCTAGAAGCGGATAATGAGGAGGCGTGGGGTCACCTTGTCTGTCGGAGACGCCAGGCGCTCCAACACTGCCTGCTTTGTGTGCGTCCTGCGGCTGCTGCCGGCACGCCGAGTCCCTTGGTAACCAAAGGTACGCATCAGTGAAAACCTCCAATTTGTTCCCCTGCCAGACATGAAACACTTGGCCCTCCTGTACAGCGGTACACAGCCCAGACAGTGACAGCGACAGTCACAGTGCAGGAGGGACCTTCTATTCAGTACAAAGGCAGTTATTTTCAGGTGTGAATAGAGGAATGTTTGCGTCATCTCCCTTTTCTGACATTTTTGCAGATTTCCGTACAGCAATATCGTAGCGCGTTGGGCGTTTTTTTTCATACTCTAAATTGCTTGATCCTTATATTTTATTTTTTTATATTTTTCCGTCCAATGATGTTGAAAGGCCTTTCAAAAGCCCCCCATTGATGCAAGTTTTTGATCTTCGCAAAAATAGCTCTCTGTGCTCTGAACCTTACCTTGCCACTGGACCTTACTGGAAAGTGTTATATACATGTTATTTAACAGAAAGGCTGTTTTCTTTGTGTAAACGGCTAGCGTATCCCCTGCTATATTACCAAATGCAGAGCTGCATTGAGGCAGTGGTGTCCGCTCATACACATATATTATGTCCTTATATTCAGTTCGCTGAAGGGGGGTCCGAAACGTTCATTTATCTCCCAATTGCAAGCTGGGCAGGCACAGAGAAGGTAGAGAACATGTGTAAGTGACTCATTGAAGTAAGGACAACATTAGAAAGCCGAAATGGTTCTTTTGTAGTTCAATTGTTGCACTATTTCTCCTCCATCAAAGAGACTAAGGTGCAGACGTAAGAACTGAAGCTTCATTTTCTAAGATAGGTCAATTAAGTGCCCCTGCAGTGCCAGTGTTTGGTAGGTAGCAATTGTAAACATTTTGGTTTGTTTTGCCTGTAATTACTGCAAATCGACGTCTTTAGATTTTGAGTTTGTGGTCCTTCTGAGAAACTGTTTAAAATCCTCATAAGATATTTTGTGGTTCCACGGCGGGACCGTCTGTAGGTCGCTAAGTGTTGATTGAATAATAAGGGCCCAATGAGGAGGTTCAGGGTGAGCAAGTTCCTGACCAAGGTGATATTTAAAGTTGCCATTTTCGGCTTTGTTTAACTTGAACCAAGAATGTCAATCAATCAAAGCATCTTTATACGTCGGGAAAATCCGTCATTAAAGCAGTTTAACCAAAGTCTTATTAGTGCTGCTTTTTGTGTCATTGATTGATCGAGTTTGCCAAATACAAACGGAGTTGGGCTTTCTCCACTGAATTTGGCTACCTAAACACAGATTTATGCAGTTTTGACAGCCCCAGGTTCAGCCATCCACTGCCCTGGGAATTCTTTGAGGCCATAAGTTAGCGGAGAAAGCCTAAGCATTTAGGGGCTTATTAACAAGCCCCTGGCGCTGCCCATACATCACTTTTTCCCATATTAAAAGTGACGCACCGGCTGAGAAGTGGTGTATATAAGATGGACTTATCAAGGAGCGGGCCGCTTATTTTTAGTGCAAATCTAGTTTCTGCTGCTTTAAGTGCCAAATTTCCTGTAAGAAATTGGGTAATTGTTTGAGAAAGGTGGAAGCCCCACTCAGGCGACAACTACAATCCCTGTGAGGGCCAGCCAAAAGTCACTAAATTAACCTGTGCTTAATCCTCTGATAGCTGGGCACAAAAGCAGTCAGGCTTAACTTAGACGCAAAGTATAAAGTATTTATGCAGCACACAAATAGTAATAAAGTGAAAAGACAGCACAAATAAATCTCAAACCAGTTTAGAAAAGTAGAGTACATTTTAATACATAAAATAATACCAGAATGACAAAAATCCAACCAGTAGAACTGGAGGTATTCCGGTTCAAAGTTTATTGGTGAAGATAGTTCCTGAAAAGCACAAAGTGCCACTCACAGTTATCTGTTCGTGTTAGACTGGGGGAAAGTCACAAGTTTAGGCCGACTGCAATGGAGTGCGAATCGGATACAGGGACCAGGTTACTCCTGCTGAAAAGGTACCTTGTAAGTCCGGTGCAAAGACTTCCGCTCATGGTGGAGGAAGTAGCAAAAAGCAGGCTCAGCGTCTTGGACAGTTGTTGCTGTAGTGAGATGAGCAGGCCGAGCATCACAAATGGTCATTGCTGTACTGTTGCTCCGGTAGTCGTCCAGGGCTGTTGATGCAGTAGGGTGAAGTGCAATATTGGTCACCGTGGACTGCTGTTGATGCAAATAACAGGCATCACAGGAGCTTTGCATTGCCTGTAGTTGCAGACAGCAGAGTTTTGCGTGAACTGGTCCGTTAGCGAGGAGCCCAAACTTCAGCATTTTCACCTTTTCTTTGGGAGGAGTACACTTTGATGCGAGCTGAGGGCTTAGGACCAGGGGAGGCACTCCTTGGAGATCAAGGACTCCCTCAGGCAGAGGCCAGCAGGGCTCTGACAGATCCAGTTGCAGGTCCAGGCAGGTCCAGTTGCATCAAGTCAAGTGGGCAGTTGCAGGGAGGCCTCTAAAGCTTGCTGCATCCCTGTAACTCACACAGGAGGTCCGCCAACTGATCCCTGGTGTACCACTGATAGCCTGGATGAAGGCCAGCAGGTCTATTCTTCCTTCTCAGACAGAAAGGTAGTCCTTAAAGCAGCAGGGTAGCCCTCTGGAAGCAGGGCAGTCCTTCGGTAACTTCCACAGATCTAGGAATATTTATGCCTGGTGCCAACCTTTATGTGGAGCGACTCCCTGTCCTACCCCCACATCTGATTCAGGAAAGTTCTTTCCTTTCCCCTTTAAAGGCCCAAAACTGTCTGAGTGTGACAAAAGGCAGAGCAGACCTGGTGCAACGTTCCCTTGTATGTGCAGGGGAGCATAGCCCTTCAAAGTGTGAGTGGGGCTAAGTGCAGCCCTCCCCAGTCATCCTGTCAGGATGGCCCATCGTCTCCACCTCTATGTTACTGTCTGGAAGAAATACACAAATACCAACAGCAGAGTCATTTACAGTCATGTGACCCAGAACACAAGAGAATGGTAACTTTATAAAAGTGGCTTTTTCAGAAATGAGACCTAAAGGTTTGCACATATTAAATGTAAGAAGGCAATACTCTTTAATTCAATGGAGAGATAGACCTTACAGCAGTTAAAAAAGACCTTAGGAGTTTTCCAGTGTAGGGACATGTAAAACCTAAGTATACAAGACATACTTTTTAAATACAATGCTTCCTACCATATAAGCCTTTAGGGCATAACTTAGGGGTGACAAATAAGTATTAATAAGGAAGGTTAATGCCTGGTAAAAGGTTTATTTTGCCAGATCGAAATGGCAGTTTACAATTGCGCTACATGCTGCAGAGGCAGGCATTAGACATGTTTGAAAAGTGGTACTCTAGTGGGTGACACAATGAGTGATGCAAGCCAACTAGTAACATTTAATTTACAGGCTTGGGTACATGCAGTACCATTTACTAAGGACTTAAACATAAATATATGTGCCAATTGGGTGTAGTCCAATTTTACCATGTTGGAAGGCGAGAGAACAAGCAATTTAGGACTGGTCAGCAGTGGTAAAGTGTCCAGAGTCCTAAAGCCAAGAGAAACACATTCAGCAAAGCAGGAGGGGTGAAGGCAAAAACGTTTGGGGGAATACCATGCCAAGGATGCCAGGTCAAACATGTGTCCCCCCTCAGGTGAAAGTAGGGCAAACCACCTACTCTCATGGGAACTTTCATGGCAAAGGTGAAAGAACCTGGCAAGACCATCAGCATTGGCTTTGCCAGTTCCACAGCAATTTTCCACTGGAAAGTCCATTCCCTGTTGGGAGATGGACCACCTCAACAGTTTGGGACTCTCACCCCTCATCTGAGGGGTCTGTGGTCTGTTTAAACCTTGAAGTGAGTTCCAAACAAGTTTGGTCTCAACTTCTTCAGTGCCCAGTGCAATGTGTTCCATTTCAATTGCACTCCACCTCTGTTCACTGGGAAGTAACCTCCTACTGATGATGGCTACAAGTTGTTCCAAGTCCTCATCATCCCAGATAAACAGGACCCTTAGAGTGCCATGGAGCCACTTCTCAATGTAGCATCAGTTTCTTCATGGACCAGGGGCCAAGGAAAACAGGTCATATGGGCTCAAGAACTCCATTGCGAGAACTCTTCATCATCGATCTAAATAGATGTGACTACAAGAACCAGTAGGATAAAAAATTACTTTCAATATTACATCCAACTCAGGATAGATAAGGGCACTAACTGCTTGTCCTGAAGAATTGCCACAGGCTCATTCGAACATATTAGACCTGAAACATTTTGACCTTTTTAAAGAACCTAGGGTTCACATTATGCCCCTGTTCACAGATCATTTTAATCTTGGTATAGTTACCTTTGCCATAAACAATTTTGCATTTAGGCAACCCATAGCCAATTTCAGTCTAATTGCCTTCCCAATCTACCATATCCCCTCTTGAATTTGGTGAAGGGAATCATTCTACTGTCTGGCCAACACTGGTCAGAGCGACTAGAAGAGCTCATGCAAAAAGCCCCCAAGAGGAGCCTGCTGAGTATTGTAGCGCCACCGAGTGAAGAGCACAGCCCGGTCATGAAGCATGCCCCTTCGGTGGGTAAGGGTCAGTGCATCGGTGAAAGGATGCCCTTTTTGACTGCACAGGATTGCAATGACATCAATGTAGCATTGATGGATCAACGGAATAGAACACCATAGCTGTTTATGACTGGTCAGTGTGGGGAATACGTGTGCTGGACTGCCCAATTTTCTCTCCAGCTCCTCCTGTATTAGTGGGTCCAATATTTACATCTGGTGCCAGCCGTTGCTTCAGGGGGACTCCCTGTCCTACCCAACATCTGGTTCTGGAAGGTTCCTCCCCTGTAAGGGCTCCAAACTGTCTGGGGTGACAAAAGGCACAGCAGGCCTAGTGTGAGATTCATTTGTGCGCACAGGAGGCCAAGCCCTTTGAGGTGTAAGTGGGGCTGAGTGCAGCCCCTCCCTAGGCATCCTGTCAGGATGGCCCATCCTGTTTACAGCTAAGCCCTCTTTGTGTCACTGTCAGGAAGGAATACACAAACCCCAACAGAAAAGCCATTCACAGTCATGTGACATCAGGACACTGGCAGAAGATGCAAATTGTTGGGACAAGAAAATTACACCTTTGTAAAAGTGGCATTTTTACAGCTGTGACCTAAAATACCAATTTACCATTAAAGAGGATTTTGAATTACAATTCATTTGAGTGCAAACAGCATATCTCTATATGCAAGCAGTCTCAAGTTAACACAATTAAACACAATAAGGTAACCCAGTGTTAGTCAATGGGAGAGACAGGCCTTACAACAGTAAAAATAGTTTTTTACTGTCAGGACATGTAATATCTAAGTACCCATGTCCTACTTTTTAAATACTGTGCACCCTCCTCTATGAGCCTTAGGGGCCTACCTTAACACCTTCCATGCTCACGACGAGCTCAGCTCGTCATGAGCCACGGTGCTCATGTGCTCATGACAAGCTGAGCTTGTCATGACCGTTAGAACGCTCGCACGCTGGGCAAATCCCCCTGCTGTGAGAGCGTTCTAAAGAAACGGGTGTGGTCATGACGAGCTCAGCTCGTCATGAGCACACGACCACCGTGGCTCATGACGAGCTGAGCTCGTCATGAGCACCCGCCCTCCCCCCAGCACAGCAGGGGAATGTGCCCCGCAGGGAAGGGGTGAAGGGTAACTTGTAGGTATTAAAGAGGAAGGTTTAGACCTACCTAAAGTTTTATTTTGCCAGATCGAAATGGACATTTAAAACTGTACTATAGGCTGAAGGGGCATGCCTTAAACATTTTTTTAAAGTGCAACTCTAGCTGGTGGGACAATTATTGCTGCATGACCGACCACTAGTAGCATTAAATTTACACTCCTTGGGTACATGTAGTACCATTTAGCAAGGACTTACAAGTAAATCAAATGTGCCAATTGGGTCTAGTCTAATTTTACCATGCTTGAAGGAGAGAGCACAAACACATTAGAACTAGTCAGTAGTGGTAAAGTGTACAGTACTAAAGCCAATAGAAACAAATTCAGCAAAGCAGGAGTGGTAAATTCAAAATGTATGCAGGAATATCACGCCAAGGAGGTCTAGTCTAACAGTTTCTACAGTGGCGGCACGCAGAGGGAGTGATGCAGTGAGTGTGCAGGGAGGGGGAGGGGCAGGGTGGTGGGGTAGTGGAGTTGGACATACGACGGCCAGGAGTAAAGTAAGTAAATAAATAAATAAAAGGAGTTACCTGCGCTCGCTGCATCGCCGAGTTGGGAGTTGGATATTCAGGTTAAGACCCTATTGGCGTTAATGCCTGAATATCGCTGGGTTCCCAGCGATATTCATGCATTTCGCCGCTATCGCCGGATATTTTATCGCTTTAGAGATAAACGTTGCTAATAGCACGTTATCTCTGCGATAAAATCCGGTGATGCGCGGCGATAAAAAAAATATCGCTAAGCTCATTTAGCGATAAATATTGCCAGTTGTTGATAATATGCCCCTATGTTTCATATTGTTCTCAGATAAAAGAAAACTCAAATTGTACAAAATATGTTTGAAAACATGCACACAGAAATAGTGAAAGAATGTTTTGAATGTGCACCTACATGGCCTACATATCTATTAGGCATCATAATGTTAGAGGGTGAGATCAGCCTGTTTAGGGTGGCCCGTGGGTTTTATGTCATCCAATGGTGCGTGGAAGTGCATCTGTACACATTCTTCACTTGTATTCAAGAGTTGCATGCACGTATGTGGGAGGATAGGGATCAAGAGTGTATCTTCTCACGTTCGCATGTTTAGTTTCTGTGCAGGGAGGCAGGTCTGTGCGTGCTTGCTGAGTGTTGCCCATTTGCTATGTGCACATCCGCAGGAGGTTGGGAATAGTAGTCCTGCCTCCCGCAGTGGCACTGATCAGGCGCTGTCAGTTCGGCATGTGCATATCACTACAAAGGGTGCTGGGGATAAGTTAAATCTCTCTCTCTGCAGGTAAAGTGGATCTGCCATGGGGACTTAGGGCCACATGTAGGTAAATCACAAATACCGAATCGTTATTACCGATTTTTACCGAATCGGTAATAAGGAATCGGTATTTGCGATGTAGGTAATAATTCGGTAAAAATTACCGATTCGGTAAAATTCGGTAATAGTTACCGATTCCTTAGAATTTGGCAAAAATATTAGCGAAAACCCATTACCGAATCAGTAAAATACCGATTCTGTAATACCGATTCGGTAAATACCGAATCGGTAATTAAAAAAAACTAGAATTTTGGAATCAGAAAATCCAGAACAAGCACATGACTCCCAACCAGGAAGTGGCAACACCCATGCAGGTGCACTGAATCAGTTGGTGTTTGGAGAGACTGGGAGCAGCAGCCACAGCAGAGGAGCAAAACAGCCAACACCCAGTTCACAGAGAGAAACTGCACCATGGCCACATCTGATAAAAGCAAGGATTCTGCAGCTGGGAGAAAAAGACAAATTAAACTTGGTGAGAAGGAGTTGGAGGTCCTCATTGAGGAAGTAGTAAAAGAAAATGACCAGCTCTTTGGTAAGAGGTCACTAAACGTGCCTGAGTCCCAGAAAAGGGCCATTTGGATGGCAATCCAAGAAAAAATAAATGCCATTGGGGTCACACCACGGACAATTGAGGACCTGAAAAAACGTTGGTACGACCTGAGAGCACATGCCAAGGAGAGGATGGCTGAGCACCAGAAACAATCAGGAAAAACTGGTGGTGGAAGCTCCACAGCACCTGCTGCTACTGCCCTGGACCAACTGGTAGAATCCACCCTCCAGCCAGAGAGTGTCTGTGGAATTGGGGATGCGGATAGCTTTGCTAGACCTTCCAACACACAAGGTAAGTTGCATTACATCATACTGTTTCCCCTCCCTAACCCCATTCCCCTGCAACAATCCCACTCCAGGCCATGTTTTATGTAAGCTGTGCAATGCATCATGGGAAATGTAGTCCCTATCAATGGGTAGCAAAACAGTCACTGCCCAATTAGCTTAGGCAATTGTTACACATCTATAGATGAGATAGCAGAGGTCAGACAGCTAGGATGTCAGTTGTGAAATTTATTAGCACACATTTGCTGCAAGAAAAGTAAGTAATGATAATTTCTGTATCCACAGGCGGAACAGCGCCACAAGCTTCAGAGGGGGAGACTGCTGATGCTCCCAGGGATGATACAAGAAGTGATGAGGAAGTTCTGTCACCTCCACCCATTGCACCAACTACTCCACCACCACCACCTACAAAGTCAAAGCGATACACAGTTGCTCAACTTCCAGAGATAGATGCCACAGAGGAGGACAGGCAGGAAGTCCAGCATACATCACCAGGCGCAGACACACAGCCATCTGGGGCGCAGTCCCCCATGCGTGAACGCAGCACAGGTGTCCGTAGACGATGCCCAAGGTCACAAAGTCCAGAATTTCAAGGCTCAAATGTCTTTGCAGGCCTGGAGGGCCAAATGCTGATAGTGCAGCGCCTGCAGGGGAAGACAATGCGGACCATTCAGGGGCAGATGGTGGCAAACAACCGCAAGGTGGATTTAAATGAAGAAGGCCATATACTGCCTCAACAATACAATGGCAGAGGGACTAAAGGAGGTACACGCCTCCTGAGGCACAGCCGGGAGATAGATCGCTGACATTTTGCTTTTAACCCTGTGTAAATAATCTGTTTTCACATTGCCTCGCTCTCTGAGCACTTACATTTGAAAGCGACATTCAAATTTAATCTTCCCGCGTAGCGGACTTATCGCTACCGCGGCTTTCCTCTTGTTGCTGAAGACATCGACGGGGAACCCCAAGGCCACGCCCACTACGGTCGACCACTCCCCCCAACCTACGCCTAATAAAAGCGCTGACTGCTAGTGCATCACTCAAAGATACACCCCTCCTGAGGCACAGCCGGGATATAGATCGCTGACATTTTGCTTTTAACCCTGTGTAATTAATCTGTTTTAACATTGCCTCGCTCTCTGAGCACTTACATTTGATAGCGACATTCAAATTTAATCTTCCTGCGTAGCGGACTTATCGCTGCCGCGGCTTTCCTCTTGTTGCTGACGACATCGACGGGGAACCCCAAGGCCACGCCCTCTACGGTCGGCCACGCCCCCCCACCTACGCCTAATAAAAGCGCTGATTGCTAGCGCGTCACTCATAGATACACCCCTCCTGAGGCACAGTCAGGAGATAGATCGCTGACATTTTGCTTTTAACCCTGTGTAATTAATCTGTTTTAACATTGCCTCACTCTCTGAGCACTTACATTTGAAAGCGACATTCAAATGTAATCTTCCCGCGTAGCGGACTTATCGCTACCGCGGCTTTCCTCTTTTGCTGACGACATCGACGGGGAACCCCAAGGCCACGCCCACTATGGCCGGCCACGCCCCCCACCTACGCCTAATAGAAGCGCTGACTGCTAGCGCGTCACTCAAAGATACACCCCTCCTGTGGCATAGCTGGGAGATAGATCGCTGACATTTTGCTTTTAACCCTGTGTAATTAATCTGTTTTAACATTGCCTCGCTCTCTGAGCACTTACATTTGAAAGCGACATTCAAATTTAATCTTCCTGCGTAGCGGACTTATCGCTACCGCGGCTTTCCTCTTGTTGCTGACGACATCGACGGGGAACCCCAAGGCCACGCCCTTTATGGTCGGCCACGCCCCCCCACCTACGCCTAATTAAAGCGCTGATTGCTAGCGCGTCACTCAAAGATACACCCCTCCTGAGGCACAGCCGGGAGATAGATCGCTGCCATTTTGCTTTTAACCCTGTGTAATTAATCTGTTTAAACATTGCCTCGCTCTCTGAGCACTTACATTTGAAAGCGACATTCAAATGTAATCTTCCCGCGTAGCGGACTTATCGCTACCGGGGCTTTCCTCTTGTTGCTGACGACATCGACGGGGAACCCCAAGGCCACGCCTACTATGGTCGGCCACGCCCCCCCACCTACGCCTCACTCCTTCCATAAAGCATGTGCAATTACCGGACGCGCAGCGGACGAGCGCAGCAGGCGCGCCGTTTGCGCGCTGAAGGCACGCCTAAGGCAAGCCCGTCTGCGCCCGTCCGCGCCAGACCCGCGCCTAGTGCCGGAAATTCTGCCCATTTTTCTAACCTACAATATTCTAAATTAGACCTATGTAAGTTGGACCAACACCGCTGTGACCATCCTACCAAAACTGATTTTAACAATACTGATATTATCTCTAAATGTCCTTCTTGTGGCTTTCTTCCACCAATCGTCCCATTGCCTATCACACTCAACCCTCCGGATAATTGTCTCCACACAATGCCACATAGGAATACATCTCTTAAATGCATCCTACTTAATGTTACGCCTATGCTTAAATATAAATACGAGATAGAAGCTTTACTTATCGATCACAGCGCTGATCTCATGTTTCTCACGGAAACCTGGGCATCTCAGGCCTCTAGCCCTGACTGGAACACCGCCAGGCCCGCAGGGTACTCTGTTGAATGCATGAATCGAACAGGATCGATAGGTGGAGGAATTGCGATAATCTACAGATCACACCTCAAAATTATTGCCTGCCCTCAACCAGACTTAGAGGCCGAAGCCATGACCTTTAAAATCAAAGAAAATAATCATCTGATCTTTGAGGGACTGTTAGTGTATCGTCCCCCCGGCCCCAGAGATCCTTTCACCAAAGCTCTACACACTTTTTTAGAAACCACGTTTGATGCAGTCACCTATACGATCCTAGGTGATTTCAACTATCACCTAGAGTTAAATAACGACTCTGACACTGCTACTCTTCTTGACAATCTCCTCAGCTTCAATATGAATCAATAGATTGACAAACCCACCCACTCAGCAGGGCATACCCTCAATGGGATCTTTTTCAACAGCTACTCCATTAAAATCGTATCTATTACTCCCATACCTTGGACGGATCACAATGCCATCTTTTTTAACCTACAAATTAAAAATCCTTTAACTCAACGTCGAAGTTACCAGCCTCCTGAAAAATCCCGTCCCTGGAAAAAACTTGATCCCAACCTACTTGCTGAGACACTGGATAGAAATCCCCCCCGACTTCGAAGGTGGCAATAGGGATGACTGGGCTTCCAACTTCACTAGATGGATCACCGAGGCAGCTAATCAGCTGGCCCCAATCGAATTAAAGAACCCCACTAAACGGCTTGTTACCGCTCAATGGTACACGGCTGAGGTAAAAACAGTCAAGACTAAGTGCAGGCGTGCAGAGCGATCCTGGCGCACTGACTATAGCCATGAGAAAAAACTGGAATACCTTAAAACTCTACAGGAGTATAAAATCACTATAGTTCAAGCTAAATCCGCCTACTTTACAGAGAAAATTCAAAACTCTGCAAATTCCTCTAGAGAACTCTTCAAAACTGTGTCCCACTTAACTAAAACTCCTCGGGACACAGTATTCAGTCCTGATCAGTGTTTTGTAGATGGTATGGCCACCTTCTTTCAGAAGAAAGTACAAACAGTATATGACGATCTTAGGACCATGGTATCCGTCATACCCTCTAATGTAGCTGAATCTACTGACAAACCCCCCCCTTTTTCTAGTTTCTCTGCACTTGATAAACAGCAAGTCTCAGATTTACTTATCCAGATGAAATCTGGTTCCCCATTGGACCCATGCCCCCCCTTACGTGCTACATCAAATCCCTGAGACCATCGTAAATACCCTAACTCCTCTGCTCAATAAAATCATCTCTCATGGAGAATTTCCAAAAAACTGGAAAATGGCCTGCATCAGACCTATTCTCAAAAAAGAATCCCTTGACCCCTCTGAGCCCAAACATTATCGTCCCATCTCCTGTTTGCCCCTACCCGCAAAAATCCTAGAAAAAGCTATGAACCATGAAATAATGCAACACGCAGAGGAAAAGAAGCTACTCAATCCTTTACAACATGGCTTTAGATCCCTTCATTCCACGGAATCAGCCCTTATCATGGCTATCAAAAAATTTTGCAAAACCATGGACGAAGGTGGCCGGTCGGCCCTGATTTTATTAGAACTCACAGCGGCCTTCGACACCGTAAATCACTCCGTCCTATTAAAAAGACTTGCGTCCCTAGGCTTTACCGGCCCTGCCCTGGCCCTCATCACCTCCTTCCTAACTTCCCGCACTAACCAACTGATCTGGAACGGACTACAATCCGCTGAATTCTCTCTTCAGGGTGGAGTCCCACAAGGTTCGGCCTTGTCACCGACGCTATTCAATCTATACGTCTCCCCCTTGCGGCCCTGATTAGATCCCATGGCCTCCAACTGGTGTCTTACGCCGACGACACACAAATCATTGTGTCTATCTCACAATCCATTGATGCTACGGCGTAACGTTTCAGGAAATGCCTTACTCAGGTCAAAAACTGGATGAGCAGTAACTTTTTATGATTAAACACAGACAACACTAAAATCATTGAGTTCGGTCATAAACCTTCCATTTGGAACGATTTATAGTGGCCCCCTGAAGCAGGAGCTTGCCCTCTCCCTGTTGACAAAGTCAAAAACCTTGGCTTTTTTTTAGATAAAGAACTCTCTTGCAAAGCCCAGGTGAATCAGGTGACTTCCACCTGTTCCCACAGCATCAAACTGCTCAGGAAAGTCCTACCTTACATCCCGGTCACACTAAGGAAAACGGTGATGGGAGCCCTTGTAATGTCCCGGATAGACTACTGTAACTCCCTCTATCTGGGAGCAGGGGAAAAACAGCTGTCCAAACTTCAGGCAATCCAAAATGCGGCGGCCAGAGCATTACTGAGCCTTCCCAGACGTCACCCTACGTCTAAAGCCATCCGGGAGCTGCATTGGCTCCCGGTCAGACGTCGCATCCAATTCAAAGCCCTCTGCCTGGTTCACAGATCTCTACACGGCAAGGGACCTGACGACTTCAACAACCTACTTCTCCGTTATGTACCCTCGCGTACATTGAGGTCAGCTACCCTTGACCTAGTATGCCAACCCAGAATAAAAAGAGCCCGATGGGGGAAAGTCCTTTTACTACCAGGCGGCTAAAATCTGGAACTCGTTACCCCCAACACTTCGTGCCCAAAAATCTAAAACGAACTTCAGAAAGGACCTAAAGACCTGGCTCTTTTAATAAACCGATCTGTCCCCCTGCCCTCCCCTCTCTCTGTATCTTAGCGCCAAGACGCCGCGGCATTCGTGCGCTCTACAAATATTTCAGTCAGTCAGTCAGGTATCTGAGGCAGTGAACAAATTAAGTGACAGAATGGAGGGGGAGCGCGCTGCAAGGCGGAGAGACAGGCAGGTGATTGCAGGCTTCACGAAGTCTGTGAACAGACTGTGTAATCCCACCCACGTGCTGAGTCGAAGATCTGTGGCTATGCAAATGGAGATGGCCAAGTGCAGCCGTGAGGTTACCCTGGGCCTGGTCACAGTCACCAGTGCGTGGAAATCATGCAGAACAACCAGATTGCTGCCACCGGTTCGGGGGACGTTGAGGAAAGTGAGGAGGCAAACAGTCTTAGCACTGAACCCCCCCTCCCCCTTGCTAGAGAATAGGAGGTGCAGTGTGAGGCATGGCTCTGCTGCAGGACACAGTGCTGCTGAAGACAATGTGCAAGCAGGACGCGGCACTGGTGTGCGGGGGCGTAGGAGATAGGCACGGCCCTACAATTCAGATCTGTAGTGGGTGAAGGGGGAGCAAGACCGTAACAGGGCCTTAGAAAGATGGGAGAGAGAGGTTTGGAAGGCCCTGGACAGCATTGCCCCATTGAAAACAACAAGAGTAAGTGAGAAACGGGCGCCCGCACCCTGGTACTCGGAAGAGCTTAAAGTAGAGAGGGGGAGATGCAGAGGCTTGGAAAGAAAGTGGAGAAAAACAAAAGACCTGGACAACAAGTCTGCGTCTGCTGTGGCACATAGAGCCTACTTAGGCCATTGCAAAACGGCCAGAAGAGAACATCTGAGTTGGCGGATAGGTGAGGCGAATAATTCATCAAAGGAGCTTTTTAACATATTAAAAGAATTCACTAACCCTATAGTATGTAGCACGGCAGCCCCCCAGACACAACAACTCTGTGATAATATAGACACACATTTTAGGGAAAAGATAGATAAAATATATAACTCATTTGGAGGAGGAGAGATCTCCACTGGGTTCACTCCACAGCCAACTGATCCTTCACAATCTAACCTGGACTCATTTTCAACCATTACCGTGGAGCAAGTAGAGGAGGCACTTGCATTAACAAAATCAGGAAAAGAGTCAGACTGTGCCCCACCTTTCATCAAGGTAAAGTTAGCCACGAGCTTAGCTGCCTCACTTTCGGCAGTTTGTAACATCTCTCTGGACTCAGCTACCTTCCCTAACAAATGGAAAAGAGCCTCAATTAAACCTCTCTTAAAGAAACCGTTGGCAGACCCAGCAGACATGAAAAATTATAGGCCGATATCTCTGTTGCCTTGCTGTGCGAAAGTCATGGAGAAGATGATCAATAAACAACTGGCTGATTATCTGGAAAAACATCAATTGTTGGACCCTGCCCAATCAGGCTTTCGTGCAGGTCACAGCACGGAAGTGGCTCTAATAGAAGTCACGGACAGCATCAGGATGTCCTTGGATAAAGGGATTCCTACCATGCTGATGCTCCTTGATATCTCTGCGGACTTTGACACCATATCACATAACATCCTGCTTTGCAGATTACGGGATATTGGTGTCGGAGGTCTAGCTCTGTCCTGGCTCCAGAGCTTCTTGACAGATAGATCTCGGTAAGTCAAGTTAGACGCATTTGGGTCATCAGTCACCCCACTCGACAAGGGAGTACCTCAAGGTTCTATCCTTAGTCCCACTCTGTTCAACATATATGTGGCTCCATTGTCCGCTATTATATGATCACATTGTTTTGATACCATTTCATACGCGGACGACACGCAGGTGATTATTCCTTTTGATCCAGACCCTGCTATCACTAGATTGAAGTTTAGGACGTGTATGTTGAACATGGCTGAACAGATGGGGACAATTTCCTCCAACTGAACGCCAGCAAAACAGAGATTGTCCTGTTCAGTAAGGCGGAGGAACTCTGGTATCAGGACTGGAGGCCCACAGAGGGGAATCACCCTCCCCTGCAAAGCAGGTCAGGAATTTGGGAGGGATATTGGACAGTAAATTGTCATCTGAAGATCACATTAAATCACTTTCTGGTACCTGTTTTGGAATTTTGAAGATGTTAAGAAAGGTATTTCCTTGGATTCCCTTAGGATCAAGAAGGACTCTTATACAGGCGCTTATTGTGAGCAGATTGGACTATGGCAACCCCCTATTGGTCTGAGCCAGGGAAGATCTGCTCACAAGGCTCCAAGTGCTGCAAAATACAGCCGCAAGAATGGTCCTGACAAACCCAGACGCTCCCCTTCCCGACCTTTGTTATGTTATGTTATGTTATACTTTTATTTGTATAGCGCACGGCTACTCAGAAAGAGTACACTGGCTGCTGGTGAAGAATATATCAGTTTTTAAACTCCTCACTCTGGTGTTTAAGGCAACATGGGACCTGGGGCCAGCTTACTTGAGGAAAAAGACAAGGCCTTATGTTCCCGGTCATCTCCTCAGGTCAAGCAACCAGAATCTGCTTGCACCTTGCAGAATTTACAAAGCCAGAATGGGAGGACATGCCTTCTCCTATCTTGCCCCTTTTCACTGGAATAGGCTGCCGGAAGAGATTTGTCGCTGCATTTCTCTGGCACATTTTAAGAAAAGCTTGAAGACCTGGATGTTTTAGGGGTTGGTATTGCTCGTGGTATCCGTGTGCTGTTATGCCTAGGCGCCGTGAGATCCCCCTGGGGATGATACTATACGCTCTATAAATGATAAATAAATAAATAAATAAAGTAACCCTTTTGAACACATAGCTCGTGTCATGGTGTGCTGATAATTTGCCTGATGACAGGTCTATTAAACACCCTGACATAAATGCATTACCTGGCTTTGTCTCATTACTTACTTAAAAATAATTATTTGTGATCTCTGACCGTCTCTGTCTCCCATCTGCTGCAGCTGCACCGCCTGCTGCACTGTGCTGTGGCTGTGTACCTTGCTCATCCTCATCCCCCTGTTCAGAATCACACATTTCAACAGGTGTACCCTTCTTAGTGGCAAGGTTATACAGCATGGCACATACAGCTATGATTTTGCAACACACCAGGGGCTGGTACTACCGTGCACCTCCACTTTTGTGCAGGCAGCGGAACCGGCTTTTGAGGAGTCCAAATGTTCTCTCAACAACACTGCGTGTCGATCTATGTGCAACATTGTATCTCCTTTCACTTGGGGTGGATGGGTGCAGGTACGGAGTCAGGATGAAAGAGCGCACTGCATAGACACTGTCACCTGCGTGTGAGATGTAAGTAAGTATTACACAGCGTACAATCTTGTTGGACAGGCCACATGAAGGGCCGCTCCCCCCTCGGCCCGACCAGGCCCGAGCCCGGTCACACAAGTGCCACACACCACCACTGCTCGTCTTCCGTCCCCTCCGGGACCCCGGCCCCTGAACATATCGACCTCGTGGGCCCGACCCACTACTGGCCCGCGCGCCCAGCCTGGGCGCCATCTTGGACACTCCACCACGAGGCCGCCTGGCCCCCGATCGACCTCAACCCTGGGCCTAGCCAGGCCTCAGACATCCCGGCACCACCATCCACCCAGGAGGTGAGCGGGCTACTTGGCAAGTCAATGGGAGAAAGAGGCGTCGATGGCTCTCCCCCGCCAGGTGCCGCTCGCCCATCGCCGCCCCGGGCGCTGGCTCCACCCCCCTGCTGGGTGTCTGGACTCCCTCATCCCGGACCTCCCGACCTCCAAGTGCGAGGGTCCGGACATCAAAGGGCACCAGCCCCATAACTGGGGCAGCTCCAGAGCAGGAAGGCAGTTGTATCCTGGAGTCGAGAGACGCAGAGAAGAACTCATCCTTGACGGACTACTGGCGCTGCCGTAGCTCTGCCGTGCGCATCATCATCCTGCCTGCTGGCGCTGCCGCAACCTTCGTAACCTTCGTAAACCTTCATCGTCGTCGGGACCTGCTGGCGTGGCCGCGGACCGTTTGCAACCACCATCTTCATCGGGACCTGCTGGCTCCGCCGCGGACCGTCGCTTCCTTCGTCCATCTCGGGACCTGCCTGGCTCCGCCGCGGCCCGATCATCTAGAACGCCGAGCTCGAGGATTGAGAGCTATTCCCATCTTTTGGTAACAAGACTGTCCCGCTACCCTTTTCCCAAACCAGAGACCAGAACCGAGGGGACCCCTGAGTCCAGACCTCCTTGTACCATTCATCGTACTTAAAGAATTGCCTATAAAGTATCGTTGAACTTTACCCTTGTGTGGTGTCCGTCTGTGGGGGGGAAGTTACTTGTCTGTACGATCGTCGGAGACGGCTCTCCCCGGAGACCTCTCCTCTTATCCTCGGCCGACCCTCCCGGTCCGTCTAACATTGGTGGCCAGCGGCGCGATCCGAATCACCGCATTATCGTACAGAGAGTAGCTCATCCCACGACGAAATCACGATGTCAAACAAAGAAAGCGGATCCACCGAGAAATTTCAGATGGAGAAATTGGACGAGTACAGCCATCGTGAATTAAAACAATTCTGCATCGAACTAGGTATCGCTACCACCGGTCTAAGTACCAAGGACGATTTCAAGCATGCCCTAGAGTCTTGGGCAGAAACCGGGGCTGCCGGAACCCCCGATCAAAACATCGCAGCAATAGAAAAACAAACCACAGCCCCTGAAGAGCGAAGAACGGGTCTCTCGCAAGACGAGATCCAGGAACGAGAAAAAACCCGACTACACGAGCTGGAAATGGCCCGGCTCAAAATGGATGTTGAACTTAAGTTGGCCGAACAAAAAATAAACTTAGAGCACCTGCGTCTCCGAGAAGAAAGAGAGGAAAAACAGAGACAAAGGGAGCTCGAGGAGAAGAAATTGGCATATGAACACGAGCGAAAATTAGCGGAGATCGACTTACGCAAGCAGAATAAAGAAGTAGGGGTGCCCGAGCAACCCCACACCCCAGGGGCAACAGAGAAAAAGGTACACATCCCCAAGGATGTCGTTCGAGAGTACTTCCGAGAGGACGACATCCAGCAATGGTTTAAGGCCTACGAAATCGCTATGACCGCCCACCGGATCGATAGAAGCGACTGGGGAGCCGGTCTATGGGGGAGATTCCTCAACGAGGGCCGCGACGCCCTGCTACAGCTCCCGGACCACCAGATGACCTCCTATGACCATATGAAAGCTGCACTCCTCACCCGCTATGGCCTCACACCCGAGATGTACCGTCAGAGGTTCCGAGACTGCACCCGCATCCCGGGTACAACTTGGGTGGACTATGTAAACTATTTTAGCCGAGCCTTCGAGGGCTGGATCAAAGGAAGCAAGGTCACAACTTACGAACAACTCTTCAACCTCATGGTATGGGAGCATCTATCAAACAATTGCTTCATTGAGCTCCGCCAGCACCTCCTCGATAGCAAATTGACCGATCCCCGGCAGCTCGCAGCCGAAGCTGACCGGTGGGAAATCACCAGAGTGGGCCGGAATGGTTCCTATGAACAGAGCCGGAACAACAACGGTCAGCACCGTCCCCGAGGAGGAGGAGGAGGCCAAGGACGTGGAAGAGACAACGCTCCGGTCGCCCCCGCTAGCAGCACCACCCCCCCGGCCAACCGGGGCAGCACCCCGGCGCGACCGGGATATCGAGCCAATGTTACGTGCCATCGATGCCAACGAGTCGGCCACTATGCAAACGACCCAAACTGCCCCCAGTATCAGAGCCCAAGACCCCGCCAAGTAGCCGCTGCTGCTCTGGGGGAGGAAGAGATCTCAGAGGAACAAGAAGAATATGAGCAAGAGCATCAAGAATGGGAGCCAGCCGCCATGGCTCTAGCCTGCTTAGGGGGGAAAGACATGGTCCCGCGGGTCCCCCTACCCGCTAACACCCAGAAGTACAGCCAATGGGTGAGCATCAATGGACGCCGGGCCGAAGCCCTCCGTGACACCGGGGCCAGTGTGACAGCCGTCCGCTGTCACCTGGTGGCCCCAGAACAGTTCCTACCAAACATTCTCTGCCCTGTCCGTTCAGCCGATAACTCAGAGAGTCTGTGTCGGATGGCCTGCGTCCCTTTCGAATGGGGAGGGGTCTCCGGCATGTTGAAAGTAACGGTCCGAGACGATGCCCCCGTAGACTGCCTCCTGGGGAATGACCTTGGAAGCTCTCCGTGGGCAGCCGTAGAACGACGAGAACACCTGGGGATGTTAGGCATCCCGGACTGGGCATGCGTCACCACCCGGTCCATGGCCGCCCGTGCCAAACCCCGACCCGAGGAACCCGAATGGCCGGCGCCTCCGCCTCCGGTCGCACAAGCCGAAACCACCGACCGTGACGTCCCCCCAGAACCAGCTCAACCTCCAGACCTCGCTAACCTCGACCAGTGGCCTCAAGAGGGGGGGCCCACGCAAGAACAGTTTCGCCAAGAACAGAAGACCTGTCCCTCCCTCGAGGGACTCCGCCAACAAGCCCTTGCCCAAAGCGTAGGGGATACCTCCGGAAAACATTGGATCTACTGGGACAATGATCTGCTATACAGCGAACAAAGAATCGCGGAGTTGGGGGCCAGCCGAGTGCTAGTGGTGCCCCTCCGTTTTAGAGGCTTTCTGCTAAACCTGGCCCACGATGTCCCCCTGGCTGGACACCTGGGTCAAGATAAAACCTACAGCCGCCTGGTGACCCACTTCTTCTGGCCCAAAATGAGGGACGATGTACACCAGCATTGCCGATCTTGCCCCACGTGCCAAGCCAGTGGAAAGAGCGGCCGCAAACTAAAAGCCCCCCTGCAACCTTTTCCCGTGGTCACCACCCCGTTCGAGAGGGTCGGAATAGACATTGTGGGGCCCCTGGACCCGCGTACAAAACAAGGCCATCGGTTCATCCTGGTGCTAGTGGACCACGCCACCCGCTACCCCGAGGCTGTTCCCCTGCGGACTGTGACAGCCCCGGTAGTCGGCCGGGCTCTGATGGGAATCTTCTCCCGTGTGGGCTTCCCCCGAGAAGTCGTCAGCGACAGAGGCACGAACTTTATTTCCAAATATATGAAGTCCCTCTGGCAACAATGTGGGGTTACCTACCGATTCACGACCCCCTATCACCCTCAAGGAAACGGACTCGTTGAGCGGTTCAACCGCACGCTCAAAGGGATGATTGGGGGGTTGGAAGAGCCCCTCCGTCGCCAGTGGGATGTGCTGCTGCCGTGCCTCCTCTTCGCCTATCGGGAGGTCCCCCAGAAGTCCTTCGGCTTCAGCCCGTTCGAGCTGCTGTATGGACATCCAGTACGGGGGCCACTCAGCCTAGTCAAGGAAGGCTGGGAGATGCCCCCTCTAAAGAACCCCCCAGATGTTTTCCGATACCTCCTAACCCTCCGCAACCAGACCCGGCGGTTCCGAGAGCTGGCAAAAGCCAACCTAGAGGCCAGTCAAGAGGACATGAAAAAGTGGTATGACCGGAATGCCTCCTCCATCGAATTTGAACCTGGGCAACAGGTATGGGTGATGTCCCCCACCGAACCCTGCGCCCTGCAAGACAAATGGACGGGGCCCTTCAAAGTAGTCGAGCGCAAGGGCCCTGCCACCTATCTCATCGACATGGAATCTGCCCGGAACCCCCTCCGGGTCCTCCACGCTAATAGACTGAAACCCCACTTTGTGCGTTCAGAACTCAGCCTCCTGATGGCCACAGACAATGGGGCCGAAGAAGACTCCGAGCCCCTCCCTGACCTCCTACGGACTCGGGAGAAAGACGGCTCCGTGGATGGGGTCCGACTCTCGGAGGCCCTCACCCTGGAACAACGCCAAGAATGTCGAGACCTTCTGTTGCAGTTCGCCAGCCTGTTTTCCCTCACCCCAGGTGTCACCTCCTGGTGTGTGCACGACGTGGACACGGGGGACAGCCCCCCTATCCGCCACCGGGCCTACCGCGTACCAGATCGGGTACGGGCCTGCATCCAGGAAGAAGTAACCAAGATGCTCACGCTCGGGGTAATCGAGCCCTCAGACAGCCCCTGGGCCAGCCCTGTAGTCCTGGTCCCCAAAGCAGCCGCTCCCGGCACCACACCAGAACTCCGGTTCTGCGTCGACTACCGGGGCTTGAATGCGGTCACCCGAACAGACGCCCATCCCATCCCCCGGGCAGACGAACTAATCGACCGCATGGGAGCTGCCCGCTACCTCAGTATCTTCGACCTGACGGCGGGCTACTGGCAGATCGGCCTCACACCCCGGGCCCAAGAACGTTCTGCCTTTTCCACCCCTGATGGCCATTACCATTTCAAGGTCATGCCCTTTGGCATGAAGAATGCTCCAGCAACATTTCAGCAGCTCGTCAACCAGGTCCTGGCAGGGCTCGAAGGATTCAGCGCCGCCTACCTAGACGACATCGCTGTATACAGCCACCATTGGCCCGAGCACCTCCACCACCTCCAAGCGGTGCTACAGGCCCTCCAGCGGGCTGGCCTCACGATTAAGGCCAGTAAATGCCAAATTGGTCAGGGGTCCGTAACCTACCTCGGACACCAGGTGGGAAGCGGTCTGGTGGCCCCTCTGCAGCTCAAGATTGCCGCCATCCAGTCCTGGCAGCCCCCCATCACCCAGACCGAGGTACGCGCCTTCCTGGGCCTCACGGGCTATTACCGAAGGTTCGTGAAAGACTATGGTACCATAGTGGGGCCCCTCACAGAACTCACGTCCAAAAATCAACCCAAGAAAGTCAACTGGACCCCGGATTGTCAAACAGCCTTCGAACAATTGAAGGCCGCCATGTGCTCCGCCCCTGTGCTCCAGGCCCCCGACTACAGCCGGGAGTTCGTCGTCCAGACGGATGCCTCCGACCATGGCATTGGGGCAGTCCTGTCTCAAGTGAACACCGAAGGCCTTGATCAGCCAGTGGCCTTCATCAGCAGGCGACTCCTACCCCGAGAACAACGCTGGAGCACCATAGAGAGGGAAGCCTTCGCTGTGGTATGGGCCCTCAAAAAGCTCCGGCCCTACCTCTTTGGCACGCACTTTCGGGTGCAGACCGACCATCGACCCCTGCAGTGGCTGATGCAGATGCGGGGGGAAAACCCGAAACTACTACGTTGGTCCATCTCCCTACAAGGGATGGACTTCACTGTGGAGCACCGGCCTGGGCCAGATCACGCCAACGCGGATGGCCTGTCCCGGTTTTTCCGCCTCGACGAGGAGAGTCCCCAAGAGGATGGGTGACTCTCCCCGCCTTCAGCTGGGGGGGACGCATGTTGGACAGGCCACATGAAGGGCCGCTCCCCCCTCGGCCCGACCAGGCCCGAGCCCGGTCACACAAGTGCCACACACCACCACTGCTCGTCTTCCGTCCCCTCCGGGACCCCGGCCCCTGAACATATCGACCTCGTGGGCCCGACCCACTACTGGCCCGCGCGCCCAGCCTGGGCGCCATCTTGGACACTCCACCACGAGGCCGCCTGGCCCCCGATCGACCTCAACCCTGGGCCTAGCCAGGCCTCAGACATCCCGGCACCACCATCCACCCAGGAGGTGAGCGGGCTACTTGGCAAGTCAATGGGAGAAAGAGGCGTCGATGGCTCTCCCCCGCCAGGTGCCGCTCGCCCATCGCCGCCCCGGGCGCTGGCTCCACCCCCTGCTGGGTGTCTGGACTCCCTCATCCCGGACCTCCCGACCTCCAAGTGCGAGGGTCCGGACATCAAAGGGCACCAGCCCCATAACTGGGGCAGCTCCAGAGCAGGAAGGCAGTTGTATCCTGGAGTCGAGAGACGCAGAGAAGAACTCATCCTTGACGGACTACTGGCGCTGCCGTAGCTCTGCCGTGCGCATCATCATCCTGCCTGCTGGCGCTGCCGCAACCTTCGTAACCTTCGTAAACCTTCATCGTCGTCGGGACCTGCTGGCGTGGCCGCGGACCGTTTGCAACCACCATCTTCATCGGGACCTGCTGGCTCCGCCGCGGACCGTCGCTTCCTTCGTCCATCTCGGGACCTGCCTGGCTCCGCCGCGGCCCGATCATCTAGAACGCCGAGCTCGAGGATTGAGAGCTATTCCCATCTTTTGGTAACAAGACTGTCCCGCTACCCTTTTCCCAAACCAGAGACCAGAACCGAGGGGACCCCTGAGTCCAGACCTCCTTGTACCATTCATCGTACTTAAAGAATTGCCTATAAAGTATCGTTGAACTTTACCCTTGTGTGGTGTCCGTCTGTGGGGGGGAAGTTACTTGTCTGTACGATCGTCGGAGACGGCTCTCCCCGGAGACCTCTCCCCTTATCCTCGGCCGACCCTCCCGGTCCGTCTAACAAATCTCATCAACAGTTGTGTAATTCAGGGGGTGTCACATGTACTTACCTAGCAGGGAGCCTTCACCAAATTCTCCTGCAAGGAGCCGGGTATATATCTCACTGTTCCTGAATATGTATGAATCGTGGGTGCTCCCTGGAAACTTTGCAACTATGTCGGTGATTATGTTCTTCGCATCACATATAACCTGCACATTGATGGAATGTGTGGACTTGCAATTGGGGTTGATGTACTCAGTCGTAGCGGGGGGCAAATTGGTATATGTGTCCCATCAATGCAACCTATGACGTGTGGGAAGTGGGCCTTCTGATAAAAGTCCAACTTGGTCTTCAGCAGTTCTGCCTGTTTGTTGGGGAATTTGATGTAGTGTGCCATCCTTTGCAACATCCTTTGCAATGTCCGGATGGACATTGGAGAAAAAGAGCCATAGATCTTATTTAAGTCTTTGATTGCTATCCATAATTGTATTAAAAAGCTAAGGACCTTTGTTCTTCATAAAATTACTAATTACCCGAGGTCCACAGCTACCTAAACGGGTTCCCTTGCTGATTATACTGATCCTTTGCAACATGGCATCCAGGAATTTGCAGAAAATACGTGACAGGCAACTTTGTGAAACTCTACCTGCCACAGCTATTACCCCTTGGTAACTGCCAGATGCCAGGAGGTGCAGGCAACAGAGTACCTGTACATGAGTGGGTGTTGCGTGCGCCCTTGGTGTCTGGTGCTCCAGGAGTGGGTGCAGGTCCCGTATGAGGTCCAAGATGGTGTTTGGGTGTAGCCTGCAGCGCTCATGGATTTCAGCCTCAGTCAGTTGGAACAGTGTTATTCGCACTCTGTACACGCGCTCCTCCCGTCTCCAGATCCTCAGTCCTGCTGCACGCAAACGTAGCCGCCTTGCTATCACGTACAGGGCTGTCATTGTGTTCACACTGATGCATTTTGGGGCTGTTTTTATGCAGTGCACCTGATTACCTCCTGCTTTCACTTAGTGTTAAATACCGATTCTTAATTACCAATTTTTGGTACATCGCATTACCAAATTTTTACTGATTCCTTATTTCCGATTCTGTCTTTTTTTTCCGATTCGGTATTTGTTTTCCGATTCAGTATTTTTTATTCTCCGAATCGGTAAATAAGGAATCATTAACTGTTTTCCCTTATTTTTACAGATTCCTTATTACCGATGCCAATCGGTAATACCTACATCGCACATGGCTAAATACCGGTCGGTAACGGTAAAATTTACCGAACTTCACCGTTACCGACCGGTATTTAGCCACCTACATCTAGCCCTAAGTCCTCTATATTTCATGTGTATCAAATATATGTAAACTGTTCAAAGACGTGCTGTCCTTTACATAAAAGCTTATGCGGTATTATTGGACAGGCCCTGTCATGTGTGTAAAATCTATGTAAAATTTTCAAAGACTTGCTGTCCTTTACATAAAAGCTTATGGGGTGTTATTGGATAGACCCTACATATTAATGGGCAAGGTCTCCATATATTTGGGAAGACCCCATGCTGCTATAAGCTGTCTAAACCAAGTGTTTTCAAGTTTGTATTTTATAGAATGTTCCTCCACAGTATATCATCATTCAGACCTTTAATGTGGGAGGAAAATCTATAAATCCACTGTTACTCTTTTCCAAATAGAATGCTCTCCAGATTTCTGGTTTCTGCCACCACTTGTTCCAAAATGACCCATCTCAGGTCTTTCACTGTATGTCTCATTGTTATGTTGTGTGCAGCCATTTTGGTAGTGGCTTGTCACCAACGAATGTTGTTCTTATGCTCACCTTTTCTGGTACTTGCATTTCCGGTTGTCATCCCTATGTACTTTAAATTGCAAGGACAATGTATCATGTAAATCACCTGCTTGGTTTTGCAGTTTGTGTGTTTTCTCAACTGCCATGGGGAGCATAAACCCAGATCAATCTCTTTAGTGGAAGTAGTAAGGTGGCGTAAGCTGCTGTGGCCACAAAGATAGTGACCTGTCACCTCTGGAAGACCTAATGCATTCAGTACGGTGGTCTAGGATTGAATCTAAGTCTTATTTGTACAAGTGAGTCTCACAAACATTTTGCTCTTTTGTGGGAGAACAAGGGATAGTCCAAATGTCTAGTGCCTGTATTGAGTATACGCTAATTGCATTTAACGATTTTCTTAACATGGTCAGATGCAACATTATTTGTGGTCTCACATACAAGGGAGGTTCTTCCCTTTGTCTTATTGGTGTTTCTAGTAAGACCTCACTGCTCTAATTTCTCGCCCTTTTCTTGGTTTTCTGAATTATGTTTTCTTGATAGTAACATGCTTTTAGTTTGTTAGCCAGTAATTTTGTCTGATGTTTGAAATCTTTAATCTGTCTACACTTCCTACGGAGTCGCAGAAACTGCCCGTAAGAAAGATTTTCCTGTATTCGGCAAGGATGGTCTTGGTTGTTTAGCCATTGAAGGAAACTTAGCACTGTTGTTTTATCGCCCTTCCATACCACAAATATTTCGTCAATGTTACTGTTAGACCTGGCACCATTGGCGTTGGTCTCCCTTCCATTTTTTGCTGTTGCCTCATGTATTTTTTCTGGTGTTAGATGCTTTGGGCACTGTGCCACTGCTGTCCAGTGCCACAGCGCGAGTGCTCCCTGTTGTAAATTGATGTATGGATTAGTGATTCCATGATTGGATGTTTGGTTTACTTGTCAGACCCTAGTACAGTGCACTGAGTGTGCCCATGGCGCGCAATCCAAATGCTGCTGGTGGGCCTGCAGCACTGGTTGTGCCACCCACAGAAGCATCCTTGTAAAATGTGTCTAAGGTCTGCCATTGCAGAGCCTGCGTGCAGTCTGGTACTGTCATGCTGACTGGGCAAGTGCACCCACTTGTCAGTCCCTAAACCTTCCCTTTTCTTCACATCAGCCACCCCTATGGTAGGCCTAAAGGCAGGGAGCATTGTAAGTATAAGGTAGGACAAGCCCTGGTGTGTGTGGCATGTCCTAATAGTGAAATACAGCCATTTTCGTTGTTCACTATTGCAAGGCTACCTGTTCTGCATAGGCCAGAATGGGCTGTTAGATTATTACATGTTTATAATCCCAACAGACTCAGAGAACACGGTAGAAATCCGAGTTTAGTATGCCTGGACTCATAATAATAAAATGCATCTTTTAGTGAAGTTTATTTTAATATTCTGTGTTTGCAAATAACACTTTTAGAAAGTAGGTATTTGCTTGCCTAACCTTTCAAACCTGCCTCTTCTAAGTTGTGTATTCCTTTGTCTGGTTTTGTGAGTGACTGGGCTGGGGGATTCCAAGAGACAGGCTGAGTCACCCAATGGTGAATAGAGAGATCTGCATCTGGATGGGAAGGAGGAGTTGCACCTGAACCTTGAATAGGGCTGTGCCTGCCTTCCACAATGCTGGCTCCATTCCCTGGGGAGCGGCTGATGTCTCTGCCCTGCACACTGAAAGAAGAGAAGGAGTCCTGTAAACAAAAGTGCTCCAGGACTGTACTTGCTTTCCACAATGCTGAATCCACCTCCTGTGGGGCGTCTGATGTTTCTGCCCTGCACTGTGAAAGGAAAGGAGAAGACTGGCAAACAGCGTGCTTCAGAACTGGTTTGGACTGAGCAAAGGCCCCTCTCCCCTCAGAGAACAAAGGGTTGTGGGGTATAAATATTGGGACCCTGATCCTATGAAATTATATCACTTTTGGACTAAAAGAAGAAACCTTTACTGAGGAGAGGAACCTGAAGAAACTGAGGAGAGCCTATTCCTAAGCTGAAGTGTTGCTTGGGGGATTGGCCTGCAGTGGTTGCCTTACTGCCAAAGGAAGGAGAAAGGAACTTTGTGTATTTTGATTTCAACTTGTGAAGGATCTCCAAGGGCTTGGAAAAGAGCTTGCCTTCCGCTGAAGTCTCAGGGACTTAACAACACAGGGTTTGGCTTATGCGCAGCAAGGCCACGCCACTATAACAATTAACAATGGAAGATTGCCAGTACTGCACCTTTTTTCTGAACCTTATTTAGAGGCAACGAATCAAACAACTGCCCTCAAAAACCACTTTGATCAACAAACTTTATTTATATCAAACTTCATCAGATTTTTCAAATAGAAAATCCTTCATTATTTTACAAAACTCCTACCACTCCTCTATATTACCCTTAAACACCCATTTGAAAAGTAATCAAAATAGACTTTACACTCTCTGATTCATTCCCAGACTCTCACATGACATACACACTGAGTCTGATTCACGTCTCAATTATACTCATACCCGCATTTATACCCTGTTTCAACCTGACATCTTTAAAAACAAAAAAAGAAACAAAGAAAAAAACTGAAAACAGCAGGAAGAAATTCCCACCCTAGAGGACCTCAACAGATTACTTTCTCTGACAAGATCTCAATTTTTTTTTATTTAACAACAACAACAATGACTAGAGAGAACAAGGCCATCAGCTTTTTAAAAACAATTTCAAATTCTGATTAATTTTTTGTAATTGGCCTAGTCCTAGTAACGTGGTCTACGCGTTTCCAATCCCGTTCGTTAACGGGATTCTCCTCAGGACCCAATAGATTCTGAAAGAAATAAAAAATATTCCCATCTTACTGCCTGCACTTTCTAAAAACACTCCATTGTCTCAAAACACAATCTGCAGCATGTCACCTCTTACCTTAAATCTATCAGTTGAAAGCGTCAGTAGCTCACAGTGCAATATATTGTGTTGAAGGTTTCACGTTAAAACAGACTCCTGTAGTGTAATCATTTCTGCAATAATGATGTACACATATTTAGCGTTAAATTATTTCCAACAATTCAATATTAGTATAGCCGTTGTGAAGCGCATTAGTACCTGTAGATATTCTCTTGATAATTAGGTTGGTGTTGTGCTTAATGGCTCGAATTTCTTTAATGGCTCAAAAAGCTGAAAAGGCAACAAAAGGTCATGTAAATCCTCTAACGATGCTGTTGATAGATAGTTATATACAAATACTACTGCTAATGTCTCATGTTCGTTTTACATTCACTTAGTTATGCTCAGGTTGTATCGTATCTGAAATGCAAGGACTTGCCAAAAAACTGCTTGAGGGAAAAGAGAGGAGCCAGGCCCTTATGGACAGGTGAAGAGGCTGGACCCTATTATATTCTGAACACCAAAAAGTTGCCTCTAACACCTATATTTTAAACCACATTTGCGGAAAAGTTGAGCACACCAATAGTCGTGATCAACAAGGTATTTTTATTTATACCGAACCAATCTGGGAATTAATCAAATTTAAGCATGTTTTCACACATAAAGACACATAGATACAAAAATTATTTACAATTTGAATATGAAATACATTCAGGAAAGAAGGGGATATAATCCTGGTTCTAATAAGCAAAAACCATTTGTAAGCAAAAATACGTGATTATTCAAAGACAAGACAAAACCATTATGAACATGTGTAACATACAGTGAAACATTTCGGGTTGTGAATGATGATTAAAGCAAGCATAGTAATGAAGAAAAAAGGGGGGAAGTAAGAAAGAGGCAAAGTAAATTTGTGACTTTTTGCAGTAGCAGAATAACTACTGCCTTGAATTGACTCAAAACAACTCCTTCCTAACTGGCCAGTTATTGACGCAGAGTGTCGCATCTAAGAACTGAATTGAACTAAGCTTAAATCTACCATCTTAAAGTAATAGTATTGTGTATTTTTGTTGTTTATGGTCTTGTGGTAACTCTATATAAAGTCTACTTATTTTTTATATAAAAACCTGTGTGGGAGGAGCTACACGAGCATCCGTGATGGCCGCATGAGCACAGAGCTCCCCGGACCCTCGCCACTCTTTGCAACTTATCCTGACAACATCCTGAATTCTTGGACGGATTATTGAAGAGGAACCTTGGCTGACTTCATAACTCTTTTCAGATTTTAATTCGGACTCGGGAACCGAAATTATATCGATTTGAACTTTTGAGGCCCACCCTGCGGCGAGCCGGGGACTTGGCGAATTGTGAAGCCGGGACGGAGTTGAATAACAACGGCAGTGGGGTCTTCCCCAGTAGCCCTACTCCAACTTTCGGTTTCGTTTCTGGGTCCTGGCATGGCCTGATTGCGAGAAGGTTCCGCTTGGTCGGGGATCTGTCCAGCCTCTATTCAGTGTGAGCGAGACTTTACCATCTACGCCGATTGGGTCAAGTTGTGTCTTTGTCTTGGCCGCACAAGCCAGTTTTTGTGGACTGTTGGTGCCTTGCCCGCAGGCGGCCATTTTCATTAGGTCTCGCGGCCCCTCCGGGGTGCATCTGCCAGCATGGCAGCCAGGGGCGAAGCCGAGAAACGGAAGACTAAGACGCCCCTTCGTGGGGGACCGGTCCAATCCAACGTTATGGACCGGTACACTCAATTCAAAGGATCCCCTGGAGTCACCAGCCGTACCCCGAAGGAAGCCAAGGAGGACTCAACCGCCCCTACTGATCTGTCCCTGCAGGATATCATGGGCGCCATTACCAACATGAAGGAGACCATCGGCCAGCAGTATGAGGCTCTCGCTCATAAAATTGACACGGTTGCCATTAATGTCACCCTGATCAGAGCCGACCTGTCCAAGACCATGGAGAAGGTGAAGTCGTTGGATCTGAAGACTTCTAGCCTCACGGCCGATGTGTCGGAACTTCAGACCGAACTTGCCAATTTGAAATCGGCTAATGACCTAATGTCCCATCGGCTGGAGGATTTTGAGAATAGGGCAAGACGCAATAACATCCGCGTCATAGGTGTTCCGGAAAATCCCGAGACTCACTTGATTGACCTCCTGGTTGAAGATCTTGTCCTGAACCACCTTGCCCCTTCTGGACTGAGCAAGTTCTTCGCAGTGGAGCGTGCCCATCGTGTTCCAGGTGGAAAGCCTAAGCCGGGCGCTCCTCCAAGGCCTATCATCGCCAAACTTTTTCATTTCAGGGATCGTGATGCTATCCTGCAGGCGTCGAGAGTGAGCGGCCCGGTGAAATTTGAGAATTCCACAGTTAACTTTTACCCGGACTTTACTCAGCTCGTCCAGAGACAAAGGATGGGTTTCAGGGAGTTAGGCAACGTCTCCGGGACTTAGGATTGAAGTACGCAATGCTTTTCCCTACCAGGCTTCGTGTGGAGTACGAGGAACGGACATTCTTTTTTGACCGGCCGGAGAATGTGAGTGACGGGCTGGATTCCCTGCCTGGCCGGAATGACTGGACTGAGCACCCTGGTGGTGCTGAGGGTGGCAAGCCTGTTCAGAAGTGATGTTTCGGCCCCTGATCTCCGAATACTAGACATTGCTCAACTGGGTTCTATTTATTTTGTATACTATGTTTCACTGATGTTCCCTTCTGGGTGGCGGGAGGGACGGACCTCTTTCCTCCTCCAGGGTCTTTTTGTAGAGTGGGAATGTTAGGGCGACAGGCACACTGCATGTTGGGGTGGCTTTTTAGTCTACTGTAGGGGTGCAGGGAGGGGGGAGTTGTAATGGGTGTTGGTTGGGGGGTGGGATGGGGTGTTTGTGAGTGTGTTTTTCTTTCTCAAGGCGACGTATTGGTTTCTTCTATACTTCAAGTGTCCTGCTCTTTGTGGGGTGACTCGTGCATCACTTGTTGGGATGGGGGGTAGTGGGTTGAGGTTAATATATTAGAATGTCAATAGATTGGGTGATCGCATAAAACGGGGTGTGGTGCTGCAGTATCTGCGTCGCTTGTCTCCTGATGTGGTACTTTTGCAGGAGACGCATTTGGTGGGAAATATGTGTCATGCTATGAATAGGTGGGGTTATCGCCTGGTCGCACACTCCGGGTTCACCACTGGCTCTAGAGGGGTGGGTATTCTGGTTCGGTCTTCTCTCCCTCTGGAGATTGATGATGTAATCCTCGACGACAGAGGGCGTAATGCCGCCCTCACTGGTAGGTGGGAGGGTATGACTCTTTCACTGATCACTGTATACGTTCCCCCGGGTCTCCAGACCTCTACCTTCTCAGATGTTGGCCGTGTGATGCTGGAGCTCCCTGATTGCATTCTCCTTATGGGTGGGGATTTTAATTCTGTGCTGTCTGGCATTATGGATCGTCACCCCCCCAGGGATCTTCCTGATTCCCAGTCATGGCTTGGTGGGTTCTTGGACACCTTTGGTCTGGTAGACTGCTGGAGGTTAATGCATCCGACACAGAGTCAGTACACTTTTCACTCGGGGGCTCATGGGAGTCTCACCAGACTTGATTACATCCTTATGCCCGCTGCCCAGTCTTCCTCTGTTAGGGAGATCAGACACCTGGCCCGGGGCATTTCGGATCATTCTCCATTGTGGCTCTGCTTGGACACTGGGGTGAACGCTGCGGGGCGGATCGCCCCTATCAACCCCTGGTACTTGCGTAATCCCAAGACCCGTAACAGTCTGATGAAGTCCCTAGACCACTATTTCCTGGAGAACAAGGGGTCTGTTTTCTCCTCTGTGTCCCTGTGGGAAGCTTTTAAAACTGTTATTCGAGGACAGGCCCTATCCTTAATAGCTGAAACTAAGAAAGCTAGGAATCAGGAGGTGGTGAGTCTTGAAGCGGAAATATTGGATTTGGAGGCTGACCTAGAATCAGGTGTTACCCATGATAGACTCCACGCCCTTGGTCTGAAACAGCTAGACTATAAATCCCTTGTTACGGATGTTGCCAAGACGATGTACAGGGGGCAGCAGGGTAGACTGTACGATGTTGGGGATAAGGCGGGTAAATTGATTGCGTGGCTTGACAAGAGGGAAAGAGCGAATCGTGTGGTCCCTGTGATTCGGACTTTAGAGGGTGAGAGTGTGACTGACCCGAGTGAGATTGTGGAGTGTTTTGCGGATTATTTTTGTGCTGTGTACTCTCCGGTGTCTGATAGAGATGAGGACGACTCCCATTCATTGCTGCGCGACATTGCGCTGCCCTGCCTTTCTGAGGAGGATTGAGAGAGCATGGAGGCTCCGTTGTCCGTAGACGAGATTGCGACCGCAATACGTTCTCTCCGTTCGTGCAAGGCTATGGGCCCGAACGGCTTGCCTATTGAGCTGTACAAACTGCGCCCGGATAAAGTCGCACCATATCTTTGCGATATGTTTATGGAGTCACGTGACCTTGGCACCCTCCCTTGTGACCAGCATTTGGCAACGATCGTGGTAATTCCCAAGGAGGGCAAGCCTCGGGATCGCTGCGCATCGTACAGGCCCATCTCCCTGTTGAACGCTGAGCCTAAGGTTCTCGCCAATCGTCTGCTTACAGTGATTTGTGACCTGATCCATCCGGATCAGTCCGGTTTCATTCCACATCGGAACACTGCTCTCAACTTGCGGCGCCTATATGGTGTTCTCACGAGGGCGGGGTCTCTTCCGGAGCCGGCCATCTTGGCTTCCTTGGACGCCACAATGGCCTTTGATACGATAGAATGGCCTTATCTCTGGGCCGCCCTCGCGAAATTTGGTTTTGGTTCGGAATTTGTTGGGTGGGCGAAACTTTTATATAGGGAACCGCTGGCTCAGGTGGTGGTCAACGGTCGAGTGTCCAAGTCCTTCACTCTCGGGAGGGGTACTAGACAGGGGTGCCCGCTGTCCCCCCTGCTCTTTGCTCTTGCTTTAGAGCCTCTTGCAGCCTGGCTCCGATGGGAGCCGTCGATAAAGGGCATTCAGTGGGCCCCCGATTTTGCGGACCGAGTCTCGTTGTATGCCGACGATATTCTTTTGTACCTTACCTCCCCTCGTAAATCCCTTAACGTCTTGTTTGACGTTCTCACCTTGTTCGCCAAGAATTCTGGCTTGGTCATAAATTGGTCTAAATCTTGTGTATATGTCATCTCGGGCGGCCTTCCTCCATTACCAAGTAGATTTCCTATTCAGATCTCTCAATCCGGCTTCAAATATTTGGGGATTTTTATATCGCTAAATCCAGCTGCCCGCTATGAGCACATTCTCCTTCCTCCTCTCTGAAGGTTGAAACTAGACGTGGTCCGGTGGCGTAGATTGTCGTTGTCGCCGCTCGGCCGCGCCGCACTCTTTAAAATGATGTCTCTGCCTCGGTTTTTATACGCACTCCAGAATTTGTTTGACGTCGTTCCGGCAAGCTACTTTCGGGAGGTGGAAGGCTTACAGAGGCGGCTTGTTTGGGACGGCCGCACACGTATTGCTCTTGCAAAGCTAACTCTCCCCTGGTATGACGGGGGCATGGCGCTCCCGTATATCAGGAGGTACTATTGGGCTTCCCAGTTGTCCGCAATCAACCACGCAATGTATGCGCCCAGTCCAAATCCGGCTTTCGAGATGGATAAGCATCAGTTGCCGGGCGGTAACTACAACAGGGCGCTCTACTCTCGGACAGTGGGGAGGAATGTAACGGGACCCACCAAGATTGCTGTGCGTGTGTGGAAGGATGCAAATGCAGCCATGGGATGGAACGATCGATTGACACGAGCGACCCCTTTGTATGTGTCGGAAAGACTGGGATGCCTCTGGACTACAAAAGGTTTTGAGAAGTGGGATATGATCGGTATAAGCAGCGTGGGTGACCTTTGGGTGAAAGGCACGGTTAAGACCTTTGAGGTACTTCAGAATGAGTATGAGTTGAGTGATAGAGAGTTTTTCAGGTATGCACAGTTCCGCCATGCCTTGACGTCGGTCTTCGCTGCCGACACTAATGTTCCCGAGTCCTCCCCACTTGAGGACCGTATACTCGATGGTCATCTGCCCGATGGTACGATTTCATTAATATATAAGAAGTTAACGAACAATCGGGCAGATCTCCTCGTGCGTCTCAGGGAGGCCTGGACTGGAGACGGGTTGGAGTTGGATGACGAAGACTGGCAGTCAGCACTGTCTTCCCCGAAAGAGGTCGCCATTCCCGCCCGTCTCCGTCTGGTCCAACTTAAAATTCTCCATCGGGTGTATGTTACTGGTCCTCGTTTGGTTGCCATGGGCTTGTCCTCGGATGGGTTATGCAAGCGCAGGTGTGGTTTGAGTGCTACTTTCCTCCATATCATTTGGGAATGCCGGGAGGTGGCTGCGTATTGGACTCATGTGCATGCTGTGATGGAGTGTGTCACCGGGGTCTCTCTGCTGCCTGAAGCTCGGAGATGTTTGTTGAATGTGTGGGAGCCAAATGATTACAACGTCGCTCAGGCCCGGTGGGTGGCCCTTGGGAACATGATCGCAAAGAGGGATATTGTGCAGCTGTGGGGTTCCCGATTCAGAAAAGGGGGTGGTGATGAACAGAGTGTCTGAATTAAGCAGACCACTCTTACCCAGTCCAAAGATCAGGGCTTGATCCATCACCGTTTTTTAGCTCACTGCACCATCCCAGCTCAGAACCTGGCTACATGCAAATTAGTCTGTTCCTGTCCCAGTGCATGATGGGAACAGGGCAAATCAAACTACCAAGCCAATTCTTATACTGGGAAGGAACCAAGCTTCCGGGGACCGGTTTCTGGCATTTCAGCCGTCTTTGGCCCGGCTTGCTTGAATCCTGATGGTGCAATGAGCAAGGGACTCACATCTGAGTATACCCTTCCACGCTTATGGTGGACAAAATGATTCAGAAAAGGGGGTGGTGATGAACAGAGTGTCTGAATTAAGCAGACCACTCTTACCCAGTCCAAAGATCAGGGCTTGATCCATCACCGTTTTTTAGCTCACTGCACCATCCCAGCTCAGAACCTGGCTACATGCAAATTAGTCTGTTCCTGTCCCAGTGCATGATGGGAACAGGGCAAACCAAACTACCAAGCCAATTCTTATACTGGGAAGGAAACAAGCTTCCGGGGACCGGTTTCTGGCATTTCAGCCGTCTTCGGCCCGGCTTGCTTGAATCCTGATGGTGCAATGAGCAAGGGACTCACATCTGACTATACCCTTCCACGCTTATGGTGGACAAAATGATTCAGAAAAGGGGGTGGTGATGAACAGAGTGTCTGAATTAAGCAGACCACTCTTACCCAGTCCAAAGATCAGGGCTTGATCCATCACCGTTTATTAGCTCACTGCACCATCCCAGCTCAGAACCTGGCTACATGCAAATTAGTCTGTTCCTGTCCCAGTGCATGATGGTAACAGGGCAAACCAAACTACCAAGCCAATTCTTATACTGGGAAGGAAACAAGCTTCCGGGGACCGGTTTCTGGCATTTCAGCCGTCTTCGGCCCGGCTTGCTTGAATCCTGATGGTGCAATGAGCAAGGGACTCACTTCTGAGTATACCCTTCCACGCTTATGGTGGACAAAATGATTCAGAAAAGGGGGTGGTGATGAACATAGTGTCTGAATTAAGCAGACCACTCTTACCCAGTCCAAAGATCAGGGCTTGATCCATCACCGTTATTTAGCTCACTGCACTATCCCAGCTCAGAACCTGGCTACATGCAAATTAGTCTGTTCCTGTCCCAGTGCATGACGGGAACAGGGCAAACCAAACTACCAAGCCAATTCTTATACTGTGAAGGAAACAAGCTTCCGGGGACCGGTTTCTGGCATTTCAGCCGTCTTCGGCCCGGCTTGCTTGAATCCTGATGGTGCAATGAGCAAGGGACTCACATCTGAGTATACCCTTCCACGCTTATGGTGGACAAAATGATTCAGAAAAGGGGGTGGTGATGAACATAGTGTCTGAATTAAGCAGACCACTCTTACCCAGTCCAAAGATCAGGGCTTGATCCATCACCGTTATTTAGCTCACTGCACTATCCCAGCTCAGAACCTGGCTACATGCAAATTAGTCTGTTCCTGTCCCAGTGCATGACGGGAACAGGGCAAACCAAACTACCAAGCCAATTCTTATACTGGGAAGGAAACAAGCTTCCGGGGACCAGTTTCTGGCATTTCAGCCGTCTTCGGCCCGGCTTGCTTGAATCCTGATGGTGCAATGAGCAAGGGACTCACATCTGAGTATACCCTTCCACGCTTATGGTGGACAAAATGATTCAGAAAACGGGGTGGTGATGAACAGAGTGTCTGAATTAAGCAGACCAGTCTTACCCAGTCCAAAGATCAGGGCCTGATCCATCACCGTTTTTTTAGCTCACTGCACCATCCCAGCTCAGAACCTGGCTACATGCAAATTAGTCTGTTCCTGTCCCAGTGCATGATGGGAACAGGGCAAACCAAACTACCAAGCCAATTCTTATACTGGGAAGGAAACAAGCTTCCGGGGACCGGTTTCTGGCATTTCAGCCGTCTTCGGCCCGGCTTGCTTGAATCCTGATGGTGCAATGAGCAAGGGACTCACATCTGAGTATACCCTTCCACGCTTATGGTGGACAAAATGATTCAGAAAAGGGGGTGGTGATGAACACAGTGTCTGAATTAAGCAGACCACTCTTACCCAGTCCAAAGATCAGGGCTTGATCCATCACCGTTTTTTAGCTCACTGCACCATCCCAGCTCAGAACCTGGCTACATGCAAATTAGTCTGTTCCTGTCCCAGTGCATGATGGGAACAGGGCAAACCAAACTACCAAGCCAATTCTTATACTGGGAAGGAAACAAGCTTCCGGGGACCGGTTTCTGGCATTTCAGCCGTCTTCGGCCCGGCTTGCTTGAATCCTGATGGTGCAATGAGCAAGGGACTCACATCTGAGTATACCCTTCCATGCTTATGGTGGACAAAATGATTCAGAAAAGGGGGTGGTGATGAACAGAGTGTCTGAATTAAGCAGACCACTCTTACCCAGTCCAAAGATCAGGGCTTGATCCATCACCGTTGTTAGAACCGGGACCCTGGCCGGCCAAGACTCGCGTCGAGGTCAGTCAGGGATCGCCACTTCTAAGTGTCAGGGCAAGGGAGTTACACGCCAAGATAACCCCTCACTCGCCCTCTAGGTAACGTGGCGCGAGCAGTCAAGGCTAAACTTGGAGGCGATGTAAGTTAAGTATTTGCGCACGCACCCCAGCAACAACACCCAAGGCCCACCACAAAGAAACACTCCACACAAGGTTATGTAAAAATAGCCTTTGTATTATAATAAATATACAGCAGATAAAACACACATCTTATTACACTGTGCCAACAGGCACGGGCGGAATTTACAAGGGATATTTGTACAGGACAGGACCACTTGGATCACTGTCACGGGTAATAGCACTTTGTAAGCAACACTTTCAGCGCTTTAGCAATACCTTCAGTAATAGCACTTTAGCACACAATATAAAGGTAGAACATACAACCAGTAACCACTGGTAACAGGACCTCTCTAGCACCACCTGTACTAGGGAGAAAACAACCACCTACATGTCACAATACCTATAGGGGTGCAAGGATAAAACACATGATGTCGTAACATTCAGAGGTGTAAAGGCACATGACGCATAGACAATACATTCAGAGGTGCAGAATCAATAACCATTGCCCCATACTCACAAGTCACCACCTGTGACTGTCCCGGTGTCCCAATGTCAGGGCCTAAACGTGGCAGTTGCCCACAAAGTGCTGGGCAACTGGAGCAGGGAAAGTTAGGGCAACGTTGGAGCCTCTCTGGGCTCAAAGAACCACCACTGTGGCACTGGTGAGCCTCTCTTAGGCTCTCTCACCAGTAAGGGGGGCTGCTGAGCCTCTCAGGGCTCCAGCAACAAAAGGTACAGCCTCGCTGGGCGGTGTGGTCCCTCTCTCTGGGGACCCGGGGTAAAGACAAGGCACTTGCGAGCCTCTCTGGCTCTCTAAACAAGAAATGGCACCCTGAGCCTCTCTCAGGCTCTAGCCACAACTGCGGAGCCTCTCTTTGGGGAGTCCCCCCTCTGGGGACTCGAAGTGAAGGTGGGGCGCTCAGAGCCTCTCAGGACTCGTGAAATCACTGTGGCGCCTTGGAGCCTCTTGTTGCTCCAATACTCAGATGCCCCCTGAGCCCTCAGGCTCAAAACACAAAGGCGCGAGGTCGCGCTACAGAGAGGGGGCGGGGCGGACACCGGCAATGTGTCCCGACGCCCCCCCCTCCTCTGCAGGCACCGGCACTCACCGGGTTCGCGCTGGGCTCTCCAGGGGAGGCGGGTCTCTCCCGCTGGTCCCGGGGCTCTCCTTGGGCGGCGGGGCTCTCCTCACCGCGATGGAGCCTTGCTGGCACCTTTTCCTCCGCTCTCCTCGCTGCTGGGCTCTTCTCTCCCGGCGGCGAGGCGGGACTTCTGGTTGCTTCTCCCGGGGCCGCGCTGTGATTGGCCGGCCGGCCGGAACACTTCCGGGTCGTCGCGGGCAGCGCGGCGGCCCGTTTCAGGCAGGCAGGCGGGCTCCCAGATGATCCGAGGAGTGGGCTCCCTTGTAGATCAAACCAAAACCGGCAAAACAATACAGCAATGAGCGGGGTGGCACCCGCGCCGTCAAATCACCACACAGGGCGGGCAAAATACAGCGCTCACAGCGCTCGGGCAAAATCCAGCGTTTTTCAAGCGCTAGGCAGGCGATCTCAGCGCTCCCAGCGCTGAAGGGCAGAGAGCAGCGCTCTCAGGCTGCAGACAACGAAGTCCTCAGTGCTCCCCAGCACTGGAGGACAGGACAGGGCTCCAGCAGGGCTGGAGGCAGGCAGGGGGGGCAAGGCTGGGCCAGAGCCAGCACACTGGGTCTCCAGGCAGGGAGACTCCCCAAGTGGCGGTCCTTCTGGCCCCAGCAGCGGCACAAGCCCCCTCTGGCAGGATTCCAAAGTAGAACATTTTCCAAGGGGACACAGCCCCTTCTTATACTGTAAATTCCTTTGTTACAATGTACAGGGTGGGGGGGAAAACCAGTCGCAGCTGGTTCTGGAGCACTCTTATTATTATTATTATTATTATTATTATTATTATTATTATTATTATTATTATAAACCATTTTATAGCGCGCTCTGCTACTGGGGAGTATCCTGGCGCGGGGGAAATAAAGGAGGCAGAAAGCAGACCCTCACAAAGGTAGGGAACTCCTACATAACACTGTTAAACAAATAAGTCTTCAAAAGTTTTTTAAATGCGGCTACAGTGGGTGTGGAGCGCAGGTGTAGAGGAAGAGCATTCCAGGCGCGAGCCACGACCACCGCAATCGACTGGCCCCCAAGTCTGGCTCGCTTGAAACGGGGGAGGGACAATTGAAACATGGTGGAGGATCTCAGAGTCCGTGCGGGAACGTAGCTGATGAATCTTTTTCTCAGATATTGGGGGCCTTGATCATGGATAGCACGAAACGCCAGAACCAGTGACTTAAACCGGATGCGCTGTGCAACCGGGAGCCAATGGAGTGTGCGCATCTCCGCACGAACGCTCTTCCATCTAGGAATGTTAAATAAAAGACGGACTGTCGCGTTCTGGATGATTTGCAGGCGTTTGACCAGGTAAGAGGGGATTCCACTGAACAATGCATTAGCATAGTCCAGCCTGGACAGTATGAGTGCTCGCGCAACAGACTCCTTCGCTTCTCTAGGAAGCAAGGGAAAGAATTTGCGAAGCATTTTTAGGGTCGCAAAACAGGTGCCAGTAAGTTTTTTAATGTGATGTTTAAATCTTAAGTCCTCATCGAACCAAATGCCCAGGTTTTTGGCGGGTCTCCCCATCTCTTTCGGGCCTGGGATGTCAGGGGGCCAAAGAGTGCTCATAAACGAAGGGGGAAAGGAACCATAAAAGAGAACCTCAGATTTGTCCTCGTTGCACTTCAACTGGGCCTTCGTCAACCAGCGAAATACAGAGGACAAACATAAATGGACTATAGAGGTATCCAGGTTATCATCAGGCCAGGTGAACAACAATTGGGTATCGTCTGCATACCCAATTATCTTAGCCCCGAACTGTTCAGCTAGATAGATCAAAGGTGTGATATAGACATTGAACAGAAGGGGGCTGAGAGTGGAACCCTGAGGGACACCTGTAAGCAAAGGTTCCGGCTCAGAGGCATAGGGAGGCAGCCAGACCTGCTGGGTCCTGTCCGACAAGAAGGAGGACAGCCAGTCTAACACCACCCCTCCAATACCTATATCCGCCATCCGGCTAAGGAGGAGCTCATGGGGGACGGTATCGAACGCGGCAGAGAGGTCCAAAAGAATTAGAACCGCTCTGCCGCCCCCGTCCAAACAGTCCCGAATGGACTCGCTCATCTCCAAGAGGGCTGTCTCGGTGCTGTAAGCAGCCCTGAAGCCCGATTGGGCCGGGTGGAGGGCATTGGAAGCTTCAACAAATCTCTCTAGTTGTCGAAAAGCCACCTTCTCACAAATTTTAGTGAGTGCCGGTAAAAGGGAAATTGGTCTATAATTCCCAGGGGCCGTCCAGTCTAGACCTGGTTTCTTTAAGAGAGGTAGAAGCTTTGCCTGTTTCCAAGCAGTAGGGACCACGCCCGTCTTCAAGGAAAGGTTAACAATCTGCGTGATCTCCGTACCGACTAATTCCGCCACCTCCGAGAGCACCCGGGCTGGGCACGGATCGGCGGGTGAACCAGGGTTGGGCCACTCTGCATGGCCCAACCACCCATTTCATTCACTGGGGAGGCTAGGGTCGTTAGACACACCACAGGGGGGCGGAGCCAGCATTGTGTGGGGAAAACCCAGCCCATCCAGGACCCAGGTACACTCCTCCCACACATCACTCATGCTAATCTCCCACTCACCACCGGGCAGACCCATCCAGACTTCCTGGAGCCTGGCATGCCAGCCAGCTCCAGCCAATCACGCTCCAGCACCCTCACTGTACACATATCTCAATGTCCAGAAGTAGCACTTCCCAACTAGACACATATATGCCGCAGACACCATCTTGCAGCATTCACTCTCACGAGTTTAAGCATACCAAACTCGAGCCTGCACTCCCCACGCATCAGGAACTACCAGGGATACACACATTCCCCATGCATTCCTATGGGAGGGCAGGCCAGCCATACTACACGCACGCACTTTCACTCTGGGACTCAGGGGAAAGTGCGCAGAGACCCAAAAATCACTAACACAGGGTCACAAATAAGGCAAAAAGTCTAGGGGTGAACCTGCCCTGCGGGCCAAGTCCAACACAACCCCCTTCCAGCCAAAACGCAGGGGAGAACAATCACCACCGTGATGGACTTCCCTGCTTAGGGCGATAGAACACGGACGCAGGCCCGCCACTGCCGGGACACTCTCCTGTTCTATGCCACGGTGAACCCCTAGGGTTCCTTCTAAAGCTCCTGTAAGGACCAACTGGGCTACCCCACTGGTACTCCTCAGCTGTCCGCGGCCAGGACCCGGCCCTGGGCCACCCAGGTGCCACCGGTCCTTGCCAATTCGCAGAGCGGGGGGTAGTAACCCCTGGCACATAGTGTCCATTCTCCACTCTCCCTGTCTACAAGACAGGACTAGACTGCCACTGGTTCACCCGCCTTTGGTCTACAACCTCAGGCGGACCAGGAGTCTCAGGGAAGGCTCTCCTCCCCTTACCTCGTCTTCCAGGGTTCCTCCTCCTCCTGCGAGGGGTACCCTTACAACGCCACTCCAACCCAGGGTTTAACCCCTCAGGTTGCGCCGGGTCAGAGGTGGGCTCTCCCACCCTCTGCACCCCCTTCCAGAGGTCTGCCCTCTCCCAACTGGAGAAGTTCCTCTGGAAGAACCGGTCAGGACACTGGTTACAGTCGTCCTACCCTTCAGGTCAGGCCGAACCTGAACCTGGCCTCCCAACCTCCGGTCTAAAACCTTGGGTGGAATAATTGCCTGGCACTCCAGGACTTCTGGGGACTCACACGCAATCCCCCTGAGGCTGACACATGACCCATGTGTCGTGTGACGGTCTGTCTGGCGCAGATCTCCCGCCTCCTGTCCACCTGACAGTGCGCAAAGATCCCCCAGACCAGAAGTGGCGCCACCCGGGTCCACCCAAGAAGATCTAGCCCCACTGGCTAGTCTCTGGTCCACTGATGCATCCACTGGGAAACTCATCCCCCATTCACTCTTCGCTTCGGACTTCTGTGCCCTCCCAACTGGAGCGACACTGCCGGACACTGGAACCCCTGGAGCTCTAGTTACAGACGCTCCAGGTTCCCTAGACACTAGGAGATCCTCCTCAAGTGTACTAACAGGACAGCCTAGGTCCCTAACCTGGTGTTCCCTCAAGAAACCACCCAAGTTCTGAGACAGGGCTTCGGGCCTCTGGGTGCTCTCAGCCACCCACTGACTCCTGCTCCGCTGAGCCAGGCAGTCAGCCCTTCCACCCTTCTCACTATACTGGGACCTAGCTGGGCTACACTGAGCCTCTTCCACCACGCTGGGCTGGAAGCTCCCTGTACCACTACTGTTGGACTCACTCTCTAATGACTGTACAGCACCTCTGGCCCTCTCCCAGCGGTCTGCTTCCAGTGCAAGCTCCCATGGTTCAGACAATCCACACCCCATCAGGTGTTGCCGCAACCCTGGGGAACAACAACTGAGCAACTGCTCTCTGAGAAACATATCGAACAATATGTCCCAATCACATTTCGTGGGCTCCTGTACCCAATCACACAGGGCTTCACAACAGTCCTCCTCAAATTCCTCCCACGACTGGTGAGGCAGCTTCCTACTGCCCCTGAATTTCAACCTTTTCTCCTCCTCTGGAGAAACAGGAACCATACTCTGGGAACTGGGAGTGGGACTGTCAACATCAACACTCAAAAAGCTGCCACCACTGGACTCCACCCTCCCTGGGGAATCCAGAAAATTCTGACTGCGGTCAGGGGATAACCTACACTCTAGGGCTATCTTCTCCCTGGCCAAGGCCCTCTCAGCCTCTGCAATCCGCTCATTCACACCCAGCTGCGCCATCTTCCAGGCATGCTCTAACCTGAGCTTCTCCATGGCCAGCTGGTGCTCCCTCTCTTCTCTCCTATCCATCCACTCCTCTGGGGACAGGGAAAGGGATGGGGTGCTATCTCTGACACGGGACCCAGCAAGGGACTCCCTATCTAGGGGGTACTCGCTCTCTGCTGGCGCCCATCCACTGTCAAACTCACTCTCCACATCAGACTCTTCAGGGCTCCCCTCAGACCCACCACCCTCATGGTGTGCGGTCCGGGCCCTCTCCCTCTCACTGTGCTCACGCTCCCAGTCACTCTTCTGCCACAGGATCATGTTATCCCTAAGCTTGGACTGGGTGTCTGACTCACTCACTGTGATGTCTCTCTCCTTACATAACCGTACCAACTCATGCACACTGTACTTAGACAGGCCACACAGGTTAAAAGGAGATTCCATCTTGACAGGATGCTCACAGACACGTGCAACACAAGGGAACTAGCAATCTGAAGTAAAAGTACACAATTCCAAAACTTCCACTCTCCTTAAAAAAAGAACTCACTCATGCGTCCAGGAAAACACACCATTCATCCACGCACAACCTCCCCTCGGATCGGTAAGGCAGTTTCTACCACCCCTGACTTCTCAACCTGACCACATGTGACACAGGTACCAAACTCTGGAAGCAGGGCGGGGGACAAATGTACTGAACACAATTATCAAATGACACTCTTCAGGAGAAGCAATAATGGAACTTCACCAAAACACAATAACCCCCAACAATGTGGTCATCTAAAAATGCAGAGCTTTGTAGTGGCCAGTTGCCACTGTGGTACAACGCAAACACAAATTCTTATCCTCACCGCTTGCCGCCAATGTAGGAAGGGGGAGGCTCTAGTTGGCGCAGTGCAACACTAGCGACAAGCAGGGACTCTCTCTTCCTCGTCAGGGCTGAGGGTTACCTTCCAGACAACCTCTGCTTACCCTCTAGGTAGTGTGGCTTAAGCAGTCGTAGGCTAATCTTTGGGGCACCTAGGGTTAAACACTTGCAATATTACACCTTGACAACCAACCCACCACACAACGAGACCAGACTGTAGCCTGCTTAAAATCTATATAAAGATATATATTTTTGCAGAATACAGTCTGGTCTCGTTGTGTGGTGGGTTGGTTGTCAAGGTGTAATATTGCAAGTGTTTAACCCTATGTGCCCCAAAGATTAGCCTACGACTGCTTAAGCCACACTACCTAGAGGGTAAGCAGAGGTTGTCTGGAAGGTAACCCTCAGCCCTGACGAGGAAGAGAGAGTCCCTGCTTGTCGCTAGTGTTGCACTGCGCCAACTAGAGCCTCCCCCTTCCTACAACCGTTTTTTAGCTCACTGCACCATCCCAGCTCAGAACTTGGCTACATGCAAATTAGTCTGTTCCTGTCCCAGTGCATGATGGGAACAGGGCAAACCAAACTACCAAGCCAATTCTTGTACTGGGAAGGAAACAAGCTTCTGGGGACCGGTTTCTGGCATTTCAGCCGTCTTCGGCCCGGCTTGCTTGAATCCTGATGGTGCAATGAGCAAGGGACTCACATCTGAGTATACCCTTCCACGCTTATGGTGGACAAAATGATTCAGAAAAGGGGGTGGTGATGAACAGAGTGTCTGAATTAAGCAGACCACTCTTACCCAGTCCAAAGATCAGGGCTTGATCCATCACCGTTTTTTAGCTCACTGCACCATCCCAGCTCAGAACCTGGCTACATGCAAATTAGTCTGTTCCTGTCCCAGTCCATGATGGGAACAGGGCAAACCAAACTACCAAACCAATTCTTATACTGGGAAGGAAACAAGCTTCCGGGGACCGGTTTCTGGCATTTCAGCCGTCTTCGGCCCGGCTTGCTTAAATCCTGATGGTGCAATGAGCAAGGGACTCACATCTGAGTATACGCTTCCACGCTTATGGTGGACAAAATGATTCAGAAAAGGGGGTGGTGATGAACAGAGTGTCTGAATTAAGCAGACCACTCTTACCCAGTCCAAAGATCAGGGCTTGATCCATCACCGTTTTTTAGCTCACTGCACCACCCCACCCCCTTTTCTGTATCGATGTTGGCCACTATAGGTGTGGCAGGGTATACTCAGACATGAGTCCCTTTCTCACTGCACCATCAGGATTCAAGCAAGCCGGGCCGAAGACGGCTAAAATGCCAGAAACCGGTCCCCGGTAGCTTGTTGTCAGGATTGAGAGTAGCGCAAGAGTACGCTAGCGCCACTAACCTTACTCTGATGGCCAGCAGAGACGATAGACGATAGTCCTTCCAACTCCGCTCCGCACAAACCCCTACAATGGAATATACCCACTGTTTGAGTCTGTACGAATAGGGGCCGGGAGGTAGATTGACATCGGGGAATGGCACGTCAGGTATCGTCTGGTCTGTTACCATGGGGTGACTGGTACCGGGACACTGCAGGCAGGGGAGACAGAGAACAAAGGATTATTTCCGCAGTAAGAATTACAGGAACCCAAGATCCCTTCCCTCTTATCTCTACTCACCAGTTTCTCCACCCCATGTATCCTTAAAGGAATCCTCAACATAGACATAGAACCCTAGTAAATAGGTGCCTAGAAGTACAGAGGAGTTAACGTCACTCCGCTATCTCTCAGTTCGTAATCTCAAATAAACCTTTGAAATACGCACTATCGTAACGTGGAACCACCACGTAATGAACCCACTGTTTCCTTGTGGTTACAAATATAACATTATCAGAAATTGTCAGTAGCCACTGACAACAGGCATCAAGGTTTTCCCCGGAATGTAAACAAGAAATGGCGGCGGCAGAGACGCCGTTTGAAATAGTAACAATACACAAAGAAAGAGGAGGCGAGCCCGCACTCCTCTTGGTACTTGCACGACTGGAAAAGGCTGTGGACCAAAGGTTCTCCACCAAGATATCTGACCACGCTGGCTGTTGCTCGGCGTCGTGCAATCCAGGATATCTGACCACGCTGGCTGTTGCTCGGCGTCGTGCCGACTAAGATAACTGACCACGCAGGCTTTTGATCGGCGCTGTTCTCCAGGATCTTTACTTGAAGCAAAGGAAGGCTCATCTACAATGAGCGAGTACAGAACACGATTGACAAGCCCCGTTGAGTTCCGGAGGTGGAGCTTATATAATGTCCTCCCACTGAGCCAACCCCCAGCGCCGGATGGCCTTCTGGGACTTGTAGTGTTTCCGCCATAGACTGGATATACAAAATCCTTTACCTTGTACCTTGTTGATGGTAGCGATCGCTACACTTGTCTCCTTTCTGGTGAAGAATTGGCTTGGTAGTTTAGTCTGCCCTGTTCCCATGATGCACTGGGCCAGGGACAGACTGATTTGCATATAGCCAGGTTCTGAGCTGGGATGGTGCAGTGAGATAAATAACGGTGATGGATCAAGCCCTGATCTTTGGACTGGGTAAGAGTGGTCTGCTTAATTCAGACACTCTGTTAATCACCACCCCCTTTTCTGTATCGATTTTGGCCACTAAAGGTGTGGCAGGGTATACTCAGACATGAGTCCCTTTCTCACTGCACCATCAGGATTCAAACAAGCCGGTCCAAAGACGGCTGAAATGCCAGAAACCGGTCCCCGGTAGCTTGTCTCCTTTCTGGTGAAGAATTGGCTTAGTAGTTTAGTCTGCCCTGTTCCCATGATGCACTGGGCCAGGGACAGACTGATTTGCATATAGCCAGGTTCTGAGCTGGGATGGTGCAGTGAGATAAATAACGGTGATGGATCAAGCCCTGATCTTTGGACTGGGTAAGAGTGGTCTGCTTAATTCAGACACTCTGTTCATCACCACCCCCTTTTCTGTATCGATTTTGGCCACTATAGGTGTGGCAGGGTATACTCAGACATGAGTCCCTTTCTCACTGCACCATCAGGATTCAAGCAAGCCAGGCCGAAGACGGCTGAAATGCCAGAAACCGGTCCCCGGTAGCTTGTCTCCTTTCTGGTGAAGAATTGGCTTGGTAGTTTTGTCTGCCCTGTTCCCATGATGCACTGGGCCAGGGACAGACTGATTTGCATATAGCCAGGTTCTGAGCTGGGATGGTGCAGTGAGATAAATAACGGTGATGGATCAAGCCCTGATCTTTGGACTGGGTAAGAGTGGTCTGCTTAATTCAGACAATCTGTTCATCACCACCCTCTTTTCTGTATCGATTTTGGCCACTATAGGTGTGGCAGGGTATACTCAGACATGAGTCCCTTTCTCACTGCACCATCAGGATTCAAGCAAGCCGGGCCGAAGACGGCTGAAATGCCAGAACCCGGTCCCCGGTAGCTTGTCTCCTTTCTGGTCAAGAATTGGCTTGGTAGTTTAGTCTGCCCTGTTCCCATGATGCACTGGGCCAGGGACAGACTGATTTGCATATAGCCAGGTTCTGAGCTGGGATGGTGCAGTGAGATAAATAACGGTGATGGATCAAGCCCTGATCTTTGGACTGGGTAAGAGTGGTCTGCTTAATTCAGACACTCTGTTCAACACCACCCCCTTTTCTGTATCAATTTTGGCCATTATAGGTGTGGCAGGGTATACTCAGACATGAGTCCCTTTCTCACTGCACCATCAGGATTCAAGCAAGCCGGGCCGAAGACGGCTGAAATGCCAGAAACCGGTCCCCGGTAGCTTGTCTCCTTTCTGGTGAAGAATTGGCTTGGTAGTTTAGTCTGCCCATTTCCCATGATGCACTGGGCCAGGGACAGACTGATTTGCATATAGCCAGGTTCTGAGCTGGGATGGTGCAGTGAGATAAATAACGGTGATGGATCAAGCCCTGATATTTGGACTGGGTAAGAGTGGTCTGCTTAATTCAGACACTCTGTTCATCACCACCCCCTTTTCTGTATCGATTTTGGCCACTATAGGTGTGGCAGGGTACACTCATACATGAGTCCCTTTCTCACTGCACCATCAGGATTCAATCAAGCCGGGCCGAAGACGGCTGAAATGCCGGAAACCGGTCCTCGGTAGCTTGTCTCCTTTCTGGTGAAGAATTGGCTTGATAGTTTAGTCTGCCCTGTTCCCATGATGCACTGGGCCAGGGACAGACTGATTTGCATATAGCCAGGTTCTGAGCTGGGATGGTGCAGTGAGATAAATAACTTTGATACATCAAGCCCTGATCTTTGGACTGGGTAAGAGTGGTCTGCTTAATTCAGACACTCTGTTCATCACCACCCCCTTTTCTGTATCAATTTTGGCCACTATAGGTGTGGCAGGGTATATTCAGACATGAGTCCCTTTCTCACTGCACCATCAGGATTCAAGCAAGCCGGGCCGAAGACGGCTGAAATGCCAGAAACCGGTCCTCGGTAGCCTGTCTCCTTTCTGGTGAAGAATTGGCTTGGTAGTTTAGTCTGCCCTGTTCCCATGATGCACTGGGCCAGGGACAGACTGATTTGCATATAGCCAGGTTCTGAGCTGGGATGGTGCAGTGAGATAAATAATGGTGATAGATCAAGCCCTGATCTTTGGACTGGGTAAGAGTGGTCTGCTTAATTCAGACACTGTTCATCACCACCCCCTTTTCTGTATCAATTTTGGCCATTATAGGTGTGGCAGGGTATACTCAGACAAGAGTCCCTTTCTCACTGCACCATCAGGATTCAAGCAAGCCGGGCCGAAGACGGCTAAGATGCCAGAAACCGGTCCCCGGTAGCTTGTCTCCTTTCTGGTGAAGAATTGCCTTGGTAGTTTAGTCTGCCCTGTTCCCATGATGCACTGGGCCAGGGACAGACTGATTTGCATATAGCCAGGTCCTGAGCTGGGATGGTGCAGTGAGATAAATAATGGTGATGGATCAAGCCCTGATCTTTGGACTGGGTAAGAGTGGTCTGCTTAATTCAGACACTCTGTTCATCACTACCCCCTTTTCTGTATCCATTTTGGCCACTATAGGTGTGGCAGGGTATACTCAGACATGAGTCCCTTTCTCACTGCACCATCAGGATTCAAGCAAGCCGGGCCGAAGACGGCTGAAATGCCAGAAACCGGTCCCCGGTAGCTTGTCTCCTTTCTGGTGAAGAATTGGCTTGGTAGTTTAGTCTGCCCTGTTCCCATGATGCACTGGGCCAGGGACAGACTGATTTGCATATAACCAGGTTCTGAGCTGGGATGGTGCAGTGAGATAAATACCGGTGATGGATCAAGCCCTGATCTTTGGACTGGGTAAGAGTGGTCTGCTTAATTCAGACACTCTGTTCATCACCACCCCCTTTTCTGTATCGATTTTGGCCACTATAGGTGTGGCAGGGTATACTCAGACATGAGTCCCTTTCTCACTGCACCATCAGGATTCAAGCAAGCCAGGCCGAAGACGGCTGAAATGCCAGAAACCGGTCCCCGGTAGCTTGTCTCCTTTCTGGTGAAGAATTGGCTTGGTAGTTTAGTCTGCCCTGTTCCCATGATGCACTGGGCCAGGGACAGACTGATTTGCATATAGCCAGGCTCTGAGCTGGGATGGTGCAGTGAGATAAATAACGGTGATGGATCAAGCCCTGATCTTTGGACTGGGTAAGAGTGGTCTGCTTAATTCAGACACTCTGTTCATCACCACCCCCTTTTCTGTATCGGATGTGGGGTTCCCAACGGCCCCCCACCGTGTCAGTATGGAAGGAGAATATGGACTGGTGTATGTTTAGAGAGAAGACTGTGTATTTGGCTAGGGGCTAGCCTAGGGCGTGGAATAGAATCTGGGGTCAATGGAACGCTTATCGAGGGAACATCTGTACACCCCCGTTTGAGGAAAATCCAGACATTTCTCTAAGCCCCTGATCCTGACATTCCTGGAAAAATCTACTCTTTTTCCTGATTTTCTGACTTCCCCACTGACTCCCCCCCTGGCCATCTCCATTGCTTACCTGGTTATCTATCCTGTATTGAGGGTCCCCCCCGTTGGAGCACAACTTGGTCCATAATGCTCTCCGCCTTGAGATTTGTTTGTCTGTTTTTTCTTTTTGTTCTTTTTAAAGAAACAAAAATAATTATATCCTGATTCCATCCTGTGTTACTGAGACTTATGTCCAAAATTTTGCCGGACCTCTAGGGGATCGGTCGCTGCTTTGTAATGTTCAACGACTGCTTTTTATGCTCTAGCGGCCGGCCCCTGCGGTTGTAGGCCCATACTTGTAACCATATTTGCATTGCACAATAAAGTTTAAAAAAAAAAAAACCTGTGTGGTGTCCATTTGTAGTGTTGTCACTGGGTTACTGTATGTGGTCACAAATGCTTAACACACAACGCCTCTGAGATAAATCCTGACTGCTCGTGACAAGCTACCAAGGGGGCGAGCAGGGGTTATTTGAGGAGTGTAATCCCCCTTATCCTGACTAGAGGCGAGGGTCCCTATTTGTCACAAGTACCTACCTGTGCCAACTAGAGACCCCCAAATCTAACAGTTACATTTCCAATTTGTAATGTGTGCATGGTGGGAGTTGCCACTATGATGAATGTGTTTCTTTTCTAAATTGTACACATGTAGCCTGGCCACACTATGGGCAAAGATGCTCTCCATCGAAATTCCATGGGTTTGCCGAAACAGGATGCATTCAAATTCAAATGTTTTTGTTAACACCAATCTTGCTAATTCCATCACAAAGTTTAATGGGGTAGAATGGGTCCAAACTTCCCCTTCCCAAATTTCTCCTATGACCTCAAGTATTGTATCTTGAAGAAGATGTATATACAGACTATAGGAGAGTAGGATCTGCTTACTATGGTTACCCCCACTTTTTGCTGGTGTTTCACTGTTTTTCGACTTTAGTCTGGCTGGGGCCCTGCTATCCAGGACCCCAGCCTAGCAGCTTCCTCTCTAAACTGATTGCATGTACTTTAGGTACACTCCATATTGGTTACTGGGTTACCCTTGTGAGTCCCTAATATATGGTACCTTAGGTACCAAGGGCATAGGTACCCCAGAGCCCTACCAGGGGCGGAAGCATGTATTATGCCACCCCTGGGAAGCCTTCCAAAATGGCACCACAGGTCTGCTACTGCAGCCTGGGTAAGGTGGTACCTGCACCCCTTACTAAAATATAGGTTACCTATATCTACCTTTAAATCACTGACACATATAAACCTATAAGCCACTCCTATGGCAGGCCTTATCAATCCTGAAGGCAGAGTGCTTGGTTTTGTGTGAAAGGGTGCCCATGCATGAGCAGGTCCCCTCTGCAGCTTTCAGAATCTATTCTCTGATGCTGTTCTGTGATGCAGCCAGACCATATACTCTTATGTGCATTATAACCTCGCTGTAAATGCTAACTTTGGAATGGCTGTATGGAAACATGTCATGTTTGGTGTCAAGCACTTGAAAATCTACCCCCCCCCCCCCCACCACTCCTGGCAGCGGGGGTAGAATTCCACCCTTCTAGAGGGAAAAGACATGTACACACTTACCTGACCAGTCATAGTTTAAAAGAGCCCCAGCATCACAAAATGGATGCTGCAGCCACAGACACGAGTCTAACCTCCTGCTGCTGGACGAAACTCCGGTAGGGGAGCCCTGGACAAAAGGTTTCCGGTCACAGGGAGGTGTAACCACCTCTCAGACAGGCTTTAGTGTATTGGGGCTAGGTTGGGTGCATTCATAGAATGCTTTTCAGACAGTGTTAAGGGCACACTTGGTGTCCCTGTGCATTCCCCAGTTCAGACCGGTTGCAGGCACCCAGCCCCTGCTCTGATGCGAAACTGGTTAAAGGGAAAGGGGTGTAACCACCTCCTCCCTGGATCCTCCCATAGGTGGGACCCTAGAGTAAGTCCAACCCTAAACTTAGTATAAGTATAGGAACCCAGGGGCATATGTAGGTAGGCGTTTGCGAATCGCAAACAGCGATTTGTTATGTTGGTGCCACATCACAAAATAAGGAATCGCAAAAATTGCGATTCCTTATTTTGCTCAAGCATTTAAGGCATCTCAATTCTGCGATTCCTTAAATGCTATGTAGGGGTGCCTTAGAAATAGTGATTTGGGCTTAAGCAATCGCAAAATACTACCTACTCCAAGTAGATGGTATTTTGCGATTTCCTTTAATTCATTTCCTTACATACATGCCCTTAGGGCATGTATATGCGCCACATGTACTTACAGGCACATTCCAGGAGTGCAACATGTGTACTTTGGACACCCTGGCACCCTTGGAATTGTTTCTCACAGAAAATCGCAATTTGAGAATGTATCCCCATTCATTCCTATGGGCCTCTTGGCTCACAGAAATGAATGGGACACTCATTCCTTAATTGCGATTCGCAATTTCCTAATCGCAATTAAGGAATTTTTGAGATTCGCTAAAAAATTGCGAATTTCTACCTACATTCCATTTTGCAATTCTCAAATAGAGATTCCTTAAAAATCGCTATTTAAGAATCGCAAAATGTGAATTACCTACATATGCCCCTTAGTCCTTAGGACTTTAGATTACCCTGGAAGAAACTCTGCAACATATATCCTGGAACTTTGACATTCTATTTTGACTAGAAGACGGAAGAATCTCCATTGGGGTCAAGGAGTGACCCCCCTGTTCAAACAGGCACCAAAGAAGCATCTTGCGTGTCTGCATTTCCAAGGCTCCTGCCAAATCCCGACAGATTTGTGATTTAGGACACAAATTTTCAGACTGCTCCGAGGCCGACAAGAGATCCCAGCAAAGCTGAGACCCACCGCCCTCACGAGTGACGTGGACCCAGAACTCCTGGACACGTGCACATTTGTAAGAGCATCAACTTCCCGAGCTTTCCCGTAGTTGTGCATTGGGCTACTTGTAGTCCAAGCCCCGAGCATCCTTTGCACTGAAGATTGTGGGCCTACACTCCACGAGTGTTCCGTGGGCTTGCCTCCAGCATTTTTACTTGAGGCTCCTTTGCGATCCCTCGTCTGTCGACTGGTGGGCCCCCACACAGGTAACACTTTTGTTTCTTGGGCTTTCCTAGTTGCTCCAGATAAGCTCTGACTCCCCTCCAAAGGGTGAGTCCCTTAAATTTTGCTGGTCTGCCCCAAAGCCAATCTTTGCTTTCTGCATGGGTTGCTCTTGCCAAGGCTTGTTGGTTCCAATCTGGATACCGGCACCGCAGCACTCGACATCCTTTGTGGGACAGCTTGAATCCAGCTCCTGGTTGTCATCGATGCCTCCTGGTCCTCGTGGCTGAAAAGTCAAGCTTCACCTTCTGCACCTGAAATCACCCGACATTGGTGGGCATCTGCTCATCGCCTTCCTGGTCACTGGCTAGTGACCCAGACTCAGTTCCCTCTACTTTCAGGTTCTTTAGATCTCCGATCCACCCTTGGATCCATCCGGACACTTTCCACTTGGACGCCTGCAGCACTTTTCAGCAGCTCACCATAGAAAACGACGCCAAAACATGACATGAAAAGACACATATGCACCTAGCTTCCCTGGTTGAGGTAACTCGAGTACTCCCATGCTCCCGTGGGTATTGACTCTAGAACTGCCTAGTTGTAAAGGGGTTTGCTCCAAGTCCACTTCTCTAAGTGTCCCTAATCTTTAAAATTCTAATCGCAACTTTCTCCATAGAAGTCAATGGTGATTCGCAGCTGTGTTTAGACACTGCACGAGTCCCCTGTGGGTCCACCTTGGGTGGTTCCTGATGGCCCCAGCGGTTCTACAGGCCCTAGGCCTTGTCTCTATATGTCGATCGTGGTTCTTATACCACTTTCTTAGTATATGGTTTGGTACGCCCCAGGGCTAACCATATATTGTGCTAATTTACTGTTTGCTAAATACGTTTACTGTATGTACTTTTGCTTCTAGCCTCATAAAGAGACTAGAGGGATGTGTTTAGAATAAATACATATAGTTTATATATATACCTGGTGTGGTTCTCCTTTCATTTGGTCATTCATGAGTTTACAGACTGGTAAATCAAGCTGCTTTACATTCCTTCAAGCCTTAGCCTGATGGCTGCTCTCCACAGCTACCACTAGGATAGCTTTCTATATAGGTTGTCTTTAAACCTACCATCAACTTTTCTTTTTTCCTTATAGCCCACCACTGCTCTTTTTTGCCTCGCTCTGTCCACTCCCCCCCTTATGAGTTTATGCCTCTCTTTTTTAGCGCGGGGACACGCCGAGATGGCGTATTTTTCCATGCGCTCTACAAATGTCATTATTATTATTTATAATAAGGGTCGTTTGGACTGGTGCAAGGTGCCCACTAGAATAGTGAGAAAATTACAAAAAACAATTTGATGGACAGAATGTAGATCAATGTCTTACATTCACCCCAGTACAATGAACTGGGCCTAAATCCATCGTTTTTTGCACTCCACACCACCCTGGGTCAGATAATGGCTTTATGCAAATCAGCTCTGACCCTGTGCCCCATGGGAACAGTCCAGTCCGAACTACACAGCCATATCGTTCCCAGACCGGAATCAAGCATCCAAGGACCGGACCGGTTTCGAGGTAACTCCTCTCATCAGCCCGGCTAGCTTGACTCCAGTGGTGTGGAGGCTCTGGGACCCACGTCTGAGCTACCCCAGTACACTCAGGGAGAAAATTACAAAAAACAATTTGATGGACAGAATGTAGATCAATGTCTTACATTCACCCCAGTACAATGATCTGGGCCAAAATCCATCGTTTTTTGCACTCCACACCACCCTGGGTCAGATAATGGCTTTATGCAAATCAGCTCTGACCCTGTGCCCCATGGGAACAGTCCAGTCCGAACTACACAGCCATATCTTTCCCAGACCGGAATCAAGCATCCGAGGACCGGACCGGTTTCGAGGTAACACCTCTCATCAGCCCGGCTAGCTTGACTCCAGTGGTGTGAACCGGTCCGGTCCTCGGATGCTTGATTCCGTTCTGGGAAGGACATGGCTTTTGTAGTTCGGACTGGACTGTTCCCATGGGGCAACAGGGTCAGAGCTGATTTGCATATCGCCATTGTCTAACCCAGGGTGGTGTGGAGTGCAAAAAAACGATGGATTTGGGCCCAGATCTTTTGACTGGGGGAGTGTGTGACATTGATCCACATTCAGTCCATCACTTGTTGTTTTTGCACTAGAATAGTGGACAGCATATACCAGGCCAACTTCTCACACAGACTCTTTACACCTAGGCTCATTATTAGGTTCTGATTTTCAAGGAAGTCAAGCTCATTGATGTGGACAAGGAAGTATTTAGTGCCCCTAATGTATGTTTCTGTTTTCTGTACGATAGGTTTCAGCAAATAGCCAAAAAATTGTGACAGAGGTTCCAGATTATAAAAGTAGTGGATTCTTGGATTGGTTTCCCTTAAGAAATCTCCTTCTTGTTTGCTAATCCACTCTCAGCAATATGCTTCTTCAATCATGGTGTTAATTTTTGCCTTTAGTATAGGGTTCGGGTCACTATCTAGGATCATATAATTCTGTTCTTCTGCTAGCAATCTCTGACATTCTGTTCTGTATGCTATGGTGGTCTGCAGCACAGTGCCCTCACCTTTATCGGACGGTTTGATAGTAATGCCTGTGTCTTTTTGTAGTTCGTCTAGTGCTGTTTTGGCATCACAGTGTATACGGCCTTCTCAAAAGTTATAATCTCTACTAGGGTGGTATGTGGAGGGGGATAGCAAGTGGATTTTTTGTGCAGGCCAGTGGTAGAAGTCTTTGCTGCGAAATACTGTTTGCCAAAGTGGGCTTTAAGCCATAATTTACGGAAAAGGGTGCTAATTCACAGTTCAAGTAAAACCTATCCAGAGCTGGTGTTGGCACAAACCCAAGACCTTTGTTGAGTACCTGTGTTTGTGTCTTTGTAAGGGTTTTATTTGTCAAGTTTGTCACTAATTGTTGCCCTGCCCTGTCCCTGTTGTGGGTGGGACATGCTCCTTGACTGCATTTGTGAGTCCTCTATGTCCCATTGGACCCTGTTGTCCATTCTTCTTCTTCCGCCGCGGCCCTAGCCTCTGACTAAAATGACTAGCATTGGTTGTTTGGGAATTGTGACAGGATCATTGGTATGAAAGGGGGGCCCCATGGCATCATGTGTTGGCCATGCGATGGAAATGGGGCTAAAAATATTGAGGAACGTATGGGTAGTTATACCCTTGCCAGCGCCTTGCCCCAGGTCTTCTTCTTTTTCTACAAATGGTTTTCCATTTTTAGGTCCCGACCTCTGCCAATGCCCTTGCGCATTGCAGATGTCGAGACTTATAGAGTTGGATCCACGAAAGCTAAACCAGGCGGATTGCGCCGAGTGCATGTGCCCGTGCACGAGCTTGCCATTTTCTCCCCGAGCCGCCTGCCTCGCATCATTGCATCAGACCAGCCACAGCAAACTCCGAAGACTTTTTTTTTACACCCCATATGCTCGAGCCTCCCCTGCTCCAGTCTTCAAAGGGATCCGCTCCCCCGCCCCCTGCTTCACACTTCAAAGGAATGCGCCCCCGCCCTCGCAATACCGAGAGCATTTCCCGGCCGCTTTTAATTTCATTTCGCGGCCGCTTTTTTAACTCTCTTCTCAAATGTCACCATTGTTGTTCTTGTATCCTGCGTGTCTTTTGCGCTTGTTGATATTTCCATCTATGGTGCACACACAGGAGGCTGAGGGGATATTCCCGATACCTCGCTTTTGTTGTTTACTCTACGTCTTTGGTGCTTCTTTACATTTCCATCTACGCTGAATGCATAGGAGGCTGCAAGAAGATTCCCAATGCCTCGCTTTCATTTGTTTCCTGCTTGTCTTTGGCGCTTCTTCACATTTCCATCTACGATGCACGCATAGGAGGCTGCGGATCACCATTGCCATTTGTCACAACAAGCGAAACTCTATAAAAGGCTGCCCTAAGTCCTCCTCAGAGGTAGACTACAATTGGTTAAGGAGCTCAGCGGCATCAAGTGGGCACGGTGACCCGAAGCTATTTTATGACACAGATGGTTTTAGTTTACCTTCACTTAATGCTTACTATGAACTTTAATTGTGATCTAAAAACCTAGAGCAGGGGTCTCCAAACCGGTCCTGGAGGGCCGGATCCATGCCAGATTTTTTGGATATCCCCATTGAGATACATGTAGTAATTTTAAAAATCTGGCATGGATCCGGCCCTCCAGGACCGGTTTGGAGACCTTTGACCTAGAGTAAGAACGAATCACAATATTGAATTCCTGTGAGGAATAAAATATGAGCTTGTACTTTCGTACAGGATTGTGCGTATGCAGATATTTCATACAGGATTGTGGGACTGGAGACGTCAATTCCTCCAAAAGCTTCATTTCAGGTGGCTCCCCTCCTTCCTTCATTATTTCCACAACTGGTGGCTCCTCTAAATATCTCTCCCGCACTGCATTGTTGGAGGAACCTGAGAGAAGCAGCTCTTTACCGATTGCTTTGTTCATTGTAGTGCCAGAGAGGGCCATATCTGTTACGCAACTCATAGCTCTCTTGCAGAAAAATATGTAAATTTGTTTACTTGAGGATTCAAATCATGCCACCTTACCACAAGCCTCAAAATGTAATATGTGTTGTATTTCCAGACACAATTAAAATCATAATGAATAAAAAGAACAAAATGTAACTCCGCCTCACTCTCCAGGAGCAGCAATCATTTATTTTTCAGTTCATTCGGTTTATAGAATAAGCACAAGATGTCCCTGGAGTCAGCAGACCTCAACCGAATGTCTGACTAAATATCGAAATCAAAAATATCGAAATACAAAAATATCGGAACAAAAATATCGAAATTAAAAATATGGTTTTTTTAAATGTATTAATAATAATGTAAAAATAATTATAAAATACATATAATGTTACAAATATTAAATAAAAATATCAAAACATAATTAAAAAATTAAAACTAATACATATACATTTAAAATAAATTAAAAACTTAATAATTAAATGTAATTTTATATTTTTTTATTTCATTTAATTGATTTAATTTAAATTTATTTTATTTTTACCCTGTACGACTGTACCCCAAAAACACAAAACTGACCCTGAACCCTAAAAATACCCCTTTACCCAAAAACCCAAAACTGACCCTGAACCCTAAAAATATCCCTGTACCCCAAAAACCCAAAACTGACCCTAAACCCTAAAAATACCCCTTTACCCAAAAACTGAAAACTGACCCTGAACCCTAAAAATACCCCTTTACCCAAAAACTGAAAACTGACCCTGAACCCTAAAAATACCCCTTTACCCAAAAACTGAAAACTGACCCTGAACCCTAAAAATACCCCTTTACCCATGAACTGAAAACTGACCCTGAACCCTAAAAATACCCCTTTACCCAAAAACTGAAAACTGACCCTGAACCCTAAAAATACCCCTTTACCCATGAACTGAAAACTGACCCTGAACCCTAAAAATACCCCTGTACCCATGAACTGAAAACTGACCCTGAACCCTAAAAATACCCCTTTACCCATGAACTGAAAACTGACCCTGAACCCTAAAAATACCCCTGAACCCATGAACTGAAAACTGACCCTGAACCCTAAAAATACCCCTGTACCCAAAATTAATTAATATTATTTAATTACCAATTAATTATTAATTAACAATAACAATAAAGTAAATATATTAGCACATTTGCTGTAATTAATTTAATTTAATAATTAATATTATTTTGCACAATTAATTAATTAAGAATAACAATACATTATATATAAACATATTACTATAATTAATGTAATTAAATAATTAATAATAATTAATTACCAACTAATTAATAATTATAAATATGTAAAAAATTATAATAATTAATTGACTAATTAATAGAAATTAATTACCAATTAATTATTAATTAAAATATGTACAAACATATCAATTAGTTAATTATTATTAAATTACTTCCCACCCTATTCCCCTATAAACCCATAACCCGCTACAGAACATATTTATCAATTAATAAATTAATTAAAAATAATTAACAATTAATTCTCAATTAATTAATTATTAATTCCTACTAATTAATAATTAATTTAACATAATTAAATTACTTCCCACCCTATTCCCCTATAAACCCACAACCCGCTACAGTAGTAAAAGACAATATTTAATAAAATAACATTAAAAATAAATAATAAAACATAATAAATACAATATAATATACACTAAATTTATTTAAAAATTGATATTAGTAACATCAAAGTTATTAATTTCGATATTATTAACATTGATATTTACAACTTCGATATTACTGATATCATAACAATATCGATATTTAGACTGTCGATATTACTTACCTTCGATATTTTTGTATTTCGATATTTAAACTTCGATATTTTTGCATATCGATATTTAAAAATCGATATTTTGTCTGTGTACCCCTCAACCAGCCCTCTGCCTGCCAGACTTAGTGGCACTCCCATTTTTAAATTTTTTTTTATATAAACAATTTGTCAATGTATCGTGTTGACCAAAGAATTTATGGGCTATTTTCAAAAAAAGTTTTGTATTTCGATTGTTGCTGCATCCTTTTTGTCAGATACCGAAGTACAGTGATGTGATGCAAAAATAAAAAATATTGCCATCATCATCATCATATTTAACTTTATTCAGTTGTTACGACCATCAAAGTGAAAGTGCGTACATTACAGAGAGTCAATTAGCTACAGTCAAGTCAAGTCAAGTCATAAAATTTATATAGCGCACTACATACCCAGAGGGTTTCAAGGCGCTTGGGGAGGGGAGGGGGATTATTTGTCAAATATCCACGTTTTAAGTTGTTTTCTGAACTCTAGGTGATTCTGGGTGAGGCGAAGGTAAGCGGGGAGTGAGTTCCATGTTTTGGCAGCCAGGTATGAGAAGGATCTGCCTCCCATGGTGGTTTTGTTGATGCGAGGGACAGTGGCGAATGCTTGGCTGGAAGAGCGAAGTTGGCGGGAGGGGGTGTAGAAGGACAGTCGAGAGTTGAGGCAATCTGGTCCGATGTCGTAGAGTGATTTGTGTGCGTGGGTAAGCAGTCGGAAAGTAATCCTCTTATTGACGGGTAGCCAGTGGAGGTCTTTAAGGTGGCCAGAGATGTGTTCGTTGCGTGGGATGTCTAATATGAGCCTGGCTGAGGCGTTTTGGATTCGTTGTAGTTTCTTCTGGAGTTTGGCGGTGGTACCTGCGTAGAGGGTGTTTCCGTAGTCCAGTCGGCTCGTGACTAGAGCGTGGGTGACTGTTTTCCTTGTTTCGGAGGGGATCCAGCGAAATGTTTTTCTGAGCATGCGAAGGATGTTGAAGCAGGAAGAGGATACGGCGCTGACTTGTCTGTTCATTGAAAGTGAAGAATCTAGGATGACGCCAAGGTTCCGTGCGTGGTCTGTCGGGATGGGTGCGTTTCCGAGGGCTTCTGGCCACCAGGAGTCGTCCCATGCAGAGGGGGATTTACCTAAGATGAGGACTTCTGTTTTGTCTGAGTTCAGTTTCAGATGGCTTTGTTTCATCCATTCGGCGACTTCTTTCATTCCTTCGTGTAGGTTAGTTTTGGCGGTGCTGGGGTCCTTGGTGAGAGAAAGGATCAGTTGAGTGTCATCCGCGTAAGAGATGATGTTGAGGTTGTGTTGGCGGGCGATGGTCGCGAGGGGGCTCATGTATACGTTGAAGAGGGTGGGGCTGAGTGATGATCCTTGTGGTACGCCGCAGATGATTTCAGAGGCCTCGGACTTGAATGGTGGGAGGCGGACTCTCTGGGTTCTTCCGGAGAGGAACGAGGTGATCCATTCCAGTGCCTTTCCTTGGATTCCGATGTTTCTGAGGCGCTGTAAAAGGGTGCTGTGGCAGACTGTGTCGAAGGCTGCAGAGAGGTCGAGGAGGATGAGGGCGACTGTGTCTCCAATGTCCAGTAGAGTTCGAATGTCGTCTGTTGCTGCGATGAGGGCGGTCTCAGTGCTGTGTTTTGCTCGGAAGCCAGATTGTGAGGAGTCGAGGGATTTGTTGGCTTCGAGGAAGGGGATATATGATGTTACAACGCATACTGTTACAACGCATATCGTTACAACGCGGATGTTACAACGCAAATACTACTACAACGCATGTTTTTACAACGAGTACTATTACAACGCAAAATAGTACTTTAATAGGAAAAGTACCATTACAACGCAACATTTAACAACGTGTACCATTACAACGCATATATATATTAAAAAATTTCTTTGTAAAATAAAACCTGGCACGGGATGCAGGGAAAATAGGGGTTTTGGGTGGGTAAGTGTATTAAAAAACGGCATGAAAAACTACCATATTATTACGATTTCCATTTATTTATTTATTTAAAAATTACTCGAGTATTAATTTTCATTATTATTTAATAAAATATTACTCATCCTTTTTAAAAAATCATATATAAATATATATTTTTATTTTCTTTTGTAAAATAAAACCTGGCAACGGAATGCAGGGAAAATAGGGGTTTTGGGTGGGTAAGTGTTTTAAAAAACGGCATGAAAAGCTACCATATTATTACGAATTCCATTTATTTATTTATTAAATATTTACTCGAGTATTAATTTACATTATTATTTAATAAAATATAACTCATCCTTTTTAAAAAATCACATATAAATATATATTTTTAATTTCTTTTGTAAAATAAAACCTGGCAACGGGATGCAGGGAAAATAGGGGTTTTGGGTGGGTAAGTGTTTTAAAAAACGGCATGAAAAGCTACCATATTATTACGAATTCCATTTATTTATTTATTAAATAATTACTCGAGTATTAATTTACATTATTATTTAATAAAATATTACTCATCCTTTTTAACAAATCACATATAAATATATATTTTTAATTTCTTTTGGAAAATAAAACCTGGCAACGGGATGCAGGGAAAATAGGGGTTTTGGGTGGGTAAGTGTTTTAAAAAACGGCATGAAAAGCTACCATATTATTACGAATCCCATTTATTTATTTATTAAATAAGTACTCGAGTATTTAAATTCATAATCGAGTAATTACAACAGTATTTCGATAAGTAAAAATTAAAACAATTAACTTACTGCCTTTCTATGAATCAAAAATATACTCATTCTTATTCTTTTACACGATTTGTAAGTATTCGGATACAAAAAACATATATATAGTATTCATGGACGCCATTTTGCATAAGTATCACAATAATGAGTCCTACTATTATTTCAATGATTTCATACCACAACATAATACCCAAAATGGATGCCAAAACGGCAAACATAACGGAATATAAACGTCTTTTAATGGATTTTTAAATTATATGTTCTCAGAGAACTAAATGTAAAATTTAAAACGATTCCCAACACATATTTTTACGATCATTTTTGTTATACTACACCAAACTTATAAATATTACTGAGACACCATTTTGAGATTAGTTGATCCTCAACTACCCGAGAGAGCAGACGTGAGATTGCACTCTGTGAACTTTTCACCCTGCCATCCCATCGATATCTCTTACTCTACATAATAGTACGAATACCAACTATTTACAAGTAAGTAAAGTGTTCGGAAAACGATAACACCATAAATACTAGTCATGTTAAATAAATAACTACTATATTAATATTAACTATATTTAATTAATGGAAATGTTAGAAAAATATTCCTGTGAATAAAGAAAGATAAATAAATAATGCCATGTTTTAAAAATACGTCCACTATAAAGTACGACAAAAATTATTTAATTAATAATTTCAAGAATAAAACGTGATTTTATTATAATACAATAGTATTAATATGTTACTTATTTATTATATTTCTCTTAGAAATCTATTCAGAACGGTTACAAACGAATCCCGTGTATATTTCATTCATTTTTGAAAGCGACCGGTTTTCGAAAATTAAAATAAGGTACATCATTATTTCTATGAATAATAGTTTATTATTTTTTAATTGTAAATCGCCGCATTAGGATTAACATTTAAAAAATATTTTGATAAAAGCGATACTACATGTAAATTAAACCTTGATACATAATTAGACTGAAAAAAAAATTCTACACCTATTTAAAAGGTAATCTAAATATTTCTAAAAGAACTAAACACTGCAATTCAAAGGCAAAAAATAAATCAGTATACACGGATTAAAAAAAAATATTATTTGTTTTTAAAAAAATTTCAGAAAAACACACCAATCCCAGTAAGAAATAAATCGTACAGCAAGTCGAAGGACACATTTCCACTATTCAAAAAACCAAACCGAAAAGTAAGTGAAAAACTGATTACGAGATAAATGTATTAATTCTACATAAACAATAAATAATGCTAGTGATATCAAACTGCTTATACATCTACAAACTCTAGCTAATTGCAGCAAGGAAAAAAAAATGTAGAACAGTGCTACAGTATGAAAAATGCAGCTATACATAAAGTGCAGAGAAAGTGCTAAAGTAAACTTCAATATGATACCTCATGCCTGTGAAAAAAACATGAAAAATCAGTCTCCTCCAAAATTATGTGCCACACATTTTCACACATACTTTTCTTTGTTTCAGGACTCCATCTATCCAAAACTTGAGCAACCTCGAGGAAAACCGACACAAGAACACCAGGACACATTTCTTCAAAGTAAAGATCAAAAACACTAATAGTAAGTGAAATACAATTTTCCAGATACATATATAAGTCATGCATAAGCACTAATGATTAACACATAGTATATATGAACAGCAACAAATTTCTGAGCTACCTAAACACAGCACTGAATAAACTTTTGTGAAATGTACAAGTGTAAATTACTATCACAACACCTGGTAAATACAACAGCAGGGAAAGTGCAGGATATAAAAGAGGCTTAACTTACTATTCAAACTCCTAAAAAGTCCCACAGCAGGGAAAGTGCTGGATAGTGTACAGGTATAAATTACTATTCCAACTCCGAGAAAGTGCTACAGTAAGAAAAGTGCTGGATAGTGTAGAGAATTAAATTACTATTCCAACTCCTGGAAAGTGCAACAGTAGAGAAAGTGCTGGATAGTCTAGAGGTGTAAATTACTATTCCAGGTCCGACTAAGTGCTACAGTAGTGAAAGTGCTAGATTTTCTAGAGGTATAAATTACTAATCCAAACCCTGGTAAGTGCAACAGTAGGGAAAGTGCTGGATACTCTAAAAGCTTAAATTATCATTACTTTTCCTGGTAAGTGCTACAGTAGAGAAAGTGCTGGAAACTGTAAAGTTGTCATTTACTATCCCAGATACATATAAATGCTACAATACACAAAGAACTGTGGAATCCAGAGACCAAAATTGTATTTCTCTCTTTACATGAGTACTGCTATAAATAAAGTGCAGAGAAAGTGGTAAAGTAAACTTCAATATAAAACCACATGCCTGTGATGAAAACCTGAAAAATCAGTCTCCTCCAAAATTATGTGTCACACATTTTCACACATACTTTTCTTTGTTTCAGGACTCCATCTAACCAAAACTTGAGCAACCTCGAGGAAAACCTACACAAGGACACCGGGACACATTTCTTCAAATTAAAGATCAAAAACACTAATAGTAAGTGAAATACAGTTTTCCAGATACATATGTAAGTCATGCATAAGCAGTAATGATTAACACATAGTATATATGAACAGCTCCTGGAAAGTGCAACAGTAGAAAAAGTGCTGGATAGTCTAGAGATGTAAATTACTATTCCAACTCCTGGAAAGTGCAACAGTAGGGAAAGTGCAGGATACTCAACAGGAGTAAATTACTATTCCAACTCCGACTAAGTGCTACAGTAAGGAAAGTGCTGGATAGTCTACAGTTATAAATTACTATTCCAACTAGGAGTAAGTGCTACAGTAGGGAAAGTGCTGGATAGTCTACAGGTATAAATTACTATTCCAACTCCGAGTAAGTGCTACAGTAGGGAAAGTGCTGGATAGTCTAGAGGTGTAAATTACTATTCCAACTCCTGGAAAGTGCAACAGTAGAGAAAGTGCTGGATAGTCTAGAGGTGTAAATTACTATTCCAGGTCCGACTAAGTGCTACAGTAGGGAAAGTGCTAGATTTTCTAGAGGTATAAATTACTAATCCAAACCCGGGTAAATGCAACAGTAGGGAAAGTGCTGGATACTCTAAAAGCTTAAATTATCATTACTTTTCCTGGTAAGTGCTACAGTAGTGAAAGTGCTTGAAACTGTAAAGTTGTCATTTACTATCCCAGATACATATAAATGCTACAATACACAAAGAACTGTGGAATCCAGAGACCAAAATTGTATTTCTCTCTTTACATGAGTACTGCTATAAATAAAGAGCAGAGAAAATGGTAAAGTAAACTTCAATATAAAACCACATGCCTGTGATGAAAACCTGAAAAATAAGTCTCCTCCAAAATTATGTGTCACACATTTTCACACATGCTTTTCTTTGTTTCAGGACTCCATCTAACCAAAAGTTGGGCAACCTCGAGGAAAACCTACACAAGGACACCGGGACACATTTCTTCAAATTAAAGATCAAAAACACTAATAGTAAGTGAAATACAGTTTTCCAGATACATATATAAGTCATGCATAAGCAGTAATGAATAACACATAGTATATATGAACAGCTCCTGGAAAGTGCAACAGTAGAAAAAGTGCTGGATAGTCTAGAGATGTAAATTACTATTCCAACTCCTGGAAAGTGCAACAGTAGGGAAAGTGCAGGATACTCAACAGTTGTAAATTACTATTCCAACTCCGACTAAGTGCTACAGTAAGGAAAGTGCTGGATAGTCTACAGGTATAAATTACTATTCCAACTCGGAGTAAGTGCTACAGTATGGAAAGTGCTGGATAGTCTAGAGGTGTAAATTTCTATTCCAACTCCTGAAAAGTGCAACAGTAGGGAAAGTGCTGGATAGTCTAGAGGTGTAAATTACTATTCCAACTCCTACAAAGTGCAACAGTAGGGAAAGTGCTGGATAGACTAGAGGTGTAAATTACTATTCCAGCTCCGACTAAGTGCTACAGTAGGGAAAGTGCTAGATTTTCTAGAGGTATAAAATAACATTGCTTTTCCTGGTAAGTGCTACAGTAGTGAAAGTGCTGGAAACTGTAAAGTTGTCATTTACTATCCCAGATACATATAAATGCTACAATACACAAAGGACTGTGGAATCCAGAGGCCAAAATTGCATTTCTCTCTTTACATGAGTACTGCTATAAATAAAGTGCAGAAAAAGTGCTAAAGTAAACTTCAATATGATATCTCATGCCTGTGATGAAAACCTGAAAAATCAGTCTCCTCCAAAATTATGTGTCACACATTTACATACATACTTTTCTTTGTTTCAGGACTCCATCTAACTAAAACTTGAGCAACCTCGAGGAAAACCTACACAAGGACACCGGGACACATTTCTTCAAATTAAAGATCAAAAACACTAATAGTAAGTGAAATACAGTTTTCCAGATACATATGTAAGTCATGCATAAGCAGTAATGAATAACACATAGTATATATGAACAGCTCCTGGAAAGTGCAACAGTAGAAAAAGTGCTGGATAGTCTAGAGATGTAAATTACTATTCCAACTCCTGGAAAGTGCAACAGTAGGGAAAGTGCAGGATACTCAACAGGTGTAAATTACTATTCCAACTCCGACTAAGTGCTACAGTTAGGAAAGTGCTGGATAGTCTACAGGTATAAATTACTATTCCAACTCGGAGTAAGTGCTACAGTAGGGAAAGTGCTGGATAGTCTAGAGGTGTAAATTTCTATTCCAACTCCTGAAAAGTGCAACAGTAGGTAAAGTGCTGGATAGTCTAGAGGTGTAAATTACTATTCCAACTCCTGCAAAGTGCAACAGTAGGGAAAGTGCTGGATAGACTAGAGGTGTAAATTACTATTCCAGCTCCGACTAAGTGCTACAGTAGGGAAAGTGCTAGATTTTCTAGAGGTATAAAATAACATTGCTTTTCCTGGTAAGTGCTACAGTAGTGAAAGTGCTGGAAACTGTAAAGTTGTCATTTACTATCCCAGATACATATAAATGCTACAATACACAAAGGACTGTGGAATCCAGAGGCCAAAATTGCATTTCTCTCTTTACATGAGTACTGCTATAAATAAAGTGCAGAAAAAGTGCTAAAGTAAACTTCAATATGATATCTCATGCCTGTGATGAAAACCTGAAAAATCAGTCTCCTCCAAAATTATTTGTCACACATTTTCACACATACTTTTCTTTGTTTCAGGACTCCATCTAACCAAAACTTGAGCAACCTCGAGGAAAACCTACACAAGGACACCAGGACACATTTCTTCAAAGTAAAGATCAAAAACACTAATAGTAAGTAAAATACAGTTTTCCAGATACATATATAAGTCATGCATAAGCAGTAATGAATAACACAAAGTATATATGAACAGCTCCTAGAAAGTGCAACAGTAGAAAAAGTGCTGGATAGTCTAGAGGTGTACATTACTATTCCAACTCCTGAAAAGTGCAACAGTAGGGAAAGTGCTGGATAGTCTAGAGGTTTAAATTACTATTCCAGCTCCGACTAAGTGCTACAGTAGGGAAAGTGCTGGATAGTCTAGAGGTATAAATTACTATTCCAACTCCTGGAAAGTGCAACAGTATGGAAAGTGCTGGATAGTCCAGAGGTGTAAATTACTATTCCAACTCCTGAAAAGTGCAACAGTAGGGAAAGTGCTGGATAGTCTAGAGGTGTAAATTACTATTCCAACTCCTGGAAAGTGCAACAGTAGGGTAAGTGCTGGATAGTCTAGAGGTGTAAATTACTATTCCAGCTCCGACTAAGTGCAACAGTAGGGAAAGTGCTAGATTTTCTAGAGGTAAAAATTACTAATCCAAACCCTGGTAAGTGCAACAGTAGTGAAAGTGCAAGATACTCTAAAAGCGTAAATTAGCATTGCTTTTCCAGGTAAGTGCTACAGTAGGCAAAGTGCTGGAAACTGTAAAGTTGTCATTTACTATCCCAGATACATATAAATGCTACAATACACAAAGGACTGTGGAATCCAGAGGCCAAAATTGCATTTCTCTCTTTACATGAGTACTGCTATAATTAAAGTGCAGAAAAAGTGCTAAAGTAAACTTCAATATGATATCTCATGCCTGTGATGAAAACCTGAAAAATCAGTCTCCTCCAAAATTATTTGTCACACATTTTCACACATACTTTTCTTTGTTTCAGGACTCCATCTAACCAAAACTTGAGCAACCTCGAGGAAAACCTACACAAGGACACCGGGACACATTTCTTCAAAGTAAAGATCAAAAACACTAATAGTAAGTGAAATACAGTTTTGCAGATACATATATAAGTCATGCATAAGCAGTAATGAATAACACATAGTATATATGAACAGCTCCTGGAAAGTGCAACAGTAGAAAAAGTGCTGGATAGTCTAGAGGTGTAAATTACTATTCCAACTCCTGGAAAGTGCAACAGTAGGGAAAGTGCAAAATACTCAACAGAAGTAAATTACTATTCCAACTCCGACTAAGTGCTACAGTAAGGAAAATGCTGGATAGTCTACAGCTATAAATTACTATTCCAACTCCGAGTAAGTGCAACAGTAGGGAAAGTGCTGGATAGTCTAGAGGTGTAAATTACTATTCCAACTCCTGGAAAATGCAACAGTAAGGAAAGTGCAGGATACTCAACAGGTGTAAATTACTATTCCAACTCTGACCAAGTGCTACAGTAGGCAAAGTGCTGGATAGTGTAGAGGTATAAATTACTATTCCAACTCCTGGTAAGTGCAACAGTAGAGAAAGTGCTGGATAGTCTAGAGGTATAAATTACTATTCCAACTCCTGGAAAGTGCAACAGTAGGGAAAGTGCTGGATAGTGTAGAGGTGTAAATTACTATTCCAACTCCTGGAAAGTGCAACAGTAGGGAAAATGCTGGATAGTCTACAGGTATAAATTACTATTCCAACTCCGAGTAAGTGCAACAGTAGGGAAAGTGCTGGATAGTCTAGAGGTGTAAATTACTATTCCAACTCCTGGAAAGTGCAACAGTAGGGAAAGAGCAGGATACTCAACAGGTGTAAATTACTATTCCAACTCTGACCAAGTGCTACAGTAGGGAAAGTGCTGGATAGTCTAGAGGTATAAATTACTATTCCAACTCCTGGTAAGTGCAACAGTAGAGAGAGTGCTGGATACTCAACAGGTGTAAATTACTATTCCAACTCCTGGAAAGTGCAACAGTAGGGAAAGTGCTGGATAATGTAGAGGTGTAAATTACTATTCCAACTCCTGGAAAGTGCAACAGTAGGGAAAGTGCTGGATAGTGTAGAGGTATAAATTACTATTCCAACTCCTGGTAAGTGCAACAGTAGAGAAAGTGCTGGATAGTCTAGAGGTGTAAATTACTATTCCAACTCCTGGAAAGTGCAACAGTAGGGAAAGAGCAGGATACTCAACAGGTGTAAATTACTATTCCAACTCTGACCAAGTGCTACAGTAGGGAAAGTGCTGGATAGTCTAGAGGTATAAATTACTATTCCAACTCCTGGTAAGTGCAACAGTAGAGAATGTGCTGGATACTCAACAGGTGTAAATTACTATTCCAACTCCTGGAAAGTGCAACAGTAGGGAAAGTGCTGGATAATGTAGAGGTGTAAATTACTATTCCAACTCCTGGAAAGTGCAACAGTAGGGAAAGTGCTGGATAGTGTAGAGGTATAAATTACTATTCCAACTCCTGGTAAGTGCAACAGTAGAGAAAGTGCTGGATAGTCTAGAGGTGTAAATTACTATTCCAACTCCTGGAAAGTGCAACAGTAGGGAAAGTGCTGGATAGTGTAGAGGTGTAAATTACTATTCCAACTCCTGGAAAGTGCAACAGTAGGGAAAGTGCAGGATACTCAACAGATGTAAATTACTATTCCAACTCCGACTAAGTGCTACAGTAAGGAAAGTGCTGGATAGTCAAGAGGCCTAAATTACTATCCCAACTCCTGATAACTACAACAGAACAGAAAGTGCACGATAGTCCAAAAGCCTAACTTAGTATCCAAACTACTGGTAATTACAGCAATAAGTAAAGTGCTAGCAAGTGAAAAAACATGTAAAATGTGCAAGATACAATAGAAATAAACAATATTTAAAGTTTAGCAAAATGAAAACTGCATACAAATTCTTTGTTTTCAATTTTTATATTTCAAATATTAAAACAATTATTTTTTCTTTTCAGAAAATGTCTTCACAACAACAAGCTGCTAAATATATTCCTTCCAGAAAAGGAAAACAATTATTAGCTCATCAAGGTTACATTTATTGTAAGGATAGGTTAAGTGATCCACGGATTCATTGGAGATGCGTGCAATACCATACAACTCGTTGCAGCGGCAGAGCGGTTACGGTCAATGATATTATTGTAAGGACAACTGACCATAACCACTCTGCCTCTGCAATGGAAGTTGATGTTAGAGAAACTGTGAATGAGATGAAAGCTATTGCAAGCACCTCCAATGAATCCACTGGATCTATTTTGAGACAGGTTGCACAACATGTCCCTACTCATATTGCTAGCAATATTCCCAACGTTCGTAATTTGCGAAGAATTATACAAAGACAAAAGCAGGCAAGTAACACTCAAACAAACACACCTCACACCTTTTCTGACATCGTTATTCCTCCTGAACTTACTATTACTTTTTCTAATGAACCTTTCCTCCTGCATGACAACGAAAACCCTCTTAAGCGCATCTTAATTTTTAGTTCCCCACGCAACCTTGTTAAACTTGAATCAAGTGAAATTTGGATGATGGATGGGACGTTTAAAAGCACGCCCCATCCATTCACCCAAATTTATACTATTCATGGCAAAATTAATAATAGTGTAATACCCCTAGTATATAGTTTGCTGCCTGATAAGACTTCAGCAACTTACACAGAATTATTATCTGTGATTAAATCCAAAACAAACCAAAGTCCTAGGAAAATTATTATCGATTTTGAATTGAGTATGATCAATGTGATCACCAAACTGTACACGGATACCCAAATTCAAGGGTGTTTTTTCCACTTTTCCCAGGCATTCTGGCGTAAATTACAAAAAACACCCTTAGTTACTGAATACTCAACGGACAGCAAACTACAAGTCGAATTAAAAAAATTAACTGCTCTTTGTTTTGTCCCTCCCGAAAGTGTAGACGAGTACTACACTGCAATTACAGAATCAGATTATTATTTAACAAACGAAGATAAATTGGCACCCATTTTAAATTATATGGAAGACACATGGATTGGACACCTAGGCAGATCGGGTCGCAGGAGGAAGCCACGTTTCCATGTGCAGTGGTGGAACTGTTATTCGAGTTGCCTAGAGGGAGAGGCAAAAACAAATAATGCCATTGAGGGATGGCATAACTCCTTCAATCATGTAATTGGTAAACCCCACCCTAATTTCTATTCATTTCTGGAAACTTTGAAGAAGGAGCAAAGTTTCCAAGAAATGAGACTTTCACAAACTCTCACTGGTAGTCTAAACTCACGGATTACCCAAAGAACTAAGGATATGTCTGAACGACTATTGGCACTATTACAACAATTTTCGTTGTGTGTGGCTTTAGATTACCTTGAGAATCTAGCTAACATCCTTTCTTTTTAAACTATTATTTACATTACTTTCCTGCTTTTACCAAAATTAAATATTTTTCTAATTTGAATTGGTTAAAACATTATTCCTTAAACATTTTTTAATATTTGATGTTGGGTCATTTTTCCTCGTTTTTATTTTTTAAACATTTTTTGAAAAATAAATCCCTTACATGAGATATTTTGTTAATTTTTGAATCACATAAGACTTTTGAAAAAATAGCAGAATCAATATTTTCCCAAAAAAAACATTGGGGACTGCATTTTTAAATAATAGGAAATTACAGTGCAAATAAAAAAAATGCATTTTCATTTTTTCCCAAAACTCTACTATGAAAACCACACCTTAAAATGAATGATTAAAATATTTATATAATCAAAATATTGATATTTCCATAGTTCCACATCAAGTGCTAATTCCTACAACATATAACCATACATAGAAAAATTATTTTTAATTTTTCTTTGTTGGCTTCAGAAAGTGACAAACAATCTAACCTTGTCATCTTTATTAATCTCCATGACCTATTTTTATAAATTCAAAATTCTCAACTCCTCCTCATACAAAAAATACAGACTTCAACTAAATTAAATACAAATCAACAAACATCAATTGAGCCTTTAAAACTAATCAAAAAAAATATACAAAGGCTCCAAAATTTTGGCTATCATATTTTCTTAGAAAAAACAAAGCTAAAATTTTTTCCAAATTGATACAAAACAACTAAAATGTAACCAATATAATCAATCAGACAATCAATTATTCGCAAACAAACCCTAGATCAAGATCTTCTGAAAATACAAATTAGATTCAAAGAAGCACCAAGATAACATTGGAAATATCTTTATTAACATTCATATAATATTTTAACAACATAGCAACTAACTTTCTCAAACTCCATATTTCCAAACTGTAATATCTTTCGAAAATGCATTTTAATACTTTGCATACATAAATACAATTTGAAATATTTGATATAGTTTTCGAAACCCTTTTTCAAGTTTTCATTCTACTAAATCAACTAAATCTTACTTTAATTATATTTACCGATGTTCCCCACGCCCACCGACCCAACATCGGCATATTCTAACAATACGAGTAGCGACATGTTGTTTATTTAACATTTTTTTTATTTCGAGCAACCTCTACTTAACTTATCCTTACAATAAATGTAAATCTTTTATTATTTAACTTTATTAGTTAGTATTAAATTGTTTTCCTACCTGATCGTAGTTCAGCGTCCTGCTGCTTCCTGCTGCTTCCAGCTCCGGTTACCCACAAAATGGCCGACGACGCACGCGTATACGTAATAACGTCAGGATATGCTGCAACAATAAACAAAGGACTACTGTACATTGTAATATAATACAATTTCTAAATAAATATTATTTTTATATATGATTACATGTATATGTTAAAATTTACAAAAATATACATAAAATGTAAAAAAAACGGATGAATTTTTTAATATATTTTATATGTAATAAAAACTTATTTTTTCTATCAAATACATATCTCTTCGTTTTTATTTAATTCATATAATGTATCTTAACTTTTATAATATAATGTAAATTATATACTTCCTTACTATACCTGTTTTCTTCTTTCTTTTCCGCTTTTTTCCTCCTCTTTCCTTTCGTTTCTTTTGCATTAATTCCGAACCGCTCTACATATCTAGATCTATCATGAAAATAAATGAAGGACAAATGTATCCATAGAAAACAATGGTAAAGCGTGGGAACGGAAACATTAATATAAGTATATCACAAATAAAATCAATAATAAATTAATTTCTTTTAAAAACATTAAACTTAATAAAATCTAAATGTAGAAAACATTTTATTTAAATTTAATTAAACTAAATTAGAACGTAAACTTTTTCCAATATATTTTAAATGTAATAAATAAATTAAAATAAACATATATTCATATATAATAAATAAAAAAAAAAAAAAAATAAAAAAGTAAAATTAATGTAATATTTTTCAAATATATTTAAACCATTTACTATTATTAATATATCAATATTAATTAATACTTAAATACCAAAAATAATAATAAACAAAATACTAAAGTAATTAATAAACCAAATACTAAAATAAAATATATATCTTATAATAATAAATTATTAATACCCAAATTTATATTTAAATAGATATATAATTATTTAAAAAAATACTTTTCATTTTTTTAATACATTATTTTACAATGATTAAATATACATTCCTATAATTATACTATACAATAGTAAATTTCAATGAACATATAAATTATTAATACCAAATAAATGTAATAAACAAATTCCTAAAATAATCAATAAAATAAATACTATATTAAAATATATAACTTATATTTATTTAATTTATAATAATATAAAATATATAATTATCTATATATAATTATAATTATAATTATCTATATATAATTATTTACAAAAAAACTTTTCTTTTGATTAATACATTATTTTACAATTAAAATATATACAGTCCTATATTTATTATATACAATATTAAATTTCAATGAACAAATTTAATTATTTAATTATTTTTATATTACTACAATCAAATCTATTTTTAAATGAAATATATAAAAATTATTTTAAAATAAATACATATACATATATATATATATATATATGCGTTGTAAAAGTACCTGCGTTGTAACTATACCTGCGTTGTAACAGTATAAGTTGTAAATGTATGCGTTGTAACAGTACCTGCGTTGTAAAAGATGCGTTGTAACAGTACTGCGTTGTAAAAAATGCGTTGTAACAGGTGTATACCCGAGGAAGGCGGCGAGCTGGATGTTGACAGCTTTCTCGATGACTTTGGCCGGGAATGGAAGAAGCGAGATGGGGCGGTAGTTTTTGAGTTCGGTGGGGTCTGCTGTTGGTTTTTTCAGAAGGGCGGTGAGTTCAGCGTGTTTCCAGTCTTCTGGGAAGGTAGCGGAGGTGAAGGAGCAGTTGATGACGTCTCGGAGGTGTGGAGCTATGACAGAGTCTGCTTTGTTGAAGATGTGGTGAGGGCATGGGTCTGTGGGGGATCCAGAGTGGATGGAATTCATCAGGCGGATGGTGTCCTCAGTGGTGATTGGGTTCCAGGCGTTAAGGGTGTTCACGGGGGGAAGATATTCAGCTGATGGTAGGGTGGGTTGGCTTCCGGGTTGGTTGTCAAAGCTGTTGTGGATGTCAGCAATCTTGTTGTGGAAAAAAGAGGCTAGGGAGTCGCAGAGGGTTTGAGAGGGGGTGATGTCGTTGGAGTTGGCCGAGGGGTTGGAAAATTCCTTGACGATGTTGAAAAGTTCCTTGCTGTTGTGGGCGTTGTTGTCGAGTCGGTCCTTGAATGCTGTTTTCTTGGCTTTTCGGATCAGTTGGTGGTGAGTGCGGATGGCGTTTTTGAAGGCGTCCTTGTTGCTGGTGGATGGGTCTTTTTTCCAGGCCTTTTCAAGAGAGCGGCATAGTTTCTTGGATTTCTTGAGGTCCTCGTTGAACCATGAGGCCTTCTTGATGCCAAGTTTGTGTTGGCGTTTTTTCAGTGGTGCTAAGGTGTCGGCGGTGTTGGATAACCAAAGGGTGAGGTTGGAGGCGGCTTCGTTGGCGTTAGAAGAGAGGGCTGGGGAGGTTTGAAGGAGCGATGTGGAGATCTGCTCCGTGGTGATTTTGTTCCAGTTTCTTTGTAGAGTTGGTTGGAGGTGGATGATGGGTTTCGGCTTGTTGTAGGTGAAGTGGACGCAGCTGTGGTCAGTCCAGAGGAGCTCCGTAGTGTGGTTGAAAGAGACATGGTTGCTGGAGGTGAAGATGGGGTCGAGTGTGTGACCTGCGATGTGGGTGGGGGAAGTGACCAGTTGTTTAAGTCCTAGGTTGGCGAGGTTGTCCAGGAGGGTGGCGGTGTTGCGGTCGTTGATCTTCTCAAGGTGGAAGTTGAGGTCTCCCAGAAGGATGTAGTCTTTGGAGGGGAGCGCGTGTGGGGTGATGAAGTCCGTGATGTCTTCACTGAATTTTGCGCGGGGTCCTGGTGGTCTGTAGAGGAGGGTGCCTCTGAGTGTGGTCTTGGGGTCGATGTGGATCTGGAAGTGAAGGTGTTCGGAGTTGGCGAGGTTGGCGTCAGAGCTGGTTGAGATGCGGATTGATTTCTTGTGGACAATAGCGATTCCTCCTCCTGTATGGTCGGTGCGGTCTTTGCGTGTAATCTTATAGTCGTCAGGGATAGCGATGGCGATGTCAGGGGCGGAGGAGGCGTTCATCCATGTTTCCGTTAGGAAGGCGACGTCTGGAGAGATGGTGTCTAGTAGGTTCCAAAGGTCAATGGCGTGCCTGTGGACCGAGCGGGTGTTGAGAAGGATGCATTGTAGGTGGTTGGGGTCGGGAATCTGTGGTGTGGTCGGGGCGGAGACGTTGTCGGTGCCGCAGAATTTGCAGGAGAGGCAGGAGAACGGTCCATGGGTGTGGCCAGGAGCGGCTTGGACGCAGTTGGGGGCGCGACCAGGGTTAAGGGCTAGGAGGGCGGCGGCATCATAGGTAATGCGGGGGGCTGGGCAGTGCGAGGGGCAGGGGGTCTGGCGCTGGGCGCGGTCCAGGCGCGGACGGGCGTAGACGGGCTTACCTTTGGCGCACCTTCGGCGCAAGTTGGGCGCGAACGCTGCGCGTGGACGCTGCACGCGGGAACTCCTGTCATATATGGATAGTGGGGGGGAGGGGCGAGGGCGTCTGAGCTGGGAGGCGGGGCGGGCACACGAGGACGGCGAGCACAACAAATAAACAAAATGGAGGCGGAGGGGGGGAACAGAGCGGAGCACAACGCGCAAACCAAGTAAACAACAGCAGAAATCAATAACACAGCGCCAATGAGTCCTAGAGCAACTGGGCACAAGCAGGCAATATGAAAGTCAACTTTGCAGGCAATAAGCGGAGCGCTGAAGGCTGATGCGCTAAACACGTTCAAATACAGTGCAGTCAAGAAGGTAAACAGCGACAATGATTTTTTGCGCTAGCTGGGTACAAGCAGGCAGGCGAGCAGCAGCTTGTGAGGTAATGCAGCGAGAGGCAGCTTGTGAGCAAAGCAATAGAGCGCTACGATACCAGGTCTCAGCAGAGGCACTGGGAGCGACCACTCGGCTCGTTAGAGAGGAGCGAGTCACGGTGAGCGAGGGGTGAGGAGCGCTACTTCTGGACAGTGGGAGGGCGTCTGAGCTGGGAGGCGGGGCGGGCACACGAGGACGGCGAGCACAACAAATAAACAAAATGGAGGCGGAGGGGGGGAACAGAGCGGAGCACAACGCGCAAACCAAGTAAACAACAGCAGAAATCAATAACACAGCGCCAATGAGTCCTAGAGCAACTGGGCACAAGCAGGCAATATGAAAGTCAACTTTGCAGGCAATAAGCGGAGCGCTGAAGGCTGATGCGCTAAACACGTTCAAATACAGTGCAGTCAAGAAGGTAAACAGCGACAATGATTTTTAGCGCTAGCTGGGTACAGGCAGGCAGGCGAGCAGCAGCTTGTGAGGTAATGCAGCGAGAGGCAGCTTGTGAGCAAAGCAATAGAGCGCTACGATACCAGGTCTCAGCAGAGGCACTGGGAGCGACCACTCGGCTCGTTAGAGAGGAGCGAGTCACGGTGAGCGAGGGGTGAGGAGCGCTACTTCTGGACAGTGGGAGGGCGTCTGAGCTGGGAGGCGGGGCGGGCACACGAGGACGGCGAGCACAACAAATAAACAAAATGGAGGCGGAGGGGGGGAACAGAGCGGAGCACAACGCGCAAACCAAGTAAACAACAGCAGAAATCAATAACACAGCGCCAATGAGTCCTAGAGCAACTGGGCACAAGCAGGCAATATGAAAGTCAACTTTGCAGGCAATAAGCGGAGCGCTGAACGCTGATGCGCTAAACACGTTCAAATACAGTGCAGTCAAGAAGGTAAACAGCGACAATGATTTTTAGCGCTAGCTGGGTACAGGCAGGCAGGCGAGCAGCAGCTTGTGAGGTAATGCAGCGAGAGGCAGCTTGTGAGCAAAGCAATAGAGCGCTACGATACCAGGTCTCAGCAGAGGCACTGGGAGCGACCACTCGGCTCGTTAGAGAGGAGCGAGTCACGGTGAGCGAGGGGTGAGGAGCGCTACTTCTGGACAGTGGGAGGGCGTCTGAGCTGGGAGGCGGGGCGGGCACACGAGGACGGCGAGCACAACAAATAAACAAAAGATGCTGCTATCAGGCAGCCTCCGTCTGTCGGCCTCTCCCTTTGTGACCAGCAATCCAATTTGTTGGGAATCTTTCTTCTAGCAGGCATCTCAAATTTGTCCCCAGCGATTTTCAGCCCCGTCTATTTTCACTTTTGTTAAGACTGTCTTGTAAGTCTTCCTGGCCTCTTTTATTTCTGGTACATTGTTTGTACGTAGCACATATGATAATAGCCCTTCTCAGAAAACATCCAAATACCAAACTTCTGCACCCACACACACATATGGAATCACAAGCAAACAAACAAATACACCCCCACATCAAAGCACAGTCAGTCTCTCTTTCTCTCACACACACACACTCTCTCTCTCTCTCTCTCACACACACACTCACTCTCACACACACTCTCTCTCTCCCACACACTCTCTCTCTCTCTCTCACACACTCTCTCTCACACACTCTCTCTCTCTCACACAGACACTCTCTCTCACACACAGTACAGCCTTCTACCGCCACCACTCTACCACTCTCTCCATCAATACTTTACCACTCTATGCGCCACCACTCTATGCCCCACCACCACCCTATCCACCACTCTAGCGCCCACACTCTAGTGCCCACACTCTAGCGCCCACACTCTAGCACCACCACTCTACCTGCCCACCACTCTACCCTCCAACTCCACCCTCAAACTCCACCATCCAAATCCACCATCCAAGCACTACTACACCCTCCAAATACACCCTCCGACTACACCCTTTAACTCCACCATCCAACTACACCCTCCTCCTCTCTCTTTTTTCACTCTCCCTCTCCCCTCCCAAATCTCTATCTCATATATTCTTTTCTGCCCTGATTCTTACCTTTTAATCTTTCCTTTCAAATACCTTTCCTCTACCTTGTAAAAATGGGTACTATACCATTATGCAAGTTATCACTTTAAATATTGTGTTATTACAAAACCAAATTTTTTTTACACCAACACTTGGAAGACGTGCACCAGTTATTTAATTTTGTTATAATTCATTAACTGCACTGTTAAAACCTCTGTGTGAAAGTGTAAACACGGAGTCTTTATTCCTTTTGTATTATTTACTTTGCTATAACAACTGACTAACTAAAGTGGTGGTCATGTGACCAAGAGCCCGTGAGCTCGAAACGCGTCTGTATGTGCCCGATTAAAATATCTACACGTGCCTGGCTGGTGTGGCTTGTCATCCTTTCCTAGAAGTAAGGAGGAATCTGTGAATTCGACTGAGCGGTGGCGCCCGCTCGAGTGACGAGCCCCGGCCCGACCTTGGAAGGGTGGAGAGCTGCGCCGTGCTTTTGAAGTGACGTGGAGTCAGGATATCTCCGCCCGCCGGCTGCCTAAAGTTTCTACGCTGGACGAGCTTTCCCGTTTTGATCAAGCGCTCCTCTACGCTGTGTTGGATTGCGGATGGTGGGATGGGAAATCAGCTGTAGAACAGCAGCCAGGGCATGCGCGACGATTTTCGTCAGTAGCGCAACCAGGTACGGACACGGTCGGAGGACCGAATTACATTCTGGGCAATGGAGTAATTGAAGGGGCGGGAGGCCTCTGCAGAAAAAGATTTTAAGAAACAAAAAGTACCTGATGGAGTTGGAGTGAATGGGTTTTTGAGACAACTCCTCCCGGTGTGATATCGCTTAAACAAAAGGGACATTCACTAGAGCGATTACGGAAGAAAGAGCTTAGCCGCTGGTGAGAAGCGACATCTCTGCAGAATTATATAGAGATGGATCGCGTCCCCCGGGGCTTGTGCATTTTTATTGTCCCAACTCTTAACAAACCTAAACCAGAGGTCTTGAAAGCATGGCGTGAAAATACTAACGCATGCTCCAAAGTTATGATGCAGATTTTGGTTAAAAACGCATGGGAGGAGCATGAAGAGTTATTGAAGGAAATACAAATGCTCCTTGATGACCTGGCGAAAGAAACTGACCAAACTGAAGTATCAAAGACCCTGCAGATTGTGGATGATAAAATAAAAAAGTTTGAAAAAGACTTAATCGCTAGAAAACAGCGCAAGTTTGAGCGCGATGAACGCGATTACAAGTCAGGAAGAATTTTAACATTTGCAAAGAAATTCGACAAACCACGCACTTCGCTCCTGAAAGATAAGGCACTGGGAATGGCGGATAAGGACAGGTGGCAATCTGGCACAAGCTTAAGCTCAGATGCAAGCTCAATGGATGGAAATGTGCAGTACTGTTCCGATGTAACGTTTTTTTCCGACGAAATGTGCCTCGTGATGGAGGCCAACGAACAGTCAATAAGAGGAAGAACTCGATATCAAGGCCGAGGAGGCAAGGTAAAACCAAAAAACGACGGCAGTGGCTCAGCAAGCTCAGAAAATACTGGAGTGGGAAACAGAAGCCAGATACAGAAGAACAAAAAATGGATGCACAGACCACAGAATTAAAGGTAATGAATTTATTGAATAGACAATTAACTGAGAATGAGGAAAAGGTCCTAAGATTAGGACTGACATTTTGCCCTGATCTACAATTTGACTATACGCAGACACGTATAGATATGTATATGTTTGTCAGGAAACTAAAATTGCATAAGATACACTTGAATAGGAAAATTGACCATTAATTGTCTAACAGAACTAGCATTACATTGAATCAGGATATTGAACTGCAAAATGTCTTAGATACTCTCCATGAGGAAGGTGGGGTAGAACTGACACAACCACAGACTCCCACCACCCAAGATAATACTGAACTTGTGTCTACACCTGATAACTTGATATCTGCAACTTCTGTAACCAGTGATACCACCGTGACCACACCCTTCAGACCTAAATCTAGATACAGACCACAGTTACCATGGGACAATATAGATCTGTTCCATGACCTGGTTAACAATGATATGCTTAAACTTCTTAACAAGCCTTTAGGTAAACAAAACATCACACCTGATATGAGGGCGGCACTAACAGAATTAAAAAATGACGACTCGATCGTCATAAAGCCCTCTGATAAGGGAGGAAATGTAGTTTTGTGGGATAAGAAAATGTATATCAATGAAGCAATGCGGCAGCTATCTGACACCACATGCTACACTAGAGTGGACCATACTTATTTGACTAAACTACAGAGTAGAGTACACCAGAACATCCGAGGGTGGGCTAGTGAGAAGTTGCTGAGTTGGGATGAAAACAAATTTCTTATCAATGAAAATCCTACTACTCCCACATTTTACCTTTTAACAAAGGTACATAAGAACCAGACACAACCACCGGGGAGACCCATAGTGTACTCTATTAACAGCCTTTTAGAAAATGTTTCGCATTACGTGGACTATTTCCTCAAAAACTATGTAAAATATCTCACATCACACTTAGAAGACACCAAAGACTTCCTACAAAAAGTAGAGAATATTAATTGGGAGTCTCATTTTTGGTTAGTGTGTTTAGATGTGGAGAGCTTATACACATCCATTCGACACAGGGATGGTTTGAGGGTATGCAAGTACTTTCTAAGAACAAGGAGTAGACATCTGGAAGCACACTCAAAAATGTTACTCCAAATGATAGAACTGTGTTTGGAGGAAAATGTTTTTCTGTTTAACGAGTCATTATTCAAGCAAATCCAGGGCACTTCGATGGGCACCTGCTTTGCCCCCAGCTACGCCAATTTATTGGTAGGCTGGTGGTAGGAGCAGGTGCTCAGGAGTGATGACCTGGAACACTGGACCACCTGCGTGAATGTTTGGCTCCGCTATATTGATGAAGTTTTTTTTGTATGGGAGGGGGAGAGAACAAGAACTACTCAAGTTTGTGGATACACTTAATTAGGCGGAGGCGGAACAACTTTTTGAAAACATTTCCCTCACGGGAGAGATAACACAAAAAGTCCCCGCCGGGACGGAGAAAAATGACGATGGGAATATAAAAACTTTGTATAGAAACTCGGAAAGGCAAAAACTTTTAGAAATCACACAATGGTGGGAGCATTATTCACTAACCAAGTATGCTGACGTTGGTCGCGTTCCCAGAGGATTACGCATAATGCTCGCGCCGAGCTTTGACCGTCCCAATCTCCTGATGCTCAAAGAATGGGGGCAAAGCAATCTGGTGGCATCTATGAACCTTGTTCATATACTCATAAAATATGCTGCTATCGACAGAGCTGAAATCCTTACAAACATCAATAAATTAAATGAGGACATCACTAAAATTAAAGAAACAGAGACAACAAAAAACCTCAGGGAAGCGATGGATGACCGGCTTAAGAAACACGAGGATAAAATAAAGGCGAGAAAAGTCAGTAAATTTGCTTGTGATCAAGCCGACTATGCACACGGACACATTTTCACCTTTGCCCGGAAATATAGCGTAGCCAAACGACAGCAATACAGTGGAAACACTAAAAAACAGATGGGATCTGCTGCCATACAAAATGCTAATGAAGACGATGGCGGCTTGAATGACGAAGCAGCAAGCAGAGATACCCTATCGATACCTAGTGGTTCAAGTGACGATCCAGATAGAGATCTACAATCAGCACCTATCCTCAATTTGGCAGAGGAACTTGTTTATTTAGTGGCGGAGAGACTAAGATTATTGCGCCCACGCCTAAACAGCCAAGGACAAATCACAAAAGTAAAAACCAAAAAAGACGAGAACGAAGGAAACAAGCCAGACAAAAAAGCGCAAACAAAGAAAACAAAAGCGCCATGGCAACAAAGGAAATAAGCAACAACAAATCCGTCATCAATCTTTCAAGCGTCGTTTTGAATAAAGCAGAAGAACAATTGCTCTCTTTGGGGGTCAATTTTTGTCCGGCGCAATCATTTAATTATGCGGCAACCCGCATTGATGTTTATCGTTTCATAAGAAAAATGAAATTACGAAAATACTTCGCCACACAGAAGCTGAAATCGAATGCAGACACAACCTCATCTGACAAACCGAGTACCCCGGACGGAGTGCCAGAGGTAAGAGCCCCTGACGTATCCACTTTTCTAACCCTAAATGACCTTTGCCAAGCTACTGACTCCCAACCTATGAGTCATGACATTGACAGCAACACTCAGACTAGATTGTCTAAAATTAATATTATCCAAAAGGGAGCAGGCATCACACCGTTCAAGAACAAGTCCAAATTTGCCCCTTTGATGGTGAAAGACGCCATAGACACTTTCCATGATTGTATCACCAATGAAATTAAGCAACTGCACATTAAATCACGTAAACGCAATAGAACAAGCTACGATCACCAACAAGCTAACTATATAGTGTTAATGAAGAAGCTCAGCGCAAATCCATATATTGTCGTGAAGACGGCAGATAAAGGTGGCAACCTTGTAATCTGGGCGAAATGTGATTATGTTACAGAAGCTTTGCGACAGCTTCATAATACATCCTGCTATAGCAAAGCCAACAAGAAAGAATATTCTAATGCAAAGATTTCTTTGGAAAAACTTTTGAGCAAATATCGGCGAGAGGGATTGATTTCAGGAGAGGAATACAAATTTATGTATAAAGAATTCCCAGTACTCCCTGTCTTCTATCTAATACCAAAAATTCACAAGGACACCTTGCCAACTCCCGGAAGACCGATCATCTCAGCTATCAATAGTGCTGGAGAAAATGTGGGTCGTTATATTGATTATTTCCTACAAGATCTGGTCACCAAATTACCTAGCTATGTGCGTGACACTAGCGAGTTTCTTTCAAAAATTATGGACTTAGAATGGCAAGAAGATATGCTGCTCATTACATTGGACGTAAAGTCCCTATATACAAGTATTGGACACGAAGAGGGATTAAGGGCCACTAAATACTTTTTGCACACAAGATCAGCTGACCTGTATGAACACAACAAAGTCATTCTCGACCTGATGAACTGGCGTTTAAACAACAATTACTTTGCTTTTGGTAAAGAACTGTGGAGACAATTACGAGGCGTGGCCATGGGATCCTGCTTCTCCCCCAGCTACGCGTGCTTGCACGTGGGCTGGTGGGAGGAGCGGGTCCTTGGTGTCACGGATGCAGTATGGGTCAGAGAAAAGATTGTCAAATATCTACGATATATTGACGACATTTTCATTATTTGGCAAGGCAGTGAAGACGAGGCAAAATCTTTTATAGATGAAATCAATATAAATTGCCTCAATCTTCACTTCACTTCTCACATCAGTCCTCACCAAATAGAATTTTTGGATGTACAATTGTATGTGAAAGCCAACAGACTAGAATCCACCCTACATTGCAAACCAACATCAGGCAATACCATACTACACGCCTCAAGTCTCCATCCCAAACACACTATATACATCATCCCTTTAGGTGAAATTTTAAGGATTAAACGAATCTGCAGTTCTACAGCAGATTTTGAGAGCTGTGTTAATGATCTCAGGACCCGTTTCAAAGAATGTGGTTATTCTGATCGCATCTTCAACCAAGCTTTGGCTAAAGCAAGGTTGAGAAGCAGAGAGAGCTTGTTGCCAACATTCAATTCTGACATAGACAATATTGAGACCCCTACTGATCCAGACATATTGACCAACACCTGTCCTAGATTTATCACTGCTTACAGCAGTGAAGAGAATGCCATTAGAAAGATCATCCAAAAGAATTAGCCGATAGTTCTCACTAACAACATTCTTAATTCTACCCTACCACAAAAACCAATAATAACATTTCGTAGGGCTAGAATATGGGTGCTTCTTTAGATGTCAGTAACCCAGAACTAAAACAAAAGGAAACATGGCTAAAGGTCAAGCCTGGTTTCCGTAAATGTACCCATTGTAGGGCGTGTAAATTCGGTGAGAATAAGACACATTACCGTACACCATTTAGCTCAATAGACATTCCAATCAAGGGTTGTTACGATTGCAAAACTGACTTCGCAGTCTACGTCAGAATCCTACATCCTCAGGGCAATATTACACACTGATCCCACCTACCCAGTAGCCCACCACTTTGCAGCTAGGCATAATAAAGATCTTAACTGCCTTACATATTTTGTGGTGGGATCAGGACCGCCCTTGCAGAGGGGAAGCAACAGAGAGTTGTTATTGCGACAACTTGAGACACGTTTTATTCTAGAATTCGACAGCAAATGGCCGAATGGCCTAAATAACACCGAAGATATTTACAACTTTTTGTAATCATATTACAAATGACTTAAGTGTCTCTTTTTATCTGGTTGCCCCAAATTTGGTATGTTTTCCTTTCGTATCTCTCAACCTCCCCATGATCCAGGCACATTTGACTCGGCTCCACTGTCATGATCAGATGTCTTTCTGTTCAAATGGGTAGTCAGGTTCCCTGTTGTTATTTATGCACTTTCATATGATGGAAATGTACTAATTACTACTATTTATGAAATTTAATAGATAGTCAGGTTCCCTGTTATCTGTAGGGTTTTGTTATTATTATTATTTTTTGCACTTTACATATGTATAGTAACATGCATATTTATATATACATATGTTGAGAATTTTATGCAATTTTCTAATTTCCGTTCCTCCGGCCATTTTTACATCAATGGCATGTTTTTCTCCCTCTTTCTAATCATGTTTTATCACTATGTAACTTTTCACTACACTTACTTATATATTCTTTTAAGAACAAAAAATCATGATGAAATTATTGTTTTTAGAATTGCATTTTACCTTTAATTGAATAATATGGCTTAGTTCCTGATTTTAATACAGGTAATTTATACATTTTCTAAGTGCATTTTCTTTTAATAATATAATATACATCATGAATTTTATCACTTTTTAGAATAGAAAGTATGCACTTTATATTAAGCCTCTTTGCACAGTAGGCAGGGTTGTTTTAGCTTTTTGGTCGTTAATATTGTAGCACTTTTTTGCCCTTTTTGCACAACTTTGCTCTCCTTTCTTGTGTCCATACAGACAAAAAGCCAGTCGAAATCATCGTTATTTTTATTCTGTACGAACATGTATGTCGGTTTTCACTGTATGATTCACTGGATTTAACCAGTCATTACATCAATTGTAATCATGAATTTTTTCCCATAATTTGTTTTGTGTAAAAAACTGACACATTGATACGTACAAACGCATTTATGCATAGTATTGCTAATATATTAATTTCTAAGTTTGGTTCATGTACATTTCTGAATTGCTATACTCTCTGCAAGAGAACCATTTAGAGATGATTCTGTCTTTTCAATAAGGAACACTAAAAACGATAGTCTGTTTTCCATACAAGTTCGGTCACATGACCATCTGTGGAGGCGGGCGGCAGGCTGGGCACTGTAGCACTTTAAATATCACAAAAAATCAGCTACACCCTGCATGTGAACAAGGGCTGCAAGGCCCGAAACGCGTCATGGTTGGTTGGTCCACGAAAAACTGAAAATAAACTTACCTGGAAAGAACTTGTGGTCTGTCTCCTGCTTCGCCGGTCCTGGGGGATCGGAGGTGGTAATGCGGAGTTCCAGTTGATCTATATATATATATATATATATATATATATATATATATATATATATATATATATATATATATATATATATATATATATATACATTTACTTTTAAAAGACACATCAGACAAAAGATAAATCAATTTGTACAAAATAAGTTTAAAAACAGTGTACAGCATGAATACCCCAAAATAATGAAAATAGTGAAAGAAGGTTTTGAATGTGCACCTACATGGCCGACATATCTGTTAGGCATCATACGGTTTGGGGGTGAGATGGTCTCTGTACAGTGGTATGTATGAATGTTTTGCGGCCAAATTTGGTCGCAAAACATTTTGTTTTTACCAACACCTCGAAATAGTTGGTAACCATTCACGAAGGTAGCCTAAGGGACCCCTTCTCCTATGGAAACCTTGAAGCAAATATTTGTGAAGAGAATGCAGTGGTCCCACAGACCACTACCTACTCTTAAAAAAAAAAACTTAAATGTTTCATATTTGTCTTTTTCAAACGCATCCTGTTTTCCTTTAAGGAAAATGGGCTGCATTAAAAAATATAGCATTATTGAAAAGCAATAACTGACGTGGTGGTCTCCTGATCTCAGCAGGCCACCATCACTGTGATAGCCGCGATTCCTAATGGATCACAAATGACGACCTACCTCATTAATATTCATGAGGTAAGTCTATTTGCAAATCCATTAGGAACTTATTGTGATTTGGTAAGAATGGCAATTAGGAATTTACAATTCCTATTTTCTGTACAAATGGCCCTTAATTCTAGTGACGTGTGCCCCAATTTGCAGGATGAGCGCGAGGTGGTTTGTTCTCTGTCCTGGCCGCGTTTCTTTGTCCCATGTCTGCCCAGGTCTGCTCATCCCTAAAGTCTGCGCATGAGGCATTGTTTTGTTCTCCTGCTCTTGTACACAGCGGTTCAAGCCTCCAGGCGGGCTGCGGCCTGCCCTCAGAACAGTCTGCCATTTTTTATGCCGAAGAGGGGCTCTGGCTGCACCCCGGGCTTCCTCTGAGCCTGCCTTCCATCTTTCACTCCACCTGACGCTTTGAACTTTTACTGCTCCAACTGACTTCCACGCGCCTTGCTTTTGAACCGACAGGAATCACCTGAGACATTCAATTCCTTCCTGCTGCTTTCAAAACAGCCCACCTTAACTGTCGCCTCAGACGGTTTAGCAGATACTTTTATCTATTTTCCCCAAAGCATTTCACAATTTCTAAAAACTTACCTACTCTTTGAAGCCAGGAAGTCTTTTATCTTCAGTTTAAGTGTTTGTTTACTGTTGTGCACAATAGTCCATCGACCGGTCTCCTCTTCCGTGACGTCGGAACATTTTCTTTCCCAGAATGCAGGTAATATGGCATTTGAACAGACAGTTTTGTATTGTCTGTATTAGTATTTATCAGCCTGATTCATCAAGCCGAAATGGGCTCGCAAAGGGCCAGATTCTGAGAATCTGTCCCTTTGCGAGCTCTATTTTTGCATTTGGGATTCATCATCCCAAATGCAAAAATCGGTAATAGCGATTTCGCTATTTTGCGATGAATTACATTTAAGGAATCTCAATTTGAGATTCCTTAAATGCAATTCATCATCCATTTTAAAATTGCGAATTCGCAATTTCGGCCCGCTATTTACCGCGAGGTCAAACCTCGTGGTAAATAGCAAAAACTTAGAAAAATGCTTTTAAAAGCATTTTTCTAAGTTGCATGTTGCACACACACATGTCCTTTGGACATGTGTGTGTGCAACACCTGTTCGTATTTACTGTTAAGGGGTGCTACAGGGTGTCCTTTGGACACCCCTGGCACCCTTTAAATCGCAATCTTATTTGCGATTAGCAAATTGCTAATCGCAAATAAGGAATACTCCCCATTCATTCCTATGGGCCTTTTGGCCCATAGGAATGAATGGGGAGTTATTCCTTATTTGCGATTTGCAATTTGCTAATCGCAAATAAGGAATATGTAGGAATCGCTTTTATTTTTGCGATTCCTACATGAATGCCGTTTTGTGAGTCTGAAATAGCGATTCCTTATGATTCGCTATTTCAAACTCGCAAAACGGCACTATGATGAATCAGGCTGTATATTGTGTGAACCTAGCTGTGAAGTAGCGGAGCGCTGTACATTACATGGGGTTTTGGAAGCAGTGATTAATTTATGCTGGTGGCTGCAGGTAGGGCCCACTGCCGCTCTTTTTTGTGGGCCCGGACTCATTTGTAATCATCAGAACAAGACAGAGAAAAGCAGCAAAAGGGGAAAGAAGGCTTGAGAGAAAGGCGAAAAAACAGTGAAAAGGGAGAAAGCAGGAATTGAAAAGTCACCTATGAGAGGTAGGGAAAGGGGTAGGGGGTGTAACGTTGTATGCAAAAGGCATGATAGGAAATAAAGACTATGGGGCAGATTTACAAGCCCCTTGCGCCTCTTTTATGCCACTGTTGCGTCACTTTTGTGAGGCAATGGTGGTGCAAAGTCAGCTCCATTATGCAGGGTATTTACAACGTGACGCATCTGCGAGATGCGTCACGTTGTAAAGCCCTGTGCCACATGGCCACATGTAGGCGTTCCGGTGCAGGGGGTCGTTCCGGCGCAGAAACGCCTCCTAAAAGTGGCTGAGTGAAATTTACAAGATTTCACTCAGACACTTTTAAGGCCATGCTGCGTCAAAACCCTGCGCCTTTTTGAAGCAGGCGTAGGGATTGACGCAGCATTTTAAGGCTAGGGCACCCCTGAGCCTTGCTGGAGCTGCATCGCGCTTGCGACGCAACTCCAGCAATGCGCCACCTTTACGGCAGCAAATGCGTCACGCATCTGTCCATTTTTCCCCATGGTGCGCCGCATTTACAATGCGGCGCATCCATGGTGGCAGAGCCATGACGCACAATAACTGCCACATCCCTGCTGATATGCAGGGATGCGCCAATTATTGTAAATCTGCTCCTACATGGCTTAGTATTCAGCATCCCTGCGTTGAGCAGCAGTGCAGTCAGGCCTCTCTGAAAAATATGGGCTCCAGCACATTTTCTTTTAGAAATCAAGCACTAATTGGTAAACAATAATAGATTGTGTACATCAAGTGGGTATGACACAAATACATTTTACAAATATTTAAGCATAGCGAGATTAAGTGATTTACCCAGAATCACACGATTTGGCCAGGATTTGAACCTGGGTCTCCAGGTTCCATAGGCGGCAGCTCGAGTGGTAGAAAAAGTTAAGATCACTACACATCCTGAGCAAATTACTGTTGGGCCTAATGTAGTGAGAGACAAATTGCAAAAAGTGCTCACAAATTGCGCATTTCCTTTTTGCGAATCAACTCTGATTTTGCAAACTAACCTATGTGCTATTAGGGTGGCTCACAACTTGTGAATATTAATATTTTAGGTCGCAATTTGCGACCCCCACCCCCTTGTTATTGGCCACAAACAAAATAATTTGATATTTAATAGTTTATATAGCGCCAGAATCACCCCGTCAGTGGTATCTCCGCGCTAGGACTGCTAACTTCAGCTAAGCAAGCTCACATCAGAACAGATAAGTCTTTAACAGCTTTCTAAATTGCAAGTAGTCCGGACATTGACGTAAATGAAGGGGAAGTTTGTTCAAAAAGGGGGGCAAGGGTAAAAAAAGCTTTGCCTCCCAAGCAAGCTTAGTTAAACCGAGGGGTGAAGAGTAATGATTTAGATCCTGACCGAAGGGACCTGAAGGGTAAGCACCTAACAAATTTGTCTGATAGATAATTGGGACCCCGGTCATAAAGGGATTTAAAAACGATGCAGCAGATCTTAAATTTAATCCGCATCTGCACTGGGAGCCAATGCTGTTGTTGAAGAAGGGGTAGAGAGGCCGTTCTGGGAGGGGCATTGGCTACTAGGCGGGCCGCCGTATTCGTGACTACCTGCAATTTCTTTAAAGAGGCTTCATTGACTGAGACCAGCAAGGCATTGCAGTAGTCCAGGCGGCTTAAAAATAGTGCCTGTAATAGCATTTTCCGTGTAGAAGAAGGCAAAAAAGGGAAGACTCCGCTTAGTAAGCCAAGTGTGTGAAAACATGCCCCCGCAGTAGTAGTGACAGGATCTACTAGCTTACGTTTTTGGTCTATGCGGACTCTCAGGTTTTTTACCACTTTGATAGGAGTAGGGGCAGAGCCCAATTCCTCTGGCCACCAGCTTGGAGTCCATCTCACCGCCGCATCTCTGAAAAACATAATCTTCCATTTCTCTGCGTTAAGCTGAAGGAAGTTATCCCTCATCCAATCAGCAATGGCCTTCAAACGCTCTGAAAAAAGGCCTAAATGTTGGGATTAGATTTGTCAAAGGAGAGTAGCAGCTGAGTATCGTCAGCGTAAGAAATTGGGCCAAATCCTAATTTCATCATTAATCCCGCCAACGGAGTAACGTAAAAGTTAAATAATGTAGGGCTCAAACAGGAGCCCTGCGGTACTCCGTTGGTTAACAAAAGAATGGTATCCTGTCAGGGACAGCACACCACCATCCCTGTGTTTGCATTTCCAAACTGGATGCTTTCTTTAAGCAGTCAAAATTCCTTTAGGAAAAGGGTGGAGTTTAACAAAAAAAAATCCTCTACAGGGAAACATCAGGGGGAGAAGGCGCAACAACTGCCTACTACCCCTGAAGCTGCCAGCACGATTACCGAAGGTGAAGTGGCCGTGAGGGGACTCCTTCCCGTTTGTGAATCAGTTGTTACCTCCTTTGAGGAGTCAGTAACAAGCCAGTGGTTTGAAACTTGAACTGTGGTTACGAACTATTGACACACACTGCACTAAATCGCAGTTTGGAAGGAATGCCCCTTTTACGCCCCTGCCAAACTGCGAATGAATATGTGTTGGAAAACTCATTTTATGAGTCACGAAATTTTTTTACCTACTCATAAAATATGTTATAGTTGTTTTCAAAACAACTATTTTGCGGTTGCACACCCTACAACTTTGCAAGTTGCAGTGTTTTTGTATTTGGTGGGGGGAGTTTTATATAGTGCGAACTTGACTTGAAGGTATCAGAACACTTTACATGAGCACCAGTTGCGTTACACATGGACACATTCATTTTTGTTAGGCACGGGGAGATTAAGTGATTTTCCCAGAATCACAGGATTTTGGGCGTCATTGTCGAGACTCGAACCCGGTTCCCCAGATTTGAGCTTGACCGCCCTAACCATCAGCCACATCCTCTCCACAACTGCAAAATTGCTTAGTACATCTTGCCATTCTGGTGCCATTTTCTTCAGTCTCATCCTACTTCCTTAAACTGCCTTACCAGTAGATTACTCCCCTACTAGACATAGCATTAGTAGTTACTAAGATCTTCTTTCAGCTCCCCAAGGTAAAACACTAGCCTTGAATAATCCCAGAGGCCTAATGGACAATGTTGGAGCCCCCTTCTTTGACATCCTGAGGATGTTTGTTGCTGCCTTTACTGCTTTAAATGTCTGTGCAACTCTGCCAAACTACGTCGGTGGCTTCACAGGCCTATCCTTGCCCGGGAGGCTACACGCTTGTGGTATCTCTCTTTATCTTTTTTACTTGTAGTCTGCTTTACCAGAGGTGTTTGAATGTACATTAAAAATAAATTGTTACGAATGTCAAAAGGTGCTTTCTGGGGTAAGTTACCCAGCAACCATGCTTTTTTTAGACTGAGTCTACACCCTACACCCTACACTTATTAGTGGTTCTATCTAGCCATGAGATCTGTTTGCACTGAACAACATAGAACATGGCTTTCTGAAGCTATTAGTATTGTATGTGGGACTTGACACCACAACAAACAGTGTGTGCTTCCTTGGCCTTAAAATCCTCATGCCACAGGATATTTACAATTATATCTTCGAACCCATGCACCAGACAGTGTCATGTGTTCTCTACATGGCCCATGGTATTTTTTTCTATGTTAGCCTAACTGTGCATGACACAGGCCTCATTAGCTTTGCACACATTACTATATAAACATGTTTGCTTTTGTGCCACGTTATATTTTCACACAGAACCTGCAGTTGTTTTCTCATTCTGTTCTTTCCTGGGATTTAGTCTGAATAGCAAACAAGGTCAAACAACAATGTCCCTTGTTGTTTTGTTCTGGTCAGGTACTCGCAGCTAGACACAACACAGAGATGCAGCTGTTGTTTATGAAAATGTAAGCCTAGTCATATAAGTATGGACAGCATGTAATAAACAGAGAGAGAGAGAGACAGAGAGATATTTTCTGATAGAAGATCACAGCTGTATCTGAGTTGTAGGACGTCCATCTGGGCCTGTATCTAATCCCAGAGATCTTTTCTGTATAATTAGTTTGCTTCTGTAGAAGGGGTAGGGCGGTTAGACTAATCTGTGTTGTAATAGGACAGGGTTTTTATAATATACCGTTTACTGACTATGCTGTTGGCATTTATACTAGGCAGTTGATTTTCTGATTGTGGCATGTATACTGCATTCTCAAGCACAATAGTTTAAATAAATATTTCAAACTTTCTTTGTGTGTCTGTCATATCACATTGTGGATGAGTATGAGTGTGTGAGCGAATGTCCTGTCACTGTGATCCCTGAAAGGGTCCTGAGTGTTGTGCTCAGGGGTGTCAATCCACTTGTCTCTCTGGATAGGAGAAGGAGGGCAAGTGAGACACTATAGCTGGACAGGCTCTAGCTCATGGTACTGAGGAGGTATGGTGACTCAGTCCTTATCTATTAATGCTCTATTGTCCCAAGCATTGTCTGCTCCTGAGCAGAATCCCTCCGAAATGGACCTGCCAACGTTTGGTCTTGTACTTATTTGCAGGAACCCTGAATATCACTGGTGTTTGTCAACAATACCCTCGCACCGTTCCACGAAGACGTCCGTGATGCTTGGGATTTCTCCTTCACAGGTATTAGGAATCATCTAGTTCTGTTGGTTTTTCAAGCTTAAATGTTAAAAGGTTTATACCCACTTTTGTGCTGCCTTTTTAATCCTTTGCTTATTGATTATGGCCATTGCAATTGCGGCTAATTGCCACCCAGCAGTTAATCAACACTTACTTCAGCATTGAGTCCCTAATGCGGGGGATCCTGTAATATTTATGATTGAGACAGACGCAGCGTACCGCTTTGAAGTTTTTTATTCCTGGGTTATCTTCCCGTCTGTTGACGCTAATGATAATTTGTTTCATACTTTTTATTAAAAAAACATCTTTATTCGATTCATAGAATCATAAAAGAGCAAACAATGTTAAAAAAGTACATTATATCAATATAGTACAACAGACCTCTAGAATTCCTAAATTTAAAACAACCTAAATGGGTTTTTACAGATTTTTACAATTATATTCACATGAGTTTGAGGATCTTGACTACAGTGCAAAATACAAAAGGCATATTTAAAGAGATAAAACTGCAATATATAAATAAAATACTAAAGTGCTTTAATGGCTGACTAGAAAATTCGGAATGTAAAAACTTGACCCTTTAACCTTTGTATTAAAATCAGTTAGAAAAATAAATGAAAATCTACTTTTCATCGAGTACTTCAATATAAAGTGCAATGTGCAAGTGCAAAAAAAATGTCCATCAGATTATTCCAACAGTACAAGATTGTATTCTAAAGTGCTCTAGTGTAAGTAGGTATTTACAACTTAAATCCTTTCTCTATTCTCATAAAATTGATAGCCAACAGGAATCTACTAATATCAAATACAATTAGTTGTGTATTATCAGTCTTTAGGATATGTAGCATATTGTTATACTTCCTAATGCCCAATTTCCTCCCCAACGGTTTTATCCACTTTCTTCTAGCATAAAAATAGGTTGGGCAGAAAAAAAGGACATGTACTACGTCCTCCAACTCACCTAAGTGGCACATTTGACACTTGCTATCTTCTTCACTCTTCTGAGGCCTTTCCCATTTGGATGTAAATGTTCCAACTCGGAGGATACCATACCTGAATTTCAGGTAGAGTATATTCGCGAGTGGTGGTTCAATCTGATCTAAAAATAATTTGAAGCAGGGAGTTGGCTTAAACATTAGAAATTCAGTTGTTAATGAACCATGTCCACAATTCGAAATGTGACTTTACGTGAAATAAAGTCCCAATAAACATTTTTTAGTTCCCTTTTGGATTCAATGGTCACCGCACCAGGATCAGTCCAAAATTTCCTTAGGCTCAAATCCAAGAGCCATTTGCGGACATTAGCCGACCAAGGGAAAATGACATGGATATCCAATGCAAGTAATTCTCCCCATACTTTTTATTGGCAGTTACCGTTCAATCAACAAGCAATTATATATTTTAATAAGGAGCAACTTTGTAACTGATCAAGGCATTATCACATGTCAAACCCACATTATACTCACTTCCACCATCTTTCCACATATTTTCAAAAAGTGTATTCCGCGCCCACTGTAGGTCGACAATAAGTAGGCGGAGTTCTCTTCCCCATGGCAGCCTATTTTGTATAGAGTAAACATCCGGTCTCAGCTTTCTAATGCAGAGCAGGGTCATTTTGCTCCTCAGTGCCCAGAGGATGTAGCACCATATAGGATTCTAGGGGCCCCCATACATCTCTAGGTCTGGAGGACATAGGTAAAAGTTCTCAGTATGGGGAGAGTTGTTCCTGTCACTATAATAAATCGCTCAGCCAGTCTTTAAATTTAGGAGCTCTTCCGCATCCCCATCTGCATGCCACCTTTAGTGTGGCCAGCAAGAGCTCCAGTGAGACAAGTCATCTAATAGGTGCCTCTATGGTCTCTGTATATCGTAGTAGCGCTGTGAGGGAGGTGAGTTGTATCTGTGTGTCCGTCATGTGTGACTGAGCTTCTGCGATCTCCCAATACTTAAATACCAGGCCACACAACATGCTAAATGAAGGAAGTCCACCCCTGCCACCTCCCATCTTTCACAGCTATCTGATATCCGCAGGTGATATCGGTGCAGCCTTGCTTGGATGTAATATATCCTGTGTAAAAACTTTAAATGGACAATATGTAGCCAGCTGCTCACAGTTATCCTCCCTGTCTTTTGGCAGCAGTATTGCCATTGCGTGTCCTTGAGGGGAGTATCTCATTCTGTCTCCCATCTCGACCTTGACCCGCCCATCGCTTCAGCTTTGTCTGCTTGGGTGCTGTAATATAACCTCTATACAGTATGCAAGAGGGTAATAGCCTGCAGCATAATGTACAAGGGGTTAGGTTGGGAGGCTCCCTTTGGAAATCAGCTGCCTTAACGTTATGTCTTAGCCTAATGTACAAGAATGTCTCCATCTGGGTAGGTGTGTCGAAAGCTACATTCTATATATAGGCCACCCCATGTATGTATGTTGAGGCTGTTAGGCATCCATCGGCATGCCGCTTCCTGTGTTACAGGGAGTAGAAGATGATAGGTAAGCCGCAATGGGGGGGGGGGGAGTAAAGCATGGGTGCATTTAGCCGTTTTGCTATTGCCTGCCAGGCTCCATTGGTGCATGCCACTGTGGCATCCGCCCCGGTTTCCTGTTATCTTGTACCCAGGAAAGTGGTTGTTGGGATTGGTGCCATATATCTCTGTTCCACTGTCACATTGGGCATGTAGGGAGGGTGGTGAAACAAATATACTGCATAGTGCGCTTAGGCACCTAACATAATTCCAAATCCGGAGCTTCGAACCCTCCCCTCGAGAAGGGCTATATTAGTATATCCCAGCGGAGTCTCAGTTGTCCCCTCCCCCAAACCAGTCAGATTAACTGCATTCTTATATTTTTTTTAAACTGGTAGCCAGGGAAGTAGGGGATGCTAATGAAGAGATGTAGCAGGTTGGGAACTATAATCATTTTCATCAATGCTATTCGTCCCGCCATGGACAGAGGCATAGAATTTTAGTGGATAAAGGAGTCAGTTAATGAGTCCAGCGCTCTGCCATAATTTGCCTGCATAAGGTCCTCCTTATCCCTGGAAATGAAAGTACCCAGATATTTAATTTCCGAATCATGCCATTTTAATGGATAGTCTGAAGTATATTGAGGAGTGTTAGAAGTAAGGGGGAAAATCTGAGATTTCTCCCAGTTAATCGTAAATTCAGAGAGCTCTTCATTTCTTATGAATTCCTGGAGTATGTCATTGAGACTGTTCTGGGGTTCTCTGACATACAGCGATATGTCATCAGCATAAAGGGACACCAAAAGGTGCCTGGTCGGGTACCTAAGTGGATGCTCAAGTTGATGCTGTCTAAGCGTCACCGCCAACTCTCCACTGCCAAGGCAAACAGGAGGGGTGACAGTGGACACCCCTGCATGGTGCCCCAGGATATGGTGAAAGGGGGATAGCATGCTCTGTTAATTGAGAGTTTGGCCAGTGGTTGTTGGTATGGGAGTCTCACCCATGCCAGAAAAAGAGGAGGGAAGCCTCTGAGCTGCAGCAGAAAGTCCCACTCCAGGGAATCAAAGGCTTTAGTGGCATCTAAAAAGACAGCCACCACAGCCAGCTCCGGGTCGATGGCTTGAAGCACCGAAAATAGGGTGTGTAAATTGTGTGACTTTGCTCTCTCCGGTATGAAGTCAGCCTGGTCAGGCCGCACCAGCACTTCCATAAGGTGACTGAGATGGTTAGTCAGAAGCTTGGCTAATATTTTCACATCACAGTTAATTATAGATAGGGGTCTGCATGATTATCAGGCATCTGCTGATTTGCTAGGTTTTAGAAGGGATATAATTACGGCTTCTCGCATGGTGGGTGGAAGAGTACCTGATTCCCGGGCCTCCTCATTGAGAGTCTTGAGGAATGATGCTAGAATGTCAATGTGTGTAGACAGCAAGGAGATTTTCAATTTTAACCAGGGAAATTAGGCGCGCACCAGTGTGTCCGCACAGGTAGAGAGCACTATCAAGTGAGGGGTGTAGGCAAAAGGGCGAGCGGTAATCTCGCAAGACCGCCCAAAGTTGGACCCCGGGGATCCACACAAACAATAGAACAGCAATGCCCCTGCACTACACAATAGTGTAACACTTTACAGTAATGACATTTATGGCAACAAATGATCAATGAGTACACATCCACATTTTCAGAGTGACTGTAAAAGGATCAGTTACTCCAGGTTCAGGTACAAGAGTTCCGTAAAAGAAAGAGAAATGTTCAGTTCTTGGTGTAAAGTAATAGGTTTATTGTTCCTTTGTTAATGCCAACACGTGTTTCATCGCAGGGAACCTACTGCGAATCTTCAGGGCTGGACGGAAAACATAAGAAAGGTGCATTTGCAAACGGTTCTTATTGTAAAATGAGATGGTTTGTGACATGCCAAAGTGAGAAAGTGGTTAAGCATGTAGTGACTCTGTGCATTTGTGACATGTTTGTTATAACAGTGAATTTGTGATGGTAAAGCCGGTGCGAGTGGTTGAGTGGTTCTACAGTGACATCCTTTATTATTTTTAGTGCCATTGTCTATCTGAACACTGGATTTAGGAACATTGCGTTGGTGAAGGTAGGTCTAAACATTTGCCGTAGAGAAAGTGTGGTGGTGTGGTGAATAGAGTGCGACTGTGGTTGAAAGGGCGATAATCCCAAGTGACATGGGTAAATATGTGAGTAAAAACAAAGATACGTTTAAAGCAAAACACAAATTTATCAGTATATAGTTCTAGTAGAACGCTTAACAGGTGCTGCCTCACTAAAGCCTAGCGTCATAGTTACTTCACTATGCATAGATTGTGGGTAAGTTAAAGAATTCGCCTTGCTGGCTGGTTCAGACATCTTTGTGGCCGGTTACGGTTTAATCAAGATAATTTAAAAAAAAAAACCTTGATAAGTTAGCCTTATGTGTTTTGCAGGTATGTGTTGTTCGTTGGCAAAGACCTACAAGTAACGTGTTGAAGGTAGCATTGACTAACATAGGTGATAGAATGGGATACTTCTTAACGGTTGTTAAAATGAGAAAAAAGGAGGAACTGGTCTCACAAGGTGAAGGAAAAATGGATATAGATGGTGGTGTAATTTAAAGCAACAACGTTAGATTCTATCAGGCTCCAAGGTATGGTTTTCGGGTTCGAGTATCGAACAGAGTGTCACGCTTACCTTCCTAAGAAAGTATGCCAAATTGTGACAGATGGGTGCGCAAAAGTCCGTGTCAGGACGAAATTCTAATAAGCAACACTGTGTAGAAGAAAGGAATGTAGCACGCTGCCCGCGTGTTCGCGGAATCTGGGTAGGAACAAACGATATTTAGATTCACGATAATTCACTTATAGTGAGTACGTACAGTCGACAGACGAACTGGTACAATGTAGGCACACACTCATACCTGGTTCGGTTTTTAAGTGTGTCTATGACCGGGAGGAGTTGACGATTTAAAGCAGGGTCTCTGGATAAGGGACAAGCATTTCGTGAAGGCGGGTACACCTAAAAAAGAATAATTAGGTGAAGGTGGGTGCGTGAAGAGAATTACTCTTATGTCACGTTTAAATGAGCGCTGGAAATATAATCCACTTAAACGGGGGAGCTGGCTTACCTTCTTGGTCTGGAACTCCCTCTTGTGTTTCCCGGTGCCGTTTTCCGATGACGGTCACGTGACGGGAAGTATGGGCCGATTATATAGCGGAAATGCGTTTTCTAGTCTAAATAGACTAGAGCGTGTCTGTCTTTTCGGAGGGGGATCAATTAGAGTCCCTGAAAAGAAGAGTTACTTCAAGTGGATGGTGATAAGTGTTTAAAGAGGTGGCATGTCGTTCGGGCAGCGTAATATTTCGAAAAGCTCAGTGCATTATTAAATGCGAGTAGAGCTGTGGGAGCCTATGTTTAAAGAGGTGTTATTAAAAATGTCTAGGAGCCATAACTAATAGTTCGTAATATGAGAGTATACCTCAAAAGTCGGCTGGTTATGAACACAATTTAGATACTAGAGTGATTTACAGAAATTTCTAGTTGAGTTCTTTTGTATGGGGTTGATGTGTCTCATAGGGACATTTACTGGTAGGGCACAGAGTGCATAGTGGTGCACAAATGCATTAACGTTAGTATAAGGATTATGCTAATTATGTAAATAGGGAAAGAGAGAACTGATCATAGTGTGTCTGTGAGTGAGTAGATGTTAGACGGGTTTCACTATTCATACACATTACAAAGTGAGACGAGCATGGGTCATACAATTTCATCACAGTCTGTTAGCCTAGGAAATACTGGAGCTCGGGATCGTAGTTAAGCCCGAATTCAATACTCCGAAGACGCATAATCCAGGTGGCTTCCTTCCGTCTTAAAGTCAATTCACGGTTACCCCCTCTAACATGGATGGGCACCGTTTCAATTCCGTAGAAAGACACATTGAAGTCCTCCGTGTTTGCCTGACACTTGGCTACATGGAGGGCTACAGGATATCTCGGATCTTGTTTTTGGATGGCCCTCATGTGCTCCGATATTCTGTCTTTCAGCATCCTGATGGTGCTTCCTACGTATTTTTTACCACATAGACATTCAATTATGTAGATCACATATTTTGTGGTGCAGTTGATGTTGACTCTGATGTCGTAGTTTTCTAGTTTGGGTCCTTGAAAGTGCCTGGTTTTGTGCTTTGCCCATTTGCACATAGTGCAGAAGCCACATTTGAAAAACCCATTGCTACGTTGGGTAAGCCAATTGGGGGCCACATCCGCCTGTGGGACGGTGGGGCTCAGTCTATTTCTCAGCGTTCTCCCTTTGCGAAAGGTGATTTGTGGGGTGATGGGGATCAGTTCTTTCAATATCGTATCTTCCTTAAGCAGATCCCAATGTTTGGTAATGCTTCTTCTGACTGAATGGTGTAAACCATTGTACTCGGTGATCATTCTAATAGTAGAGTCTTTAGGTTGTTTGGGGTTCGTCATTTTGAGAATATCTGGTCTTTTGATTTTGGCGAGTCTTTTGCTCGCTGACGTCAGTGTGGTTTTCGGATAACCACGTTTCAAAAATCTAGACTCCATATCTAGGACAGTTAATTCAAGATCAGTGTCATCACTGCAGTTGCGTCTAGCTCGCAGAAATTCTCCATAAGGTATTGCCTTGATCTGGTGAGGAGGATGGAAGCTGTCTGCACGGAGTATAGCGTTACAGGATGTTGGTTTCCTGTAGAGTTTGCTTTCCAGCTTGTCATTCTTTACATAGAGTTCCAGGTCTAGGAATTCTATGTTGGTTTTGCTGGATTTCATGGTAAAACTGAGTTCCCAGTTGTTCTGATTAAGATGGTTAGCAAATTGTTGTAGTAGGTCATCTGTTCCTGTCCATAAAAGAATACAGTCATCTATGTAGCGACCCCAAAACAGAATCGAATCTGTATATCTGCTTCCATGGGTGCCCCAAATATGGTCAGCTTCAAATGCACCCATGAAGAGGTTGGCGAAAGAGGGGGAAAATTTAGAACCCATGGCTACTCCACGTTTTTGTTGGAACCATTGTTTATGGAAAATAAAGTAGTTGTTTTCCAGGATTAAGGTCATCATGGAGATAAGCATCTGAGTATGTGCCCATAAGGATGCCGGTCTATTCGATAGTACGCGGGTAATTTCTTTTAGGCCTAGAGTTGGATTGATACTAGTGTAGAGTGCCACGACGTCCATGGTCACTAAGGTAGTGTTAGGTTGCCACTCCAGGTCACTCAATAGGCTCAATATATGTTTCGAGTCCTGTATGTAGGAGGGAAGATTTCTCACTAATGGACCCAGAAACAAGTCCACATATTCTGCCAGTCTTTCAGTGGGACCTCCTATTCCAGAGACGATAGGTCTGCCTGGTGGGAAAGGGAGGTCTTTGTGGATTTTTGGGAGAGTATATAGCCAAGGGTACGTGGGTTTGTTAACTTTAAGGTAGAGATATTCGTCATCATTTAGTAAACCATCCTCTTTCCATTTTCGTAAGTGGTCGTTGATGGTCACAGTTAGTGGACCCATAGGGTTGAATGTCAGTGGTTCGTAGCAAGTGGGATCTGCTAATTGGCTTAATATTTCATTATTGTAATCATCAGTGTTCATAACCACGATGTTTCCTCCTTTATCTGCCTCACGAATAACAATGGTGGGAATTTGTGTGAGTGTTTTAAGTGCATAACGTTCTCCTTTAGTTAAGTTATCCTTAAATGTAAATGTTTCATTCAGTTTGTTAGTGTTGATTTTGTTCAAGTCTTCCAGAACCCGTTTATGAAAGTTATCAATGGTGTTTCCACCCGGTAAGGTGGGTATCCAGGTGGATTTGGTCTTAAGACCACTCACAATCCCAAATTCTGTGTCTATATTGAGGTCCTGCAAAAGTTGTTCCATTTCTATGGGACTGTCTTCTCGTTCAGTAATAGACAACAGTAAGTGAGTGGCTTGTACATCCTTTATTGTAAGCTCATCATGCAATACAGAGTCAGGAAAAGTCAACACATTTTTGTTAGTGCAAGTTTTACCGGCAAAATGTTTTTTAATTTTAAGGTTGCGGACAAATTTGAAGAGATCTATCTTGGTTTGGCAGATGTCTCCAGTGGAGTAAGGATTAAAGTTTAGACCTTTAGAGAGGAGTTTATTCATGTCAGGAGTTAGAGAAAAAGACGAAAGGTTTATTACCTGAACATCGTTGTTAACACTTTCTATTTCCTCATTGTCCCTGATCTTAGTTTTTTGCGGTAATCTTCGCTTACCTCCTCTACTACCTCTGTGGGTTTTTGGTTTGGTACGACCCTTTGGGGTTGAGTCCTGCTCCCTTTGCGGATACGTTTCATTTCCACTAAAAAAGGAAGATTATTAGCATCTGAAAGTCCACCCAGATCTTGGTCAGGTGCACTTGTTCCCGCACTGTTCAAAGAAGTGTTACTGGATGAAACAGAGCTGGGGGCAGATACATTGTCTCCGGATTTTTTGGAGTTGTCAGGCCGGATCATTGCATCATATTTGCGATCATAGGTGAAAATTCTACCGTTGCGGTAGTCTGCGTCGTCTCTCTTAATTTGCCTCGCTTTCCTAGTTTTGATTTCTTCCTGGTGTTTAAGTAGGACATCGTCTAGAATAGTATAATTTTTACAAGTGGGTTCTGGTAGGTTAAGATCCTTGATCTCTTGTTCTAGTGTAGCAATTTCTCCTAGTAGTTGGTTGGATTTGCGATCTGCGCTTTCTATCAGGATATCCATAAGGCAAAAAGAATTGTTTGTTACTGAATCTTCCCATTTTTTCAGGAGATCTATGTCAAGATCATCATACGTAGGGAAGATATTGGAGCGCAAACCTCTAGGAATTTGTTTGACCTGCATATATTGTTTTAGGGTCCTAGAATCCCACCATCGAGAGTTCTCTTGTTTTTTTAGTTTTTCTAGTCTTTTGAATTTGTCTTTAAGTCCCTCTGTTCTAGGGGGACCAGAGTTGGCCGTGGTGGTATGTGTCGGTACGCCTTTGGCAAGATTCTCAAAAAGGTCCGTTGCTACCTTGTCTCTATCCATGTCTGTGGTAGAGAATGTAGGGGTGTATAAATACAGGTGGATGTTTAGAGAGTTACTTCGGGAGAAAAAAAGAAAAAAATGGAAAAAGTAAGCGGGGGCAGCCCTCTCTGGAGTACAGTATATGTAGACAGCAAGGAGATTTTCAATTTTAACCAGGGAAATTAGGCGCGCACCAGTGTGTCCGCACAGGTAGAGAGCACTATCAAGTGAGGGGTGTAGGCAAAAGGGCGAGCGGTAATCTCGCAAGACCGCCCAAAGTTGGACCCCGGGGATCCACACAAACAATAGAACAGCAATGCCCCTGCACTACACAATAGTGTAACACTTTACAGTAATGACATTTATGGCAACAAATGATCAATGAGTACACATCCACATTTTCAGAGTGACTGTAAAAGGATCAGTTACTCCAGGTTCAGGTACAAGAGTTCCGTAAAAGAAAGAGAAATGTTCAGTTCTTGGTGTAAAGTAATAGGTTTATTGTTCCTTTGTTAATGCCAACACGTGTTTCATCGCAGGGAACCTACTGCGAATCTTCAGGGCTGGACGGAAAACATAAGAAAGGTGCATTTGCAAACGGTTCTTATTGTAAAATGAGATGGTTTGTGACATGCCAAAGTGAGAAAGTGGTTAAGCATGTAGTGACTCTGTGCATTTGTGACATGTTTGTTATAACAGTGAATTTGTGATGGTAAAGCCGGTGCGAGTGGTTGAGTGGTTCTACAGTGACATCCTTTATTATTTTTAGTGCCATTGTCTATCTGAACACTGGATTTAGGAACATTGCGTTGGTGAAGGTAGGTCTAAACATTTGCCGTAGAGAAAGTGTGGTGGTGTGGTGAATAGAGTGCGACTGTGGTTGAAAGGGCGATAATCCCAAGTGACATGGGTAAATATGTGAGTAAAAACAAAGATACGTTTAAAGCAAAACACAAATTTATCAGTATATAGTTCTAGTAGAACGCTTAACAGGTGCTGCCTCACTAAAGCCTAGCGTCATAGTTACTTCACTATGCATAGATTGTGGGTAAGTTAAAGAATTCGCCTTGCTGGCTGGTTCAGACATCTTTGTGGCCGGTTACGGTTTAATCAAGATAATTTAAAAAAAAACCTTGATAAGTTAGCCTTATGTGTTTTGCAGGTATGTGTTGTTTGTTGGCAAAGACCTACAAGTAACGTGTTGAAGGTAGCATTGACTAACATAGGTGATAGAATGGGATACTTCTTAACGGTTGTTAAAATGAGAAAAAAGGAGGAACTGGTCTCACAAGGTGAAGGAAAAATGGATATAGATGGTGGTGTAATTTAAAGCAACAACGTTAGATTCTATCAGGCTCCAAGGTATGGTTTTCGGGTTCGAGTATCGAACAGAGTGTCACGCTTACCTTCCTAAGAAAGTATGCCAAATTGTGACAGATGGGTGCGCAAAAGTCCGTGTCAGGACGAAATTCTAATAAGCAACACTGTGTAGAAGAAAGGAATGTAGCACGCTGCCCGCGTGTTCGCGGAATCTGGGTAGGAACAAACGATATTTAGATTCACGATAATTCACTTATAGTGAGTACGTACAGTCGACAGACGAACTGGTACAATGTAGGCACACACTCATACCTGGTTCGGTTTTTAAGTGTGTCTATGACCGGGAGGAGTTGACGATTTAAAGCAGGGTCTCTGGATAAGGGACAAGCATTTCGTGAAGGCGGGTACACCTAAAAAAGAATAATTAGGTGAAGGTGGGTGCGTGAAGAGAATTACTCTTATGTCACGTTTAAATGAGCGCTGGAAATATAATCCACTTAAACGGGGGAGCTGGCTTACCTTCTTGGTCTGGAACTCCCTCTTGTGTTTCCCGGTGCCGTTTTCCGATGACGGTCACGTGACGGGAAGTATGGGCCGATTATATAGCGGAAATGCGTTTTCTAGTCTAAATAGACTAGAGCGTGTCTGTCTTTTCGGAGGGGGATCAATTAGAGTCCCTGAAAAGAAGAGTTACTTCAAGTGGATGGTGATAAGTGTTTAAAGAGGTGGCATGTCGTTCGGGCAGCGTAATATTTCGAAAAGCTCAGTGCATTATTAAATGCGAGTAGAGCTGTGGGAGCCTATGTTTAAAGAGGTGTTATTGAAAATGTCTAGGAGCCATAACTAATAGTTCGTAATATGAGAGTATACCTCAAAAGTCGGCTGGTTATGAACACAATTTAGATACTAGAGTGATTTACAGAAATTTCTAGTTGAGTTCTTTTGTATGGGGTTGATGTGTCTCATAGGGACATTTACTGGTAGGGCACAGAGTGCATAGTGGTGCACAAATGCATTAACGTTAGTATAAGGATTATGCTAATTATGTAAATAGGGAAAGAGAGAACTGATCATAGTGTGTCTGTGAGTGAGTAGATGTTAGACGGGTTTCACTATTCATACACATTACAAAGTGAGACGAGCATGGGTCATACAATTTCATCACAGTCTGTTAGCCTAGGAAATACTGGAGCTCGGGATCGTAGTTAAGCCCGAATTCAGTACTCCGAAGACGCATAATCCAGGTGGCTTCCTTCCGTCTTAAAGTCAATTCACGGTTACCCCCTCTAACATGGATGGGCACCGTTTCAATTCCGTAGAAAGACACATTGAAGTCCTCCGTGTTTGCCTGACACTTGGCTACATGGAGGGCTACAGGATATCTCGGATCTTGTTTTTGGATGGCCCTCATGTGCTCCGATATTCTGTCTTTCAGCATCCTGATGGTGCTTCCTACGTATTTTTTACCACATAGACATTCAATTATGTAGATCACATATTTTGTGGTGCAGTTGATGTTGACTCTGATGTCGTAGTTTTCTAGTTTGGGTCCTTGAAAGTGCCTGGTTTTGTGCTTTGCCCATTTGCACATAGTGCAGAAGCCACATTTGAAAAACCCATTGCTACGTTGGGTAAGCCAAATGGGGGCCACATCCGCCTGTGGGACGGTGGGGCTCAGTCTATTTCTCAGCGTTCTCCCTTTGCGAAAGGTGATTTGTGGGGTGATGGGGATCAGTTCTTTCAATATCGTATCTTCCTTAAGCAGATCCCAATGTTTGGTAATGCTTCTTCTGACTGAATGGTGTAAACCATTGTACTCGGTGATCATTCTAATAGTAGAGTCTTTAGGTTGTTTGGGGTTCGTCATTTTGAGAATATCTGGTCTTTTGATTTTGGCGAGTCTTTTGCTCGCTGACGTCAGTGTGGTTTTCGGATAACCACGTTTCAAAAATCTAGACTCCATATCTAGGACAGTTAATTCAAGATCAGTGTCATCACTGCAGTTGCGTCTAGCTCGCAGAAATTCTCCATAAGGTATTGCCTTGATCTGGTGAGGAGGATGGAAGCTGTCTGCACGGAGTATAGCGTTACAGGATGTTGGTTTCCTGTAGAGTTTGCTTTCCAGCTTGTCATTCTTTACATAGAGTTCCAGGTCTAGGAATTCTATGTTGGTTTTGCTGGATTTCATGGTAAAACTGAGTTCCCAGTTGTTCTGATTAAGATGGTTAGCAAATTGTTGTAGTAGGTCATCTGTTCCTGTCCATAAAAGAATACAGTCATCTATGTAGCGACCCCAAAACAGAATCGAATCTGTATATCTGCTTCCATGGGTGCCCCAAATATGGTCAGCTTCAAATGCACCCATGAAGAGGTTGGCGAAAGAGGGGGAAAATTTAGAACCCATGGCTACTCCACGTTTTTGTTGGAACCATTGTTTATGGAAAATAAAGTAGTTGTTTTCCAGGATTAAGGTCATCATGGAGATAAGCATCTGAGTATGTGCCCATAAGGATGCCGGTCTATTCGATAGTACGCGGGTAATTTCTTTTAGGCCTAGAGTTGGATTGATACTAGTGTAGAGTGCCACGACGTCCATGGTCACTAAGGTAGTGTTAGGTTGCCACTCCAGGTCACTCAATAGGCTCAATATATGTTTCGAGTCCTGTATGTAGGAGGGAAGATTTCTCACTAATGGACCCAGAAACAAGTCCACATATTCTGCCAGTCTTTCAGTGGGACCTCCTATTCCAGAGACGATAGGTCTGCCTGGTGGGAAAGGGAGGTCTTTGTGGATTTTTGGGAGAGTATATAGCCAAGGGTACGTGGGTTTGTTAACTTTAAGGTAGAGATATTCGTCATCATTTAGTAAACCATCCTCTTTCCATTTTCGTAAGTGGTCGTTGATGGTCACAGTTAGTGGACCCATAGGGTTGAATGTCAGTGGTTCGTAGCAAGTGGGATCTGCTAATTGGCTTAATATTTCATTATTGTAATCATCAGTGTTCATAACCACGATGTTTCCTCCTTTATCTGCCTCACGAATAACAATGGTGGGAATTTGTGTGAGTGTTTTAAGTGCATAACGTTCTCCTTTAGTTAAGTTATCCTTAAATGTAAATGTTTCATTCAGTTTGTTAGTGTTGATTTTGTTCAAGTCTTCCAGAACCCGTTTATGAAAGTTATCAATGGTGTTTCCACCCGGTAAGGTGGGTATTTAGGTGGATTTGGTCTTAAGACCACTCACAATCCCAAATTCTGTGTCTATATTGAGGTCCTGCAAAAGTTGTTCCATTTCTATGGGACTGTCTTCTCGTTCAGTAATAGACAACAGTAAGTGAGTGGCTTGTACATCCTTTATTGTAAGCTCATCATGCAATACAGAGTCAGGAAAAGTCAACACATTTTTGTTAGTGCAAGTTTTACCGGCAAAATGTTTTTTAATTTTAAGGTTGCGGACAAATTTGAAGAGATCTATCTTGGTTTGGCAGATGTCTCCAGTGGAGTAAGGATTAAAGTTTAGACCTTTAGAGAGGAGTTTATTCATGTCAGGAGTTAGAGAAAAAGACGAAAGGTTTATTACCTGAACATCGTTGTTAACACTTTCTATTTCCTCATTGTCCCTGATCTTAGTTTTTTGCGGTAATCTTCGCTTACCTCCTCTACTACCTCTGTGGGTTTTTGGTTTGGTACGACCCTTTGGGGTTGAGTCCTGCTCCCTTTGCGGATACGTTTCATTTCCACTAAAAAAGGAAGATTATTAGCATCTGAAAGTCCACCCAGATCTTGGTCAGGTGCACTTGTTCCCGCACTGTTCAAAGAAGTGTTACTGGATGAAACAGAGCTGGGGGCAGATACATTGTCTCCGGATTTTTTGGAGTTGTCAGGCCGGATCATTGCATCATATTTGCGATCATAGGTGAAAATTCTACCGTTGCGGTAGTCTGCGTCGTCTCTCTTAATTTGCCTCGCTTTCCTAGTTTTGATTTCTTCCTGGTGTTTAAGTAGGACATCGTCTAGAATAGTATAATTTTTACAAGTGGGTTCTGGTAGGTTAAGATCCTTGATCTCTTGTTCTAGTGTAGCAATTTCTCCTAGTAGTTGGTTGGATTTGCGATCTGCGCTTTCTATCAGGATATCCATAAGGCAAAAAGAATTGTTTGTTACTGAATCTTCCCATTTTTTCAGGAGATCTATGTCAAGATCATCATACGTAGGGAAGATATTGGAGCGCAAACCTCTAGGAATTTGTTTGACCTGCATATATTGTTTTAGGGTCCTAGAATCCCACCATCGAGAGTTCTCTTGTTTTTTTAGTTTTTCTAGTCTTTTGAATTTGTCTTTAAGTCCCTCTGTTCTAGGGGGACCAGAGTTGGCCGTGGCCGTATGTGTCGGTACGCCTTTGGCAAGATTCTCAAAAAGGTCCGTTGCTACCTTGTCTCTATCCATGTCTGTGGTAGAGAATGTAGGGGTGTATAAATACAGGTGGATGTTTAGAGAGTTACTTCGGGAGAAAAAAAGAAAAAAATGGAAAAAGTAAGCGGGGGCAGCCCTCTCTGGAGTACAGTATATGTAGACAGCAAGGAGATTTTCAATTTTAACCAGGGAAATTAGGCGCGCACCAGTGTGTCCGCACAGGTAGAGAGCACTATCAAGTGAGGGGTGTAGGCAAAAGGGCGAGCGGTAATCTCGCAAGACCGCCCAAAGTTGGACCCCGGGGATCCACACAAACAATAGAACAGCAATGCCCCTGCACTACACAATAGTGTAACACTTTACAGTAATGACATTTATGGCAACAAATGATCAATGAGTACACATCCACATTTTCAGAGTGACTGTAAAAGGATCAGTTACTCCAGGTTCAGGTACAAGAGTTCCGTAAAAGAAAGAGAAATGTTCAGTTCTTGGTGTAAAGTAATAGGTTTATTGTTCCTTTGTTAATGCCAACACGTGTTTCATCGCAGGGAACCTACTGCGAATCTTCAGGGCTGGACGGAAAACATAAGAAAGGTGCATTTGCAAACGGTTCTTATTGTAAAATGAGATGGTTTGTGACATGCCAAAGTGAGAAAGTGGTTAAGCATGTAGTGACTCTGTGCATTTGTGACATGTTTGTTATAACAGTGAATTTGTGATGGTAAAGCCGGTGCGAGTGGTTGAGTGGTTCTACAGTGACATCCTTTATTATTTTTAGTGCCATTGTCTATCTGAACACTGGATTTAGGAACATTGCGTTGGTGAAGGTAGGTCTAAACATTTGCCGTAGAGAAAGTGTGGTGGTGTGGTGAATAGAGTGCGACTGTGGTTGAAAGGGCGATAATCCCAAGTGACATGGGTAAATATGTGAGTAAAAACAAAGATACGTTTAAAGCAAAACACAAATTTATCAGTATATAGTTCTAGTAGAACGCTTAACAGGTGCTGCCTCACTAAAGCCTAGCGTCATAGTTACTTCACTATGCATAGATTGTGGGTAAGTTAAAGAATTCGCCTTGCTGGCTGGTTCAGACATCTTTGTGGCCGGTTACGGTTTAATCAAGATAATTTAAAAAAAAACCTTGATAAGTTAGCCTTATGTGTTTTGCAGGTATGTGTTGTTTGTTGGCAAAGACCTACAAGTAACGTGTTGAAGGTAGCATTGACTAACATAGGTGATAGAATGGGATACTTCTTAACGGTTGTTAAAATGAGAAAAAAGGAGGAACTGGTCTCACAAGGTGAAGGAAAAATGGATATAGATGGTGGTGTAATTTAAAGCAACAACGTTAGATTCTATCAGGCTCCAAGGTATGGTTTTCGGGTTCGAGTATCGAACAGAGTGTCACGCTTACCTTCCTAAGAAAGTATGCCAAATTGTGACAGATGGGTGCGCAAAAGTCCGTGTCAGGACGAAATTCTAATAAGCAACACTGTGTAGAAGAAAGGAATGTAGCACGCTGCCCGCGTGTTCGCGGAATCTGGGTAGGAACAAACGATATTTAGATTCACGATAATTCACTTATAGTGAGTACGTACAGTCGACAGACGAACTGGTACAATGTAGGCACACACTCATACCTGGTTCGGTTTTTAAGTGTGTCTATGACCGGGAGGAGTTGACGATTTAAAGCAGGGTCTCTGGATAAGGGACAAGCATTTCGTGAAGGCGGGTACACCTAAAAAAGAATAATTAGGTGAAGGTGGGTGCGTGAAGAGAATTACTCTTATGTCACGTTTAAATGAGCGCTGGAAATATAATCCACTTAAACGGGGGAGCTGGCTTACCTTCTTGGTCTGGAACTCCCTCTTGTGTTTCCCGGTGCCGTTTTCCGATGACGGTCACGTGACGGGAAGTATGGGCCGATTATATAGCGGAAATGCGTTTTCTAGTCTAAATAGACTAGAGCGTGTCTGTCTTTTCGGAGGGGGATCAATTAGAGTCCCTGAAAAGAAGAGTTACTTCAAGTGGATGGTGATAAGTGTTTAAAGAGGTGGCATGTCGTTCGGGCAGCGTAATATTTCGAAAAGCTCAGTGCATTATTAAATGCGAGTAGAGCTGTGGGAGCCTATGTTTAAAGAGGTGTTATTAAAAATGTCTAGGAGCCATAACTAATAGTTCGTAATATGAGAGTATACCTCAAAAGTCGGCTGGTTATGAACACAATTTAGATACTAGAGTGATTTACAGAAATTTCTAGTTGAGTTCTTTTGTATGGGGTTGATGTGTCTCATAGGGACATTTACTGGTAGGGCACAGAGTGCATAGTGGTGCACAAATGCATTAACGTTAGTATAAGGATTATGCTAATTATGTAAATAGGGAAAGAGAGAACTGATCATAGTGTGTCTGTGAGTGAGTAGATGTTAGACGGGTTTCACTATTCATACACATTACAAAGTGAGACGAGCATGGGTCATACAATTTCATCACAGTCTGTTAGCCTAGGAAATACTGGAGCTCGGGATCGTAGTTAAGCCCGAATTCAATACTCCGAAGACGCATAATCCAGGTGGCTTCCTTCCGTCTTAAAGTCAATTCACGGTTACCCCCTCTAACATGGATGGGCACCGTTTCAATTCCGTAGAAAGACACATTGAAGTCCTCCGTGTTTGCCTGACACTTGGCTACATGGAGGGCTACAGGATATCTCGGATCTTGTTTTTGGATGGCCCTCATGTGCTCCGATATTCTGTCTTTCAGCATCCTGATGGTGCTTCCTACGTATTTTTTACCACATAGACATTCAATTATGTAGATCACATATTTTGTGGTGCAGTTGATGTTGACTCTGATGTCGTAGTTTTCTAGTTTGGGTCCTTGAAAGTGCCTGGTTTTGTGCTTTGCCCATTTGCACATAGTGCAGAAGCCACATTTGAAAAACCCATTGCTACGTTGGGTAAGCCAATTGGGGGCCACATCCGCCTGTGGGACGGTGGGGCTCAGTCTATTTCTCAGCGTTCTCCCTTTGCGAAAGGTGATTTGTGGGGTGATGGGGATCAGTTCTTTCAATATCGTATCTTCCTTAAGCAGATCCCAATGTTTGGTAATGCTTCTTCTGACTGAATGGTGTAAACCATTGTACTCGGTGATCATTCTAATAGTAGAGTCTTTAGGTTGTTTGGGGTTCGTCATTTTGAGAATATCTGGTCTTTTGATTTTGGCGAGTCTTTTGCTCGCTGACGTCAGTGTGGTTTTCGGATAACCACGTTTCAAAAATCTAGACTCCATATCTAGGACAGTTAATTCAAGATCAGTGTCATCACTGCAGTTGCGTCTAGCTCGCAGAAATTCTCCATAAGGTATTGCCTTGATCTGGTGAGGAGGATGGAAGCTGTCTGCACGGAGTATAGCGTTACAGGATGTTGGTTTCCTGTAGAGTTTGCTTTCCAGCTTGTCATTCTTTACATAGAGTTCCAGGTCTAGGAATTCTATGTTGGTTTTGCTGGATTTCATGGTAAAACTGAGTTCCCAGTTGTTCTGATTAAGATGGTTAGCAAATTGTTCTTTCTTCTACACAGTGTTGCTTATTAGAATTTCGTCCTGACACGGACTTTTGCGCACCCATCTGTCACAATTTGGCATACTTTCTTAGGAAGGTAAGCGTGACACTCTGTTCGATACTCGAACCCGAAAACCATACCTTGGAGCCTGATAGAATCTAACGTTGTTGCTTTAAATTACACCACCATCTATATCCATTTTTCCTTCACCTTGTGAGACCAGTTCCTCCTTTTTTCTCATTTTAACAACCGTTAAGAAGTATCCCATTCTATCACCTATGTTAGTCAATGCTACCTTCAACACGTTACTTGTAGGTCTTTGCCAACGAACAACACATACCTGCAAAACACATAAGGCTAACTTATCAAGGTTTTTTTTTAAATTATCTTGATTAAACCGTAACCGGCCACAAAGATGTCTGAACCAGCCAGCAAGGCGAATTCTTTAACTTACCCACAATCTATGCATAGTGAAGTAACTATGACGCTAGGCTTTAGTGAGGCAGCACCTGTTAAGCGTTCTACTAGAACTATATACTGATAAATTTGTGTTTTGCTTTAAACGTATCTTTGTTTTTACTCACATATTTACCCATGTCACTTGGGATTATCGCCCTTTCAACCACAGTCGCACTCTATTCACCACACCACCACACTTTCTCTACGGCAAATGTTTAGACCTACCTTCACCAACGCAATGTTCCTAAATCCAGTGTTCAGATAGACAATGGCACTAAAAATAATAAAGGATGTCACTGTAGAACCACTCAACCACTCGCACCGGCTTTACCATCACAAATTCACTGTTATAACAAACATGTCACAAATGCACAGAGTCACTACATGCTTAACCACTTTCTCACTTTGACATGTCACAAACCATCTCATTTTACAATAAGAACCGTTTGCAAATGCACCTTTCTTATGTTTTCCGTCCAGCCCTGAAGATTTGCAGTAGGTTCCCTGCGATGAAACACGTGTTGGCATTAACAAAGGAACAATAAACCTATTACTTTACACCAAGAACTGAACATTTCTCTTTCTTTTACGGAACTCTTGTACCTGAACCTGGAGTAACTGATCCTTTTACAGTCACTCTGAAAATGTGGATGTGTACTCATTGATCATTTGTTGCCATAAATGTCATTACTGTAAAGTGTTACACTATTGTGTAGTGCAGGGGCATTGCTGTTCTATAGAATGTCAATGTGCATTTTGTAAAATTCAGCCAGGAGGCTGTCTGAGCCATGGGCCTTCCCAGACCTTAGCTGCATAATGGCTGCTCTGATTTCATCTTCCTCAAAATCAGATGAGAGAAATTCTCGCTTTGCATCACTCAGCCGCCTGAGGGCTACATCCTCCATGTAAGTATCCATGTCCGGAGGACTGAAGCTGTGTGGTGTATAGCCTGGAACAGTAAGACCAAAAGGTGTGAAATATAGCTTCAGTATCTTCTTTCAGATGACCCTCGACATTGTTAACTTCCAGGATGTAGTGATAAATGGGATCTATGGGTCATCTCCGCAAGTGCCTTCCCTGGACTCTCTCCCTCCCCATATCTTATGGCCTGATGATATTTGCCATGACCTAGGCTCTCCCTGTTGGCTGTGCTCTGGTATTCTGTGAGCTTGTCCCTGAATTTAGCTTGCACCTCTCCCCCATGGGCAGCATGCAACTGGGCTTCCAATCCCTGGAGTTCCCTTTCTAACTTTTCCAACGTATTTCGTATGTCTCTCAGGATGCCTCATGTGTTAGTGATGCAAAGGCCTCGGATTGTTACTTTTAGTACCTCCCATACTATTGCCAGTGTGGGGACTGAATCTATATTGTGTTTGAGGAAATCCTCTATCTCCTTCCATAGGACATCCCTGAAAGAGACATCCAGCAATGCATTGGGTGGGAGATGCCAGAACAGGAACGGTAGTAGATCTTCCAGTTGGGGCAAGTGCAATGGCACTGGGGCGTGGTCTGAGTATGTACGTGCTAAATGCTTTGCATATACCAGCTAGGGGCTGAGTCCCATGGACACCAGCCAATAATCTATTCTAGACCAGCTGGAATGCATTGAGGAATGAAAAGTTCCCTCCCTGTCCATTGGGTGCCTCGTCCACCAGCAGTCTAGAAGATGGTTTTTGGCACTGACCCGTCGTGATTGACGCTGCACATTGGTGTGGTGGTGCGGTTCGGGCTGAGACCGGTTGAGATTGGGGTCGATAGTAAGGTTTAAATCACCTCCCCATATGATGTGAGTGGAGCCAATATTCACTACTATTCCCAATAGTTTTGTAAAAAAAATAGCATTGTCGATATTGGGGCCATAGCACTTGAGAAGCGTGACAGACTGGGATGACAACCTGCCCTACATCATGCTGTAGCAGGCCTGCAGGTCATGCAGGGATCCCTCTATAATGTAGGGGGTATTCTTTCAGACTATAATAGCAGTTCCTCTCTCATATGAGGAATAGGAAGAGAAGCATCTGTGTGAGGCCCACCATGCTGTAAATGCAGGGGTGGAAACAGGAGCCAAGAGCATCTCTTGCAGCATAGCTACCTGTACGTTGTGTCTTTCCAGATACGCAAAGATATGTCTGCATTTATGTGGGTTCCCCAGACAACGAATATTTCATGTCAAGAAGTTATAACTTGTATGCCATAGCTTATCTGCCATGGGTAATTAGCATAGAGGGCATAGTGGAACATAAACACAACTGTTGTGTCTGTGAGCCAGTGGTGAGTGGATGCGGACGTGTGTAACTTTCTGGAATGCACTTATATGGAAAGAACTCTTTCCTTCACCCGCCCTCCTCCCACATCGACTTCCCCCACCCCAACATCGCAAAGAGGTCAGTACTACCCCAATTTCAAACAACAGATTGTAAGAGGAGTTTCAAGAAGTGGATACAGACGATAAACGTTCAGTGCTACAGCAACACTATAAGTATTAAACAAATTATGGGGGGAGCTAGAGGGCGGGCCAGTAAGATGGCCACACCTGCATGAATCTCCTGCAGGAAAAATTGCATAATCCTGCACCCAGAGCCCTAAAAGGTGACTCAGAAAGAAAGGAGCTGTCTGGTAAACCGCTGAAGCAAGAGTGGGTGCTTTTTATTCGGCACCAGCCAGCTGAGCATCTGACAATTGAGGTGCTGACATGAGAAGGACTACAGACTGGTCTCCAGGCATACCATGTAGAAGGTGGAGAGGAGACGGAGAACATTCTGGGCCTGCGCTGAACCTGCGACTGCTGTGGATGTGGAGTGACGTGAGAGAGCCGATGCTGCAGGAAAGTTGAGATCCCCGAGTTGCTGGCTAATGGAGGGCCCGCCTGAAGCAGGGGAAGGGAGCTGCAGATGGCCCATGACTGAAGGTAGCATGGGGTGCTACGGCGAGGGCGCAGCGATGCTAAGAGAATTGCAGGCCTCCCTAGCGACCCGAATGGAGCACACGGCCACAGGCAACAACGCGCACGGCAACGCTAAAGTGGAGCGGCGAACTGGCCACGAGATAGTGAGGAACGGGTGCGCAGCCAGCACTGCAGAGCCTCTTACGGGGATATAGTGGAGGCCTGCGTGAATACACCATTTTAGACAGCCCAGGAAAAATGACATGCAGACGGCAGCTGCAGGCCGTTGGGCAAATACCCATTAAGTGGATGAAATGAAGACAGGGGCGAGAGTGCTGCTGAATGCCCATGAATAAATAAACCAAAAAACTACAAAGGGGTGGCTCTAATCAGTATGGCTGAGCCAATATCCGAAAGAACAGAACGAAAATGCCAGTACTGATAACAAAGGATGATTAACATATGTTATAACACAGCACCTGAAAATATAATTCAAGACTGGGAGCTGATTAGTAGCTTTTATTATTTTGTTCAGTTTTGTCAAAAGAGCAACTGTTTTCATGAAAAACCTATTCAAAGAAATAGACAGCTAATACATGCTAAGGACAACAATAAGAAATCAGGGAATCTTTCACCACATCAAGCATGTCACAGGCATACAACATTCAACCATTCAGGGGCAAAAAGGGGGCTGCAAGGGACTAAGAAACTGCAACGTGTACAATATTTACAGTGAACAATGAATAAATAAAGGCACATGTGATATGAAGACCGTAGATATCAACAAATTGTCGAATCCACCTGTAAGTACCCCGATATTTCTCCACTGCCCAGGCCTGTTGCACAATCTCCATTCATCCTACAGGCTTGCACTAAGGATAGTTGAGGTGCAATCTTTATTAGACGGTGACAAAATGGACTGGCTGGGTCTGGCTGGGCCCTCTCATGGGTTCCAGAAGGCATGGGGTAGCGTCCTGGGGCCTATCCGATGAGCCATATCTGCACTAAGTAATGCATGAGGAGCTGACTGGGCATAACATCACCACGCCGTCCCTAGATCAGCTGAGCTGGTAAGGGGGCGGCATCAAGACTCACAGGGATGGGCAAAGCAGAGGGCAGGCAGTCAAAACTGTCATTTGAACCCCTTATATCAGCACTAAGCCAAAGCCAAGACAATGTGGCGGCCATGTCAGAGAGAGTGGAGAACGATCAGCCAGCTAGCAAAGATGACATGAAAGCCCTACTGCTAACGATGAAACGCAGCCTCACATCGATAGAGTCCAAAGTGGATTCCATGTGCACTCGCATGGACTTCATAGCCCAAATGCTAGAGAAACACGATGGGAGGATAGGCAAGACAGAGCATATAATCTCAGAATTAGAAGATTCCTCTTCCCAAAGAGGAAACCAGATGCACAAAATGGACTGCCTGCTAATGATCATAGCTGCGAAAAATGAAGATTTAGAGGCGAGATCCAGAAGGAACAACATACCGATACTGGGGATACAGGAGATCACTAACACTGGGAGAATGGAGGAATCCAATTAAACGTGATGCCAAAGCGGCCATTAAAGACATTCTTAATCACTTGGAGTAACAGGGAGTGATTGAAACCTGTGTATTACAGATGAATAATGCTCTTTTTCCGGTTTCAAAACCTGATCAGTTTAATCGTATTGTATTAGATTATCGACATAATCATACTCTTGAATAGTCAGCGCCTTGAGACCCTCACGGGTGAGTAGCCTCGCTATATAAACTCCTGATTAATTGATTGATTGATTGATATTCACACTTTTGCTTTCCAAAATACACACAGTACAGCTTTAATTAATAATGTTGTTCGTAAAAAGTGTAAAACTACTCCTGATCTTTCCAAAGATTTTTCTCAGTCACAATTTAGCTCTACAGAGTTGTGATTGGTCTGCGTTTACCACCCTTGGCTCCCAGAGGCGGTCCACACGTTTGCCTATGGTGTATAAAAATAGCACAGGCTTTTTTGCAGCTTGCATTGTGTCGATTCTCCATGAGATTGATCTTGATGCTTTGTCCTATGTCGAAAACACATACTTAACCCTTTCGATGCTGATGACGAGCTCAGCTCGTCATCAGCCACGGTGGTCGTGTGCGGATGACAAGCTGAGCTCGTCATGTAACGCGGCTTTTGGAAAAAAGCCGCGTAGCGCAAAAATAACTGCCGCAGCGATGCGGTTAACAGATGATGAATTGAATCTTCATTTAGCTAGAGTCAATGACATAATTTCGCAGGTTGATGAACCTGGTTACAAGTGAAGTTTGTTTAAAATCTCATATTGCTTTCCTTAGTGTCCTTTTCTTTGGTTATGATTTAATCAATGAGGGTAAGAACTTGGCCCCTCACTTGTTGGAAAATGAGCGCAATTGCAACCCCCAAATATGCTAAAAAAGCTACAATCTTTACTCAGCTTTTTAAATTTCGGGAGGACTGACATTCCTGATTACACTCAACGTACTAAATCGATCTATGCTTTGATTTATCTGGATTTTTCAGTGTCCTGCTGGATGCCTGAACACACTGTGATTCTTAGATCTTTACAATCTGATTTAATTGAAATGTGACATTTACATCTTAATGCAACAAATTTGGTCATCTGGATTGTACCGAGTTCTATTGGCTTTAACTACGTCACATTTAATGAAGGTGATACAGTTCCTGTTGCATATAAGTCACATTTATATTCCTTGGCGGAAATTCATTTTGCATGCGTTGATAAAATACTAACAGCATTTCAGATGGCCGTCTTCAAGGAGTGGCCATTAGCTCAAGGTAAACACATTATTCTAGTTTCTCCTGTGCCTGCCTTAGAGGCTGTCACGAAAGCTAGAGTTCCTAATTCAAAAGCCCTTCATCCCCAGTGGATTCAGTGGGCTACGTCATTAACAGCAGTTGATGTTGACTTTGTTTTTGATTCTTCTTTACAGATGCAATCATTTTACAATATGAGCATGTTTATTTTGTATTTTCTTCAATTCTTCCACTTGATAAATATAAATGTACTATCTACAACTATGGTTCAGCACAACCGGCTATAGGTGCTTAACAGCAATACTCTGCAGCATGCGCAGTTGTTTTAGGCACTATGTCGGATGGCATTTTTCAAATGACTATTACTCACTCTTAATTCCTAGGAGACTGTACTACACAATTGACTGAACTGAAGGCTTTGCTTCTTACACTTGAACGTATGGATGCTGAGTACCCCACCTGTATAGTGTGTGATCCTTTTGTAACTATACCAAGGGTTGGCAAATGCATGCTACCTAAGCTTGACAGCAGAACTTCTTTAATAGTTGCCACATATGAAGGAGTCCCATCAGCACATGCTGGAGTGGCCGCTACAATTTTACCTTTACAACAACGGAATTGGTGGCAAGGTTTATAACAGCAAACTAGAAAATACATCTTATGTGTGACATTTGTCAACAAATTAAAAGTTTCACTGTGTCTCACCCACCGCAGACACATCTATATATTTCCAATCACCCTTTTGGCTGTATTTATCTAGATCATTTCATCCCTTAATTTCTGATACTGCTCTCAAGTTAATTTTGGTTGCAGTTGATTCTTGCTCCAGGTTCCTCTGGGTTTGGCCACAGCACTCGGCTGATGCTTGAACTGTTATTAAAGATTTGCAAGTCTTTTTTGGGACTGATGCCTGTCGTGCATTCCACTCAGACCAAGGTCCGTTTTTCGACTCTAAGGCATACTATGATTCGGTTATGCAAGTGCATTTTCTTCTTTGAATAGGGCTGAGGGAAATTCTGTTGCGGAGAGAATGAATCGAGACTTAAAGAAATTCTTAATGGCTAGAGTATTAGGTACAGGGCGTGTTTGGTTGCATCATGTCTAAGGGGTTCAACGAGCATTAAATAATCTCTCTAAAAGATCTCTGGGTGGACGGACCATGTTCGAAATGCCCTTTGCATCAAGATGTATGTTCCAGACTTTAATGGTCCAGAAATTGTGGCGGAAGCCACAACCTTTGACATAGATAACCACTGTACTGTCTTACATGATCTACAAAAGTGAAGTGATACATTGGCTCACACACATTTGCCTGCATCTCTCTCTTTGACTCCAGATTACTCAAATTCTTGTATCTGGGTGGCTTCCCAAAGTTGGAGACCGAGTTCGCGAAAAAGTGGCCCTCAAGAAGGGATTCAGCTCAATGTACCATGCTCCTGTTCCAGTCCTTCGTATCCAGGGTACACAAACTGTGATTTTTTCCACCACTTCCAGGACATAAAATCATTTTGTCCCATTGAACATGTAAGCAACACCATATGGCCTCACAACACTTTTCTTTGCAGTCCGAGTGTGCCACAATTGGTGCTTCCCACTGGCTGACAGGGGGGGGGGGTCGAAACCTCTGTTGATTTGGTACCGATATCTTCTTCTCCGTCTTCTACAATGGATGTTGTTTATAATGATCCGCTGTTGGATACTGGTTCTGAGTTACACTTTTCATATCCTACTGCTACTTACCAGCCTCCTCTTTTCCATTTGAGTTCCTCTGGGTACTATATGGATCAAGACCCTTTCTCATCTGACAGTTTTCCAGTGTCTTCGGTTCTACATCCACCTCCAGTGTTGATTTGTGCTTTTATTTCTTGATTTAAACGTACTTATCAAGTTCCTCCCTGGATATACATTTGGACAATCTTTTCTTTGGTTCTTTTATTCATGTGGATTGGATTTGTAACTGTCTTTTTTCTCCTGATTAACGGCCATTACCTTCCAGAATGTCTGGTTGACAGGGTGCTGGCTCCACATTCCTCCTCACATAAAATGAAAAAAGACTTGTCCCTTGTCAACATTTCAGCTGATCTAGTGACTGATGGAATTGTCTGAAATAAAATTCATTAGATATATTTGGTCCTAGGGAGATCCTGCAGATTCCATATGTGTTCAAAGGTTCTATGGGTGATGTTTTAGTACTGGTGTTACAATCAGATGGCTGTGATGTAGCCACTATGAATTCAATGCTTTCTGAATCAGAATATTATGCTGTGTTTGAATCAGAAGATGTATCCTCTAATTACACTGAGATGTCCTGTTACCACCACTACGGACATAATTTTTTGCATAAGGCAAGTGGACAGCGTCCCCATTATAATTATACGCAGTGGGAACATTGTCCAACTCCGCCACAGGGAAGTTCAAAAACACAGACAGACAAATATACATATTTTGCAAGTTATGACATTTAAGATCCTATGTCATACTATTCTAAATTAATTCCAACCCATTCGAAAAGTATATGCTTACTCAGACCAAGCTGATATACGTGGCTTCATTTGTCAACCAGCTAGCCCCTGAAGGCTATGATTATTGAAAAGACAATATTGACCTGAAATCAATTTGTGGTACTAAATCCTACCAGGTCCTTGGCACAGAAACTTTATTTCAAGCCTGTCTGACTCACTCACATATTATCTTCCTAAACAAAATGATTCAACAAACTACTTGTCTGGGATTGGCTAAAATGAAAGAACTGAACACCCCGAAAATTCCTTCAATTGCCCGTCTTGATGATTGACGACACAAACTATACTGAAGACTAGTCAAATAGTATGATACAAAATGGTACATTTAACTCTCCATTTTCGAATCCTGGTGGGTGGTTATTGTGGCCAGTAGACACGAATGGTTGTCATGCTCGTTTTACTAACTCCAGCCCCAGTGTCAAATCAATTACACCAGATCCACTGTACGGTATTCACCTGTTACAACGCATTTATTACTCCGCACTACCACTACAACGCGGGCATTACAACGCATACCGTTACAACGCATTGCGCTGGGGGGCGCTCTAGGATAAGAGGTAAGTTTAATTTACTATCCAACACCTTCCCTAGGGTCCACGGGGACTGGAGTTAGAATAGTAAATTATACTTACCACTATCCAGCACCCCAAAGCGCTATGCATTGTAGCGGTATGCGTTGTAAATACCGCGTTGTAATGGTACGCGGAGTAAAAGTATGCGTTGTAACGACATACATCCCCACTGTACTTGCAGTCAACCCATTCTAACATTAATACCACCTATTCAGTTGGAAAGTTATGCCAGCAATGGTTGGAACATTCTACGCCGTCTGCAGTGAAACAACACCTTTCTCTTCTGCCCAAGGACATGAATCTATCTGATTTTTTGCTAGGTACCAAGTTCCCTCATTCTAAAAGATTCCTATATTCAGCTTATAATGAAATAAGGAAATGATCACAAATTGAGGCTGCTATGCACTTGAGACAAATTGATCAAGATAGTTTGGATAAAGTACTTGCTGTAGTAGACAACAGTATTAATACGTTATCATCCTGTATTTATAATTTGAATAGCATTGTGCCATCTGTTATTGATATTGTACAGAATGATATGTCGACATTGTATCATGGACAGAGTCAGCTCAGATCCATTATGCAGTTTAGTTGGAGGCTTCTATACTAAAAAATGGACGCGTTCCTTGGCATTACCTCAACTGTACTGCTTTGTTTCTGACTTTCAATTTAACACACAAACAACAGTCAATATCTATGAAAGACTCAACCTATACCATCCTACATTTAGAGAAATTTGAAAAACTGCATATAGCCGTAACGCCTTCAGCGGTGTGGTTAATACATGGAGTTATCTCATTGCCCATATCAACATTTCAGTTTACAGCTTGCATTAAGCATTTTGCAATAGGTAGATATGAACGCCTTGGAAACAGCTACATCCATGCGTTCTGGTCCCTGCCATTTACCTATCCCTGCGAACGTACTGATAGAGAGGTTTTTCTTACAGGAGTGTGATTCCACTGCCGGCCATTCACTTGTTTGTCAATATGTTAAATTCCACAGCACTTGTAATGTTTCAGCGCTAATCTGGCTTGTTATTGAAAAGGAACTCTAGTAGCCGCAATTCTTCCCTTCAGCACTGTACTCTCAAATAGAAGCTATCTCATGCCTAACAATCAGGACTTCTGCGCTATGCGGGCGGGAGTCCCGCATATTGTATCCACTTCCCTGTTAGTCACCTGTTGCAACAGCGTCCTGTTTCCCCCTCCACATGGGTTAGTAGATAGCTCTTTGTGGCATTTCATTCCAACTTCGAAAGCAGATTTCAAAAGCTAAGCAGACTCAAAGCATTATTGTTCCAACAAGAAGTGGCTCTCACATCTGCCCGAGAGACCTTTGAATTGCAGGTGGCTAGAACTACTGTTGAAATACAGTCATTATTAAATACAAATCTTCCCCTGCATTTCAGTGAAATGTTACACTGATACCACGGGTGTAGCCCATTTTTTAAAACTTGTAGGTTCTGGCCTCATCACTTCTTTCCAAACTATCATTGGAGTAATTCCGGCTTTTATACACTCTATTTTTTCCAGTGTGTTTGGTGGGTTCCGGTGCTGCTGTTCCTCATTTGCGGCATTCTCATTCTGTTACTGCTGTTCTGTAATGGATGTTCCTTTTACAGCTGCCCCAGACCTGGCATCCCTCCAGCTCTTCTGTGAGCGCATGCTTCAGCTCTTTGGCCTGATACTGCTACAGGCATTAGATGTGGATTGGTATTTAACCTTCTGCGGTGCTTACTTCACCTGCATGCAACCTGTATTTCACTGCATCCGGTGCCCCTTTCAATGGCCACTAGACATATGTCTGGCCGTACAGGCGCCCACTGCCCTAGACCTTGAACTGCTGATGAGTCCCTTAGTGGCCCATTATCAGGAGTCTTCCTTGGGTTTGTGACCTTTACAAAATCTGAGTGTGTAGCAAATGGACAACTGGAGTTCCTGTGCATCGGCACAGTGATTGCTAGATCAGAGTTTCATTGAAGTCAACGCAGGTTGCCTGGTGACAGTATCTGCATCTGTTGGAGCTAAAGATGTCTGTTATTTGGAACTTATGAACTGAGACGACCAACTTGTCGATCTACATGGAGGGGGACCCCCTTATGAAGTGCTTTGCTTCTACAATGGCTTTGAGTTTGTTTATCTTCAGATTTCTTTTATCCCTTTACGTGCTTCCTTCCTGACCAAGGGGGGGGGGGGTGTCATGTGTTCTCTACATGGCCCATTGTAGTTTTTCCTATGTTAGCCTAATGACACAGGCCGCATTAGCTTTGCACACGTCACTATATAAACACATTTGCTTTTGTGCAACATTATATTTTCACACATAACCTGCAGTTATTTTCTTGTTCTGTTCTGTGCTGGGATTTAGTCTGTCAGCAGACACGGTCAAACAACAATGTCCCTTGTTATTTTGCTCTGGTCAGGCACTCGCAGCAAGACACAACACAGAAAGGCAGCTATTGTTAATGACAATGTAAACCTAGTCATATAGGTATGCACAGAAATGTAGTACATAGAGAGAGAGAGAGATATTTTCTGTGAGATTTTACTGCTGTAGCTGAGATGTAGAACGCCTATCTGTGTATGCTAAGGTAAAGGTTCTACTACAATTCCCAGAGATCTTTTCTGTATAATCAGTTTGCTTCAGTGAAGGTGAGGGGCTAGGCTAATACGTCTTATAATATGACATGGCTTTTCATAATATACTGTTTACTGACTATGCTGATGGTATTTTTGCTAGGCAGTTGTTTTCAGATTGTGGCACATATTCTGCATTCTTGAGCACAATAGTTTGAATCTACATTTCAAACTTCCTTTGGGTCTCTGTCATATCCTATTGTGGATGAGTGGATGAGTATGTGTGAGCGAAAGGGGGTGTCCTGTCACCGCAATCCCTGTGAGGGTCAGGATTGTTGTATTCTGGGGTGTTGATTCACTTGTCTCTCTGGATATGAGTAGAAGGGCAAGTGAGACACTATAGCTAGTCAGACTCAAGCTCATGGTACTGAGGTGGTATGGTGACTCAGTCCCAATCTACTAATGTTCTATGGTCCCAAGTATAGTTCTGATCCTGAGCAGAATCACTGCAACAACAGCTCAGACCACCGCTCACTGAAATTTCTCTTATTAAATTGTATTGCATTCTATTACAGCAGTTGTGCGCTTCTTAGCCCTGGTGAGGCTGCAAAGAAGAATGATTTTCATCAGTTCCTGGGCGCCCTGTAGGGCTATGGGTTTCAAAGGGTGCTAGAAGTAGAATTACCTTTAGGTGCACATCTTACTCTCTCACCAAGGTCACTGCATATATTAGATTGAAATGATGGTGCCTTCCTTTGCTTAAAACAACATATACCCTAATTAATTATTCTAACTTGCTCTTTCATGACACCCGAAATCAATTTTGATATCAGCCTTTAGCTACAGTTCCACTCCTGCCCAATCCTGAGGAAACTGGAAATTAAAGAATGACTTTATCCCAAATGTAGTAGGCATTTTGTTTGTGTGTCTGACATTCACTACAACCATGATGCAAGACTATTGTAGCAAAAATATCTACAACCAAAATATTGTGGAGAGATGTATATTTTGGTAAGTAAAGATTTCCTGTTCTTAACTGTATGCACCTTGAAAATCTATCTATCTATCTATCTATCTATCTATCTATCTATCTATCTATCTATCTATCTATCTATCTATCTATCTATCTATCTATCTATCTATCTATCTAGCTATCTTTCTTTCGACTCTAGAGTATGTACTACATTATATTGTCAAGGTAAGTATATATAAAAGTATGCATTGATATTTACATAGCTCAAACCCAGCTTTGAAGTAACAGAGCGCTGTACGTTATGAGTTGGGAGACAATCTTCCAGATCGTGTGCGTCAAGTGAGCAATAAACAAATACTGTTTGCACACATTACATTTATTTTTCCTTAGATGCAGGGAAATTAAATGATTTGACCAAAATCACACAATGTTGAGCATAGCACCAAGGCCAGGATTCTATCTCGGGTCCTGAGGTTCCGAAGGCAGCAGCTTGAAAAGCTGTGGCACATCTCTCAATAGGTATATCGGTAGTACCAGAATGATGTATATCTTTAAGGTACGCAGATGTGGAGTGAGGAATAGTAATTCTGCACTTACCTAAATACGCTTATATTCTGGAGTCAGCATTTTTGCGGTCTCCAACTCAGTCCTCTGTATTGTGGTGTATAACCCTTAAAATCCATGGACATAGATGGATTGAATACCATGGTGCATAGGATCAGCACTATTGAAGGGAAGCAGTTGCAGGCTGTAGGGGCACAACAATGTAAAAGTTTCCCCAGTGATATCAGGAAGTCGCACAGCCTCATCCACTATAGAAACAGATTAAAAAAGTTCCCTTCCTAATATTAAAGTGTGGATGCCCACCAGCGGCTCTGTGCCCATGTAGACCTGCCAACGCACGCTATCGGCTTCCATCATAGGATCACTGGGTGAAGAGCCGATATCACACGGTGGCCGGGAAAACGAGCTGAAAAACAATGTAAAAAGTGGATTTCCAGCTTGTTTACCGAGGCTTTGAACTGCTGACGTGAATTAAGGAGTGTGAAAACACATCAGGACATCAGCACCAGCCTCAGTAAGCTTTTTATTTTGGAAGGAGGGGGTTTGGGGCCAAAGTGCCTCTTAGATATTTCTCACACGAGGCATCGCCCCCTCCTTACATGGTGACATTTTTGCTCAAGTTGGAAGGTCTGGTCCATGGGTTTTTAATTCTTGTAAATGCCCTTGACTTGATCAGACTAGGTAATGGTTCAGTCTCTGATGCAATACATGCTCATCAAATAACCTAAATATTAAACTCTGTACCAGTGATCATGAAATCCCTTATGCAGTAAAAAGTAAAGACTACAACTAAGGACTAATGGTAAATAGACATCCCACATAAGGTAACTGTGGAGCTTCTGGCTTTGGAGCTGGAGAGCTAGGATCGGGCCCCACCCAGCGTCAGAATCTTGTGATTCTGGGCAAATGTTGGGGCATATTATCAAGGACGGCGTTAAAATTAACACCGGTTTAGCGACAGAAAACGGCAATAATTTTTAACACCGCCCTTAATAATATGCCCCTCTGCGTGTAAAACAATTGAGCTTGTGTTGTGTAATCTGGTGCCCAAATCAGGCGCTCCGGTGCTCTTGGGCCAAGTTGGCACTATATAAAAGTGCAACACAAAAGTTCTGGGAGCAGTGAGGTACTCGCACTGTGCTACAGGTATGTCTCCCTACTTTAGGAGCAAACCCCAAACCGCGCTCGCAGGCATAGCGGTCACCCACCCAGATGTAGGAGTGCATAAAAAAGTATGAGGATTGCGAACCTGGATGCCTCGCCCGGGCTACTGGTCGGTGCTTAGTCCTCATTGAATTGATGACAGACATTAGTACTTCAGTGGCTTTTGGTGCAACTGGTTGCTTATAGTATTTGCAGAGTTTTCTGGTTTCCCATGTCCATGCATGAGTAGTTCACCCGTTCCAGGTTTTTGCAGTCTGGGACTTGTAGTCCTTGCTTTATAATATGATAAACAGGTCAAAGTCTAGGGTGTTGAGGATGGACTGGGTAGGCGGCTAGACGTGGGCCTGGGGTACTAGGGTTCTACATTTATGTAATGCATAGGTTGTCATTAATATTGCCTCACAGTGATGATACCGCTCAAAGATTTGTCCTGTTTCTGCACACTCTGATGGTTATAGGGTCACAATAGTCTGAGCAGTGAATGGGGATGCCTTGAATTCTGTGCTTGTCTTGTTGTGCATGCTATGCTTGGTGGCCAGAGGCATTTCCTATCAAGTTTCTGTTTATTTTGTACGTTTTTTACATGGAGTTTGCTGTTTACACAGTCCTCTCACTTTGCAGTCAGAATAAGAAAAGTGAGGGGATTTGTGTGACGTTCTTGCTAGCTTGTGCAGGGGGAGGCTGTCGGATGTCCTTTCTTTGTGCAGAGAAAATGATTTGTTTTGTTATTCTGAGGTGTGATGGAGATTGGGATTTTAGTAGGATCAAGACCAAGTGGAGCAGTCAGGAGAACTGGCTTGGGTGGCTTCCTTTTCAAGTTCGCCTCTATAGGGTTCCTTAGACACGGCCTTCATGTGGGGTGATACCCCCTCACAGCAGGGTAGTTTACAGCTTAGAGCACCCACAGCACAAACACAACGAGGTGTGAACTATATGCTCCTGGCTGTGAACAGCCACAAAGACAGTGATTACGATAAAGACACTAGAATGCTTTTACTTAAAAGACCCTTCTCACGGGAGACGAGCATAACCCCCGCACTGTGCCCATACCGTGGGAAATATCTTCCCCAAACCATCGCCCTGGTATCCCAATAAAATTAGCCAACAGGTAGTTGTAATTGTTGTGGTCGTTGTTGGCCGAAGTTTTATTAGGATTATACACAGACTGGTTCTCCGGTCATCATTAGCATAAAACCTTGGTCACATTGTATCATTTGCGAACTGCCATCTCTGGGTCATAAATCATATATGGGTCATAAACATACATGTCATCCTCATAATGTGCAGTTCATATTGTGGGTCATAAATCATACATGTCATCATCATACTGTGCAGATCATATTGTGGTACATTCAGTTCGTAAATGGCACGCCAAAAAAACAGTTCTTTTGTTAATCCTTGATAGTCTCTTTGTCGTGTTACTTCTGGGACCACCATTTGGTTGGTCACCCACGCCCTCTGCGTGTAGGGAGGGGTAGCATCTCCAAGGTGTCAGGCCCCCAACTCGCTACCTATTTGTGCCCTGCCGTCCGGCCGGGTCTGGGCCACGAGCGCCGTCTCCGTTTGCTACTCCCCTCCTTGGCCCAGCCACCTCACCCTGCCGTACGGCATCCCAAAATGAGTGTCCTACTTCCTACAAACCGCCCTGTCGGTGTGTCTCCTTAGCCCACAATTGTACCAATTTCCGCCAACACTTGTGTTGCTGTCCAGCACTGCGCCATTTGCTGGTTCCTAGGTGTGGGTGGGTGGGTCCAGAAAATGCAGGTGCGCCGCTTCCCCGCTCCACGAAGTTAGGAGCTATCTGGGGGAGCGGATGCTTATATCTCCCACCTCGCTCTTCCCGCCACCCAGGTGCTGCTCCCCCATTGGGGGGTTTGTACCTAGCAAGGCCCCCCCATTGGCCGGGGGTTTTTGGCGCCACCGTAGTGCTCCCGTGAGGGGTGGTGTGCCTCACTTCCTGCTTCTGGGCACCTTTGGGCGCCCAGAACTGGTTCTCCCACTAGGGCTCGGCGTGGGTTATGGCGCGGGCCCCTGAGCCCCCCTCCCCCTTCGAGGGAGAGTGGCGGCCTCTGCAAAGATTGTGACAGTGTGAGCGCCGCGCTGCTTGGCTGTGCACGCCAGTCACACATGGAGAGACGATCGGCTAGCTGCCCTGTGTGATCCCTAGGATGCTAGGATGCTCGGCTACCGTGCAAGGCGGTTGAATACCCCCTCGAGACAACGGAACTCGCTGCGTTCTTGGGACTTACGGTGTCTGTTGAAATGGTGTTACCTAGCGAACAGACTCGGATTGAAGTGTGGGGGGTCAACTACTAGCACAGTCCGTCTGGAAACCTTTTGGATTTTCATTCACTGCTCGTACGCGGCTTGCGTACACTGGAGCGAGGTGGCAGAAGGGGGCTCTGGCAAGCGCGCTTTCGCTGCCTCTCTGGCTCTGATCTGGAGCTGGATTGTCTGCCTCAATCTGGTAGCCACGGCGGCGGCAATAATTCGGACATACAGGCTCTCTGAACTTTTTTGTCTGAAGCAGGAAGAACCAAGGATCACAGAGCCCAGACCCTGCCTTTGCCTGGAAATGAGTGTTCGTGGGGCGAGGAAGGGGATCAAACAGAAGACTCCGGCCCCATTGAAAGACACCCCTGCAGGAGAAATCACGTGAAGACCAAGCCAGAGTAGGTCAGTGGGGTGAAAAAACACGTTTTGGCTAAAACAGGGGGGGCTACCAATAAAGACTCTAAAGACAGTAAAGACGCTAAAGTCCCTGGCTCTAGTCAACCCCCCTGCCAGCCCCCCCCCTGCTAAAATATTCATGGTAGCCAAAAACCAGGCAAGCTTAAAAAACCAGCAACCCCCCTCACCACCTAAGAATCTCTCACAGCAGGACGGCTCTATTGACAATGGGGTCCTAAAAGAGCCTTGTACTGACAGCATGAGCACAGTGGAAAGTCTGGCCAGCTCCGCAGGTAACCTCTCTGTGCTTCCTCCTAGCATCTATACACCTATCGAAAGGCTCTGATCATGACCTGCCTCAATCTAAGGGGATCCCCGGTACCTCTGCACTTCCTTCACCACCAGACACCTCGCTTTCAGTTCTGCCCACAGCTCTAGGACAACAGACATTAACTGAAGGAATTAACTGTGAAGAGGCCGGCACACCTTTGGCTACCTTTGGCACCAATGCGCAACCTGCAGGGGCCGAATTCACCTTTCAAAACTTGGAGATCCCCTTGGGAACACATAACCCCTGGACCCCAGAGGCTGGGCAGGAGGATGTTTACACCGTGTCCGACAGCACTCCCAGCTCATCCGGAGAAGGGGAAGAGGAGACGGAAGATGACGATGAGGCAGGCAGTGGCAGCGCCAGTGAAGAGGAAAGCGAGGGATCCCACGTTAATCCTGACACAGTCGTGCGGCCCAAGAAACCTAGAAGTAAGAACAAACGGTGAAGCCAACTTAGATGGGACTACTCAGACTCAAGGATGTCCTACCCCTTTGAGGAATATGGTCCAACCCAACCACAGTGGAACAGTATGGGAAACCTACAACCTAAAGCAACCGAGTCAGGTGAGCCCTCATTGGCAGCTATATTAGCCTCTATAAAGGAATTCCAAGAAGAGGTGAGGGCCGACAACCAATCCGCCAAGATTGCCGCCAAAAAATTACAGGGAGGCCTAAGAAGGCTGAATAAGACTTGCACAGACATTTGTGACCGGGTAAGAATGGTCAAGGCAAGGACAGAGCATCTAGAAACTGAAGCTGTGGCTACCAAACAACTGAGCGAATCCCACTCCACCTGCCTCACAGACATAATGGTCAAGATGGAGGAACAAGAAAACCGACAACGCAGAAACAATCGCCACTTACTAGGTATTCATAGTTAAGCTGCTACGAGATTCCTTCCCTGACCATCCAGGCTGGGACTGGAAGCGGGAGGTACAGCGAGCACACCGCTTCCCCTTTTTCCAAAAGCGACAACATGACAGCTCAGACGGAGGCCAACCCAGGGTGTTCCTGGTTTATTTTGGTAACTTTCTCCTAAGGCAACTGATATATAACCAAGCTCGTCCAAACTCTAAAAAAGGAGCCAACGGGATCATGTTCTTTGCCAAGCCGGATTTTTGTCATCAAACCGTGGAGCGGAGGTGGCACCTAAGGCAACTGATCTCCCCCTTCCAGCAGCAGGGTGCTGAAGTATATCTTATGAACCCGGCCAGATTGAAGGTCATCCTTAGAGGCACCATCAGAGTCTTCCTGTCAGAAATCAAGGCCAAAGAATACCTAGACGAAGTCAAGGCCAAGAAGGGACATAAGGACTAAGACAACACCCTCAGGCTAATAACTTACTCTGGATTTCTGATTTATCTTTAGCTTTTTTTGCTTGCTCGTTTATTTGCTTTTGTTAATTAATTAACGGGGGTAAAAGGGGATGTTAGACACTCACATAGTTGCACCTATACTCACTGTTTTGTAAACACACGCTGCAGCACTATTGCCGATCACAGACAAAACTTTCTTCTCTTATCTGACTGGCGGCCCCCTGCGGCTGAGGTTCATGACTGATCACCATCATTCAGGCCCTGCCTGATTGCTCACGCAAGGGGGCGGGTGGGGAGGGTGGGGAGGGTGGGGGGAGGGTGGGGGTTCAGGGGGAGGGGTGGGAGGGGACACGGTAAGGACACTCAGGTGCATAAAAATAAAAAAAACACAAAAACCCACGACATCCTTCAGGCCGTCCGTTTATGTCTTCATAGTAAGATCTCTGAATCTTAACACCTCTTTTCAAAGAAAAAGTCAAACCAGAAAAATAACAAAGAAAAGGAGGGCGAAGCAAGGGGGAGAGAGGGAGAGGAATGGCAAAGTAAGGAAAAAGGCATGCTCCGCAGTTTACCAATTTTATACTCTCAGATGGCCAGTTTAGATTCTTTACGAATAATATCAATTAATCTCTGTGGATCAAATGATGCGGCTAAGAGACAGAAGGTGGCTCTAGGCTTACGGACTCTGGGTGGGAACGTTATATGTCTACAAGAAACACACATAGAACACTCCCAAAAACAACTGTTAGACACCTTAGGGTTCAAGGTAGTGGGCGCAACAACACAAGGGGCTAAAACAAAGGGAGTAGGAATCTTAGTTGACAGAAAACTCGCCATTAGCAACCCCCAAATTAAATCTGAGCCTCAGGGGGGGTGGGTCATCACGGAGATTTTACTTCCCAACAACTCTCCTATTACTCACTGCTCAGTATTTATGGGATCAACGTAGACCATCCTGGGGTTATGAATCAGGTATCCGGGGAGTTAGCACACTGGCCCACCCCAATAGTGCTTTGTGGGGACCTTAATATACATCTACCCTGTAACTGGGCCCCAAACTCAACACAGAAATATAATGGCAGGAAACCCCAAGTCTTTCAAGCCCTGATCAACCTTATGCAGGCTCATGGTCTAATAGACGGGTGGGCAAATAAAAATCCCATGCAACCCGGGTATACTTTTTACTCTGCCCCACACAAAATCCTAGTCAGACTAGATTATTTTTTTATCTCAGCCTCACTAATGAACAACTACACAATTAACATTGCACCTCGTTTCTTATCTGATCCCAACCCTCTTAAAGTTACCATCAAGGGGCTTGCTGAACAGAAAGAAACCACAAAGTGGAGCTTTGAGAAAGCGCTACTACACGATAATAACTACACAACCCACATGCAGGGCTGAATCCAGGAATTCCTGGAGATAAACAACGGTACAGCCTCTCAAAGGATAGTATGGGACACTCTAAAGGCGGGGATTAGAGGCAAGCCCCTGAGGTTCTCTGTCCAGAAAAACAAAAGGGAAAGAAAATTAATCAGCGAGCTACAAGATAAATTAAGGAAAATTGAGATTAAACTAACCCAATTAATACACTCAGGATTTGACTGTCAATCTGTCCAAGAGGAAGCAGTACTGGACAAAGCCGAGATAGGTACTGTCTTCATGGAAAAAATTGCAGCAAAATGGGCGGCCACTCGGGGAAAAAACTACGAGTGCAGTGACAGCATTGGGCACCACCTCGCCGTCAGGACAAGACAGCAGGTATCCAACAGGGAAATACACGCAATCAGACTCCCATCTGGCGTGGAAAGCACTGACCCCTCTCTTATCCGGAAGGGATTCCAGGAATACTACTCAAAACTTTACACCGAGGAAGTCTGCTCTGTGGGGGATGCCTTAGACAGTGAGATCTCTAGCTATCTTAACGAAAGCGAACTGAGGCAACTCAACCCAGTAGACAGCAAGCTTTTAGATCAAATCCCAACCTGGGAGGAAATTCTGGAAGCTATCACAAGCCTACCGGACGGGAAGGCTTCGGGTCCTGATGGCATCCCCACAGAATTTTTTTAAATTTTCGCCCCACAAATTAAAATCATTTTTACTGAGGTAATAACATCTATTTTCAACGGGGCTCCTCCTCCGGATTTCTGGGCAAATGCCAGAATTTCTATCTTTTTTTAAAAAGATAAATCACCTCTGGGTATGAGTTCTAACAGGCCTATTACCCTCATTAATAGTGACTCCAAAATATTCTCCAAAGTGCTGGCCTCCAGGATCTCTCAAGTAGTGGAACCTCTGGTCTCGGAATGGCAACATGGGTTTATTCCCATGAAAGGGACCACCGAGCACGTCAGGAGAGTGATCACTCTGTTCGACGCTGCACAGGTCGCTGGAGACCCAATGTCACTCATCTTACTCGACGTCGAAAAGGCCTTTGATTGAGTTTCCTGGCGATTCCTGTGGAGTGTAATGAGCAGGATGGGGTTCGGTAACAAAATCATTCGGGCAACAGAGGCACTCTATATTAAACCAAGGGCGAGTGTCACTATAAACTGACAACTTATGGACCCCTTTAACATCTCCTGGGGCACGAGACAGGGCTGCCCCTGCTCGCCCTTACTGTTTGCCCTATACCTGGACCCCTTTATCAAGCATATAGAGAAAAATGAGAACATTCTCTCTGTATGCTACCATCATAACAGCTGCAAAGTCCTGGCGTATGCTGATGATCTTGCAATCACTTCCCCAGACCCCGCTAGCACCATACTGGCACTGGAACTGGAGGCTCAGAAATTCGGGAAACTAGCCGGATATGCTTTAAACAAAAACAAAATGCAGATCTTAGTAAATAGTAAAATCACATGGAATGATGACAGGGTGGTGCCTAAGGCTAAATACCTGGGGGTGCTCGTCTCGCCCAAGCTGGAGGAAATAGTAACAGACAACCTGGTACCCCTTGTTGCCCAAACAAGGAAAGCATTACAACAGATCGATAACCTGCATTTAACGCTGGTGGGGAGATGCAATGTTGTCAAAATGACGTATTTCCCTAAGTTACTGTACTTTTTCCGTAGTATACCCCTAGAATTCAGCAAAAACAACCTGCTTAAATTTCAACAAATTTTCACTCAATTTATCTGGGCCTACGCTCAACCCAGACGAGTCCTGAAGCATATCACCCTCTCAAAAGACAGAGGTGGCTGGGCTCTTCCCAACATCATTCTATACTACTGGGCGTCTGTATTACAGTACAGCTCAGAACTTGTAAGGGAAACTATTCTTACTACAACCAGGCTTCCTTCTCCTTTCCAGCTCCTACTGGGGGATCAACACTGGGGGTGCATACTTTGTGAAACTTTATATGGATACTACCACTGGGTAAAATTCAAGACACTAATGAACTCTTTTATAGTACTCCGCAACATCCGGAGAATCTATGGAATTGGTAGATTTAATTTTTACTCACCCACTCTCAATAACTATAACTTACCAGCTATTTTTGATACTTCATACTTCTTAGAGTGGTACAGGGCCGAATAGTTAAACTTGGGGACTTGATTACAGCTGAGGGAATCAAACCCTTTTCAAGTCTGCAGGCTAAATTTAACCTGAGAAGCCAAGACTCCTTCAAATATCTGTCCATTCATGGTTTTCTTTCTAGGAAGGTCAGAGGAACCTCGGGATTCGCAGAAGTCGAATTCTTACACACATTACGCAACACTGCCACTCCTCGCATCGGATGTTTATACAATATGCTCAATAGACAAACCCCTGATGACTTAGAGGCTATTGCCTCAAAATGGCACCACAAACTTAACTCATCTGAAAGTATTTTTTACAACTCTCTAGCTTTATCACAACAGATTTTAATCTCCGCCAAATTGCAAGCACATTTTAAAACTATTTTCTCCCTTTATATGACACCCAGCAGGATTATTAAATGGGTAACTGGCAAGGGAACTCTATGCCCACGCTGTTTTGAAGTGGGGGCCGACTCAGTGCATATCTTTGCAACCTGTCCAATATTAGCCCCGACTCTACTTAAGTTATAGAACTTACTTAACAAAATAGCAAAACACCCAATTTCTCTAAATCCCACAATCATCCTCCTGGGTACTCAATCTGACTCACCAGCAATCAAGGAAGAAGGGCTGGTTTTCATTGCTATGGCAGTATGGAGAATATGTATTTCCTCTGGCCGGTTAGACTCAGACTCCCCTTCCATTGCTCAATGGCTGGCTAGGCTGGCCGCTACTTTCCACCTAGAAAAAGCAGTCTACGCTAAGAAAGGACGAAGGAAAAAGAAAAAAGGGCTGGAAATTTGGAGGAAATTCTCTCTCTGGATTGAACAACGGGGACAACTGGGTCTAGAAGATCCCTAGGGGATTCCTTTTTGCAAACTTGATTGAAACTGATGCTTCTTATCTTTCTTCCTACACGCTGTCCTTCTTCTCTTCATTTTCTCTCTCTACCTCTCTCAAACCCCCCGTTTCATTTAATTACTTCCATACATTGTCTTGTTTAGGTCAATCACGATATCTCCTGTGCTTCTTTTTTCTTTACTTTCGAAACTGACTTCTTTTTCATCTGCACCGATGGTTTACTGGGTCCCTAGGGGCGGGGGGGGGGGGGGCGGTTGTTATAATTTTTTTCCTGTTGGTAAAGGCAATTCTTTGTTGTATCACTCTGTAAAATAAAAATATTTTTACATTAAAAAAGACCCTTCTCACTCTCAACAACACATTGGTGCTGCATTTACCCCCACCATCTGCCAAGTGGCAGTCTCATAGGAAGGACCAAATCGAATTTCTACAGGAGCCTTGTCTCTTTTGCCCTCATTTCACTGTCTAGGGCTCCTCTCTCCTGCATCCTGAGACACTTCCACTGTCTGGGAGAATAACTTCACCCCCAATTTGTGCACTGCAACAAGCACCGGACGTCCAAAATGGACCCACAGGCCATTATCACTCTGCTTCGCTTATACATACAATGCATATACTACAATAGCTACATACACAAACACGCACAACAAAAACTTGGATGTGATTAGGTGACAAAACGGGGTGTAAATCTGATTAAGCATTGGTGAGACACTCTTAGCCACTGCCAAATAAATGACTATTTTCTCAGTGAATGAGTGAACAACCTTTAATTTCCAGTATAGTGAGGGAAGAACTTTAAATTATGCCTTTTTTATGCTCCATCTCCCCTTATGCAGTGTACAGACCTTGTGCCAAGGTTGGGACACCCCGAGAATGTGTTTAATAGGACTGTCCTAGGCGTGGGGTACAACATGCTGGTGCTTTTAATGTTTAAATGATGTGTACACTTGGAATCACCTGTTAAGCTGTCTGTCCTGGATATGGAGCACTAGGTATAATGCTGTTTCTTTCTACAGCTTACATACATTGCTTGCTGACTCAGAACGATTCAGAAAAGGGGGTGGTGATGGACAGAGCATCTGAATTAAAAAGAATACTCCTACCCAGTCAACAGATCAGGTCTTGATCCATCACCGTTTTTTAGCTCACTGCACCATCCCAGCTCAGAACCTGGCTACATGAAAATTAGCCTGTCCCTGGCCCAGTGCATCATGGGAACAGGGCAGACCAAACTACCAAGCCAATTCTTTTACTGGAAAGGAAACAAGCTTCCGGGGACCGGTTTCTGGCATTACAGCCGTCTTTGGCCCGGCTTGCTTGAATCCTGATGGTGCAGTGAGCAAGGGACTCACATCTGAGAATACCCTTCCACGCTTGTGCTGGACTAAACGATTCAGAAAAGGGGGTGGTGATGGACAAAGCATCTGAATTAAACAGAATACTCCTACCCAGTCAACAGGTCAGGGCTTGATCCATCACGGTTTTTTAGCTCACTGCACCATCCCAGTTCAGAACTTGGCTACATGCAAATTAGTCTGTCCCTGGCCCATTGCATCATGGGAACAGGGCAGACCAAACTACCATGCCAATTCTTTTACTGGAAAGGAAACAAGCTTCCGGGGACCGGTTTTTGGCATTACAGCCGTCTTCGGCCCGGCTTGCTTGAATCCTGATGGTGCAGTGAGCAAGGGACTCACATCTGAGCATACCCTTCCACGCTTGCGGTGGACAAAACGATTCAGAAAAGGGGGTGGGGATGGACAGAGCATCTGAATTAAACAGAATACTCCTACCCAGTCAACAGATCAGGGCTGATCCATCACCGTTTTTTAGCTCACTGCACCATCCCAGCTCAGAACCTGGCTACATGCAAATTAGTCTGTCCCTGGCCCAGTGCATCATGGGAACAGGGCAGACCAAACTACCAAGCCAATTCTTTTACTGGAAAGGAAACAAGCTTCCGGGGACCGGTTCCTGGCATTACAGCCGTCTTCGGGCCGGCTTGCTTGAATCCTGATGGTGCAGTGAGCAAGGGACTCACATCTGAGCGTACCCTTCCACGCTTGTGGTGGACAAAACAATTCAGAAAAGGGGGTGGTGATGGACAGAGCATCTGAATTAAACAGAATACTCCTACCCAGTCAACAGATCAGGGCTTGATCCATCACCATTTTTTAGCTCACTGCACCATCCCAGCTCAGAACCTGGCTACATGCAAATTAGTCTTTCCCTGGCCCAGTGCATCATGGGAACAGGGCAGACCAAACTACCAAGCCAATTCTTTTACTAGAAAGGAAACAAGCTTCCGGGGACCGGTTTCTGGCATTACAGCCGTCTTCGGCCCAGCTTGCTTGAATCCTGATGGTGCAGTGAGCAAGGGACTCACATCTGAGCATACCCTTCCACGCTTGTGGTGGACAAAACGATCCAGAAAAGGGGGTGGTGATGGACAGAGCATCTGAATTAAACAGAATACTCCTACCCAGTCAACAGATCAGGGCTTGATCCATCACCATTTTTTAACTCACTGCACCATCCCAGCTCAGAACCTGGCTACATGCAAATTAGTCTGTCCCTGGCCCAGTGCATCATGGGAACAGGGCAGACCAAACTACCAAGCCAATTCTTTTACTGGAAAGAAAACAAGCTTCCGGGGACCGGTTTCTGGCATTACAGCCGTCTTCGGCCCGGCTTGCTTGAGTCCTGATGGTGCAGTGAGCAAGGAACTCACATCTGAGCATACCCTTCCACGCTTGTGGTGGACAAAACGATTCAGAAAAGGGGGTGGTGATGGACAGAGCATCTGAATTAAACAGAATACTCCTACCCAGTCAACAGATCAGGGCTTAATCCATCACTGTTTTTTAGCTCACTGCACCATCCGAGCTCAGAACCTGGCTACATGCAAATTAGTCTGTCCCTGGCCCAGTGCATCATGGGAACAGGGCAGACCAAACTACCAAGCCAATTCTTTTACTGGAAAGGAAACAAGCTCCCGGGGACCGGTTTCTGGCATTACAGCCGTCTTCGGCCCGGCTTGCTTGAATCCTGATGGTGCAGTGAGCAAGGGACTCACATCTGAGCATACCCTTCCACGCTTGTGGTGGACAAAACGATTCAGAAAAGGGGGTGGTGATGGACAGAGCATCTGAATTAAACAGAATACTCCTACCCAGTCAACAGATCAGGGCTTGATCCATCACTGTTTTTTAGCTCACTGCACCCTCCCAGCTCAGAACCTGGCTACATGCAAATTAGTCTTTCCCTTGCCCAGTGCATCATGGGAACAGGGCAGACCAAACTACCAAGCCAATTCTTTTACTGGAAAGGAAACAAGCTTCCGGGGACCGGTTTCTGGCATTACAGCCGTCTTCGGCCCGGCTTGCTTGAATCCTGATGGTGCAGTGAGCAAGGGACTCACATCTGAGCATACCCTTCCACGCTTGTGGTGGACAAAACGATTCAGAAAAGGGGATGGTGATGGACAGAGCATCTGAATTAAACAGAATACTCCTACCCAGTCAAAAGATCAGGGCTTGATCCATCACTGTTTTTTAGCTCACCGCACCATCCCAGCTCAGAACCTGGCTACATGCAAATTAGTCTGTCCCTGGCCCAGTGCATCATGGGAACAGGGCAGACCATACTACCAAGCCAATTCTTTTACTAGAAAGGAAACAAGCTTCCGGGGACCAGTTTCTGGCATTACAGCCGTCTACGGCCCGGCTTGCTTGAATCCTGATGGTGCAGTGAGCAAGGGACTCCCATCTGAGCATACCCTTCCACGCTTGTGGTGAACAAAACGATTTAGAAAAGGGGGTGGTGATGGACAGAGCATCTGAATTAAACAGAATACTCCCACCCAGTCAACAGATCAGGGCTTGATCCATCACCGTTTTTTAGCTCACTGCACCATCCCAGCTCAGAACCTGGCTACATGCAAATTAGTCTGTCCCTGGCCCAGTGCATCATGGGAACAGGGCAGACCAAACTACCAAGCCAATTCTTTTACTGGAAAGGAAACAAGTATTCCGGGGACCGGTTTCTGGCATTACAGCCGTCTTCGGCCCGGCTTGCTTGAATCCTGATGGTGCAGTGAGCAAGGGACTCACATCTGAGCATACACTTCCACGCTTGTGGTGGACAAAACGATTCAGAAAAGGGGGTGGTGATGGACAGAGCATCTGAATTAAACAGAATACTCCTACCCAGTCAACAGATCAGGGCTTGTTCCATCACCGTTTTTTAGCTCACTGCACCCTCCCAGCTCAGAACCTGGCTAGATGCAAATTAGTCTTTCCCTGGCCCAGTGCATCATGGGAACAGGGCAGACCAAACTACCAAGCCAATTCTTTTACTGAAAAGGAAACAAGCTTCCGGGGACCGGTTTCTGGCATTACAGCTGTCTTCGGCCCGGCTTGCTTGAATCCTGATGGTGCAGTGAGCAAGGAACTCACATCTGAGCATACCCTTCCACGCTTGTGGTGGACAAAACGATTCAGAAAAGGGGGTGGTGATGGACAGAGCATCTGAATTAAACAGAATACTCCTACCCAGTCAACAGATCAGGGCTTGATCCATCACCGTTTTTTAGCTCACTGCACCATCCCAGCTCAGAACCTGGCTACATGCAAATTAGTCTGTCCCTGGCCCAGTGCATCATGGGAACAGGGCAGAACAAACTACCAAGCCAATTCTTTTACTGGAAAGGAAACAAGCTTCCGGGGACCGGTTTCTGGCATTACAGCCGTCTTCGGCCCGGCTTGCTTGAATCCTGATGGTGCAGTGAGCAAGGGACTCACATTATTATTATTATTATTATTAAATTACACTTGTATAGCGCTATCTACCCGGAGGCCTCGTAGCGCTCATGACTTACTCTTTATTATCGCATGCGCAGGGCAGATCAGTGTGCTTTTGCATACAGGTGTGTTTTGAGGATTTTCCTAAAAGCAAGATGATTAGTGATTTCCCGAAGAGATGGGGGGGAGGGCGTTCCAGAGCCTGGCCGCGTTATGTGAAAAGGAGCGACCACCCCATCGAGCCTTCTTGACTCTGACGGAGGTGGCCAGCTGAAGGGAGCCAGAACGGAGAGAACGCCCAGGCAGGTAGGGGGTGGCCAAAGTCTGCAAGATTGCGGGACCAGTGTGATGGAAGGCCTTGTGTAAAATACACATAGATTTAAATTGCACTCTCGCCGCAATAGGGAGCCAATGGAGCTCTCTTAAGGCATCCCTAGCTGACTGTCGGCGAGGAAGATTGTAGAGGAGGCGGGCCGCACTGTTTTGGGTGACTTGGAGCTTTTGGATGACAAAGGAGGGGGCTCCCAAAAAAAGAGAGTTCCCATAGTCCAGGCGCGACAATATCAGGGCCTGGACAAGAATCCTCCTGGCCTGAAAAGGGAGCAGAGGGAGCACCTTCCGCAGCATCCTCATCAACCCAAAACAGGTGGCTGCAATCTTAGTGGCTTGTACTGAAAAATTCAAGGCTGGGTCAAGCCAGATCCCCAGGCTCTTTATCTGGGGCTTGGGAGTCGGGGGCTCACCCAGACATGGTGGCCAGATGGATGTAAAAACAGAGGGGGGAGAATTTCCCAACAGAATGACATCTGTTTTCTCTCCATTGAGCTTTAAACAGGAGGAATGCATCCATCTGGCGACCGCCTCTAGACAGGGACCTAAGGTGTGGGACGAACCCTCCGCGTGGTCTAAAGAGACCACCAGTTGGGTATCGTCCGCGTAGGTGACAATACGCACACCGAAGGGTTGGACTATCCTGTCTAGAGGCTCCATGTAAACATTAAACAGGGTGGGGCTCAGGGAGGAGCCCTGAGGAACCCCACACCTGAGAGAATGTTTAGATGATACTGCCTCACCCTCAAAGACCTGGAAGAACCGGTCGGTCAAGAAAGACGTCAGCCATTCCAGGGCCGCGCCCGACACGCCCATGTCCGCTAGTCGTTGCAACAACGTGACATGGTTCACCGTGTCGAACGCGGCACTCAGGTCCAATAAAATAATGGCGACTTTCCCACCCCGGTCCAGCACAGCTCTTGCTTCTTCCGTAACCGCTAGAAGCGCAGTTTCCGTCCCATGTCGCGGACGGAACCCTGTCTGAGAGGCACGCAGGAGACTGTTTGACTCCAGATAGTTCGTTAGGATGTTGTTTACGTGCCTCTCAAGCAGTTTGCTCAACCAGGGGAGCAAGGAGATGGGACGGTAGTTTGCTAAATTACTTTGGTCGAGATTGGGCTTTTTTAGCAGCGCTCTAACCATTGCGCACTTCCATGTCGGGGGAACGGAGTTGGAGGAGATAGAGGTGTTAAGGACATCCAGTATAATAGGGCGGATCATATCCATCGCCAGTTTGAGAGTGTTTGGGGGTGCTGGATCATTGGGAGAGCCAGAGGTGACTTTAACAGTCAATTTATCCAGTGCTGGGGCGTCCAAGGGAGGAATAGTGTCTAGCCTACAAGAGGCCAAGGCATCAAAGGTTGGGGGAGTAGAGGGTTCCAGCTCGTTATTAGAGTCCTCAAATGAGGAGTAGATTGTAAGAATCTTCTGAGAAAAGAAGTTAGCCAGATCATTGCAGCGGTTTTGAGCGCCCTCAATTTCGGGGCATTCAACTGGGGGGGAGACAAGAGATTTCACAATTTTAAAAATTTCCCTAGGGGCATTAGCTGCTGCTTGAATTCTGCTATCATAGAAGGAGGTTTGAGCTACTTTTAGCTCCTGTTTGTATAGCCTAATATTGGCTCTATATTCATCCTTCTTAGTTTGGGAATAGTCCTGTCTCCAGGCTCTCTCCAGCTTGCGGCAGGCTAATTTCATACTCCTAAGTGCGGGGGTATACCATGGGGCTGGTTTTGGTTTTTTTATGAGATTATTATTTTGAGCAGGAAGGACCAAATCAAGTGTAGAGGTGATCCAGCCGTCAAAATTGTTGGCTGCTATGTTGGCATGCGTCACCTTCCCCGGAGGGTCTCTGGCCAAAGCAGCTTCCCATGCAGGGAGGGAGAGAGAGGACCATTTCCTAGCTTGGTGTTTGGCAAGACAATAGGCAGAGGGGAGGGTGTTAGTGCGCCAGATGAAAGGTATCACAAAATGGTCCGTCCAAGGTAAAGGGATAGGGGTCTCCACTGTGATGTCATTGATATTACTAAAGACCGTGTCGAGAAGATGGCCTCTATTGTGCGTGACATGGAAACCCTTTTGATAGAGGTCCAAAGCTTGAAGATTGGCACGGAGTGAGTTAGCAGCATTGTCGAGAGGATCATCAAAGTGCAGGTTGAGGTCCCCCAGCAGGGTAAGATTAGGTGAAGATAAGATGACACTGGCAGCCAACTCGGTGATCTTAGTAATAAAATCAGTGAGGGCGCCGGGAGGGCGATAGATGAGAATGCCAGAGAAGGTGGTAGTAGAGGAGAGTTCTCTCATACCCTTCCACGCTTGTGGTGGACAAAACGATTCAGAAAAGGGGGTGGTGATGGACAGAGCATCTGAATTAAACAGAATACTCCTACCCAGTCAACAGATCAGGGCTTGATCCATCACCGTTTTTTAGCTCACTGCACCATCCCAGCTCAGAACCTGGCTACATGCAAATTAGTCTGTCCCTGGCCCAGTGCACCATGGGAACAGGGCAGACCAAACTACCAAGCCAATTCTTTTACTGGAAAGGAAACAAGCTTCCGGGGACCGGTTTCTGGCATTACAGCCGTCTTCGGCCCGGCTTGCTTGAATCCTGATGGTGCAGTGAGCAAGGGACTCACATCTGAGCATACCCTTCCACGCTTGTGGTGGACAAAACGATTCAGAAAAGGGGGTGGTGATGGACAGAGCATCTGAATTAAACAGAATACTCCTACCCAGTCAACAGATCAGGGCTTGATCCATCACCGTTTTTTAGCTCACTGCACCATCCCAGCTCAGAACCTGGCTACATGCAAATTAGTCTGTCCCTGGCCCAGTGCATCATGGGAACAGGGCAGAACAAACTACCAAGCCAATTCTTTTACTGGAAAGGAAACAAGCTTCCGGGGACCGGTTTCTGGCATTACAGCCGTCTTCGGCCCGGCTTGCTTGAATCCTGATGGTGCAGTGAGCAAGGGACTCACATCTAAGCATACCCTTCCACGCTTGTGGTGGACAAAACGATTCAGAAAAGGGGGTGGTGATGGACAGAGCATCTGAATTAAACAGAATACTCCTACCCAGTCAACAGATCAGGGCTTGATCCATCACCGTTTTTTAGCTCACTGCACCATCCCAGCTCAGAACCTGGCTACATGCAAATTAGTCTGTCCCTGGCCCAGTGCACCATGGGAACAGGGCAGACCAAACTACCAAGCCAATTCTTTTACTGGAAAGGAAACAAGCTTCCGGGGACCGGTTTCTGGCATTACAGCCGTCTTCGGCCCGGCTTGCTTGAATCCTGATGGTGCAGTGAGCAAGGGACTCACATCTGAGCATACCCTTCCACGCTTGTGGTGGACAAAACGATTCAGAAAAGGGGGTGGTGATGGACAGAGCATCTGAATTAAACAGAATACTCCTACCCAGTCAACAGATCAGGGCTTGATCCATCACCGTTTTTTTAGCTCACTGCACCATCCCAGCTCAGAACCTGGCTACATGCAAATTAGTCTGTCCCTGGCCCAGTGCATCATGGGAACAGGGCAGACCAAACTACCAAGCCAATTCTTTTACTGGAAAGGAAACAAGCTTCCGGGGACCGGTTTCTGGCATTACAGCCGTCTTTGGCCTGGCTTGCTTGAATCCTGATGGTGCAGTGAGCAAGGGACTCACATCTGAGCATACCCTTCCACGCTTGTGGTGGACAAAACGATTCAGAAAAGGGGGTGGTGATGGACAGAGCATCTGAATTAAACAGAATACTCCTACCCAGTCAACAGATCAGGGCTTGATCCATCCCCGTTTTCTAGCTCACTGCACCATCCCAGCTCAGAACCTGGCTACATGCAAATTAGTCTGTCCCTGGCCCAGTGCATCATGGGAACAGGGCAGACCAAACTACCAAGCCACTTCTTTTACTGGAAAGGAAACAAGCTTCTGGGGACCGGTTTCTGGCAATTACAGCCGTCTTCGGCCTGGCTTGCTTGAATCCTGATGGTGCAGTGAGCAAGGGACTCACATCTGAGCATACCCTTCCACGCTTGTGGTGGACAAAACGATTCAGAAAAGGGGTTGGTGATGGACAGAGCATCTGAATTAAACAGAATACTCCTACCCAGTCAACAGATCAGGGCTTGATCCATCACCGTTTTTTAGCTCACTGCACCAAGATGTTAAGGATATTAAGTATATACGTTACCTTTATTGACTTGTCCCCTGTTCTCTATCAAGTGGATCGCATGAAACACTGGATAAAATTGAGGCAATGGGGCATTGCATTGGATCTTATGAGGACACCTCAGGAGTTGCATGATACTTGGATAATGGTCCTTCTGTGTTCTACAAATGACAGACTGGGAGGATCTATGCTAGAAATAGATCATAACAAGGCTATGCTTGGCACCCCTGTTTTTTTCACCTCAATCAACAAACCTACTTCCTCTCCTCTACAGCTGAGTGGTAGAAAGATTCTTCTATTAACATTTATTGGTGGTTTCAAAAGTATTAGATCAAACTCCGGGTGCTTTCTGAACAGTTTATTTATGATTCAGAACTAATAAAAAAAGTGTGCCTCTGAGAAACGTGCACCAGACTCGTACCAAACGATTTATTTGGAAACAAAATACACAAACAAAATGGTATAAGGAGTTGAACATATCTATTTAGGGTTCAATTTGAAAAACAGTTATTCCACAACAAGCTTTTAAGTAGACAAGTTGCAGCGGCTTCATGTGTGGGAAATGATCTGTTATGTTTTCTCTGTGTTTAGGCAAATGCCAGCTGCCCAAATGTACCTGTTTACTAGTGTGACGCAAGTATGACAGACCTCTTTTCCGTACTCTTTCAAGCTAGCATCAAAGAAAGTACTTTGTGCAGAAAGTATGGCTTTGCCGTTCCAGCGTCTACAGCTATGAACGTATAATTGTATTTTTTGTAAATCAAAGTTTAATAAAGAAAGCTTTATTACAATCAAAAATAAATAAATAAATAAATAAATAAAAAAAATAAAAAAAATCCCAGGTATATTGCTCTGTGGGCTGGGATGTTGTAAGAATACTGACTATCAGTTGTGAGCAGCAATACTTGATGGCAAGGAAAACCGGTCCCATGGAGGTCCTCCAGGTGGAGATGAGCATGGTAGGAGTACAGACAACAGCAAACTATGAGGATGTGGAAATGTGGGGAAATTATTGATCTGATTTATTGAAGTCACATAAATATAAAAGACTAACAATATTGATGTATTATCCATTGTTTACCACTAAATCTTGATTCTAGAGATGACATACTATTTTTAAATATTGCTTTAAGAGATGGCTAAAGAAATTGGTCAGAATATAATGTCGTGACTCTGATAATACTCACTGGATGAAATGAAAACATGTTGTGACTGTGACTGTTACGTAAACACTTTTCTACCAAAGACATGCAATAATATCTCAGAACTACTATAGATATGCAGGCTCGTCGATTCTGCATACATTGTAAGACATGGAGTGTACAGGTAGGAGATAGTCTATGGTTGAATTTATGGGCGCCTGCATATAGGAACTGCAGCTCTGCACTTGTCTGTTAAAGGATTCTTTGCCCAGCTTTAATCAGAGCAAGCCAACGTTAAGTATTTATAGCACATGGTCAGCGACGGCTACCGCCCCCTCCCTGTATGCCCACAACAACCCATAACACAACGAAACGGAAATGACTTGTCTTTGGAAGGCGGGGGGTCGCAAAACCCTCCGGCCGTATTTATTAAGGTACAAAATAATAAAATTGTTAAACAAAATATACAATTTTTTATGCAAAATTATTCAGGAACATTTAGATACATTTATATTGACAATTGTGATTGGCTAGCCTTAACAAGATTCTAATACAGCTTGTTTCCTAACCGAATCTAACATCCTCATCTGAAAATTTTGCATACTAACATTTATGGCGATATGGCAAGGTCGCTAACCGGTGTCAGGTCTTACAAGCTGCGCCCTTACGCAGGTGCGCATGCGCAGCCGGGCCCGTTAATTACCCGGTCCACCCCTGCAGCCGAGCCTGTTAATTACTCAGTCCACACTTGCAGCCGAGCCCGTTAATTACTCAGTCCACCCCATGCAGCCGAGCCCGTTAATTACTCGGTCCACCCCATGCAGCCGAGCCCGTTAATTACTCAGTCCACCCCATGCAGCCGAGCCCGTTAATTACTCGGTCCACCCCGTGAACTTCATTTAACCAGTGAAGGAGGGCCCTAACTTGCATTACCAGCTGCCTCTGAAGTTCTAGGAGGGGCCAGTGACCCCTCCTCCCCCTGGGCGGACACCTCCAAAGGATGATGCCGCCCCCTAAGACGTTAAAATAGCTGCTCACCGGTCATGACCTTACCGCATGACCAATACCCTAACAAATACGACCACCTGTGAAAAAAAGGAACTAAAGGACAGCTACACTATCTACAACACATGTTTGACATACAATCATCAAGCTACTATGGGAAAAAGGGCCTAAACAACAAAAACATTTAACAATTACATTTTACATTTCTCCAAATACTTGATACATGACATGTATGCAATTCACATCTATACAAACAGTCTAATGACATTTCTGCTCCAATTCACTACCTAAGAGAAAATAACATAATTAATAACAAAACAGGTATACATCATGCACAACACAGCTTTGTTCCAGGGATGGTGGGTGGGGAAAATTAGGAGGCCCGAGCGCGGGGCACGACCTGTGTGGGGGAGCGTCAGGCGACAAGAAGGGTCAACTGAGCGCTCCCCCCTCCTTTATTCTCAGGGACTCAAGGAGAGGGCGGGCCGCCCCCTCCCCTCACCCCTCGACGCCCGCCCCCTGACCCGGGAATCTAGACCACGCCTCCGGGTCGGGGATTGGGCGTTGGCCGACCGGTGGTGTGGCACACACCTCCCGCGTTCCTTTGGGCGCCGGGAGATCACGCCCCTACACCACCGGTAGGCATGGGAAGAGGGGATCGCCGCACTGCCATGCGGGCGTGGGGGCCAAGGGCCCCCCCTTTTCACATGGTCAGCGACGGCTACCGCCCCCCTCCCTGTATGCCCACAACAACCCAGAACACAACGAAACGGAAATGACTTGTCTTTGGAAGGCGGGGGGGGTCGCAAAACCCCCCGGCCGTATTTATTAAGGTACAAAATAATAAAATTGTTAAACAAAATATACAATTTTTTATGCAAAATGATTCAGGAACATTTAGATACATTTATATCGACAATTGTGATCGGCTAGCCTTAACAAGATTCTAATACAGCTTGTTTCCTAACCGAATCTAACATCCTCATCGGAAAATTTTGCATACTAACATTGATGGCGATATGGCAAGGTCGCTAACCGGTGTCAGGTCTTACAAGCTGCGCCCTTACGCAAGTGCGCATGCGCAGCCGGGCCCATTAATTACCCGGTTCACCCCTGCAGCCGAGCCTGTTAATTACTCGGTCCACACTTGCAGCGGAGCCCGTTAATTACTCAGTCCACCCCTGCAGCCGAGCCCGTTACTTACTCGGTCCACCCCATGCAGCCGAGCCCGTTAATTACTCAGTCCACCCCGTGAACTTCATTTAACAAGTAAAGGAGGGCCCTAACTTGCATTACCAGCTGCCTCTGAAGTTCTAGGAGGGGCCAGTGACCCCTCCTCCCCCTGGGCAGATACCTTCAAAGGATCATGCCGCCCCCTAAGACCTTAAAATAGCTGCTCACCGGTCATGACCTTACCACATGACCAATACCCTAACAAATAAGACGACCTGTGGAAAAAAGGAACTGAAGGACAGCTACACTATCTACAACACATGTATGACATACAATCATCAAGCTACTATGGGAAAAAGGGCCGAACTACAAAAACATTTAACAATTACATTTTACATTTCTCCAAATACTTGATACATGACATGTATGCAATTCACATCTATACAAACAGTCTAATGACATTTCTGCTCCAATTCACTACCTAAGAGAAAATAACATAATTAATAACAAAACAGGTATACATCATGCACAACACAGCTTTGTTCCAGGGATGGTGGGTGGGGAAAATTAGGAGGCCCCGAGCGCGGGGCACGACCAGTGTGGGGGAGCGTCAGGCGACAAGAAGGGTCAACTGAGCGCTCCCCCCTCCTTTATTCTCAGGGACTCGAGGAGAGGGCGGGTCGCCCCCTCCCCTCACCCCTCGAAGCCCGCCCCCTGACCCGGGAATCTAGACCACGCCTCCGGGTCGGGGATTGGGCGTCGGCCGACCGGAGGTGTGGCGCACACCTCCCGCGTTCCATTGGGCGCCGGGAGATCATGCCCCAACACCACCGGTAGGCATGGGAAGAGGGGATCGCCGCGCTGCCATGCGGGCGGGGGGGCCAAGGGCCCCCCATTTTCACATGGTCAGCGACGGCTACCGCCCCCCTCCCTGTTTGCCCACAACAACCCAGAACACAACGACCGGAAATGACTTGTCTTCGGAAGGCGGGGGGGGGGGGTCGCAAAACCCCCTGGCCGTATTTATTAAGGTACAAAATAATAAAATTGTTAAACAAAATATACAATTTTTTATGCAAAATTATTCAGGAACATTTAGATACATTTATATCGACAATTGTGATCGGCTAGCCTTAACAAGATTCTAATACAGCTTGTTTCCTAACCGAATCTAACATCCTCATCTGAAAATTTTGCATACTAACATTGATGGCGATATGGCAAGGTCGCTAACCGGTGTCAGGTCTTACAAGCTGCGCCCTTACGCAGGTGGGCATGCGCAGCCGGGCCCGTTAATTACCCGGTCCACCCCTGCAGCCGAGCCCGTTAATTACTCGGTCCACACTTGCAGCCGAGCCCGTTAATTACTCAGTCCACCCCTGCAGCCGAGCCCGTTACTTACTCGGTCCACCCCATGCAGCCGAGCCCGTTAATTACTCAGTCCACCCCGTGAACTTCATTTAACAAGTGAAGGAGGGCCCTAACTTGCGTTACCAGCTGCCCCTGAAGTTCTAGGAGGGGCCAGTGACCCCTCCTCCCCCTGGGCAGACACCTCCAAAGGATGATGCCGCCCCCTTAAAATAGCTGCTCACCGGTCATGACCTTATCGCCACAGGCCAGCATTGTTACCCGACGATCTGGCCTCCCCCTACCTACTCCTAAGAAAGGTCATGTCCCCTTCGCATAACCCTCTAGCCAAGCCAAAATGCTATTTGACCACAGGACGTTCCCAGCCTCAGTCAAGTGCACCCCGTCCTGGAGGTAGAAATGCTTCCCCCAAATTGACCCATGCGGAATCGTCTGCAACCGGGGGGGCTCGAAACAATTTGTCCAACTGCGTGTTGATCCTCTTTACCGAGTGATTCAACGCCTTGACCGAGTCCCCCCCTCGCCACTGCTAATGAGGAATAAGTTGAGACCAGACTACCGTGCAACTCGGACAAGTCCTAGACACCCACCCCGCAGTGGATATGATTTCCTCTATCAGGATGCGTCTCCCCAGTTTGGTCAAGTCATTCTCCTCCAGATGAAGTATCACCACTGACGGGGGGGTGGGTTGCTGCGACAATAATTCCAGAAAGTAATCCCTGAACTGCCGAATACCCAGGCCTCCCCTCCCAAAAAATGAGATGGAGTACTCCTCCTCTTTCACCCTACTCATCCTGTCACCTGAAAGAAATACAGTTTTAGCACGCCTAACATAGGAGTGGCCCACAACCCAAGTCACCAATGTCCGACGATCTTCCTGATGCTTTTGTTGTGATGATGGTGTCTTCTGCCGACTTTCGGCAAGTTCCTCTCCCGCGTGACAGGTTCAAGAAACTGCAAAACCAAGAGATACAAGCGTGAGTCATCCAGCTCTGTCACAACATGCCAACACGTACATAGCGTTTGTAACACTCAGAGGACCACCTCCCTATCTTTTTAACCATTTCGGCTGGGAGTCCCCTTACTACTGCTTCCGTTGCTGCCCCGATTCTAAAAGAATGGGAGCCAAATTCTACGGGATCCAAGCCTGCCTTTGCAATAGTTAAGTCCAGGACTTTCCTAAACTGGTACCTAGTTAAAGGAGTACCATCCATGTGACACAATAGTGCCCCTCCGGGCGTCCCGTCCTGCTGCCTCCTAAAAGCCTCCACATGAGAGACTGGGCAACAAGGGTTGGTCCGAGCACGGTGAAGCACTATCGTTTCCCCCTTTCCCTCCTGGTCGGTCTTTGATGTCGAGTGTCCCTGAATGCAACGCCAGCCCCTCAACGCTTTGCGCACTACAAACGTGTTCGTAGGGTCCCTCACGCCCCTGGCCTAAGCAAAGAATGAAACAGCAGCCCTGTGTCTGTTTGCGGCTGCCACCGAGCGCCCTTCCCTGTGCATCAGCTCTAAGTATGTAACAAAACTGTCCTCACGTGCCCAGTTATTCTCCCAACCCTGCCCAAGGTAAGTACAATAAGACAAGAACGCCCCTTCATATGCTGTTCTGGTCCGTGGGGCTAGGCTAGATGCCACGAGGTACGGTAATCTGGGGCACCAATCTGCCAGAGAGCAACCGGGAAAGGTGCCGGCAATGGGTCCGCTGCAGGGAGCTGTTCCCTGAACACCTGCATTTTGAAGCGAGAAAGGGCATCAGCTGCATTATTGAGAACACCTGGCACATGTTTGGCCCTGAAGGTCACGTTCCATTTCAAACATTGTAGCACAATCTCCTTTACCAAGCGCAGTATGAATAGACACTGCCTGCTGGTTAATGTATTCTACCACGCTCATGTTGTCCGACCAGAACACCACTGACCGATTGCTCAGGTGCGCCGGCCAGACCATCAATGCCACCCATATCGGGAATAATTCCAGGAATCCGATGTTGGTGGTCAATCCCCACAACCCCCATTCCTCGGGCCATTTTTTGGGTACCCACTTTAGTGGAAAAGTGTGGCTCAATGGTTAGAGCGGCAGACCTGATGCAGAGCGCTGGCCAGGGACCAGGGTTCGATTCCCGCCTCGGCGGGATCGGGCTTAAATTCGTCTGACCGGATATTCTCGCCTCAGTGCCGAATCTAAGCATGGGTCCCACGCTGCAACTCTGGGCAATAGCTTGCTTAGTCTCCACAACGGCCCCCGATACACAAGGGATGCCTGGTTTCACCATGGGATGCCCAGGAGTGGACACCTCACAAGGAAAAGCCAGGAGGGGTTCCCTTGTGGTAGGAGTACAAGCGCCGGGATGCTTACGGGTTACTGTTCGCGCTATACAAATACAACACACATTTACACTTTGTGCCCAGAATGGCGCCAAAGCCCACGCTACCAGCAGCGTCGGTCCATCGGCCCAACTCTGCCGATGACGTGGGGGGGCCGGCCACACTACTCTGCCATTGAAATCGTCCAGGAATGCTACCCATATCCGCATATCCTGGCGAACCTCTGATGACAGTCTAGTGCGGTGATGTTTCTCTCTCAAACCTTTCATGGCTTGGGCAATCGACCGAGAGAAGGGGCGTGTCATTGGGATAACTCGCAATGCAAAGTTCAATTTGCCCACCGTCTCCTGCAGCTGATGCAATGTAACTTTCTCCTTCTGAAGGCATTGGCGCAATGCCGCCCTGAACTTTGATACTTTGCTTGCGGGTAATCTAAAGCACCCCTCCAGTGAATCAATCTCGATACCCAAGAACTCCAAACAAGTGGTCGGGCCAACCGCCTTCCCAGGCGCTAGCGGAACCCTGAAAGCCCGCATGAGCATGCAAAATTCCTGCAATGCCCAGGCACACTCCGAAGTCCCCGCCGCTCCAAAGAACAGGAAGTCGTCCAAGTAATGCATAACCTGCTTGTGGCCCGCGGCCTGTCTCATGATCCACTCAAGAAAGGAACTGAAAGTCTCAAAGTACGCACAAGAGATCGAGCAACCCATCGGCATACATTTGTCCATATAGAACTTTCCTTCAAAAGCAAACCCAAGTAGGTGGTGGTCCAAAGGATGCACCGGCAACAAACGAAAGGCGGATTCAATATCTGATTTGGCCATGAGAGTGCCCCGCCCCAATCCCCGCAATAACTCAACTGCTTGATCAAAGGAGGCATATTTCACACTGCAAATTGCTTCGTCTATCGCATTATTCAACCTAAACTCGCCTTTCTCTTTCTTGGGGACTACGCCTAATGGTGAACAGACAAAATTCGGCACCGGGACTTCCTGGAATGGCCCCGCTATCCTACTCAGGGACAGTTCTTTTTGAATCTTAGCCAAAACCACCACAGGATTCTGTTGTACGGATAACTATTTCCTACAGTGCGCACTGCCGATGTGTCCCCCGGCCGGGATCCGGAAACCTTGGGAGAAACCTTCCTGTAATAACGCAGCTGCGCCGTGGTCTGGGTATCTGTTCAACCATGGAATCATTGCCAGGACATTAACCGGGGAGGGGCTAACCGGATTCCCTGCACTTTTCGGGTTTCTTACCCCCTCTCTGATTCTGATTACCATTTTTTCTGCATGTAGTCTCGGGGTGAGAGGTGTGACCACAGATTGCACATGCATGCCTGAATCTACAAGTGCCAGCGGGTCTAGTACACAAACGTTTGCCCAACACATACCTTTTCTTTCCCCACCGCCCCCCTACCTTTCCCCGTGAACTCATTCCCTGATGCCGCCCGAAAGGGCTGTTGGGTCTTTGCGGGTAAGACATTGGCTACGGTCCCGGGCTGGGTGGGGGCCAAGCCCCCTCCGAACTGTTTATGCCATGACAATGAGTCCACCTTGTCCCACGACAATGATAAGTCAAACTCCTTTGACTTTCTGAAATTCACGTCATATTCTTTCCATGCGTCCCCGGCATACTGCTCCCTCCAACCCACAATCCTGCTCTGATAGCACGCCATTGTAGTCTGAACGTTTGGAGGGCGTTCAACAGTGATAGCTGTAAGAATGGAGAAGGCCCTGATCCAATTGCTCAGTGTTTCCTCCACCCTAAACTTCGCACACTGTACTCTCCATTCGCTAGGGTGCATCCATTTTTTTAGCATTTTGGCATTTTCCATTTCCCTATTGTCTAACAGCAAAGAGAAAATATATATGTACTTTCCCACCCAAATCATCTCTTTCACCGCTCGAGAAACATGTTGCCCTAAATCCTCGCTCCGAGACGGAATCGTCCTGTCTCCTAAGAGAGGTAGGGCTACCTCCTTACCGTTACCGGGTGCCGGGGCTGGTCCTGCATCGCTTCCGTTCGGTCAAGCGGCATCCAAACCAGCAGAAGAGGGAGAAACAGAGGCCGGAACCGCACTTGTAACTGTTCCCGCCCTAATCTTCTCCACCATTTTTGCCGCCTCTGCGGCATGATCTAACGTTGAGGGCATCATACCCCCTTTCTGTAGCCAAGGAAGTATCGCCGCTATCTGGGCTGTTAACTCAGGAGGGATCTGAGTGTCATTATCCGGTATTGCTGCCGGCACCACCGGTGCAGACGGTGCCAAGGGTGCCGGCACTGGGGGCGATGGAAGTGGGCCATCTGGGGCAGATGGCGCCGGCCCGACAGGATTGGTCCCTGCTGGCAATGTGGGAGCGGGTGCCAAGCGGGCCGAGAATACCGGCTCCGGGGTAGCGGGCACCGCCACCGGAGTAGGAGCAGAAGCATTGCGCCTTGGCCGTTTAGCCTTGCCCTTCTTCGGCGAGGAATCGGAATCCCCCTCCGGTAAAGGCGCGTTAATCTGCCGCTTTGGCCTACCGCGCGGGCCTTCGATATCATCCATTCTTTTCATCACACGGGCCTCTAGGCCATCAACCGAACTCAATCTTTTATCCATGGCATTCATCTTACGCATCATGGCCTGAAACATCAACTCCATCTTTGACCCCTTAGCTTTAGCTCCTGGCATTCTTCCTATTGATCACTTCACTCACAGATCATATTCACAACCAGTGAGCCCTATACCTTCACAAGACGGAGGATGTGCAGGGGGCTATAAGCACCACGCAACAGCGACCGCAACACTGGCTTTTCCAAATGTATTGGGTGGCCGGACTCTAAAGTGGAACCACCCGGCGGCCACACGAGGCGATGAAATGCAAGCCCCCCGCTTCCTCTTACTGTCGCTGACTTGCGTGTCCTGTACTCTACAGATCCACCGTCCTCGATCCGTTGGTCTGCTTCCAATGTCGCGCTACCACACACTCCAGTCAGCAGTCCTTGATCTGAAAAAGAAAACAAAAAATTAGGAGGCCCCGAACGCGGGGCACGACCAGTGTGGGGGAGCGTCAGGCGACAAGAAGGGTCAACTGAGCGCTCCCCCCTCCTTTATTCTCAGGGACTTGAGGAGAGGGCGGGCCGCCCCCTCCCCTCACACCTCGACGCCCGCCCCCTGACCCGGGAATCTAGACCACGCCTCCGGGTCGGGGATTGGGCGTCGGCCGACCGGTGGTGTGGCGCACACCTCCCGCATTCCATTGGGCGCCGGAAGATCACGCCCCTACACCTTCGGTAGGCATGGGAAGAGGGGATCGCCGCGCTGCCATGCGGGCGGGGGGGCCAAGGGCCCCCCCTATTCATTAGCTAAACCGGGCATTGTTAACTTATTCAGGAGCGATGGTTGTTTTTATTCACAGCTGCTATAGTTTATTCACGTTTTTTGTACATTTTGTCTATCCTACAACATATAATGCACTTGAATTGAATAAGGTTATTCTTGATTCTTCGTGCAAAGCCTCAGGTGACTGGAAGTCCTTGCCGACTAAATCCATAGGTCCCATGATGTGCATGTCTGAACGGGTCTGGTGGCTTAGTGGATTAATGTGTCCACTGTAGGGGCCTGTGTTCGACCATATGGTTACAGGTTTAAATCCCGGAGGGTCTACTCAGTCTTTCATCCTTTTGAGGTTGATAAAATGAATACCAATGAATTGGGTAACACTAAACATCTGTTTTTCAGCGCCAAGTTACCCTTGGGTGAACTAATGCTTTACAAATACAGATGTTATGTTAAAGGTGTTAGATCCCTTCTACCCACTTGAATACACCCTTGATTGTAAGAGAACCAGGAGCAGCAAGGCTGGGTCAGAGGGAGCTTGTTGTCATTTCCTCTGTGTCCATGGAAAGGCTTCGGCCCACATTTAGAAAAGGGTGACAGTGGAACATCCGTCAAAAATTGGATGTCCATCTCTCTTCCTCTTGATTCCCCCAACTTAAATTACAAATTAGGAGTAGGCCTGTGTGGTGAACTTAGCTCCGTTCGCAGAGTTTGCAGAGTTTTCTGCACTCCGCGGTGCTCGCAGAGTGCAGAAAAATCCGCTTCACGAGGTACAGCAGAGTTTTTCCCCTGCTCGCACTGTAAGTTGGAGAGCGCGAGCTGCCCTCAGGTAGAATTTCTACCTGAGCGGCTGGAATACCAGCACAAACTGCAGTTCGCACTGCACTCCGCCACTCGCGGAACTTCACTGAGTTTTTTTGTAACTTCGCGGATCTCCACGTAGCAAAACTACACAAACTACGCCCAGGCCTAGGAGAATGTAGTTTCCAAATTTCAAGCGTTTTTGTAACTTGCTAAAACTGAAGTTGTCCTTTACTCATGAAATGTAAATTTGAATGAATGATTTCCAATCTTTCACGACTCATGCTCACACAATTCGGGCATCACTGTCGGGTCAGTGGATAATTTGAACATTGAGGGCACTTACTTTTGACGACTGTGGTTCTTTTTGTCCCTCTGAGTCCCGGTTGGTGACATACCACTGTGGAATATCAGGTGAATTGAACTGTTGACTTATTTGTATAATTCTAAGTGAAAAGTGGTTCCCTGTCATGCACAATGACTACCAAGTTGTGTGTGGTGGTTGATGCGGTGTGAGAGACATAGATGAACAAAATACGTTTTTTCAGTATGGTGACAGCTTTGAACAGCTCTGCAGGTCCCTTAATGGTATATCATATGATTACAGTCATGCCTTGCTGGTTACTGCACTTGGTTGTACAATCAGAAATTTTACTACAGTTGTGGGCCTGAGCTGGCATGGTTGGAGGGAGAGAAGTAGAGACATCTGCTGGGATGGGCATTGTTGATATCATTGTTAATATCATCCCATATCTGAGTGCCATTGTATGATGTTTAAAAGCAGCCATAGTGTATAGATATTTGGGACCTGCATTGGTGGACTAGATTAAAGTCCTCTGATTGACCAGCAGTGTGTGGCAGATCTCTTCGGTTATTCCATGCTTGTTCAATCGGTGATGGATGAAATAATGACTGCACAGTGCTGGTGATGGGCAACCCTTGTAGCAGATATGCCTTATGTAAATGCAAGTGGTGTGAGATACAGTTGGCTGCCGACCACTGAGTGTTAAAATATTAGAATTAGTGTACCCCAGATAACATGACATTAAAAACCGATATAATACCCCAGTGAACCATAGGTCAGCCCTCCTTAACTTTCCTGCCTATCAAATGTAGTTGCTGGCTGGGTTGTTTCCAATCTGTGAAGATTGAATTGAGGATAGAACTGTCTTTCTGGGTTCTGTTGGGATGTGGGGTAGTATAGTTGTCTTGGAAATAGCTATGTTTTCAACTGTTTTTTGAAGTCTATATGCTTCTGGATGCTTTGACGGCTGGCTGGTAGTGATTTCCAAAGCTTGGTGACTTGTATGAGAAAGCAAGGCCTCCTACTTAAATTTGCCAGTAAGGCGGTATTATGATGAGTTGTGCAAGTCTGGAGCACCGTGTCCTTTTTTTTGTATTGCTTGAATTTAACATGTAGATATAGAGGTCCTTTTGCTTAGTAACCTCTGAGTAGAATGCAGAGTGCCTTGAACATTGTTTTTTAGCTATAGGTAGCCAGTGGAGTGATTGCAAGACTGGAGTTGTAGTCTCTTGTGTGAAGCCAGAGAACAAGTCTTGTGGCAACATTTTGGATGAGTTGTATTTTGCATGTGATGAATGCAGGTGTGCCAAGGTATATGCTGCTGACACAGTCAAGCTTAGAAGATTACTTGCAGTTTCTGTTAGTATCCAATGTATGGGAAGTTGCAGCGTAGTTTTTTAATTGTGTAGAAGGCAGTCTGTTTAACGTTAAGATGTGGTTTCAAGTGGAGGTCTGAATCCACGGTTGTCCCTAAGCCTTGACTTCTCTTGATATTGTCAGACAGGCCTCATGTTCCTTAGGCCATATGGCGGTAGGCTGCTATTGTGGCCTTTGACTGCATGTTATAATTTCTGTCTTTGAGATATTGAGTTTTAGATGGCTAGTCATCATCTGTGTGTCTATGGCCCCAAGACAGTCATCAAGTTTTAAATTCTTAATTAATTTTTTCAGACCATCCATTTTTAAAAGTAATTTGGTTGTCATATGCATAGTTGTAACAGATGAGGTTGGTTTGGGAAGCGTGTTAGGTAGATGTTGAATACTAGAGGGACATGATGGACCTTGGAAGGAGACACCAGTGTTGTGTGAAGCTGATGTGAAAGGTGGTACCAACACTAGCCCGCAGTCACAGCTGAGAGGCCAACAATTCGGCGGTTATTAGCTGAACACACCTTTCACATATATGTCAAACAAGAATTTGCTGTGTGAAAATATTGCACAACTGTACAGGACATCGAATCATGTTGTTCTTAATCCGGCTACGTTCATGACCTTTTCTATTTCTGATACGTAAGTCGTTCTAACTACCTAAACACACCAGCCATTCAGAAGTAATGTCCTATCAGGAAATCTCCAGTTTTCAATATGTCATAGTGCTTTGATATGCCTTTTGCTAAGTCATCACAGGTCAGGTACGACTTAAATTTGACTGACATTGCTTCCGTTTACAGCCTTTCTAGGGGTACTGGAAATGTAGTCTGGTGAGATAATGTACCTGAAGAGATCTTAATCTTGTTTGCAGGAGCAAGATAATATGTTAGGTTCACATGCTTGCTGCAGACGGTTGCAAATACCCTATCTAGCAGTAGTGTGGATATCAAATGACCCAATATAGCATGCTTTGTAACAAACGACTGCTATACTAGACTATATATCTTTCAAAAATGGTTTCTAGGACGATCTAGATAACCCTGCCAGGGTCACCACATTGAAGATTTATTTCCTTGAACCACGTATTGCGAAAACTTTAATCGAGGCATATGAAGCAGAACACATTTGTATTATTACTGACCTCTATAGACATATCTGCACAACATTGTCCGTCCGTCCATCATCTCTTTGTGTTTGCTTTGTTCGCCCTAAGTTGGCAGGGTATGTCCAGACGTCAGTCCCTTGCTCACTTTGCCACTGGATTCATGCTAACCTGGCTGAAGAGGGGTGTTACCCCGAAACCGGTCCCAGGATGCTTGTTTCCAGTCCAGAGAAGACCTGTCTTGGCAGTTCGAGCTGGACTGTTCCTATGAGGAACAGGGTCAAGACAGATTTGCATATGGCTGGGTCTGAACTGGGGTGGCGAAGTGAGCTAAAGAATGATGATGGATTCAAACCAGATCAGTGGCTGGGGGTGAGTGTCTGAAAAGTTTCAGCACTCCGTCCATCGTCTCCTTGTGTTTGCGCTTTCTGTAGTTAGAGAACAGCAAAAACCACAGGGGTAAGAAGAGAAGAGAAGGAAAATGTCGGGAGCTACCTGTTGTAGCAGATCAGGGGATCTGCTCCCTCAGGAGCAAGGGCCCTCACTCACCACCATGGGTGTTATGCTTCATCACCAAGCAGCTACTCGTTGGGCCGGCGCTGCAATGCCCAACGGGCCCCGCAGTGAGACTCTTTGCTGGAGTCCTTTACTTTTTTTGTCAATGTGAAGAGTAAGGTTTGGTGTAGGTGTGATAGTGTGAATAGACTGGTCTAGAAGTGAGGTAAAAACAACTAGGAAAACCCAAGGCACTATTTAATAACTGGGGGGCATATTACCAACAACTAGCGATAATTATCGTTATGTTGGTTTAGCGGCGATATTTTTATCGCCGAGGTGCGGCGATTTTTATCGCTTAGGAACCTTGCTATTATCAAGGTTTATCTCCTAAGCGATAGAAATCGGCTGAAATGCATGAATATCGCTGAAAAGTCAGCGATATTCATGCATTACCGAGCTAATGCTCTTAGCCATGTTATCCACCTACCATTGGATAACATGGCTAAGAACTGCTCAGGGGCAGGTGTTAGCTTTTGGAGATATTCGTGCTTAGCGCGAATATCTCCAAAATTTGGTAATAGGAGATAGTGATGTTAGCGACTGTTTCCAGTCGCTAACATCTTGGCACGCCCACTTTGCATGTCATTAGTGATAAATATCACTGACATGCAAAGCGGGGCCCAAGATGGTCGCTATCTCCTACTAGCTGTCGCAAACTGGTGTTAGCGACAGCTAGATAATAGGGAGATAATTTTATCTCCGCTTTCTTGGCTTTTAAAGCCAAAAAAGCGGAGATAAACACCCTTGATAATATGCCCCTGGGTTCCTCTGTTATGTTCAAAACATAAGCTGGCTGGAAATGGATACAATGGTCCAATCAAGCAAAAGGATGTGATGTTCAATTCAAAAGAAGGCCAACTTGTTCAACATCTATGTATATCCAAATAAAATTGCTGTCACCTCATCTATGGATCATGCACGGCACTGAATGAAGGATCATTGCCTCTGCATGAAAGAAACCAAGATCATTTTAAATCTTATCTCAAGTAAAGTTAGGAAACTTCCTCTGTTTCTTAAAGTGTGGAGTTTCCTGATTCAGCGCAAAGTCTTAAGTGAAGTTTCAATTTAAAATAACTTTACAGAGACATTGTCTCATACATGTCAAGGACTTTTTGGGAAATTAATGGTGAACAGTCTGTTTTAAACATTTTAGGGCTGTAACAATGTTAAGAACTAAATAGGATTTAAGTGTCATTTTACAATTTGCACAACAAATTTCACTATGAGAGTGAGACAAAACAGTGATAATTCAATTGCATTTGATCCAAAGCATCAGTCAAAACTCCATGGACTTGAACGAGGCTTCAACATTGGCATTTACCCCCTGGAGATACAGGCTGGTATAGCGAAAGGTGCTGTACAAAAGGAGACATTCATCAGATATTGAGCAGCAAGACACATAGGCATGGTCAAGGATAAGTGATTGTGTGAGCCTTGGAAGGGTTCATTTGAGGCCTGCAGCCTGGCTGACGACACTAATTCCATATCCAGTTAGAGGAGCCGGAGAAGCGCAGGCAGAAGCACTGCTTCTGAGGCTCTGAGTGGTGGTTTCTCAGTTTGTATCTAGGATCCTGCTCTGTGATGCCCTCTCTCTTGGATGCTGCTTGCATAGTACTTTTTACCATTTGGATGCTACAGAGTCCTCTACTTCCAGAATTATGGACATTCTCCTATCGTTCACAAACAGTCGACTCCATGCATAGAATCCGCAAAGCCCGCCCGCCATCCTAATGAGGCCCTTGTTGTTGTATTAGTATAGTGAAATATGAATGTAATTTGAGTGGTGGATATTAGTCAATTATTTGGATTGAGAAGGATAGCGGAGGGATAGAAGAGGGAAAAAAGGTTTGCATTTATATAGCGCTTGTTACCCCTAATGGGGGTTGAAGCACTTTCTTGGCGAGTAGCATGCTATTGGTCATCCTTACTGACTAGGCAGAGCAAACACTAAAGGTTTACATCAGGGAGATCAACCATAGATAATATCTTGGCCCTAAGCGCTCTAAAACAAAAAAAAAGTGCCATTCAGAAGAAGCTATATTTGCACGTTACCTTTATTGACTTGTCCCCTGTTCTCTATCATGTGGATCGCATGAAATACTGGATAAAATTGAGGCAATGGGGCATTGCATTGGATCTTATGAGGACACCTCAGGAGTTGCATGATACTTGGATAATGGCCCTTCTCGGTTCAACAAATGACAGACTGGGAGGATCTCTGCTAGAAATAGATCATAACAGGGCTATGTTTGACACCCCTGTTTTTTTCACCTCAATCAACAAACCTACTTCCTCTCCTCTATAGCTGAGTGGTAGAAGGATTCTTCTATTAATATTTATTGGTGGTTTCAAAAGTATTAGATCAAACTACGGGTGCTTTCTGAACAATTTATTTATGTTTCAGAATTATTAAAAAAGTGTGCCTGGTGATAAACGTGTACCAGACTCGTACCAAACCATTTATTTGGAAAAAAAACGCAAACCGAATTGTAAAATGAATTGAACATATCTATTTAGGGTTCACTTTTAAGGACAGTTATTCCTCAACAAGCTTTTTAAGGAGACAAGCTGCAGCGGCTTCATATGCGGGAAATGATCTGTTATGTTTTCTCTGTGTTTAGGCAAAAGATCAAAGCATTGCTCCATGCTTATGTAGCTAAAATCCCAGGTATTTTGCTCTCTGGGCTGGGATGTTGTAAGAATACTGACTATCAGTTGTGAGCAGCAATACTTGATGGCAAGGAAAGCCGGTCCCATGGAGGCCCTCCAGCTGGAGATGAGCATGGCTTTTAAAGCCAAAAAAGCGGAGATAAACCCCCTTGATAATATGCCCCAAGATGTTTTCGTTTCATCCAGTGAGTATTATCAGAGTCACAACATTATATTCTGACCAATTTCTTTAGCCATCTCTTAAAGCAATATTTAAAAATAGTATATCATCTCTAGAATCAAGATTTAGTGGTAAACAATGGATAATACTTCAATATTGTTAGTCTTTTACACATATGTGACTTCAATAAATCAGATCAATAATTTCCCCACATTTCCACATCCTCATAGTTTGCTGTTGTCTGTACTCCTACCATGCTCATGGCCCCAAGACAGTCATCAAGTTTTAAATTCTTAATTAATTTTTTCAGACCATCCATTTTTAACAGTAATTTGGTTGTCATATGCATAGTTGTAACAGATGAGGTTGGTTTGGGAAGCGGGTTAGGTAGATGTTGAATAATAGAGGGGACATGATGGACCTTGGAAGGAGACACCAGTGTTGTGTGAAGCTGATGTGAAAGGTGGTACCAACACTAGCCCGCAGTCACAGCTGAGAGACCAACAATTCGGTGGTTATTAGCTGAACACACCTTTCACATATATGTCAAACAAGAATTTGCTGTGTGAAAATATTGCACAACTGTACAGAACATCGAATCATGTTGTGCTTAATCCGGCTACGTTCATGACCTTTTCTATTTCTGATACGTAAGTCGTTCTAACTACCTAAACACACCAGCCATTCAGAAGTAATGTCCTATCAGGAAATCTCCAGTTTTCAATATGTCATAGTGCTTTGATATGCCTTTTGCTAAGTCATAACAGGTCAGGTACGACTTAAATTTGACTGACATTGCTTCAGTTTACAGCCTTTATAGGGGTACTGGAAATGTAGTCTGGTGAGATAATGTACCTGAAGAGATCTTAATCTTGTTTGCAGGAGCCAGATAATATGTTAGGTTCACATGCTTGCTGCAGACGGTTGCAAATACCCTATCTAGCAGTAGTGTGGATATCAAATGACCCAATATAGCATGCTTTGTAACAAACGACTGCTATACTAGACTATATATCTTTCAAAAATGGTTTCTAGGACGATCTAGATAACCCTGCCAGGGTCACCACATTGAAGATTTATTTCCTTGAACCACGTATTGCGAAAACTTTAATCGAGGCATATGAAGCAGAACACATTTGTATTATTACTGACCTCTATAGACATATCTGCACAACATTGTCCGTCCGTCCATCATCTCTTTGTGTTTGCTTTGTTCGCCCTAAGTTGGCAGGGTATGCCCAGACGTCAGTCCCTTGCTCACTTTGCTACTGGATTCATGCTAGCCTGGCTGATGAGGGGTGTTACCCCGAAACCGGTCCCAGGATGCTTGTTTCCAGTCCAGAGAAGACCTGTCTTGGCAGTTCGAGCTGGACTGTTCCTATGAGGAGCAGGGTCAAGACAGATTTGCATATGGCTGGGTCTGAACTGGGGTGGCAAAGTGAGCTAAAGAATGATGATGGATTCAACCCAGATCAGTGGCTGGGGGTGAGTGTCTGAAAAGTTTCAGCACTCCGTCCATCGTCTCCTGTGTTTGCTTTCTGTAGTTAGAGAACAGCAAAAACCACAGTGGTAAAAAGAGAAGAGAAGGAAAATGTCGGGAGCTACCTGTTGTAGCAGATCAGGGGATCTGGTCCCTCAGGAGCAAGGGCCCTCACTCACCACCATGGGTGTCATGCTTCATCATCAAGCAGCTACTCGTTGGGCCGGCGCTGCAATGCCCAACGGGCCCCGCAGTGGGACTCTTTGCCGGAGTCCTTTACTTTTTTGTCAATGTGAAGAGTGAGGTTTGGTGTAGGTGTGATAGTGTGAATAGACTAGTCTAGAAGTGAGATAAAAATAACTAGGAAAACCCAAGGCACTATTTAATAACTGGGTTGGGTATGCTCAGATGTGAGTCCCAGGCTCTCCACATCACTGGAGTCAAGCTATCCAGGCTGAAGAAGGCTGATAGCCAGAAACCGGTCCTTGGATGCTGGATTCCAGTCTAGGAAAGACATGGCTTGGTAGTTCGGGCTGGACTGTTCCCATGAGGCACAGGCTCAAGGCTGATTTGCATATAGCCATTGTCTGACCTAGGGTGGTGCGGAGTGCAAAAAAACGATGGATTTAGGCCCAGATCTTTGTACTGGGGTGAATGTAAGACATTGTTCTGCATTCTGTCCATCAACGGTGTTTTTTGTATTTACAATGCGGTGCACCATGGGGCAAAAATGGCACAGATGTGTCACGCATCTGTGCCGTAAAGGTATCGCATTGCTGGAGTTGCGTTGCATGCTCGACGCAGCTCCAGCAATGCTCTGGGGGGCCCATTCTACTAATGCTGCGTCAAGCCTATGCCTGCTTCAAGCAGGTGCTGGGTTTTGACGTAGCATTTGCCTAAAAGTGACTGAGTGAAATCTTGTAGATTTCACTCAGCCACTTTTAGGAGGCGTTCCTGCGCCGGAACGCCTCCCCCCCTGCACCAGAACGCCTCCTTAAGGCGCAGGGCTTTACAACGTGACGCATCTCCCAGATGCGTCACGTTGTAAAAAGAGGCGGAAGGGGCTTGTAAATCTGCCCCCTGGTATCAGACAAACTTCATGACCCGCCAAGTATTTCTTAGGTAAAACCCTCAAATACCATAATTTGTATTATGTGGTCTTTCCATTATAAGGTTATCTGAGGCCTTCATACCACACTATGCAGAAGAGAGAGGGAGAGAGAGAGTGTGTCAGCAATATCGAGGTACTGGATCAAGTTGACATTCTGGCTTAAGAACGACAACACTGCCTGCCCCAGTGGAGAATCTGTTCACTGTAACAGTAGACTTGCCTTCGTTTGCCAATCCCAAAGTTTTCGTGTCTATTTTAGGAAGCTAGACAGTGCCTTGGAAGCTTCCTTGGCAATTATCTTGTATATTGAGGCAGGAGTATTGCTGCTAATTGTGACTAGGGGGCGGAGCACGGCGCCGACGGCAATGACGGCTTTCCTCCGAGGCTCTGAGGAGCAGGGCCGGACTGGCCATAGCGGGCACCCGTCATTTCCCCAGTGGGCTGCCAAGGTGGGGGCTGATGTTGGGCCCCTGGAGGGCGTTTTTTTGTTACACGGCCGCTTTTGGAACATACCTGCAATATCGGCACCTGTAACAAAATCGGCCAAAACCAGCCCTGGCAAACAGCTCGGCAGCACCCCCAACTCCCCGGGGGACCGTCAGAGCACTTTGCCAGGACTGGTTTTGATTCCCAGTACGTCCCTGCTGAGGAGAGAAGCGAGTCTCGGGCTGTTTCTTGCTATCTCCGAAGCATCCAACTGCAGAATAATGCAAGACTTTTCGTTCAGATTGTGGACTGTACTTTTTGCTTTTTGGGGGGAATGCGTGCTTGCACGGTCTAGAGTCCTGAAATCATTGTCTGACATTACGGAGGTCCCAGTGAGATAATTACCGGTTGCTACTACTGCGTTTGAAGTCTACATGTTGGAGCGGACTCATCGGAGTCAGGCTTCATTGGCCTCTCCCGATTCTGGCTATGCACTCCTCCCTGTCCTTTCTCCATCAAGGAAAAGAGCGCATACAAAGGAGCGCACTTCCTCTCCTCTTGCATCCCCTGAGGCTGCTAAAATTATGTGAGCACTGGTGCAGCACCTTCAAATGTTTTTTGTGGCTCCATTAATGTTTTGTTTCTTGCTGCCTGCCTTCCATGCTGCGAACTTAGTGATCTTTCTGCCTGTTTTGTCAAGGGATTATGTCTCCTCTTCCTCATTTGTTTAAGACTGTGATGCTGCCAGTTCCTCGAATATCTTTCTTCGTGAATCATTTTGCTACTGACTCTCTACTTTTCTCTCTTACACTTTCAGATTGAATTTAGCAGCTGTTTACTGCAACACAGTTTTTTTTGTAATGGTTGCTGGTATGGTACAGAAAAATGGTGGAGGAGCACCTATAAAGGTATGTCAAATGAATGAAGAATTCCTCGCTTCTTCAACTGCTGATATGGTAAAATCAGTATAATTAGAGGGTTCATACTGCGATAGTATTGCCTCACCAGGTATTTTTTTTCCACAACTTCTGCTTTATTCTTCATGAAGCGATACTCTTTTGACCCGGATTCCATATAAAGGAGTACATTCTTTGTTCATCTATAGCCAGTTACATTCCTATGTCGAAATGTATGTATACTAAGCATCTGTCATACAGTACATACGTTTTTATGGACCACCTAATAGAGCCCCATCTCCCAATATGGTGACCTCAAAAGATATCCCCGTTACGGCAATGGATACTTCACTTAAAGAACTTTTGGACATTAAAACCTCAATTGCTTCAGTAAATAATACGGTAACTGTGAATACTCAGGAAGTCCAGTCTCTAAGGTAAGAGGTCACTCAATTTCATTCACATATGCAATTGGTAGACCGTCAGCTTACTAAGGTTGAAACATTACTTGATAAACATCCTGAACATGGTCATGATATTTGGTATCTCCAACAAAATACAACTGACTTGGAGGACCGCAGCAGAAGGGCCAAAATTAGAATTATCGGTCTACCAGAACAATTGGAGAAGGATGTCATACAATTTCTCACTGCTCTGATCCACAATCTGATGAAGCTCACCTTCTCCCCCCAGCTTGAATTTCAGTGTACCCATCATGTACATTCTAAAAAACCTAGTCTTACCTCCCAACCTCAACACATTTTGGCAAGCTACCTCCATCACCAAGAGGCTCGTCAAATCATAAAGAAAGCAAGGAAACATGGTCCATACACCTACGAAACTGCACAGATTATTATCACAGCCGACTTCTCTACTCCCACTAACCGTAAAAGGAAGCAATTCTTGGCTCTTGGTCCTAAATTAAAGAAGAAATATATCAAATATGGCCTTTTGGAACCGGCAACCATGATCGTCACATACAAAGGACAAACAAAGGAGTATTTTGACCTTCATGACTTCATGAATCTTTTTTTAAATGAGCTGGAAGAAAATGACTCAGAAATGGAACACAAGTCTGCCTCTTCTTCAACTACACATGACCTGACCAGCCATACTTCTTCAGACTCACGTGATCATGGTAATTGGGAACTCGCATCTCGTAAATGATCCTATGGTAGTAGATTCAAATCTTGGAAAAACTCACAACCAAGGGACAATTCAAGAGCTCTGCTGAAAAAATGATAATGATCCTCCTATTTTTCTCTTACAGTATTGACTCTTGGGTTTGCAATTTAATTTGGTTCTCATCTTCTGTCTTTTTCTTATTTTCCTCTTTTTTTCTTCTTGTTTATTATCTTTCTGTTTTTGAACAATATGATGACGTCCTTTGTATCAACTGCTTTTCTTTAGACACTCCCCTCTTCTGATTTTTCCCTTCTGTTTTTGCCCTTCTTCTTTGTGACATGGTTATAGTGCAATTCAATTGCAACACATCCTCCCTTGTCTTACCGGATTGATACAACCATTCATATACTGGGTATTGGTATTTGATCTTCACAACGCTGATGGTTTCACACCCTCCATTCCACTCCTCCCCAGTTAAAAGTTACAAATTAATATTTGAAATTTTGTATGATATTATTTGGACTTTTACTGTTGAACATATTCTTTGACCCTTATTTGCATATTTGGTTGGTTTGGTGTCATATTATATACTCCACAGACACCTTCTAGCACATTATCTTGACTTTTGATTTTGTTGTCTCACATCAATATCGTACCTGTTATTACAATCATATTCAGTGTATTTCCATTTGTAATCCTGCTTTCTTGATCTTAGCGTACAATAACAAGTTCACCCATGCAGTCCACTCATTTCAAACCATTGAAAATGTTTCTCTGAATGTACATTGTTTGACACACTTTATCAAACGGAAAAAAATACTCACCTACATTGGCATAATAAACCAGATATTCCATTACTGCAAGAAACCCACCTTAGACCACAAGAAAGCGATAAATTAAAACGAGATTGGGTAGAACAAGTCATACATTCGAGCACCACCTCTAAGACGTCGGATGGCACTTCAGCACCATCCAGGAATGGTGGTATTGCCATTTTCTTCAACAAACACCTACCCTATAAACTACTGTAGACATAGGAAGACGTTGAGGGATGATATGATTTAGTCAAACTTCAAATCAGCAACACTTTTTTAATAGTGAGATCAGTGTATGCTTCCACATGCTCCAAACTCACTTTCATATCTCACCACAGTAGATTACTAACAGCATTTGGGCCAAAATGCTTGCTAATTGGGGGAGATTGGAATGCCACTATTGACCCATTCATAGATAGGTCTGGCAAACCTGACATTCATCACACTAAAGATAGGTATATGCTTAAAGATCTCATTGATGACTTTTCATTACAGGAACCCTGAAGACTGTCACACCCTAATGAGAGAGATTACGATTTCACCTCCTGCCCTAACTCCATACGTACAAGAATTGATTATTTTTTTGTATCATCCCCTGTCCTACAATTAGTGGCTCGAGAAATATAGCTCCCTGCGGCATATTGGACCATGGTCTCATTGATATTAGCATGGACTTAGGGCTATCATGATCGCCGAAATCTCCTTGGAGACTTAATCTTTCTTCGTATAAGTCCTCCCAAGAGAAACAAAAACTTTGTCTGTACTTGGAACAATTTAGAAAGGATAATGAACATTTGGTCTCTTACAAGCATACACCTTGGAGTACCGGGAAAGCTGTTCTGAGGGGTCTAAGAATGAGAGATACCGCTCTTACTAAAAATGCATGAACACCGCCTTAATTAATCTTGAAAAAGAAATCTTAACTCTTACGACCACTTACACTCAATCACAATGTCCAGTAGTATTGACAAACCTCCTTTCAGCGAAATTTTATCTAAAAAATCCTTATACTTCCCATGCCGAGATGTGTATATTTTAGATTTGCCAATGTCATTACGAACATGGTGAAAAAGGCTGGGAGTTTGCTAGCCTATCAATTACATCAACAAGAATCCTCTACAGTGATCTCTGCTATTAGAAACCATACTGGTGTCTTACTCATACATCCCTCCGAAATACTGACACAATTTCATATATTTCATGAAACATTAAATACATCTAAAAATTAATCTGTCCTTATGTAACCCAACTGGTGCTCATGTAAAGCGCTCTGATACCCGATACCTTCGGGTTACGTTCACGCTATATAAAACTCCGAAAACAAAAATGAGAAAAAATCTATAGATTGCTCTGCCTATTCAGAGGAAAATATACCTTTTTCTCCAAAGTAAATTTTCCAAAACTGACACAGGAACAGAGGGATGAGCTGGAAGGAGAGATCACACGTGATGAAATATTGACTGAAATGAACTCTTTGGCTTCTGGGAAAGTGCCGGGGGAAGATGGGTTCCCTTTAGAAATCTATAAAATTACAAAAACTCATTCTGTTCCGATCTTGGTTTCAGTCTTCAATGAAGCATTGCGTTTGGGACATTAACCTTCTGATTTTTTATGGGCTTGTATCACAGTTCTTCCCAAACAGGGTGAAGAACCTTTGAAATGCTCTAGCTATGCACCAATTTCATTAATACATTCAGATTTTAAAATTCTGTCCAAAGTTTTAGCCCATGGTCTTGGGTCAGATATTACCTCTGCAATGTACCCCTCCCAGGTTGGGTTTGTCCCAGGTCACTCATCTACTAACCATCTTCGCACTATCTCAAACTCGCTATGGCAATTGTGAAATGAGAAGGAGGAGAGAGTTCCTCTCTCTTGAGATGAGGAAAAAGTCTTTGACAGAGTAGAATGGGGTTACTTATTTCATACTATGCAGAGGATGGGGTTCAGCAGTGACTTCCTTACTTTAAATAGTGGTATGCATCACTTACACACAGCAACTGTTACATGCAGTGGATTTACGTCTCATTTTAACATTTATTGTGGTACTATACAGGGCTGCTCACTTTCCCCCTTGTTATTTCTCTTGAGTTTGGTGCCCTTGGCTACAGCTATATGATCTAATACAGATATCAAGGGCATTGACAACTCTGCTGGGGAAATTAAAGTTTTTTATTATGTAGATGATACTCTTCTCACTCTCTCACATCTGCAATCCTTGGCAGCTTCCCTTATCTCTCAATTAAACACTTTTTCTAGTTTTTCTGTTTATAACATTTATTGGGCTAAATGTGACGCACTAGCTGCGACTCCATTACTACTATCGCTACCCTCAGTGGACTCCCATTTAAATGGCTACTTTTGAAATTAAAATATCTAGGGATTTACCTTAATAGTGGCCTGAAGGATATTATTACTGATAATCTGAATCCCATTTTCGAGCAGACCAAAAGAGATTTTCAACTTTGGATGCTCCTTAATTTATCACTGCAGAGTAGGGTTCAGATTATAAAAATGAACACGATTCCTACATTGAACTATATAAAAATCTATTTCGAAAGCATTGCAATTTACTATCTCCCTGTTTATATGGGGCAGTGATAGACCTCACCTGAGTGGTTCAAACTACACTCATCATCAACTAAAGGAGGCCTACGACTTCCTAATTTGGAATATTATTGGATTGCACAACAATTGGCCCATTTTATTTAGATGTTACCTACTCATAGGAATATACCACTCTGGGTTACGCTTGAATGATCGATATTCCAATCAGACAAGGGTCTGGATATATATTATACTAAACGACCACAATTTGCAAATTCCACTATTCCTAATATTTATTCTTCACTATTGGCATGGCTGAAAGCACATAAGCTTATGAATACTCAGATCCGAATTTACTCTCAAGCCCCCTATGAAATATTGCAGATATTAGGTACAATGGGACTGAACTCAATTGGTTTATCTGGACCCGACATAAGATATACCGTGTAGCATGTACAAAATTCACTCAACTAGCCTCTGCCCTTGCAGTATGTCTGGCTAAAATTCACAATCTAACACTTCAATCTCCAATTGTACTATATCTCTACACATGGAAACATTTCAAAAGTAATTTTTCTGGACTATACGCCCTTCAAATTGATTCCTTCTTTTCTCTAGAAACCTCCAACAACTTAAAATCATGGTGGTCCAAGCGTTTGGATATGGAATTTACAGATAAAGCAAGGGACATTATATTAGATAAAAAAACTATATTAAAGGACTTAGAGACTCCTGTCTTAAATATAATTATTTCCAGGTTTGGCATTGATGGCACTGGTGTCTGGCTAAATTACACTCACCTAAACTTAGTCCTGATTCTCTTTGTTGTAGATGTAGAACACTGGATAGTGATATAGTTCATATTCTGTGGGAATGTCCGAAAATCTGTATATTTTGACTTCAAGTTTAAGACCACTTGAAAGCACATTCCTCAATTAACTTCTCTCTCACAAAGCGTTTATCACTTTTACACAATACTTATGAAATTCTGCATAGCTCCATTCATACCTTTAAATGGCTTTCCACCGCTCCCAGTCTAGCTAAAATCAATATTTTAAATTTTTAGAGAACCAATGTTATACCAACTCTTGGGGCCCGATTCACAGAACTAACGTATGACAAACTCCTCAACTTACTACTCATGGTATTCACAGAATGCACTCACTACTGTCCTAAATTTACGTCCGCACTCGGGCCGGAATTTCCGCACCCGACTGTAAGCTCCGCACCCGAAGCGGAAAATCCACCATTAGGCCGGAATCTCCGCTTCCCGGCTGAAATACCCACAATGCATCAGATATAGTCAATTAACACCAGATTGTGGGTATTCTGGCCCGGTAGCGGAGATTCTGGCCAGATCGTGGAAATTCCGCTCCGGGTGTGGAGCTTACACTCAGGGTGCGGTAATTACGGCCCGAGTCTTGGGCAATTGCACGAGGTGCAACAGATTATATTTCCTTCGCTTCGACATGAGTAGGGTTCCCCTTACATAAAAAATACTTTCTGATAACTCAGTACCTCGTAATACCACTCTAAGATGGCGCATACTAACAGTGGTATGCCTACATTGTTCGAAAACGATGCCACTGTTTCGTTACTGGGTATCTAAACTGTAATTACGCAAAATCGGAATTCTCGAATAAAAGCGCTTTTCACTCATCTTTGATAACATATAGGGACAAACTCCCAGTAACGACATGTATTCCTTTCCGATTACACACAAAGTGGCACTTCAATAGACCATTCCAAGATGGCGCATGCAAGCATAGGTTGTTGATACTGCTCTAAGATGGCGCCCGCATACATCTACCCGATTCGGAATGTGTTTCTCCAATTATGACATGTACCAACATTGCTTGACTTATGAAAAAGCTCAGCATTGAGTGGTATGATTATGACGGTTGCAAGATCGCGATAGAAGCGGTTTATTACACAAGCATGTACAATGTGTTTTAATAAGACTAGTAGTGCACCTTAAACAAATATGTTAGAATGAAGACGTTCCTCGACACAGAAATATACTCTAATAATGCATTGGATAGGTCCTGTAAGATTACAATTCTTGGGCGCAAACAGCCTATACTGGATGCAAGCACCATTGAAAGATGGTGTGCTTTTTTGCGATAACTCGCATGATTCGAGGGTCTGCTTTGGTTTTGCATTATTGTCCAATTATTGTTTAATTGTTTATCTATTAAACAATTAAGACGTGTATATAAGATCCACGGTGGGGGCTTTCTTACATTCGCCACCACAATGCCGGTATGGACACAACTTTCTGAAATAGGTGAGTGTTTTTGGGGAACATTGCCTGCTTGGTGCACTCTATGTCTGGGATTTTACCCTGTCCATATGATTAGCCAGCATGGCGCTATACATTGTCTAGGGGACTTTTATTTTAAACATAACATGAATGGACTTATAATAGTTTTGCCTTCTTAACAAAAAAATTCTGTTTTGTAACATGTATGCTCGATAGATCGGTTATGGACATTAAAATTAGAGTTTCAGAAATAAACGGGGTAAAAAAACTGTACCTTCTGGTTTAAAAAGACCTCTAGTTCCATTTACTATATACATTTTTATCACATGAAGCCTCTATGTCTTAATCGGACTTGCACATGCACTAGACTGTTTATGTGCACGTTCTGTCCCTTTGACTAAAACAAATGCACACGTTTCTGATAGATATATCTGACCGATAGTGTCTTCCCTATATATATTGATGAACCCTATTTAAGGGGAGAGACATCATTTATACACCTACATATTCATAAAAAGGGGTGTACAATTTTTAAAAGTAGCTAAGACAGTATTGTTTATTCGATATTATTCAGTACAATCTGTATGGTGCTGTGTTTCCACTTTTTCTCATAGGACAATTTGCCTTTAATGTGTGAACCTCTGTGGAACTGTACTGACAGCTCTTACTAACAATTGAAGAAACAACGTTCTCTCTTAAAGATTGGAAAGTAAGCATCCCTAATCTTAAATAAACAAACAGTAAACACGCTTAATAGAATGCTTAAAACACGTTCTAAATATAATTTTTCTGTCTTACAGTTTTTTATAAATCAACACTATCAACGAATATACATAACATTAGACTTGTACGTCGTTATACAAATCAGGTATGCATATCCAGCTTATGCATTAATAGTATTAATTGGGAATTTATGGAGTTGTTCCTCCCTTCTCCGGGGGTACTCTATATACTATGTATGGTCTGGAGTAAAAAAGAAATATGCATATGATCATGAAAATTACAATCCAAGAAACTGGTTTTTGTAGTCTAAAAACAGGATACATTATGTTCTGAATATATGTATACAATGCTAGCTGTTGTACTTTTTAAATATTTGTTAGTACATTGTCGATGTTTTGTAAAAACGATTCTTGTACAGTATTGTAAAATGTTCTTTTTATGTGTACACTTTTGTAGCCCTGAAGAAGTCCCTGGAAGGGACGAAACGCGTTGGCCGTCTCAAAAGTTTTTACTTTTAAAAAAAAGAAATGAATAAAGGATTCAAATCAACACAACATCGACTCATCCTTGGATTAATCTTCTTTTTGTAAATATTATATCTCCATAATAATTTTGTATAAAGGTGTGCTGAGGAATCTTGTGTATATTTGATTTGGTGGAAGCCGGTTTTTACTTGCTTCGCAATTTTGCGGTGGTATAGGGAATTGTGCCCTCAGCCCTTTGTTGTACCTTTCTTTTTCTACTATAGAAGCAACTTTGGTACTAGTGCAGGCATCTATGCTCCAATTCCCTTCCTTGTTCTTGTTTGTTTACCTTGTTAAAGCAGAGACTCTATATTTAGGCGAGGGGTCCCCCTATGATAAGGATGGGAAAAGCTTACGCAACTTTACAACTTTTGTAAGGAGTTACAACTCAGGTTTTCCGTTGTACAGCGAAATCTAACCAAAACGGTGTAGTACCAGAAGATTGTAGTCAGAATATAATCTGGTAGAAATATAATTTCCTAAACATCATTTACAAACAAATCACACCACTCAAAAGAATACTAGAAAATGTACGCCCAGTGTTGTGGTGCTTTTGTGGTATTCCACCAAAATATCAACTACAGAAAACTATGGGCTTTATTTATGAAACCCTGTGTCATATTTATTCTGCCGTTGCGTTACTTTTTGTGACGCTGAGGCGGCGTAAATAATGCACCACGTTGAGCCATATTTACGAAGTGACGCATTGAGGCAGATGCGTCACTTCGTAAATCCCTGCGCTACATTATACCTGCATCAGGTATAATGTATTAAGGGTGGGCCTTCCCCAGCGTCAAAGCCTCGTAGAGTGGTGCATTGAAATCTATAAGATTTCAGTGCACCACTTCTAAGGTGCCATTGCGTTAAAACCATATGCCGGCATCATGACAAGTGTAAGGGTAATGCATCTGTTTTCAGATACGCTCCAGCAATGCATCACTTATGCGCCTACAGATACGTCAGTAATTCATTTCAGTGACTCTTTGCGACATGATGCGCCATACTGTAAATACGGCGCATTCATGGTGTCGCACGGAGGGCGTACTGAGGAGTGTTGCATCGCTCCTATGTCACAGCGATGCAACACTTCTCATAAATAAGGCCCTTAGGATCAACATATTGAAAAGGTAAGTTCATATAGGTAAGCATCATTTACTATACGTAACTCCACATATATATATATCACAACTATATATATATATATGTATATATATATATATATATATATATACATTGTTAAAGTATGTACATTTGGCGTTAGAAACAGTATATCTATACTTACCTATATGACCTTAACTTCTCGAAATGTTGTTCCTTTGATACTTAGGTCTCAATAATTTGGCTCCACAATACTTTTGTCCTCGAAATTCTGTCACATAACTGTTTTTGTAAACAATATTTTAGGCATGATATTGATGTCATACGATATTTATTACTAAGATATTTTGATATGCAACCATCTAAAATATGACAGGCCTTCCTAAAAAACTTTGCAATATGTGGAGGTAAAGAAAAGACTCAATCATTGCAAAGAACCAGACACAATTTCACAGAAGTGAAAATCATTTACAGTAATCACAAACAATACCGTACAATTTATATACATAATGAAAACAAATGCACAACTGTTAACCTTAAACGTTACCAATGAATATCACTATGGGGGGCAGCGGAGCGGTGCTCCAAACCGAGCCTGGGTCTTCAGGATGTGTCACCTTCTTTCTAAGTACTTGGATCCAAATGTAGTTGTTGTTTGTAATACCAGCCTGTGTTTATATATAACATTATCTAAGACTGCTAATCTTCAGTATTGACCTTTTTGATCTAAGACACCGAAATTAAGGCAGCCACAGCAAATCCCCTGCCCACAAGAATGAAACTACCTTCTCTTACCAGCAACTCTAACCTAAAAGCCTATTGGATATGACATCTATGAGTTCAAGGTATTAGTCTTGGATGGGCCATCTGTAACAATTTTATTTGAAATATTATTGAGAAACAAAACCCCTTCCCAAGACCTCCTTTACAATCATATCCAGGTACATCTGTGACAAACAGATACCTATTTGGTTGACCTGTTTGTGCTTGTAAGAGCATCAGCCGGGCCTGGGGCAGGTGAATGAGGGAGGCAATATTGTCCTGAGAGAGTAGCTGGCTAAGGCTAGACAAGGCTATCCAATGTTGCTCCTGTGGTCCAGAGCCATGTCAGATTTTCAGAAAATCTGAATAAGTTGGTTATTAGAAAACTCTGAAGAAAACTAGAAAAACGTGGTGTGATTGTGGTCCTCGAGGATGAATCTGTGAATCTGCTTATTTTGTCTGTACACTTAGCTTAATTTAAGCCTTTTGCCATACAATCCATGCACTTTATCTTAATCTGTTTAAAGAGTTGTGGCACCAGCTCCCTCTGTTGTAAATAGTAGGCCCCTTTCCAGCACTGTCTGCTGTGAAATCGGGTGTTTGGTGGGGTGCAGTACATCACTACTAATATCATCAAAATATGTTGCAGTGGAGACTAATTGAAAAGAAGGCTTGAACTTTACTACACTATACGTCCACTTGTATTAAGTGGGATGCATTACAGGACAAGCACAAAACAGCTTTTTGAAGTATATTTTGGCCACCTCTGGTAGAATATGAAAAAAAGCCAATACTCTTGCATGAATCTTAACTCAATGTAGAATTCAATTTCTTTGTGGTTTGAGACCTATCACTTACGCACAATTAGTGTGTTTCTGGGGTGGAAGGAAAAGATAATCATATCAAAAAAGACAATCCTAGAAGCAGAGGTGAATCCAGATTAGCTGACACGTGGGAGCCAGATTCAAAATGTCTGATGCACATACATGTCTCCAAGAGTATAGGGAAGATTAAGATGTCCGACATGAAGCCTAATACGGCTGATCCACGATGGGTGCCTAGCAGTTCTAGAACTATTATCGAACAGGAAATTACCTGGCTACCAATTTAGTGTCCTGCTAATTTATTCAGCAGGTTCAACATACAACACATTTAGTCATTGTATTATACTTTAACAATTGTACTTGATTCAAAACATTTTAAAGCAACAATTATTCATATTTGATGCATTGAAAGAATACACATTTCATTCTGCATTGTGTAACTTTCAAAACTCATAACAAAACATATATTCATGAACTGATAACGAAAAGAAGAGACAGTAACATCAAATCATTACATTACACCAATGCATCAAATATGAATAATTGTTGCTTTAAAATGTTTTGACTAAATATGTTGTATGTTGAATCTGCTGAATAAATTAGCAGGACACTAAATTGGTGGCCAGGTAATTTCCTGTTCGATAATAGTTTTAAACTTCCTACCAGGCCCCCATAATGGACATGACCCCTATAGTTCAAAGCAGTTCTAGAGCAGCATGAAGGCGCTCAAGAGTAATAAGGGCAAAACAGCTGAGGCAAATTCACATTGCATCGATAAATGTAGATCTTATATCCATATGCTAGATCAGTGGTTCTTACTTAACCTGTGGTCCGGGAACCCCCAGAGGGAACGCAAGGCTTACTCTGGGGGTCCACAAAACATAGTAAATTAAATAATATTAACAGATTGTGTATATGAATAAAGAAACAAAATGTACAATAAAAAACTTTGGAAGGAATTTGAAATTAGAGGCTAATAAGTACGTTAGTATCCTCTTATTGATTAATGGGAGCAGTGAAAAAGCATCAAGCTGATTATACTATGAACAATGAGTGGTTTCAATTGAATTTAGAGAAGTTCCAACTGTCTCCCTAACATTTAAATTTAGATTTCTTTTATATTTGTTTTGTGAATTATATACAATATTTAATCATTTATATATTTGTTTGATGAATGCTTGTTTCTGTATTTTTTATGTGTTGTTTTGAGTTCCAAATGATTGAAAATACTTAGGCCGGGGTCCTTGACTTTCAGTAATCACTCAGTCGGGGTGCCCGAATTCCAATAATGATTCTGTGGGGGTCCTTGGGTTCCAGTAATGATTAAGTGGGGGTCGACACAAGTCAAAAGGTTAAGAGCCACTGTTCTAGAAGATTAGAAACTTTAATGGTGAGTCAATTGGATTCACCCAGTTTTCTTTCAAACCCCAAATTAGTGTAGAACGTGATATATGAAAACTTGATTTTAAACTATCCATGCACATAGCTATAGTTTTTTATTTAATGTCTGTGGAAATCACAGCAGGCGTTTTACATATTTTTTGTATACTCAAAACATGGTACATCCTTTTCAATAAGAAAGAAATTACACTTGGCATTGGAAAATGTATCACACATTCATATTACTGCTCCAAAGAGATGGTGAGCTGTCATAGAAAATTATTATCCTTCTGCGTAGACCACAGTAAATTCTTATTTGAAGTACAGAAAACGCAATATTGAATCTGATAATTGTTAATTAGTATGACTTGAGATCTAAGTGGAAAAAGGGGAGAAACACATGGGAAAGTAGTGTAGAGTAAATTTGATAGTTGAGACGGTAGCTGATTTTATACTTAAAAGAAAGGGAAAAAGGAAAAGGGCATAATTAATTACGAGCTTGGCAGGAAAATTACAATTTAGATCCTTTCTGAATATGAGGTGGGGTACATGGGTATGGTCTGTAGCCTACTGGAAACTGGAGCCGACCACCAGTGCTTGTTTTAAGAAATGTGTTTCTTCAGTGTTTGTGGCCCACATAGCAATTAACACACAGACAGGCCTGGATAATTGTGAGTAATGTACTCCTCCTAGAAGACATGGGCTGAAACACGGAAAGGCCAATAGACCATGTCGTTGGTAGCCAGATCAATATCAGGCTTGGACAAAATGAAAGTATGTGCTTTTAAATTAAATCTTCAGTTTTGCCAAGCCCACTAAAACCCTCTTAATCGGTACTTCTTTCATTAAAGGATTTACTCTTACATTGGTTGTGCCTACCTCTGTTACCAGCTGCTCCCTCACCTCCCATTGGTTCCTGTTCTGTCCCCTTGTTTCCCACGGGGCCCTGGGGTTATAGAAAGCATATACATAGCATATGAATTTTGAAGAGCGCATCATGTACACCACACACAGGCTGAGCATTTTCACTCTACAATCAGCATCCAGGGAGTTTGATCAAATGGTACCGTACAAGCAGAGGACCAAGTTTACTTTTTAGCGATTGGTGAATTCTGCACCGTTGTTCAATCACTTTATTCCAAGGGAGCTGGGACTATTGCTCCCAGAATACATTTTTTGTTTAATAAAAACACAGAACTGCTAAGGGGGTCATTTAGCTTTTAGCGGATACGGTTATTTGCCACAAATGTGGTGAAGTATGCTGTCTGGCAAACCAATGGTCCGTCTCAACTATTTAGAGATGAGCGAACATTCATGTTTCTGCTGGGGGAAGGCCTGCTGGCTCTTTCAGCAAAAACCTAGACTAACAGTGGCACATATATCGGGCCATCGGTCTAAGTACCTAGGACTATTTGCCCTATTCAGGTTGGGAATTCTGGTATAATTTATTTCTGTGCGGGACCACCAGGAAAAGTCTGGCGGTCCTGAACAGAAAACAAATAAAAAGGACCCTGACGCCCCTCTCCTTGGCTGACATAGTCATTCTTTTTAAAAAAAAAAAATTTTTTAAACAAGGTACCACTTTGGAAATTTGTTCTGGAAAAGCAACAAAGTTTGCTGGAAAGGCACATGAACTTTGTAGCTATTTGATAAACTTACAGTGCCTTCCAAGGAGTCGCCATGGTGGTGACTCCTTTAAAAACACAGAGATTTTTGCCAGGCAGGTAGAGTTCTCTAAATATGGTGAGTGGTCGTCAGGTGGTTGTTAGCCAGGGTCCCAATGCATATAACCGCAGGGATCCTGGAGGAATGGTGAGCCATCCACCAAACTCTAAGTAACTCCCTATGTGTACTGGTGACATGGTGTCACTCTTAAGCCTATAATAATGGGAATCCAGCAGAGCTCAGAGAAAATGCAAGAGTAGAGCTCCCATGATACAGTGGCACAGAAAGACTACACATCACACTCTAGGGATATGTGTTCATCCCAAGGCAATAAATAGCAGAATTGGGGAATGTTATTATATGTCTAGGTACAGGCGGCTAAGGCTGCATTCCAGTTCCCCTCCCCATAAGATTAAAGGGTTGCTCTACACCCCCCACTGTCTCAGATCTTGATTTCAGTCCGGAAGGTCTGTTGGACATGCTCGGTGTGCTTGGCTGGGTGCCGCTTGGCTTTGACGGTCAGCATGCCATCTTCACCTAGTGCGGAAGTGACTGAGGTGGGGTCCACATCCTCTGGCAATTTACACTTGTGTGTGAAGGTGTTCATAACAGTTCCGTCAGCAGCAAGCTGGAAGAAAAATCAAAGAGAGTGTCAGGGTGGGAAGAGTAGATACCTGCATGACAGGACAATAACATGAAGGTCTTACTGCAAGTGTCTACGAGAGCTTCAAAACAACAGGAGCACGTTACCCACAACTCATCCTGGTCTGTGACCTCCAAGGCATTCACAGGTCACTAGGCTCTCAATTAACTGGCTAACCTAGGGTATGATAGAGAAATTAGGGGTAGACCAGCTTGTTCCTCCAAGTCATGCTGCTCTACATGGCAAACAACCTTTACCACACAGTCATTACCATACATTACCATGCAGTTATTACCATGCAATGCCTTTAACATGCATTTCCTTTACCAACCAAGTCTTTACCACGCATATGCCTTTTCCATACATGCCTTTACAACGAAAATGTAGGTATTTATCAGTTAAGTGAAGCCCGTAAAAAAAAAAAAAATATATATATATATATATATATATATATATATATATATATATATATATATATATATACATATAAACCAATCCACTTCCTCCGTTTCACCTGAACCTGTAACTGCGGTGCATACCAGGGGCAGAGGTTGCCCTGTAAACTATGTTTCTCACCAAGCACAGCAGCCGCTGTGCAAATGCACTTCCACTCCAGTCCTTCACAAAATTTTCAACGAGAAAGGCGCGTGTGCTCAAGTTGGTATTTATTTCCTCATTTTGGTTCCAGCATGTAAATACACGGAAAACATGGAACAAAAACCCAACACGTTTCGGCGATTTAACTCTCGCCTTGCTCACGGGTAACTCGTGTAACGGAAATGAAGCTTTTAAATAAAGTGGTTACAAAGGTGCACATGTGATGTCAGTGAGATAAACATAGACAAAGGACGTGGACCCTGTAACTTTGGCGGCCATCTTATAACATTGTTATATACAGGCTGATCAGATCTAATATATACATTCCACATGGATTAATCGTCTGATTTGTTAATTTAAATAAAGCAACTATTTCATGATAAATATTCACAATCATATTCAACATGATATCCCTATAATTCATATATCTCTCGTAGTTAATAGGTCAGCCCTGACCAAAATTAATGCGCAACATGATAAATGTTTCGAATTAGATGCCAAGTGACCATAGTCCATTTAAACCATACATTTGTAGAGTGCCCGTGCACAACAAAAACAGGTCTATTATATATATTCCAAGTGGATTTTATCTAATGTCCGTGCACATTGAATGCTCAAATCATAAATCAATGAATTCGGGTCATTACTATCCCCAGTACCTGGACCTATTTCTACGCTCATCAGAGACTTTTAATTAAATTCTTATCTCTTCTCCAGTGGGATATGTTAGGATTTCCAAGGAATCACGTGTATTCTCACAAAGCAGGAATTCAAAAGTTATTTTCTTCAGTTGACATATCTTCTAGATCCTGTACATCAGCAGGAGAAAACAAAAAAGAGAGAGGGATACAGCCTGTCAGATTTGCATACTTCATACCAAATCATAAGTAAGTGCCAATGTATGTCCAAAAACAGTTTAAATTATACATCCTCTGTCACTGTGATAACAATGTGATTATAATAAGAAAATATTAAAATAACGCTGTATTGCAGGAGTTCGGGAACATGCAATGTGTATCAGCACTGTGGGTCAGTGCTAACATACTCACGAACAATATTGAAGAACCATATTAAAATTCATTATAGGTATTTACAAAACCGAAAGACAAAGTTTTTAGCCATCACTCTCCGAGGTGCCAAACCATTTCTTCCTCGGAGTTAAGTCCTCCCGGAATCAGGGTATCCAGATTTATAATGTACCTGTTCTCTAGCTGTCGTAGCTTGCGAATCTTATCCCCCCCTCTCTTCATTTGAGGTAGTTTGTCAACTACGAAGAATTTGAAAAGGTTGCGATTGCTACCGTGTAGTTCCTCAAAGTGTCGAGCAACAGGTGAATTTTGTTCTTTGTTCTGGTTTGCCCTCATGTGTTGTAAAATCCGGGTCTTTGCAGGGAACATAGTGCTACCTACATACTTTTTGGGACAGGGGCACGTAAGCACATATACACAGTATTCCGATAGGCAAGTGAGATGTTTCTCAATGTTTTTCTCTTTGTCTTCCACCGGATAGTATACTTTTTTCACATTTGTGCTGTACCTGCAGGCTTTACACTTCATACAGGTATAAAAGCCCTGAATATTAGAGGTGGTGGGTTTTATCATGCTCACCTCATTTTGGCTTACCTTACTTCTGAGTGTATCTGCTCTGCGATAGGTGACACATGGCCTCTCTTTCAGAGCGTCATTCAGAGTTGGTTCTGTCCTAAGGACTTTCCAATGTTTATTCAGGCTTTTTTGGACTTTCCATGATTTTGAGTGGAATGTGGAAATGAATCTAATGGTTTCATTTTCTTCACTTCCACTTTTCTGTTCTGGGGTCAGTAGGGACAGGTGGCTAATCTTACTCGCTTTATCAAATGCATGGTCTATGACATTTTGTTTATAACCTCTCTCCCTGAAACGTTCTTTCATACATTCCCCCTCCTGGGCAAAATCTGAGTCCCTGCTGCAATTCCTCCGAGCCCGGAGGAACTCACCAAACGGAATGCTTTCGATCAATGCCCTGGGATGACTGCTTTCCGCATGAAGTAGTGTGTTCCCTGCGGTTTCCTTGCGAAACAGTTTCATCGCAAGTTTACCTGCCGAGACTTCCACAGATAGATCCAGGAAAACTGCCTTAGGTTCACTGATCTTGCCTTCTAGGGTTAGGTTGAGGTCATTTCTGTTAAGTTCTTTGATAAATAGCTCAGCAATGTTGCCTGGACCCTCCCAGATGATAAATAGGTTGTCTATGTATCGCAGCCATACTTTCACATGGCTGCGATACAGAGTGTTGGTCCTAGCTACTTGCTGCTCCCAGCTTGCCATGAATAGATTAGCAAAACTGGGAGAAAAACAAGTTCCCATTGCTGTTCCTTGACACTGGCGGTAGTATGTATCATTAAAGACAAAATAGTTCTGTTCGAGGCAGAACTGCATCATTTTGATAATCATTTCCGTATGCTCCAAATACGAGATAGACCTTCTCTTCAGGAACATACGACATGCCTCAACACCATTACTGTGCTTTATAGATGTGTACAAACTGCACACGTCCAGTGTAATAAACAGATAATTGTCATTCCAAACAAAGTTCTTAAGTTTGTTTATAAAGTCCCTACTGTCTTTTAAATAGGATGGAATTTCTTCCACAAAAGGGCGCAGGAAATAGTCGATATATCTAGATGTGTTCTCCAGCAAGGAACCAATCGAAGAAACGATCGGTCTTCCTGGAGGATTCTTTGAGTTCTTGTGCAGTTTTGGTAAAAGATATAAAACTGCTATCTTTGGGTTACGATTGAGAAGAAATGAATATTCATTCCACTCAATCAACCCTTGGTCTTTCCAGCATTTTAACATTTCAAAATATGTATTATTCATTTTTTCAATATTTTGTAATGAAGATACTTCATAGCAGTCTGCACAGTTCAATTGTCGCATACCTTCCGCAACATAGTCTTTCACATCCATAATACCCACATTGCCCCCCTTGTCAGATTGTCTTATAACAACAGAGGAATCATCCCGTAGTGATTTTATGGCAAGCCGTTCACATTTAGTCAGATTGTCTTCTGACCAATGTTTCTGTTTTGCCAGATTCTTGAAATCAGCAATCATAAGTGATTCGAAGGTATCAATGCTGCAGGTAGGTAAAGAGGGGTTAAATGTGGACTTGGGTTTAAACGAATTGGGACAGTTTAAATTGGTGGTAAAGCCTAAAGTTTTAGCATTGATCGATTCATTTTCAGGGGTTCCCAATTCTAGGCATTTCAGGGTAATTAAGGATTCCACTTCAATAATGCTTTCACTGACTGGTTTAGTGCTAGACGGAGTGGAGGTGGTATTTTTTACCTTAAGTTTGTTCCACTTGTGTAACCTCAACTTTCTTGTGAATTTAAAAAGGTCTATGCGTTCCTGTGAATAGCAAATGTTAGTGGTAGGGCAAAAGGAAAGACCAAATTTAAGTACCTCATGCTCACTTTTGGAAAGAGAGCGGGATGACAGGTTGATTACATTTTGTTGATTCATTTTCCTCTTCTTTTTTGACCCTGTGTTTCCACTCCCATAGGGGTTGTATTTCCTCTTGCAGCTTCCGCCCCGCCTGACTTGTGACTGGACTTGGTTGCATCTTCTCCTTGATTTCCTCTGCCTGTGCCTTTTCCTCTGAATCCTCTGCCCCTTCCTCGACCCCGGTCTATTTGCCAGTTCTGCTGTTGTTGCGTTTGGTTCATGCGTTTGAACTCCTCCCAAAAATGTGTCGATTTAGTTGGATTCTTTGTTGTATTTTCCGTTGTTCCTGGTGTCTGCTCTTCCACAGAGACATCGCTTTCTACCACTTCATCCCCAGATTCAGCTTCCATCTGGGTTTTGTCAATGTTGGATTGTATTCCTTTGCGTGTCACATAGTCGTATTTTTTGCTGAATGTGAACACTCTGCCAGAGCTGTAATCAATTTGATCCCTCAGGAATTTACGTTCCTTCTTAGCAACTATTTCGTCTTCGTGTTTGCCAATTCTTTTGTTGATCTCCTCCATTTTCTTAGAGAAGGCCTCTGCTGTTTCCTCTTTGCAAATCTCCTCCTTAAGTTCTGCTATTGTCTTGAGTAGTGTTAGTCTGTCCTTCCACGCATGTTTTATTAGGATTGATAACATCCTATTAGAACAGTCCATCAAGTTCTCTGCCCATTCCTCTGCTAGTTCCATATCCGGTTCCTCATATGAGGGAGCTATCAAGATTCTTAATCCTCTAGGGATTCTTTTTTCTTCTTGATATTTTTCCAGCGTTATAGCTTCCCACCATTTTGAGACCTCTTTGCGGATAAGTTTCTCTAGTTTGTTATATTTGTTTTGTAAATTCATCATTGCAGATTGTGGTTCTTTATTGGGCTGGCCTGTGGCTGTTTGTACAAACATTGTCTGTGCCCTGAGCCTCCTGCGTGACTCCGTATCCTCATCCATGTTTCCGTTTCGTAGTGGATTAAATGCCTCTACACATGCTATTTTAATCTGGATCACCTTTTGGTTAGGCACACACGCTGAATTTTGTTTACAAAATCGTTTATGGCTGGACGCCCGTGTCACCTATCAGCAGACTTATTGTGCGATGCCGGTTGAACACAGGACAGTAACGCTGTAGAATTAAACACAAACGGACGAATTATTTCTTGGGAATCAATAATGTGGCCTTCGTGAACAAATCTGCAACAATCTGCAATGATGAATTTACAAAACAAATATAACAAACTAGAGAAACTTATCCGCAAAGAGGTATCAAAATGGTGGGAAGCTATAACGCTGGAAAAATATCAAGAAGAAAAAAGAATCCCTAGAGGATTAAGAATCTTGATAGCTCCCTCATATGAGGAACCGGATATGGAACTAGCAGAGGAATGGGCAGAGAACTTGATGGACTGTTCTAATAGGATGTTATCAATCCTAATAAAACATGCGTGGAAGGACAGACTAACACTACTCAAGACAATAGCAGAACTTAAGGAGGAGATTTGCAAAGAGGAAACAGCAGAGGCCTTCTCTAAGAAAATGGAGGAGATCAACAAAAGAATTGGCAAACACGAAGACGAAATAGTTGCTAAGAAGGAACTTAAATTCCTGAGGGATCAAATTGATTACAGCTCTGGCAGAGTGTTCACATTCAGCAAAAAATACGACTATGTGACACGCAAAGGAATACAAGCCAACATTGACAAAACCCAGATGGAAGCTGAATCTGGGGATGAAGTGGTAGAAAGCGATGTCTCTGTGGAAGAGCAGACACCAGGAACAGCGGAAAATACAACAAAGAATCCAACTAAATCGACAAATTTTTGGGAGGAGTTCAAACGCATGAACCAAACGCAACAACAGCAGAACTGGCAAATAGACCGGGGTCGAGGAAGGGGCAGAGGATTCAGAGGCAAAGGCAGAGGAAATCAAGGAGAAGATGCAACCAAGTCCAGTCACAAGTCAGGCGGGGCGGAAGCTGCAAGAGGAAATACAACCCCTATGGGAGTGGAAACACTGGGTCAAAAAAGAAGAGGAAAATGAATCAACAAAATGTAATCAACCTGTCATCCCGCTCTCTTTCCAAAAGTGAGCATGAGGTACTTCAATTTGGTCTTTCCTTTTGCACTACCACTAACTTTTGCTATTCACAGGAACGCATAGACCTTTTTAAATTCACAAGAAAGTTGAGGTTACACAAGTGGAACAAACTTAAGGTAAAAAATACCACCTCTACTCCGTCTAGCACTAAACCAGTCAGTGAAAGCATTATTGAAGTGGAATCCTTAATTACACTGAAATGCCTAGAATTGAGAACCCCTGAAAATGAATCGATCAATGCTAAAACTTTAGGCTTTACCACCAATTTAAACTCTCCCAATTCGTTTAAACCCAAGTCCACATTTAACCCCTCTTTACCTACCTGCAGCATTGATACCTTCGAATCACTTATGATTGCTGATTTCAAGAATCTGGCAAAACAGAAACATTGGTCAGAAGACAATCTGACTAAATGTGAACGGCTTGCCATAAAATCACTACGGGATGATTCCTCTGTTGTTATTAGACAATCTGACAAGGGGGGCAATGTGGTTATTATGGATGTGAAAGACTATGTTGCGGAAGGTATGCGACAATTGAACTGTGCAGACTGCTATGAAGTATCTTCATTACAAAATATTGAAAAAATGAATAATACATATTTTGAAATGTTAAAATGCTGGAAAGACCAAGGGTTGATTGAGTGGAATGAATATTAATTTCTTCTCAATCGTAACCCAAAGATAGCAGTTTTATATCTTTTACCAAAACTGCACATGAACTCAAAGAATCCTCCAGGAAGACCGATCGTTTCTTCGATTGGTTCCTTGCTGGAGAACACATCTAGATATATCGACTATTTCCTGCGCCCTTTTGTGGAAGAAATTCCATCCTATTTAAAAGACAGTAGGGACTTTATAAACAAACTTAAGAACTTTGTTTGGAATGACAATTATCTGTTTATTACACTGGATGTGTGCAGTTTGTACACATCTATAAAGCACAGTAATGGTGTTGAGGCATGTCGTATGTTCCTGAAGAGAAGGTCTATCTCGTATTTGGAGCATACGGAAATGATTATCAAAATGATGCAGTTCTGCCTTGAACAGAACTATTTTGTCTTTAATGATACATACTACCGCCAGTGTCAAGGAACAGCAATGGGAACTTGTTTTGCTCCCAGTTTTGCTAAACTATTCATGGCAAGCTGGGAGCAGCAAGTAGCTAGGACCAACACTCTGTATCGCAGCCATGTGAAAGTATGGCTGCGATACATAGACAACCTATTTATCATCTGGGAGGGTCCAGGCAACATTGCTGAGCTATTTATCAAAGAACTTAACAGAAATGACCTCAACCTAACCCTAGAAGGCAAGATCAGTGAATCTAAGGCAGTTTTCCTGGATCTATCTGTGGAAGTCTCGGCAGGTAAACTTGCGATGAAACTGTTTCGCAAGGAAACCGCAGGGAACACACTACTTCATGCGGAAAGCAGTCATCCCAGGGCATTGATCGAAAGCATTCCGTTTGGCGAGTTCCTCCGGGCTCGGAGGAATTGCAGCAGGGACTCAGACTTTGCCCAGGAGGGGGAATGTATGAAAGAACGTTTCAGGGAGAGAGGTTATAAACAAAATGTCATAGACCATGTATTTGATAAAGCGAGTAAGATTAGCCACCTGTCCCTACTGACCCCAGAACAGAAAAGTGGAAGTGAAGAAAATGAAACCATTAGATTCATTTCCACATTCCACTCAAAATCATGGAAAGTCCAAAAAAGCCTGAATAAACATTGGAAAGTCCTTAGGACAGAACCAACTCTGAATGACGCTCTGAAAGAAGGCCATGTGTCACCTATCGCAGAGCAGATACACTCAGAAGTAAGGTAAGCCAAAATGAGGTGAGCATGATAAAACCAACCACCTCTAATATTCAGGGCTTTTATACCTGTATGAAGTGTAAAGCCTGCAGGTACAGCACAAATGTGAAAAAAGTATACTATCCGGTGGAAGACAAAGAGAAAAACATTGAGAAACATCTCACTTGCCTATCGGAATACTGTGTATATGTGCTTACGTGCCCCTGTCCCAAAAAGTATGTAGGTAGTACTATGTTCCCTGCAAAGACCCGGATTTTACAACACATGAGGGCAATCCAGAACAAAGAACAAAATTCACCTGTTGCTCGACACTTTGAGGAACTACACGGTAGCAATCGCAACCTTTTCAAATTCTTCGTAATTGACAAACTACCTCAAATGAAGAGAGGGGGGATAAGATTTGCAAGCTACGACAGCTAGAGAACAGTTACATTATAAATCTGGATACCCTGATTCCGGGAGGACTTAACTCCGAGGAAGAAATGGTTTGGCACCTCGGAGAGTGATGGCTAAAAACTTTGTCTTTCGGTTTTGTAAATACCTATAATGAATTTTAATATGGTTCTTCAATATTGTTCGTGAGTATGTTAGCACTGACCCACAGTGCTGATACACATTGCATGTTCCCGAACTCCTGCAATACAACGTTATTTTAATATTTTCTTATTATAATCACATTGTTATCACAGTGACAGAGGATGTATAATTTAAACTGTTTTTGGACATACATTGGCACTTACTTATGATTTGGTATGAAGTATGCAAATCTGACAGGCTGTATCCCTCTCTCTTTTTTGTTTTCTCCTGCTGATGTACAGGATCTAGAAGATATGTCAACTGAAGAAAATAACTTTTGAATTCCTGCTTTGTGAGAATACACGTGATTCCTTGGAAATCCTAACATATCCCACTGGGGAAGAGATAAGAATTTAATTAAAAGTCTCTGATGAGCGTAGAAATAGGTCCAGGTACTGGGGGTAGTAATGACCTGAATTCATTGATTTATGATTTGAGCATTCAATGTGCACGGACATTAGATAAAATCCACTTGGAATATATATAATAGACCTGTTTTTGTTGTGCTCGGACACTCTACAAATGTATGGTTTAAATGGACTATGGTCACTTGGCATCTAATTTGAAACATTTATCATGTTGCGCATTAATTTTGGTCAGGGCTGACCTATTAACTACGAGAGATATATGAATTATAGGGATATCATGTAGAATATGATTGTGAATATTTATCATGAAATAGGTATTTTATTTAAATCAACAAATCAGACGATTAATCCATGTGGAATGTATATATTAGATCTGATCAGCCTGTATATAACAATGTTATAAGATGGCCGCCAAAGTTACAGGGTCCATGTCCTTTGTCTATGTTTATCTCACTGACATCACATGTGCACCTTTGTAACAACTTTATTTAAAAGCTTCATTTCCGTTACATGAGTTACCCATGAGCAAGGCGAGAGTTAAATCGCCGAAACGCGTTGGGTTTTTGTTCCATGTTTTCCATGTATTTACATGCTGGAACCAAAATGAGGAAATAAATAACAACTTGAGCACACGCGCCTTTCTCGTTGAAAATTTTGTGAAGGACTGGAGTGGAAGTGCATTTGCACAGCGGCCGCTGTGCTTGGTGAGAAACATATATATACATATATATATAAAATTATATATATATATATATATATATATATATATATATATATATATATATATATATATATATATATATATTCATCGAAGCGTGCTCCATGTTTTCAAAAAAAGACACTTATTGGCTTAATTGCATCCATCAACATGAATTATTTCATGGCAGAATCAAGTCTCAACGAGTTTCGGAGCTCCTGGCTTCTTGTTCACAAACAAGGAGCCAGGAGCTCCAAAATGCATTGAGCCTTGATTCAGCCATGAAATAAATCACACTGGTGGAAGCAATTAAGCCGCGTCCTTTTTTGAATACATGGAGCACGCTTTGATGGATTTATAGGGCTTGCTACCCCATTGCGGCTTCCTGTGGAGAGTGGCTTGGGCACAAGCAAACAGGTTTATGTGGATATATTATATATATATATATGTATATATATATATATATATATATATATATATATATATATATATATATATATATATAGCCACTGAATATGTATGTATTCACTGAAAAAAACAGGTTAAAGTAACTAACAACTTCAACGCTGTAAACTCAAAAGCAACAGAAATTCAGCAGTTATAGTTAGCAGAACTAACTATAACTTGCGCCTGCAATGCAAATCTTATGACCTCACACACTACAGCACTCATGACGTGTTCTATGACATCATTTATGACATCTCAAATGACATCATTGATGACATCACTGATAATTTCATCCAAAGAGTATTCTACATTGTTTTATAGTTTACATAGTGGCGCAAAGCTGTCCTTTTTAGGTTTCGTCTGGCGTCGGAGCTCCTAGCTCCGCCCAGGAGAAATCTTATGTCCCTATAGTGTGGGGCTTAGTCCCGATCCCTGTGTTCCATTGGCTAGCTCCATAAATGGAGGCTAGCCATTGGAACAGAGATCTGTCCGTCATGGCCGGACCAGATTCGTGGGCGTTCCTGCAATTTTTTCCCTTTCCACCCTTTTCGCATCGTCATGGTGGCAGTGGGCGGGGTTTTGGTTTTTTTTGTTATGTGTTTGTTTTCCTCATTCCATGCCGACCACGGCCGCCGGAAGAAGTCCAGGTGAGTGCCCGTTCCGGCCCCCCCTCCCGCTGACCGTGTGCTGTTCCCGCCCCCCCCTGTCCGTGTCCGCCCCCCCTCCCGCTGTCCGTGTGCCCGCCCGCCCCTCTCCCGCTGTCCGTGTGTGTCCGTGCAGGCGGCTCCGACAGACTTGCAGTGCCCGCCCGCCCCCCTCCTGCTGTCCGTGTGTGTCCGTGCAGGCGGCTCCGACAGACTTGCAGTGCTCGCCCGCACCCCTCCAGCTGTCCGTGTGTGTCCGTGCAGGCGGCTCTGACAGACTTGCAGTGCCCGCCCACCCCCCTCCCGCTGTCCGTGTGTGTCCGTGCAGGCGGCTTCGACAGACTTGCAGAGAAAGTTAACGTTTCGTTTCCTCCCTGGCAAATATTTAACTCGGACTAAGTATTTCGTGTTCTTCTTGTTATCTTTTTTTATTTGGAGGTCTGGATGGAAGGAAGAGGGATGTTATGTCGTGGATGGGACATCCCAACCCATCTAGTTACCCAGGGGTGTTCCGTAAACGGACCCCGACACCCTGGGCAACAATGGTTACTGCGGTGACGTCACGGGTAATCAAGAAAGGGGCGGGGGCCAACCTCGAGGTCACTTGGGTGCTCCGCTTGGAAGTGCCTGGGTCATTTTCCTTTGTGCTGCACTTTATTAACGAGGCCTACCTGTTGCCAACCCAACAGTGACGATGTCTGCGCAGGTCGCAGCGAGCAGTCGCCTGCCCTCCGGATTTGCCCCTGCGGGGTCTGCCTGAACGACCCACGGTAGGATGAGCGGCCAGCAGAGCGAGGCGTGCAGGGGCGCGACTGGTGTGCGCAGGGTAGGCCCAGTGGTACTGTCCTTATCGCAGACCTTGTTTACATGTCGTTCCAAATACCACAGACTCTTTGTATGCAATCACAGACGTGTCTCGTGCACTCAGCAAGAGCCTGGGCTCACTCCTGACCACCCTTAGGGCTCTGGGGAGCAAGGAACTGACTCCCACCGGGCAGCAGAACTCAGTCAAGTGCCAAAAGTGGCGTGAATTGTGCGTGTTGAATGATTGCATTTCAATTTGGTGCATAACTTACCCCAGCAAAACAACACCGTTGTTTTACCATCGCGCCCCATAAATGCACTGGAACCCCCACTGCCGACGTCGACTACATTTTGCACGGGACGCAGGACTGCTCACCGCGGCAAACCATGCGGATGAAGTGTGTGACCTTGTGTCAGTGCCGTCTCTTTACTCCTAGAGAGAGCATTGCGAGGAATCCTCCGCCTCAAGACAGACGAGGCTAGCGCCAAGATGTTGATGTAGCGTTCATGCTTGTGAGGCGTGACACTACTGAGCCTGGCTAGCGGGGCTAGCCAGGCTGCACGTGTGGTGGCACGGCAGCCCCGAAGAAGGGTTCCTGCTGGAAAGGCTGCGTCCATCCAGGCCCGGTACTGGAGGGGGGAGGTAGGTTAGCCAGGCCCACCCAAACATGAGCCTTGGCCCTCGCAGTAAAACGTTCCTATTCTGGAAGGTGCGCGATTGGGCCTGGGCTCTTTCTCACAGCCAGCCCCCATCACCCAACTCCGTTTAGAGAGGTGGGTTGTCCTGCAGGTACAATAGGGGCATGGCGAAGGGGACACATTCTTTATTTAGCTCTGAGTAACTTTTCTTTACTGTTCTGAGTGGATATTTTCTTTTCTGTTCAGCCTGGAGATAAGAGGTTTGTTTATTCTGATTCCCCTTTCCTGACCCCTGCGGCTGCATATGAATGAATGGCGTTTTTATACCGCGCAAGACTTAGCCCCATATCAGATCAGGCTGCATTACGAGTAAATCTCCGGGCCAGCGTGGTCTTTAGGCAGTAACATGCTTCAGCTCACAGAGTGAGCCACAAGGCAATGCAGCACTGCAGCGCTGCACTGTCATTCGCACACAGTGTGCTCACGACAGTGCAAGCATTGGGGGAACAACATGGGCCCCCAGCCACAATGCCCAATGGGAAAGCGCACCCAGGGGCCCTCTTTGGGGTCCCTTCCTTGCATTTTCACTTGTCCATGGAAATCCTAATTGGCATGGCGGTGCCAGTATCGGCACTGCCTCCAATTCTCCCCTCCCTCCTACGGAATCCAGGATCCTGGTGGTGGTCTTGAGGTGGACTGCCCGCCATGTTCAGAATTGGGCGGTCGGGCTGGCTACTTGAGTTAAAAAAAAAAGCACTTACAATGCAACGGTTTCGCCTTTGGAAAAGTTTGAGCTATTGGCATTGTAAATGACAAAATTTGTATTTATGTGTTGGTTTTGAAAACAGATAAATAAATGGCATTGTCATTTACATTGCCAATAGCTCTAACTTTTCCAAAGGCGAAACCGTTGCATTGTAAATGCTTGTTACTTTTCTACCTAATTTTGCACAGCTTGGATTCAGTTAATGCATGTATACAAAATGCATGTAATGCACCATTGCTGTGTAGAGTTATTGAACACGTTATACATTTTATTTTTAAGAATAACTCTGTGTACAGTTGACTTGTGTTCATTATGCTTTAGACAAGCTTTTTAGTTCTACAGAAAATGTTTCCTACAGCGAGGAAGATTCTATGTAATAGATACTAACTTTTGTAAGCTGCCTTGACTTATTAAGGAGAATTGTGTCAGCATGATAATTTATATTTAACATAGAAGACTGTATGTACCAAGAACTATGGGGCCGATTAGGATTGCCATCGCTGCTGGAAAAGGGACCGCCCACCATTGGTGCGGGGTCCCGCAAAACGAATTAGGATGCGCCCGCCACACTGCCGGGCGCATCCTGTATGTTTACATTGTGGTGGGTGGCACAATGTAAAAATACATGTTTTACATTTGCATGTACAACGGGCAGGCACCGTGCGGTGGCTGCCACCTTGTACATGCAAATGTAGGAGTTACCATAGGTACCCCCCACATGCAGCACCCCACCCCCCTGGGGGCCCGCAACTGGCCTGATGGCATTTTCCACCTGTCTTTTTGCGGCGGGAACTCCGCCGCAAAAGACAGGCATCATAATGCCCACGGCACCGCCTCCATAGACCCATTGTACCTGGTCCCGCAAGGCGGGCGGAAAAGGCCCGCCTTGCGGGTACAGGGCGGACGGTCTTTCTGTCCGCCGAGGTACCTTTCCCCTGCCCACTGCCATCCTAATGTGATGGTGGGAATTCTAAGGGTGATGGTGGGAAGTCTGCCACTGCCGGGCCGTCGGTCCTCACCGCCGGCCCAGTGGTGGCGGACTTCCCACCATCGTAATCGGCCCCTAAGATATGGATATGTGCTAGTTTTGCTAGAATAGATGAGCTATCTGTAAAGTTTTCACCACAGTCTGAAGAGTGCAGGTAGTATGTTCCTTAGCACCTTCAGATTGTGGTTATTTTTAGCAAATAATGTTTTTTTACACTGTACACTATTAGTAGATTTTTTAATACACTAGTGCATTTCTCATGAGCGTTTTACTGTCTGCAAACAGAGTGTGATACAGAGTAAACTCTCTCCATAGACAAAAAACTGTTTACAGTACCAACTTTCCAGCTCATATCACCTTCATTTCTCAATGTAGGTTAGTTGAGTGTCAAGGGTTTGATACAGATAAACGCTGGCCATAGTAGGGCATCTGTTTTTCAACTGGCATTCACTATTTTGGCTTTCTGTCAACAAATGTATAGATATTGAACACTGCAGTCAATGAGTGTATCTCGTATATTAGTGGTCGAATGTTAATTTGATCTATGCTACCTGTAAAGTGCTATAGGCTCAATGTTGCATATAATGCTTGTTTTCAACATCTAAGTGAGTTGTTTGTGTGGTGGCAGTAGTAATGGTTGATTTTCTCCTGAACTATTTTGTACTTATTGTCAGGCCTCTAACGTTAGATTAATTTATAGAGCAATATGTGTGATAGTGACGTTTGGATGATGTCATGAGTGATGCCATCCATTATGTCATTTGAGATGTCATAAGTGATGTCATAAATGATGTCATAGAACATGTTATAAGTGATGTTGAATGTGCATAAGCAGTGCATGGTGGGGGTGCAAGTTAAAGTTAGTGCCAATAACTTTAAAAGCTGATTTTTTTTTAGTTTAAAATGTTAATGTTGTGACTGAGAAATTCACCAAACTAATAATACTTTAACCTTTTTTTGTGAAATTCAAAGTTTTTTTTTAACGAAAGCTGATATTTTTATTGCACAAATTATAACGTTGCTTTAGCCTGCTGTTTTTTCAGTGAATTTCTAGGTTTAAAAAAAAAGTAAATGTATTTTTTGGGGTCGTAGGAGGCCCCAACAGCAATATTTCCCCCCAGAAGCTTGTTAACCCGTTCGCTGCGGCGCAAATTTCCCCGCTGTGCGGGCGGATTCTATGTGTGTGCAAATCGGACGGCCCCCAGGTGTCCGACTCACATGCCCACCATGACGTCAGACGGACGGGGGCCGTCCGACGCATGGAACAAGCTAAAGGCTCCTGCGAGACTCCAGCAGGACCGTAGCACAATTTCAAAATCACCCAATAGAAAAGCTCCTCCTGTTAATCAAGTGACTCTGCACGAAATAAACAGCAGTTGGTCCCAACCTAACTTACTTTTCTAATTGCAAAAAATCTACCAATTACACGTATATTTTTGCCTCCCTCCCATTTTGTCTCTTATCTTGTAACTCCGTTTTCCTTTGCTGAGCACTTCTCTGGTGACTGACATCTCCATATTGCACCATGATTCGGGACACAGCTTCATGCACTGGTCTAGAGAATATGTCATTAATTGTTGTACTGACGAAAATCTTAGATTTCCAAACTTGAACATCACCTGGTTTGGACATAGAGGCATTAAGTGGCATCAGTTGTTACCAATGAATGAGAGCATTTGGATTGTGAGCATCCAGACCTGATGATAGTGCACTGTGGTGGCAATGACCTAGGCACAATCACAGGGGTTGCGTTTAAAATCCAAATAAAAGAGACTTTTTCACAATTGATGTCTCTTTTTACTCATTCTGCCTTTGTATATTCTAATATATATCGAAGGCAAAAACGGCAATGATCAAAAGAGTTTTGTCCTAAGATTGAGAAGTCTCGGAAAAACGTCAATAAAACAGTTTCTGTATTTCTCCGTGACCATGTCATGGGTTTACATATCACAACAATATCTGTTTTTATAAATCAGGTGTCAGTAGGAGAGATGAAGTGCACTTCACAGCAGAAGGAAACAGGATCCTTCTTAATAACATTAAGGAATGCATCCAGTTCTATGTGTATCTTAACACTAAACACTATAAACACAAAGGCTCTTGTTAGAGCCACCATATTGCTACATTATGTGATTATTTCATGCTATAACTCCTTTTCTTTTTTAGGATAGCAGCACCCGTGAAACTTTCGTGAGAGCGGAAGCACCCAAATTCCTGCCTCCACCAATATATTTTTCTGACTCTCGCGAGAGTCTTGCGAGCTCAAACATTTAGCATATATCTAACAGCTCTGCATTCTTGGGTGTGGGTCGTACAGTGTGCTGTTCTAAGTTGAGAGATTAAGTCCCCTTCAATCCTAAGAGTCCCTAGGATCAAACTAGCCCACTAGGTACCTCCAATAAGTGCCACAGAGCTGCATTGCAGAGAGGTGTAAAAAGGGGTGTGGCCTCTGAACACCAGTCTGCAACGCAGCTCCCTGGCACATACTGGAGATACCTATTGGGCTATTTGGCCCTCCGGAACCCTCAGTATTGAAAGAGAATTAATTCCCCAACTTAAAAACGTGCCATGGGGCGCGTTTGCGCAGTGGTAAAGGAAGGGGGCGTGGCTGTAGGTGACATGTCTGCAAACACGCCCTGTGGTGCGTTTTAAGTTAGAGAATTAATTCCTCCTCAATCCTGTGGGTCCCTGGGGGCCAACTAGCCCACTAGGTAACTGCATGATGTGCCAGGGGGCTGCGGGGATTGACAAGGAATTAATTCCCCAACTTAAACCGCGCCACAGGGTGTGTTTGCACACATGTGAACTCAGGCCCCTCCCTTCACCACTGTGCAAATGTGCCCCATGGCGCGTTGTAGGTTGGGGGATTAACTCCCCTTGAATACTGACGGTCCCTGGGGTGCAACTAGCCCACCAGCTTCCTCCAGTAAGCGCCACAGAGCTGCGCTGCGGAGAGGTGTAAAAATGGGCGTGGCCTCAGAACACCTCTCTGCAATGCAGCCCCCTGGCGCATCCTGGAGGTTCCTGGGGCGCTAGTTGCCCCCCAGGGACCCCCAGTATTCAAGGGGAATTTGTTCCCCCTCTTCAAGCGCGCCAGGGGGTGCGTTTGCAAAGTGATGAAAGGAGGGGGCGTGGACGGTCTTTTTTTTTTTAAGAAGGGGGGCTGTGTCGCTTGAGCCCCCCCACACAGGGTATTTATTCATTAAAAAAAGCCCCAGGGTGGAGGTCCCCGGGACTGCAGGGGGGCCGTGCGCCCCCACAATTATTCATACTTTGGCCTGGGGGTGGCGGACCCCGGGGCAGTGTGGAGGGGATTGGGCATTAGCGCTTAGTTTTTTTTATCGGGTGGATCCGCGCACCCTGTCCTTGTGGGACCCCCTGAGCAGGCCTGGGGATCAGGGTGTTTTTCCCCTGCCCCCTTTTCGCGTTATTTTCTTAGGTTTCTTGTGCCTCGGTTTTAGAGCTTTAAATTGTTCCTTTTGGTATAGATCCCCCCAAGTGTGTATGCCTAGCTTGAGAAGCATGCGCTTGCAAATGGCTTCTTGCGTGACCGGTAGGTTATGTTGGTCACGTAGGGGCAGGAGCGGGGAATAGAGCACAGGGGTCTGGGATCGTTTTGCCAAGGCTCTCCAAGCATTGTTAGTGCAGGCCACAATTTTTATTTTCTTAATTAAGAAATATATATAGACGCAGTGTCTTATTGTTTTATTGAGGAGCACATTGCTGGTTGCTTTGGCAACCTCACCACAACATGACATACGGTCACCGGTGAGTAGGGAGGTAGTGGTTGGGGGGGAATATTGGTCGGAGGCAGATGTGGGGAAGAACAGAACCAACATTAAGAGGTGGTCGAGCATTGTCTCAGGTGGCCCGTGAGCATTTCTAAAATCGTTCTATGCAAAAAAAGTCTTCTTGGTTCCCACGGTGCTCTCAAGTTACAGTAAACGTATTCATGGCACAGACATTTTTAAGAGTGTTTCTTGTACACCACATACAAGGTTGAGTACTTCCACTCTTCAGTCAGCATTCTTGGAGTGTGATTAAATGGCTGTACATTAGCAGTGTTTACATTCCTGTGCGCTTCTTTTCACAGATCGGTGTAAGTTTGCACTATAGTTCAAGCTTATTATTTCAAGGCACCAACGACTGCAACTCCCAGAATATAGTAATTAGTTGAATAAAAACACAGGCTTGAGTTTCCAGTTGCTGGTTTGATGTTCTTGTGACATACACAAATAGAACGTTTTTATTGTTGTAGCAGCCTCTGTTTAGTTACGGTACCAGACAGTTATCTGAGCTTCATAAGAGAGGCAAGTTTGGTTTCCAGGATCCTTTTTTCCTTGTTTAGTCTCTATCTGAGAGTGATCCTGAGTTGTTCTCACACTCTCTTCCTTTTGTTATTATTCCTCCAACTAGGCAACCCTCAGAGCTCAAATCTAGACTTAACCGGCTTGCCACCAAAGAATATCACATAAATCAATTGTGGAGGAGGATCACTTGTCCTGCATAACCTGGGTATACAGGTGAATTGTATGTCCCATGGTAAAAAACCCTCATGCATGTGTAAAATTGTACGTAATAGCGGTATATCTTGATTCTCCGCTCATTTATTCATGTGACTGCACAATCATCGGGTTAGTTGGTATGCAACCTCCGCCAGGAGGTGTTTGCCCTAGGTTAAAAGCAGTAGTGTATTATAAACAAAAAGGGGAGAGTAAAGGGATTTTATCCACCTCGGTGGACGGAAGAGTACTCCTGATCCCCTGGGTAGGTAACTATATAACAAAAAGGAGGAGTACCACCATAGATAAGGCTAAAAGGCGATATCGGTGGGATGAAATTCTAATGAGAAAAAAAGAAGAAGTCCTTCTTTGTTTTTAATGAACCCCTCACTCACCGACCTGGTCGGTGACATGCTTCATCATCAGGGTCACCTTGACAGCCGAATGCTGAGATACAGTGGAGCGGGTATGTGAGTGATGAATGTAGAAAAAGAAGTAAGTGAGTTAAAAATTGTCCTGGTATGGCTTATAAAAAATTTTTTATTCTAAGACTACTGGACAATAATAAAAACGGTGTGTGTCGATACAGTAAAGGTTTTATTATGACCAAATTTATCTGTAATATATGTGCAAGGTCTACATGTTTCAAACCGAGTGGAAAGTGCCGGTTTTTCTTCAGGACCAGTAAAGGAATTGGGTGGTCAAGGTACACTAACACCTTGCCATACCTGCAATCCTTTGTTCCCTAATAACAAAAGTAGTTATAGGGCAAGAAAAAGTAACCCAAAAGTGGTTACATTAAAGGCAAAAAACCTGTAAAGAAAGAGAAAGTATAAGTCACCAAAACTAGTTACGTGCCTGCAACGTAGTGAAGTGACGGAATCTGCTCTTTCTGTGAATCATCCCACATCCATTTAATGCGGACTACTCAGGTGCGGTGATCGAGTATTGTTTCGGTGAATCTAGTATTGTTTCTGGACACACCTATCAATGTAAGTGTGAAGGTGAACGAGCGTAATATGTTTACCGCTTGCTTTCTTAGGCTGTAAAGTGCGTGCCTAAGTAGCATTCATATCCTAATAGTGCCAAGGATTACCGACGTGCTAATGTTACAACTTGATCCAAACAGACAATACAGTACAGACACTACACAAAACACATATTATGAATAAAACGTGCTTACTCCTAGTTAGGGGTTAATTGACTGCACGGGTTTAGAGGGAAGGGAGGCCACGGTTCAGGAAACATATTCTGTGAATGAAAAGTAAGATGGGTCAGCTGAGTAACCGATGGTATGCTTATCGGCACCGAGCTGCTACTCTAGTTGGGCAGATTGAAACGGACACGTTTCTTTTTCACAAAGCCAGGATCTACTTACAGTTTCAGTGGTCGGTCTATAGACGTATACCTATTACGCCCCTCCGTGCGCCCGTCAAGAGCCAAATGCGGAGCCGAAGGTAAAGGCGGCCGCCATCGGAGTTGGAGTGGGCGTGGTTTCCGTGGCGTAATGACGTCACGCGGCCATCGGGGAAACTATGGAAGCCCGTTAGGTGTAGGGGGGTAGTCATGGAAACGGGATTGCGTTTCAAGGTGCTCCATTGAGAGGAACGTCTAGGCAAAAGGGGGTTGTCAAGGAAACGTAATAGCGTTTCGTGGTGTTTCAATCCGGAATGGATTTGATAATTATAGCTGTTGGGAGATTATCGACAGGCTGAGAGGGAGGTTTAACTGGCAAAAGTGGTGAAAAATATCGCGGAGATGTTGATCATATTTTCACTAGTATGGTCGAAGTGGGGTTAAATTTGGAACAAGTGACATTTGAATTATGCAAGGTATTGGGTAGACATTCTCCCTGCTAAAGAGAGTTAAAAAGGGGTCAGCACCAGGGGGTATATGATATCATACCAATGACAGGGGAACTCAAAGAGAATCAATCATTCAACACGGGATATATTAGGACCATGGGGGTTGGTGTACAGGATATAAACCAGTGGGTTTAGAGTTTTATAAAGGTACTCAGGAGGGTCAAACGTTAGAGTACACTCGCCCATGGTATATTATCGTTTAGGCCATTTAGATGTGTGGATAGTCTGTATACCCATCTTTGCTCCTTCTCATACAGACGTTTCTGTAGGTTAGGTCCAGAAGACACCTGCTCAATGATAGTCCAAAACATGTCGTTTGGTGTGTGACCCGTCTCAATAAAGTGATCAGTTAGCCGGGTTGCATTTTTCTTGCAGCGTATGGTGCTGCGGTTTTCGCAAATCCTTTGTTTAACTTTACGAGTGGTCATTCCTATGTACCGTTTCTTGCATGTACATTCGATCAAATATACCACATTACTACTGTTGCAGTTGGTGTGTGAAAACTGCCTCCAAGTTTTACCTAGCATTTACCTCGAGGCTCCCGCAAAGCCGCTGGATAAATCTTCCATCGGCTACGACTCCTGATTAATGCGGACGTAATCCTTTGAAATGGGGACACTCTGAAATTCTCTACGCTAATCGATACGTAGAGTGGTCTCCTATGCCCAGCGTCCGGATCCATCTCCCCCATTATATCGGGATACCGGATTTAATATAATAAGATTGAATGCTTCCCATCGGACCCATCCTGACCTACGACCAGGAAGCACTGATTTATTCAGGTTGTTAGCCCCACCACCCTCCCTTCGTCCTGATGAAGACCCTCATGCAAGGACTTCATTGATTCCTGCCATACTTGGGGTCGAAACGTCGACACACTCCCCGGTTTATGACACAGCCTCCCCTTACCCACTATTTCTGTATATTATGGACAATGGGGCATGTGTACTATGAACTATTGGTTTGAACTATGACCGTTTTGTTATATATCTTTCATTGAATTTGTGCTAACGTCTGATATATACGTGTTTTTATTGTCACTATCCCCTACCTACACCACCCTCACGACTTCACGTCCTCCTTACCCCCAGGGGCACTAATACAATCGCAATGTTTGAAATTATAACTGTTGTTTTTTCCTATAATGTGAATAAAACATTATAGACGCATTTTTTGTTCATTTGATTTAATTAATTGGTTGTGATCACGCGCACCCCTCCGTAACTGGGACCCCTTTTTTCTTAATGCTGTATTACCCAGGTCCCAGTGACTTAATTGAGTTAACCCTCCTTCCTAATACTATCCAAGTTTTACCAGCTTCCAGATCCAGTGTTTTTGTATTCCTGGTCAAATTACATACGCTGCAATCTCCGCAGCGGTAATGCCCGGTTATATCCGGTAAACCCCAAGTTCTAGTGATAGATTGTGTGACTGATGCTGTCCTTGCTTTGGGTCTAGTGTTGACAAGAGTGTCTTTTAGACTGTGTGACTTTTTGAAAGAAAACAGGGGTTTTTCCCAGTGTAGATTTCCAGTGTTCACGATAGCCCAGTGCTTATTTATAATCCTGGTCACCTGATTCGATATTGAGTTGAATGTGGTCACACATGTCAGGGGTATTTCATCATTCGCCTCAGTTTTTTCTTCAAGTAGTGCCTCTCTGGGCTGATTTCTGGCCCTCTTCTGGCATTTGTTCACTATTCTATTGGGATATCCACGATTGCCTAATTTCTCAGATAAGTCCTTTGCTTGTTCCTTGTACTCAGACAATTTGCTGCAGTTTCTGCGCAGTCTTAAAAATTGTCCGTACGGTAGGTTCTCCCTGAGAGGGCGAGGGTGGAAACTCTCAAATCGTAACAGATTGTTTTTTGCGGTAGGTTTATAGTGAGTCCTTGTCTCCAGATGATTGCCTTCTTTGCTAATAACTACATCAAGAAACACAATTTCTTCTTTATCATAGTAATTGGTGAATCTGAGGTTATTGTCACAGGTATTTATCCAGGTGATGAATTGATCAAGATGTTCGACAGGTCCTTGCCAAATTGCCAGGACATCATCGATGTAACGTCTCCAGAAGGTCAGATTTTCGCGGAAAGGGTTTATTTCATTCAGAATGAACTTATTTTCAAAGTCATATACGTACAAACCAGCTATGCTGGGGGCAAAAACGCTTCCCATTGACGTGCCCCCAGTCTGCAAATACAGGGTACCCTCGAATTCAAAGTAGTTGCGTTTTAGAGCCAACTTAGCACATTCCAAGATGAAAGCTTTTGGTGTGTGAAATTACCAGTCTGCATTATCCAAGGTGTTACCCAGGACTTGGATGGTGTCGTCCTGGGGTATGCTTGTGTACAGAATCTCAATATCAAAACTTAGTAGGACAGTATTTTCATCAACCTCTAGATTCTGTAGTAAGTTCAGTAGGCTCTTTGTATCCTGTAGGTAAGTAGCTGATTTTTTTTTTTTTTTAATTTTTGAAAACCTTTATTGTGCATGAAAGGAGGACAAATACGGGCCTACAACCATCCGGCCGGCCACAAAACGTTTAAAGCACCAGTGCAAGCATTACGGCGACACAGTAGTACCCCATCATCGTAGTCAAGCAGTAAAGAGTTACACATTAATTACTGTAGTACCGTGTCCCAGAACCAGTGAAGGTTAATTTTCAAAGTTTTTTACGCTATCATTAAATCAGATCGTACTGTCCCGAATCGTAAGAGAAGAAGAAACAAAAGGAAGGATCCATGCGGGAGGAGCATGACATTTACTAAAATTTACTCCACAGGATATCGGCCCAACATTCAAGTCCCTCCCAGGCGGCATGGCAGCAATTTTAGAGCCAACTTGGTGACCCTTCAAAACGTCCCACCCATCGCCCGTCACCACCCAACCTCTAGTAATCTAGGCATGGACCCAGACAAAGGAGAAAATCAAGAATAGGAATAAAATAAGGCACCATAGAAATAATAACTAGAAACTAACTACTAACCCCCCACCCTACACGCATGCAGAGGCTACGGCCTGCCCCCCCCCAGCAGTGTGTCTGTCGCCCAATAAACCCGAAATATAGCGAGAAAGAAAGAAAGGAAAGAGAAAGAAAAAGATATAACATCTAATATAGAGAGTGAGAAAAGGACACCCCATTCACCAACTCTCAAAGACAAATAAAACAGGAGGAGGATCAATTCTAGGCAATCCCAGTCCCCACCAGTCACGTATACATCTCCCACCCCAAGGTCAGGATAGCCGGCAAGTAATAAAGCAGAGATAGGGGTGAGACGTCAACTAGCAGCGTTCGATTAAACTGAACACAAAAATAATCCCAAACCCGGGTCAACCCGCCCAGAAGCAGATATTAAGGAAATCAGCCTAGCCCTGGCCCGAACGTGGGTGCACCCCCAGACGTGCTCGCCGGGAGAGGCCCGCCCACTGTAGAACAAAAAAGCAACATGGCGAGAGAAAGAACGAAAGTAATGTGGGAACACAAAATGGCCGTCGAAAGTCACCAGGAATTCCGTCGACTGTAGCAAGGAGATCCACCGAGACATCAGGATAGTATGAGTTTTCAGGCAGCAAAGTCAAAAAACACAACACAGGAGCCATCGATGGAACCAGCAATGCCGTAGATAGATCCCAAGGCGCCCTCGATATTAAGTCCAACAACAATGTAGCACTCTCCATGAAAGGGGGAAACAAAGTATCCCGGGCGGATGTGTCAGGCGGGTGGACTTGAGCGCCAGCAAAATCGGAAGCGGGCACAGGCGACCAGCAGGCAGGAGGAAGCGCTGTATCCTCGTGGATTGCGGGTGGAGAAGAGTGGCAGCTCTGCGGGATCAGCGCGGTACACCCCCTCCGTAGCGCGGACGCCATGTCGTCCAGCTTGCCTCCCAATCTTCCGTAGTTATGGCACATATCCGCACGGAGGTCAAACAGGGCGGATAGAACGGTGTCAAGGGAAAGTGTGGGTTGCAGCCCCTGCCTCTCGCTTCCCTGGGGAGTCTCTGGTAACTCGGACCCCATCTCAGGCGGGGCAACACAGGCCACTGGCGGGATCGGGCACTCACCCCCACCACACAAAGCACCAAGCAAAGCCATTATGGCGAGACTCTGGGGTAATCACAGGATAGACAAAGTACCAGCGTTTGCCCATTCAATACTGGAGGAGCACTGTATACCGCTCCAATGAGGCACACATTACAGGATATGCGCCCTGTGGCAGATCCGGGTGGAGAGGCATGGGGGCAGGCAATCCTGGTTGAACAAATATGGCCGAGCAAGCCTTTCTCCGTATCGTCTGCCGCAAACAAAGGAAGTGGTCCGGAGGGATGCTGCAGCGTTTCAAGTGCTCCCTTCTCCCGGCCCGCTTCGAGTCGCTTCAGATAGCTGATAGCAGGGAGCGCATCGCGGGGATCTCACCGGTGGTCCAGCAGCCGGCGCTGATCAAGCACTCCGGCCGTCAGCAGTTCACCGGGGCTCGGCAGGAAGGGACCGTGCAAACGGGGTCTAGGGCTGCAGGCTGTTCCGCGGCTATCTCCGGCCGCCGGGCAGGTCGAGAGTCCGGGGAAGCATCGCCGCGATCAGCGCAGCGCCGCACACAATCTGCCGCCAATTCACACCAGGATCTGTGTCAGGATGTCGGTGCGGCGCTGAAAGGCTGGCGGAGCCGGGAGCCTACAGGTCTGCTCCGGTCGCCATCTTGGCTCCTCCCCTAAGTAGCTGATTTTTGAACAATAGTTTTCAAGAAAAAATCACAGAACCTTGACAGAGGTTCTAACAAGGAGCCAATGCCTGAAACGATTGGACGTCCAGGAGGGGGTAGCCTACCCTTATGCATTTTGGGCAAGATGTAGAAATAAAGAATTTTGCCTTCAGTGGTACCCAAGTAATCTGCTTCCTGCTTGGATATTGCACCAGAGGATTCTGCAATTTTGACTAATTGATGAATTTCCGCTTTCAATTCACTCGTGGGATCTGTATTTAGAATCTGATAGTTCCTGGTGTCACTGAGGAGTCGGACACATTCCTCGCGATAGGAGGTTATATCCATAACCAGCAGTCCATCACCTTTGTCAGCTGGTTTTATTATAGTGGTTTCACAGGCACGTAGTTCCTTTAATGCTGTGTTTTCTGCTTTGCTCAAGTTTTGAAAATGGGAGGAAGCCTGCATCTTTTCAACATCATTATAAACAGCTTGCTCAAAAGCAATCAATTCAACTGGGGTAGTGTGTGGTGGTGGCATAAAGGTGTATTTCACCCTTAGTCCGCTCTCATTTTCCACTTCACATTCTCTCGGTGGGCCCTGCTTTTCAAAGAAAGCTTTTAGTCTTAGTTTTCTAATGAAACCAGCCAATTCACAATGTAATTGGAATTTGTCCAACCGGGCTGTGGGCACAAAACCAAGTCCCTTGTTTAAAACGCACTCTTCAGTAGGTGTTAGAGGTCTTGAAGATAGATTGGTAACTAGGGTTTCGCACTGCTCGGGCCTGCCTTGCTCTTTGTTCTGTTGCTCACTGGGTCGTCTTCCTCCCAGTGTACTTGGTTGGGTTGTCTGTTTTTTCCTCTTCCCCTTCTGCCCCTGTGAAAAAAAGGGGGACGAAATTGATTTTGATGAAAAGGGGGGGGGGGGGGGGGGGGGGCTGGAAATGTGGCTGAAAAGGAGGTTGCCATCCATACATTGGGAAGTTCGCTGGTTGGTTGAATGGGTCTTGAAACATCGGAGGATTGAAACCAGGCCAAAAATGTCCTTGCCCTCTTCTACCTCCTCTGCCTCGCTGTTTGTTAATATTAGTATTTGACCCACTGCTACTGCCTGATGAGTTACTTGAGATATCCGAATCAGATGTAGGCTTTTCCGGTGGTTTGAAGTCAGGGTCAGAGTAAGGGTAGGTTTTGACGAATGAAAACCTTTTCAGATCCTTTTGGAATTTTGTGACTTTTTGTTGAGTCAGGTTGTCCTTATATTCAGTTATCTCCTTGTTTATTTCATCAAGTTTTCTTTTGTACCCAGTTATGCTTGTCTTAATATGTGTCTCAGTTTTTTAAATTTCTATTTGGATAGCTTCGGATAATCTTAGAGCCGTTTTTAGAATTAGTACAATCCAATCATGCGTACAATGCCAAGCTATTAAAGCCCAGTCCTTTCTGAATGTGGCATTGTTTAGAAAGATCCGTGGAGCGTTTGTCACCAGAAGGCCCTTCGGGCCGTGTTATTCGTAACATACACTTTTAAGATGGTGCCGTGTAGTATAGTCCTTATACGTTCCCTCTTCATCTCAGTTAATTTTTCCCAGTCGCCTGTCTGTGATATTGTTTGTGAGATGCTTGCATCTGCAAACCAGAGATTTCGCCCATGATGGCGTCAATCTCTTCTGTAGAATATGTAAGGCCTTGGTTGTCCCCCATGTTGGAACTTATGTGTATAAGTGAAGTGTCTTAAGGAGTTAGTTGGATCAAAGAAGGACAAAACTCTCGCAGCAGTGCGCTGCCAAGGTATATTATAAACAAAAAGGGGAGAGTAAAGGGATTTTATCCACCTCGGTGGACGGAAGAGTACTCCTGATCCCCTGGGTAGGTAACTATATAACAAAAAGGAGGAGTACCACCATAGATAAGGCTAAAAGGCGATATCGGTGGGATGAAATTCTAATGAGGAAAAAAGAAGTCATTCTTTGTTTTTAATGAAACCCTCACTCACCGACCTGGTCGGTGACATGCTTCATCATCGGGGCCACCTTGACAGCCGAATGCCGTCAAGGTGTGCTGCGACACCTGAGATACAGTGGAGCGGGTATGTGAGCGATGAATGTAGAAAAAGGAGTAAGTGAGTTAAAAATTGTCCTGGTATGGCTTATAAAAAAAATTTTATTCTAAGACTACTGGACAATACCAGGACAATTTTTAACTCACATACTTCTTTTTCTACATTCATCACTCACATACCCGCTCCACTGTATCTCAGGTGTCGCAGCACACCTTGACGGCATTCGGCTGTCAAGGTGGCCCCGATGATGAAGCATGTCACCGACCAGGTCGGTGAGTGAGGGGTTCATTAAAAACAAAGAAGGACTTCTTCTTTTTTCCTCATTAGAATTTCATCCCACCGATATCGCCTTTTAGCCTTATCTAAGGTGGTACTCCTCCTTTTTGTTATATAAAAGCAGTAGTGACCAGTGATAAGTGGTGAGTGTGAGGTTTAAAATAACTCGGACAGCCAGATAGTTCAATTTATTTTCCTGGATTTGAGTTAGGAGTGAAAATATCGTAGATATGCGTGTGGAGAATGTTTAGGATTCTTATGCAATCAATTTTCATGTACTAAAAGGTCAACATGTTTCAGCCCGCTGTTGCCTAGGTAGGTCAGTTGGGCTTTCTTCAGGACCAATTGGGATGTGTGTAGTAAAGTGACGTGTTAGTCCTTTACTTCATGGAGGTCAATTTTGTACCTCTTTGCGCTACTTGCTGCGCGTCTACAGGTGCCAGGGAGTCGGGAGAGGGGGCGCCTTCTGTCGCTCGCGTCCTTCGGCACTGCTTGTGCTGACTCTGCCGTTCCTGGTCCTGGTCCTGGTCACCAAAGAATATCAGCCAGCCTTCAGACAGCCCCAATTGGTCATTAGACAATCCTCTAAATGGCACTCATACAGTCATGCAGTCAGAGATTATGGTCTTGAACACCTGTTCAGACATCACAATTAGTCGCATGACACCCCCAAAACGCCCTTTCTAAAATCAGGTTTTATATGTGCTGCTGCGTTGTGCAGCACACATAGAAACAGCAAAAGGCCATTGATTGTTCTTGTGCAGGAAAGTGACCCTTCCTGCACATAAACAATCAAGTAAACAAAATGATGTTTGCTGCACACATAGAAGTTTCAAAATGTCATTTCAGATTGTTTAAGTTCAGGAAGAGACACCTTCCTGCTCAATAAACAATCTTCCCTTACAACGCAGGCACCCTTGCACTATGGTGCAAAGGTGTCTGTATTGGCACTAGGCATCTAAAATGAGTGCCAGCGCAGGGGGCAACGCAGGGCTGCACTGTATCCTTGTAAATATGGTGCAGCGTTTGGGAAGTAGTGGAGCGCGGTGTTAAGCCAAGGTGGCTACCGCCACTTCCTAGTAAATATGTCCCAAAGTTTTTGACAAAATCAAGAATATATTCTATATTGTTCTCCGCAACATATGAAAACACACAAACACACCTATTGAGTTTAAACTATCTTCGAGAGCACAATAAGCCTCCTGTGTCTCATAATCTCACAATCTGTTCAATTAAGCTTTCAATTAACTCAAATAACATGGGATCTAGTTATCTGGAATTTAACGTATCTACTGGCTGGACAAACGCTGGTCCCATCTGATTTGTGTCTATTGCTTTTCCTGCCTAAAACACCTACCCCCAGTTGGACTCTGTCTCGCCTATATCATCTGCCTCCCAAAAATCTTTGAACCCATTTTATTTGTAAAGGACCTTCCATAATGTATCTGTTTAGGGACATCTTTGGTGCTACATAAAGCAAGGAAAAAATAAACAATAACTCTTCCCGATTGCAGGGACAGCTGGTTGGCTAGAGATGCAACCTGGGGTGGATTACTTCCTACCTTCTCGGCACGGACTTCGATCTGATTATTGGAGGTGGTGACAATGATATCTTCAGGGGAGAAGTCACTCACATCCACAGCAAACTGGTAGTTATTTCCGAGGGTCTTGACATTCTCCACATCCCCTGAACGCCCTGCAAGGGGAACATAAAGACAAAACACTCAGAACGATAATTTCAACTTTCGATTCCCTTGATTATTTTCACCCAATAAGAAGTGATATACCTCCTGTACTAATATGTATATACATATAAACAAAATGCAATCCAATCTTGAAGTACACTTAATACACACCATAATGCACAATGTTATACAGTGAGACAGGGTTCAGTGTGGGAATTATAGTCTCAAGGTGGCGCTCTGAGCACAAGCAGAGAAGCTGCAAGTACAATATGTGAGAAAATACCCTTTTTTGCATGCTCACCCCCTTTTTCTGGACTGATGCTGCTGTTTTTTTACACTGCCTGTCCAGGCTCTAGTGCGTGTTCTCTGACCCCTAAAGTATGGTTAAGTTGGCTAAATCCTACTGTGCTTATTTAACATTCATATAAGTACATAATACATGGTTTGGAATGTAATGTCACCATGTCCCTGCAGTGGCAAAGCTCTAAAAGCTATTTTCAGTCTGGAAGGCCCTGGATGTTCTATGAGAAAACTAGAGTACATATTACAATATTAATTGTGCTATCTTGGGTTTGTGATTAAACAACAAGGGGTGGTGATGGACAGAGTTTCTGAATTAAGCAGAATACTCTCACCCAGTCAAGAGATCAGGGCTAGATCCAACACCGTTTTTTTAGCTCACTGCACCATCCCAGCTCAGAACCTGGCTATATGCAAATTAGTCTGTTCCTGTCCCAGTGCATGATGGGAACAGGGCAAACCAAACTACAAAGCCAATTCTTTCACTGGGAAGGAAACAAGCTTCCGGGGACCGGTTTCTGGCATTACAGCCGTCTTCGGCCCGGCTTGCTTGAATCCTGATGGTGCAATGAGCAAGGGACTCACATCTGAGTATACCCTTCCACGCTTATGGTGGACAAAATAATTAAACAACAAGGGGTAGTGATGGACAGAGTTTCTGAATTAAGCAGAATACTCTCACCCAGTCAAGAGATCAGGGCTAGATCGAACACCGTTTTTTAGCTCACTGCACCATCCCAGCTCAGAACCTGGCTATATGCAAATTAGTCTGTTCCTGTCCCAGTGCATGATGGGAACAGGGCAAACCAAACTACAAAGCCAATTCTTTCACTGGGAAGGATACAAGCTTCCGGGGGCCGGTTTCTGGCATTACAGCCGTCTTCGGCCCGGCTTGCTTGAATCCTGATGGTGCAATGAGCAAGGGACTCACATCTGAGTATACCCTTCCACGCTTATGGTGGATAAAATAATTAAACAACAAGGGGTGGTGACGGACAGAGTTTCTGAATTAAGCAGAATACTCTCACCCAGTCAAGAGATCAGGGCTAGATCCAACACCGTTTTTTAGCTCACTGCACCATCCCAGCTCAGAACCTGGCTATATGCAAATTAGTCTGTTCCTGTCCCAGTGCAAGATTCCTGAATCGATTTTGGCCACAATAGGTGTGGCAGGGTATACTCAGACATGAGTCCCTTTCTCACTGCACCATTAGGATTCAAGCAAGCCGGGCCGAAGACGGCTGAAATGCCAGAAACCGGTCCCCGGTAGCTTGTCTCCTTTCTGGTGAAGAATTGGCTTGGTAGTTTAGTCTGCCCTGTTCCCATGATGCACTGGGCCAGGGACAGACTGATTTGCATATAGCCAGGTTCTGAGCTGGGATGGTGCAGTGAGATAAATAACGGTGATGGATCAAGCCCTGATCTTTGGACTGGGTAAGAGTGGTCTGCTTAATTCAGACACTCTGTTCATCACCACCCCCTTTTCTGAATCGATTTTGGCCACAACAGGTGTGGCAGGGTATACTCAGACATGAGTCCCTTTCTCACTGCACCATCAGGATTCAAGCAAGCCGGGCCGAAGACGGCTGAAATGCCAGAAACCGGTCCCCGGTAGCTTGTCTCCTTTCTGGTGAAGAATTGGCTTGGTAGTTTAGTCTGCCCTGTTCCCATGATGCACTGGGCCAGGGACAGACTGATTTGCATATAGCCAGGTTCTGAGCTGGGATGGTGCAGTGAGATAAATAACAGTGATGGATCAAGCCCTGATCTTTGGACTGGGTAAGAGTGGTCTGCTTAATTCAGACACTCTGTTCATCACCACCCCCTTTTCTGAATCGATTTTGGCCACAATAGGTGTGGCAGGGTATACTCAGACATGAGTCCCTTTCTCACTGCACCATCAGGATTCAAGCCGGGCCGAAGACGGCTGAAATGCCAGAAACCGGTCCCCGGTAGCTTGTCTCCTTTCTGGTGAAGAATTGGCTTGGTAGTTTAGTCTGCCCTGTTCCCATGATGCACTGGGCCAGGGACAGACTGATTTGCATATAGCCAGGTTCTGAGCTGGGATGGTGCAGTGAGATAAATAACGGTGATGGATCAAGCCCTGATCTTTGGACTGGGTAAGAGTGGTCTGCTTAATTCAGACACTCTGTTCATCACCACCCCCTTTTCTGAATCGATTTTGGCCACAATAGGTGTGGCAGGGTATACTCAGACATGAGTCCCTTTCTCACTGCACCATCAGGATTCAAGCAAGCCGGGCCGAAGACGGCTGAAATGCCAGAAACCGGTCCCCGGTAGCTTGTCTCCTTTCTGGTGAAGAATTGGCTTGGTAGTTTAGTCTGCCCTGTTCCCATGATGCACTGGGCCAGTGACAGACTGATTTGCATATAGCCAGGTTCTGAGCTGGGATGGTGCAGTGAGATAAATAACGGTGATGGATCAAGCCCTGATCTTTGGACTGGGTAAGAGTGGTCTGCTTAATTCAGACACTCTGTTCATCACCACCCCCTTTTCTGAATCGATCTTGGGTTTGTGGCCATCTAGAAAAATAAACAACTCTTTTTAATATCTATTAAAAACCTAATTCCATGGTGAAGTTAAATTTTTTTTATATTTTTTAATACGTTACTTTTAACAAGATGTCTTTTCTTTATCTGAAGCTCCCAGTGGCTAATTCATATTAGCTCTTCAGCAATTGTATGGCACGTGCTTGCCCATAAAGAAACACGAAAAGTGATCCCAGAGCAGTGACAATGACCAGTGTGTGTTTTCCTTTCCATGGCAGGAAGACACGTTGGGGTTGACCCAGGAACATGCGGCCACATGCATCAAAGTCCGGTTTTGTGATTCCTTATTTGCGATTTTTAGGGAATCGCAAATAAGGAATCGCAAAATGGGATGCATGATTAAAATCTCATAATATTTGCGATTCGGTAAAAATCGCAATTTTTACCGAATCGCAAATATTTTGCGAATTCTATTTTGCGATTTCGCAATTCCCATTGATTCCTATGGGCCAAAAGGCCCATAGGAATCAATGGGAAGGCATTGACATTTTGCGAATTTCAATTAGCGATTCGCAAAATGTTAATGCATTCCATGGGTGCAGGGGGGTCCAAAGGACCCCCCCCTACACCCCTGAAATGTATTTTGAAGTGCATGTTTCACACACACATGTCCTAAGGACATGTGTGTCTGTAACATGACAGTGTTTTAAAATGCACTTTTGAGCATTTTAATACATTTTCGCAAATTACCACGAGGTTCACCCTCGTGGTAATTTGCACCCCCTAGTTGCGAATTCGCAATCTTAAAAGCAATCGCATTTTTGGAATTCGCTAAAAATAGCGATTTTTCCAAAAATGTTTCATGCATCCCAAAAACCTATTTAGGAATCGCAAACGGCCGAATTTAGCGATTCGCACCGTTTGCACTTCCTAAATAGGTTGATGCATGTGGCCATTAATTAACTTCAAAAAGGCCGGCCTTTGTCCCTAGTCAGACTGGCATGGTGCCAAACTCAGAGGAAGGAGAGCTATACCCCAGAATCGGTTTTGAGTGACCACAGAGAAGGGGACTGCTCATTAACCCAACCACACCTCTGGGTGGGCACAAAGGCTCTCTAAAGGGGAGAAGGGTTTTTTAACTTTGATTTCGGAAGTAAGGTGCACTATGGAATTGTTTGCCAAAAGGCAAACAGGAACTGCTGCAAAATTTGGTAGGGTTGCCCCAGGGAACTTTTACCCCATTGATCAGGGAGGATCCAGGCGACATCCCTGAACATTAGCTGTTGCCAAGTAGGGACATGGTGACCCAAGGCACCGTCCTCAGAACACTTTATGGACCTGTGGAAGAACAAAAGAAGGACTGCGCCTGTGGTCTGAGACCTGTGAGCGGACCTGAAAGGGCTGGGCCTGCTCCCACTTGTACCCTGGACAAGACTATTCTCCAAGGGTCATTTGGCTGACATCCTGTGAGGACACAGGTGAAAAACTAGCTCCAAGAGGTCTTTTCTCTGAAATAGCCAGCCGACTAGTAGCTAACGGACCTGGACTGGACCCTACTGGTGGCCTCTGCTGGAGTGAGTCATGACCCTCAAATGCTGTTCTTGGTGTCCTGGGACCCATGTATATTGGGACTTCTCCGAAGACCTCTAAAAAGTTGAGATTTAAAACATTTTGTGACTTCCAGACCTCTGGAGAAACAGGATAAACCACCAAAGCCAATCTTCCAGAAGGCGCAAATTCACTGGGATAAAGAAACAGGTTTCTCTAGATTAGAGTTTCTTCATAGCAGCACATCCATTTCAGCTGGCCTTCTGCAAGAAGGTACCCAGTTTGATGGAACTAATTGTTTAATACAGCCTGCAACCTTGTCCTGTGTATTTTTCAATGAACATGGAAGACAATTCCAAAGTTTAGATCATGGGTATTTGTAAACATTTTTCCAGGGACCACAAAGTCTGGACTGTGATGTGATGGAGGGCCAGCAGGGTGGCGGTCGGGGGTTCGGGAGCCATTTGCTGTAAGATGGATGTAGGGGAAGCAAAGCATATACATTTAGTGTCTGAATTGCACAATGCGAAACCAAAAATTTGGGATTAATCCCGGCTTCTCCACTTAACTAAATTATGTGCTCCTGGGCAATTGTTTTATTTTACATTCCCTCCTTTTTTATTAGTACAAATGAGGATCTCGAAATACATGACTTCAGGACATGTGTTGTACAAAACCTTCTCCTGTGTTTGATTCAATAAACCATATTGTTGTTCAGGTATGATATAAACCAAGGCCACCTAAAGTGCATATAACAACTGCATTGCCTCTTAGTTCACTATTGGCACTGTTGTCAGGATGTGTGCGTGGGGGTGTGAACATTTCAAAATTCATGTTTTAACATTATCACTTCTAAAACAAAATACTTCTGGATGCACTGATATAATCTGATGTACTACGGTGAAAAGGTTTTGCATGTTAATGATATACATCTTTCGAATGTTTAACAGGCGTTATCATACGGTTACACTTTTGCCATAAGATGTCTTTAAAAATAAAGGTGTTTCTAAATAAATTTAACCTGTCGAGGATGCCCTAGTTACTTGCTTTCTTTAACTTAAATTGACCTTTAAATAAATGTATATCTATTTATTTAACATATTTTTAATGTCACTGCTGTGTTGAATAAACAGCAGCCCAGTGCTACTGTTGAGCAGAGGACTGCATTTAACCCCTTCGATGCTCATGACGGAACGGTTCCGTCATGAGCATCGGTTGAGCTGTGCTCATGACGGAACCGTTCCGTCATGACCACGCCCGTTTTCGTTAGGGCTCAGCACCGGCGGTAAATGTTACCCACACGGATGTGGTTAAAGGTCAGGAGGGACGCATGTGGCCCCGGCCAGCACTTTGAGTATCACTGGTTTAGACAGTAGCGGCCCATGGAGGAAGTTCTGGGGGCGGTGGTGCGGGGGAGGGGCAGTGTGGGGGGTAGTAAACTCCAGCTCACGGACGACTGGAGTAATGCAAATAAATAAATAAATAAATAAAATGCGTTTCAGCACACGCAATGAAATTCATTTTATTTATTTATGTATTTACATTACTCTGATCGGCTGCGAGACGGAGTTTACTACCCCCCCACAACCTGCCCCTACCCCGCCCTGCCTCACCGCCCTGCGGAACTCCCTTCACAGTCCGCTACTGGGTTTAGACGATAGGTAGGAGAAGGCTCAACCCTTAGTCTCGCTTTTGTGATGAAAGGGAGCGACAATCTGAGAGATGAGAAGGATCTTAAGGCCCTCAATGGAAACAAGTGCTTGAATTTGTCCCGAAGGTAAATGGGGGCGACATTGTATAGGGCACAGTGAGGGAAGCATAAACTGGTGCGCTTTTTTAATGAGAAGCCAAAGAAGGGCTTTCAGAAGCTCAGAAATAGAGTCAAAGCTGGCGAATCAGTCAAGCTGGTGAGTTCTGAACCAATTGAAGTCTGCAGGTAAAGTGATCTGGATGCCCCGGATTAATGACATTGCCATACTCCAGGTAGAAGGTGATGATTGCTTGGACTATAGTTTTGCGTACAGAAAGAGGAAGATGTGGGAAGACTTTTCTGCTCATCTGAAGGAGATTGAATCACGTACTGGGAACCTGCCTATGTGTTTAGATTACAGTTAAAAACTCTCTCTAGGATCTTTATCTGCTCTCAGGTGTAAGGGGGAGACCAAAGTCAGAGGGCCACCAGGAGGAGTCAAAAAGGTTAGCCTTCTTGCTGAAAAGCAGAACCTCTGATTTGTTTGTGCTTAGTTTCAGGCATTTGTTGCTCTTTCAAAGTGCAACTGAACTAAAAGGCAGAAATTGCTGCGAGCAAGCTCAGGATTTTCGGAGATGGTCACAACTACTTGAGTGTCGTCCTCATATGACAAAAGATTACAGCCGAAAAGCATGCAAGAGTGGAGTATATATTAAAAAGGGTGGGACTGAAGGAAGATCACTGAGCAATACCACATGTATCTTCGTGAGGTCCTGATTTGAAAGCAGGCATAAAGGCAGATTGTGATTTAGGAGAGAAAGGATGCAAGCCACCAGAGCGCATCTGAAGTGATGCTTATTTGGAAGAGCCTCTAGGGGAGGATGGAGCGGGAGACCATGTTGAAGGCTGCTGACAGATCGACTATGATGAGGGCAGCTGAAGAACCATGGTCAATAAGCATTCTCATGTCATCAATGATGCCCACCAATGCCAAACCTGTGAGATGGAAGAAAGCCACACTAATGTTTGTGACGAGTCATGCAAGAATTTGCTGCACATTAAAGCTCACCAGCATTAGATTCATTAAAAATATATACATGCACAATGGAGTCCCTGCGCCCGAACTTCTGGACTTCAACGTACATGGGCAGCTGCCCAATGTGTATCTTAAAAACACTGCGAGCCAGCTACCGGCAGCTAGGGATCTTTTGAAGGACCTAAGTGGGGCTGGTCTATCAGCAAAAAGGTTTGGGGAGACCAATGGTGAAGACTAACCTCTAAGGAGCATTGCAAGGGGTAGCCATGATATACCCAATCTGCAGTTTGGGTGGTGCCCAGGGATTAGGGACCCTTCCAACTGGCTGCTACGAAAACAAGAATGTACGGGGAGCTTAAAGTGAAAAATTGAAAAATATGGCAGAGATAAAAAATGGCGGGGACGGCAGCTGCACAGAGTTGTCATAGACCTTTGTCTATTCTATAGGTTAACTGAAGTTACATTACATTCCTTCTGAACTCCGTGGACATCAGTGGACGTAACATTACATGACCTAGACACTGATAGCAGGGCCTTCAAATGTTTTCTTTTTGCAACATATTAGACCACAATGATTCAAAACACCAGCTATTAAAACTGGCAACAGCTGAAAGCATACTTTCTATTAAAAGATATGTAGTCCGATTTGTTAACTCCCAGAGGCTAGGAAGTAACTACAGGGGCAGTGATTGCTCTGTCTTACTAACACCCCTGATGAAAAGAGGATTCAAGATCCTGACCGTGCTAGGCCCGATCCGTCATCACAAGAGTAATACCTTGTGCGAAACTTTACCGAGCATTTATTTATTTGTTAGTGTTTGAAGTATTTGTGAAGCATGGATTAGCTTCTGGGGATGCTTAACCGCTTGATTTGAAGAAATCAAAAAATTCTGCAGACACATGTGCTATGTCCCTGGTACCGCCACGTTGCTATGGGGTCTTCTGAAATAATATTCACAGTAAATTCCATTTCTGAAAGGTGGTAACAGAAGTACTTTTTAATTGGGAGAGGAGACAAGCTGTAAGAGGAGGATCTGTTGGGGAAAGAGAAGGGCAGTAGGCAGAAGAGAAGCAGGAAAAAGAGCTGTTCTGGATACAGGGGAGCAGGCATTACAGAACAAGGACAACAGGAGCTGTCTGGGTGTAAGAGAGGAAGGGGGAACAGTAGGAAAATCTGGACTATTTAGGCGAATGGCGTGCATGACGCAAGACAGGTTGGCACAGATAAGGGCATGTAAGAAATTAGTATTGGTTGCAGGAACTGTTGAGGGGAGATGGTGAGGAGAGCAGGATCTGTTCAGGGGAGATAGTACAGGGACCTTGAGAGAAGTGGAGTGAGCAGGAGCTGACAAGGGGACAGGAGGACAACAGGTAAGAGAGCTGCAGGGTGCATAGACAGAGTGGCAGCAAGGTGAAGAGAAGCAAAGAGACTTAGAACTGCTTGAGGGGAGGTATAGGAGCACACAGAGAAAGACAACAGAGCAGGGAATGAGGGGGTAGAAAGTGAATAGAACTAAGGCAGGAAATTACCCATAAATCAGCCTTTCACCTTCTGGTCACAATACCGAGTTCACTTCAAATCTTCTCCACATAAGTAAAGAAGTGAGAAGTGATTATGCAATGTAAATCCTCTCTTGTGGTGCAAATCAAGTACACAAATGAACTTTGTACGTCATGTGATCCGTGTTTAATATTCCATTATGCTACTTTACTTCAAAAAATTTATGCAACCATTCCCTTACCGCTTTTCCCTCTCAGCTACACCAGCTGACTATATCTCGGAGTCCCGTTCCACCTATTTCACGTGCTACAGAGAATTTGGACCACTGTGGTCAGACAGCTCCTGGATCTGGTATCACGGCTCACCTGCCTTCTAATCTGTACACCAGCTGCTTAGCACGTAGTACCATTAAAATAATGTTCAACGCGCATGGATCCACCCATAGTACTGGACCACTCTTCCGTCAACATAAGCTCTGCTTCTACGTCCAAAATCGACCACTAGTTTCCAGGTTGGCTCCACTCTTGACCATTACTTTCTTCAAAAATGGCTTCTATTTGAGGGAGTTCCTTCTCGGTCTCGATGGGCCAGCTCTGGAATTAGATTCTTGCAAAAGTAAGAATAACTGACAAGTACTTTGGACTTCGCAAGAACCTTACCCGGCTCGTCCCTTCACATATTTTTAGTGATGCAGATGATTTCTAAAGAAGATGGTGGATACTTGCATGGGAGGCTCCACCTATTCTCATACTTTTCTGCATCAAATCATGCTCATCGGAAGCGGCAAGCTTGCTGCATTATGATTGGAGGATGCATGCCCCACACTAGGCATAACCGTAACCCCACAACCTTTCAAGCATGCACTGAAAGCTCCTCCCAGAAAATTGACCTGAAACTGAGTACTTTGTGGCCTTTTCAATAGTATGATGCGGTATAAATTCTACATTATATGTGCTGGAGAGTGAAAAGATGCTAGTAGTAGTAGAAGAAAAAAGCAAATACTGCTGATGGCAAAAGTTCAGACAGCTAGAGAAGTTGAGAGAAAATCACATTTAAGAACCATTTATTCACACTAAAAGTCACAATATAGAAGGTGTCGAGAAGCAAAGAGGAGAGAATGGCAAAAGAACAAAAGATTGTGTGACCAATATTTTCCTAGGGTTTCGTGTGCCAGAGGCCTGCCGGGCTGGCAGGGACGCCATGTGAAGTATTACTGGCACGGCTTGGGGTCTCGCCTCCCAAGCACTGCTGGCAGCATTGCGTGTTTAATCTGCTCTTGGTTGGGAGCCGTACTGCAGATGGAGCGCGCGCCTCACGTCAGGCCCACGCTCCGGGCACGCGGCGTCCGTCCTCTTGGCACGCACACGTAGGCCAAGCTCAGGGCCTTTAGTGTGCGCAGACTGTGCCTAGTAAACTTTAAGGCACGCAGGTTATGACGATTAAAAAAACATGACTAACGCACTACAAGTATATTTATTAAAATATAGTTGTGCTACAAACCCTCTTTGATGGGGCATTTAGTGTGAAAATTCCAATTGCATGTTGTTTTAGCACTGACAATTAAACCCAGATCGCAACACAATGCTACGTCATCGGCAGGCAGTTCGTCAAGGTCTTAGGTATGAATCTCTGCGCCGTCCACCAGGTGGCCTTCATCGTGAATGTGGTGACCAGTGTAATAGGAGTATGAATCAGACACAATGTGTGTGGTATGTGGGAGTCTGTAGATGAGAGAGTGAGTGTAAAGTGTTTTTTCAAATGGGTGTCCAAATGGCAATTTAGAGGGGGAGAAGGTGGTTTCTTTAAATAATGAAGTATTTTTAACTTGAGAAGCTTTGAGTAAATAGATGTAAACAGGTATAAATAAAGTTTTTGAATAATTCAAACTGAAAAAAGTGGTTGTTGAGGGCAGCTGTTTGATTCATTGCTCGTCAAAAGAAAAGATAAAGGAAAGGTGCAGTACTGGCATTCTTGATCTGTTAATTGCTATTGTGGCGTGGCCTTGCTGCGCATAAGCCAAACCCTGTGTTGTTAATTTGGCTCGAAGTCAGCAAGTTCAGTTTCTAAGTGCCAACAAGCCTCCTGGCAGTTTACAATTAGCTTAATAAAACCACTTAGGCCCAGATCTCTGTACTTGGGTAAATATAAGACATTGTTCTGCATTCTGTCCATCAATTGTTCTTTTGCAATTGTCACCCGAGTGGGACTGGTATGCCCAGACGTGGGTCCCGTGCTCGCCATGACACTGGAGTCAAGCTATCCTGGCTGATGAGGGTGAAACCCTGAAAATGGTCACAGGATGCTTGTTTCCAGGCTAGGGAGGACTTGGCCTGGCAGTTTGGGCTGGACTGTTCCCATTGGGTGCAGGATCAAGACTGATTTGCATATGTCTGGGTTCAAACTGGAAAGGCATGGTGAGCCAAAAAACAATGGATTTAGGCCCAGATCTCTGAACTGAGTTGATTTTATGACATTGTTCTGCATTCTGTCCATTGACTGTTATGTTTGCAATAAAACCACCGCAACACCACTGAGTAGAGCATAACATACCTTCACACAGCATAACATTTCATTTGATAACTTAGCATAGCGCAGCATAATGTACCAAACACAACATATCATTGAATAAAGTTGCATAAAATAGTTAAACATAACATCATTTCATAACAGCATGACAAAACATAGATAATATAACAAAACAGAGAACAGCTCAGTTTAACCTAAGAGTCATAAAATAACATAGAACAGAACATATAACGCAACACAGCATAACATAATATTGTAAAGCACAGCATAAAATAACACAGCATACTACAACAACATAGTATAACATAACACAGCATACCACAGCATAGCTTAATTGGTTAGCTTAGGAGAGCATAACACAGCAAAATATATCTAATTGAAGATAGGATAGTATTTATTTAGTATAAATGTGTTAGGAACCCACCGACAGCTACAGGCCATGCACAAAACCTCGGCATCAAACGGGACTTCTCGCTCACGATGAACCGCCAGATCAACGCTGTCTCCTCATCATGCTTCCACACTCTGCGCCTGCTCCGAAAGACCTTCCGCTGGATCCCCACTGAGGCCAGAAAGACGGTCACCCATGCACTCATCAGCAGAAGACTGGACTATGGCAACACACTCTACGCAGGCATCAGCCAGAAACTCCTCAGGAAACTACAGAATGTTCTGAATGCGCAGACAGACTCGTCCTCAAACTCCCCCACCACAGCCACATCTCCAAACACCTTTGTGAACTTCACTGGCTCCCAGTCAACAAAAGAATCACATTCAAGATCCTTACACACGCTTACAAAGCCCTCCACGACACTGGACCAGCCTACCTGAACCTCCGGCTCTCATTCCAAGTACCCACCAGAAACCTCTGCTCTGCCTAACTGGCTCTCGCCACCGTTCCTCGGATCCTTAAGACCAGGACCAGAGGAAGATCCTTCTCCTACTACGCCACTAAGACCTGGAACACCTTGCCTCTCCACCTCAGGCTATCCCCGTCGCTAACCCAGTTCAGGAAGGGTCTCATGACCTAGCTCCTCGACTGAACCTCGGCGCACAGTAGGACCTGCAGTGCTCCCTCGCCTCCCCCCCCCCCACCCCCCAGCGCCTTGAGACCCTAGCAAGTGAGTAGTTATGCTTAACAAATACTGATTGATTGATATAACATAGCATAGATGTTACTTTGGCCTGAATATTACGTCTGCTACACTCTACCATGAAACGAAGATGCCTGAGTTTGCTCTCCACCACGCTCCACGAAGACACTAATGTGCCTCATTACGTCTACCACTACTTTGAACGAAGTCACTAACGTAACAGAGTGTACCCTACAACACTCTCTTCCACTAACACTCCATTGAGTGATGTGCAGTATCTTCTGACAATAAACTGTTTCAAATATGTTCTCCAGTGCTCTCTAGAAAGACAGTAATGTATGTGAATGAGCTCTCCACCACTCTCTACCAAGGCACTAATGCATCTGAGAGTGTCATCGGCTATACTCTACCAAAACACTGATGTAACTAAGTGTGCTCTCTACTAATACAGTAATGTATCGGTGACTGAACTGCACTACCCACTACCAAGATTCCCATGTGCATGTGTGTGCCTGTCTCCACCCTCTATGAAGAAACTAATGCACCAAAATGTACCCTCCACCACCCTTTACTGAGCACTATTACATCTGACACTGCCCTCAACCACCTTCTACCAAAGCACTAAGGGATATACGTTTTCCCTTCCAACCATCTACTCAGATACCATGCAGCTGAATGAGCCCTCCAGCATCGTCTACCAAGGCACTTAGGTACATAAGTGATAAGTGCCCTCCTCTACCATGAACCAAGAGACAACTGGGCATAAGTACCCCATGCCACAATGTACCAAGACCCTAGTATACTAGAATGTGCCCTCCACTAAGACACTAATGCAATAGAATATGCCATCTACGACAATCGACCAAGGCACTAATGCACTCGAGGTGCCCTCAACTACTCTCTACCAAGTCACTTATGTACCAGAGTGTTCTCTTTGCCACCAGCATGTTTCAAGACACTAACTAATACATCTGAGTGTGCCCTTCAGAACGCTCTACTAGCACACTAAAGTTTCTGAATGTACTCTCCTCCACAATCTACCCAGGCACTAAAGGGCATAAGCGCACCCTCCAACGTTGTTTACAAGACACAAATGCACCTGAGTTTGCCCACCACTGCCATCTACCAAGACACTAATGCACCTATATGAGGCCTCTACCACCATTTACCAAAGGATTAAGGTACATAAGTGCCCTCCACCAACACCCTCTGCCAAGACAGTAGAGCAACTGAATGTGCCCTCCACCACCCTTTACAGAAGCACAAAGTTCTCCCATCACCATTTACCAAGACACATATATACCTGGATGTATCCTCTAGCACTCTATCAGGGGAGTATTGCCCGTGGGTGTGTCATCCACCACACTGCTATAGTAGACCAATGAATGCAGTAATCTCTATCATGATTTCTTCCTGAATACCTGTGTTGTTACCCAATGAAGAGACACACGTGTGCCTGAGTGCATCGTTCACTCTCATTGATGATACACAAATGTGGGTGAATGCGGCTTCAACAATCACCAAAAAGAGACTCTTCTTTTCGTGATGGAGCTCCCACTGCCCATGAAGAGTCACCACTGTGCTGGAATGATTCCAATCAGCTGTCCCCAAAGCAAAATGTCTGCCCCCTCCTTCTCCAATGAGGAGCTCCTGTTCCTGGGTGTGCCACCATTTACTGCTACTTGAAATGATACCCAAGCGCCTAACTTTGCCCTTCCCCAGCTAACACTGCAGCACATGAGTAACTCTTTTTCTTCTTGAAAACTCATGCCTCTTCACAGGTATGAGCTTACCTGCCCTACGGTGACTGTCCTGTTTATGACTGTGTCCCCAGTGTCTCAGACAAAACCCCAAAGAACTTGTGTATGGCAGCCAAGGAGACACTTGGAGGTTGGACCAGACATGCAGGCTCTTTCTAAGTTTGCAGAAAAGGTCCCTTTAATACAGAATAAGGACAAAGCTCACACTCTGTGTCGCCAGCCCTTCTGCCATACACACTAGTGATGCCCCTCACATCCCACAAATACTTTGAAGATCCCTCATAACTGCTATACAAATCAGCACCCCAACCCCGTTTGGCTCCAATGACTCATTCCTCACTCCAAAACGTATTAGCTAACTTTTACTATTCTAGGCCTATTGGACCCACAGAGGGCCTACAGTCCTCTTGCCCCCACAGGCACCCCCAATTTGAAGTCTCTTGACTACAGCCCTATGACCTCTGCTCCATTATTCCTTCAATAATTCTGACCTACCTCTCTCCAGGTCTGATGTCCCCCATTTGCCTTCTTTTCCACCATTTCTACATGAATGTATATCACCCGTGTACTGGTCAGCCTGCTCACACTTGGACTAGGGCTGCTGATCTTCACTGTTTCCTCGCTTCACCTCCCCCTTTCTATCAACTTTCCAAGCGTATACCATGCCCACTTTATTTCTGCATAGCCTTCTCCCACCACTAGAAAAGCCCTCGCCAGACATATTTGTTCTGTACCTGACAACCCGTAATCCAGGCCACCCATTCCTAGCCACTTCTACCCATTTTTATGTTTCTTAACTCCAGGGGGACCTGATTTAGTGCATGGAGAGCGGAAGGTTTGCAGGTGTGCCACCTTTGGTAAATACCTAACTAGAAGCCAGAGACATAAGCTCCAAGAGAGGGCATAGAGAATAGGCCAAGGTTGTATAGCAGATATTGGGCACAGAAAGGCTGCACCTATGTAGAGGAGGGTATAAATGCTACTAGGCCACAGGTCGGGGAAGATTACATGGCTGCGTCATCCAATGTGTTCACAACCATGAGAGGAACTTGCCAAAATCTCTAACTTGAGAAACATACTGTAACAGGTTGTAGTGTGCATGTCACAAGATAATACACTGCATACCTTAGTATTAATCTCACCAGGCGACTCTCATAAGTGAACTCTATACTCAATGAAAATAGGTACCATAAATTCATCAGTACTGAAAGGGGTCACTTGGCTGTCATTGCACATCCATCCACTATCTATATCCAGATAAGTTATGTGGGGTTGACTTGTATCTATCCTGGGTATTTTATAGTAAAGTAAATTTATATATAACTCAGCTGGCCCTCACTCAAACTATTACCATAACCACTCAGCGGTCTGGCAGCCAATTGTGGTTCAAACAGGCTGCATAATACATCCTTCATGCTACTTGACCCAATTAAACTCAAATAAGAAAGAACTCCTACAGATCATTCCCATCACATAGTATTGTACCAGCCCCCTCAATAAACCCACCATCACCAACTGAACAGACACAGATTAACAGAAGGGCTCTGCTGGCCAATGGAGGGCTCTAGTTTAGTCCACAAATCCAGGTCCCAACTAGCTACGTAATATGACAGCTTCTTGACATCTCACAATCACAATCATATATGCAGCGGGAGGAGCATCGCCTCAATCGTCAGTCAGTCAAAAAAAAATGTTAAAGAAACAATATAATTTTCTTTTCTTTGACTGATTCTGACATGCGTGCAGGGCGGGGCGGGGCTGGGCCATGACAGGCAGATGGTGGCACTTAAAAGTGTGCATGTATGTTTGGCCGGTCGTTCTAGGCTGGCCAAACATACATGCGTAATTCTATTTTTTCAACCCAACTGTGTTCACAGCCGGGTTAGAGAAATGCCACAGGCTCACAGGCAGTGTCTGAGCGGCAGAGCAGGCCGCTCAGACCAATCCCGGCGTTGCTTTCAGAGAGCAGCGCCAGGAATGCCTGAGCAGCCTCTGCCTTCCCAGAGACTGCTGCGAGAGCTCAGAGGCAATGGCGGCCTACGGAGACTGTGGGCGAAAGGTACATTAAACAAAATAATTATTTTTCCTTCCCATCCCCCCCCTTGTCCCGCCCGCATCCCCCATCCCGCCCTCCCTCCCCCCACCTTCATGTTGTGGCAGCTGCCACTGCATATATGAGATAGTAGTAAAAAATATCTATCTCAGCCAATATTTCCACCATCTCCCATTTGAACCCAGGCACGCTCAGGACCATACACATTAAACTAAAAATTTCAGAATGGACCACCCAGTCCAGTAACCATCTTAGTGAACTATAATTATAAGAAATACTATAAAAGGATGTGCCGAGCTGTTTAAAGCTGGTAGCTTACTGAAAACCATGAAACTGCACAATCTCTCACACTTTTTCATACATCACACGGCTAAGCACTATGTCACATTACATGATCATCACACAACTATGGTCATCACGCATGACATAGAAACACTTCCCAATTAGGATCAAAAGAAGACAACACCCTTCCACCTCACACCCTACACAGTGTAGCATGCTACTCTTGTAGGCATGTGCTTCTTCGCCTAATATTGGAGTAGCAAGTGCAATATAAATTTTACAATACAATAACCTTATTCAGGTAAGAGCTCTTGGCTCCTGAAGAACCTCCAAACCCAAACAAGTGATATCCTCCTTGGAGAAAATGCAGCAATCTTAAGAACGTATGTGCCTTGCCAGTCTAGTACTGGTTTAATCCTTTATCAGGCCCAACACAAGTAAAAAAAATGGACCTCATCAAGCCCGGTTGCATTCTGAAAGGCATACACAACTGATGTAAAATGCCCCCCATGCTGTCTGTCGAGGTGCCACTACTCCCCGCACATCCACATATAAAGCTCTACCTGTCGGCCTCTTGGCCATGGTGACATAGGATATCTTAGACAGTGATCCACTCAAAGCAGTGCTACAAGTGGGCAGGTACTGCCAGGTCTACCCTTAATTAATTTGAAAACGAGATCACCAGAACTTCTTAGCTGTGGTGCAATACTTTTAGTGGGAGAGTACTGGCAGCTCTCAGGAGCAAAACGATTCTCTGGAGTAGTGAGTACTCGCACTTCTATATTTCCATTCAAGCAATGAACTAAAGCGAATTAAGGACAACCCATTGGAGGTGATGGTTGAAGGTCTCCAAAGAGGGTGACCTCACCAAAGTCCACAGACGCACGTGTCACTCAAAAGAGGGTTAACATCACTAAAAAGAGCGAGACATCCTTCAAACAATGGTGAGTTGACAGTGAGGCCTGCTTCCCTGTCTTCAAGGCCTGAACTGCTTCCTCCTGCAAGATTCATTGGCCTAAGGCACTGCAGTGCTGAGGGCAGCCGCTTGGTTGCCATCATGGTCCAAGTTTACCCAACGTGAGAGCCAAATGGGGTTATCCTCCCTCTATCTCTGCAAGCTGTCCTGTGGTTTCCTGACACCTCCCAAATGTATAGTGGTGGAGCTTCTGAGGGAGCTAAACATAGGCCCTTCTCCATTTATGGGATCCTTGAGAGAACTCCACATGTGCTTGGTGGGCAGATCACTTCAGGCTTCTGATGCAACAGCCATGATATTTTTCTCATTTGTGAGAGCAAAAACTTTAAAAGGTTTGCTATATTTGTGCTTATAAGTGGCCCCTCGGCATCCTATATTTGGGTGGAGCACCTACTTCCCCATAATGGCAATATTATGGCCTTTAGACAGGCTCCATGCCCTCTGTCTTGTAGGGCTGCCAACAATGCAGACAGTGCGAAAGTATTACAAATTATGTCCCTGCTTCACGCTTCTGGCTTACCCAAGAGCAACTGGGCCAATGTGATCAGTGTGGGACTGGTGTCATCATTTCGACTCCATCTTTGCCTTTAATTCAGTTTTGTTGTGACGTGGACACATTATTTTCAGGGCTGCATCAACTGGCTCTTTGCCAGCACTGGAAGACTGCCCTTGCCACCTCATGGCAACCATGTCGCATCTATCCCAGGATGCTTGTTTCTGGTCCAGGGAAGACCTGGTTTGGCAGTTCGGGTTGGACTGTTCCCATGAGGAACAGGGTCAAGACTGATTCACATATGGCTGGGTCTGAACTGGGGTGGCGAAGTAAGCTAAAGAACGATGATGTATTCAACCCAGATCTATGAATGGGGGTGTTTGAGAAGTTTCAGCGCTCCCTCCATCGTCTCCCTGTGTTACCCTGAAACCGGTCCCAGGATGCTTGTTTCCGTCCAGAGAAGACCTGGCTTGGCAGTTCGGGCCGGACTGTTCCGATGAGGGACAGGGTAAAGACTGATTTGCATATGGCTAGGTCTGAACTGGGGTGGCGAAGTGAGCTAAAGAACGATGAGAGATTCAACTTAGATCTTTGACTAGGGGTGAGTGAAAAGTTTCAGCGCTCCGTTCATTATCTCTTTGTGTTTGCTTTATCTATCTAGGCTAGGCAGGAGGTGGACAAGAGTTTGCCCTAGTCCTGCTGAGGTTACAGTATCTCTGTACTCTCTGCATTGCATCGTGAGCAGTGCAAGTGGTGAGTCCTGCCCACCCTGAGGCTGCAATAAGAAGACTGGAGATAGGCCAAGAAAAGGAGGTCTGCCTCATGCTACAAGTAGTTCTGTACAGTCCTTTGCTGCACTGCCTGTATGGTGGCAGCTTGGCCAGCAGAAGTCTCTAATTTCTGCCTAAGATAGAACTTGTGCTATCTTTTTAAAGACACACTGTTAGCTTACAGTGGGCCTAAAGCCACCCATTGCTTAAGATAGGTTGTCTCTCATTTGCTTGTTTCTTACTTGTCCGCTTATGTGAGCTTTCCTTCCTCTTCTGGTGTTTGTTCCTCCCCTGGAGCATTATTTGTATTATACCACTGCTCCATTTTCAGGCTCTACTTTTTTGTTTTTGGTTACGAACTCTTACATTATATTTTGTCATGCTGCGCATCAGCATGTACTACTGTAGAGCAAGACTAAAAATAATTGCCAAAGCCAATAGAATAGATCTATTGGCGTTGCCACTGCATGTTGAATCAGTATCTTTATCTGTCACAGTGCCTTCCACCTCCCTAACCCCAACTCAAGCCAAGTCCTTCCCCCTCCAAGTCCTATCCTACAGAAGGAGCCAGAGGGAGTGAGATTATGAAACACTGCTCAAGTATGTGAGTAAAGGAAAGTATCTTTTTTTAACACAACTAAATAAATGCAATTCCTTGCAAAATAATGCTTTGCGAGGAATCAGCAAGTACCCTTGTACTGTATTGCATATTTATATATATAGTGCTTTCTATACCCCTTGTGAGACTATTACAGAGCTCTGAAATTACTCAGTTTCATGCTTGCTTAGCTCATCCAGTCCTGTTTTTTTTGTTGTTAACACATTATAAAATAAGGGCAGTCCCAGAATTCAAAAATTACATTCCTGGACTGGATGGTCTACTGGACCCAGGGGGCATTGCCAACTGATGGCGGGCTCGCAGGACAGGTGCAAGCCGGATCGGGCCGCGTTTTTACATTTTCGCGGGCTTCCAGCAGGGTCCCAATTGTCTGACAGGCTATCGGTGGGCGGTCGTGGGGGAAGCCAGGTGGTTTAACAGGGGAGCTTGTCCCCTTCGCAGTTTACCTGGTTTCTTCCCTGCCTGGTTGCCCCCAACGACCAACGACACGCCCACATTCGAGATCCCCACTGCGCCCAAGGATCAGCATCTTCCCGCCCTCCCATCTCCCTTGGATAGTTTCCTTTTGGTGGAGTTACGGAAGAATTCATGTTTGAACACAAAACAGGTGGACAACCTTGGCATCAGTAATGGAAGTGCAGGCAAATTCAAATTGGAATTAGGAAGTCTTTTGGCTTAAATCGGGGCTGGGGTGCCATGGAGGTGTAAAGAAGGGCTCAGGACGCCCACGACAGTGATTGTCACTGAACTCCATTACATGGCCCAAGAGGATGGCGGGAGATGGCGACTGCACCAGGGGACCAAGGTAACCAGGCCATACCTTTGTATCCCATAGATCTCCCATTGGGTGCCAGGGGGGATCCCTTTAGGGTTGGTTCCTGCAAGGTTGTGTTTGGGGGTCCAGACTTCATGCTGGCCCACGCTCCCTCTAACTTGAGGGGGCAGGTGAGTTCGCCTTGTGATATGGAATTACTGAAGTACTTGTGATAGGGGGATCACAGCCCCCGATTCCTTTGGAATAGTCGATGCCATGGTGCCTGGGCGGTGGACAACCATGAATCCTTACGATATGTGGTTAGGAAATGTCATGCATTAGTTTACCTATTAAATCATATTGATGTAAATATTATATATATGATGCAAGAATTCTGGAGAATTTGTTAATGTTGTGTTTATGAAGTAATAAATACCACCTGAAAATTGTTATATTCTAAAATGCAGGAATGTCGTCAGCTTGTCTCTATCACTTTATACATTCGAGTGACTTCCAACCTTGCGGGGGAGCGAGGGTGGCGTGGAACCCCATTTATTGGATCATTTTGGACAGGCCACGGGACGGTCCCCCACCTCTCTCTCATGGAATTGAGAAACTCAAGAGCTCGGGCTGTAATAAGGGATTTGAGTTGGTGATGAACAGCACCTGCTGCACCTAGAATTACAACATTGCTAGTATTTACCTGCATAAATTGTAATTTGATGTAAAACCGGTGACTGCTTTAAACGGATGGTACTCACTATCCCCCAGTATCAGTTTGAGAGAGGTGATGGTACTCTCGCATTAAGAGAATTCAGTGCCAACTGAGAGGTACTGCTACCTTCCCTTTCAAATTACAAAAGTGCGGTTACGCAGTATCTAGCCATTTAAAGCAGAAAAGCCAGTAAAAATATAGGTAGGATCTGAAAAAAAGCATACTTTTTCCCCTTGATATGTAGCATAAAATAAATTAATAAATGAACTCAAAGGTATTTTAGAGTTGCCTCGACTCATACCCTTAAATAACATTCATTTAGAGGCTTTCATCCTACTTGGAGTGCTCTTCACTCTCCAAACAAACAAAATGGCTCTCACAGACTGTAATGAGATCACCCGCCTTGCAACCTTACATGCTCTCCAAAAACATGTCATCTCCTTTGACTTAAATGCAATCACATTATAAAGCCTCCCTATTCCCACCTCCTTTAAGGTCCAGAAGAACCTTTTTGTGTAGTTATGATTGCCACAGCCAGTCCTAGAAGAACGTTCACCTTGCAACACATTGTGAGAATGTCCCCGCTTGTACATTTCTCTTTTTAATATTTAAAATACATGTAGTATTTTAGGCACTGGGACTCCTTCATAGTTGTCTTGAATAGAAATTAGATTTGTAGTTTCGTTTGTTCAATAAATTCTTATTGACAGTTGACATTGATTCCACAACAAAAACTCAAAATATGAGGGAAGAAATTAGATCGATTCTGTTATATGTCTCCTAAACGCTATGTTTGCATTATTTAAGAGTAGCAAGTATGGGCTACATTTGGGCTGCTACCTGGTCTGCTTAATTTGGGCTTATACTTCAGTAGCCTTGGGCTTGGCATGGGTATCAAAATGGTGCAAAGACATAATATCGACTCCAAAATATCGTTTGGACATAATATCGTGTAGTAAATATAGACTGGACAAAATATCGACAGGACAGAATATAGATAACCAAAATATTGTTTTAAGGTAAGTGATTTAATATCGACTGTTAAAAATATAGAAAGTGAAAATATCGAAGTATATAATATAGATAGTTAAAAATATCGATTTTTTAATACTATCAAATTTTTTATAGTGTATTTTTATGTTATAATATGTGTGAAAAGTGTGTATTTATGTTATAATTAATTTTAATTAATGAATTTTGTTTTTATAATTATTGCGTAATTTAATTCTGTAGCGGGTTGTGGGTTTATAGGGGAATAGGGTTGGAAGTAATCTAATTATAATTAATTAAATATGTAAATTAATTTATTGATAGTAAATTTTAATTAATTGTTAATTAATTTATATTTGTTAAATATTTAAATTTTAATTGGTAATTAATTTTAATTAATTGATTAATTGGTAATTATGTAAATGTTACTAATTTATTTTCTGTAGCGGGTTGTGGGTTTATAGGGGAATTGGGTGGGAAGTAATTAAATTATAATTGATTAAATATGTAAAATTATTTATTGGTATTTATTTAGAATTAATTATTAATTAAGTATTTATGGGTAATTATAAAAAATGTATTTGCCAATTAATTTAATTTAATTGATTAATTGTTAATTATGTTCATTTTAATAATTTATTTTCTGTAGCGGGTTGTGGGTTTATACGGGAATAGGGTGGGAAGTAATTTATTAATAATTAATTGAATAATTAAATGTATTTAAATTTATTTAATTGGAAATAATTGTTAAATAATTTTTTATTATTAAATAATTAATTGTTAATAGGTGATCAATTGAAATAATTATTGTTAATTAGACATTGTATTATATGAATTATTATATTATAGAAACATTTTAAATATTTTTAATTAATGATTAATAGATATTCATTTATACATTTTTAAATAATATATGAAGTATTTACTTTCCCTAATGTTGTATTCTCTGGAGTGGGAATAGTAATTTTAACCCTTATGCAATCCAACGTTTTCCCTACTGTTGCAACCACTGGAGTGGGAATAGCAATTTTAACCCCTACGCTATCCAACGCTTTCCCTACTTTTGCACCCACTGTAGTGGGAATAGTAATTTTTACCCCTACGCTATCCAACGCTTTCCCTACTGTTGCACTCTTTGGAGTGGGAATAGTAATTTTAACCCCTACGCTATCCAACGCTTTCCCTACTGTTGCACTCTTTGGAGTGTGAATAGTAATTTTAACCCCTACGCTATCCAACGCTTTCCCTACTGTTGCACCCACTGGAGTGGGAATAGTAATTTTTACCATTACGCTATGCAACGCTTTCCCTACTGCTTCACTCTTTGGAGTGTACAAGCGTTCTCACATTATTGATAAAGAACATCCTCTACGTGAGGAAGAGGTGTGGCGCTGCAGCCGGGGCGACAGACGCTGGATGCTCGGGATCACGGTTCGATCCCTGGCTCCGGCAGCAGGGGTCTGCCCAGCACCATGCGACTCTGGGCAATAGCTTGCTTAATCTTCCCAACCCCCCCAGCGCCGGGATACCCCTTCGGGGGTGATTTGTGCGCTATACAAGTACTTGATTTTCATTTTACAGCTGCACTAAAGAGGTAACCCTGTACATGACTGTGCCGCACAGTACCTAAAGAGGCATCCCTTTATGTGAGTGTGGCCCCTATGACCATGAAAAGGCATGTTTGAATGTGAGTGTCCCCTTAGAGTCCTTGAAGAGGCACTTGTTTATCTGAGTGTGCCTGTTTCCCCGTTGCATTTTACGAGACACCGTTTCAGCCGAGTGTGACCCCAATGCTGCTGAAGAGGCACGCCTTTATCTGAGTGTCTTCATAGGGCCCTTGGAGAGGCACTCCTTTATCTGAGTGTCCCTTCAGAGTCATTGAAGAGGCACTCCTTTATCTGAGTGCCTTTCAGAGTCCTTAAAGAGGCACTCCTTTATCTGAGTGTCTTCTGAGAGTCCTTGAAGAAACACTCCTTTATCTGAGTGCCTTTCAGAGTCCTTGAAGAGGCACTCCTTTATCTGAGTGTCTTCTGAGAGTCCTTGAAGAGGCACTCCTTTATCCGAGTGTCTTTATTGGGCCCTTGGAATGGCACTCCTTTATCTGAGTGTCCCTTCAGAGTCATTGAAGAGACACTCCTTTATCTGAGTGCCTTTCAGAGTCCTTGAAGAGGCACTCTATTATTTGGGAGTCCCTTAGAGTTCTTGAAGAGACATCATTTATCTGAGTGCCCTTAGAGTCCTTGAAGAGGCACTCCTTTAATTGAGTGTCCCTAAGAGTCTTTGAAGAGACACTCATTTATCTGAGTGTCCCTTGGAGTCCTTGAAGAGGCACTCCTTTATCTGAGTGTCTTCCTAGAGTCCTTGAAGAGGCACTCCTTTATCTGAGTGTCTTCTGAGAGTCCTTGAAGAGGCACTCCTTTATCTGAGTGTCCCTTAGAGTCCTTGGAGAGGCACTCCTTCATCTGGGTGTCCCTTAGAGTCCTTGGAGAGGCACTCCTTTATCTGAGTGTTCCCTTAGAGTCCTTGAAGAGGCACTCCTTTATTGGAGTGTCCCTTAGAGTCCTTGAAGAGGCACTCCTTTATCTGAGTGTGCCTATTTCCTCGTTGCTTTTTACGATACACAGTTTCAGCCGGGTGTGACCCCAATGCTACTGAAGAGGCACTTCTTTATCTGAGTGTCTTCATAGGGCCCTTGGAGAGGCACTCCTTTATCTGAGTGCCTTTCAGAGTCCTTGAAGAGGCACTCCTTTATCTGAGTGTCCCTTCATAGAGCTTGAAGAGGCACTCCTTTATCTGTCCTTCAGATACCTTGAAGAGGCACTCCTTTATCTGAGTGTCCTTGAAAAGGCACTCCTTTATCTGAGTGTCTTCTGAGAGTCCTTAAAGAGGCACTCCTTTACCTGAGTGTCTTCTGAGAGCCCTTGAAGAGGCACTCCTTTATCTGAGTGTCCCTTGGAGTCCTTGAAAAGGTAGTCCTTTATCTGAGTGTCTCTTGGAGTCCTTCAAGGGGCACTCCTTTATCTGAGTGTCTCTTAGACTCATTGACTAGGCACTCCTTTATCTGAGTGTCCCTTAGAGCCCTTGAAGAGGCACTCTTTTATCTGGGTGCCTTTCAGAGTCCTTGAAGAGGCACTCCTTTATCTGAGTGTCCTTGAAAAGGCACTCCTTTATCTGAGTGTCCCTTAGAGCCCTTGAAGAGGCACTTCTTTATCTGAGTGTCCCTTAGAGTCCTTGAAGAGGAGGTATTCATTTTGTCTGAGTGTTCTTCAGAGTCCTTGAAGAAGCACTTCTTTATCTGAGTGTTCCCTTAGAGTCCTTGAAGAGGCACTCCTTTATCTAAGTGTCCCTTAGAGTCCTTGAAGAGGTATTCATTTTGTCTGAGTGTTCTTCAGAGTCCTTGAAGAGGCACTCCTTTATCTGAGTGTCCTTGAAAAGGCACTCCTTTATCTGAGTGTCCCTTAGAGCCCTTGAAGAGGCACTTCTTTATCTGAGTGTCCCTTAGAGTCCTTGAAGAGGTATTCATTTTGTCTGAGTGTTCTTCAGAGTCCTTGAAGAGGCACTCCTTTATCTGAGTGTTCCCTTAGAGTCCTTGAAGAGGCACTCCTTTATCTGAGTGTCTTCTGAGAGTCCTTGAAGAGGCACTCCTTTATCTGAGTGTTCCCTTAGAGTCCTTGAAGAGACACTCCCTTATCTGAGTGTCCCATTAGAGTCCTTGAAGAGGCACTCATTTCTTTGAATATGTCTGCTCCTGGTTGTTCCTTAAGGGACACACTTGAACCTGAGTGTGGCCCACATGTTGGTGAAGAAGCACTCCAGTACAGGTGTATGCCATATGCCACCTAGAGAGGCACATATGCAACTAAGTGTGTTCCATCTGGCCCTAAAGAGGCACTCAAGTACCCTACTTCCCAGGAACAGGCCTCCTGTCTGTGTGTGCCCCCCATGAAAAGCCACGCCTGTACCCGAATTTGCTCCTACTCTCCGTGAACAAACACTGCAGTCCCTGAGTGTGAAGTAGACTGTCCCAGGACACTTGGGTAAGTAATGTGACCTTCATCTATGCAGGGTACTGCACTTCTATTCCTTACCGTGCCTGCTACTCACTGAAGTGCCACACTTGTACCTGGGTATGCCACAGCTGTCACTAAAGAGGCACAAATGTACCTAGGTGTTTCCATGTTGCCAACTAAGAGATACTGTTGTAACTGAGTCTGCCACTTGCCACTGAAGAAATATTCCTGTAGAGCTTTGGCTGTGTAGGAAAAGGCATACCACTACATAAGTTTGTCCCCACTACTCTCAAAAAGTACTTCTGTACCTGAGAGTTGCAAGTGGTCGCAAGAAACATCAAGGAACTACAGGGCACCATGTACAAAGAATGCATTAAATAAAAAGGGTTTCAATTGCGAATGTATCCGTATTTTCCGAACCGACATGTATTAATAGGTCAGTTTACAAAATACAGAAACACAGTGGTCAGTAATTCGACATACCTCATAAATATTTATGAGATTGGTTGGAAATTGTGATCCACTACGAGTGGCTACAATCACAAACACAGTAGCATGCTGGGATCAGCAGACCACCATGTCTGAGACTCACTTTTTTTCTTTTTTAATGTAGCTTGTTTTTCTAGAAGGAAAACGGGACAAAGTTTTAAAAAAAGAAGAAAATGAAAATATTTACAAACTTTTTTTACACCTACTGTAGAATTATTTTTTTTACCATTGACAAAGGGACCCTTTGGGGACCCCTTCCAGTTTGCAAACAAGTTACCTCCCTCTAAGGGGTGTGTGGTAAAATATTAATGCTTTGCGACTAGCAGTACATAATTAGTAAAATAATGAGTGCCAGTGCCAGAAACCCACTGCAGATGTAAATACATTTTTTGTGTGCTTGAAGGTAAGGAGCATAGTCTTATATCCACTTCCTGGCTCTTTAATCCACTACCAGACACTCCCTGTTCTTCTAACTCACTCTTGCAGGTTCCTGCTTTCTCCATTTGTGTTGATTTTCTGTGTTTCTCTTCCTCTTTCGGCTGTGTGCAATTCTCCCTCTCTTATTCTCTGGAAATGTCCGATGAAGAAAAACAAGTGCTGGCCCCCAAAAATGAATGCAGGTAGGCCCCACTGGCAACCACTCAGATGAAGCACTGGTAACTAGATTTTGGTTGCAAAACATGAATACATACCTTAATGAATTGGTATTTGGAAAGAACACCCTTAAAATGCCCCCACCAAATAGCATTCCTTAATGCTTACTAAACCCATTTAAGGATTTGGAAAACATTTTACAAACTGTTAAATGTGCTTAGTACATTTTAAGAAGTGTTTTAGTGGGCGCAAACATTCAGAATTACTGAATGTGAGGTTTTGTAATTATTAAAGCACTTTGTGCATGAAGCACTTCTGCCGGTGGGGTGGGGGTGGAGAAATGTAAGGTGCTGGCCGAAAAACGGATTTGTCGAAAAAGAATGCACTACAACAATATTTAAAGAATATCAAAACAAATCCCAACAGTCTTTAAATATAAAGCATTCCAACTGTGAAAATGGTAGCAAAGAGCATTGGAAACATAGCAGTAAATGAAAAACAGTGGAATTCACTTTTAGCTCTTGGTGACCTTCAGCTATGACTTTTACATCAATAAAAAGACTTGTGAAAATCTGAGGTTATCACAATCCCAATAGGTAGAGATGTTGGTTGAGTTAGCTCTGAAAAAGTGCGCAAATACGTAATCCACGTATTGACTGTGGGAAAAAGACATTTTGAAATCCATTTAACATTATCATGTTTGTGAATTTGTAAAAAGGAAGAAAAAACGAGGTTGTAACTTAAACAGCAAAGAAGGTATTGAAACCTAAGGGAAATAGTGGGTATTGTCTGGACTGAAGCTGTTTTTAAAAGTGTGCACATGCATTACGTTTCCATATAATCTTTATTGGATATAAAACAAATTGTTTTTTGTATGTTTTCGTGGACACTGGAATTCGTATATGTTGATTTAGAACCTCACCAAGCAAAAATTGAATGTACATGGCAGGTGGATTCCTGCTTATCTTTGGTTGAGAAGTGCAAGGCCACACATATCTGAAAAAATCTGAATTCTTTGTTTTTACTCTTAGTAAGCATGATGCTGTGTAATATTTTAGCATTCATGTAACACAGTGCTGCAAATTTTCCTGCTGCGCTGCACTTACCAACTTTTTGTTAAAGCCGGGCCTTAGTGACCACAGGATGGAAATAGAGACTGGGTGACACAGCTGAAACCCGAAGCCAACAATTGTGCATGCAGGGGGGCTAACCAACTGATGTTTGTTTTGGACCCTGGTGAAGACTGTGGATATCTGATACATAATATGGGCCGAAATGTCAACTAACTCTATGGTTACACTGAACTCTTTGACCCCCACAGGATCTGGAACACAGTGTGCTATTCGTAACATGGCTCATGGATAAGGTGGTTATCAGTTAAACCATTTTTGACGTGTATCATAGGTCCATTCACCTTGTAATTTAATGTATTTGTACACGTGAGAGCTGCACCCACCCCTTGCAGCAACTTTGAATAATGTATCTGCCTTACAATAGAATTCCTCGATATATAAACCAACTTCATTGTGTAATGGTTCAGTTCATTGTTTGCATGGAAGAGACATGTCCTATAAGGTAACATTCTGACATGGGAACCTGGTGACATGGTTCAAATAGGCACTGAACTGAACATGGTGTGATTCCTGGCAAGTTGCTTAATCTCCAGACTGCCTAAAAATTGAAATATATCAAATGCAATTAAGGAATTGGAAGATGCGAATATACACTTGATGTCCATGATCTTGTATCAACTCCCTACACTCCATTCTATTGTACACGTCCTTGCATGTAAAAATTTCTTGCTATTAGGGGACATAAATTACCACCTAGAATGTCAAACCGATCACCATACTGTTGAGTTGATCAACAGTATACATGCATTAGACCTGAAAATACGAGAGACAGGCCCGACGCACATTGCGGGACACTGCCTCGACATCATCTGCTCCAATTCGCAACAATTATCCATTAATGACCTTACCCCTGTACTATGGACCGATCATTCACTCATAAACTTCTCTATCAAGTTAAACTCACAGCACCCCAGACCCCCTAGACAATCGAATTTAACCAGATCATGGACAAAAATACAGATAGACACTTTCCAGAGGCATTTCATTCCTCCCCCTGCCACCCAATCGGCGAATCAGATGGCAGTGGACCTAGACAAAGCCATCGTAAAGGCCCTCGACAAAATAGCTCCTAAGCGCCCAACCAAATGCCCCACAAAAAGCAGTCCCTGGTTTACCCCGGAACTGAAGAAATTAAAAGTAGCCACTAGGGCTCTAGAAAGGCGTTGGAGAAAAACCAAAAACTTAGACGACAAAGCCAAATATAAAACCTCACACCGCGAATATATGGCGAATATAGCAACAGCAAAAAAAAACTATCTTGCTGACAAAATAAATCAAGCAGGGAGCTGCCAAAAAACACTATATAAAATAGTGAAAGACTTCACGAATCCCCTACCTTGCCAAGCTAACGCACTTGAATCCCAGGAATGGGCAAACCAGCTATCCGTATATTTTAAGGACAAAATAAATAATATATATATGACCTTCCCTAATCCCACCCCCAACACAGATACTCCACTCCCCCTGTATCCTTCACATATGGAGAACCTGACACCCACCATGCAGCTACTAGAATTCAACCCTTTTACTATAGATATGGTAATAAGGAATCTAGGAAAGATTAAATCAGGATCCCCAAATGACTCAGCATCATCACAAATTCTAGCCAAAATTGGACCAGCCATAGCAACTGAACTCACCACAATTTTTAACACTTCCCTCGCACAAAGCACATTCCCAAGCAGCTGGAAGGAAGCAACGATTAGGCCCATTATCAAAAAAATCAACGCTGACCACACTGCTCCTTCAAATTATCGCCCAATAGCCCTCCTCCCCCTGTTTGGCAAAATGATGGAGACAACTATAAACTCCCAACTAATGAAACATCTAGAAGACAATAAGATACTGGACGCCACCGAATCAGGCTTTAGAGCCCACCATAGTACGGAAACAGCTCTGCTCGAAATAGTAGACAATATCCGCCTTGCCATTGATTCGAAGAAATCAGCAATCCTAATTCTGTTGGATCTCTCTGCAGCGTTCGACACCATCTCCCACACAGTACTAATAGAGCGACTGGTGGGGGTTGGTGTCGGGGGCAAGGCGCTGGGCTGGCTACAAAGCTACCTGGCAGACAGGAAATCTAGAGTTAAAACCGGTCCGTTCCTGTCCGATACTACAGATAACAACATCGTTCAATCCTGAGCCCAACGTTATTCAACGTTTATATGTCCCCCCTAGCCAAAATAATCAGGGATCATGGCTTCCAAACAGTCTCATACGCTGACGATACACAGATCCTGGTCACCATGGGCCCCGACCCAGGCGACACCAAAATCAGATTTCGATCCTGCATGGTGGCCATCAAAAAATGGATGACTGAGAACTTTTTAATGCTTAATGCAGAAAAGTCCGAAATAATGCTGTTCGGAAAGGCACACCAATTATGGGAACAGGACTGGTGGCCCATTGAACTTGGTCAATGCCCCCCCCCCTAAAGGTACAGTCCAAAACCTAGGAATCACAATGGATGATCAACTCACAATGCAACCACACATTAATAAAGTGGTACACACCTGTATAGGCTTAATGAGAAGCCTCAGAAAAATATTCAAATGGCTTCCTTTAACTAGCAGAAGACCACTAATCCAAGGCTTAATAACTAGCCGGCTGGATTATGGCAATGCATTGTTTGCTGATATAAATGCTTCTAACATAGCCAAACTACAGACCATTCAGAACAGCGCGGCTAGGCTTGCAATGGACCTTCCACCAAGAACCCCGTCTGCCCCCTGCTTGAATCAACTACACTGGTTACCAGTTAACAGACGCATAAAGTTCAAGGTCTGCTGCCTAGTCCACAAATCTTTAAACGGACAAGGACCAGCATATATCAGAGATAAACTGCATCTATACAGCCCAACGAGAAATCTTCGCTCCTCCAACCAACTACTGTTAAAGACACCTAGAGTCCGCACAGTGAGGAACGGTGATAGATGCTTTTCAAAAATTGGTCCTTCCATCTGGAATTCACTTCCCCTAGATCTGAGAGCAGAACCCAATCTGACTATCTTCCGTAAGAACTTAAAAACACTGCTCTTCAAACCTTAGTCAACCACCTTCCATACCTACTGGTTCTGTTTTATCCATCTGTCAGCGCTATGAGACCTAACGGGTGAGCTATGCGCGATACAAAAACAAATACAAATACAAATACAAATACAATACTGCACTGTCCCACAACTAAGCTCATGGTATCTAAAATACCAGTACATTTATATAGTCATGCATCGACAGTAAAGATACATAATTCCCAGCACTACCAGTCGCCCTGAAAGAGTATCATGCATGTCTTGCATCCAGATTTGATCTCAACTGCACAAACGTCAGCCCTTCTGTCCAGGTTTCACCATTGTAATGAACGTCATACATCCTGGCTGAGCAGTACACTACAACCATTTATTTGTATAGCACAATTCTGCCATTTTTTAGGCACAATTATAATTTTGGATTGAGCATTTACTTATTTCACTTGCAGCTGTGTAGCGACCAGAATCAATTGGTGAGGCCTCCTAGCACTGTAGGAAGTCTAGACTGTGCGTTTCCGCATGACTCGTATCGCTGGTTTGCATCGGCATGTGGTGCCTTCTGCCCATTATACATGTCTGGCATTCTAATGTATTGTGCCGTGCGTCCTCTTGATTGGACGCCGGTACCCCCCAGCGTGCTCGCTCTTTAAAAATATACATTACGTGCGTCAAAAGACACGCGTGCGCGAGCCTGGCCTTGATTACCTCAGAAGAGGTGTTAACGGAACCAATTAAGCGTCCCCGTTACTGCCATCAAGAGGGCCGCTAACGTGCACCGTTTGCCCTTCAATGCCCTCCTAGGAGGGCAAACTGCTCGTGCGCCATTCCCTCCCTCACTGCTGTCGCGTCGGGGACCACGCAGCATGTCCTGCAGGACCCCACAGCAGACACATCTGAACCAATCTCTGTCGGATCTACAGCCAGCGCCCCTGCACCGATCCCTGCAGAATCTACAGCCGGCGCCCCAGCACATCCCTCAGTATGACCCAAAGCCGGCGCCCCTGCACCAATCCCTACCGTAACTACAGCCAGTGCCCCCAGTACCTGCAGAATCTACAGCCAGTGCCCCCTATCCCTGCAGAATCTACAGCCAGCGCCCCTGCCCTGCACATCCCTCAGTAGGACCCAAAGCCGGCACCCCTGCACCACTCCCTATCGGAAGTACAGCCAGTGTCCCCAGTCCCTGCAGAATCTACAGCCCGTGCCTCTGCACCACTCCCAGTAGGACCTAAAGCTGGCGCCCCTGTACATCCGAAAAACAATGGTTAAGGAGGGTCAAGGGGACTATATTTATAGACCATCCAAACTCAAATACCCCTAATCAAGCTACAACAAACAAAAAGAGTTGGAGGGTCTGTAAACCAACAGAGCCGAGCCTATACGGTCCTGTTTAGGAGACCACACTTTTGGATTGCACTAAACCAGACCAAGTGGTCACATGACACAAGTATATGATAGATATCCTATCAGCCCACCCACTTGGCGGAGCCTCGTCATGTAGGACGTCTAACCAGGATGGTGAGTCCAAGCCCAGATGAATTGGCCAGACAACACACACTACTGGTTCATATAGTAGAAGTGTCCATGCCACAGAGTGGTGCTGAAAAAGTGCAGTGCAAACAAAAAGGAGTGAAATAAGTGATGTTAAAATGACGGTCGAGGCAAAAGAATTTTTTTTTATTGATATTCACCAGGACGCCAGGTTAAAAAGAGATGTAGGACAGTGTGAAAAAATCACTGTTATACTTTGCTGTGTTGTGGATTAGGCCAACATGTTTCTGCCAAAGGTGAATCTACACCGGCATTCTTCAGGGCCACATACATAAGATATTGCTACTGCAAAGGTACACTCAAGTATTTTTGTGTAAAGTGAAAAATGAAAAGGACAGACCAAATTATTTGTTAACGGACTGTCCAAACTACTGGAGTGGTCATGTAGACCATCCTACCGTATCCTAAGCATGGGCGGAAAATCCGTTTCGCTCCCGGATTTTGCGGATTTTCGGTAAATTCGCAATCCGTGAGATTCGCGAATCTCCCGCAAAATCCGCAAATCCGCGAGCAGCGGATTTTGCTCGCACTGCTCGCACTGTTCGCGTGAGTTCGCGGCTTCCCAGTACAACTTCGCGCCCCGCGAATAAGTGCAAAATTGCAGAAATACGATCTTAGCAAAACTGAAACTACTTACCAGGTTCAAAAGTTCAGGCTCATCATTAGTAGCCATTTCCTGTAGTGCTTCCTGAGGGGCCCCTCCAGAGTTCAGTTGCCAGTTGCAACTATTATGTGACCCTGCTCTGAACCTCAGAATAGTTACACATATGCCACAAAGGTCCTGAATTACAGCTAAGGGAGACAAGCAGGAGCCAGGCTGGAAGTTCAAATCCATTAATCAGCCCCTAATTCATTATTGTCAGTTGGGGCAGGGCAGGTGTTGTAACTAATTTTGCAACAATGAAAGCACTTAGCAAGTGCAAAAGATCACTAATCAGGAAGCACTAAGGAAGCAGGTGCCAGCTAAAAAAATATTCTGTGACACATTAATCAGCCCCAAATTAATTCAGGTCACTTGAGGCAGGGAAGGTGTGCTTGCGTTGCCACAATAATGTACACTGCCTGGACAACCAGAGGGTGCTGTGATGAAACAGAGGGTGGCATGGGTGGGCCAGAGGGTGGCATGAGTAGTCAGAGAGTGGCAGTGGTGACAGAGAGTGGCAGTGATGAAGAAGAGTGTCCCAAACAGGCTGGACACGTAGAAACAACAAGTTCGCGAAACTTGCGACCCGACAGGTAAGTTCGCAATTTGCGAAATTGTACAAAACCCTCGCGAACTGGCAGAAACCCGCGCAAACACAAAAAAAAATCCGCAAATTCGCGAGAATTCGCGGATTTTGCGGATTGCGAGTTCGCAAATCCGCAAAATTCGCGAACGCGAGATTCGCAAAATTCGCCCATGCTTACCGTATCCTCTCGAACCACTAGTTGATAGAGGATGTGACCCCAGCAATATGTGGGAGTCAAGCCTCACCTCACCCGGCAACGGCTCGGAGATTGAGGCCCCGCTCTCTCCGTCGGTACCTCTCGGCTAACACCAAAGCCGAAGGGGCGCCTCCCCTTCGGCTTTGGTGTTAGCCGAGAGGTACCGACGGAGAGAGCGGGGCCTCAATCTCCGAGCCGTTGCCGGGTGAGGTGAGGCTTGACTCCCACATATTGCTGGGATCACATCCTCTATCAACTACTGGTTCGAGAGGATACGGTAGGATGGTCTACATGACCACTCCAGTAGTTTGGACAGTCCGTTAACAAATAATTTGGTCTGTCCTTTTCATTTTTCACTTTACACAAAAATACTTGAGTGTACCTTTGCAGTAGCAATATCTTATGTATGTGGCCCTGAAGAATGCCGGTGTAGATTCACCTTTGGCAGAAACATGTTGGCCTAATCCACAACACAGCAAAGTATAACAGTGATTTTTTCACACTGTCCTACATCTCTTTTTCACCTGGCGTCCTGGTGAATATCAATAAAAAAAAATTCTTTTGCCTCGACCGTCATTTTAACATCACTTATTTCACTCCTTTTTGTTTGCACTGCACTTTTTCAGCACCACTCTGTGGCATGGACACTTCTACTATATGAACCAGTAGTGTGTGTTGTCTGGCCAATTCATCTGGGCTTGGACTCACCATCCTGGTTAGACGTCCTACATGATGAGGCTCCGCCAAGTGGGTGGGCTGATAGGATATCTATCATATACTTGTGTCATGTGACCACTTGGTCTGGTTTAGTGCAATCCAAAAGTGTGGTCTCCTAAACAGGACCGTATAGGCTCGGCTCTGTTGGTTTACAGACCCTCCAACTCTTTTTGTTCGTTGCCCCTGTACATCCCCCAGTAAGACCCAAAGCTGGCGCCTCTGCACTATTCCCAGTAGGACCTAAAGCCGGCACCCCTGCACATCCCCCAGTAAGACCCAAAGCCGGCGCCCCTGCACCAATCCCTGCTGGAACTACAGCCAGTGGCCCCAATACCTGCAGAATCTACAGCCAGCGCTCCTGCACCACTCCCAGTAGGACCCAAAGCCGGGGCCCCTGCACCACCCCCAGTAAGTCCCAAAGCCGGCACCCCTACACCACCCCCAGTAGGACCCAAAGCTGGCACCCCTGCACAACCCCGGGAGGACGCAAAGTGGGTGCCCCTGCAACACCCCCAGTAAGACCCAAAGGCGGCACACCTGCACAATTTCTTTCAGCAACCACAGCTAGGGATTTTCCACCATATCTACAAGTCACCCAGGACAAGAACTCCTGGCCATATTGCACTCTCCGGGTGAGAAAGCAAAAGACACACAATTTATGGATGGAATGCAGACCAAATCAAAACTTTCACCCCCAGTCAAGAGATCTGGGTTAAATCCATCCTTATTTTGCTCACCAGTTTAGACCCTGCAATATGCAAATCAGTCTTGACCCTGTGCCTCATGGGAACAGTCCAGCCCGAACTGCCAAGCCATGTCCTCCCTGGACCGGAAACAAGCGTCCTAGGACCGGTTTCGGGGTTTCACCCCTCATCAGACAGGATAACTTGAATCCAGTGGCACAGTGAGCCGAGTAGGACGGGTATGCCCAGACATGGGTGCCGTGCTCTCCATGCCACTGGAGTCATGCTATCCTGGCTGATGAGGGGTGAAACCCAGAAACCGGTCCTAGGATGCTAGTTTCCAGTCCAGGGAGGACCTGGCGTGGCAGTTTGGCTGGGCTGTTCCCATTGGGCACAGGATCAAGACTGATTTGCATATTGCTTGATTCAAACTGGAACAGCATGGTGAGCAAAAAAAGGATGGATTAAGGCCCAGATCTCTGTTCTGGGGTGAATGTATGACATTGTTCTGAAGTCTGTCCATCAATTGTTTCTTTTGCATTTGTCATCCCGAGTGGGATGGGTATGCCCAGACGAGGGTCCCGTGCTCTCCATGCCACTGGAGTCAAGCTATCCTGGCTGATGAGGGCTGAAACCCTGAAACCGGTCCTAGGATGCTTGTTCCAAGTCCAGGGAGGACCTGGCCTGACAGTTCTGGCTGAACTGTTCACATTGGGTGCAGGATCAAGACTGATTTGCATATTGCTTGATTCAAACTGGAACGCATGGGAAGCAAAAACGCAATGGATTTAGGGCCAGATCTCTGTACTGGGGTGAATGTATGACATTGTTCTGCATTCTGTCCCTCAACTGTTGTTTTTGCATATTGCACATTCCGGCAGCATTCCCTGCAGGGTCCTACGACAGGACTTATGTGTCTCGCCCCAAGTGACCCCGTAGCGAGGCCACTGCTCCATTTGGTGTAATACCCTACAGGCAGAGAGCCTCTGAACCTTTCTCTGCAAGGTCCCACAGCCAACGTCCCTGCATCATTCCATGCATGACTCAGCAACCAGTGCACCTGCATGATTCTAAGACCCCACAGCCAGTAGCTTCGGTACCATTCACTGCAGACCCCTCAGCCAACGTCCCTGCACCATTCCATGCATGACTCAGCAGCCAGCGCACCTGCACCATTTGCTGCAGACCCCACAGCCAACGTCCATGCATGACTCAGCAGCCAGCGCACCTGCACCATTTGCTGCAGACCCCACAGCCAACGTCCCTGCACCATTCCATGCATGACTCAGCAGCCAGCGCACCTGCACCATTTGCTGCAGACACCACAGCCAACGTCCCTGCACCATTCCCTGAATGACTCAGTAGCCAGCGCCCCTACATCATTCTAAGACCCCAGAGCCAGCGCCTCTGTACCATTCCCTACAAGACCCCGCAGCCAGTTCCCCTGCATCATTCATTGCAGGACCCTACAGCCAACGTCCCTGCATGACTCAGCAGCCAACGTCCCTGCACCATTCCCTGCATGGCTCAGCAGCCAGCGCACCTGCATGATTCTAAGACCCCACAGCTAGTAGCTTCTGTATCATTCACTGCAGACCCCACAGCCAACGTCCCTGCACCATTCCATGCATGACTCATCAGCCAGCGCCCCTACATCATTCTAAGACCCCAGAGTCAGCGCTTCTGTACCATTCCCTACAAGACCCAGCAGCCAGTTCCCCTGCATCATTCATTGCAGACCCCGCAGCCAACGTCCCTGCATGACTCAGCAGCCAGCGCACCTGCACCATTCCCTGCAGACCCCACAGCCAACGTCCCTGCACCATTCCCTGCATGACTCAGCAGCCAGCGACCGTACATCATTCTAAGACCCCAGAGCCAGCGCTTCTGTACCATTCCCTACAAGACCCTGCAGCCAGTTTCCCTGCATCATTCATTGCAGGACCCCACAGCCATCAGCCAAAGTCCCTGCATGACTCAACAGCCAGCACCTCTGCATCATTCTAAGACCCCACAGTCAGTAGCTTCTGTATTATTCCCTACAGTCCACGCAGCCAACGTCCCTGCACCATTCCCTGCATGACTCAGCAGCCAGCGCACCTGCATGGTTCTAAGACCCCAGAGCCAGCACCTCTGTACCATTCCCTACAGGACCCCGCAGCCAATTCCCCTGCATCATTCATTGCAGGACCCCACAGCCAACGTCCCTGCATGACTCAGCAGCCAGCACCCCGGCACCATTCCCTGCAGACCCCATAGCCAACGTCCCTGCACCATTTCCTGCATGACTCAGCAGCCAGCATCCAGCACCATTCCCTGCAGACCCCATAGCCAACGTCCCTGCACCATTCCCTGCATGTGACTCAGCAGCCAGCGCATCTGCACCATTCCCTGCAGACCCCACAGCCAACGTCCCTGCACCATTCCCTGCATGACTCAGCAGCCAGCACCCCAGCACCATTCCCTGCAGACCCCATAGCCAACGTCCCTGCACCATTCCCTGCATGACTCAGCAGCCAGCGCATCTGCACCATTCCCTGCAGACCCCACAGCCAACGTCCCTGCTCCATTCCCTGCAGGACTCAGCAGCCAGCGCACCTACATCATTCTAAGACCCCAGAGCCATCGCCTCTGTACCATTCCCTACAGGACCCAGCAGCCAGTTCCCCTGCATCATTCATTGCAGGACCCCACAGCCAACGTCCCTGCATGACTCAGCAGCCAGCACCCCGGCACCATTCCCTGCAGACCCCATAGCCAACGTCCCTGAACCATTTCCTGCATGACTCAGCAGCCAGCACCCCAGCACCATTCCCTGCAGACCCCATAGCCAACGTCCCTGCACCATTCCCTGCATGTGACTCAGCAGCCAGCGCATCTGCACCATTCCCTGCAGACCCCACAGCCAACGTCCCTGCACCATTCCCTGCATGACTCAGCAGCCAGCACCCCAGCACCATTCCCTGCAGACCCCATAGCCAACGTCCCTGCACCATTCCCTGCATGACTCAGCAGCCAGCGCATCTGCACCATTCCCTGCAGACCCCACAGCCAACGTCCCTGCATCATTCCCTGCAGGACTCAGCAGCCAGCGCACCTACATCATTCTAAGACCCCAGAGCCATCGCCTCTGTACCATTCCCTACAAGACCCCGCAGCTAGTTCCCCTGCATCATTCATTGCAGGACCCCACAGCCAACGTCCCTGAATGACTCAGCAGCCAGCGCCCCTGCACAATTCTTTGCAGGCCCTACAGCCAACGTCCCTGCACCATTCACTGCATGACTCAGCAGCCAGTGCCCCTGCACCATATCCTGCAGACCCTACAGCCAACGTCCCTGCACCATTCCCTGCACCCTACAACCAACGCATCTGCGCCATTCACTGCAGACCCCACAGCTAGTACCTTCTGTATCATTCACTGCAGACGCTGCAGTCAGGGCCCTGCACAATTCCCTTCACGACCCCGCAGCCATTACTACCGGCGACTGCGACATTCACCCTATGCCACCTAGTAAGTGCGTTCCTACAACATGCATCCTCAGTTCAGCCTTCACGGCTTCTACGTCTCACAGAAGTCGAGTACACCATGCCCTGCCCCTGCGGCTCCCTCGGAAGCCGCTCGTCTCGTGCATCAGCCCTCCCAGCTCTCAAACTCGGCCCTCCTCCAATAACTCCTACAGCAGCCAGCATCGACCTAAGACTCCCACATCATCCCCTACAGCGCTCCGAAGACAGCACGGCGGAATCACTCCCAACAGCACCCGCAGCACTCCATGTCATGCTCTAGTGCTCTTGAAAGACAGCACTCTGTAGAGACACCCTACAGCTCTCTACGGGCAGCACGGCGGCATGAATAACCACAGCACTCCTACGCTATATCTACAGCTCCTCAAACAAAGACAGCCCTCCGGCGTTATTCCCCCTAGAGCTCCCCGAAGAGGCACTCTCGCGTCATACCGTACATCGTTCCAAAGACAGCCCTCCGGCGTTATTCCCCCTAGAGCTCCCCGAAGAGGCACTCTCGCGTCATACCGTACATCGTTCCAAAGACAGCACTCCGGGGTTATTCCCCCGAGAGCTCCCCGAAGAGACACTCTCACGTTATACCGTACAGCGTTCCAAAGACAGCACTGCGGCGTTATTCCCCCTAGAGCTCCCCGAAGAGGCACTCTCGTGTCATACCGTACATCGTTCCAAAGACAGCACTCCGGTGTTATTCCCTACGTGTCACTGCGTCATTAAGCACAGCTCACCAGAGTCTGCACGTGCGCTCCATTCCTTACAGCTGTCTGGCCTAGCGCTTCGGACCCATTTCACATGGGCATGCCACAGCTGGTTCTACTGCACAATTACGCCTTCACTGATAATTACGGCTCCAGCACCGATCCCACACCCCCAGCACCCAGTATCGCCAACAGCGCCACCGAGTTGCGTGCCAACCACGTGACCCTCGTGGACTCATCCGATGACCTCTAGGGATTCTGAAGGAGGGCACAACTCGTCACTGAACCTCGAAGGATTCTTCTTGCCCCCCAAAAGGACTCAGAGAGAGATGGGTGAATTTATGAGCTCTATTGGATTATCAGGCCTCTAGGATGTTCAGATAAGAGAGAAAATGCGAGAAACGTACCTCGACATATGAGGGGCCCATCCTTTGGCCTCAAATATGCCCCCCAAAGAGATAGAGAGGAAAGAAAGACTCACCTGTGTAGCAATAGACGAGCCCTTGGCATCGGCATAGCCACAGTGTTATGGTTCCTTCTACAGTGAAGCAAAGGGGTCCCCTATTTTCTGTTTGAGGGATAAAATACAGCAGTAATCGGGGTTCGGTGGACCCTCATGCCTCTGGGCCCTGGTGCCACTGCACCTGCTCCACCAATGGAAGCTACGCCCCCCGGAAGTTCCCAAAGAGACCAAACGTTTCACCTGAACCTCAGTGGTTCGTTTCAGATGACAAGGAAACTTGGCCACCAACCCCAGGGGCTGGTTCCGGTAGTCTGTAAGTTTCTTATAAAGACTTACCTTTCATTCCAGACTCTCTCGAAGTTTCCAAATAAGACAACACTTTGCCTGCGAACCCAATTGAGCCTAGTGGGGGCGAACAGGCATTTCCAAATGACGACACGCAAACTTGCCTGTAAACCCAAGGGCCTCAGTGCGGGGCCTCCGGAAGTTCCCAAAGTCATCGCCAAAAATGCCAAGGGTCTTCTCCATGTACTGATCCCGGGGTGGCAGCGAGGAGGAGGAAGACGAGGACGAGCTCTGCTTGAAGCTGTGCTCCTTTCGGAAGGCAGAGGTGGATTTCAGGCTCATTGACGAAGGAGGGCTTGGAAGAGATTGGTGAAAATGAGGTCTAAACAAACCGTGGCGGCCGCGATGACTCCGTGAGGTGGGTCTGAGCCGGAGCGGTTCCAGGTGGCTGGGCCTCTCAGTACTCTTATAGCCGAGTGAATAAAACACGGGCCCGGGCAGCTGTTGGGTTTATAAGGCCTCGCCGGGCAGACATCCAGCCTCTTCTATATTTAGGAGGCCGCTGCATCTCTCAGGCAGCTGTGGAAAGTTTTTGTGATGAGAGGTTACCGGGCGCCCCGAACCCGCGCTGGGTGGGGGCTGTGATCTCACGCCGAGAGACGCCAGTCCAGGCTGCGTCTGTGTAGAGGCCGCAGGCAGGCATTAAGCCAGGCTCGGCCCACCTCTCCCGGAGCACCGGAGAAACTATTTTAAAAGCGTTTGTTCCCGTGAGGTGACCCCGAGCAGTGGCGCAATGAAACGGGAGGGCCCCCCTGCAAATTCCATGCAGCCCCCCACTTCCAGACCCAGTCTGAAACTCTACGGCCAGGGACTTAGAAGGGGGGGGGGGGGGGCGAGCGGGGGAGCCGGAGGTTGGGGGCCTCCCGCACCGCGGAGGGCTGCCGGTGCTTTTGTTAGGCCACTGGACCCGAGGATGCCAATGGAAAAACAGATTTTCACTGGGCTCCCCAACCCTGATAACTAAAGCCCCGGCCTCTCCCTCTCGTTTTCCACTCATGAGGGGCCCTGAAACGAGATTTATACACAACTCGCATACCTGAATTGATACCAGTGAATAAGGGAAGTTGGGTGCGCTGGAACATTGTGACCATATTAATTTCAATGCAAATAATCAAAACAGTGCTCCAAGCGTAGGGATGTCAACCCACATCCCCAAGTAAACATCAAATAGAACAACATTTCTGAGCAAATGCAATCTTTAGTCCAAATCAAAGTACTCCAGAAGTCTTCAGGTTCTTCCAATCTTGTCTTTTTAATCAGCTAGTATATTTCACACCAGCCACCATCCACGCACTAGCCAACACGTGTTTCGTCTTCGGGTTTCACCCTACGACTTCCTCAGGGCTGTTTGTTCTTTCGCGTGGTGTGTCTCTGACTCATATGTATCATATTCTTATTACTTATAATCAATGTGTCACTATCAGTTGTGGTTTCAAGGCGTCTAAGTATCCAAGGAGTCAGACGCCTGGCTTCGATCGACTGACACGGACCGATACACCGTGCTGAGGAATTGGACACGCTGGCCCACACTCGGTAGGTGGCAACCAGATTCCTTGGATACTTAGACACCTAGAAACCACAACTGATAGTGATGCATTGAATATAAATAATAAGGTGTGAAATATGCTATCTGATTAAAAAGACAAGATTTAAGGAACCTGAAGACTTCTGGAGTACTTTCATTTGGACTACAGATTGCATGTGCTTAGAACTTTTGCTCTATTTGATGTTTCACATACATGTCAATAGCTGCCACGTTTTCATTGTGGTCTTGTATGAAATTTCTATGTTTTCAGGTTATGTGTAACATTTCATAGTACGTGCACAACGTGCCACTTTGGGCCTCCTTCTAACACCTCCTCGCTCCAACCGCTTTGTTGAATGCTCAAGAAAAAATTCAATTCATGTCATGGTTTTCCAAGGCGTGGCCTTTTATTTACATCACACAAGGTTATTCAAAAGCTAAGGCGAGAAAGAGAAGTATTCTTAGTATTCTTGCATTAGTTTACAAAACAAACATCCATAGTCATCAAAGGCTGTAGGGAAGATGAACGCATCATTAAAATATCACCTCCCCATTTTAGGCCCATCCAGCCCCTCTTGTTGTGACATCCGCTGCACGCATTGTGCCAAAAGGCCCCAACCTCCCATCCCATTCCTGGCTCCATCAGGACACCCATGCAAAAGCCTGCTGCGCTCTCAATGAGGCCTGGCCAGGAAGAACATTGCACCACTTAATAGTAATAATAAACAGATTTGTAAAGGGTATGGTTATACCCAAATAGTGTGTCCAGTGCTGAAACCTAGACCAGGACCGGCTGTAGGGCAGTGCGATTGATGCCACCAGGTGCTGACTTGGGGTGGGGGCGTCATTTTCCCAAGTATGTTATCATTTAAGAGCACCTGTTGCTGCTTCCTGGCCTCCAGCAATTTCCAGGCATCAATTAATATGCCAAGGGAACTCCAGTGATTCATCGTTTTCCTGGAAAGAGACCCGAGGTTTGTCTAGTGGAAGTTTTGACACCTCCTAAGGTAGAGCAGAAGGTTTAATTGCCTGCTGCTAAGTCCGTGTACCATGCAGATAACAAAGTGCATATAATGTAAATAGGTCAGTGGGTTACTGCTTTTGTAAGAGAGCTAATTTTGTTACTTGTTTATAAGTCAACATCCTGATATACAACATTGAGCCAGGGACATCTTGAGGATTTTTGGGGCCCTTGTTTGGATTAGGTTTGAATTTATTAACCAATTGCAGCTCTCTCTCTGGCCAGGTCACATACAGTGTACAGTAGCACTCATCCAAATTGTAAATGCATTTACATCTAAGATACTGAGAGACACCAGCAGCTCACTAATATTACTTCAAATATTTTCTGTAAAATAACATCTGTGACTTGCTCCCATTTCTAATATGTGAGGTTTTGTTTTAATCTCAAAGAAACTTGTTTTATGGATGTTCCAATAAATGTAAACACAATATTTTATGCAAACTGTCTGCAGCAGCCTCTCACACATCACACACATGATTTTTTTAAAAACTAAAACAGTATTTAAAACAAGGTAAAGATTATTAACCTGTTCGATGTGTCAGATGACCCCTGGCCGCCGACGTCACAGTGGGCGTGTGCGGAGGACATCCGGTGGCTGTCCGAACCACGCACGCGTAATTTTTTCAGCACCTCCCGCCCCGGCGAAGAGGTCATCAGGGCAAGCTTCTCTGCAGAACTGAGCTGCCTCTATCAGGGGGCCACCTAAAAGCCTGGGGCCCTGGGCCAGGGCCCACTTTGCCCATGCAGTAAAAAGTCTCTGCATTGAGCTATGGACTGTCATCAAAGAGCTGCATGTAAACTGCAAGGTATATCTTAAAGCTATATGTTTTTTGCCGTCTTTCATTATCCTAATCTTGCCAAAAGGGTTCATTTGGTTAGAAAACTATTATTATTATTATTATTGAGAACCCCCTAACAATGATGTTATGTTTTACATTCTGAATTTGTGCTTTACCAGAATAAGGACTCTTAAGCTATATTGCCTACCAGTATCTAGGGTGGTGTGATTGGTGCAACCGCACCGGGCGCTGACTTGGGGTGGGGGGTGTCATTTTCCCAAGTATATTATCATTTAGGAGCACCTGTTGCCGCCTCCTGGCTTCCAGCAATTTTCAGGCATCAATTAAAATGCCAAGGGAACTACAGTGATTAATCATTTTCCTGGAAAGAGACCCGAGGTTTGTGTAGTGGAAGTTTTGACACCTAAGGTAGTGCAGAGTGTTAAATTGCCTGCTGCTAAGAACGTGTACCATGCAGATAACAAAGTGCATATAATGTAAATAGGTCAGTGGGTTGCTGCTTTTGTAAGAGAGCTAATTTTGTTACTTGTTTATAAGTCAAAATTCTAATATAGAACATTGAGCCAGGGACATCTAGAGGATTTTGGGGGCCCTTGTTTGGATTAGGTTTGAATTTATTAACCAATTGCAGCTCTCTCTCTGGCCAGGTCACAGACAGTGCACAGTAGCACTCATCCAAATTGTAAATGCAGTTACATCTAAGATACTGAGAGACACCAGCAGCTCACTAATATTACTTCAAATAGTTTCTGTGAAATAAAATCTGTGACTTCCTCCCATTTCGAATATGCGAGGTTCTGTTTTAACCTCAAAGAAACTTGTTTTATGGATGTTACAATAAATGTAAACACAATATTTTCTGGAAACTGTCTGCAGCAGCCTCTCACACATCACACACATTAAAAAAATTAAATAAAACAGTATTTAAAACAAGCAAAAAATGATTAACCTCTTCGATGCGTAAGACGGCCCCCGGCCGCCAGACGTCAGCGTGTGTGGAGGACGGCCGGGGGCCGTCCGAACTGAGCACAAGTCATTTTTTTCAGCACTGCCCGCCCCGGCGAAGAGGTCATCAGGGCAAGCCTCTCTGCATAACTGAGCTGCCTCTATCATCGGGCCACCTAAAAGCCTGGGGCCCTTGGCCAGGGCCCACTTTGCCCATGCCTTAAAACGCCTCTGCATTGAGCTATAAATGTCATCAAAGAGCTGCATGTAAACTGCAAGGTATATGTTAAAGCTATATGTTTTTTTTCCGTCTTTCATTATCATAATCTTGCTAAAAGGGTTCATTAGGTTAGAAAACTATTCTTATTATTATAGAGAACCCTTAACAATGATGTTATGTTTTACATTCTGAATCTGCGCTTTTCCAGAATAAGGACTCTTAAGCTATATTGCCTACCAGTATCAATGACATGTCACTCCCACACTACACCTTGCGCTGCTGTCTGATGTATCATTTCCTATACACTGATTTACACACATATGATTGTCTCTGTGCAATGTGTGTGTGGTGTAAAGTGCTATGACACCTTACACAGATATGAGTGGTGCTATAAAACTAAATGAATCAGAGAGGCAGTGGAGGGCACTGTTAAAGGGTGTTAGAGAGGGAATCCGTGGCAGAGGTGGTCATTGGGGGGGGCGCCAAAAGACACTGTCGCACAGGGCGCCACCAGTGCTAAGGCTGGCCCTGACCTAGACCAATGTGGAAGAGAAAGCACAAGAATCAAGTCGAATAGAGGAGTTTAGCAAGAGTTGAGATCCAGGGCACCGCTTAGCGCACCCACCCACTAGGGTACCCGAACACAGGCAGCCTCCCCAAAGTTTTAGTCAATCCAGACATTGAGGGTTAGGGCAGGAGAGTCCAGGACCACCAGCAGGTCAGTCCAGACCCCCACTGCCTGCCCGGTGTACACACAAATCATACCCCCTCATAAGGTCAGCCCATTCTCAGAATCTCTATTCTTGTGTATACCCGTTTATTATCTGCCTAGGACCTGCCACAGAGTGAGAAGCTTACTGCCGCACTCGTCCTCCCCCCAAATGATGTTGCCTGAGCTCCGCAACTGCCCCGAGTATCGTCTGGATAAAAAGCTCTTGAGCCTTGACAAAAAAGTGAACACCGTCATTGTGAAACAGTTCTGCTTTACATAGCTGGAGCAAATTATGCTGAATCGTGCCCATGGTGGAACCAGCCAAGATCCTTTGGACTGAATGATTCCATTTTTTCACGGACTCATTCTTGGCTCTTACTGGTGCACCCCTGCCCCCAGACTGACCGTAAAATGAGCTCCGACCACAGTATTGAGTTTGCAGGTAAATGGTTTCTTATCCTACAGATAGTGGAGAACAAGGCTTCTCTCATTCCCCGCCTACCTAATGGGGTCATATCATTCCCCCCGCATGAATGATCAAAACAACTGGTGTGTGGAGTCCGCTTCCCCCCAAGGCCTGCCTAAGATGCCCAAAGATGCTCACTGGGTCCTGAAATCTAAACCCCCCAAATACCCACCCTGTGGTGCATCCAACTGGGCCTTTTCAAGGCCGGAACTGCAAAATTCCAGAGCTGCTCTGCTAATAAAGGTATTGCCCCACCAACACACATGAAATGGCTGACGCTCATCAACTGTGAAAAGAGAGAGAATTGCTGGTGTTAAAACTGATTGACCTTTCCTCCCCATCCACCCAACAAGACTAGATGTGATCACACGTAATGCTCAAATCATTCTGAACATCATCAACCCACCCTTAACGGCCTCCGCCGGTAGTCCCATCCCTGCAGCTGTGGTGGCTTCTCCAATGAGCAACGAATGAGAGCTAAAAAGGGACGACTCCTCACCCAGTAGCGCAAAAGAATGCATGTAGACCCTAGTGAAATGGAAACGATTTATTGGAGTCCCGTCAATGTGCACTAATAGCCTGGAAAATCCTCCCCTTGGTCGCCATAGCAGGGAATGCCGTGCCAAAGTTCCTGGGAAATAGGCATGGAGGTTCACCCACGTACCCTTCCCAAGCGGGTCTGTTTTGGATCTCCTGACCCTCAGGTGGAGAGTGCCTCCCTCCAGAGCACATCAGACAGTTCAAAACCCCCTTCCTGCCTTGGAGGAAGCTCCCAACTCTGAGATGCGAATGGCGCCAAAGAACACAAAGGAGTATGCAAGGCTGAAGAACTTTACTTCGTACTGGGACAGGCAAATCTGATGTAGCACACCAACTATTTGTGCTAGCCTAGCCACATTAATAGGTCTCCTGCCATCCTCCACAGCCCGGGCCAAGCACTCCTATCCCCTAATGGCCCTCCTCACTCTTAAGTCCTTGGTGGGATCCCAGACCCCTTTTAATCCTGTGAAGAAGGTGATTGCAGACAACTGCCCTGAACTAGTGACAATGATTTGCCCCGACCTCTCTATACGTTTGGTCTTGCGAGCAAGGGATGCAGTGATTAAGTCTGTGGCAATGGGGTGATAGAGCGCGCAGGTCACCCGACTAGGGTCTTACCAATACTCGCCTGGGCCCATACTTAAAAAAAAGGACATCAATTCTATTACGCCAGACAGGTAACCCACGCTTCTGCTTCTATTATCAGTTTGTGCTTACTCTAATTCCTATACCAGTAACTTACCAATCCTTGTCACTAGATACCTAAACACGATGAATCAGGGAGTTTAATAAAGAAAGGCACTCAAAAATATCATAACATTTGCATATATATAATGACCACAGACTCAGGATAGGTTCAAACTCTTTATCTAATCATCATCAAAAGTCATGAGCCATAGATTAAAATCAATCAAACTATCAATAACCAAGATCAAAACCAGCGTATAGCTATGTAAAAGATAGATTATGCCAACCACTTAGCAAACTTGAAATAAAGGGAAGGTAAAACAAGGAACATGCTAATTTTAGAAACAGAGTTTTGCAACTTAATTAAAGGAGGGTAAAGGAAGGGAACATAGTAAACCCAAGAACTTTCATAATTCATTGGCAGTTTGAAAAAGAGAACACAATTATGCAATTCGAAAATCAGATTTTAGCACAATAACTATAGGGAAGGTAAGAATTGGAACACTCTATAGATTCAGCTTATCTCCTTAAAGGGAGGGAGAGAAAAGGAACATATACTATTATTATAAACAATCTAGGATTGACTAAAGGTGGGTTGAAAATTGGAACACGCTAATAGACAGTAATACATGAAGTTCTCATTTTACCAAGGACGGGGAAAGAAAAGGAACATATGCAATCAAAACTTTGCAATATTTCAGGGAGGGTAAAGAAGAGGAAGCAATTTAGAAAGACAATCACCCACACAGATTTATATTTACCTAGAACAGTGTGAAGACCAACCCTTGCCACGGTTCAGTTGGAAAGGACAGGTGAAACCCCAAAGACTACAGTGCCAGTAGGCAAGCAGGTGCACCTCATGGACAATCAGGACAGGATAACCCCAGAATTTGGATCAGGACCGGACCACCAAAGGTTAAGACCAGCACCCGCAGTTTTCGGTTGCAACGCCTGCGCTACTCTCTCTCTGCAAGGAATCTGCCAAAACCCCGATTGGGTTACAGCTTTCACCAACAAAGTGCTTCACCAGCACTTTCACTTCCCAAAAACCCTGATTAGGTTCTCGAACCTCCCGACAGAGTGCTCCGCAGCTCTCTGCTCTTAGTCACCTATTGAGTGTGTTGGGTCAGTGACAGGTCAGCTATTCAGTCAAGTCGGACAATTTCTCTAGCTAAGCCTGCGCTAATTATTCTGTTTTTCAGGTCAGTGTACCACCCCCCAATGTTGCAAGTGTAAGGATCCCCAATTTTGATCAGACAAAGGAGGAGGACAGGTCATCACACCACCTAAATTTTAGACTTCCTCTGTCTTCTTATTCAAATTTTGTATACGCCCCTTAAATTTCAGGTTCACATGACATATTCCTTCCATCTAACAATGGTGAATTTAACATTAAATACAATGTAATAATTTCAGTACAGTTCAGCTTCTTCTAGCAGGGTTAGGGTTCATCTTCCCAGGCGCATCTTGGCTGGGACTTTTCTTGGATCCTATTCAATATCAAATGTTTTCAACTTCCCCCTGCAGACTGTCATGCGCGGAAAGGACTTCCAAGATGGAGTAATAAGCACCTCCCAGGCCCAAAGAATACGATACATGAAAGGTAAAAGGAAACAATTTAGAACGCAGAAATAAATGATTACACTGTATACTATGAATCTCTACACTGTACCCGTTACTTTAAAATAAACTATAGCATTAGGATTAAGCAGGACGAACAGCTTAGCAAAAGCAGCAGTGCAAGCTTCTAGCATGTGAGAACACTAAGAAGCCATTTTAACGCAAGTGCGCAGATGCGACAGACTTCCCTCCACAGCTGCGAGTATGTCATGTCACGTGGGTATGACAGACGCATGCGCAGCAAAAATTCCCGCGTAGCAGCATTTTAGTCGCAAGCGTATTAGGATTACAAAACACATAAGCAAGCTTCGCTCGGATACCCCATGTAATTGTAAGATGTGCGAAATTAGTAAAACAAACAGATTGGTTACTTCGTTAACGTTAGTCGAGGTTCATGAGTACGAGCAAGTCGCTTCGTATGCGAATCCTTGCTACATCAATCCCCTCTTTGAAGATATTTTATATCATAACTATTTAGTGAAACAGATGCCAACTTTTCACATTTCTCCCATTTCAATCTCTTCAAACTTTCTATTCTTCTTTTTCTCATTATTTCTAGTCGGATGAGAATTCTTCATTTTTTTATAAATCTGGCTCTTCAATTCTTCTAATTCAAGTTCTTCAATATTTCTTTTTACTCCTCGCTGATTTACGGAATATTTCTTCTTATGTTTTCGACATTTGCCACAAATTATTTTCCCTAAAACTAATAAACCTATTCCTGCCATAGGCATCAGTATTTTACTCACAAGACTCTTACCTAGATTAGAAAACCAACTACCTACAGAGGAGAGACCATCAGTCAGTCTCTTCCAGGCACTATCAACCTCCAGTGGTTTAAGCTCTCTTTCCAAATTAGTAATGTTTTTCACATAATTCTTAATCTCGACACTTTTGTCTGGAATGTAAGTGCAACAATCTTGCGCTTTCAACATTCTACAGACTCCGCCCTCTTTGGCCAATAATGTGTCAAGAGCAAGTCGATTTTGTAAAACCATAGATCTGATCGCAACCAATTCGGTATTGACCATCAGGAAACCTCTAGCAGTGTCAGTTGATAACCGATCTACTACTGTTGACAATTTGCAGATTCTGTGGGTATCCAGAGCCACTCCCACTGTAGGTATCAATGCACTAAATATATCACCTACTATTTCTCCAACACTTTCTCTTTTGCTACATACTAAGCCGTAGTTTCTTCATTGCTTCCAGTGATTTTATCCACATGGTATATCTTTGGGAAGACAATACCAAAATAACAGCTTCCATACCAGTGATCTGGTAACTTGAAATAAGCCTTGTTCCCACATATATAATAAATTCCAGGAAACACAGGTTATGACCCATCTTTGAAACCCCAGCCCCCAATTACCTTGTAATTGTGCTCGCATTTATTTATTTATTTATTTAATTGCTTATATCGCGCCAGAATCGACCCATGAGGTATCTCCGCGCTTTGCTCGCAAAAATTCTGGAATATGTTGCCTCTGTGGAATACCACAGGGAAGGTTATGCTACCTGAAACAAAAGAGTTTTTAAGGCCTTCCTAAAACATAGATGGTTGTTGTTATGTCTTAGGTCAGATGGAAGTTTGTTCCACATGGTTGGGCCTATAAATGATAGGGCACGTCCACCTTGTCTGACTTTTTTTATAGTGGGGATTTCCAGTAGACATTGGTTGCTGGAACGTAATAGACGTTCAGGTTTGTATGTCTGAAATTTTTGTGCCAAATATCTAGGGCCTTGCCCATAGAGGCATTTGTGCACTAAACAACAGATTTTAAACGTAACACGTTGTCGTATGGGCAGCCAGTGAAGGTGTCTTAACAGGGGTTTGGACGGGGTCCTTGCGGGAGCATTTAGAATTAGTCTGGCCGCCGTATTTTGGACCACCTGCAAACGATTTAACGCCTCCTCATTCGCTGATATGAGGAGGCCGTTGCAGTAGTCTAGGCGACTTATCACCAGGGCCTGTACAAGGGTCTTCCTGTGATTGTCAGGCAGCATAGGGAAAATTCGCCTTAACTGGCCAATTGTTTAAAACAGGCTCCTGTGACATAGTTAGCATGCTCCTTTGAGCTCAAGTTCTGATCCAATTTCACCCCCAAGTTCTTAACAGTTGGCTTTGGGCATGGGACGGGGCCAAGATCTAAAGGCCACCAGTCGGGAGACCAGAGCATGCTAGCTTTCCCAAATAGCATTACCTCGGTCTTCCCGACGTTACACTGGAGGCAGTTAGAAGCCATCCAGTTGGAAACTGCTCTCATGCCTTCGGCAAAATTGTTCTTCACATCGGGCGTAAGAGAGTTGAAAGGGAAAAGCAGCTGGGTGTCATCAGCATATGACACTGGAGTGAACCCAAACTTTCTCACAATCTCTGCAAGGGGGGCCACATACACATTAAATAATGTGGGGCTTAGGCATGAGCCCGGTGGCACCCCCTTAGTGAGTACCCTCGAGGTGGAACGATAGGGTCCCATGCTAACAGATTGTGAGCGGCCGGAGAGAAAACTCTCCAACCAGGACAGTGCCAATCCTCCAATACCCACTCTCTGTAATCGGCCGAGAAGAATCTAATGAGACACAGTATCAAAGGCTGCCGACAGGTCTAGCAGCACCAGAATCATTGATCCTCCTCTATCCTGTGACATCTTGATGTTGTCAGTCACGGAGAGGAGTGCCGATTCTGTGCTCTAGTTGGGCCTGAACCCAGATTGTGATGGGTCCAGGCCCCCTGTCGCCTCTATGAACCTGGAAACATGGATGTTTACATGCTTCTCTGCCAATTTACTTAAAAAAGGTAAGAGAGAGATGGGGCGGAGGTTGGAGAGTTCTGTCCATGGCAAGGCCGTGTTCTTCCGTATTGGGTTCACAACTGCCTCCTTCCACTGCCGAGGGAGCTGACCTTCTTTAAAGGAGAGGTTTAAAATCTTTTGAATTGTGGGGCAAAGAATATTGTTCAAGGTAACAGTTAGCTTAGCTGGTATCAAATCAAGAGGGGATCCTGTTTTCATATTGTTTATTAGTGTTTGGGTGTCACTATAACTAATCTCAGGGAAGGAAAGTAAAACACTGCATTCACTGGAACAAATGAATATATTGTTATAATAGCTAGTCTTTTCTCTGTGAAGACAGAGTTTCCCTTTCTTTTCGAAATCCAGCAACATAGCAGCGTTAGCTCCACCATTTGAAGTGCTCCCTATACTTTCAGCCCATTTAGGAGTTTTCTGATTCTTGTCATTTGCTTTTCTCTGGAAACTCTCTCTTCTTTTCTCTACCATGTTTAGAAATATCTTTTCTTTTTCGTGTAATGGACATGTTAAGTTATTTAATGTGCGTCACCTATATCTGTTTTACCTACTGTTAGAAAATATTCATTCATATAACATGCTACATCTCTAGTAGTATGGACAGGGTTTTGATTTCTACGTACAAGAAGTTCGGAAAATATCACATCTGAGTAAGAATAATAATATTGTAAAGGTCCTTTCTTGTAAAATAAGCTAGTTAGAATACTACAGGAAATTCCATATGTTAGCGGCAAGTGGTGATACGTCACACCCATAGCTACCGAAGTAGGCAGCTTCAAACAGACATAGCAGTCTTCTATTTCCATTGCTTCTACATAGTTTACTAACAGTTTTGCAAATACATTTAAATGAGTTCTGTTTTTGATTCTATCATAATGCAGTCCTTCCTCATCTGGTGCATATAAGTCTATTTTAGTTTGTCTAAGGCTAAGTGGTCTCTCTTGTGAATCTACTCTTTGTGGTGTATCTTTCGTTTGCAGCTCTTCTGTGTCCATTGTCCCTGGCTTAGCAGGGTACAAATTAGTATCTTTACTCATCATGTAAGGAATAGCTATGGTTAGTCCTATCCAAAGTATAAGTACTATTACTACACTACATAAACATACTTTGCAGCATGTTTTTAAACAACTATTTTTCGGTCTTCCGTTAACAGTTGAATCAGCCATTTGGATTAAAGGAGTCTCAACCCCTCTTTGAAGCTTTTACACAGTCTTTACCCTGTGCAACTCTCAGGTGGGTCTTACTTCTTCGGTAGTTTGATCCACAATCAATTCTTCATCAGTCTCGTCACTTATCTCTAGGTTCTCAAATTCTTCCAGTACTATGTAGGTCCACTCAGGGCCTTTGTATTTGTTGTTCAGTCTTTTTAGTCACGGACTTCTTCTTCTGGGTTGTATCACAGGTGGATCAGTGTGACTTGTTACCTCATCCACTTGTTCAGGCTCTTCATTAATTTTCTTTAACCGCAGTCTCAGTCTTTTGACGTATCTAGGCCATTTGTATCCTTTTCTGAGTCGTTTAAGTGGCACTGTGCTTTGGCCCTCTTCGAATGTTCTTTTATTCTCGTTCAATTGTGGCACATCAATTTCAGTTTTTTCTCCTTCTTCCCTCTCTATCTGACTAGTTCCAGGCCTTTTTTCTTTTTCTTCTGCCTGGTTACTAAACTGGCCTTGTTCAGGAATCTGTTGGATTTGCCTTTGATCTGTTTCACTTTCTTCGTCCTGAACACAATTGTCTATTCCTATCTGGTCCTGCTCAAGCTCTCCGAACTCTTGATATTCTTCCGCTTGAGTTTCCGCCCTAATTTCTATCTGTCCCTTTTCAGATTCAGGAGTTCTGGGTGGAGTATCGATTACTTGATCTCTCCCTATCTGGTCCTCCTCAGAATCACTTTTAACATGGATTTCAATGACCTGAGTATCTTGCTCTACACCTGTCTCATCCTCGCTATCACTCTGTCTGTCTAAATAAGTTTGACTCCTTGTTCGAACATATTCTGCAGGTATGTCGATTTCTGGAATCCAATCATCTTGACTGGTGCTCGGTTGTTCTTCTTCAACTAATTCAGGATCGATATCTCGGGACCCTTCAGCTGCGCAACCTTCAGCCTCAGTTTCATCAGCTTCCGTCACCTTCTTCGTGTGACTGACATGGATCCAGCGTGGAACTCCTGCACACTTTACTGCTGTGGTGGTAATCAGAACCACTTGATGTGGTTTACTCCACCTGGGTGTGAGGCAAAATGTTTGTGTATGTTTCTTAATGACAACCCAATCCCCTGGGTTCAAGTCATGAGCTGGAGTTGCTGATCTGGGACAGCGTCTTCCCCAACCTGGCGAGAGATAGAACTCACTTGGTCAGCTGGTTCTTTGCAGTATTCCAGTACCAAATCATCAGATATGTTTAGCAGTCTGTGTCCTGGCACCCATGCTTGCCGCATTACTCTTCCCATCAGTATTTCATGGGGACTTAAGCCTGTGTTCCGGTCTGGAATACTTCTAAGTCCCATCAGAACAAGTGGCAGAGCATCTGGCCACTCCAATCGAGTTGACTCATACATCTTTCCCAATCTTGACTTTATAGTGCCATTCAATTGTTCTACCACTCCAGATGCTTGTGGACGATATGCACAGTGGAGTTTTTGCTTAATTTTGAATGCTTCACAAAGTAGACCCATTATTTCACTGTTAAAATGTTTTCCTCTGTCAGATTCAATTGTTACTGGAAATCCGAACCGTGGGATAAGCTCTCTAAGCAGAAGCTTAGCCACGGTGATGGTATTGTTCTTACGTGTGGGGTAAGCTTCCACCCATTTTGAAAACAGGCAGACAATGACAAGTACATATTTTAGTCCTCGACAAGAGGGCAACTGAATAAAATCAATCTGCAATCGAATAAAAGGACCTTCTCCCTTTCCAATTTTTCCTGGCAATACCACTGTTCTCTTCTCTGGGTTCATTTGCTGACAAACCAAACACCTTTGGCAGAGTGCCTCTGTTATGTTCCTGAATTTCGCATTAAACCATGTTCGTCTGAACAGACGTATCATAGCATCTCTTCCCAAATGTGAATCTCCATGAATCAACCTAGCCATAGGAGCAAGCAGACAGTTGGGTAACGCTACTGTGTCGTCAAGGTAAACAATGACACCATCTTCAACCCTCCTCTTACATCCTCATTTCCTCCATTGTTCCTTCTCTTTAGGTTCTGCTGCATTCTGCAAATCTCTCACTTCTTCCCATGTATCCACACCATCCAGTAACATAAGTTGGTAGCTGTTTCCGCCCACTTCAACCTTCTTATTTACAGCCATTTTGTATTTCGCACAATGTTGGGCTAACTAGTCAGCATATCGATTACCAGCTGTCACTTTGTCATTGCCAGATTTGTGAGCAGCACACTTTACCACAGCCACTTCTTTTGGCAACTGGATTGCTTCCAGTAAATCTTTCACATATTGACCATTTCTGATGGGGGTGCCTGCAGAAGTCAGAAATTCCCTTTGCATCCATAATTTGCCGTAGTCATACTGGCTGTCAGTGAATATGGTCACTTTCCAATTTTTCCCAAATTTACAGCCTTTGCCAGGGCAATAAATTCGGCAATTTGTGCAGACTTGACTCCAGGTAAATAGGATGCTTCCACTGGGCTTCCCAAGATACACACTGCATAGGCAGCGCTTAAACCTCCTTCCTCATGTCTCATACATAAGCCATCAACAAACAGCTCATAGTCTGACTCAATTAGGGGCCCCTCTCTTATGTCTGGCCTTGGCTTTGTACTGTATTCAGTCAGATCAATGCAGTCATGCTCAACTTCCTCCTTAAGTTCTGCACTGTATGAATTTGGCAGTAGGATTGCTGGGTTCAAAATGTTGCACCTAGCAATGGTTACATTTCCTGCACCTACAAGAATTCTCTCGTACTTAGTCAGCTGACTAGGTGTGAGGTACTAAATCTTAGTCCTGGTTAGCAAGATTACAACTGAATGTGGAACATATATGGTTACAGGAAGTCCCATAATGATGGATTCACTCTGCTCAAGACTCATGCACGTTGCAGCTACTGCTTTCAGACATCCAGGTAATGCGGCGGCCACTGAGTCTAATGTGGACGAAAAATATGCCACGGGTCGTCGCACTAATCCATGAATCTTGAGTCAAAACTGAAAGTGCACATTTATCTTGTGTGTCACAGAAAAGTGCAACATCTTTCGAATAGTCAGGCATTCCTAATGCTGGAGCTGTACACAGGCAGTTTCTCAAATTTACAAAGGCAGTCATGCTTTCGTCATCCCATTCTACTGGGTCTTTGGCTCTTTTCTTTGTCATTTGTATCAGAGGCTTTGCAAGGACTGCGAATCCCACAATCCATTGCCTGCAATATCCTATGACTCCAAGAAACATTCTGACCTCTTTTTGTGTCTTTGGCAAATTCATGTTTTTAATTATCCTGATTCTTTCTGTGGAAACTCTCCTGACACCTCTCTCTATTTGATATCCCAGATATTTCACTGAGGTAGCACAAAATTGCAATTTCTCTGGGGACACTTTATGTCCTCCTTCACCCAGATGATTCAGTAAAGCAATGGTATCGGCAACACAGTCTTTTCGTGATTTTGAGACCACCAAAAGGTTGTCTATGTACTGAACTAAGACTGACCGTCCAGGTAGTACTAACGACTCCAGACACTTTTTCAAAATCTGATTAAAGATTGAGGGGCTTTCTGTGTACCCCTGAGAGACACGATTCCAAACATAGACATGACTGTCGAATTCAAATGAGAAAAGAAATTTGCTATCTGGGTGCAATGGGATCGAGAAAAATGCATGGCATAGGTCTATGACAGTAAACCATCCAGCTTCCCACGGTATCTGATACAGAATCACTGCAGGATTTGGCACAACTGGACAGCAAGGGACAACAATCTTGTTAACTTTTCCGAGGTCCTGTACTACTCTGGACTTACCGGTGGGTTTCTTTATACAAATTATAGGGGAGTTACAAGGACTGCTCATTACTTCTTGCAAGATGCCTGCTTCCAATAACCGCTTTATTTCTACTGCAACTCCTGCCTTTATTTCTACATTCATTTTGTACGGTCGTGTGTTTGGGTAAACTGCGTCTTCTTTTATGGTCACTTTTATTGGGTCCACATTTGCCATTAATCCTACATCCTTTCCCGTAAAGTCCCATACCTCTGGTTTTACCGTCTGTTGCAGTTCTTCTGGTAAGTCTTTTATTGTCATTCTGGCAACTTCTGTCTCTGGTCTGGCTAATATTAGTTTGTAAATTCCGTCTTCGTCTGGGGTCTGAATTTCAATGCCATTTGGAGTGCAAAAGATGGTACAATTCATTTTGCACAACAAATCTTGTCCTAGCAAGTTTACAGGACTTGAGTCACAGACTACGAATCTATGCATTTCTTTAAAATTCCCTATTTTTACTTCCATTGGTTCTGTGACTGGGGTACTAATCTGTTTATTAGAAACGCCCACTACTTGGATCGCTTCTCCCGAGAGGGGTAGGTTTGGAACGTCTGCTGTTCTTACAGTAGAAAGGGTAGCACCAGTGTCCAACAGAAAGGTAACATCATTTCCTTCTACCTTTCCTTCAATGTATGGCCCTGACTGGCCTACCGGCAAGGAGGCACCAAGCACGCACTCCCCGTCCTCCCCCCTCAGGCACCGTCAGTAAGGTTCTTCACAAAAGAATGTGTCATTCAAAAGAAATTGTGAGGTTGATGCATCTCTTTTTTCCCTTCCTTCCCAATTCTGAGTTTCTACATTTTGTTGTGCTTTGCTCCTATAATTTGGCATAGGCGCCGGGGGTATCTGGTTCTGTGTTACCTGCTGCTGGGTCTTCCGTGGCACCTCAGGCTGCGTCTGCAGATTTAAATCATTATTTTGCACATTACCATTCTGCAGAGCCTTACACTCGTCCTTCCAGTGCCCCAACTTGCCACATCCGTGACAGGGGAATTTCTTTTTCGCATCTTCTCTATAGAATTTTCCCCTGGGCCTTCCCCCACTTCCATCGCCCTAATCTGATTTAACTGTTGTTCTTGGTGCTCTGCTAATTTTACTTGTGCCCACATAACCTTTTCTTTTAATTCTTTCCGTTTGTTTTCTAGCTCATCTTCACAATATTTTGCATATTTCAGGACCTCATCTATGGGCTTAGCTTGCCAACAAATGTTATTGTCTTTAATCCATTGTGAAATTTCTGGTCTCAATCCTAACACAAATCGATAAATAAAATGTGTCATGTCTTTCATGTTGATGTTGTCTAGTCCGCTGTATTGTTTAAATGTCTGTAATAGACGTTCATAATATGAGTGCACAGTTTCGTCTTTATACTGAGTGGTTCTATCTATTTTCATCCAATCTGTCTCTATTGCAGGCACCTTTCCTTTCAGGTAAAGTATTACCCAATTGTATTTTTTCATTACATCCTCGGAAGGCGCCCCTGTCTTTGGGTCTCTTGGGTACTCATCACTAGGCCAATCAACAGCAATTTTGCATTCTGTCCACAAATCTACGGAGACTACAATGTCAAATAAGCCATCTAAGTCTTTCAAAAGACACTTCGACACTTTTACAAATCTCTCGACCTGTCTGTACCATTCTACAGGTTTTTCTCGAAGTTTTGGAAAATCATTTGTAAATGATAAAATATCTTGTCGGGACCATGGAACATGCACATAGCCTCCACCTGGTACCTCTCACATTGGACATAATTTTTCTACTTTTTCTGCCTCTTTTAAGACATATTCTGAAGTCATTTGCCTTGATCGAATTTCTTCCTTTTTCTTTGCCCATCTTGCTTTCCATTTCTCTAGTTCTCCCCATTTTTGCATTAAATTCATCAGCTCTCTTATCTGCACTTTTTTCCCTGACACATTCATGTTTTCTAAATCTTTGTCAGAGAATTCTACTCGTAGGGTTTTTGCAATACTTTAGATTTACCAATGTCGATTCCCATGCTAGCTGCCGTGTCCATTACTTTTTCGTGAAACACCTTTGTATTTCTAGTGATGCTTTTACAGATAAACAGTAATTCATCTTCACTAAGGGTATTTAATCTCTCCAATCCCACATTCCCAGACATCATTTCTTCTATTTCAATCCTTAATTTGTATATGTCTAATGGCTTGGGCTGTGTCTTTGGTCTCTCTATTTCTCGTGTCCATCTGTCTATCTCTTCAGGAGTTACTACAGTGGCACTTCTCGTAGCCTGAGGAAGTCTCCATCTGTACTTCTCTCGAAGTTAAAGGAGAGGCTTTCCTCATTGAACCACCTTCAGGTTCCCTTATTGGTAAATTCATTAAGGATATCACTGATTCACATTCACTTGCCTCATCATCTACTATCAGTGGTTCTTTTCTTGGCTGTACTACTGATGCAGTCATAACTGGAGCTTTTGGACTAGCTTGTTTATCTCTGTACAAAGGAACAACTGGGCCAATAGTTACTGGAATTGTCAAAGCCTCAGGACTTTTATTTAATTGGGAGATTTTCTGAATTAATTCACTTCTCTGTTTATTTAAAGCTTCTCTTTCTCTTTCTTGTAATACCCTTTTGATGGAGGTCTCATGTATCACTTGCGGAATTAAAGGTGGCTTTAAAAACGGGGCAGTTGGGTTCGATGTGCTTGACTCCTCATTATAAAGGTGGTTTAAAGAACGGGTTATTCGGATTTACTATTCTCGTTTCTTTGTTATAGGGTGGTGGATTTTTCATTAATAAATCCTCCATGTAATCATCGTCTGAATCACCACTAGTCATTAAATGTTTAGCTTTCTCAGTCCTTTTACCTCCCACAGGCTCTTCTAAAGTTAGTACTGGGTAAAGCACTTCCACCAACATATTCTGTCTCCATTGTTTCATTTGTTTTTCTTTGGAATCTCGTGGAACCTTTGGGTAAAATGTACTCAGTTCTTTATCAATTCTGGGTCTGACTCGCTCAAAAGCCTCAATCTCCCATTCTTCTAATGCCTCATATTGCGTTAATCTAGGTCTGGGATGTAAGTCGTTCATTCGGGTCCTTAAATTAAACAAAATTCTTCCATTAAAGGTGCCTTCTAAGGGAAATGCCAGAATCCCATCATCTTATGTATATTCCACCCAGTTTTCTAACCATACACAGGAATGATGGGGCATATTACCAAGCAATAGCGATAATTATCGCTATTGCTTGGTTAGAGACAAAAATTTACCGCTGAGCTGCGGCGATTTTTACCGCAAATAAACCTTGGTATTACCAAGGTTTATCGCAAATGCGATAAAAATCGCCGCAATGCATGAATATCGCTGAAAAGTCAGCAATATTCATGCATTACCGAGCTAATGCTCTTAGCCATGTTATCCACCTCCCATTGGATAACATGGCTAAGAACTGCTCAGGGCAGGTGTTAGCTTTTGGAGATATTCGCGCTTAACGCGAATATCTCCAAAAGTTGGTAATAGGAGATAGCGATGTTAGCGACTGTTTTCAGTCGCTAACATCTTGGCACGCCCACTTTGCATGTCATTAGTGATAAATATCACTGACATGCAAAGTGGGGCCCAAGATGGTCGCTATCTCCTACTAGCTGTCGCTAACTGGTGTTAGCGACAGCTAGGTAATAGGGAGATAATTTTATCTCCACTTTCTTGGCTTTTAAAGCCAAAAAAGCGGAGATAAACCCCCTTGATAATATGCCCCGGTATCCCCTGTCAAACATCATGAATGATGCAGGAGTATTCGGTGGTGGAATAATGACCCCTTCTCTCGTTTTAATGGGCTTGTCTTTTTTTAGGTAATTTTTTACTTTGTCGACAAGTGACAATTTTCTCTTACTTCCATACATATTGTAAGGTCTGCCTCTTAACATCTGATCCTTAGCAAACCCTAAGTATCTGGGATCAGGTCGAGTTTCTGGATGACTTGGACACTACATATATTTCACAAAAATTCAAATCGTGCAAAAATACCTCTTTCTGTTTACTAAATGCTTCCAATACTAGCACGTCTTTTATTTCCCGACAAACAAACAACACTGTAGTTTCAAATAATTTCAACCAATGGGTGTGTGGCCTTTCTTGTGAGACGTGTTCCCACGCTCCTGCGCTCACCCCTCCTTTACAATGCTATCTCAGCTACACGCCCGCTGTCTTGACCAATATCAGCGCGGCTCTGAGTGACGTCAGCGCAGTTCCGCAACTGACTCCCTCCTTCACACGGTAATTCGAAAACTAAATTCTTTTGTTTTAAAGTGCAGATTTGATTATTTAACAACGGACACACATTCGCCACTGTACCCAAGTGACTAGATAGGAAAGAAGTATCTCACTGCAAGTAAATCCCTTCCGTTTACTTTTCATACACTACAAGTAGAACCCTTCACACAAGCATTAGAGAACCTGCTACTCCTCCAGACTCATCCACTCCGGGATATATACTGAGGCCAAAGTTTCCCCAGCGAACCCCTTTGCAATCAATCAAGCTTAGACGAACCTGCTATTCCTTCCGTGTGACCCTCACTAGGTTATATCACAATAGAAGTTTTGCTAGCAAACTCTTTGCTATCACTTATTCACACATTCATATGAAGAACCCTAAATAGTGCTTCCGGTTCTGCCCAACCATGCACTAACTTCCTACAGGTAAGTGACCTTGCAGCGATGTGGCTTCTATTTACCACCCGCTATTCTGCCCCCGGGGATTCCAGACAAAACATATAACAGGTACGAACAATTTTGGTTAATACATAAACTTCAATATAGCAGCATCAAATAAACATTTCAATAATACCACATTTGATTGATCAATAAAATATGATCTTTAACCTACTAACTAATTGACTACCTAAATTTAACTAATCCCTAACCATACTGCTGCTACCAAGAAATATACCAATACTCGCCTGGGCCCATACTTAAAAAAAACGACATCAATTTTATTACCTCAGACAGGTAACCCATGCTTCTATTATCAGTTTGTGCTTACTCTAATTCCTATACCAGTAACTTACCATTCCTTGTCACTAGATACCTAAACACGATAAATCAGGGAGTTCAATAAAGAAAGACACTCAAAAATATCATAACATTTGCATTTATATAATAACCACAGACTCAGGACAGGTTCAAAATCTTTATCTAATCATTATCAAAAGTCATGAGCCATAGATTAAAAGCAATAAACTATCAATAACCAAGATCAAAACCAGCGTAAAGCTATGTAAAAGATAGATTATGCCAACCATTTAGCAAACTTGAAATAAAGGGAAGGTAAAACAAGGAACATGCTAATTTTAGAAACAGAGTTTTGCAACTTAATTAAAGGAGGGTAAAGAAAGGGAACATACTAAACCCAAGAACTTTCGTAATTCATTGGCAGTTTGAAAAAGAGAACACAATTATGCAATTCGAAAATCAGATTTTAGCACAATAACTATAGGGAAGGTAAGAATTGGAACACTCTATAGATTCAGCTTATCTCCTTAAAGGGAGGGTGAGAAAAGGAACATATAATATTATAGAAACAATCTAGCATTGACTAAAGGTGGGTTGAAAATTGGAACACGCTAATAGACAGTAATACATGAAGTTCTCATTTTACCAAGGACGGGGAAAGAAAAGGAACATATGCAATCAAAACTTTGCAATATTTCAGGGAGGGTAAAGAAGAGGAAGCGATTTAGATAGACAATCACCCACACAGATTTATATTTACCTAGAACAGTGTGAAGACCAACCCTGGCCACGGGTCAGTTGGAAAGGACAGGAGAAACCCCAAAGACTTCAGTGCCAGAAGGCAAGCAGGTGCAGCTCATGGACAATCAGGACAGGATAACCCTAGAATTCGGATCCGGACCGGACCACCAAAGGTTAAGACCAGCACCCGCAGTTTTTGGTTGCAACGCCTGCGCTACTCCCTCTCTGCAAGGGATCTGCCAAAACCCCGATTGGGTTCTCGAACCTCCTGACAGAGTGCTCCGCAGCTCTCTGCTCTTAGTCACCTATTGAGTGCGTTGGGTCAGTGACAGGTCAGCTATTCAGACAAGTCGGACAATTTCTCTAGCTAAGCCTACGCAAATTATACTGTTTTTCAGGTCAGTGTACCACCCCCCAATGTTGCAAGTGTAAGGATCCCCTATTTTGATTGGACAAAGGAGGAGGACAGGTCATCACACCACCTACATTTTAGACTTCCTCTGTCATCCTATTCAAATTTCGTATACGCCCCTTAAATTTCAGGTTCACATGACATATTCCTTCCATCTAACAATGGTGAATTTAACATTAAATACAATGTAATAATTTCAGTACAGTTGAGCTTCTTCTAGCAGGGTTAGGGTTCATCTTCCCAGGCGCATCTTGGCTGTGACTTTTCTTGGATCCCATTCAATGTCAAATGTTTTCAACTTCCCGCTGCAGACTGTCATCCGCGGAAAATACTTCCAAGATGGAGTAATAAGTACCTCCCAGGCCCAAAGAATACAATACATGAAAGGTAAAAGGAAACAATTTAAAACACAGAAATAAATTATTACACTTTATACCATGAATCTCTACACTATACCCAATACTTTAAAATAAACTATAGCATTAGGATTAAGCAGGACAAACAGCTTAGCAAAAGCAGCAGTGCAAGCTTCTAGCATGTGAGAACACAGAACAGCCATTTTAACGCTAGGGCGCAGATGCGACAGACTTCCCTCCACAACTGCGAGTACGTCATGTCACATGGGTATGACAGACGCATGCGCAGCAGAAATTCCTGCGTAGCAGCAGCCATTTTAGACGCAAGCGCATTAGGATTAGAAAACACATAAGCAAACTTCGCTCGGATACCCCATGTAAATGTAAGATGTGCAAAATCAGTACAACAAACAGATTGGTTACTTCGTTAAGGTTAGTCAAGGTTCATGAGTACAAGCAAGACGCTTCGTATGCGAATCCTTGCTCCATCAGGGGCACCAAACCTCCACAACTCCTCCGGAAACTCCGATATCACTTCATCTGCTTCTGGCTACAGCGCCTTGAACTCTGCCTACTTAGACTGAGTCAAAGCATCAGAAATTGCAGTAACAACCCCTTGCACATGTTTTGCAGAAAAATGCACATTATGTGAGAGACATAAGTGAATCCGTGCCTTAAGCAACCGTAGCACTAAAGGGCATCTCACACTCTGGTTATTGATTGCCATGACCGCTGACATGCTGTCTCATCAAACAATTATTCTGCTATTGGCTTAAGGAGAGCCCTAATTGTGTAAGGCAACAATGATGGGGAACAATTCTAAAACGCTAACATTGCGTGTGATCCCTGACACTACCGAATCACCTGGCCAATGTTGCATGTACCACCTGAAGTCCCACACTGCCGCAAAGCCAATACTGCCCACCATTTCAGTGTAGAGGGCCACCTCGTGGTGCTGCTTTGCCTGCAGGCCAGACATCGCCCTAGCAATATTCTTTGAAAAGGCCCATTGCATGAGGATCACTCTCAAGAAGAAGTTCAACTTCCCGAAGACCTGCAACTGGTGCAAAGAGACCTTCCTGGCTGCTACACATGGTTTAGTCCATGAAAGCTGCCACCATGTCCTGATGCAACCTACACTTCCCTTCCACAGAGTCTATCTCAATACCTAGGAAAGCAAAGCACAATGTGGGACCTTCCGTCTTGTCGTCTGCTAAAGGGACTTCCGAAGCCAGCGACAGTCACCGGAATCCCTGCAGGGCCCTCTCACACCCTGTATTGCCCGAAGGACCCATGAACATAAAATCATCCAAGTAATGCACCACATCATTTGATATCACCAAGTCCCTCACTGCCCACTCTAGGAATCTGCTGAATGTCTCGACTACTGAGCACGCTATGGAGTATCCCATGGGCAGGCACAAATCAACAAAACAATGGCTTTCAAAAGTGAAACCAAGTAACCGAGTATAATCTGGACGCACGGGCAGAAGTCAGAAAGCCGCCTCAGTGTCTGATTTGGCAATACAGGCCTCTCTGCCTAAACTCTGGAGCTTTGTAATGGCCTCATCAAACAATGTATATCGCACTGTGCACAGCCCTTGGTCTAAGCCATCGTTAACGGACAACCTGGTAGAGTAGGACAGATTGTTAATCAAGCAGAATTTTCCAAGTCCTTTCTTAGGGACAAGATCCAGAGGTGAGCACACCAGAGACGAGCATGGGGGAGACCTGAAGGGTTTCGTAACCCTCTCTGCACCCACCTCCTTCATCATCTTCTCTCCCACCACCACAGGCTGTTGCAGCACTGACAACTGGTTCTTGGGGAGAACCAGGGTAGGAAGGACGTGGAAGGGAGTGGAAGGGGTTGCAGAACCCATCCCTAAATCGTAGTACAGCATATGCACACCTTGCCCTTTATAATGCTCGCTGAGGAGGTGAGTGAGTATGTGGAAGCAAATGGGTGTTGGCACTTTGTTAGGGTTAGTTGGGCTGACGACCTTTTGGGGCTGATTGTTCTCTGTTTCCCATGCTTCTTAAAGTGCTTAATCTCGATGTACCATTGGATCCCACAAAAGGAGCAGAGGTGCTCAAACCTACATGCTGAACCCGTGGTGCAATCCCTCTTGTTGTAATGCCAGCAGGCCAGTTGTTTGTCCCCAGAGTTTTTGTCAAACCAAAAGGACTGCACACGTTTTGCTGATGACTGGGACATGTTAAACTCATGCCACATATTAATTTCCCCCTGGTCCCAAGCAATCTCTGGCCTAACTGCATTCATCTGTCTAAGCTTAACGTCATATTGGAGCCAGGAAGAACCTTGGAACTCCGAGGTTGCCCCATGTATCAGGGACATAAAAAACAAATAATTGGGACACCAGTGCTGGGTACTTCTCAGTCAGAATTGCAGCATAAATTGAGAACCCTGTCACCCAGTTTTTGAGGGACCATTCCACTCATACCTTCTTAGGCTTCTGCTCACTCTCCTTCCCCCGCCTGGCCTTGCCTGGGACCACCCACCCATTAAGTAAGTACAAAATATCGATAATTTCCCCTTTATAAACCTTCTCTTTTGTCTCTGCAGGGACATACCATGCAATTGCTGACGGGGGTAAAAACCAGAGAAGCAGATCCAATAATCATGGGGCTGACTGCAAGCAGAGACTGTACTGTACTTTCCCCCCACAGTCACTAGTAAATACATACCTCTGTAATGATTAATTATACAGGAGGTGGGACTGTGGACTGTGGACGATGGCTGCATTCTATTAAAGGTAACCCAGCAGTTACGTTTAATAGAATGCAGCCATCGTCCACAGTAAATCCGGTATTAATGGAATACATCACTCCCTTCATTTCAGATCACAGAAACAACGCCTCATTCCACCTCCTGTATATACCACTGACTAATACCTGACACATGTCCATTATGTCTAATAGGCTGTCCTACATATATACAGTCCTGATGAAGACCCGTCCTTGATGCGTCAAATTACCGCATCGCTCCCCAGGGTCGAAACATCGACGCAATCCCTTCTTGCACGAACCAACTATCCAAAATCTTTAAGGACCCAAGATTTAATTGATGTACCTATTAGATTATTGTATATATAGTTGTCATTACCAATAAGTATATGAAGTGACAATTTTACTTGTTGTTTTAATCGTGTATCAATTTTGCACAAAATCTATGTGATGTGTATGTTTTAAGTTTGTTCTATGGACAGCAACTGGAATTTTTCTGTTTCAAATTCGAAATATGAAAGTATATGAGTAAAAATGTGTTTTCATTTTTTACTTTGTGGTCAGTGTGGTTAATTGTATTGGTATCTGAACCATTGCCTTTGTATTCTGATGAGGGACGAAGTATACAAATAATATTATTGGAATACTATATCACTGTGTATTTCTGTCCGACAGAACCACCCACTCTGAGCTGCACGCTGTCAATGCCTCATGTGCCAAGCATATGATACCCCCGCCGTGCCCCGTAGTTTGGGAGGAGTTTCATTAAGTTGGGACAACCCAAGGCTCAAACCTGCCTTCCCCGCACTCTGATCGGCATCTGGTGGATTACGCCATACCCCCCCAAATAGCCAACCCCGTCCGCCCCTTTCTTTATGTGCTGGAACAGATGCAGCCGCCCTATGCATGTCGGCTAGACCCACACCCCAGATCCATTCCCTGGCCCCCCACGGCCTCCTGGGACACAATCGGCCTGTGTGTATGCATTGCAGCATATTGGATGGGCATGTGCGACTAATGGCCCTAAACCCTGCCTCCGAGCCACAGCTCCTGGCTCGCTACAGGATGACGGCCGTGGGCAAGCTTTACCCCTCACCGGAGGCTACCGCATGGCAGCCTCCAAATCAAGGCAACGAGCGCCGGAAAGCCAATGGGCACCCACATGCCGCCTCACCCTGTAGAGCACTGGCCCACCACAGAGAGCCCTATAAGTTATGTTCCCCCAGCCACTGAGGACAGTTGCACTTCCTATGCGGGCAGGACTCTGGCCCATGGAGTGACTAAGGGTGCCCTTCCTCTAGGCACAGGGGCACCTGCTCAATGTCTAAGGTGTGACACTCTGAGTAACGCACAAGTGGAGCAAAGCAGCTGTGTCCCTGTAAATAGTTATATTTCACAAATTACACTTTTGTGTACACTGAAGTGTATGCTAACATGTCTGCAATTTGCACATCATTTCTAAAAGGATTAAACTGAAGACCTCATAAACAATCACAAGGTATGCTAGAAAGAGTAAGTGAGTTGTGAGCTCACAGTTTGATAAGAAAACTATAGGGCCTAGAAATGGGAGTCTTGTGGTACAACTCACTCTATATATAATGATATTATAGGGTGAGGGTTATTTCCACGTTGCAAGTTAATCTATGAGCCTTGTTCAGCATCGCGGTCTGAGACTTCTCTGCTTCTCTGCATCAAGTTTAGAGCTATTATGCCTGACTAATGCATTTTAATGCAGTGATGCGGACACGGCACTAAAATGCGTTCATCTGACCCCTGATGCGTAGTACTTAGCATGGTTGACATGCCAACATTTTAGAAGAGGAAAGTGGGCGATTAAAAAAAAATGAATCGGGAGAATGTTTTTCCAACACTGACTTCTATTGTAGAAGAGGCAATTTCAGGCTGGAGGCAGCCAAAGTAAGCTATTTTGGCTTAAAAAATCTGGAATAACCCACCTTAATCGGGTTTATTGGCACACATGTGTTTGAAGCGTGTAGGAACATGTGTTTGTTTCCAGATGCCATTAGATTTAGGCTGCCTTGTAGCTGGAAAATCCACTGACTAGCGCACACGACTGTCTGAAAGTTTATATGTATCCTTCATTTTGCTGACAACTACTGGGGGCGGAGATCCTTTTGGAGCTCAAGCTGCCTTGTTACCAGCAGATCATCACTCGGCAATCGGGTTTCTGCTTGCAGGAATTGAGAGGCAGGAGATTAGCCTTGAAATCAGTAGTCTCCTGCCTAAATTAGGAATGTTGGCGTGTATGGTTTCAGCTTTACAGAAGGAGGTTTGTTTCTTCATGTACAGGCTTCTGGCTAGCCTCTATCTGAAAGCCCCAGGGCTCTTAAGTTGCTTTGGGAACTTATATCAAAGAATTTGCCATTTACAAACGCTGCAAATTGCTATATTCCCCCACTTGCAAATGCAAAATGGCCTTTCTGAATGTATGAAAGGCTTTGGGTTTCGCAATTTAGGTAATCACAATTTTTAGCGATTACCTAAATTGCGAATGCAAACAGGGAATCGCAATTTATGAATCCCTAATGCACATGGAAGAAGCCTTTCCTAAATGCAAACTGTGCATTTAGGAAACACTATTACCATCAACTGCAAGTTGATGGTAACCATGTGTAAACTTTGAAAAACGCACAAAACGGGAATTTAAGTGCCATGTAGCGCACACATGCCCTTATGTTATGTTATGTTATGTTATTTAAAATTTATAAAGCGCACATACGCCCAGGAGCTTCTTGGCGCTTAGGACATGTATGTGCTTTACATGTGCACATTTTCTTTTTTTGGGGTTCTTCAGGTGGGCCGTAGGCCCCCGGCACCTTTGGCTTTGCATTAGCTAATTTGCAATTACCAATTAGGTAATCGCAAATTAGATAATGCAAAACAATTCGAACATAGTGGCCTTTTGACCCATAGGAACGAATGGAGTAATATTACCTAATAGCGCTTTGCTATTTACTGAATCACTATTAGGTAATATTAAGGAATCACGAAATTTTTGTCGATTCCTACATAAATAGCATTTTGCAATTGCCAAATAGCGATTCAGTAAAAATTGCCATTTGGTAATCGCAAAATGCTCATTTCATACATGTGACCCTTAGTGCTTAATTTATGCAGGTGGTGGATGCCAGCATTCATTTTAGTGACCCATATTCATTTTTTTCACTGTACTTGCCCCAGGTCGAGAGAGAAAGGGTCAAATGAGCAAGAGAGAGATAGGAAACACTGACAAAGGGAGAAAACGGGTGAAAAAGAACCTACAAGACAGAGATCGAGAGCAGGAAGTGTATGTAAGGTGGTGGAAGAAAGAGGCATGAGGCGGAAACAATACCAGGCAGCCTTGGTATTGGGCAACCTCCGTAATCATCAGCACTGGTGGATAGCTTGAAAGATATACTTTTGTGCCCCTGCACTTATTTTTAATTAAGCACCGATGCTTTGTTCTTGTGTTAACAATGGGTTGTTCTGCTATGGCAGCATTGTTGTGTTATCACAGGCTCCTTGCTTCACTCTTCAGTACTGAAAGGGCCCATGGTGGGTCGAACGACATGTATTACTAGTCAGAGTCTGTCGACGATTGCATTTACATGCTTTGAACATTCCAATTATGGGTTAACTTTCGAACAATTTAAAGTGAAGCACGGAAAAGAAAAACAGAATATTAAAGAGGAGGATGCACCATTGCCTTGGTGACAGGATTGGAAAGCGGGAACTGAGCCAGGCTGGGGACATTATCACATGTTGATGAGCTGTTAGATGTACGTCATGAAATCATTAGGCATGGAAAAAATACACAGGCTGACAGAGGGAAAAAATCAGAAACATCAAATATTTGGAGGGATCAAGTGAAAAAAGTTGTGACGTAATCTGCCTCAATTATGCTGTGAATTCTAGTACCCTGGGCCACCTCCATTAACTCCCGTGTTAAAAACATTCTTCACCTAGATAGCTCAGGAGCTCTCCATGGTACTGAACTCACAGGATACCATTATCTCTTTATAGCCTATGGAAGTTTCTTTGGATTAAATGGACTGCAAAACGAACCGTGACGTTCGTGGACTAGTACAAGTCCATGTGGAGCTAATGGAATAATGGTAGGGTTCCTGAAGACGGAGCACATGGGTTCTTGCACACAGTCATCATCCAACCTTTGATATCAAAGCCTTCTCCTATTGTACACCACAGGTTGGACTACCTTTGGTTCGAGAAATGGTTAATGAGTGTCTGCTCTCCAATTAAATAAATACAATTAAACACGGTATTCATGCACAAAATACTGCCATCTGTCCCCCCACACACCTTCCCTGTTAAGTTTTCACATAGTCTTGTACACACCTGGTGTTAAAAAGTCTTCTCATTTGCAGGACCTCACCTGATCTGGTTTTAAGCGCCCTGATCTCTGGACCATCTCGAAATAAAGGAAAACACCATCCCCAGCACACTAGGCAGGCCACCTTTGCTCAATGCACACCCATAAATACTGCATCAAGTTTCCTCCTACCCCAATCACACAACGGTTCCCCAATCAGGCAGGCGTTCAGCGTAAACTAAACAAAGATTGTTCCTGATCCAAGCACAATTCAGGTATATATAAGGCTTTGATTCCTGCATGCCAAAGAGCAGCTCATTTCAAATCTGAACTTTTCAGGGCAAACAGCGATAGGTGTCAACTCCAGCCACCCATGCACACCAAACTGATATAGGTGTCCACTCTAGCCACCCATGCAAACCAAACTGATATAGGTGTCCACTCTAGCCACCCATGCACACCAAACTGATATAGGTGTCCACTCTAGCCACCCATGCACACCAAACTGATATAGGTGTCCACTCTAGCCACCCATGCACACCAAACTGATATAGGTGGCAACTCTAGCCACTCATGCACACCAAACTGATATAGGTGTCAACTCCAGCCACCCATGCACACCAAACTGGTATAGGTGTCCACTCTAGCCACCCATGCACACCAAACTGGTATAGGTGTCAACTCTAGCCATCCATGCACACCAAAATGATATAGGTGTCAACTCCAGCCACCCATGCACACCAAACTGGTATAGGTGTCCACTCTAGCCACCCATGCACACCAAACTGGTATAGGTGTCCACTCTAGCCACCCATGCACACCAAACTGGTATAGGTGTCAACTCTAGCCATCCATGCACACCAAAATGATATAGGTGTCAACTCCAGCCACCCATGCACACCAAACTGATATAGGTGTCAACTCCAGCCACCCATGCACACCAAACTGGTATAGGTGTCCACTCTAGCCACCCATGCACACCAAACTGGTATAGGTGTCCACTCTAGCATCCATGCACAAAAAAGGACAGCAAGAGTGGCAGAATAAATATTTTCGAGAGATGAGAGGAGCACACAGGATGTTGAATTCTACTGGTATGGTGCACCCAAAAATGTTTAGCAGTAGGCAGATGGGACTTAAGGAGAAGGACCATCACCAAAGAGAGATGCCACCATGTGAAAGGACCAGCAACAAGGAACGATGCCACCATGTCGAAGAGGTAGCACCTGAGGGAGATCCCACCACGTGGAAGTGAAGATTACATGCATAGAAGGTGCAATGGAATATTTATAGATTGATTTAATTATAGTTTTTATATAGAGCTCTTTAAAATCAATTTGAAGAGATTGAGATCTCAGGGAAATACCCGAAACACAGATGTGGAACAATGTGAAAGGCAAAACGTTAAATTCCATGGGCCTCATTTATGAGAAATGATGCATCGCTGCGTGAAAGCAGCGATGCGTCACTTCTCAGTGCGCACTCCGTGCGACATGATTGATGCGTCATATTTATAATATGACGCATCATGTCGCAAGGAGTTACAGATACGTCAGTATTTCTGACATATCTGTAGGCGCAAAAGTGACGCATTGCTGGAGTGTGTCACAAAAGTGACGCAACTCCAGCAATGTGTACTTTCACATTGGCAAATCCCATACTGTTAGTACTTGCGTCAGTCTTACGCCTGCCATGAAGCAGGTGTAAGATTTTGACACATCAGCGACCAAGAAATGGAGCAGTGAAATCTTATAGATTTCACTGCGTCACTTCCATGACCCTTTCTTGTGTCAAAACGCCCCCCTTGCACACATTATACCTGGTGCAGGTATAATGTGGCGCAGGGGTTTACAAAGTGACGCATCTGCTTAGATGCTTCACTTTGTAAATAGCGCGCAACAAGGCGCATTTTTTATGCCACTGGTGCGTCACAAAAAGTGATTCACCGTCGCCGTAAAAGTGACGCACAGCCTCATAAATGAGGCTCCATGTGTGTGGTAGAGGAGATTAGGGAAGGTGTTGGATTGTGGGGTCGAGGTAAAAGCAATGGGCATTGAAAATGAAACATCTCTTTAGGTTCTAATGGGGAAGGAAAAGGAGGATTTGAAAAGGTTAGATGGGAAAAACAGAGTCCTCGGTTCTTTTTTCAAAATAGGGCTGTTTTTTTAGGCTTCTCAGATCTTCAAGGAGAGAGTTTGTGGGTTCGGTGCTCACTGTGCCACTGGAATCAAGCTATACCTGGCTGAGGAACCCTTATCAGGGCAAAATCAGTCCTAGGTTGTTTGTATTATGGTTCAGGGAGGAACAGGCTTAGGAGTTTGAGGAGAAGGGTCACGGCTGATTTGCATATGGCTGGATGCAAACGGAGGTGGCATGGTGGGCGAAAAACAATTGATTGGGATGTGGCCCTAGGTGATTGTCAGTGGATGAGATTAAAAAAACATGATGGGCCCTATTTGGAGTGTGACAGATGGGATACTCTGTCATTAACATGATGGATGTCCTGTACACAGTATTACAAGTGCATTATAGCCTATGGCACTTGAAATATGGTGGACAGGATAGCCATCACATTTTGAAGGAGTTTCCCTTCCGTCAAACTCTAAATAAGGCCCAATAGATTTATTGTAGTAGTACACAAACATATAGAGAAAAACTCCTAATAAAAAGCAATTACATTTATAAGCTGCATTAATTCATATCAGGAAATTTCCATACTTTATGACATTTAGACACATGATCATTCTTTAAGGCGTATAATGAGTCTAACAACCTTACTCATTCCATTTTACCCAGCTAGCCAATAAATAAAGGAGTTTCCATTGAATTATTTTATTTATTTATTATTATTTTATTTTTGAAGCTTATAAGGCTCACAGCTACCCCCAACGGGGGTGTCCCGGCTCTGCGGACAACAAGCCACAGGAGGGATTAAACGCAGCTAAAGATTGGAAAACAGCCAGGTTTTCAGTTTACTCCGGAACAGTGGTTCCGATGTAATGAGCCGAAGGCCCAGTGGTAGGCTGTTCCAGAGTTTTGTAGTCACCACAGCAAAGGCTCTAACTCCCGTTCTAGAACGGCGAAAGCGCGGGGTACAGATAAGGTGGAGATGATTGGCTCTGAGAGCTCGGGTAGAGTGGACAGGTTGAAGCCAATTTCTCAGGCAGACCCGGCCAATGCCATTAAGGGCCCTGAAGGCACAGACCAACGCTTTGAATTGAATGTGAGAGGTCACTGGCAGTCAGTGTAGCTTCACCAGGTACAGAGTGATAGAATGGCGATAAGGGAGGTTACAAATCAGCCTAGCAGCAGCGTTCTGCACAATCTGCCACTTGATCAGGTACGCTGGAGCGCCTACGTACAAACTGTTAGAATAATCAAGATGAGAAGTGATTAAGACGTGTATAACAGTCCTACGAGAATCAAGGGGGAGAAAAGGGAACATTTTCCTGATCATGCCGAGTTTACCAAAACAGGCTGCTGTGACTTTGTTAATTTGGGTTTTGCAAAACAAAGCGTTGTCGAATTGGAAACCCAAATTACGAGCTGCTTCACCTGGAACGGGTGGGGGGTTTAACTCCGAAGGCCACCATAGTGTAGGGGGAAGTGGAGAACTTTGATTGAAGAATAAGATCTCGGTCTTATCCTTATTAAGTTTGAGATTGTTGGTAGTCATCCAAGAGGAGATGTTAATAAGTCAGCGTCGAAAGTTGGTCAAGCTGTCGTCAGAGTGATCTCTAAAGGAGAACACGTGCTAAGTGTCATCAGCATAAGAGATCACTCAGACCCCCCAGGATTCAACCACTTCCGCCAGGGGAGTGAGGTAGATATTAAAAAACAGAGGGCTAAGTGCAGAGCCCTGCGGGACACCGCAAAGCAGAGGTTTCTCTTCGGAGACAAAAGGTCGGAGAAAGACCTGCTGAGATCTACCCATCAGAAAAGATCTAACCCAGGCCAGAGGGGTACCCCCAATTCAGATATTGCACAATCGATCCAATAGGATGTCATGAGAAACGGTACAGAAAGCCGCGGACAGGTCGAGGAGGACCAACATGGCCTCCTCGCCGGCATCCACGCACTCCCGAATGGACACCTCAAGCAGTGCGGACTCTGTGCTAAAGCCTGGTCTAAAACCGGACTGGGAGTCATGAAGGAGTTGTTTGGATTCAAGATAATCAGCTAATTGCACCTGCACCACTTTCTCAAGGATTTTAGCTGGCTTCGGGAGGAGCGATATAGGCTGATAGTTGCTGAACAGTGACGGGTCAGCGTCTGCCTTCTTAAGGATTGGAATCAGCATAGCCTGTTTCCATGCAGAGGGGAACTGACCTGAGCGTAGTGAGGTATTCCAAATAGAAAGAAGCGGGCTGATCACCAGGGGGGCAAGGCTGCCTAACACCGGTGTTGTGGGCGGGTCAAGGGGGGACCCAGATTTGCACTGGCGTAACAGAGTCAGAGCAGACTCCATGGTTATCCATCATTGTAAGATAAGAGAGCGTGTAATAGACATTAACATAAATATAAATCATCTTTTCACTCTGACCAATCCAATAGAGTTCTTAATATATATAAACAGAATATTATAAGGACCTGGTGATATATGAATATCAAGTTTAAGGCTAAGAAATCCAAATATCCCAATCCAGAAGGGTTTGCGACTAGGTCAAACTGCAATCACATGATGTCAATCCCCAACACGTCATGTTCAGATGCTAAAGCAGTAGCTTGAGTAGCATAGAGAAACTCATATTAAACCATCTGGGTGTATAATATAACAACCATCCAGAGAATAATTCTATTATTCTCATATTTGCTGTGCAAAAGCATATATTACTCTACTGGGAATTTTTGAGCCAATATTTTATTCTGATCTTCAGCCCTGTTTCTTTCTTAGTTTTCCGGAAATGATGAACTAGTAGAGATTCCTCATTATTATGCTTAAGGACCCTATACCAACATAACATCCAATGCCGATGAGTAGGTTTTTAAATAGGTATTTTGGAATGGTTTGTACCTAGTTGTCATGGGATGTAGTAAATGACTGCAGGAATGCCTTAATCTGTTGGAAACTAAGCCAAATCTATGAAGGATTACATTGATCTGGAATTTGAAGTTATTCCTGTGAATTCCAAGGGGCACTGAATTTGAAATTTCACCCTCTTTATCAAGCTAAATGAATCCTATCTTTAATCATGAACGATGACACTTCCAAATAACATTGGCAATCCTTTTATTAACTTGATGTAAAATGTCTTTGAAATTTTGATAGGATTGTCTAGAAATAAAAAACAGAAGTGTAGAAGAATGGTGTGAGAAGTTGGCCTGATATGTAGTGTTTCCAATTCGGGAACCACTTGGTATCAGTCCAAACAAACCCCAAAGATGTCAGGTTGTAAGTCAACCTTGTTAGACAAGCTATCCTAGTGGTAGCATGGACTAAGCAGCCTTAAAGGCTTAACTTAAGAGGTCGTGTTAAGCGAGCTGTTTTACCACATACAATCCTGTAATCAAATGAAAGGACACCACACAAGTATATATTATAAAAATATATGTATTTATTTCTAAATTACTCCCCAGTACTCTTTATGAGGAATGGGGCACAAGCGTTAAATCAAAAGCACTGTTACACATATAAAGTTGCACAATTATGGATGAGGGCGGGTGGCCACTCAGACCATATATTAAAAAAGTGGTATAAGTAACACTTATCGAACAATGGTTAGGCCTAGGGCCTAGAGATTCGCTGGGAGCAGTCAGGACTAGCAATGATGAAGTCGGGAGTAGCCCACAGGAGACGGGTGCAGCACGGAAAGTGCGGCGCGCACCAATGCACTGTCAATGGTGCGTAAAAGTTAGTTAAAGTGAATTAAAAGATACTTCCGCTGAACCTAGGAACACAAAACTTTAGACACAGACCCTAGAGGTGTGTACCAGTGTATAGACACCGGCGTTGCAATGTTACCTCACCCACAGGCCGTGGGTGCACAGGGTCGAAGTGGCGTCGGGTTCTGACACGCAGGTTCTTGGTGCTTGAAGCTGTTGCAGCTGCAGGCGCTGTGAAGCAGAAGTGTCCGGTGCAATCCAAGGGTGGATCGAAGTAGAAAAGTACCTGAAAGCAGAGGGGACAGAGTCTGGGTCACTCAGCAGTGACCAGGGTGGAACCAGGACGGAACCAGGCAATGTCGGGCGCGATCAGGCGGTTGTCGATAGGCTTCTCTCCGCTGTCACGTGGGCTCTGGGGCATCTGCGACGTCCAGGAGCAGGTCACGATCTGTCCCACGTAGGCTCTCGCCGTCAGCACCGTCGGCTTCAAGATTGCAGCAAACAGCACTTGGCAAAAGCAATCCACGCGGAACCGGGAGATTGCTTATCACTTAAACCAGGAGGGTCAGAGTGGGGGCTCCTTTTCACAGAAGCTGGTGCAAATCTGGAGCAACCAGAAAAGCGAGTCGTATTTCAAGTTTCGTCGGCACAGGGGCCACAAGCCAGCTGGCAAGTGACCGGGCCAACGCGTCGAGCGCACACAAGCAGAAGGGTCCCACGCAGCACTCGTCAAGTGTGGAGGGGTGAGCTTTGGTGCAAGTGGAGCTCGGGGCTGGGGCTTCTCAAACCCCGGTGCACAGCTTAGAGGATCACTCGTGGGCTGCACGGTCAGCGTCTCGTGGCCTTTTCAAGATGGCGTGCCCCACGCTTCCGGTCGCCTCCACGGGTCTCAGCTCTGCAGGAACTGTGGATCGGGCAGGTAGAAGGCAGGCAAGCTTGATCTCGTCGATCTCTGTTGCTCGAGTTCCGGCGGGAACTGCAACAAAGCAAGGGTCGAGGGCTGGATGGTGCCTGTTTGCACAGGGTGGTCACTCCTTGACCACAAGGGAGATTCTTCAGTCTTCTCACGTCGTGTAGAAAGTCGAAGGGTCCAGAATTCGTTTCTTATGTTTCTTCAGGATGACCTGAGTTGCATTGGGACTGCTCCCCCTCTTATTCGAATCTGGGGGGTTGGACATCCTGCTAGGTCCCCTCCTATGGGTGGGACCCAGGAAGGGGGTGGTTACACCCCTCTCCTTTGATCCTGGCCGCGCTGGGACAGGGGCTGGGAGGCCCCAGAACCGGTTTGGCCGGATTATGCAAGGGGCAGCCTTGTGCTCCCCAGGCAGTGTCTGGTTTCTTTGAAACCTCCCTACTCCAATCCACTATCTCCTGTCTGGGGTGGTTTGACACCGCCCTGTGACAGGAAACTCTTTGTCCAGGCCTCCTCTGCCGGGTTTCGGTCAGCAGCAGGAGGCCAGACCCGTGTCTGTGGCAGGGGCATCCATTTTGTGGATCTGAGGCTCATTTTTAAATCAACCGCGTTTCAGCAAAGTAACATGTCTTCTCCCTCTAGAAGGGTGGAATGCTACCCCCGTCGCCAGAACTGGCGAGGGGGTAGTATTCCAATTCGTATGACACCTTACACGACATGTTTTGATAAAGCCAAACCAAAGTTGCTATATAACCGCGAGGATTATAAGGCGCTTAAGAGTATATGGTATGGCATTATCCCGGATCAGCTTAGGGAGTTGTTCCCGACAGCTGCAGACAGGCTCAGCTCATGCCAGAGCACCATCTCACATAAAACCACGCACTCTGCCTCTAGGATTGATGAGGCCTTCCATAGGAGTGGCTTACAGGCTATATATGTGTCCAGATATAGGTTTAGATATAGGTATACTATATCTCAGCAAGGGGTGATTACACCCACTTGCCCCAGCTGAGTGATCAGCCAGTTGTGTCAATTTAGATAGCCAGCCAGGGGTGGCAAAAGATATGCTGCAGCCCCTGGTAGGCCTTGGATGCACCTATGCCCTGGGCACCTATAGTGCTCTGTACAGGGGCTGATAAGGTGACCCAAGCCAATCTAGTTATGCACCTAGGGTACATGGAATCCATTTTACAGAGAGAGCAGATAGCCTGGGGCCCTGATTAGCAGGGAACCAGGCCAACTAAGTCGAAAACCAGCTAAACACAGGGCAAAAAATCTGGGGTAACCATAGTCAGGTAGCCACCTTCCTACAAATGGCCATTTTTACTAAGGCCACCTATCAACGATTGAAAGTGTCAATAACTTCCAACTATCTGACAGCATCGTGCCTTTAGTCATAGCAGAACAGTAATTTAAATAAAACAAATCGGAATAAATAGTTGTAACATAAATCACCAGAACATTTTATAGGGCAAGGTGGAGCGTCTCTGGATTGCAGAACATATCATCTACCAATGCATTGAACAACAACATTTTTGAATTACCTCCCTCAGTGAAGTCTTGTATTCAATCTAAAGTATTTGATGTTTGTTCTATTAGTCTTTGAATAAAGAATCATGTAATCTGCGTAATGCTCAAGTTTAGCTGTTCTAGGCATCAAGGGTGCTATACAATAATCTTTGCATATAGAAATAGCAGTTGGTTCAATCAACAGGCTGAACAGTAGAGGGAACACCAGACATCCCTGTGTTGTCCCCTGAGTGACCTTAATTTCTCCTGCTTGTTTTGCATTTATTATAATTGCAGCTGAGAAGTTGAAATATAATGTTTTAATACTTCTTTAAATTAGGGCAGAAAGACAAATGCTTTAAACGTATAAAATTATACATTCCAGTCTACTAGAACAAACATTATTTTTATTTACCGACTATAATTATGTCTGTTTTAAAGTTATGTTGAGAAAAATATCCAGTGGATTCTATGAGATAATTCATGTTCACTGTAGAAAAGTGCCTCTTTTTGACATGGTCACCTCCACTTTTTGCCTGATATCTGAGGTAATTTTGACAGAAGTGCACAGGGTTCCTGCTACCCAGGTCCTCAGTGCCATATCTCTATCCCTAAAACTGTACAATTGTTACCTCAATTGGAAATACCTTTAGCACTCCATGAAAGTCTCTTGTAAATGGCTCCCCTGGTACCTAGGGAAGCTAGAGAGGGTCCCTAAGGGCTGCAGCATATATTGTGCCACCCCAAGGGACCCCTCACTAAACTCATGGAGACTGCTATTGCTGGCTGCGTGTTTTAGGGCAGACACAAGTGAAAAAACAACATGGCACACAGCCCTGTGTGACATGCCTGAAGTCACTGCATACGATATAGGTATGTCACCCGTACTGCAGGCCTTATAGCCCTGCTTTATACTACATGTGTGGACATATCAGCATGAGCAGATATTCCCCTGTGATGACTAAGTTGATTCTTATATATTACAAGTGAACAAGGAAGTCATTTTGAGTACATGTGCTGGCCACTTGTACATCATGAGTTCTCCAACTACATGATGGCTTCATTGAAACCAAAGATTCTTGTTATCAAAATCTCATATTAATCAGTGGCATAGCAATGGGGGAATGGTTTGCCCAGGGCGGCAGGAGTTTTGGGGATGGCGGTCTCTTCCCATTCGTACCTGCCGTCTCGGGGGCGGCAATTGCCCCCCCCCCGCTTTAAATTGTGGCCTTCAATGGGTGGCAATTGGAGCCAAATCTCGCCAACACCCCCCCTTTAAAGGGGCCACTGCGATGCAGCGAACGCAGGGACCGCTACGGGCGGCCATAGTTCTAGCTACGCCACTGGTATTAATAAACCCACACTGATCGTAGTGATGGATTTATTAATACAATCTCCCGGTAGGGCACCTTAGAGTTGCTCCCCGAAAACTTACTGGCTGGCTGGTCCTAACCAGCCTGACACCACAGACAAGTTTCTGACCCCCCCTGGAGGTGAGAACCTGTACTTTCTGAGGTCAGAAACAATACCTGCTCTGGGCAGAAGCGTTATTACCTCCTCTAGGGCAGGATGGCTAAGTAATTAGCATGTCAAGGCAGGAGACTTCAAAGGCCTCTGCCGTCTTTTGATATGTGATCCCGGCTTCCCCAGACAGCGCAAATGCCAACCCACTGCCCTGGACTCATTTGGCACCAGTACAGGTGTTAAAATTGGCTAGTCAGGAGGCATGTTCACTACCAGGTCAGTTTCACCCCAAAGGTGAGCTACCTGATTTGAACACAAAAATTAGAATCCCACCATCTTAGTTTGTGGTGGAATTAGGCTCACTGGGTCAGGATTATGCCCACTTCCCACAGTAAGTGATCAAATAGAGGGTGTAGTCACCCTAAAGGTAATTAGCCCATTGGCTACTACCTGTCACTTCCATTAACACCCCTAAATTGAGTATTTAGGGGCATCTTTGATACAAAGAACTTAGATTACTACAGATTTAGAAGAAGAGGACAAAGAAGAGCCATGATAGACTGATAACTGAAGACTCCTGTGGACGTTTGGGCCAACCCCTGCCTGTCTGCACCAGTCTCAACAATCATGACCGAGTGACTCGTCCTCCAGCTTAGCAACTACCAAGCCCTCTGGTAGACTGCCAGCACTTCGCAAATTGCCAGCAAACTCCCTTGGGGCAGAGGAGCTACTTCCCTGCAATCCACGGGCACCGAAGAAGCAGAATCTGGTATACCGTGTTGCCGCTCCCAGGCCAGTCCAACACAGCATCCCCCCAGGAAAAGGAAACTGTGGTCAGTGAGAGGACACCAAGACCAACCGGAGCAGCACAAAACCAATATTCCTGGTACTGGACCCCTTGCAGCAACCAAGACCTGTTTAAGTACAGTTGGGACTCTAACAGCACTGAGACCGAGCAGCCATCAACGGACGTCAGCAGAGACCCACCTCGAGAGTAGACCAGATATCCTGATTTTACACCCTCAACCAGCGAGACCGACAACAGCAAGGACATTTGGCGCTCAGAGTCTAGTCAACCTATCTGCTCTGCACCCGAGTGACCCAGCCCAGGAACAGTTGAACTGGTTGTGCCCGCTTCCTCCCAGGACCCTTGTGACCCGAGTCACACGTTGGGAGCTCCTGGACTTGTCCCCCTCTGCAGCCTGTTTCCAGATACCCCCCCCCCCCCCTATTTCCACCGGCGTAGCAGGCACATCTACCAACCAGACCAGCACCTCTACACCAAGATGTCCCAGGGCAGGTAACTATTAACTGCCGGTGGTACTTTGGACTATGGCCCCCTACAATCCTAAATCCTGAAGGAGACCCCCGGAAACAGACCGTAAATAACTGTACGCAACATATGCCTTTTTCTCCCATAGGAAAGCTTTGCTGCGTAAAGACGCATTTAATCAAAGTGTTTACTTACCAGTGAAATTCAGTATTTAAAAAAGTACTTACTTGATAACAAAGTTCTTGGTATCAAAATTTACATAAAAACCCAACGTATTTTTCTAAATTGGTCTCGGATTTGTTCTTGAGTGTGTGTCTCATTTAATGCCTCTGTGAGTACAACACATGCTTAAGACTTTCCTCTGATAAGCCTAAACTGCTCGCCCACACTACCACAAAATAGAGCATTAATTGATATCGTATTTGTCTCTGTAAACTAATAAGGGCTTTAGCAAAACAGAGGGGGGAGGGTCCTGGGGACAGTTTAACGAACCTACAGTCCTACTATCCCTATAAACAGTTTAACCAACAACAAATAGCAAGGGGTCAATTACTATGCAATCCAAATTACATTACTAGAAAAAGATAACCTCATTCCTATAATGAGAAAAACTAATAGTGTGCTGCTACAGTCGCACAAAGGGTCTCCCTCTTTGTGAAAAGATTCCCATCAGTCACCACTCGGATCCGCCCTTCATCATCTGGGATCCTTCACACATGAAGGTGGAATGGTATACCCACTGTGGACTGGCAGATGTTGAAGCCTAGACCTACGCGTGGGACCCAGTGATAGAGTTGTAACTAATATTGACACGGGTGACTGAAAGCAGTGCTCTAAGTGTAAAGTGAAGAGTGAAAATACGTGAGTGTGGATAATCATAAAATTAGGTAGAGAAGAAAAAAAGTATTTTAATGTGTTTCTCTTCAATCCTAAGGTAATAAAAAGTGCGTAGTGGACTAAACAAATAACCACTATTGATGATAAAAGGTCGACATGTTTCTGCAGACTAATTTGATCCAAACTGTATCATGCTGCTTCCTCAGGACAATTTAACGCTACTGCTTTGTGAAGAATTTTAAAAAGGCAAAATATCACCTGACATGCAGTGATAACATCCTTCTCCTGACTTCAAAGTTCAACGGGATAAGGTTCCATTCCCAAAAGGACACACACATAAAAGAGAACGTGGAAAGCATATGATTAAATATAGTTCACTGAATTAGATAATGTTTCATATAAACAGTGTTCCAGAATTAGACTAATGTGTTACATTTTTAACATCAATCTACTATACATCTACTACAGATGCTCATTTACCCTTGTGGCAGGAGAGAAAAACCCCACCTCACCTGGCTGCAGCTCAGGTAAAACAGAGCACCGCTCTATATTGTGAAATTAGATAAAAAAAAGGGCAGTTTAGGACACACAGAAGTGTCACTTCATTCAAAAGTACAACCATCAAGCATTCGGCCACCTCGCACAATGCCACTGTTAATATATCAAGGAATAGTTCCACTAGTTACTGGTAGAAGTGGTTTCATATATACTCAGATTGCTCAGCATCCATGCGAATGGCAAAGTGGTTCAGACAGAATGTTCCATTATCTGTGTATTTCAGGTATTATATTTAAATGTACGAAGTCATGTGGCCACTGCTCAAACATGCCCGCATTTGTAGAACCTTGAGCCACTCCCCAAACTGTAGAGACAATTGGATAAATGCAAGTGCCAAGAATCGAAAGTCGATAGATGAGGAGCCAGTATTCAGCGTAACAACGAGGTTATGCTGATACCTACATCCGGTATTTTATAACAAATTAAGGCAGTAAAGAGCGCTTCAAGAAGTGACTTGTAAAAAGCGAGCACTGTTCAGACTTAACCGGACAGAGCCAGAGACAATAGTATTACTGCTCACAGCGCTCGCCTGTCCGTCGGTACCCCGGGCGTCCCTCTGGGCTGTCTTTACTGCCTAATTCGTTATAAAATACCGGATGTAGGTATCAGCATAACCTCGTTGTTACGCTGAATGCTGGCTCCTCATCTATCGACTTTCGATTCTTGGCACTTGCATTTATCCAATTGTCTCTACAGTTTGGGGAGTGGCTCGAGGTTCTACAAATGGGGGCATGTTTGAGCAGTGGCCACATGACTGTACATTTAAATATAATACCTGAAATACACAGATTATGGAAAATTCTGTCTGAACCACTTTGCCATTCGCATGGATGCTGAGCAATCTGAGTATATATGAAACCACTTCTACCAGTAACTAGTGGAACTATTCCTTGATATATTTACAGTGGCATTGTGCGAGGTGGCCGAATGCTTGATGGTTGTACTTTTGAATGAAGTGACACTTCTGTGTGTCCTAAACTCCCCTTTTTTATCTTTTTTTTTAAATCTTTTTTTTATTTTTATTTTTTATCTAATTTCACAATATAGAGCGGTGCTCCGTTTTACCTGAGCTACAGCCAGGTGAGGTTGGGTTTTTCTCTCCTGCCACAAGGGTAAGTGAGCATCTGTAGTAGATGTATAGTAGATTGATGTTAAAAATTTAACACATTAGTCTAATTCTGGAACACTGTTTATATGAAACATTATCTAATTCAGTGAACTATATTTAATCATATGCTTTCCACGTTCTCTTTTATGTGTGTGTCCTTTTGGGAATGGAACCTTATCCCGTTGAACTTTGAAGTCAGGAGAAGGATGTTATCACTGCATGTCAGGTGATATTTTGCCTTTTTAAAATTCTTCACAAAGCAGTAGCGTTAAATGGTCCTGAGGAAGTAGCATGATACCGTTTGGATCAAATTAGTCTGCAGAAACATGTCGACCTTTTATCATCAATAGTGGTTATTTGTTTAGTCCACTACGCACTTTGTATTACCTTAGGATTGAAGAGAAACACATTAAAATTCTTTTTTTCTTCTCTACCTAATTTTATGATTATCCACACTCACGTATTTTCACTCTTCACTTTACACTTAGAGAACTGCTTTCAGTCACCCTTGTCAATATTAGTTACAACTCTATCACTGGGTCCCACGCGTAGGTCTAGGCTTCAACATCTGCCAGTCCACAGTGGGTATACCATTCCACCTTCATGTGTGAAGGATCCCAGATGATGAAGGGCGGATCCGAGTGGTGACTGATGGGAATCTTTTCACAAAGAGATAGACCCTTTGTGCGACTGTAGCAGCACACTATTAGTTTTTCTCGTTATAGGAATGAGGTTATCTTTTTCTAGTAATGTAATTTGGATTGCATAGTAATTGACCCATTGCTATTTGTTGTTGGTTAAACTGTTTATAGGGATAGTAGCACTGTAGGGTCGTTAAACTGTCCCCAGGACCCTCCCCCCTCTGTTTTGCTAATGTTCTTGTGCAGCCGCATGGCTGCGTGTCCTTTTTAGTTTCTACGTCCTAGTTAGGACTTCGTCTTGATGAAAAGAGGTTGTGTGACCTGTGAAGTGTGGTTCGTTTGAGTGCAGTAGTCTTGTTGAAAGCACTTCGCACCATGGCCACTATTTTAGGGTTGGCGTTTGACGAAGCGGAAATTCAGTCTATTCTGTCTGAGAATCCCAGCATCTTGGACATTCTACCAGCAGCTCAAACCAACAGTGATGAAGGTTGGGCGAAAATCCTACTGCTGAAAAAGAGTCAGGCGAGGATCTGTGTGCATGGAATATCCATGGCAGAGAACTTACGTGGCAACTGTGCCCCTAGTGGGCTAATTGTAACCAATGCCACTCGCCTGTTCCTGGATGACAAAGATTTCCTACGCGATTGGTCACTGATCGCTTGGAAGTGTACCCGAGTTTGGCTGGTACTCCCCCAAACGATGGACCTGAGGAATGGGAAGAAGATCCCCCAGGAACTTCCAGGGACGTCAGCAGGACCTCCCTCGTAATCAACCTCAGTTCCTACACAATGACTGAGATTGAAGAACAGGTATTAAACAGAGGGCTTGGGTTTGTTACCACAAACACTGCCGACCCATTCCTCACTAACATTGAGATACACAAGTTCTTCATAAAAATCCGGTTACACTACCTGTTCGCTAAGAAAGAAGGACAAACAGTTGATGCTACCAACGATAATGTTAACACTGGTTTAAAGAGACCTTCAACATTCAACCCGACTACTCTAGGGTTACCGGAGAAAGTTATGGCTTTTGAGGAGGCAGTCGATCATGACATTCAGACATTATTCCAACACCATCATAAACCCTTCGTTAATCTAAGCAAAAGGGAACAAGAGGCTCTGAATGGCTTGGCAAACAATACATCTGTGATAATCAAACCCGCAGATAAAGGGGGAGCCATAGTCTTGTTGGACTCGAGTACCTATCGAGAAGAATGCTTGCGCCAGCTGAATGATAAGAAAGCTTATCAGAAATTAACAAGTGATCCAACTCCAAGATTGGTAACCATCATTGGCACTATCGTGGAAGAGGCTTTAGCAGAAGGATGGGTGACAACTAAAGAGGCACAATATTTATGTGCCACTAACCCAATAATGCCATACTTCTACGTATTGCCAAAGATACACAAACCCCAGAGACCACCGCCTGGGCGCCCCATAATATCGGGGATAGGCTCACTTTTGGAACCTTTATCCACGTTTGTGGATTGCTTCCTACAACCGATGGTACGTGAGATGCCAACCTATCTAAAAGATACAAAAGATGTGCTGAGGATCCTACCGGATGTGGAATTTGACACAGAACAAGACCTCCTGGTTTCCTTCGATGTGGAAAGTTTGTATACTTCCATACCCCAGACAGAAACCTTAGAGGTAATTGAGAGTTTGTTGGAAGCCAGAGACCTCAACTCCATCACGCCTGTGAGGTTAATCATGACGCTAGCGACTTTGGCCATGACGGAGAATTTCTTCATGTTCGAGGAGAATGTGTACTTGCAGATTAGCGGGACTAGCATGGGCAGCGTTTTTGCCCCTAGTCTCGCTAATCTGTACGTACACATGTTTGAGCAACAACAGGTGCTCAACGCAATCAATCCCTTCCTTGGATGTGTACGTCTATGGAAACGATATATAGACGATATCCTGGTGGTCTGGCGGGGATCGATCGATGACCTTAAGAACTTTCATGAGTGGCTAAATAACAGGAATCGTTTTCCGAAATTCACCATTGAATATAGTAAACACCAACTAGCCTTTTTGGACTTGCTGGTCACTCCAACACCTACTGGTTAACCAACAGAGATCTCTCGCAAACCAATGGTCAGGAATTCACTTCTAAGATACGAAAGCTTTCATCCGAAAGCACTTCGTGACAACCTGCCCTATAGGCAATTCCTTCGAATTCTAAGGAATTGCTCTACTAAATCCTCATTCGAGGAGCATGCGAAGACCCTTGAAAAACATCTGATTGAAAAAAAGTATCCAAAACGATTGATCAGGTCTTCCAAGAAACGAGCCTCAAACAATAATAGGGAAGGTTTATTAGAACTATTACCCCCTAAACCAGAACAGAAAAGGTTAACATGTGTCAACACCTTCAGTACCCAGTTCAACCATATTAAAAGAATTGTAAAAAACACTGGGCCATCCTCAACACAGGGAATGACACTGAGAACTTACCACCTCCTCTGTACGCTTTCAAGCGTGGTCGTAATGTGAAGGACCAGTTGGTCCACACTAGACCAAAGAACAGCATTCCTCGCTCTATAGGAACACTATGGGACATGCCCGCAGTTACTGGCCACCACCCATGTGGTAACTGTGCAGCTTGCCCGCAAACTACTAAGTCCACACAAATTGACATTGGCACTGACCGTCCGTGGGAACAACGTCGCTTTACAAATTGAAACAGCCAAAACTTGATCTATTTGATCACTTGCCCCTGCAACAAACAATACGTAGGGATGACGACGCGTAAAGCGAAAGTCCGGATTTCAGAGCACAAAAGTTCAATTAGATGTTCCAGACAAGCAACTAAACTCACCAATCACTTTATTGAGGTGGGACACTCACCCACAGAGTTGAAATGGACCGTCATTGAACAACCACTCATTCCTCCTCATGTGACCGACATCAGTAATTTCCTGTTTAAAAAGGAGCAGAGATGGGTCCACAAACTCAGGTCCGATAAGTTGGGGTTGAATGAAGATATCCTGTGGATGTCACTCTAAGATGAGAGGTAAAGCCGTGGGTGAGATTATGCTTGGAATATAAGTCTAGTAAAACCTGGTCTCGAGACATGTTGCTAGATCTCGCTTACGATTGGATTCTAGCTGTTGTTAACACTTAAGTCTGAATGTAGGGCTCAGCCATCTCTTAATGTTTATGTAGCTGACATATGGGCGTCCTTTCCCTACATTTACGGTACTTACCACAGCCATTGGTTTATATATCTTTGCTCACCGATTGGTTAGAAAATTTCTGAAAAACTATCCACCTCAGAGACTAGTGGATACTCGGTAACACGGTATACATAGACACTACATTTCCCTAGTTCCTTGCACTTCTGCACTTGAATGACAAACTCTATAGTGGTTATAGATAAGCCCATGAACTACTTGTTCCAAGTCTTTATGAGAGTCGGGAACTTCGTATTTCATATATGTGCTGATAGAGAGTGGTCAAACAACGAGGTTTGCTGCACGAATAAAAACACGAGGTACTCCGACAAACTGAGTCACTTGGTATTTTCAAGAAAGTAGAACGCTCTCTGTTTCGGCAATGCCGTACTCACATGACAGGCAGAACTGCAGGTGACTAAGTCCGCCGAACTACACTTCCCAAGCTCTGTTGGGGTAGTCGCGGACGTCTGACGTATCACACGCGCCGAGAGGGAGCGAGTAGATAACGTGGTTTCCAGTGCCGCGTCGGTACCTCCCACGACAGCCCAGAGGGATGCCCGGGGTACCGACGGGCAGGTCAGCGCTGTGAGCAGTAATACTATTGTCTCTGGCTCTGTCCGGTTAAGTCGGAACAGTGCTCGCTTTTTATGAGTCACTTCTTGAAGCGCTCTTTACTGCCTTAATTCGTTATAAAATACCGGATGTAGGTATCAGCATAACCTCGTTGTTACGCTGAATGCTGGCTCCTCATCTATCGACTTTCAATTCTTGGCACTTGCATTTATCCAATTGTCTCTACAGTTTGGGGAGTGGCTCGAGGTTCTACAAATGCGGGCATGTTTGAGCAGTGGCCACATGACTTCGTACATTTAAATATAATACCTGAAATACACAGATAATGGAACATTCTGTTCAAGTTCAAGTTCGAGCATTTATATAGCGCGTAAGCATGGGCGGAAAATCCGTTCCGCTCGCGGATTTTGCGGATTTTCGGTAAATTCGCAATCCGCGAGATTCGCGAATCTCCCGCAAAATCCGCAAATCCGCGAGCAGCGGATTTTATGGCTTGCTCGCACTGTTCGCGTGAGTTCGCGGCTTCCCAGTACAACTTCGCACCCCGCGAATAATCGCAAAATTGCAGAAATACGATCTTAGCAAAACTGAAACTACTTACCAGGTTCAAAAGTTCAGGCTCATCATTAGTAGCCATTTCCTGCAGTGCTTCCTGAGGGGCCCCTCCAGAGTTCAGTTGCCAGTTGCAACTATTATGTGACCCTGCTCTGAACCTCAGAATAGTTACACATATGCCACAAAGGTCCTGAATTACAGCTAAGGGAGACAAGCAGGAGCCAGGCTGGAAGTTCAAATCCATTAATCAGCCCCTAATTCATTATTGTCAGTTGGGGCAGGGCAGGTGTTGTAACTAATTTTGCAACAATGAAAGCACTTAGCAAGTGCAAAAGATCACTAATCAGGAAGCACTAAGGAAGCAGGTGCCAGCTAAAAAAATATTCTGTGACACATTAATCAGCCCCAAATTAATTCAGGTCACTTGAGGCAGGGAAGGTGTGCTTGCTTTGCCACAATAATGTACACTGACTGGACAACCAGAGGGTGCTGTGATGAAACAGAGGGTGGCATGGGTGGGCCAGAGGGTGGCATGAGTAGTCAGAGAGTAGCAGTGGTGACAGAGAGTGGCAGTGATGAAGAAGAGTGTCCCAAACAGGCTGGACACGTAGAAACAACAAGTTCGCAAAACTTGCGACCCGACAGGTAAGTTCGCGTGTTGCGAAATTGTACAAAACCCTCGCGAACTGGCAGAAACCCGCGCGAACACACAAAAAAAATCTGCAAATTCGCGAGAATTCGCGGATTTTGCGGATTGCGAGTTCGCAAATCCGCAAAATTCACGAACGCGAGATTCGCAAAATTCGCCCATGCTTAATAGCGCGCTACTCACCCAGAGGGTCTCAAGGCGCTTGGGGAAGGGGTTCAATATTTGTCGAATAGCCAGGTTTTAAGTTCTTTTCTGAAGGAGATGTGGTTTTGAGTAAGGCGGAGGTGAGTGGGGAGTGAGTTCCAGGTCTTGGCAGCAAGGAAGGAGAAGGATCTGCCACCCATGGTGGATTTTCGGATGCGCGGGACTGCGGCGAGGGCTTGATTGGACGATCTTAGTTGGCGGGTGGGTTTGTAGAAGGACAGTCGAGTGTTGAGGCATTCGGGTCCTAGATTGTAGAGGGCCTTGTGTGCGTGGGTGAGAAGGTGGAATGTAATTCTTTTGTTGACGGGAAGCCAGTGGAGGTCTTTTAGATGTCCGGTGATGTGATCTTGGCGAGGGATGTCTAATATGATTCTCGCTGATGCGTTTTGGATGCGTTGGAGTTTTTTCTGTAATTTTGCTGTGATTCCGGCGTATAGTGTGTTGCCATAATCCAGTCGACTCGTGACCAGTGCGTGGGTGACAGTCTTTCTTGTCTCGAGGGGGATCCAGCGGAAGATCTTTTTGAGGATGCGAAGTACGTTGAAGCAGGAGGAAGAGACTGCGTTGACTTGTCTGGACATCGAGAGAGAGGAGTCTAGGATGAATCCAAGGTTACGTGCATAGTCTGTGGGTGTGGGTGCTGTGCCCAGAGCGGAAGGCCACCAAGAGTCGTCCCAGGCAGAGGGGGAAGGTCCTAGGATGAGCACCTCCGTTTTGTCTGAGTTGAGTTTTAGGCGGATATGTTTCATCCATTCGGCTACTTCTTTCATGCCTTCGTGAAGATTGGTTTTGGCGGTGTTAGGGTCTTTGGTGAGAGAAAGGATTAATTGGGTGTCGTCGGCGTAAGAGATGATGTTAAGGTTGTGTTGGCGCGCGATGGATGCGAGTGGGCTCATGTAAACGTTGAAGAGGGTGGGACTGAGTGATGATCCTTGTGGTACACCACAGATGACTTCAGTGGCCTCTGAGTTGAATGGGGGAAGTCGGACTCTTTGAGTTCTCCCAGCGAGGAATGAGATGATCCAGTCCAAGGCTTTACCTTTTATGCCGGTGTTGCTGAGGCGTTGTATAAGGGTGCTGTGGCAGACTGTGTCGAAAGCGGCGGAGAGGTCGAGTAGAATGAGGGCCACTGTTTCTCCGTTGTCCAGTAGGGTTCGGATGTCGTCAGTCGCTGCAATGAGGGCGGTTTCGGTGCTGTGTTTGGCTCGAAACCCGGATTGAGATGGATCGAGGGAGTTGTTGGATTCAAGGAAGGCGGCGAGCTGGCTGTTGACGGCTTTCTCAATGACTTTGGCCGGGAATGGGAGGAGGGATATGGGTCGGTAGTTTTTAAGTTCAGAGGGGTCTGCTGTGGGTTTCTTCAGAAAGGCGCTGAGTTCGGCGTGTTTCCAGCTTTCTGGAAAGGTGGCAGAGTTGAACGAGCAGTTGATGACATCACGGAGATGAGGTGCGATGATGGAGTCAGCTTTGTTGAAGATGTGGTGGGGGCAGGGGTCGGTTGGCGAGCCAGAGTGGATTGAGTTCATTAGGCGGATGGTGTCTTCAGTGGTGATTGGGTTCCAGGCGTTAAGGTTGTTAGTTGGCGGAGTAGGATCTGAGGGGGGTGGGGAGGGTTGATCGCTGGGATTATTCTCGAAGCTGTTGTGGATGTCGGCAATTTTGTTGTAGAAGAAGGAGGATAACGCATCGCAGAGGTCTTGGGAGGGAGTGATGTCGTTAGAAGCTGCGGTGGGGTTGGTGAATTCTTTGACGATGTTGAAAAGTTCCTTGCTGTTGTGAGTGTTGTTGTCAGACGATCCTTGAATGCTGATTTCTAGGCGGATCTAATCAGTTGGTGGTGTTTGCGGGTGGCTGCCTTGAGGGTGGCCATGTTGTCGGTGGTTGGGTTTTTTCTCCATGTTTTCTCCAGGGTGCGGCATAGCTTCTTGGATTTTTTAAGGTCATCATTGAACCAGGGAGCCTTTTTGCTGGCTGATTTGATCTGGTGCTTTTTCAGGGGTGCTAATTCGTCAGCGCTGTGGGTGATCCATTGTTTGAGATTGGTGGCCGCTTGGTTTGGGTCCAATGAGGGGGTGGGAGGGTTATAGTTGAGTGATGTGAGGAGTTGGTCGGAGGTGATTTTGTTCCAGTTTCTCCGAGGAATAGGTTGAGGGCGGTTGTGGGTCATGGTGGTTTTGTAGCTGAAGTGAACACAGCTGTGGTCCGTCCAGTGGAGAGCTGTGGTGCGATCGAAGGAAATGTGCTTGCTGGAGGTGAAGATAGGGTCGAGCATGTGTCCGGCTTCATGGGTGGGGGTGTCAACAAGTTGTTTGAGTCCGAGATTGGCCAGGTTGTCCAGAAGGGTGGTGGTGTTGCTGTCATGTTTGTTTTCAAGGTGGTAGTTGAGGTCTCCTAAAAGAATGTAGTTTTCGGAGGCGAGGGCATGTGGGCTGACGAAGTCCATGATGTCGTCGCTGAATTGAGAGCGGGTACCTGGAGGCCTGTAGATGAGGGTGCCTCTAAGTGTGGTCCTAGGGTCGGTGTGGATCTGAAAGTGGAGATGTTCGGCGGTTGTGAGATTATCGTCGGAGCTGGTCGTGATGTTGATGGTGTTCCTATGGATGATGGCGATGCCTCCTCCTGTTTGGTTGGTGCGGTCTTTTCGGATAATCTTGTAAGCGTCCGGTATGGCTATGACGATGTCGGGTGCTGATGATGTGTTCATCCATGTTTCTGTAAGGAAGGCGATGTCCGGTGACGCAGTGTCGAGTAGGTCCCAGAGTTCAGTTGCGTGTCTGTGGACCGAGCGGGTGTTAAGCAGGATGCACTTCGGGCGGTTGGGGTCGGAGCTGTGTATGGAGGAAGTGGACTTGGTGAGGGTCCTGAAGCAGTTGAACTTGCAGGAGAGGCAGGCGAATGGGCCGTGGGTACGTCCTGGGGTGGCTTCGCAGCATTGTGATGTGCGTCCGGGGTTGAGGGTGAGGAGAGTTGCGGCATCATATGTGAGTCTAGTGGGTTGGGTGCGGCGGGGACCAGGGGGTCTGGCGCTGGGCGCGGTCCAGGCGCGGACGGGCGTAGACGGGCTTACCTTTGGCGCGCCTTCGGCGTGCATGGGGTGCGACCGCTGCGCGTGAACGCTGCGCGGGAGAGTATCTGTCATATAGGATGGTGAAGGGGCGGAGCACTGCTTTCAGTCACCCTTGTCAATATTAGTTACAACTCTATCACTGGGTCCCACGCGTAGGTCTAGGCTTCAACATCTGCCAGTCCACAGTGGGTATACCATTCCACCTTCATGTGTGAAGGATCCCAGATGATGAAGGGCGGATCCGAGTGGTGACTGATGGGAATCTTTTCACAAAGAGGGAGACCCTTTGTTCGACTGTAGCAGCACACTATTAGTTTTTCTCGTTATAGGAATGAGGTTATCTTTTTCTAGTAATGTAATTTGGATTGCATAGTAATTGACCCCTTGCTATTTGTTGTTGGTTAAACCAATAAGGGCTGCCTGGACTCTTTACACAGTGTACCTTGTTTTGGCCCACTGTATAAAGAGCCGGCTTCCTACATTTGCGACTCTAACTGTCAGCTAAAAAGCCATTTTCATCCTGATGTATCAATTCCTGACATACTGATACAATGTGATTAGATAAGATTTTCGTGTAATCAGAATTTATTAAAGTAATTGGTTTGGATTGATTGAATGCTTAGATTTTTGCAAGAAGCCTCCTATAGTTAATACAAAGGATGATTCTGATATCTGATCACCTGGCATATTTCAGTAAATAATCTGAATAAAAACTAAGGGGCACATTAGGATGGCGGGCGGACTTTGTCCACCCGCCATCCCAAAGCAAAAAGGGAACGCCGGCCATAAGGGCGGGGGTCCCGTGGGGGACATTAGGATGCGCCTGCCACAGTGGTGGGTGCATCCAGCATTCCTGTCTTTGCACCGCCCGCCCGCCACAATGCCAGAAAGGCATGCTGTGCACTTCAATGCACAACATGGCAGGCACCGCGCGGTGCCTGCCATGTTGTGCATGGAACTGCTGGGGGGTACCATAGGTACACCCCATGTGCACCCCCCCGCCCCCCAGAATCCCTGGGGGCCCAGTACAGGCCCCCAATGTTGATAACTGCCTGCCTTTCTGTGGGGGCGCATCCTCGCCCTCATAGTAATATGGATGGCGGTGTCTACCAGACACCGCCACCATGAGAATTGCTTTTCCGCCCGGAAAGCAAACGGGCGGATTGCCTACCAGCGGAAATTACCCAACGCCGATTTCATTTAGGAGAATGCAATATTTGGCTTAATTCTGTTCCTATGTCTTGAGATGCTTTTGGTAATTAAGTTTTCTGAAGGCATTGCATGAATTAAGCTTCATTAGCATTATTAGTTGTCTGTTAGATGACTTCATAGTGGTCAAGAAATACTTGCTTTTATCAGTTTGCTTTGCTTGGTTGCAGCTTAGATGCATGGTCGATAATTTCTGTGATTTAAATTTGATTGGCATTTGATTTACCAGCCTAAGCCAGCCTTTTACCTATGTGTTTACTTTCTTCATAATATTTCTGCCATATAGGTCTTTCATACAGCAATTTTTCAGATAAAAATGTCTTTCAATTTCTGCTTTGCTTGTGACCTGGATTGTATTCTTTCCTCTTTTCTAGTAGTTGAAATTATAGCAGCTATGGGCCATATTATCAAGAAAGGGCGATACATGATCGCCGCTTTTATCGGCAGGAAACTGCCGCTAAAGCGGCGATAATGGGCTTGATAATATGCCCTTGTGAATTCCCATAGAAACCCAGGTAAACACCAGAACTTAGGCTTCTATGGGAATTTACGAGGGCATATTATCAAGCCCATTATCGCCGCTTTAGCAGCAGTTTCCTGCCGATAAAAGCGGCGATAATGTAGCACCCTTTCTTGATAATATGGCCCTATGTTTTTTATAGCTGCGAGAATATGAGAAATTCTATTCATTCCTTCTTTTCTTATTTTAGCTTTATATTCTATTACTTGTCCTCTAAATGTTGCGTTAAAAGTGTCCCATACTAGAAAGGTGAGCTTTATCAAGGTTATTCTAACAAAATTCCTTAAAATATAGACATACTGAAGCTCTCCAACCCAAATCTGATAATTGTTTGTTTATTAAAAGCCACCTTGAAATCGAGGAATGGTTTACCCTCTAGATCTATTTCTAAATATAACAATATATGAACAGAGAAGCATTTTGTCATTATTAAAGAATCCTTTCATAATGTACTTTAGGAAATGAAGACAAAGTCTAATCCTGTGGTTGAGTTATCGGCCCGCCACTACTAGTTCAATATTTACAACATGGGGTGGTGAGGGACAGAGTCTCTGAATTAAGCAGAAAGCTCTCACCCCGTCTAGAGATCAGGGCTAGATCCAACACCGTTTTTTAGCTCACTGCACCATCCCAGTTTCAGAACCTGGCTGTATGCAAATTAGTCTGTTCCTGTCCCAGTGCATGATGGGAACAGGGCAAACCAAACTACAGAAGCCAATTCTTACACTGGGAAGGAAACAAGCTCCCGGGGACCGGTTTCTGGCATTACAGCCGTCTTCGGCCCGGTTTGCTTGAATCCTGATGGTGCAATGAGCAAGGGTCTCACATCTGAGAATACCCTTCCACGCTTAGGGTGGACAAAAATATTTACAACAAGGGGTGGTGAGGGACAGAGTCTCTGAATTAAGCAGAAAGCTCTCACCCCGTCAAGAGATCAGGGCTAGATCCAACACCGTTTTTTAGCTCACTGCACCATCCCAGTTTCAGAACCTGGCTGTATGCAAATTAGTCTGTTCCTGTCCCAGTGCATGATGGGAACAGGGCAAACCAAACTACAGAAGCCAATTCTTACACTGGGAAGGAAACAAGCTCCCGGGGACCGGTTTCTGGCATTACAGCCGTCTTCGGCCCGGTTTGCTTGAATCCTGATGGTGCAATGAGCAAGGGTCTCACATCTGAGAATACCCTTCCACGCTTAGGGTGGACAAAAATATTTACAACAAGGGGTGGTGAGGGACAGAGTCTCTGAATTAAGCAGAAAGCTCTCACCCCGTCAAGAGATCAGGGCTAGATCCAACACCGTTTTTTAGCTCACTGCACCATCCCAGTTTCAGAACCTGGCTGTATGCAAATTAGTCTGTTCCTGTCCCAGTGCATGATGGGAACAGGGCAAACCAAACTACAGTGTTTTGAAAAACGTTAAAATTGCCACCCATTGATATGGGCTCTACTGAATCCATTGCTAAATTGTAAAGTTGCTGTAATGAGTCACATTGATTCATAGTAAGTCACAAAATGATACAATTTTGTTCCAAAGGCTGCTGTAACCCAAAGCTATCTTCCAGTGGGGTCAGACTTAGTTTTTATTGCGAATAGAGTCGTGTAGATGCACAGCTTCTTTTTTGGAAAGGTGAACACACTATGTTGAATGATGTTAGATTAAGTTTTATGGTGCTCCGCTAGGTGACGTCGAGGGCCCAACGGCGTCTATCAGTATACGTTTGAGAAGTGGGGCTAGAGAGTCTCTAGTCTCATCCCTTAGCAGGCACACATGTTGTTGTCTTTGTTGGGAACAAAAGACTTCCACTCAGCGAGCTTTGTTTACATCTCTTTATATTTCATGCAAATTATATCTCCAATTTTTCAAGGTTGGTTCTTGTGTCATCAAGATCGCTATAAACAATATTTACTGCAACTGCTTGGTGGATGGAAATTAGAAAGCGTGCTAATGTGATATTGTCTAAAACTAACAATCTAAAACTTTAAAGCACATTAGCACGCTTTCTAATTTCCATCCACCAAGCAGTTGCCTCAACGCTAGCGCGAGGCTCACCTCCACCCTCAACCTCATGAGTTCGATCCCGGACCCATCTCCCACACCAATACTATTTTTCAACAAGTTGTTCCCAATTTTTTATTTCTCCACTGTTTTAACAGGCCGTCCTATTTTTGATTTTTATATAGCCCACACCCTGCCCGTCTAGTGATTTCCCTTATACTGTATAATTCCACACGCCCACCCGATGCCATGAAAGACTAGTCTTTCCACTATTTTCACACACGTGACGCGTCACGTGATCGGCAAATTTCAAAATAGTCAAACGCGGCAAGCAGTTTCTTTGCCGGCGTTCCCGAATACGAGCACCGGATCGGAACACCTTCTAACCCCACTTCAGGTCAGTTCCTGACACTTGACAGATTTAAAGTCTAGTCGCTTCCGCGAAGCACTCAATCAACTTATGCTGATTGCACTCTCCCCTTTTTTTACAGACTCCAGTTTACTTTTCCTAACAGGCATGTAAGTGACACGCCGAAGTCATATTCCTTTTTTAGTTAACCCCTAAGCATTTCAGAAGTTCCTCATATGCCACACTAAACCCATATTCACGCACCAACGCTTTAGCACGTTATTTTTAAATGCATGCTCTTAATGCTCCATATGACTATGTTTACCCACATGATTATTCATTGTTTAACATGGATAGAAACCACACTAATGGTTGCTTATACTATTATTTTCAGTGTCAAATCCCTGATGAAGGGCATAGTAAAATGCCCGAAATGCATTGGACATGTTACAAAGACATTGCCTGAAGTAAATATTGTTTATAGTGATCTTGATGACACAAGAACCAACCTTGAAAAATTGGAGATATAATTTGCATGAAATATAAATAGATGTAAACAAAGCTCGCTGAGTGGAAGTCTTTAGTTTTTATTGCCTCACATTTTAAAATCAACTTAAAGTAAAGAGCAATTCCTTTATGTGCGGCATTGGCAGATGCAAAAAAGGCACGCGAAACCCAGCCTTGTATACATATTTTAAGTTGATTACTCTGTGGATGAGTTTCCGGAAAGAATATGATATCAGGATTTTGTAGATGTATTCATTTCAATACAACCCAAAATGTATGTTATTTATACCACTTAGACTGCAAGTTGCTACTTTAACTACTCTCACTCAAGATTTTCTAAGCTATATTGAATCCTCAATTTTCTGTATCACCCAAAGTGATCCTTCTCATCCCTCCCTTTACAGCAAATTGACCCCACTTTTAGCCGTGCCATCATGCAGCCACTATTGTCTTGCCACCTGCACCTACTATGACTCTCTCTTAAATCACTTTACAGGTTAAACAGTCTTAAAGTGGCAAACAGAAAGGAAACTGACTAGTTAGTAAATTCATTATTGGAACATAAGGCTTCAATAAGGGAACATCTCAACTCAACAACTAAGCTGTCTATACTATGCTAATTGCATCCTAAAATAATTGAAGAGGTTGTTAAATTTGCAGACTAGAGAGGGAGCATGCACAGATAAATCCTAATCTCATGGTTACAATATATAATGCTACCAACAATAGTCCAGATAGATTCCCTCTGAAAATCTTTTAAAATAATCTGTCTTCTTTCACTGTCACACAAAACCTACTTTTAGATAGTACTTTAAGTTTAGACTATTATAATATGGAGGCTTCAGCAGCAATGCCTCGAAATGATTTGATCAGATTTCTGAATTCTTTCTACCTCCAAGCTTTGGCGACTGTTGTGTCAGAGTAAAATTAGAATTCTAAATTGTTTTTACACCTTTAAAGTTTTAGATTGTTAGTTTTAGACAATATCTGTTCTCTGATCCTATGGGCAGCAAAGTTTACCAATACTGTTTGTGGAAATTGAGCATGAAAATAACGTGTATGGGCGGGGATGCGATGAGCTCACATAACATAATAGAGAAGTATGAGGAAAAAATAAGTAAAACATATTTCTTGATTACATTTTACACGAATGGAATAGAGCTCACGTCACTTTCCTTATTTTCGGCAATGCCCCGAAAGATTAGATTGACAGATTTGTCTTTCAATTTACTCCAGTTTATTCCCAAAATGAATTATTTCATTCTCATAATTAGAGCTGTGATCTTGAAGCTTGATATGTTTATCTTTGAGTTCTTAAATGTGTTGCTCCAGTTCCTCAAACGTTTCAGTAATTTGGCTTAATTTCTGACCACATTTGTTAAGATGTTTTCTCAACTGTAGCATGGATTGAGCTTGTATTTTCTTGATTTCTCTACTATCCAGCAATATTGTCCGTAGTATTTCATTAGAGACTTATTGTGCAGACTGGGAGTTTTTGCTGACCTCTTTTTAATGTAGGGCCATAGTTTGATGCCGGTTTGTTTTCTCGGCCAGTATATATGCATGTGAAGTTTTAGGTACTTAAACAGATGGATGCTCAACATTCTGGCAATCAAGAGTTTTAATGACAAGCCAGCAGATGCAATGGTGGAGTCTATTTGTGCACAACTCTATTCCAATATCTTGTTGACTATTGTCTTGGATATGCTGGTTTTTCAAAGATATTATTATAGAAGAGGAACTGTTGATTACTTGTGTCAAGACTAATTCAGTCGTTGAGCATTAAGGCCCTTATTATGAGTCCCCTGCTGGGAAGGCAAATATTATTGTACCTTTTAAAATCCAATACCAAAGGGGTCGACATTTAAAAGGTGTGATACTTATCGCCTATTACAAGTTGTGCCCTTTAAACTAAAGCATTACATGCAGAGTTGGTATTTAACACACTGAATTCTGCATGTTTTGCCTTTTTAAACCCCCCACCCCCCCAACCCCCCCAACCCCCCCAACCCCCCACACTCACCTCAAAATAAATTTTGTCAGGTTTGATCTGATGGAATTTATAAGGGAAAACTCAGAGGGTGTGATACTTGTTACGAAAGTCGTAATTACTATCCCTGTACACTGTCTGCACAGGGATTGGAATCTGTACTTGTAAACAGGGCATCAGACTTTAAAAATAAGGGGTATGAGTCATGACAATTAGTCAGAGTTTGAATTTCTGAAACTGAGTGCTGAGTATTGGCTTTAGCTGAAATAGAGCAGAACTCAGTGGCTTGCCATTTATATTACTAGGTATTGTTGAACTTGTATGTTTTTGTGATGCCTCCTCTGTGTGAGCCATGGTAGCTGTGGCCTGACAGTGAGGTTTGGTTAATTCCGGCAAAGAGGAGGGGGGGGGGGGGCAATTCTGGCACAGAGGAGGCTGGCAGGTGTATTTTATCACCAACATCAGTACCTTCTTCAGATGTTGTCATGTTGCCTAAGAATGCACCCAAGTTAGAATTCATATTCTGAGTTCAAGTTCTCAAAAGCTGGTGTTTTGGTACTGGACGCCCTGCTGTCACAGCCATGCACTCTTCTCCTGATGGCTACATGGTGTGTTTTGTTTTGCGAAGGGGGTTTCGAGGCTATGAGCCAGATGCATCAAAGGGTTTTTCCCATTCTGTGTTATGGGAAAATGTGTTCATGCATATGGCCCTATATATGTGCCTTTGTTAGCTTTCCTGTCTGTGCACATCCCAAATGCAGTCTAGAAAATATGAGCACAATTTCTCATCAGGCTGCACTTAGGTAGCTACACAAATGGAGGTTGGATCCCCAAGAGAGTATGGGCCATATGTATCAACATCCTCATCCTCAACATGCTCTTCACGCATACTTATAGAGCAGATAAAGTGCAGATTGCTAAACTTGAGTCATTACAGAATGCGGCTGCTCGGGTGCTGCTTGATCGACCCAAACAATACCCCACGTCTGCCAGCATTAAACAGCTCCATTGGCTCCCAGTTCGGCAGAGAGTGGATTTCAAGGCCCTCTGTCTTCTACATAAGGCTCTGTATGGAGGAGGAGCTGCGGACATTCAACATCTATTCCTCCAGTATTGGCCACAACGCCGCCTCCGGTCAGCCAATACAGGACTGATCCTGGTCCCCCAGATAAAAAGAGCCAGATGATGAGGAAAGGACTTCTCGTGCCAAGCGGCCACACTGAGGCACTTCCTCCCCATTCTGATCAGACTACAGTCGAACAGGGCTCTTTTTTTTAAAATTGATAAAGGCATGGCTCTTTCCCTAAGTTCGAGAATAACCAGCGTTAGCTTCGGTATCCACCCACCTCAGCGCCAAGACGCCTCTGCAATTGTGTGCTTTATAAGATCTCAGTCAGTCAGTCAGTCAAAATGATAATTTCTTAATTTTATTTACCGTTCTGCGTTAGATTAATAAATTTTTAAAAAGTAGTGCGAAAGCATTTTTTTGTTTCTTGAGGCACTGTTAAGAGGAAGCAACACAGATGGCATGGGTGAGGGGAAGAAACATGGAGAGCGCAGGTGGGGTAAGCAGCAAGCAGGGTGCCAGTGAGGAGTGAATCAATATGACGTCAAAGTAACATGGGGCAGAAGCAACACTGCGGATGAGGGGCAGAAGCAACACAGGGTGCAGGTGATGGAGGCAATAGGAAATGTAGAGGGAAAGCAACACAGGAGAGAAATAGAGGAAGGTGGAGCGCAGGGGAGAAGATAAGCATAAGGCTAGAGCGGGAATGTGGAGCTGCTGGGTGGAAGCAACATGCAGGACGGCAAGGGAGGAACACACGCTTTAGAGAAAGCAACACACAGTAAGGCGCAGGTGGTAAGAGCAGTACACAAAGAAGACAGCTAGAAAACACACACACCCCAAAAGAAAGGGAAAACGTCCGAGATAGGAATAAAAAGAACAGTGATCATGCAAATATTTGCAGGAGATGGAGGGGTTTGTCTGGTGATGGAATGTGCATGAAAGGTACTGAGTTTTTGAAGGCCGTCCTAAGCCATGTGTAATGTCTGGCAGCAGGGCATGTTCTGAACATAAAAACCACCAGGGTTCTCAATGTGATCACACAATGTTTCGAAGCTGCTGATCGCCTTCGGCTCTCCTGCTCCAATTAAGCACTTGAAGAAAGCTTCAGCGTGCTACAGCATTATAGTCTGTAACAGGCAACACTTGTATGCCAATCAAGAGAGAGAGAGAGAGAGCGAGAGAGAGAGAGACACACACAGGCATGCACATGTGCACCCCCAACCGACCCTCTTACCTTGATTTTGCCTGTGGCCTGTAATGTCCTCAGTTATTGTAACAATATGTCTCATTTTTAAAACTCATGAAAGCACCACCAATGTGCTCCCAGCCTGAACTGCAGCATGCTACACCCACTACTATGGAACCCTTTACGATGGAGGGCGGAAGGCCATCTGACAGCTAGTCTGTGGTGTTTTGCCCAACATCTGAGGCATAGGTCCGTCCGAGTGCCGTATTATGATACCGGCGGTCCAACTGATGCACACGGGGGGGGGGAGGGAATCTGCTCTGCCTCCGACAGGCTCAAGGAGCCCGTTGGGGCAGAGGGCAGCTCGTAACCCCCAAAATGGAGGCGGTGCATGCTAAGGCATTGCCATGGAGATTACGATGCACGTTTCCAACAGCATTTCTATGGCAGTCTGACCTCAATAGAAAGGCCGTCCCCTGTGGCATCTGGTATGAGGATTGGGGGCAGCAGTGGTGCCCCCCAACATCCATACATCATGTGTCAGGCTCCGCATGGGGCATGCCACATGGTGCATAGATGTTTAAAACTTGCTTATTTCCTATTGCGGATTGCGCACAAGTCACAATAGGAAAGATTCACTTTCCGGCAGCCGTGAAGGAGGTCACATCCTAATTTGGGAAGCACGACAGATCACTCCTTGTCGGGTGGTCCCGTTTCTGACATGATGCCGGTCGGACGCTGGTCCGACAGGCATATTAATGGGGCCCTATATTACTGAAACTTGCACTCAGACCCAGATTTGCTATGATTTTGCATCAGGGTTGTATCACTTTTTTGATGCTACCCGGACACAAAATCTACTTTTTAATTTACTAAGCCACGCACAGCCCAATTTTTGTGGCTTCGCAAAAAAAAAAAGTAATACAAGGCAGCGCATAACGCTGCCAAGTGTTACCTTGCATCTTGAGAATTTACATGGGTGGAGCATGCATCCACCCATGTGTTTTGTTGCAAATCCATATTTACTAAAATCAATTAATATGAGTTTGTGCCAAAATTGTGCACCTACCCGAGGCTGGGGTAACGAGGAGAAATATCTTTATTTCTCCATTTTCTCTTTGCATGTGTTCTGTATTCTGCAGCATGCATACAAAGAGGCTTGCTCATTTAAGAATAGTTTTTGTACAGGAAGGCATCTCTTCCTTTCCAAAAACTATTCTGACACAACAGAGGCACCCTTGCATTGAGGGGCAAAGGTGCCTGCATTGGTGCTAGGCAGCCAGATGTGCGCTAGCGTAACAAGGAAGAAGAAATGTGCCATATCTTTGTAGATATAGCATGTTTCTGCTCTCTTCCTTTGACTCAACGCAGCACAGTAACTTCCCTTGCTGCATTGCAGTGCAACAAAACTTAGTTAATCAACAAATGCAAAAACAACAGATGATGGACGAAATGCTGAATCAATCAGACATTCACCCCAAGTCACAGATCTTGGTTAAATCCAACATTTTTTTACACGCCACGCCATTCCAGTTCAGACCCAGCCATATGTAAATCAGTCTTGACTCTGTTCCCCGTGGGAACAGTCCACCTCAAACTGTCAGGCCAGGTCCTCCCTGGACCAGAAACAAGCATCCTCTGACCGATTTCGGGGTTTCACCCTCATCAGCCAGAAGAGCTTGAATCTGGTGGAGTAGCGAGCGAGGGACCCACGTCTGGGAGTACCCTTCCCACTGAAGTTGACAAATGCAAAAATAACAGATGATGAACGGAATGCTGAATCAATCAGGCATTCACCCCCAGTCACAAATCCATGTTAAATCCATTGTTTTTTTGCACGCCATGGCATTCCAGTTTACACCCAGCCATATGCAAATCAGTCTTGACCCTGTTCCCCATGGAAACAGTCCATCCTGAACTGCCAGGCCAGGTTCTCTCTGGAACAGAAATAAGCATCCTAGGATCGGTTTTGGGGTTTGACCCCTCATCAGCCAGTATAGCTTGAATCTGGTGGTGTAGTGAGCACAGGACCCACGTCTGGGCATACCCTTCCCACTTAGGGTGACAAATACAAAAACAACAGGTGATGGACAGAATGCTGAATCAATCTGACATTCACCCCCAGTCACAGATCTGCGTTAAATCTATCATTCTTATACACGCCACCCCATTCCAGTTTAGACCCAGCCATATGCAAATCAGTCTTGAATCTGTTGGGAGGACCTTGCTTGGCTGTTCAGGCCGGACTGTTCCCATAAGGAACAGGGTCAAGACTGATTTGCATATGGCTGGGTCTAAACTGGGGTGGCATGGTGGGCAAAAGAATAGTGGGTTTAACCCAGATCTCTTGACTGGGGTGAATGTTTTGATTTGTTCTACATTCCGTCCATTAATTGTGTGTCTTCTTAAAGTTTAGTTTATCTGCCACAGTTTCTCAAATCAGACCTGTACCCAGTGCTTAATTTGAGACGGTGTTTGAAGGTGGGGCCCACCGGCATTCATTTTTGGTGACAGGCACTTATGTTTCCTCTACAACTGAATCAAAGCAAGAGAGAGAAAAGCACAAAAGCTGGAAAGAAAGTAAAGGAGCAGAATACAGAGGCAAAGGGAGAAAAGAAGGATGAAAACGAACCTGCAAACTAAGTGGGACATAGAGGGAGTGTCTTGTGCCGGATTAAAGAGGCATGAGGGGGAATCAAGACTATGCAGCCTTAGTATTCGTCACCCCTACCTTCCAAAGCACTGGCGACGAGCTTCTGAGCACAACTGTGGGCCTCGGATCTGATCTCGGATCTTTCCTGCTGTGCAGTACTGCCCAAGATTCCAGTTCAGGGACCAACAGACAAAGGGCTGGCACTGCATTGCCCCCGAACGACCCTCTGCCGCCCTCCCGCCCAGTCTGGTTCTAAATTAAAGCTCAAACCATGTCAGTCAGTTCATGACTTAACAGATGCTTTCAAGACTCAGTCATCTTCCTCCATTGCGACACATTACAGCAGAGCCATGCGTCCTTTATATAAACCGCGATGCCAGAAATGTGAAAACCGTTCACATTTTAAGAGCCAGGGCGTACATTAGCCGCACACAATCCTGGAACAGGCAGGACCACGGCGCTCATCCTGAGCGGCAATCGAAAGAAAACCCCGTACATGGTATGAACACTGAAGTGACTGGACAGGAGCCCCTGAAACCCTCACTTTTCACGAGCAAAGGTTTGTCCCGCCTTGCTGGGGGCGCACACTGGATGACAGTATGATATGGGTAACTCTGTTTTTAATTTTTTGTTGTTGTTCTCTCGGAGGCTCAGAAGAACAGGGCATAGAAAATCACACGGGGTTCACTCAGCCATCAGCAGCCCATCTGCTTCTTACAGACTGGTTAAGTAGAGACGCTTTCCCAATTTCACGCAGGCCCGTCGTAAGAAGTCGTTCCCACACGCCGGTTTCTTTTGAAGGCTGCCCACACTGGCGCTGGCATATTATTTATAGATAGTATAGCAAGGCTGCGCTACTTTTAATGAGACGGTAGCAAGTATGGATACCGCTAGATGGCGCCAGACGCTGGGGTCTGCAGTGTGTATGGTTCCCTGCAGGAGATGCGTTTTAAAATTTAAAGCAGGTCCTAGTCCGATGAAAGGCCCAGCTTTATTGTGATGACGTGCTGGACCCGGCAAAATGTTAACGTCATCACCATCCTCCGACATGATGTGTGCCAGGTGGGGCACAATAAACACTGGGGCTCAGGAGGAGCCATGGGGGGCAGGAAGCAGACTGCATATGATCTCATACACCATAGGGTTGTTGTGCCACAACCATATCTTACTTTTGTGGCACCCCAAAATACATACCCGCCCTGGTCCCTAAAATTACCCTTAGCACCCCAAAACCCATACCCACCCTGAACCATAAATTTACCCCTGCCCCCCAAAACTCAAACCCGCCCTGAACTCTAAAATGATGCCCCTGGCACCCATAACCCATACCTGCCCCGACCACAAAAATTGTCCCCCTGGCACCCCAAAACCCATACCCGCCCTGAACCCTAAAAACACCCCCTCCCGGTACCCCAAAACCCATACCCACTCTGAACCCTAAAATGATCTCCCAGGCACTCCAAACCCTAACCCACCCTGAACCTTAAAGTTACTCCCTAGCACCCTAAAACCCACACTCACTCTGAACCCTAAAGTTACCCCCTGGCACCCCAAAAGCTGAACATCACATTCTGATTGTGTATCGGGCCGTCTCACTGCTCAGGAGGATCTTCTCGCCCTGGCCCGGTTCTGCTCCCCATTCTCTGGAGCTGTTCTGCATGCCCTGTCCCTCTTCCGGACCCACGGAGCCTGCCTCCGTGCACACTGCCTGGGAATACTCTGTCTGGCCTGGTTCTTTCTCAGTTGGACCCGCTGTCTTCACTGGTAGAGTTAGGACACAGGTCTCACTTCTCTGAAACTGCTCTCCCTCACCCAGACTCCCCCCTCCACTTGCACTCTCATCTTCCTTCCTCCCTACTTCTCGCTCGTTCTCTCTTTCCCTACTGCTTCTCTCTCTCTTTCTCTCCCCCCTCTTCGTTCACTCTCACCTCTCACCGTATCCATCTCCCAGACCCCACCAAGTCTTCCTCTGTCCCCCTCCTCTCTTCCTCCTCCTAATGTCGTTGATAGGAAGCCCGGGGCCCTCTCTGAAAATGTGAGCTGGAGGTGACGTTAAGTGTGAAAGCACCAAGGTGTGAACCGGGAGAAGAAGCGGGGGAGGGCGGCAGGTAGAGGGTCAAAGGGGGCACTGGCTCTCAGAGAGATGAGAAGGGGCGGGGAGCAGCCAGGACAAAAAGAACACCAGAGCAAGAGGCAGATGCTCCGCGGGGAGCCTGGTGTTGTAAAATAAAGAAACGCACACTTCTTAGCACAACAAAGCAGCCAAAGGGCGCCTTTCACTAGAGCCAAGAACCTGACCCATCACGAACAAACAGAAGCCACCGGAGAAACCAGCGGTGTCATGAAAACAACAAAGGACAGAGACAGATGACTGCCACCGAAACCTGGAAGTACAATTTAAACCTTTAACAAAAGGCAATTCCTGATGCAAGCACCACACGCCAGAACACTATAAATATATAAATCTCCCATCAATGCACACCTGAGAGTGAATAAAAAGATGAGCAGCAAACTAAGGCAGTGACTGACAGACACTAAGCATGGGCGTCCAAAGGGGGGGCAGGGAGGGGCACTCCGGGGTGGGGGCACGTGCCCCTCCTTGCCCCCACCTGCGGACGCCCATGTAATCAGCCCTAGTTAGGTGGACTGAATGGCCCCTCTTCCCAAAACATTAAATACAGCCCCTGGGGATAGGGTCCCTGGCATCTTGCCAAGGCTTGTTGAGGGGACCTTAATACACCTCACCAATAATTAACTAGTTAATCAATGCCCTAGCTCTGGCCCACCCTAGTTTCCTGTTCTGGGCCGAACTTTAAGAGGATAGAATAGGGATAACCTGATCCCCTAAACCATGTGGGGCCAAATTAATGTAATTTTTAATTTTTTGGTCACCTTTTTCTGTCACGATCCTGCGAGACTCCTACCAGGTTGCAGCTTTAAAAAATAGAAATTAAACACCTGTCAGTAGATTTAATTATATACTATAAGGAGAATTGGGCAGGTAGCACCCCTTCCAAGACACAGATGGACCCTGGAGACCCCATGCCATGGGGCCACATGTTTATTTGACCTGAAAGCCAAAAGGATGAAAATTGAAAATGACATTCCAGCCCGGGCAGGAGCAAACAGAAGCCTCCCCAGTATGGGGCTTCCTGGGGAGCTGGCTAAGACCGCAGAGACTCTGGGGCTCCCTCCATACCCCCAATGTACTGTTTGAAGGTATTCCAGGAGGGCACCAGGGTACCCACTAGGGGCCCAAGGGTAAATGGGGCCATTACGAACTGGGGAGGGTGGTAGCATGACCCCTCCTTTTTATGAAGGAAGGCCCCAGGGGATGGGGTACCCATGGCCCATAGTGGCACGGATTGGGGCAGGATGTCACCCCATCCTTATTTAAATGAAAAGGACTCGGGGAGGGGTGTTCTGGGGCCACTAGTGGCTTGAGGAGGGGGGTCACATGCCCCCTCCCATTATTGAAAAGAAAAAGATAATAAAGATGGAGCACCCGGGGAGAGGGGCTGCATGCCACCCGTCTCTCAATACCTCAAATAGGCCCTAGGAAATAGGGTACCTGTGGCCTGAAAGGCGTGGGGAGGGGAGTGTCCTGGGTGGGCACCGCAACACTCAAGTCAACTACTTTTTTTGAGTGAATAATAAATGAGTGGCAGCAGTCACTCCTTTTTTATTCACTGCTCCTTTCTAAGGAGCGCCCCATTATGCTCTGCAAGGGCCTTAATTTTATATATTATTGTGAAGTTGATAGTGCCCCTAAAATAAGGAGGGGGTACCATCAAGCGTTTTTTCAATGTTGTTGGGGGGCTACAGGAAGCTCTATGCTCTTCACTTGGAGTGCCAGGCCCTCTTCTAGTTGTTTTTTGTAATGGCATTTTCTGGGCATCCTAATCAGGGTCTATGTTTCTGATATGATTTTCGGTATTTATTGGTGTTAAATTACCACCAGCTTTTTGTAATGCAAATATTTCCCTTACAGAGAATTGGCATTACCACAATTTATAAAATGGTGACGCAAGTTTTCAATATATACAGCAAACAATATGGCACAGGCATGAAAAACGACTTTCTGCATATTCAACAAGAAATAGTGCACCCTGTCACCCTCTATAAGTGAGGGCGTTGAGTGGTGGTGGTCTATCTTCGCTCTTCAGAATCCATTCCCATGAATCCCCTCTGGCAGTTCACAGTGGAAAACACTATGTTACATGGTACCAGAATTTTGTTACCTAAATGTTGTATGACAAACATATTGTGTCCTCAATATCGCTTACAAAAATATTGACCCACTCAGGTATATATTAGAAAATCTACACGCAAAGGAGCGTTATTTTTGTAAACGATATTTAGGCCATGCCTCTGCACCTTATTATTGATGTGGACACAGGAGCAAAAAGGCCCTTAGGAGAAGCACTCACAGTGAGCCTATAAAAAGTGGTGCACTGTGAATGCACCTCCTGGAGGGAGCCCTCTCGAGGGTGAAAGTGGATGCCATGGACCCTGAAAAAATCTCTCTGCAGATGGGTGCAGTTACTCACTGCACCCTCCTGCATGTGGATCTCTCTCCCCTGTAAAGTGCAGAGCTGGTTTGAAGCAGTGTCTGTATTTCAATGAATGCGCTGCTCCTATGGCCGGCAAAGGTTCATGGCTGCCCTGGTGGCATCACATTCATTGCAATAGGGTACACTGCCTCTGTTGACACCCGGTGCAACTGTGTGATGGTGGGCTGTGGTGCAAATAGGAACAGTGTGTTCCTTTGTGTAATACGGCCCCAGGTTTGTCCTGGTCAAAGAGTTTACCTTTAAGTCTGCATTCCCCACAGGATCACACTTCTAAAGCCCCCCCAGAACCAAAGGGAAGGCACTTATAGACTCATAAGGTGTTAGGCAGAGACCAACATCAGGGTTCAGTCCAGGCCAACTTGTTACTAATCTGCTGAGCATTTACAGAAAAAGGGCCTCTTCTAGTTTGTTGTATGCCTGTAGCTTTTACAGGAGGTCAGCCTTATGACCGTTGGAATAAACTTCTTTTCCTGTGTACAAGAGGGAGAGCAGGTCCAGTCTTCTAGGCTTTTCTCAGATCTCTGACAGCAGGTTCAGTCCTCTTCTGCTCTTCTGCAAGGTCAGAAGAGTTCTGAAGTGGGTACCTAGAGATACCACATTTATGGCTGTCACAAGCTAGAGGGTGGGAATGACTTCTGGCACAGCCTAACCAAGGAGGTAAAAGTTCCCAGGACCAACCCTAACCACTTTTAGCATTTTCAAGTTGGAGTAAGCCTTCAGCCACACTAAACATGGGCTCTGTTGCTGTGGTTGTGTCTGAAGTGTACTGTGGTTATCGTAGTCCTCCCTCATTTAATATTAAAATTGAGTTTGAGGCAGTCACTGTACCCCCAATAGACAAAGAGACAGAAGTCTGCTAGAAAAATAACAGGGCTTTCCAGCAACCAGACAGTTAATACGTGAGAATTGTTTGTTATTGTGTATTCACTTTTTGAAATGCGCCTAAGTGTTATATGTAAAACCTCAGCAGACCTGTCAAGCAGGATACGATATTCAAGCAAGATTTGACACAGTATTGTCAAAATGAGACCCACTGTGATAGGAGCCCGCATGGTAGGAGGGACAAAGGAAGGAGCCTTCCCAGGTGCCAGCTAACATTTACCTGTGACAGGGGAGGCTTCTTTGAAGTTAATCAAGTTCATGCGCACAGCCAAGTGGTCATCCTAGCAAGGGAGCAGCAACACCTCCCCACACCCAAGTCTTTATTCTTTGTTATGAGAAGAGTTTTCACACTTCTTCAAATGCTAATTACTACCTAGCAGAAATAGGAGAACAAATGAAAATGGGTCAGCATAAGCTTTAGGTAGTGGAAAAGGTAACTTTCTTAAAGTACCTTTTCCTTAATATTTATTGAAAAAATCTGCCATTGAATTGGATGTTTATTAACTGTTAAAATTTGTGGTTTAATTATTTTTTAACTGTTCATAGCAGATATTACCATTATTAAATGTAATAATGTAACCCAGTGTTTTAGGACTCGCCTACGCAGCGCATACGCACTGCTTAGGAGACCTTTAGCGGTTGTGCAGCTCTTTTTCAAAGCTCATACTCGTGCTTGTGGCGGCATACAGCTTGCGGGAGTGTGCAGTGGCGCGCCTCAATCATGAGTATGTGCTTTGAAAAAGAGCAGACTGCTCTCCCCAGCATGCGCACCACTCGCAGGTACACCCCTCTGCCTCTCTCTCCCGCTGCAGCCTGCAAGTACAAGCAACTTGCTCATAGTGTCAATCAAGTTACCTGTCTTTCCCAAGCCACATCGCAGCACCCACATAAACAACCCTTAGCCCACCTACCCATCGGCCAACAGTCTCTGCTGAAAGACTATGCGCGGTGCCCTTCAACAGCAGAGTCATGGCGTCACTCGTTTTCAGGATGGGACTTGCAAGTCGCAGGAGCTTCTCGTGAGTTTACATATTTGACTGACAATTGTGGGCGGAAGTGATACTTTACTTTGCCCCTGATATTGGCCTCGCCTCTCATACAGTTAAATCCGTGAAATACTATTGAAGCGCATAGGGTCGCAGTGTAACACACAGTTTACGACAATCTGTTTACACTGTACAATGCTTCAAGGGGCATGGCGCTCCTCTACCCTACAGGCAGGGCTACGGCTCACGCAGGCTTCGTCAAAAGACCAATAGAATAACCTTTTATGTAGATGACATGAAGTTGGTGCATCACCACAGCATCACTCAGCATCACCACAGCATCACTCAGTGTCACCACAGCATCACTCAGCACCAGCACTGCATCACTCAGCGCCACCACAGCATCACTCAGTGCCACTACAATATCACTCAGCACCACCACTGCATCACTCAGCACCACCACAGCATCACTCAATGCCACAAAAATATCACTCAGCACCACCACAGCATCACTCAGCACCACATCAGTATCACTCAGCATCGCCTTTGCACTAGTACACCACCACATCATTATCACTCAGCAAGACCTGAGTATCATTCAGCATCACCTCAGCATCGTCTCCGTGCCAGTCACTGCCACCACCACTACTACCACCTCAGCATCACTCAGCACCACCTCAGCCTGCTCTCGGAATCTGGCACCTGTTGATTCTCCCCTAACGTGTGGCCGCTGCTAGTGTTATAATACTGGTACTAGTTCCCATCCTTCACCCTCCGATTGTTTATGCCTCCTCACAAAAAAGCTTTACCAAACAACCATTGGAATAGGCAGAAACAAGTTGCCAGCATTGCAAGAACAAAAGAAAACTGAGTAAATGTTTTATTGTAAACACTTTTTTTAATATGGTCTCTCAGTTGTACATAATGCCTTCTTGGTCATATATAAGGTAACAAAAATGCTTCGGACACTTTTATTATAACTTTTCAGCATTCTGCACAGCAGCCACACTTCTCTACAGCACATCTTGAAGACATTGGCAAAGTCAATAGCGCTGGCTAAACACTTATAAGGCCCTAAAGGCGAGACCTATTGGCTATACCAATCCTTGTTTTTTTTTTTTTTGGAAAACCTTTATTTGACATTTCAACCAAGTACAAACACGGGCCTACAACCCCCAGGGCCGGCCGCTAAGCAGTTGCAACACAATAAAACAATCAAAACCCAGACTCAGCATCCCGGGGAGCAGATCCGCCACTTCCACAATACGTACTGGTTGTAAAACATATTACGTTGGTAACAGGATAAAAAGGTTCCATTTTATAATATAAGATAGAAGGATCAGGTGCCATACAATATCTCAAGTTGCGAAAAAGGGGGGGCGAAATAGCAATATGTCCACAGTTGAATCATCTTCGTGTAAGTCAGTGGCGTTAAAACATACTATTCAGGATAAGCGAGCGTACAAATATAGTTTGCGCCAGCTGAATGTCTGCCCAGTAGCACTGAAACATCGCGAGAATTGAGGCACATATGAAACAGCAGAGATGGCCATAAAAATGAACCCATTACACTGACCCGGAAAAGAAGAGAAGAAAAGGGCAAAGAAAGATAAGAAGAAAAAAGGTCATAGAAATAAAACGGAAAACAAAACACCCATCCCCCAACCCCCCACCCTGCACCCCTGCAGATGACTACGGCCTACCCCCCTAGCAGCGTGCCTGTCGCCCAAGAACTGAAACCCGAAATATAGAAAGACCCAGAGAAAGACAGAAAGAAATTAAACCCCACCCAAAGAGGGGAAATGGAGGAGGGCTATCTTCTACTTGCTCCCGGTCTCTCCCCCCCGCCCTAACAAAGGGGTCCCCCCGAAACTGTCGCATCTGAATAGTCCAAACTGAGAAAACATCCCGGGGGGAACCACCAACCCTGCCCCGGACTCCGTTAAGCTAATGAAGCAGTCCCGTTACCGATAAAACCACAATGAACAACCCAAACAACAGTCTCAGCCTTGGCCCCATCGATCGAATTCGCCGAGTCCCTCAGACGAATAAAGCCCCATCATCAAAATGTCAAAAGATACACAGAAGTGGTCGGAACATAGTTCAGTAGATGGAAAAAGAACAGTAGATCCCAAAGTAAGCAGCTGGTACCAAGGATGTCCCTCCCCGTCTCCGAAGCCAGGCATTATCACATCCGCCATCTTGATAGACCGACTGGGGAGGGGGTTCGACACAATCCAAAACAGTTCACAGTACCAATTAAAAGGTTCCAGGATAGGGACAGCAGTTGAATGTTCCGACAGCTGCAAAACCGGGAATTCCAAAAAATTTGTTAAGTCACCGATCACAGCCCATTCGAGTAGATCCACTTCTGTAGGGGCAGGCACAGCTTCCAGCACCGGGTCTAAGTGCGCCACTGGGGCGTCGATCAAAAGGCAAGCTGGCTGCCGGGTCTCGGGCATCGAGTCAGGATCCGGTCTCAGTCCTTTAAGTCCATCTGCCGCCGACAACAGGCCGCGAGTCTGAGCTGCCACAGTCGCCTGAAGTGCCTCTAGGGCCGCCAGCACCGCCCGCAATGACGGGCCACTTTGGGCCTGCTCCGCCCGTTTCCATATTTCCTCAGGCATAATGATCCCCACGGAGAGGCGCCTTCTCTGGGGTAAGATCAGCCGGAGCAGGACTGAGCCGTGAGGGACCAACCGTCAGCATGCATTAGAGCGCGACGAGACTCCAACCCAAGGTGCGCCAGCGATACAAGTGCCGGGCCTCCGGGTCAGGGACCCCCGCAACACAGCACCGTGCGTCACTCGTCTCCTCACCTCCAACACAACACCAGGCTGCAGATGGTAGCAAAGCAATCCAAAAATTTCAAAAGTTCCAGAGACCGGACCCTGCCGCCCTCAACAGTCCGCTGTTGTTCAACTCAGACCCGGCTAAGCCAGCACTCGAGACCCCGGCTTCCAGACTGGGTTAGGCAACAAATCGGTCCTCGACGTTACTCCGCTCCACAATGTCAGAAAACCCCCGGGATCACACCATCGGAGTGCGGATTAGTTCACACACACAGATCCGGGGCAGGAAATCAGGATAACTGACAGGATCTTGGAGCATAAGACGGAGGTCAGCGGAGCCGGGAGACTATGCGGCCATCTTGCTTGCTGTCGTAGCTCCTCCCAATGCTTGTTTTTAATGTAATCGCCAGTCTTGCTACAGTGAAAATAACTTTTGAGTTTTTTTCACTGTAGTGACATGTTCAACATTAAAATCCTACAATTTCTTCTTTTAAGTACTCTGTACCTTGCCCTATGGACAGTAAGGCATACATAGAGGAAACCTATGAATATATATATATATATATATATATATATATATATATATATATATATATATATATATATATATATATATATATATATATATATATATATATATATATATATTCACTGAAAAAAACCATAGGTTTCACACCAGTTATAGTTAGGTCGAAATTTTACTCGCATAAAACCATTGAAATTCCCACGTTATAGTTAGTTGGACTCACTATAACTTGCGCGTGCAATGCACTGCTGATGACGTCACATATTACATCACTCATGACATGGTCAGTGACATCACTCATGACATCACTGATGACATCTCAAATGACCTGGCAACTCCGATACAGATCGGAAGGTGGGAGGTGTGTAACAAAGTAACCCGTGGGAGCTAAAGAAAGAGTTGACTGTAGTAAGTCATAGAAAAAGCGGCGGGTGAAACTAATGACAATCCATTAAATAAACGTGCAACCATGTCAGCGGCAACAGTGAAGGATCGAGAGAGCGCAGCGGAGGAGCTGTTCTCTAATGAGGCAACCCGGCCTAAAACAAAAGAAACAAGCATTGATAAAAATGCGTTTGAAGGGACAGAATTAAAGGACAAATACAAGGCACTCGAGAAATTAATGCGCACAGAAATGGTCAAATGGTGGGAGGCAAAATCGCTTCGTCGTTATTTAGAGGTGAATCGAATACCTAGGGGACTGAGAATCATGATTGCCCCCTCATACGACACCCCAAAACCCACATTAATGGCCGAGTGGGCGGAATGCAACTTAAATTCCTCCAGAAAACTAGTGGAATTACTGGTAAAACATGCGGAAAAAGACAGGGAGGAAATCCTTCCAAAAATAGAAGCCATGTGCAGTGAAATCCAAGCAATGAGTGACCCACAAACATCTAAAGCAAAGTTTGAGGAGGAGATGGAACACAAATTAAAAAAGGAAGAAGACAAAATAAAAAATCGTAAAGCGTACAAATTTAGGAGGGATAAGGAGGACTATGAAAATGGAAGAATTTTCACATTTTCAAGGAAATACGACACCATGCGAAAAAACAACTCTGGCAAACCAAACAGTGAAAAGACGCGCCAAATCCCGCAACCCTCTCACCCGCCTCAACCCGAGAGGGAACCACAATTGGAAACATCCTCTCCTTCGGGTTCCAGTGTTTACACGGAAAGTGGATCAGAAAGTGGAGACGATCTAACAGAATCCACCAGATTAACCATGGGTGAGGAGTTGGAATATATCCGCAAGACCCGGCGTGAGACATTGCGTTCAGCAGGAAATAAACAGCCAGCAAAAAACGAACAAGGAGCAGGCGGGAGAGGAGGGCCGCCCAGAGGAAACGCCACAAAGCGAGGGGGATGGGGCCGCGGAGCCTGGAAGAACAAACAGGTGAAGAAAACGTAGGAATTCGAAATATCAGCCCAAACGCAAATACCATCATAAACTTAGCAAACATTGATTTGACAATAGCGGAGAAACAGCTGCTGTCATTAGGGCTGTCATACTGCCCTGAAAGCAATTTTCATTATACCAAAACAAGGGCAGATGTGTTCCAATTCATACGTAAATTAAAATTGCAGAAATTCCATAAAACGCAATTGGCAAGCAAATCAAAAAATAAGTCCAGAGATGATCAAGCTGTAGATACTATAAATTTGGTAGCCAGTGATTATGAACTGCTAACTTCAGTCCAAGGTATAATAAATATGCGGAATAGTACACAGAATGACATGGAGTCACAAAATACACAAGTTTCACAGGAATTCCCAATCCTCAATACCCAACAAGTAAGGAGTGTGGCAAATAAAAAGCCGGAAACCCCGTTTAAAAGAAAATCCAAGTTTGTGCCCGTCACGACTAAAGACTCGATAGACGTTTTCAATGACACTGTGGTCGCTCAAGTCAAAAAACTACACACAAAAATACAAATGACTAAGAAGAGAAGAACTAAGGAACAAATTCAATATGGTCTTTTGCTGGAAAAATTGAAGAAGGAAAACAATGTGGTGATAAGAAATTCGGATAAAGGAGGAAACATCGTGCAATGGCCCCTTTCACAATATCTAACTGAAGCAAACAACCAGCTCAGCGACACACAATGTTACCACCATAGCTCTCCCATCAAATACAAACAGATGCAGGATGAATTATGCAGTAAACTACTGGCAAGGAAAAGTCTAGGACTCCTAAATATGGAAGAATTTAAATTCCTAAAAAAGGAACATCCCCGCACGCCAGTGATTTACTTCATAGCAAAAATACATAAAAACAAGGAGACACCTCCAGGACGACCGATCATCGCGGCATGTGATGGTCCACTTGAAAATTTGTCACAATACATAGACTTCTTTTTACAGGAACATGTGTGCAAATTAGAGTCGTACATAAAAGACACTGGAGATTTTTTGTCCAAAATTGCAAAGGTCAAATGGGAAAATGGATATCATCTTATAACCCTTGATGTCTCCTCATTATATACTTGTATCAAGAACATAGATGGAGTAAGAGCTGTTCAGCACTTCCTAGCTAAGAGACCTATTGAATTTACAATGCATAACAAAATGCTTATTGACATGTTATCATTTTGTTTAGAACATAATTTTTTCCTTTTTAATAAACAGATGTACCGCCAAGTTCAGGGTGTCGCCATGGGGGCCAGCTTCTCCCCCAGTTACGCCTGTTTGTTTATGGGCTGGTGGGAGGAGCTGGTCCTCAGGGGCAGTATCGGGACACCTGTAGAACAACATTGTATCATGGTTACGGTACATTGATGATTTGATAATAGTGTGGAAAGGCAGCAAAGAGGACGCACAGACGTTTATCGACCAAATCAATATCAATGACGTAAACTTATGCTTTACATCAGACATAAGTAGTAGTCAGGTCTCCTTCCTAGATGTTTTAGTCAAAATTGATGAAGGCAAAATTAAGACCACTTTGTTTAGAAAGGAAACGGCAGGGAATACCCTGCTACACGCAAGTAGTGCACATCCAAGCCATCTCATTCATAGCATCCCCTATGGGGAAATGCTGCGGCTACGTAGAATATGTAGTGATGAGGGAGAATTGAAAAAACATCAGCAGGAAAGCAAATGTAGATTTCTAGAAAGAGGCTACAGTGCGAAAACAGTGGATGCGGCAATTGTTAAGTCTAGATTAAAATCAAGGGATGAACTTTTGAGCAATATAGAAACCCCCTTGATGGAAAATACGGGTAATATGACAACATCTGAGGAAACACCTAGATTAATTATGACTTACAATCGCCAACACAGGGAATTGCGTAAGATAATTCACCGCAATTGGCATCTAGTTAAAGAAGATCCTGTTATTGGCAACACTCTCCCGGATTATCCATTAATCACATATAGAAAGGCCATCTCAATGGGGGATGTTCTGGTAAAGAGTAGCCCAGAATACAGGGAAAACACGGGTTGGTCCTTAGCACGGAAAGGTTTTTTTAAATGCCCTAGTTGTAAGGCTTGCACGTATGGAGTAAACAAAACTTCATATCTGACAGCCTTCAGCTCGAAACCACAGAACATCAAATATCACTTAACCTGTAAAAGTGAATTTGTGGTCTACATATTAGAATGCAGCTGCAATTTGAAGTATGTAGGCAGTACAAAACTTCCAAGTCATAAGAGGATCTTGCAGCACATCAGGGCGATTAACAACAACGACCCTAACTACCCTGTGGCGAGGCATTTTCATGAAGTACATGGTGGAAACCCAAAAGATCTAAGGTACTACATAATTGATACCGTCCCAATTCAGAGAAGAGGCGGGGACAGGGAGGGTATGCTTCGCCGGCTAGAAACCCATTACATACTCACTCTAGATACAAAACAGCCAAATGGTCTAAATATGAGTGAAGATATGTATACGTTTTTAGAGTGATCATTTAGATCATGGTCATACAAAATTGCACTTTATTCCTATGTGGTCTTTATCAATAAGAATCAGTGTTCCACAAATCCTCAATCTTCCAAATGTAAATATCTTAGCAGTACCTTTTATGAGTATAATAATGTAAATATGTGATTTTACAAGACGAAAGATTAATATTTGAGTCTATTTTTGATACTAAATGGGTTTTAACTATTTATGCAATTTTAAAGACTTATGAATGAATTGAATGACACAAAAAATGGTTTTTGATGTTAAAAAATTGTGGGAATCATTCATTACAAGTTGTAATAAGTTGCAGTTCATCAGTAGAACCCTTGTAGTATTCGTCTTTTCTTGTACCTATCCCTTCATAGAGATGATATTGTTTACTGGCAGGGCGTAGTATAAATTTAAGATGATTTGTTTATTCACTTAGGGTATTATTTCTATTTAGTATTAATTTTCTGCACAACAGTATTATCATATTTTGTTAGTCTCATTTTGATTCACGGAGATGCACTTTAGTATTCAGTGAATGGATATTTGAGAAAATAACAGTTGATAAGATATGAATTGAAGGTTTATCAAATGTATATGATGCTACAATAGCCATAATGTATTATACATAGAATTTCATTGGCGTAACATTTATGTACTGTTTATATTTTGGTATTTCACACTAATTAACTATCTAACCTGTATTTTACGTATCACACAGAAGAAAAAAGACTGTTAAATATTTTTTCTATGTCCATTTGCACACTAGCACTTTAAAAAGAGGTGTATCCCACGACACTGTTGTCATGTGATCAAGGCAGGGAGCTGCCGAAACGCGTCGTGGTGATGTGGTTGCACTTTTAAAGCAGAATAAAAAAAGAAGCACCAAATTGGGTCTACCTCGTCTTTTCTGCGTGTTCTGGCTGTTGTGTTTTCGTGGAGGAAACGAAGGGCGAGTCTTTGCAGCATATATATATATATATATATAGATATATATATATATCTATATATATATATATATATATTGTTTTGAGTACATTCACAGAACAATCATATACAAGAGAAGACATTTCATTAACACTAAGGGGCCTATTACGATGTCGGACGGAGCTAAGTCCGTCTGACATCGGGATGGAGCTGTAACCGACCGACCTGCTGTCGTCGGTTACAGCCCTGGTTCGGAGCCCTTCCGGCCGAAATCAGAATCGGCCCCTAAATAGAAAGAAATAGCTGTTAATATCATACTCATTAGTTTACAAGATTGGGATCAAACATTATTTGCACTTGGCAGCGATGCTCCCAGGCCTTGGCTCGATGACCTTGATTCCCAGGCTCTCTCTGATGAGAAAGTACACTGTCCCTTATTATCAGCATCACCCTTCAATGTATCTTCTCCTCCCCAAGGCCAACTCCCAAAAAGAAAGACATTTTTCTAACTAACAAGGATGAATTTCTCCACCTGCAACAGAAACGTGAGAAAGAACAAATTCCACATGCACACAAAATTCACTACGAAATTTAATGCAAGAGCTTCCAGGGAAACAATAAAATTCATCGCTACAGAAATCGGTCAACATAAGAGATGGCACATAATTCTGTAAAAGCACACACATAAATGAACATTATTACTGAGCACGTTCAATCAGCACGTAACATAAGCACATCAATTGTGTGAATATTCACTAGCTACAGGTACGAATTCTACACGTTAAGGTTTTTGTTTAACCACATACAATTGCAATATTAATTTCTTCACATTCACATTAAATTACACCGAACCCTTCATCTTTTCATGTTATTACTGTACATTCACGTTCTAATGACCCAATGTTAACACAGTAAAGGATTATATGCGGGTGCGAACTACCCATGATTATAATGTACCCCTACAAATGAAAAAGCAAAATCGTACTCTAAAACCATCATATTTACATTCTTTTAGCACCAAACAGTCATAGCCTGCTGATATACGTTTTGATCAATAAAATGCTTGAAGTCTTGCACCTAGTTCCTGCACAGTTTTATATCTTGTTTTTTTGCTGAGATCCCGCCTTATGGACCATTTAAAAAACCCAAAACAATCTACTGTCCCCTTAGTGTCAATTGATCGCACTAATATATCCATAAGAGATGCTTCATAATAGGTCTGCATCTGAGGTAATGCCAACTCACCCTGACTTATATCTAGTTGAAGTACTGAGAGTTTGGCCCTGGAGGCCTGCTTGTTCCAAACAATGCGCCGAAAAGGTACCTCAAGTTCCTTAATTAGGCCTTGCTAATTTTTATAGAGACATTTGAAAAAAGAAATATCAACATTTTAATAAGGGCTACCCCGTACCGCCCAGAGCACGGTATGGAGTCTACTTTGGTGACCATAATGGATGATCTTCGTTTGTTGGCAGACAAGGGACAATCAGCAATATTATTTTTGCTTGACTTGTCTGCCGCCTTCGACACGGTCAACCATAGTATTCTGCTGATCCGCCTCGAGGAGGCCGGAGTGGTAGGCACGGCATTGGCTTGGTTCTGCTCTTATCTTTCGGGTCGATGTCAGGCAGTGACCCTTCCGCCATTTCAATCTATCTTCACAGATATTGGTCATGGTGTCCCACAAGGGTCTGCTATCAGTCCGATTATGTTTAACGTTTATCTTAGACCTTTGATTGATATAATTCAGGCCCATAAGTTGAAGTTGATAAACTATGCGGACGATACCCAAATCATTCTTTCCCTGTACGGCTCTCAACCTTCGATGCTGGAGGATTTTCATGCTTGTATGAGTGATACAGCGAAATGGCTACGGCTGAAATTTTTACAATTCAATTCCAAAAAAAACGAGATAGTGCATTGTGCAGTAGGGAAGGTGCCTCTACCTCTCCCCTACAACTTTTGGCCACTAGGTACCTACGTTCCCTTGGCTACGGCAAATACCGTCCGTAACTTGGGGGTTCTGTTCAGTGCTAATCTGACCCTGGAGGCACAGGTGAATAAAACAGCATGATGCTGTTTTGGGCTGATTAGAGCCTTAATAAAGATTCTTCCTCTGCTGCCTGCCTCGGCCAGAGCACTAGTAGTGCAGGGCGCAATTTTAAGTTGTTTAGACTATTGTAATGCCCTGCTGCTGGAATCTCCTAAATACTTGATCCAACGTCTGCAACGGGTTAAAAACATGGCGGCAAGATTAGCTCTAGCCAAACCGCGATACTCGTTCTCATCACAATGCTTTGCAGAGCTACATTGGCCACCAGTGTTGCAAAGAGTACAGTTTAAGTCCTTGTGCATTATATTTATGGTCTTGCATGGCCTTGGACCAAAACCGCTGCAAGAAAAACTACGCTGGTACAATCCTTTTCGAGATATTCGCTCTTCTTCCGCCGGGTTGGAAAAAATGTCTAGATTCAAGAGGGTCAGATTGGGTGGCTGTGCCTTCAGCATTGCTGGTGCAAGGCTGTGGAACGAGCTACCACCTGATATTAGACAGTGTAATTCCCTGTTGTTGTTCAGGAAAAGGATTAAGACGTGGCTGTTTCCTAGAATTTGATTCTGTCCTTTGATTACGGTCTTTCCTCATTATCTGTCCCTGTCTCTTTGACTAATATTGGTCCTCTAAATCACGTACTGCAGCACCAGGGTACCCGTGGGGTGTTTGTTGCGCTTAATAAATTCTGTATACATACATACATACATACCCTACCTACTAGTGTAAGAGGAAGAAGTATCCATGTAGCCAATAAATCTTTAATCTTTTATTTTTTGCAGAGTTTTATATAGCGCTAACTTGACCCGAGTCAGGTATCAGAGCGCTTTACATAGTGCCAGTTCCGTTACATGAGGACACACATTCATTTTTGTTAAGCACGATCTTCTTCATCATAACCGCATAGTTGCAGAGTTTTATATAGTGCTAACTTGACCCGAATCAGGCATCAGAGCGCTTTACATAGCACCAGTTACTTTATATGAGGACGCACATTCATTTTTGTTAGGCACGATCTTCTTCATCATAACCACATACTGGTAAAGCTAAGGATAGAGATTTGTTACATGTATCCCTAAATATTGAATCGGGTTTAGAGAACGAGCTTGCTGCTGAAGAGAAGAGCGGAGATTACTTACAGAGGTGTCGAATTAAAGCAGTTTTGTTTTACTCTGATTGATATTATATCGCCTGATCCTTTGGAACTGCTTGAACTCCTCAAACAGCTTTTGGATGATATGCTCTTCTGGCCTAAGGTAAAGAATTATATTGTCCGCAATTAATTTTAATTTTGACATCCCTGTTATTGGAGCCTGTACTCCCTCATTCTCCTGAATCCTCACTGCTAAGCTATGAAAAGTGTAAATAAAGCTTGAGACAGAGGACACACCAGGCGCATTCCCCTATTTATATCTACCACCCATGCTAGATTAGAATTGACAAACACCTTTGCTTGAGCCCATTGATATAGCTTCCAGAGCATTACAGTAAATTTAGAGGGAAAAACAAACCTGGTTAGACCATAAAAGACAGCATCCCAATTTACCAGGTCAAATGCTTTCTCTGCATCAACCAATATTATGACGGCAAGTGTCTGGGTTACCTCAAAATAATCTAGCACGTGCACTAGAAAGACTGTATTGGCTGACATCACCCTGCCAGCCGTAAACCCTGTCTGATCATTATGTGTTGCCGCCTGGGCTGCCGGAGTGATGCGATTTGCCATATTTTCATTAAAATCTTGTAGACTGGGGGGGAGGAGCCAAGATGGCGACTTGAACGGACGTGCTGCGTCTCGGCTCCGCGAGCCTGCACCGCCAATATCAGTATCCTGCCGTCTCTCCTGATCTTTGACCGCAGTAGTGAGATGCGGTGTCCGCGCTGAGTCTGCCCGTGTGCTTCAGTGAACCCTGCGCGTTGAACCGACGAAGATACGGCCGCACGCCTATGGGTCCGACGAAAACTGGGAACTGTGCCTCGCTGGCCTCCTCTCCGCCGATGGCCGCCTCCTTCCTGCTGCTCACCCCCGTGCCTGTCCCCTCTGGTGCCGGAGCGCCGCGGAAGTCCTCGGGCGGCGCTCTGGAACTGTCTGCTGTGTCCGTGACCCAGTTTGGGTGTTAGAAACCGGACTTGGCCCCTTCATCCTGTGTGCATCCCGGAGGGGGCATAATGGCGGCTGCTTTCCCCGCAATGGCGAGGGTTATTCTACATCACGACCATGCCGCCCGGCCCGCCGGAAAACGGCAGATTCCACTGGATGCAACACCCTCAGCCATGGGACTTGTGAGCCTAGAGCCGGAGCCGACGTACGAGACCGTGCTGAGCGCAATACATGAGCTCCGCCGGGACTGGCGTACCTCCTATGCCCGGATGTTTGAGCGACTTGATGATGTCCTTCTCCCGAGTCCCGGGAGACCGGCCACCGACCAAATCTGTGCTGGCTTGCCCCTGTTGGTCGCGGCGGAGGGCGCTGGGGCGCAGACTATGCGAGAGGAGATGTTGCCTTCCCCTGTCTCCCGAGTCACTTCTCAATCGCGGGTCGACATATTCCATGGCGCTACAATGTTTCCCCTTAAGTTGGACGCTGCAACTTTGTTAACTGCAAAGCTAGTGCGTCAGTCTGTGGCTTCGCTTGCATCGGCCCCCCTGGACCCTGCAGCCTCGCAGAATTCTATTTTCGGGAGGTGGTGTGTACATCGGCTTCTGTGTTCTGGGGTGTTTACCCCATGTGTCTGCAACATCGAGAGTGCCTGGAGGCGCCCATTTTGTCCCTGCTTCCTCCTTCTTCACCAGTGGTGGCCATCTTGTCTTCCTGCACTGTTTGTACCAGCCCTCCCTCGTCGGCCATCTCTGAAGCGGCGACCGAGATCTGGCCAGGGCTGAAGGGACTTTCACTCACTGCTCTCTCTGAACTGGCTGGTGAAACTGGACTCGGACTGTTTTCCTCGTTGCTTCCGTTGAAATTTCATCTGCATGGTATGCCGGATTGTCAGTGCTAAATTGTTGTACTCTCCCCCTGCTTTTGCTCCCCTTAACTGCTTCCTTCTGCACCGTTATATATGGCGGACGAAGATTTGAATTGGGACGCTATCCTGAGTTTCAGTAGGTGCTACTTTCAATGGTCCTTGTTTATTATAAGCTGCAAATCAGTGCCAGATCTGCCGAGTCCTGCTTACCAGGGTGAATGCTTTCGTGGGCCGGGGTCCGGGGGTAAAGGTTGCTGATGGAGGGCACCGGACTTTACAACGGAATGGCTGTCGGGGAAGATGTACCTGATTTTGTCCTCCCTAACGGGATGGGTGTATTCGAGGGCTGGGGGTCCGGTGACAATGAGTGCGGATGGTGATTAGTATTGATTCTGCTTGGCTGGGGGGGACTCGAATTGTTGCATTACCTGGACTCGCGCAGGGGTTCAGACTACGATTTCTTCCATACTGGGGATGATGACTGTTGTATTCGCTTGCTATAGTTGCTGTGGGGTGGATCTGGTGCGGGTAGTGGGGTCCGAGCACGAACAGAATGGCCCTCCTCCGGGGTTAGTTATTTCGTGGGAGTTTTAGAATGGGTTCTCCTTTCTTGCTCCCTATATCTTAGGTGTCTTTTTATCCTTCTTCTTCTTTCTCTTATTTTCTATTCTATATTTCGGGTTTATGGGGCGACAGATGCGCTGCTGGGGGGGTAGGCCGTAGCCTTTGCATGCGTATAGGGTGGGGGTTGGGGGGTGGGGTTTTCGTTTCTTTATGTTTCTATGGTGCCTTGTTTTTCCCTTTATATTTGCCTTCTTTCCTTTCTCCTGGGTCCGTGTTGACGCTGCTGGTGTGCGGGTGGCGGTGGGTATTGTTGGGACTATGATCTACTACCCCTCGCATTAGCTGGCCGACTTGCCGCCCGGGGTGGGGCTAGTCCTCTGAAGTGCTGGGCGGTGTATGTCTCAGTTGATAGTGCTGTTCCACGTCTACATGGACCCTGTTCCTTATTTCTTTTTGTTTTGATACAAATTTATTATAACGAAATGGTTGGACTCTAATAGTAGCGTTGACACTTCAAAATTAACCTCCTTTCTTCCTGGGGCGCAACGGCACGAGTTTACAGTGTAACAGCTGATTATTTGCTAATTGATATTATTGAGCCATTGTACCTACGTATTGCTTGCACCTGTGCATAACCGTTTTTGTGGCCGGCCTGACGGTTGTAGGCCACTATTTGTACTTTTCTTGATGCACAAATAAAGGTTTTCAAAAATTTAAAAAAAAAATAAAAAAAAATCTTGTAGACTGTTTTTAATAAGCTAATCGGTCAGTATGATCTGATATCTCTTGAATTGTTATCCTTTTTTTAAAAACAGACAACTGTGATTTCTTAAAAGCTGAAGGAACCTCCCCTCCTTCCATTATAAATTTAAAAAGCTCTGTCAAGAAAGGTGTAAGCTCCCGGGCAAATGCTTTAAATAACTCTGCAGGAAGACCATCATTTCCACAAACCTTCCCACAAGGCATTGAGGCAAGAGGTGTAAATGGGATAGCAAAAGGTCCAAGGATTTCAAAGCAAGAACAACGCTTTAATAAGTTGTATTGGTAAGTGGGTGGAGACACACTCGAAGCTCTGGACCTCTTGGGCTTCAAGTAAGGAAACAGTTTTGAAAAGTGGTAAGTGTGTTCTCCACATAAATTCACATCAAATTTTCAGGATTAATATCCATTCTTTCCAAGTCGTAGTATGAAGGACAGAGACATTTTAGTTGCAGTGAAGTGTCTTTATTTTTGTGCATAGGACAAGGACAGCCGACACGTGTTTCGCCCCCTCTTGGCGATTTGCGCCGGGGCTTTCTCAAGGCTGTTGGGGAGGATAAGAGGGAATGTTTTAGTTGTGTGATATGATAGCAGTTGACCCCAAGAGAAACAGAGAAATCACCTAGTGTGAGAGAATGGTTAGAGTGCTTTTGTGATGTCATAGCGCGAAGGCCTTGTATACAGACTTGAGAGAAAGGTGAATCTTAAATCAAATACATTGATATGGGTTGTAGCATGGCTGCGCAAAAAGAGATATTGAAAAGAAGCGATAAGGGTGTTTTTTTAGTGTTATTTTAGAGGAACGTCAGGATCTAGTAAGTGTTGAGAAAAGTGTCTCAATATTCAGGTTTCGTTTAGCAAGCCAGAGAAAAGTCCCAAAGTACCAGAACAAAGAGTGGTAACTGGATAGAAAAAAAAGTCACAGTGTGGTAGAACAAATGCAATAATACATAGTTTAGCTTTATGACGTAAATGGTTGTAGTTTCAAATAATTACAGTGTCCCAGATGCAAAAATATGATTCTTCAGAAGTAAAAACATGTTTCTGTCAATTCAAATAGAAGAATAAGACACAAACGGGCGTATATAATAAACTCGCCTAAAGTGTAAAAGTCGTCATTAGTCAGCAACGTGCCAATTAGATATTCACACCACTTACTAATGGCGCCCGCTTTATCGAACTGAGTGAGATACCCCTTTTTTAGATAAAAATCTCGTAAACAAAAATCTTCTTTCCCGCTGCTCGACTTTAACCTCTTTAGCTATTTTAAATCAGCACATCCCCCCTTTTTTCACCCGTTTTGCTTACTCCAACTATATTTACAACAAAATCTCAAACGTAGAATAATTAATGAACAATCGGTTTTTTGTTTCCACTTCCGGGTTAGATCCTTTAACTACCGGGTTCCCACGGCTATGGCTACCGCTGGGATTCAACCCAAGAACCACGACGTCGAAGGGAGACCAGGAGCAGGGGCACTAGCCTAACAAGTAAGTTTTCCTGCGGACGCCGTTTAAAATGGTGTGTAATCTCCGCAACTACGGATGCGTGTCGTCCCCCATTTCCAGGGACATAAGCCTCCAAAGTACCCCTTACCCTAACTTTGACGCCGATTCATTTGGCGTGCGTAATCGTTTCAAAATTTAAAGCTACATGCCGTCCTGTTTTTCTTCGTGATGACAGCTCTTTTAATCGCCTGCGTTTTCTGCTCACTCTTGTACAACTTAAATCCTACGAGCTGCACCTTCGCTTTTCAATCGTATACTATCTTGATAACTCAGACGTACTTCTGGACAAAATTGCCTTTCTAAAAATAAACTTATTGTCCATACAGAAATGTGGCGCAGTACCAACTATACGCCTTTCTGTCTATACCAAACCAATAGAAAGCCAACACAAATTAAATATTATTCGTACCCCCATGTAAATAATGCCCGGTTTTTGATAACTTACCAAATACAGGATTTACCTTTCACCATTTTTCCGTCTTCTTTTAAAAAAATGTTTATAAAATGCAATAAATGTGTGCAGGTCGGATACAAATTTTTTTTTTTAATTATGTGTTCTTTGAATATAGGAACTAAGTAAACCCTTTTTAATGGAGGTTATTCTTGACCATGTTACATGCACGTTTAAATTTAATGTTGGTTACTAGGACTGCCACCAGCCAGAACTATTCACCAATATACGATCTTGTTGCTCATGATGCATGCACAATAGCCAGGTTTAACTTTTTTGCACATAGGATACTTTCCCCAAATGGGTTAGATGAACTTCGAGAAAATGATTTAAAGCAAAAAGGCAATAAGCCAACACAAAGTTTGTAAGAAAATGTGAACCCCACTATTCATTTTGAATCGTAAGATAGACGTTTGGCAATATTGCAAACCTATTTTGTATTTGTTACAATGTTTTATCTGATATGCCATGCTGAAGATCTAATTACGAAAACATTTGTATTCACAAATTCTTCTATTTGAATTGACAGAAACATGTTTTTACTTCTGAAGAATCATATTTTTGCATCTGGGACACTGTAATTATTTGAAACTACAACCATTTACGTCATAAAGCTAAACTAGGTATTATTGCATTTGTTCTACCACACTGTGACTTTTTTTTTTTCTATCCAGTTACCACTCTTTGTTCTGGTACTTTGGGACTTTTCTCTGGCTTGCTAAACGAAACCTGAATATTGAGACACTTTTCTCAACACTTACTAGATCCTGACGTTCCTCTAAAATAACACTAAAAAAACACCCTTATCGCTTCTTTTCAATATCTCTTTTTGCGCGGCCATGGTACAACCCATATCAATGTATTTGATTTAAGATTCATCTTTCTCTCAAGTCTGTATACAAGGCCTTCGCGCTATGACATCACAAAATCACTCTAACCATTCTCTCACACTAGGTGATTTCTCTGTTTCTCTTGGGGTCAACTGCTATCATATCACACAACTAAAACATTCTCTCTTATCCTCCCCAACAGCCTTGAGAAAGCCCCGGCGCAAATCGCCAAGAGGGGGCGAAACACGTGTCGGCTGTCCTTGTCCTATGCACAAAAATAAAGACACTTCACTGCAACTAAAATGTCTCTGTCCTTCATACTACGACTTGGAAAGAATGGATATTAATCCTGAAAATTTGATGTGAATTTATGTGGAGAACACACTTACCACTTTTCAAAATTGAGGCAAGAGGTCGCTGAATCTCTGCCACTGATATTCCACAAACCATTCTCTCTACCTGGGCATTTGCGAGCTGCAGAACCCTAATGTACTGAAAGTATTGAGATATACTTTCAATAAGGGACTGAGTATTTACTTTTGTACACATTTTTATAGTGGTGTAAGAAATCTTTTGAAACCTTGTCTCTGTCACAAACCATTTCCCTGGTCCCTTTCTTCTGTTGCTTGGTAACTAGTGCAGCATCCTGTTTAACCAATGTTGATCAGGCAGGGAAACCTATAAATATTTAAAATGAAGGTATTTAAAAGGGGTTAATTTCATAGGTTGGATTTTCAGTTTAAAACTGCAACAATCGGGCTACAAATGGCTGGCCTGCAGTCATGTTTGCTCTGTCACTGTAGTTGCGAGCACAATGGGTGCTACAGTCCACTAAAGAAACTTAACTTACAGGTCGTAGGTGCCCTTTGTATCGTATACTAGGGGCTTACACGTCACTTCAGAACACCAATCAGGGGTAGGCCAATTTCACCATGTTGAAAGGTGGGGGGATCACAGGGACTTTATCACTGGTTAGCAGGGGTAACAGGCACAGAGTTCTACAGCCGGAAAAAATGTAGTGTCCAGTAAAAAGCAAGACAACCAGGGCGATCCTGCAGAAAGCGCAAATTTCGAACAAGAACCATCCTTCTTATCACGTATTCGGCATGAAACAATATGGCCACATCATGCCTGTGCTGAAAGCCATCCTCTAGCTCCTTGTAAAAGAAAGCGGAAATGTCAAGTTCATCTGCCTTGTCCACATAGACTTGAATGGCCAAGCTATGAATTACTGGTCAAAACTCTTTGTACCTTAATTTCCCTCCAGATGTCTAATGTCTTCCAATCTTAACGTATAGTCTTAAGTGTTAAAGACTGTTTTGGTCCTTCAAAGAATCCTTTACAATAGAGGTGATTATGGCATTTCGTATGTCTTGGTTATGTATAGAAAGGATATTGATTAGTCTGATGGTTAAAGGTACCAGCTCAGTGAAGCACAGGCTAATCCCTTTTGTATTACATACAGACATTACTTAGAGGACATATTTTGAGGGGTATAAAGATGTATTGATTACATCATTAAAGACTGGAAAGTACTCACAAAAAGAACTACAGCTCACAAGAACTATTGGAAAAGGGTCATCAGGTCATAGGGTGGTAAAAGAGATTCTCTCTCTTAGAGAAGTAATATTTCTTGGTAGAGAAGGTAAAGAATTTGGCATACAGCTGCTTTGAAGGTAGGAGGGATTCTCAATTCCTAAAAGGTTTAAAAAAGTTATTTTGTTGAATGATCTGCCCTCAGTAGTCCGCGCTTCAAAGTATTTTTCTTTAGCAGTGGTGCAAGTTGATTTGCAGCCCCCTAGAGTCCACTCAGAAAGTGACAGGATGAGATGGTAGATTCAATTAATGGAAGTGCCTTTCAAGTGCTCTGGCTTGATGTTTCAATTGGCGAAAAGCATCTGTGGAACATTGGTTGATCTTCATGGGATTAGGCTTGAGGGTGGAAAAGGGGCAAGAATATGTACAAGAACCCTTCTTTTTATAGATGATCTTTTTATAGTGACTCCAGAGGTAGCTGCATGAAATTAGAAGGTTAAAGTATGTAGTACTACTCTAACCTTTCATGTGGTTCATTGTTTTGTGGTCAAAGAAAGATTAAGATTGTTACAGAATTCATTTTAATTGTATAATGTATTCAAACCATAGTTTGGCCAAGGTAACTGGTGGGGGTCGATAAGGAGATCAACAATTGTGGAAAGTAGGTAATAACCTTATAGTGAGTTAGGCCACTGATGAACTGGGAAAAGCCAAGAGTTTAATTTACTACAATGATGTTTTGACTGAAGAAATTGGAAGGATTATCTACACAGATATTCAGTTGTTCACAGACTATGCCAGCCTATGGCCTTAAGGTCACACTTCCCTGGTAATGAAATGCACAGTGGCATAGCAAAGGTTCAGTGGGCCAGTGTTAGGCTCACTGGATTTATGCGGCAGAAGAGTGCTCAAATATGTGGCAGGGATGACCAAATTATGAGACAAAATGGCAAATTGTGCAACATAATGCGGCACACTTTGTAATAGTTTTATTTATTACTTTTGTCATTTTTACACATGCTAACACTGTGTGTACAAAGGTTTCATCTCATTAGCACCAGGTCACCCCCCACATACAGCAATAAGCACATGGAAAGGTGACCAGTCAGCCTTTGTGAAGAGCCTTCTCCTTCGCTGCAAAATGAGTAGCCACTTTTTTTCAGTAACTTTTGATCTGGTTGAGTTAAAAACTATTTTTGGGGAACTAATATTTTGGTTAAAATCTGCAGATTATGCAGCAGATTTTAAATTATGCGGCTAAGGCATAATTAGATGGAATAAACAACAGCTGTACAGTCGGATAATACCTGTGGCCCTGGTCAAAGTTAAAATAAGGAAATCATCACCTCAAGCTAGTTACTGAACTTAGACCATCTACTTACACCAAAGTATTTTAATGCTTTGCCTTAACACTCTTCTTCGCGTTCCCCTTTTTTCTTCTTCTTCCAAATGTCTTTATTCAAGTTTTACATGTGATATGACACATACAGTTACATAAAAAGAAAGGAAATCGTCAGGATAAAGTTCTAATGTGAACAAGAAAGGTTGAAGGATGGCAAACTCGCAACTCAGTGTAGACTCATGTCCCCATTCCTCTATCTTTTAATGATCCTTTTCCTCCTATCCCGTGTTCTCTCCTCATCTTCCTCTTTTTTCCTCTTCCTCTCTGTCTGCTCATCGCCCATTTCTCCCCTCCCCTCTGTTGTTCCCACATTTAAAACGACAGAAGTGCTTTGTCTAAAGGCCAGTGAGGGAAGAGGAAGAAATAAACATGTAAAATGCTCCTCTCTCCCTTTTCTTTTTGGGTAGTCTGATTGGGGTGTTCATATCCGTGGCGGGGGGTCCCCAACATGTGGGAGACATACTGGACAAGCTGCAATGGGTACTCTTCCAAATGTCCCTATGAGCGCGCCACAGTCAGGGAGGACAGACAATATTCCTGCCTGCAGAGCTGTCCAATGAATGCAGGTAGCCCTAGGCCAAGCTCTCACCCATTGCTGCTACTTAGCATTTTCTGGCGGGAGTGGCTACAGAACATGCAGCCCACCCCTCAGATTGATACAATTCTTAAGGGATGGAGCGGTCTCAGGTGACTCCGCTTGCTTCAGCTGCATCTTGTGCATTTTTGGAGGATCGGATCCCCGAGGACTGTGTCACACATTCTTGTGTCCAGGCTGTTTGCTTACCCCTCCACCCAAACGGCGTCATCTGCCTGACGTTTGTCAAGAGTCATCATCACACAGAGATAGCAATGACGTCTTCCACTCCTTCTGAAACTAATGACCAGCACCTCGGCTATACGCAATGAGTGAAAAGAAATACTTCACATAATTACACCAGGTACAAAATGCTCCCTGATGGATTTAGGCCCAGATCTCTGTACTGGGGTGAATGTATGACATTGTTCTGCATTCTGTCCATCAACTGTTGTTTTGCATTTTGTCACCCCGAGTGGGATGGGTATGCTCAGACGTGAGTCCCATGCTGTCCACACCACTGGAGTCAAGCTATCCTGGCTGAAGACAGCTGATAGCCAGAAACCGCTCCTAGGATGCTTGATTCCGGTCCAGGAAAGACATGGCTTGGCAGTTCGGGCTGGGCTGTTCCCATGAGGCACAGGGTCAAGGTTGATTTGCATATGGCCATGTCTGAACTGGGGTGGTGTGGAGTGCAAAAAAACTATGGGTTTAGGCCCAGATCTCTGTACTGGGGTGAATGTATGACATTGTTCTGCATTCTGTCCATCAACTGTTGTTTTGCATTTTGTTACCCCGAGTGGGATGGGTATGCTCAGACGTGAGTCCCATGCTTTCCACACCACTGGAGTCAAGCTATCCTGGCTGGAGACGGCTGATAGCCAGAAACCGGTCCTATGAAGCTTGATTCCGGTCCAGGAAAGACATGGCTTGGCAGTTCGGGCTGGACTGTTCCCATGAGGCACAGGGTCAAGGCTGATTTGCATATGGCTATGTCTGAACTGGGGTGGTGTGGAGTGCAAAAAAACGATGGATTTAGGCCCAGATCTCAGTACTGGGGTGAATTTATGACATTGTTCTGCATTCTGTCCATCAACTGTTGTTTTGCATTTTGTCACCCTGAGTGGGATGGGCATGCTCAGACGTGAGTCCCATGCTCTCCACACCACTGGAGTCAAGCTATCCTGGCTGAAGACGGCTGATAGCCAGAAACCGGTCCTAGGATGCTTGATTCCGGTCCAGGAAAGACATGGCTTGGCAGTTCGGGCTGGACTGTTCCCATGAGGCACAGGGTCAAGGCTGATTTGCATATGGCCATGTCTGAACTGGGGTGGTGTGGAGTGCAAAAAAACGATGGATTTAGGCCCAGATCTCTGTACTGGGGTGAATGTATGACATTGCTCTGCATTCTGTCCATCAACTGTTGTTTTACAAATGCTTCCTTTCTACACTAGATATGTTGTTTATTTCTAATTAACTTGGGTGTTGAAGTATTCTAGGAGAGGTGCAAGGCGTGCTATCCACCCATGTGCTCTGTTTCTCTTTGCTGTCTTCTAAACTTACAGCTGTGAACTAGATTATCAGTTTTAGGAGATTCAGTGAATTGTCAGGACTCCAGGGCCACATGTTATACCTTTCAACCTTGTATATAGGCTATGAGATTTGCTAGGGGTAGGGTTTCCACAATTGGTATTGGCGAAATCTGATGTTTATGCTCTGCCCACCTCAAAGTGAAATGCCCACAACACATGCACACACACACACAATCCTACACACACCCACCAACCTTTACTTGTATTTCTACTTATTTGTTATCACAGTTCAGTTTAGTAACAATGTTAATGGGAGTTACAAGAACCCAGCAACCAAACTCAGTGGTGCTTACTTACTTCACTTTAGAAGAATGAAAGATTGAATTTAAAGCAACAACATTTTAAACTGTCACTGCTCAGTTGACCTCTGATAATCACAGTAGACCTCTGAGGTATTTCACAAACTGAGGGGCTTATTAATGAGAGGTTTGCACCGCCGGGGCGTCACTTTTTTCTCTCTCTGGCAGCGCTATCCTCTTGATCATATCTATGAGGCCACGCAAAGCCACCTTGCATGGCTTTTTATGGCCTCATAGCTGGAGTAAGACAAAGCAGTGCAATTCGCTACGTGCCAGCGAGGCGTTCCATGGGCGTTGCAATGGTTTTTCCGACACCCATGGATTTTGACGCTAGCGCAGATTTACTTAATCATGTAAACCTAGGGCAGTGCTAAAACCTTATGCCTCCCCAGAGCAGGCGTAACGAGGAGAAATATTTTATTTCTCAACGTTTTTCCTCTTTCCCATTCTGAAGCACACATAGAAAGAGGAAAACGCCTCACAGGGTTGTTTTGTGTTGGAAGGTAGCCCTTCCTGCACAAAACCAATCTTGCATGCAATGCAGACACCCTTGCACTATGGTACAAGGATGTCTGCGCAAGCGCAAGGTAACAAATTGGGCGTCAGGGCAGGGGAAAGGACAGGCTTGCACCGTATTTCATAAATACGATGCCTTCTCGCCCTTTCACATTGGCGTAGGGCAACACAGCAAGAAGCTTTGCGGTGCTGCCCTATGCCAATTTCCCGGAAACTAGGGCCTGAATCTGCTGGGCAAGTGTATCTACTGGTAAACAGGATTAAGGGGTTAAGACACCCAATAAACTGTTTTTATCCAGCACTCCTTGGTGCAAAATTTCCAAGAAATTATTCTGGTTGTGAATGCACTTGCTAAAGAGGTCTGTGTTGTAATCTATAGCTGACATGTTTGAAGGATCATAAAACATCTTGGAGGGTTAAATACCCTGATGAAAAGCACTGCCTGTAAAATGACAACCACATTTTCAAGCCCAGAATAAGAAGCTGCAGTCCCCTAAAGCACTGAGAGGAGACAGCGAAGGTGAAAAAGAGGGACCCAGGAGTGAGAGGAAACGAAAAGAACAAGATTGAGGGAAAGAGGGAGGTGCATTGCGAATGCTACTGTCTCATCGAAGGCAGTGTCGATGGACTAGGATCTTTTTTTGGGGTAGAGAGCAGCGATTTGTCAATGTTTTATTTTTTTGATAAAGGAGCTACATTATGAAGTTCCCTTCCGCATTTCCCATTATTACCACAAACATTGCCTATATCGAGCCTGTGGTTTCAGACCCATCAGTGACCACCCAGACAATCTCTTAACAGTTGATTGACGTATTATAAAAGTGGGCCACTTTTTTTTACTTCTCAATTTGCAAATGGGGACACTTTTCATGTTGGTGCCTGGGCCTCTTTTTTTTCAAACCTGGCTATCACTGCTCCGAAATATCCCTCCTTCTTATTAATATTAATTGAACTTCTAAAAGTTTTCTGTGCATAATAACTTGCATGAAAAATAGTTATTGGCATGAAGATCAAATATTAATTCACTGTGAACTGGAAAGGCATCACGGTCACCTTTGACCACCAGTTGCCTTAATGCAGCAAATTGTCACAATAATAGATTATTTGTTTTTCGCAATTACAATAATTGAGAATTTGCAATTTGATAAGTGAACAGGAGGTGCTTCGTTTTATATTTTGCAATACCGTATCAATTATAGATTAGACAGTTCATAATTAAACCAAATCGAATGCAAATCGAATACCATCAGAGCAGCTGCGTCGCGCCCGTCCATCCCAAATCAAAGTCATTTGTTTGCAAAATAATTCATTTGCTGCAAATCCCCCTGATATATTCTTCGCTCTGGCATCGAATATTTCATTTAATCAGCTGCAATATGATTAACCAACGAAAATGAGGCCAACAACGGGAAGTGAAGCACTTTCCACTGTGTTAAAACAACAGGACTCCATTCAGTTGTTAAATGAAGAGAGCAGCCTGCTGAACTTTAAAGGAAATCTCTATTTTATCAAACTGTCAACACCGTGCAAAAGTTGCACACATCTGGTAAAAGCGCGGACTTCACGAGATAACAAGTCAGCTCATTCTTTTGGGAAACCTGGTCCCAAACCAGGCAGTTAAACATAGGTTCTGGTGCCCCCTGGTGACACAGACGCGACTTCTCATGCTGTTCAAATACAATACATCTGAAGAGAGTCGAGGAAAAAGTGTTGATAAAAAGACCAATTATTGGCATGGCCAGTAGGTCTGGGCTGGGCAAGTTGGTGCAAAGGCCGATTTTTTTTTATGGCAAGCATATGCCCACAATAAAAAGGAAATATGCAGTCACCCAGTCTGACTATACATGCAATAAGAATTTAAAATTGAAAATATATTTATCAATGGGTCTGTTTTCTTGGTGATTTTTTTTAACAAAAAGCATTTCAGTTGTCTCTTGCATTTGATTATTATTATTATTTGTGAACAAGCCAAGAATATATAACCATCTAAATAAGCACTTCAATTATAGGCAGTTTTGTGAGTTCCCTTTAGGGCACACTGTAGTTCTCCCCTATGTTAGCCTAACTGCATACGTTGTAGGCCGCTTTGGTTTGCACACTTTACATAATAACACTTCCATTTCTGCGATATTATTTTAGAAATACACTGCACATGTTTGTGTTATTCAGTACTTCTTCATGGAACTCAGTCTAGACATTTTGCACAAGGTTGTAAAACATTGTGCCCTGTTTTTCTCTGTGCTCGAACACTAACACATTTTAACATATAGACATAACATAGAGACCCAGCTGCTTTCTTTTAAACATCAAATAACAAAGAGAAGTGCCAATACTGATAACATTTATTCAATGGTAGAACTCATCATACACATCAAGAAAATTAATTCGAGATAGGGTATTGCTACTTAGTCGCAATTTTATTTTATAGAAATTCAACAGTTATTACAAAATTTATCTTTTCATAAAAAAGAGAAGCATTAGAAAAATTAGAACAATTAAGGACACATCAAACTACATTCAATAGAAACTTCAAACATCCCAACACCTCAATCATGTCTCAGTCAAAAAGCATTCACCGCATTCATACCTGAATCAAACATACCACATACTGCTGCTACAGTGAAAAGAAACTACAAGCTGGATCTGCACAAATTATACGAAAATTTAGTACAATTATTTGAAAATAGTACATTCCAATAGATTTTTGAATTTTACACCATTCATTAAAGATTAATACAATGATCGGTAATGTACAAAAGTTGGTACGGAGTCTGGGAGTAGAAATTACTCCTAGATGTTCAAGTAGTCCAGTAGAAGAATGGCCTACGCGTTTCAAATCCCCTTCTATTTGTCAGGGATTCTCATCAGGACCTCAAACACACCCAATAGACTATACGTAGATCCTATGGGGGTAGGAACAGAATAGGCTTCTCTGGGATGACAAAGCCACTATGTGGCTGGAAGTGAACAAAGGTGGCTCAAGGTTTATGGTGTACGATGAAACATTTATGGGCCTCGTTTGGGTTAAATCCAACAGCCGAATATGCAAGGTGATATGACGTCGGCGTGTTAAACGGGAATAGTCTCCGTCGTCGTCAGGAGGGGTAACAACAGCGCATACCCGCTAAATCGAGGGTCGCAAGTGCTGCGGGGCAGCGTCAGCACATACCCGCTTAATCGCGTGTGCAGTAGGCTTGAATCTCACTTCGCACTGGGATCTGTCGGCGTCTAACTTAACACTAGTCTCTCGCGCGAGAGACTAGTGTTAAGTTAGACGCCGACAGATCCCAGTGCGAAGTGAGACACCGTTGGATTTAAGCCTACCGCACACGCGATTAAGCGGGTATGTGCTGACGCTGCCCCTCTCCACAACGAAACGGAGACGAATACCGTAAAAGTCCTCGACGTTCTACCGTTTCTAAAGAAATACTCCGCAGCACTTGCGACCCTCATCGTACACCATAAACCTTGAGCCTGCTTGAGCATCTAGGAGTCATTTCTACTCCTAGACGCCGTACCATCTTTTGTACATTACCGATCATTGTATTAATCTTTAATGAATGGTGTAAAATTCAAAAATCTATTGGAATGTACTATTTTCAAATAATTGTACTAAATTTTTGTATAATTTGTGCAGATCCAGCTTGTATTTCCTTTTCACTGTAGCAGCAGTATGTGGTATGTTTGATTCAGGTATGAATGCGGTGAATGCTTTTTGACTGTGACATGATTGAGGTGTTGGGATGTTTGAAGTTTCTATTGAATGTAGTTTGATGTGTCCTTAATTGTTCTAATTTTTCTAATGCTTCTCTTTTTTATGAAAAGATACATTTTGTAATAACTGTTGAATTTCTATAAAATAAAATTGCGACTAAGTAGCAATACCCTATCTCGAATTAATTTTCTTGATGTGGATGATGAGTTCTACCATTGAATAAATGTTATCAGTATTGGCACTTCTCTTTGTTATTTGATATATAGGCTCAGCCTTGCTGATTAGACCAACCCCATTTTTGTTTCCACATCGTTTTTTAAACATGGCACTTCTTATCACACGAGCAGAGATTTGCCATTTTGAAAACAAAGAGGAGGATTTCTAGCAAAGGAATGGTCCCGGGACGAGCACGTCAATTCGGCACAATCTGAGATGCTGATCCGCCAGGTATGGTGCCTGGTACTAATCCCAGAGATCACTGGTATATCATTGTGCTCACGTAGTGAAGCTAGTCTTAGGCAAATATATAATTTGCCATTTATTTATTTTATTTATTTATGGGTTTCTATAGCGCTGGAATCGACTCCAACTGGAGTATCTCTGCGCTGTGATACCAAATAAGATTTAAATATATATGCAGATAAAGAGGCCTGGGGCTAGATTTTATCAGTGAACAGCAGGGTTTTCAGTTGTTTCCTGAATTTTAAATGGTCTGTGCATAGCTTAAGGGCCAGGGGAAGTTTATTCCACAGTGTGGGCCCTGCAACACATAGTGCTTTCCCTCCGTGTCTGTTTTTTTTAACACGAGGTACTGCCAACAAATTTTTTTCGCTAGATCTCAATGATCTGGAGGGAGTGTAGGGGGTGAATTTCTGTTCCAGGTAGGTCGGGCCATGTCCGTTTAAGCATTTATGAATAATGCAACATATCTTAAACTTGGCCCTTTGATAGGGCTTTTCATTGTATACAGTTTGTTAGTAATGCTAATTAAACTGCTCAGTTGTGTATGTTTTCAATTTGCAGCACAGTTGCTTTAAGACACTTGTTTCAATAAATATTGCAAACTCTTCTTGTGTCTCTTTTCTGTTTATTTTGGACATGCATGAGTGAGAGAAAGAAAGGTGATGATTTGTCACCACGGTTCTCTGGCGTGACTAGAGTGTTGTCCTGGAGTGCTAACTTACCTGTTACTCTGGCAAGGTTAGGAGGGCAGGTAAGGCACTATGAGCTAGTCAGGATTTGGGCCCATAGATACTGATGTGGTATGGTAACTCAGTCCCTGCATACTGATGTTCTGTGATTTCAAGCATAGTTCTATTTCCAAACAGAATACGTTAAACAGCAGCTACAACGTTACAATGTCACTTAAACACTTTATAACATAAACTTTAAAACATAATGTATGCTAAATAAATAGTATTTACATTTAAGACAATATCAAAATAAAATGATTAAACAAGGCACACTTTGAACGCACTTTGCAATTGAAGAGAAAGGAACTATTTAAAGTGGATGTGGACAATATCACAAGACTGATGGAGGTACGCATAGTGTAGTGTGCCAATGAGTAAACAGGAGTCACCCTCTGTCCATGCTTCATGCTGTGGTGGGTTTAAGCAAAATGTGAATGATAATTTAACAGACCAATGAATCCGCAGGGCCGGCTTTAGGGCAGTGCGACTGGTGCAGTCGCACTGGGCGCTGACCTGTGGAGGGGGTGTGCTGTTACCTCAGGGGGCGCTGTGTTTAGCAATATCTTATGATGGGAGAGATAAGGGGCACTTATGCAGGTGGTAGGGAGAGAATCTGAAGAGGTGGTCATGGGATGTGGGGGTAAACATCGTTTACCACAAAGTTTTTACAACGCATCCCTTACAACGCAAGTCGTTACCACGACTTGCGCTGGAGGGCGCTAAAGGATTAAAAATAGTAAATTTACTATCCCAACACCTTCCCTAGAGTCCACGGGGACTGGTGTTAGAATAGTAAATTATACTATTCGAAATCCGCACCCCCAACGCAAGTCGTGGTAACGACTTGCGTTGTAAGGGATGCGTGGTAAAGGGATGCGTTGTGACGGTACACGTTGTACCGTCATACATCCGATGTGGGATCGCCAAAAGTGATTGTCGCACAGGGAGCCATCAGCGCTATAGCCGGCCCTGAATGAATGTAGCCTGCTGACCTAAATCCCCTCTATGTATATTCTGTATGATTTTGTGGGAGTAGAAATATAATAGTTTGGTGAGACAGCCAAAACTGTCTCAAATACTACTACTAAATAGTAGGGGGGACTAATAAGCAAAGGCAGATCCCAATGATGTCACATGGAGTCACGCTGTGGAAAGTAGCATCACAGGAAGATGTAAGAATCCATCGATAGCCCTCACTAAATAATGAAAGGCCCTATTTTACAGTGAAGGCTGGGATGGTCTTTATTACGATGCGCACCCTAAATCTCGAACCTATAACATTGGTGAGGCAGAATCTCGAGGGCAAAATCTTGAGAAAAAAATATATTGACAGGTAAGTCTAGATTTTCTATATCTAACTCAACATATATTTCCCTATGTGGTGCATATTTCTTCAAGGTACATAGTTGTGGAGTTAGGAATAGTAAATCTATAATTTACAACACATAATATATGAATTGAATCAAATGTTCACAATGTTTGTGTTTATGTCTGAAGCGGATGTACACGAGGGTCTTCTTGTTTGCTATTGAAAATCAGTGATTGTCTATGCAGTAAATGAGTCTACATTTAAAGATAATATTTGCTTTTATAATCATTCACATTGTAAGAAATAACGGGCACATATACTCTGTTTTGTGACTATATATATATATATATACATTTTTATTTTATTTTAATTAAGAAAGGTAGAGATTGATTAACACGCTGTTCACTGATAAAGGTATCATGTACATTTGAAACCTGTCAAGCTAGTACCAGTCCACAGGCTTGTCAGAAGTTAATGAGAGGCTTTGGGCCAAGGCTAAATGAGGGGTCCCCTGGGTGCTTCTTCTGTTTTACTAGGGTGCGCTGAGCACCACCTGTTTCTAAGTACTAAAAAAAAATGCTTCTGGGAAAGAGAGAACATGGACTCTGAGGTCATATAGTCAGGCCAAACAAGACCCCGCACCCCCACCCCCCTGCTCTTGTGACAGCCTTTTATTAGTTGGGATTTATCAGATATATTACGTAGTATGTAAAGTTTCTTGTCATGTTTATGTTTTATCAGCGAGGATTGACGAGGCTCATGGTTGCCTATGTGCTTTATAAAACCAACAAAGTAATGGCACAGAAAATGTAAAAAAAAACATCTCAGACATATGAATAAAAAACACGTTTCCTGCGTATTGCTTATTGGCTTAAAGTGACAATATTTTTAAACGGCCAGGTTGCAGTTAGTTATTATAGTTTTGAACTGTATTCATGGAGTAAATAAGATAAAAGTTAATAGGTTGCATTTAATGTATTTTTTCCTACCGGTGTTCTTGAAAAAGCTTTAAAACGTAAAAGAACCGCCGATTTCCACATCGTTAAGTGCTGAAAGGGTTAACGAAGAGCCGTTCCATGGCCCTTCCATTAAGCCTTCCAAAGATAAACCCCTTCAGGGCCTTTCTAAAAGTTAAAAGAGGATACTGCTAGGGGCTGGGAATGGAGGCTTGAAAAGATGCTGACGCCCCATCACCAGTGCATTTGATGCCTCAGGCTCTCAACATATGAAGGAGATGCAGCGCTGGGCACCAGGGACATCTCCCTGTCTCCTCCAGCCATGAGCAAACCTAAATGGGCCTCACATCTCTATTTCACCACTTCAAAAGTTTTTGTTATATTTCAGAGATGATCGCCCTTCTCCTTCAAAGCAGCTGCAGCTGGTATTTAACGGCATGGGGGGGGGGGGGGGGGGGGGGGGTCGCAGAGTTGGGGGCAGGGAATATAAAACAAAAATTGGGTGTGCTGCCACCTCTTCGCCCGCTCCAGGACTCCAAGGCAGGAAGCACCCAGTTCCCAAGCTCCCCATAGCCAATCGCAGCACTGCAATGAAGCCTTGTGATTGGTATGAGTGCTGTGGTTCAGCGCTCAGCCAGGGAATGGGAGCTTGGGCATGTTCTCCATCCAGGCTGTGATGCAGCCTGGATCGAGAACATTCAAAGTGCTCATGTTGGTTTGGTCGGCCCGAGACCTGCCAAAGCGTCCTGAGCATGAGAGAGCGCAAACTGACCTAAATGTATAAGTGCATCACACTTACACGTAGTAAGCACAAGTCATGAAGAGAAATGCCATGAGTGCTGATAGTACCTGCATCTATATTCTGAAATGTGTAGTTAACTTAGAGATTTAAGTAGAAGTGGAACTAATGCAGAAATGTGTGAAATTATATGACTTTATTAGACGTGATTAATCCTGAATCCATGTCGTGTAGCTGCTAAAATGTAAGATGGCATGCGGTTAAACGTAGAACGTGGTAGGCCTCAGGGCCAGAGCTGGAAGGGATGGGGTAGGTGTTTCCTTTCACGATATGGATCGCACTAATGTTTTAGTAATAGCGTTAATGGGCCATGATTTATAGATGTGTTTACCGAATAATAGAATAAGAGTATTAACATGCTATTAATTAATGAAGGAGTTGGATGCTATAATCATTATGAGAAATGCTGTAGGCCTGAAATGTTTATAGACATTGATTTATACGTATTGGTCTGGGCCGAGAAATGTTGCAAACCTTTGTTGGAAGTCTATGAGAATTGGGATCTTGGCTGCAGATGTCTGTCTGCAAGAGAAAGGGGGGATCCAATTATAAATGAAATGAATAGAGGTTTGTTCAGGAGACGGCCCAGACATGGAGGAGGGTTTCGGAATGTTTTAAGGGGTATCAGCGGGCCGGAGAAGAGTCTGAGAAGCAAGGTCAACTCTAACGCACGAGGCCTCATCATGGAAAAAGCCAGAAGCTACACCACGTGAGGGGCGTCTCACGAGGGGCGTCCCAAATGCTGTTGTATGTTTTGTATTAGGGACAGCACCCCTGGGTGGAGTTAGAGCAGATGCCTGAGGACCCTTTAGAGAGCGGATGGGTAGGCAGAGAGGGGTCATGACTGGAGAACTATAGGTTTTCACCAAGAGACTAAGAGTGGGTGACTTCCCTAGGGGGTCATTCACCGCTGACACCTTTTGTTAGGTTGAGACCTGGTTAAGTAGGGATACCATCTAGAGTAGGGTAGGGACAGCCTAACCTGTGTTTTTCCTCCAACTTAAATGACGGAGAGATCTCAGTACGTGTCAATGCTGATAGCTTTAGTATTCTTAGAACTTGTACTCGTAGTCTTCTTTGCTCGTCTGAGAGTTTTCAGAGAGCACATGTATGTAGTTGGGCCCGTGTATCTTGTGAATCTCATTCTGAGATGCCTGTACTTGCAGCTTATTCTGACTATATAATAAACCTTTGAAAGCTAGAAGTTGTCTGTGATCTTTCGGAGCGGAGTCCTTTATTGGGTGAACTAACTTGATAAGAGATGCACTTTCTTCCCTCAATGACAGGCAACAAAGGTCCAGTCGACCAGATCGGGGTTTTAGATCAATAGTGATAAGGTATCAATCAAAATCTCGCCCTTCCAGTTGGTAGCTATAGAGGATGGTTGCCTTCTTGAGGAAGGTGATCTAGGCCAGGTTAGATTACCCCAAGGCCCCTAGAGATCGATGATCGGAAGAACCGCCCGCCGAAGAAGGTCCGGATGACGTGAGACAGAAAAGCAGCAGTATCGGTCGAGAGTGAGTATAAAGGGTCATGCGTGCTAGATTGCGGTGTTTTTGTGTTGTATCTATGTTGTAATGTCTGGCGGAGTTGAATGCCTGTAGAGAGACTGTGGAACAGGTTGTGAGCGCGCGCAACCGGTGGAAATCTTAAGTTCAAGGAGAGCTTAAGTGGTTCGGGTGTATCGGACACCCAGAGTAATTGTCAACTAGTGTGAAGGGGGTCATGAGGTACCATTGATCACCCGAAAGACCGAGATAGGGGGAACGTAAGAGTGAGTGCGTGAGTAACGGACGCTGGTCGGAAGTTACTGTGTGTGTAAAGAACCTATCAGAGAGACGATAGACATTTCGTCAGTTGTGTTGACAATTACAGATAGACTGTGGACGTACAGTCGAGGGAAGTGACCGCTTGGTCGGAAGTAGTCATTTTTCAGAGTATGAATGGGACGCATGCATGACCGGGAGGAGAGCTGAGAAAGGAGGGGTGCTGCTGCGAAGCGGAGACGAGTGACGTCAGAAAGTGCCGCGCTGGGATTGGCCGGCCGGAGAAAGACCGCGCTGCGATAGGCCAGCTAGCAAAGCCGCGCTAGGATTGGTGGATTGTCATCAGGAAGTAAACAGAGTATTGAGGCTGGAAATTGTGCGTATAATTATGAAGTGTTTTAAATGGTTGAGAGCGGCGTTTAAAAGAGAGAGGCGGGGATCGTATGAAGGGGAAGAAGCCCCGCCGGAGGGTACGCCAGCTCGTTACATGGCGGCAAATGTTGGGCTGCATACAATTTTGTGGATCTCAGAGTGGAGTAAGATTACAGAAGGGAATGAGGAACTGACGTTCCCGAAGTACGGGACGTTCAGATTAGAGGTGCTACACCGATTAAAAGCAGTTATGACCTCAACGAGACCCTTGCCTAGACCGACCCAGTTTGAAGCCCTCAATGCATGGATTAGGGCAGCGCACGAAAAGAACATGAACAGACGACAAGAAAGGGTGAAACGATCGGTAAGGGCAGTGCAGGATGCCAAGTGGGATGCGGATGCTAAAAGATGGAGAGTGCATAACATGGAAGTAAATAAATTGTATCCAGTGTTAGAGATGCCCGGGAACAAAAGCCCCCTAGAAGAAGATGATGAGAGCGAGACAGAGGACAGCCTGATAAACAGATTATTGACAGATAGGCCACCCCCGTATAACAGAGCAGGGGGAGATGTCGAGCATAGTGAAAAGGGGGGGGCAATGCAGGAGAGCATGGGCCGCTTCCCAGTTCCGATTGGGATCCCGCTGCAAAGAAAGAACTGTCCCAGCCTAGTCAGGTGCAGCAGGTAGTCGGGAGGTTTGTGGTACAAAGAGCGCCGGAAACGGAGTGTGCCACATCCTACGCATTACCAGATGCACTACAGGTACCTGTTACCATAGGTCCTATAGTATCGATATATGACCCAGAGAGAGCTAGAGGGGAGGAACGGGTATGGAGGGACAGAGAAAGAGCAGAGATGGCAAGAAGAAACGATACGATTAACTCCCCAAGTCAGTTGCCGATACCAAGAGAGTGGAGCACCCCAGTGCACACCGCAGGGGACCCAGCAGGGGATCCGGGGGACCATAGATGGCCAGTGGATATGAGGGGATCAGGACGAAAATCCTTTCAGGAGTTAAACGAGTACATGAAGAAGTGGGATGAAGCAGTAGAGGCTCACAAGAGCATCATAGCTGCGGAAGCTGGAAGAGAAAGTCAGGATAGCAGAGCCCGGACTCACTGCGGGGCTGAGGAGAGCAGCCTGGAGTGGGACGGGAGGGAGAAGGATAGTAGGGGAGTCACCCATTGGGCCCGGAGTGGAGGTAGATCAGACCTGGAAAACGGGGGCCCAGAGAGCGGGGGGGTGTCTCGCCCAATACATAGTGAGGAAGACAGGAGGACACGGGAGTACAGAGACAGCTTTAAGTGTATCCACTGTGTGCCCGGCAACAGAGAACAGAATGGGAGTTGCGAGAGGTCTCACCATAGTCCCTGTGATGACGGACATGAGCGCGGTCCAGGGAATATGGGGAACCAGGAAGGATCGTATCGGATACTGAGCGATACTAGGGAAAGAGAGAGAGGCGACCAGAGGGAAAATAACAGAGAATCGTACTGTGAAAAGAGAGAAGAAAGAGGGAATGGGCAAAGTAAAATAGGGGGTAACAGGCCCGTGTTCCACCACCTTCCAAGATCTGATGGCCGAGCATGGGACCTGGAGAGATGGGAGCAAGGGAGAACACTCCTCAACTCTCCCGAACCCAAATGTAGGGCTCGGAGTTGGGATGGGAGAGAAACCTGTGAACCTCCCTCGAAAGAGATACTACGAGCTGAGATAAAAGCTAAGAGACTCGATGTCGCCAGCTTAAGGTCAGACCTGGATGACATGGTCGATGGTACCCTGCCTTTAGAAAGAATGGAAATGTATGAGCAGGATGAAATACTGTTCATGGCAAAGGACATCACTCGAAAAGCGAGAACAATTCATGAGAAGTTAGTCGAACTAGCAGGCAAATATATGGTGGACCTGTCAAGGACCAAAGCATTACAGGGTAACCATAGGCTACATTACTCAGATCGAGACCTAGATGAGAGGAGAACGATCGGGCTGAAAACGCACATAAGGGAACTGATCACTGGAATAAGGACATGGAGGGCATTAGATAAGTGGGAAGAGAGGTGGTCCAAGAAGGGGACCGTCAGGAGAAGCACGCTTAGTATGACACCAGGAAGACTGCAGGGAATAGAGGCATACCCTTTGCGTGAAGTCGCAAATGGGAACTATGTGCACGTCCCTTGGAGTAGGGGAGATTTAGCTGCTTTTACCACCTCCTTTCCCAAATTGCGGGAAAACCCAGTGGAGTGGTACAAGCAAGTTCAGAGATTCGTAAAAATCTCAAAGGTCCTATGGATAGATTTGAACACGCTGTTTGACATTGTAGTGCCAGGAGATTTGTGGACCGCATGCAAGGTTAGCGCTGAGTGGCCCACAACAGAGCCAGAGAGAGATGCTAAGACTAATGGGCCGTCCGAGACTGTGATGGCAAAATACGAGAGAGTGATGACATGGCTGAAAGAGAAAGTGCCAATGCAAGACATAGATTGGGTCAAAATAGATCGAACTAGACAGGAACCCAAAGAGACAGTTCATGAATTCTATGAGAGATTGCTGAAGGCGTTTAAACAGTATAGCGGTCTGGATGTAATGGATCCAAAAGACATAGGGCAATTTGTGTCCAAGTTCGTCCTGGGCCTGAGACCGGATATTAGTTTAATGATTCAGCAACACTTGATTTGTTGGCAAAATAAACCCCTAGACGAAATACTGAGGTATGCCAGGTACTGCTGTGATGAGATAGACTCCAAGGCAAAGAAACTAAAGGAGAAACTGATGGTGGTACAGATGCAGGCAGCCGGGAAGGGGGGACAGCAGCAACAGCAACAAGGAACAGGTACTGGAGGAAAGAAACAGTACAGTCAGAACAAGGGCAATGAGGAGAACTCCACCTTTAGACCCAGGATAGATATAGCTGCCTTGAAGAAAACGACTAGGTGCCACCAGTGTAACGAGGTGGGGCATTGGAAACGCGAGTGTCCCTATAACGTTGAGATAGGAGAACAAGAGGTAGAGGAGGAAGAGGTCCAGAGTGCGCCTACAAGAGGGGTAACGCCATACCAGGGAAAGGTGCTCAAAGGGGGGGATCCTCCTCCCCGAGCCCAGTTCCCTCAGCCCCCCCGAGTAGGGACTATGGGTAAGACATATAGACAGATGCCCCTGTTTGTCGGAGGAGAGGAGTGCTATTATGTGGACCCACTAACTGGGCAGAGAGTGGAAAGGGAAGACTGCACCCTCGGGGCAGCTTTGGAGGTGGACCAGAGGGGACCCTATGTTGAGGCCGAAGTGGCAGGGTTCCCCACGACATTTCTAGTGGACACAGGAGCCACTAGATCCACGATCAGATCCGCCGCAGTTCCAGGCCTGCCCATGTCTGGAGAGACCATACAAGTGGTGGGGGTCGCTAACAGGAGAATGACCAGCCCGCTGACTGAGCCCGTGCAGGTGAAAATAGGGTAGTACAGCGATGAGCACCAGTTTGTGGTTTGCGATTCTAGCCCTGTATGTCTGCTAGGAAGAGACCTCTTGTGCAAATTAAATTGCACCATATACTGCACACCACAAGGAGTGGAGGTATTGACTAATGACGATGATGCGGACTTTAAAGTCGCAAATTCCAGAATATGTGTGGAGCTGTATCCCACTCTGACAGTAGACGAGCTCCCCTGGGATCTGAGAGAGACAGTAGCTCCAGAAGTGTGGGATTTCACTGGGGAAGAGATTGGTTTGGTGAAGGGGGTGGACCCAGTGAAAATTGTAGTGAAACCGCATGCTGAGTTTCCAAGAACACCCCAATATAAATTGACTCCAGAAACGATCGCAGGCATAAAACCCGTGATCGAGTCCATGATTAAGCAGGGAATACTGAAAGAAATCGTGGGTAGTCCATGTAACTCCCCGATTATGGGTTTGCAGAAACCAAATGGGAAATTCCGGATAGTGCAGGACCTCCGAAAGATTAATAACATAGTTGTTTCATGTTGTCCAGTGGTACCGAATCCATCAGTGATACTGTTTCAGATACCGTTCCAAGCAGAATGGTTCACTGTGATTGATCTTTGCCAGGCTTTCTTTTCGATCCCTCTGGACGAAGAGAGCCATTTTCTTTTCGCATTTAAGCTGGAAGGTCGCGTCCTAACATGGTGTCGTATTCCTCAGGGGTATACAGAGAGCCCATCGATCTTCAACCAGCTTCTGAAGAAAAATCTTGAAAGTCTAGTGCTGCCCCAGAGGTTAGTTCTGGTCCAGTACATAGACGACCTCCTTGTGGCGTCAGAAACAGAGGAAGCTTGCAGGGAGGACTCTATTGCTTTGTTAAATCACCTAGCTGAAAATGGGCACAAGGTGTCCCCGGGAAAATTGCAGTACTGCCTGACAGAAGTGCAGTACTTGGGACACAGAATTGAGAAAGGCAAACGAAAAGTGTCACCAGACAGGATAGAGGCCATCATGAAGATGAATGCGCCTAAAACACAGAGAGAAGTCAGGATGTTCCTAGGGATGGTGGGATATTGCCGACAGTGGATTGCAAACTTTTCACTGAAAGCAAAGCCCTTACAAAAACTGACGCACAAGGAGGTGAGTGATCCGGTACCATGGGACAAAGACTGTTTGATGGCGTTCCTACAGCTGAGAGAGGACCTGTGTCGTGCTCCGGCTTTGGGAATGCCTGATTACGATAAACCATTCTTGCTTTATTGTTGTGAGAGAGAGGGTTGCGCGCTGTCTGTGTTAGTCCAAATTCATGGGAATGCCCGTAGACCAGTCGCTTATTTCTCGGCTACTTTAGATCCAGTAGCCGCAGCGTTGCCCGGATGTCTCAAATCCGTTGCCGCAACAGGTGTCAGCATCGAGAGGTGTGAGAATATTGTCATGGGGCATCCGTTAGAGGTACACGTGCCCCATTCTGTTGAATTGTTAATGACCAGGACCAAAACACAGCATCTGACCAACAGTAGGCTCACGCGCTATGAGCAAGTTATTCTTGCAGCAGAGAACGTGACCCTCAGGAGATGCTCTGTTTTGAATCCTGCTACCTTGATGCCACTCCCAAACGATATAGAAGATGATGATGAATGTACAGACCATGACTGCCTCGAGGTGACTGAACTATGCACCAAACCAAGACCCGACATCGTAGATGAGCCACTGACTGACCCAGACAAAATTTTCTTTGTCGATGGCTCATGTGTAAGAGACGAAGTTGGGCAGTTGAGAGCAGCTTACGCTGTTTGTACAATTACTGGAGTTGTGGAAGCTGGATGCCTGGAAGGAGTACACTCCGCTCAGGTAGCCGAGATTATTGCCCTAACGCGTGCTTGCTTGGCAAGCAATCAAATTCGAGTCACCATATACACCGACAGCCAATATGGTTACGGGGTAGTTCATGATTACGGGCAGTTGTGGTCTCAAAGAGGTTTCATGACCTCTTCAGGCTCTCCCATTCGCAATGGAGAGTTTGTGCGCTTGTTGTTAGAGGCGTTGCAATGTCCAGCAGGTATCGCAGTTGTGAAGTGCACCGCACATACCAGAAATATGGACTTCGTGTCACAAGGCAATAGATATGCCGACGAAGTCGCGCGGTATTGCGCGGAACAAGGGTACTCTTTCACAGAGGTGGAAGTGGGTGGAATAAATGTAAGAACTGAATTAGCTATGATACTGGAAACAGTTGACTCTTGGGACGAACTGAAGTGCATGCAAGAAAATGCTCCTGATTTTGAAAAGGAAACATGGGAAAAGGCAGGATGTGTGGTGGGTGAGGCCCATTTCTGGGTCTCAGCAGATGGCAGAGCAGTGTTACCCAACGAGATGGTGAGCCCAATGGCTAGACAAATACATGGTCCCGTACACTTAGGAAGAGACGCTATGCTGAGAGTGTTCAGGCAGACCTGGTACAATCCTAAGTTCAGAGTAGCAGCCGAAGCAGTGTGCCAGCGTTGTGTGACCTGTCAGCAATTGAATGTGGGGAAAAAGACACCAGTTGCATTAAGTCACATTGGGAGGTCAGGGGGTCCCTTCAACCGCATGCAGTTGGATTTTATCAAACTGCCAAGGTGCAACCGCCTCCGTTATGTCCTGGTAGTTGTTTGCGTATTCTCCAGATGGGTTGAGGCATACCCTACACGTAGGTGCGACACCCTCACAGTAGCCAAGTTACTGCTTAGGGAGCTCATTCCGCGCTTCGGGGTACCGGCCTCTTTGGAATCAGATAGGGGAACGCATTTCAACAGCTCGCTTGTGAAAATGATTTGTGCGGCTCTGAACATAGATCAGAAATTGCATTGCAGTTATCGACCAGAGGCCTCAGGAATTGTGGAGCAGATCAATAGCACTATAAAGGCCAGAATTGCAAAAGTGTGTTCATCAACATCCTTGAGTTGGCCTGACGCTCTGCCATTGGTCCTTATGAGCCTCCGTAGTACCCCAGACAGAAGAACGGGGCTATCACCTCATGAGGTGTTGATGGGGAGAGCAATGAGGTTGCCATCTGTCCCAACTGCAGCACTGTTAAACATCACAGATGATATGATCCTGGATTATTGTAAGGGGCTGTCTGACGCCATTCATTCTGTGTCCCTTCAGGTGCAGGCTGCCGAAGTTCCGTCGTGCCAGGACCTGTGCCACGACCTGTGTCCTGGTGACTGGGTGCTTGTGCGAAAGCACATGAGGAGTAGCTGCCTGGATGTTCGTTGGCGTGGGCCCTTCCAGATCATCCTGATCACGAACACCGCAGTAAAGGTGGGAGGCCTGCCAAATTGGATCCACGCGTTGCACACGCGGAGGGTTCCAGCACCTCTGGAAGAAACAGCTCCTCTCTCGGATAGACGTCCAGCTGAGGACCGAGAAGCCATAGAGGGGGCTAGCCAAGCTGTAGAGGTGCCAACAGAAGAAGGGTACGAGTCTGACCAAGCTGAGGACGGTCAGCACAACAGCGAAACAGACGCTACTGAAGGAGAAAGTAGCTGGGAGTACGAGTCAGACACTGACCGGTCTGACAGAGAGTGTGAACAGACCAGAAGAAGAAGGAGTAGAAGGGTACATGGAGAAGCTAATTGGCCGCAAAGAAGGAGCTCTAGCCTGAGGTCAACTCCAGAGAGAACCCTTCCTCCGATATCAGAGGATTCAGACCCGGAAGAAGGTGCTCAGGGCGCTGAAGCACCGGACTTGAGAAGGTCAAGAAGAGTGCGTGTGCCTACTAGAAGATACGCCACCCCTGAGTGGACATATCTGGTGACAAATGTCTTTGGAACAGAAAACAGGGAGGATACGAGCGGTGGTGGTGTCCAGTTCTGAGCCCATCGTCACAGTGGAAATACGACTGTTAGTACCCGGAGTCGAACAAGAAGGGTCACTAACTTTCATGCTCCCCAGACCTCCCCGCCTCAGCAAGTTAAGGCACATGTTTTTCACAGAATTGCAATTCCCCGATTTTGGTATAAAGATAACAGACCATGAAGAGCACAATCTTCGTTTGGAAATATTGAACTATGCTGTCGAAGCTGCAGGCACAAGCCTGATAGTAGATGCTTAAAAGACTTTGTAAATAAGCGAGAAGAAAAAGAAGATTACCTAGCGCCCAGGAAGCAGAGAATCTTAGGGACCTTCCTTTGAGTTGACGGAGAAGGGCTAGGGTTGTCTGTATTGAACTGTTAAAGGACTTTTTGCGAAGAAGGTTGTCAGCTTCCAGTTGTGTGGTTCTAAGGACAAAAGGAGTAAAAGAGACTGTAAAGGAACGAGAAGGAAAGAACTTTGTGCAGAGATAAGAGAGAGCCATACTGTCTGACGAAATGGAAGCCGGCACCCAGAACCGCAGAGCTAAATGTATAATAGGCACATTAATAGTAGGAGTGATAATATTAATAGTTTTAGTAGTCACAGTTTCTTATGTGAAGGGACATGAGGAAGAGGCAAAGGTAACCGATGTGAAATCTGTAGAGACACCTACACCCACCGTTGCTGGTGAGAAAGGGGAAAACACTCAAGAGAAAGCGTTATTAGCTGCAGAAGCTCGCAGGTTACACGTAGATGAGTCCCAAGGCGACTTTAGGTCAAATGCTTATGCTAAACTTTTATATGAATACGTGGATGCCATGGAGGTTAAGGACTGCTATGTCTGCATGCAGTTGCCGGCGTCTGTAGATGAAGGCATTCGATATCATCACCTCCCGCTGACATATGGCATTACATGTAGCTTGTTGCTTAGTATCTTTTATGGGAGAGATAGTTTTGAATACTATTTCTCCAATTACGATTCAGTGTTGCCAGAAGTCCCAAATTATAAGCAAATGAACAAATGGGACTACTGGAAGAGTGAAGACAGGTTGGCCAAGTTTTTCATTCCTTGGATTACCTTAGATACTTCACATGCCCGCAGAAATAACCTGACATGCAAGGTGTCAGATGTCGAGAAAAAGTTCATAGGGCAGGTGGATGATCGATACAGGAGACAAAAGATTTTGAAAAAATCAGGACAATGGAAAACAGATTGGACCGAGGAAGAGAAGGCACACAAGAGAAAGGGTAGTAGTGGTCCAATAGCTTTAGATAGAACGCAGAGAGGGAAGTTATGTCTTCACCGAGCCAAAACGTATTATGAAAATGTATACGTGGGAGAAGTTAGCTGTGAACATGCTTTCAATCTAGAATATTATACTAAGGACTTCCTGAAGGGAATGCAAGTGATTCCAAATGTGTATTTTGTATGCGGAAGAAATGCCTACGTGAGACTACCTGACAACTGGTACGGATCATGTTACTTGGCAATTATCTTCCCCAAAATATATCATGCCCAAGACTTAGAGATCATCGAGGGCAAGACATCATCGAGAGGAAGGAGAGATATAGGAGATGCAGAAATGGTTGGAGATGTATTTGGAGCTGTGTTCCCTCTTTTGGGACTAATCCTTAATGATGTCAAAATTAGACGACTGGCAACAGTCGTAGACAGGTTGTCTGCCAGCACTGCTCAGTCCTTAATGCTGGTAGAAGGAGAGATGCAATCGATAAGGGCTATGGTTCTCCAGAACCGTCTTGCATTAGACGTCCTATTAGCAAAAGAGGGCGGAGTCTGTAAGGCTTTGAAGGTCCAGGAATGTTGCACTTACATTCCAGACACTTCAAAGCCCCTTGAGAAAGTTATTAGGAACATAACTGATATTCACAAGGAGATCGAAGACCTGAGTAGAGAAAATGTCTGGGAAAAGGTGGGCCACGGAATGAGTGAAGCTGGAGGTTGGCTCATCACATTAGGCAAAAGCTTTGTGTGGTATATACTGAAACCTATCATCATAATATTGATCTGTGGGATCGTGTTGTGGGGATTGGTGAGGGTATTCAAATGGTACAGAGCAAGAAGGTCAGAGAGGGCACAGAGAGAACAGCTGCAGAGATTGGCTGCCATGCAAGATAATCAGTACAGGAGTCTGAGGGCTCTGGAAACGCAGAAACGAGGTATGCTAGCAATCACTGCAGTTTAAATGTTAGTGATGACCCCGAGAGGTCATCAAAGGGGGGAACTGAGAGAGCGCAAACTGACCTAAATGTATAAGTGCATCACACTTACACGTAGTAAGCACAAGTCATGAAGAGAAATGCCATGAGTGCTGATAGTACCTGCATCTATATTCTGAAATGTGTAGTTAACTTAGAGATTTAAGTAGAAGTGGAACTAATGCAGAAATGTGTGAAATTATATGACTTTATTAGACGTGATTAATCCTGAATCCATGTCGTGTAGCTGCTAAAATGTAAGATGGCATGCGGTTAAACGTAGAACGTGGTAGGCCTCAGGGCCAGAGCTGGAAGGGATGGGGTAGGTGTTTCCTTTCACGATATGGATTGCACTAATGTTTTAGTAATAGCGTTAATGGGCCATGATTTATAGATGTGTTTACCGAATAATAGAATAAGAGTATTAACATGCTATTAATTAATGAAGGAGTTGGATGCTATAATCATTATGAGAAATGCTGTAGGCCTGAAATGTTTATAGACATTGATTTATACGTATTGGTCTGGGCCGAGAAATGTTGCAAACCTTTGTTGGAAGTCTATGAGAATTGGGATCTTGGCTGCAGATGTCTGTCTGCAAGAGAAAGGGGGGATCCAATTATAAATGAAATGAATAGAGGTTTGTTCAGGAGACGGCCAAGACATGGAGGAGGGTTTCGGAATGTTTTAAGGGGTATCAGCGGGCCGGAGAAGAGTCTGAGAAGCAAGGTCAACTCTAACGCACGAGGCCTCATCATGGAAAAAGCCAGAAGCTACACCACGTGAGGGGCGTCTCACGAGGGGCGTCCCAAATGCTGTTGTATGTTTTGTATTAGGGACAGCACCCCTGGGTGGAGTTAGAGCAGATGCCTGAGGACCCTTTAGAGAGCGGATGGGTAGGCAGAGAGGGGTCATGACTGGAGAACTATAGGTTTTCACCAAGAGACTAAGAGTGGGTGACTTCCCTAGGGGGTCATTCACCGCTGACACCTTTTGTTAGGTTGAGACCTGGTTAAGTAGGGATACCATCTAGAGTAGGGTAGGGACAGCCTAACCTGTGTTTTTCCTCCAACTTAAATGACGGAGAGATCTCAGTATGTGTCAATGCTGATAGCTTTATTATTCTTAGAACTTGTACTCGTAGTCTTCTTTGCTCGTCTGAGAGTTTTCAGAGAGCACATGTATGTAGTTGGGCCCGTGTATCTTGTGAATCTCATTCTGAGATGCCTGTACTTGCAGCTTATTCTGACTATATAATAAACCTTTGAAAGCTAGAAGTTGTCTGTGATCTTTCGGAGCGGAGTCCTTTATTGGGTGAACTAACTTGATAAGAGATGCACTTTCTTCCCTCAATGACAGGCAACAAAGGTCCAGTCGACCAGATCGGGCTTTTAGATCAATAGTGATAAGGTATCGATCAAAATCTCGCCCTTCCAAGCACATGGAGTGGGCAAACCACTCCTCCCATGCCCTGCTCTGTGAGCAGAGCAGCCCCACCCCTACCAAGCTGAGCAAGGACAGAAAAATATAGTGATAAGTGGAGAAGTGTGGCTCAGTGGTTAGAGGCGGCAGACCCGGAAGCTGGGATTGACCGTGGACCAGGGTTCGATTCCCCGCCTCAGCGGGTCTCGGGCTCAAAAATTCCACGGCCTCGACAATTCTCGCTCCGGTGCCTACTCAACTCACGGGGTCTCACTCTGCAACTCTGGGCAATAGCTTGCTTAATCTCCACGACGGCCCCTCGCGGCGGGATGCCTGGCTTTCACCCTGTGGACACCCTGCCGGGGCCTCTCACAGGGGAATACCAGGACGGGTTCCCTAAGCAAGCGCCAGGATGCCCTTTGGGTGACAGGTTGCGCTATATAAGTACACCTACATTTACATAATTACAATGAGTTATCATTTTATTTTTTCCTTTTTGACCTGCTCAGTGAGGCGACGCTCCTCTGTGTTAGTGGAGGAGTAGCCCCTGCTTCAAAGACATTTTAGCTAACTTCTCCTCCCCAGTTTTGACCTCTCTGGTTTAGTCTCCACATTGATCGCTGCCTTGAGATCTACTGCACCACCTCCATTTTATTAGACTCCATCTTGCACATGGCACCAATCGACATCCTGTCATGCACGTATTATGACTGTTGTAATATACACTATATTCAATGTTCGCTGTTTTACAAATCTATCTACAATTCTGCTTAATATCATTTTGGGCCACATGTATAATGTATTTTACAGGTCGCAAATGCCCATTTCTGTGAATCGGCCGTTTGTGACCAGTGAAATGCATTTTGTTATGTATGAATTCAAATTTGCTATTCGGTAACATGTTACTGAATCGCATTTTGGAATTGTGAATACATGCTGATTTGGTATTAGGAAGGGGCACTTTTTGGGGTGTCCTTTCCTAATACTGAATCGCAGTGGTATGTGGCAATGTTTTGCAACCGAAATAAGGTTGTAAAACATTTGCATTTTACCACCTACTTCAAGTTGGTGGTAACCCATTCGCAAACCCTTCATCTTTTGTGAATGTCTGCAAAAACGTTTTTAGGTCGAGCTGGAGTTGCATCCGATAGGATGCTCCAGTTCGACAACTTTAGTCAACCTTCTCGGGGGAATTAGGGACAGGAGGGTGTTACACGCCTCTGTTGCCGATTTGGCTGGATTTGGGTGCGTGAACGCGCACGCTTTCGCGTTGGTGAACAGGCACGCACGCAGGCACACACACGCGCGCACATGCACGCAGGCACACACACACGCGCTCAGGCAGGCAGGCACACACACACACACACGCAGGCACACAGACACACACATACAGGCAAACTCACCCGCCCCCCCCCCCCCCCCCTTACCAGGCTCGCACCACTGTGGCCAGCGTGTCCAGGTCTTCCAGCCGGTACTGCGGCGGCTCCTCTGGAAGCGGCGGAGGCGGCTCCTGCAGAGAGGTAGGTGGGCACCAGGCTGACTCTTCTCCTTGTTGTTTGCCAGTGCTGCTCGCCGGGCCGCCCGGCGCTCTAGCCGCCCCAGCCTCCATCGGCGGGGATCCCTCCTCACAGCCGCTGTCCTGGCCACGGAGTCCCCCGTCTGACGCCGCCCTGCAGGCCGGAACACAGCACTAGGAGCCCGGGGCTTCCGCACCACATTACCTCGGCTCACAGGGAAGGCATGTCGATCTCGCCGGGGGACAGAAGCTCCAAACGGAGACAGCGCACCTACAGCCGGCAGCAGCGCCCAGCTACACACAGAGCGGCGCGGAACACACAGCCCCGCCCACTCAACAACTAGTAGTCAATACCAAACACCCTAGGTCTCAGTACAGGCTCTATTGGCTGCGGCACGTTCCCACTCCTCCCAGCCCGGATACCACACTCGCGTTTTTTTTCATTTTCATTCGCGTTCGCCAATGCTTGTTTAACTTTCGGCGTGAGTTCTCACAGGCTCCTCTCTATCCCCTTGCTTTAATGGCCCTCAGCACTATCTTTCTTCTACCCTCCACCACGTTTCCGGACAGAGACGAGTGTAAAATAAAGTACATCTAGTGGAGAGGTAAAAAAATCTGCCGACTACCTGCCCTTTGGAGTCAGCGACAGACTAATGGGGTGCCCGCTGTGGTGGGCAGTTCGACCCGACTAAAGCGCCTCGTAGAGAAAAAAGAAAAACGCTAAATAAACTTGAAACGGATTTCCGAATGGAGAAGTGTCGGGGGTCGCTCTCCAACGGGACATGTCATGGCTCGCTGGAGGAGAAGAAAGGGCAACTTATTCCCAACGGAGGTGGGCATGATGCCGCCGTGTGTGCCAACGGGTCTGCCAGGCTGCCCGGAGGGTACCCCCCGCTGGGGCTGCGGGAGCCCGCGGCCGAGCGCGCCACCTGGACCCGGCAGATGGACTTCACCATGTCCTGCGTGGGCTTCGCCATGGGCCTGGGCAACGTGTGGCGCTTCCCGTACCTGTGCTACCAGAAACGGCGGAGGTAGGTGGCCACCTCCGGGTGCCTTGAAGCCTTTCTGTCATCCTTGTGCCATTTGCAGCGCTTTATGTCATACTTGTGCCCTTTGCAGAGCTTTCTGTCATACGTGTGCCCTTTGCAGCGCTTTATGCCATACTTGTGCCCTTTTTAGCTCTGTCTTCAATACTTGTGCCCGTTGCAGCGCTTTCTGTCATAATTGTGCCCTTTGCCGCGCTTTCTTCTCTGCCGTAGGCGCGTAGTGTCACAGCGCTGCCACTAACAACCTGTGTGCGTGTTATCAACGCGACAAAATGCAACGTGACCCTCTGGAGTCACAGTGATCTCAGCAGCAGGTAGCGAACCCACAGGGCTATCCAACTCTCTTCGGTGTGTCTTTCAGTGCCCTTATTAAGTGTTCCCCTGTACCACACATACGTACTGCGCGTCCTGCCTTCTTATTGGATGCTTGGTTGACCTACGTGCACAGAGCCCTGCCGACAAAGAGGGGCTCTGCCCCCTCGCCCTCCCCAGCAGCCGAGGACAGAGGGGTAGTGTTTCATGGAGTCGCCTCTCTCTCTAGTCACGGCTCCTGGGAGCTGTCTCACGCCCTATGCTCTTGTTCACCAGCCTGCTTTAAATCGTTCACACCCCGCTGCCACCTCTGCAGGGGGCATCTTGTACCCCTCCTCCTCCCTTACTCCAGGCAATGGCATCACGTCCAAGCCCTGCTCTCAGTATTCTAAGGTCGAGGGAGGGTCTCGCGCCCTGCTTACACTCACGCCTTGGGTTGTGGAAGCCCCCCCCCCCAGCCCCTTCAAACGTGCCCCCCCCTTCTTTTGCATTGTGCCACTGGAGGCAAAAGTTAATCATTGTGTAGTACTGGCGCACTTGCATAGCGCTTCGTACTCTGGGAGTGCATTGAAGCACTATCCTTGTTACCGATTCCTGGGCGCCCTTTTGGAAGGCGTGTGCCTAGAACAGAGCTGGGGGTCGTAAGCGCTAGATGGGAAAGGGGGTCTTCTGTTCATGCGATTCGAAGTCCTGTGTCTCACTATTTTAGTAGAGACATAACAAGCCAATGTATTAATGCTTTGACCACCTTAATGCATACATTTAGCATCAATGTGTATGTTTCTTGTATTGCAGTGGCCCCACTCTATCTATCACCCTCACTCTACCTATCTATCGCCCTCACTCTATCTATTTATCGCCCTCACTCTATCTATCGCCCTCACTCTATCTATCTATCGCCCTCATTCTATCTATCGCCCTCACTCTATCCATCTTTCGCCCTCACTCTATCCATCTATCGCCCTCACTCTATCCATCTATTGCCCTCACTCTATCCATTTATCACCCTCACTCTATCTATCGCCCACACTCTATCCATCTATCGCCCACACTCTATCCATCTATCGCCCTCACTCTATCCATCTATCCCCTCACTCTATCCATCTATCCCCTCACTCTATCCATCTATCGCCCTCACTCTATCCATCTATCGCCCTCACTCTATCCATCTATCGCCCTCACTCTATCCATCTATCGCTCTATACATCTATCGCCTTCACTCTATCCATCTATCGCCCTCACTCTATCCATCTATCGCCCTCACTCTATCCATCTATCGCCCTCACTCTATCCATCTATCGCCCTCACTCTATCCATCTATCGCCCTCACTCTATCCATCTATCGCCCTCACTCTGTCCATCTATCGCCCTCACTCTATCCATCTATCGCCCTCACTCTATCCATCTATCGCCCTCCCTTTATCGCCCTCGCTCTATCGCCCTCCCTCTATCGCCCTCCCTCCATTTATCGCCCTCACTCCATCTATCGCCTTCCCTCCATCTATCGCCCTCACTCTATCCATCTATCGCCCTCCCTCACTCTGTCTATCGCCCTCCCTCACTCTGTCTATCGCCCTCCCTCTATCGCCCTCCATCTATCGCCCTCCCTCCATCTATCGCCCTCACTCTATCCATCTATCGCCCTCACTCTATCCATCTATCGCCCTCCCTCTCTCAGTCTATCGCCCTCCCTCTATCGCCCTCCCTCTATCTATAGCCCTCCCTCCCTCTATCTATCTATCGCTCTCCCTCTATCTATCGCTCTCCCTCTATCTATCTATCGCCCTCCCTCTATCTATCTATCGCCCTCCCTCTATCTATCTATCGCCCTCCCTCCCTCTATCTATCGCCCTACCTCTATCTATCTATCGCCCTCCCTCTATCTATCTATCGCCCTCCCTCCCTCTATCTATCTATCTATCTATCGCATCACCACAGCATCACTCAGCATCACCACAGCATCACTCAGGGGCACCACAACATTACTCAGGGGAACCACAACATCACTATGCGCTACCACAGCATCAATCTGTGTAACCATTCAACAACAACAACTGGTTCAAATATGTTCTCTCAATGTTTCAAGCTTTATTACAAATGTCACAAAAATATGTTAATATTTCACTTCTGTTCTTGGATTTTCGTCACAATAAAATACACTGAACATAATCTTCACAAAAGTTATTTACAAAAGTTTAAGCTATTGCCAATATAAATTACAATAACTTTTATTTAAGTATTAATTATTTAAAAAAATAAAAGACATTGTTATTTGTAATATCAAAACATCTAAGTCACGTAAAGGCAACACATATTGCATTACAAATGTTCTAGGTGTCACATTTGCGAAAGTTAAAACTATTGGAATTGTAAATGACAAAGCTATTAATTTAGCTATTTTCAAAACCAACACATAAATACAAACATTGTCATTTACAAGACCGATAGCTCAAACTTTCCTAATGCGAGACCTATTGCATTGCAAATGCTTGTTTAAGAGCAGGCAGTGGTCCCATGGACCACTGCCTGCTCTTGAAAAATTGAAAGGAAACTTTTCATTTTTCTTTTTGAAACAAAACCAGTTTTTCTTTATGGAAATTGGGCTGCATTAAAACAAATATAGTTTTATTTAAAAACAGATTCCTAATGGTTCGCAAATTGAGACCTGCCTTATTAATATTAATAAGATAGGTCGATTTGCGACCCATTAGGAAATGCTAAATGAAGCTCATGGAGTTTTGTAAATTCAATAGCCAATTACCTAATTGCGATTCGCAGAGAATCACAATTGGGTAATCTCTATTTGAAACAATGATACACGTGGCCCTTCGTGCATTAAGTAATGATCTGCTCTTATATCCTAATGCATCAGCATCTTCGGATTATATAAGTGTGAACCTTATGTAATGATCCATTTCTCACCCTAGTCATAGCTGCTACAGTAAGTCTGAAGTTGTCTACACACAACCCGGGTTCAATTGTATAGCATGGGCAGGGTACAAACACTTTTGTTGAGAGAAGACACAAGGCAGTCGCAACAGTATGCCAGGCATAAGGACTTAGGACAACAAGCATTTGCAATGTAATAAGTCTAGCATTTGCCAGTGTTTGAGCTATTGGCATTGTAAATATCAATGCCTTTTATTTATGTATTTTAAAAACCTGCAAGCGATGCGTAAACACGCACTTTGTACTTACAGTCTTTGCTTACGAGAAGCAATGCTGGCAGTAACTACTACTCTTTTACTGCCAGACTTTTTTTTGTAAGCAAGGACTATAAGTACAAAGGGCGTGTTTATACACCACTTACAGCTTTTCAAAACACATAAATATAAGCCATTGTCATTTATAATGCCAATAGCTCAAACTCTCCCAAATGCGAGACCTATTACATTGCAAATGCTTGTCTTCATTTTGCTTGGAATAGTGTCCCTTCTTGAGTTAGAGCCTGGCCAGGTTTCTCCCTCTTTCCATGATGGCTTTGGAAACAATTTATTTCCCTGGGATGTGGCCTCTCATGACAGGCTCCGAGGGGCAGGCTAGGTGGAGATGGGGTAATTTGGGTGGGAGTGGTGGTATAATGTAAAAGGAGAGGGTCTTTATATACTTAGTATTGCAAGATGGTAATCCATGTGTTTTTTGGGACTAGAGGGACAGTTTATTACATTTATGTATGTGTTAGTTAAGATCATCCAAACTGGGGTAAGTGGTTTAATTTATTTGAGCAGATAGTGGCTTGCTCATTGCACCATCAGGATTCAAGCAAGCCGGGCCGAAGACGGCTGTAATGCCAGAAACCGGTCCCCGGAAGCTTGTTTCCTTCCCAGTATAAGAATTGGCTTGGTAGTTTGGTCTACCCTGTTCTCATGATGCACTGGGCCAGGGACAGACTAATTTGCATGTAGCCAGGTTCTGAGCTGGGATGGTGCAGTGAGCTAAAAAACGGTGATGGATCAAGCCCTGATCTGTTGACTGGGTATGTGTGTTCTGTTTAATTCAGATACTCTGTCCATCACCACCCCCTTTTCTGAATCATTTTGTCCACCATAAGCGTGGAAGGGTATACTCAGATGTGAGTCCCTTGCTCATTGCACCATCAGGATTCAAGCAAGCCGGGCCGAAGACGGCTGTAATGCCAGAAACCGGTCCCCGGAAGCTTGTTTCCTTCCCAGTATAAGAATTGGCTTGGTAGTTTGGTCTGCCCTGTTCCCATGATGCACTGGGCCAGGGACAGACTAATTTGCATGTAGCCAGGTTCTGAGCTGGGATGGTGCAGTGAGCTAAAAACGGTGATGGATCAAGCCCTGATCTGTTGACTGGGTAGGAGTGTTCTGTTTAATTCAGATACTCTGTCCATCACCACACCCTTTTCTGAATCGTTTTGTCCACCATAAGCGTGGAAGGGTATACTCAGATGTGAGTCCCTTGTTCATTGCACCATCAGGATTCAAGCAAGCCGGGCCAAAGACGGCTGTAATGCCAGAAACCGGTCCCCGGAAGCTTGTTTCCTTCCCAGTATAAGAATTGGCTTGGTAGTTTGGTCTGCCCTGTTCCCATGATGTACTGGGCCAGGGACAGACTAATTTGCATGTAGCCAGGTTCTGAGCTGGGATGGTGCAGTGAGCTAAAAAACGGTGATGGATCAAGCCCTGATCTGTCGACTGGGTATGAGTGTTCTGTTTAATTCAGATACTCTGTCCATCACCACCCCCTTTTCTGAGTCGTTTTGTCCACCATAAGCGTGGAAGGGTATACTCAGATGTGAGTCCCTTGTTCATTGCACCATCAGGATTCAAGCAAGCCGGGCCAAAGACGGCTGTAATGCCAGAAACCGGTCCCCGGAAGCTTGTTTCCTTCCCAGTATAAGAATTGGCTTGGTAGTTTGGTCTGCCCTGTTCTCATGATGCACTGGGCCAGGGACAGACTAATTTGCATGTAGCCAGGTTCTGAGCTGGGATGGTGCAGTGAGCTAAAAAACGGTGATGGATCAAGCCCTGATCTGTTGACTGGGTATGTGTGTTCTGTTTAATTCAGATACTCTGTCCATCACCACCCCCTTTTCTGAATCGTTTTGTCCACCATAAGCGTGGAAGGGTATACTCAGTTGTGAGTCCCTTGCTCATTGCACCATCAGGATTCAAGCAAGCCGGGCCGAAGACGGCTGTAATGCCAGAAACCGGTCCCCGGAAGCTTGTTTCCTTCCCAGTATAAGAATTGGCTTGGTAGTTTGGTCTGCCCTGTTCCCATGATGCACTGGGCCAGGGACAGACTAATTTGCATGAAGCCAGGTTCTGAGCTGGGATGGTGCAGTGAGCTAAAAAACGGTGATGGATCAAGCCCTGATCTGTTGACTGGGTATGAGTGTTCTGTTTAATTCAGATACTCTGTCCATCACCACCCCCTTTTCTGAATCGTTTTGTCCACCATAAGCGTGGAAGGGTATACTCAGATGTGAGACCCTTGTTCATTGCACCAGCAGGATTCAAGCAAGCCGGGCCAAAGACGGCTGTAATGCCAGAAACCGGTCCCCGGAAGCTTGTTTCCTTCCCAGTATAAGAATTGGCTTGGTAGTTTGGTCTGCCCTGTTCTCATGATGCACTGGGCCAGGGATAGACTAATTTGCATGTAGCCAGGTTCTGAGCTGGGATGGTGCAGTGAGCTAAAAAACGGTGATGGATCAAGCCCTGATCTGTTGACTGGGTATGAGTGTTCTGTTTAATTCAGATACTCTGTCCATCACCACCCCCTTTTCTGAATCGTTTTGTCCACCATAAGCGTGGAAGGGTATACTCAGATGTGAGTCCCTTGCTCATTGCACCATCAGGATTCAAGCAAGCCGGGCCGAAGACGGCTGTAATGCCAGAAACCGGTCCCCGGAACTTTCTTTCCTTCCCAGTATAAGAATTGGCTTGGTAGTTTGGTCTGCCCTATTCCCATGATGTACTGGGCCAGGGACAGACTAATTTGCATGTAGCCAGGTTCTGAGCTGGGATGGTGCAGTGAGCTAAAAAACGGTGATGGATCAAGCCCTGATCTGTTGACTGGGTATGAGTGTTCTGTTTAATTCAGATACTCTGTCCATCACCACGCCCTTTTCTGAATCGTTTTGTCCACCATAAGCGTGGAAGGGTATACTCAGATGTGAGTCCCTTGCTCATTGCACCATCAGGATTCAAGCAAGCCGGGCCGAAGACGGCTGTAATGCCAGAAACCGGTCCCCGGAAGCTTGTTTCCTTCCCATTATAAGAATTAGCTTGGTAGTTTGGTCTGCCCTGTTCCCATGATGCACTGGGCCAGGGACAGACTAATGTGCATGTAGCCAGGTTCTGAGCTGGGATGGTGCAGTGAGCGAAAAAGTGGTGATGGATCAAGCCCTGATCTGTTGACTGGGTATGAGTGTTCTGTTTAATTCAGATACTCTGTCCATCACCACCCCCTTTTCTGAATCGTTTTGTCCACCATAAGCGTGGAAAGGTATACTCAGATGTGAGTCCCTTGCTCATTGCACCATCAGGATTCAAGCAAGCCGGGCCGAAGACGGCTGTAATGCCAGAAACCGGTCCCCGGAAGCTTGTTTCCTTCCCAGTATAAGAATTGGCTTGGTAGTTTGGTCTGCCCTGTTCCCATGATGCACTGGGGCAGGGACAGACTAATTTGCATGTAGCCAGGTTCTGAGCTGGGATGGTGCAGTGAGCTAAAAAACGGTGATGGATAAAGCCCTGATCTGTTGACTGGGTATGAGTGTTCTGTTTAATTCAGATACTCTGTCCATCACCTCCCCCTTTTCTGAATCGTTTTGTCCACCATAAGCGTGGAATGGTATACTCAAATGTGAGTCCCTTGCTCATTGCACCATCAGGATTCAAGCAAGCTGGGCCAAAGATGGCTGTAATGCCAGAAACAGGTCCCCGGAAGCTTGTTTCCTTCCCAGTATAAAAATTGGTTTGGTAGTTTGGTCTGCCCTGTTCCCATGATGCACTGGGCCAGGGACAGACTAATTTGCATGTAGCCAGGTTCTGAGCTGGGATGGTGCAGTGAGCTAAAAAACGGTGATGGATCAAGCCCTGATCTGTTGACTGGGTATGAGTGTTCTGTTTAATTCAGATACTCTGTCCATCACCACCCCCTTTTCTGAATCGTTTTGTCCACCATAAGCGTGGAAGGGTATACTCAGATGTGAGTCCCTTGCTCATTGCACCATCAGGATTCAAGCAAGCCGGGCCAAAGACGGCTGTAATGCCAGAAACCGGTCCCCGGAAGCTTGTTTCCTTCCCAGTATAAGAATTGGCTTGGTAGTTTGGTCTGCCCTCTTCCCATGATGCACTGGGCCAGGGACAGACTAATTTGCATGTAGCCAGGTTCTGAGCTGGGATGGAGCAGTGAGCTAAAAAACGGTGATGGATCAAGCCCTGATCTGTTGACTGGGTATGAGTGTTCTGTTTAATTCAGATACTCTGTCCATCACCACCCCCTTTTCTGAATCGTTTTGTCCACCATAAGCGTGGAAGGGTATACTCAGATGTGAGTCCCTTGCTCATTGCACCATCAGGATTCAAGCAAGCCGGGCCGAAGACGGCTGTAATGCCAGAAACCGGTCCCCCGAAGCTTGTTTCCTTCCCAGTATAAGAATTGGCTTGGTAGTTTGGTCTGCCCTGTTCCCATGATGCACTGGGCCAGGGACAGACTAATTTGCATGTAGCCAGGTTCTGAGCTGGGATGGTGCAGTGAGCTAAAAAACGGTGATGGATCAAGCCCTGATCTGTTGACTGGGTATGAATGTTCTGTTTAATTCAGATACTCTGTCCATCACCAACCCCTTTTCTGAATCGTTTTGTCCACCATAAGCGTGGAATGGTATGCTCAAATGTGAGTCCCTTGCTCATTGCACCATCAGGATTCAAGCAAGCCGGGCCAAAGACGGCTGTAATGCCAGAAACCGGTCCCCGGAAGCTTGTTTCCTTCCCAGTATAAGAATTGGCTTGGTAGTTTGGTCTGCCCTGTTCCCATGATGCACTGGGCCAGGAACAGACTAATTTGCATGTAGCCAGGTTCTGAGCTGGGATGGTGCAGTGAGCTAAAAAACGGTGATGGATCAAGCCCTGATCTGTTGACTGGGTATGAGTGTTCTGTTTAATTCAGATACTCTGTCCATCACCACCCCCTTTTCTGAATTGTTTTGTCCACCATAAGCGTGGAAGGGTATACTCAGATGTGAGTCCCTTGCTCATTGCACCATCAGGATTCAAGCAAGCCGGGGAGAAGACGGCTGTAATGCCAGAAACTGGTCCCCGGAAGCTTGTTTCCTTCCCATTATAAGAATTAGCTTGGTAGTTTGGTCTGCCCTGTTCCCATGATGCACTGGGCCAGGGACAGACTAATTTGCATGTAGCCAGGTTCTGAGCTGGGATGGTTCAGTGAGCTAAAAAACGGTGATGGATCAAGCCCTGATCTGTTGACTGGGTATGAGTGTTCTGTTTAATTCAGATACTCTGTCCATCACCAGCCCCTTTTCTGAATCGTTTTGTCCACCATAAGCGTGGAAGGGTATACTCAGATGTGAGTCCCTTGCTCATTGCACCATCAGGATTCAAGCAAGCCGGGCCGAAGACGGCTGTATTGCCAGAAACCGGTCCCCGGAAGCTTGTTTCCTTCCCAGTATAAGAATTGGCTTGGTAGTTTGGTCTGCCCTGTTCCCATGATGCACTGGGCCAGGGACAGACTAATTTGCATGTAGCCAGGTTCTGAGCTGGGATGGTGCAGTGAGCTAAAAAACGGTGATGGATCAAGCCCTGATCTGTTGACTGGGTATGAGTGTTCTGTTTAATTCAGATACTCTGTCCATCACCACCCCCTTTTCTGAATCGTTTTGTCCACCATAAGCGTGGAAGGGTATACTCAGATGTGAGTCCCTTGCTCATTGCACCATCAGGATTCAAGCAAGCCGGGCCGAAGACGGCTGTAATGCCAGAAACCGGTCCCCGGAAGCTTGTTTCCTTCCCATTACAAGAATTGGCTTGGTAGTTTGGTCTGCCCTGTTCCCATGATGTACTGGGCCAGGGACAGACTAATTTGCATGTAGCCAGGTTCTGAGCTGGGATGGTGCAGTGAGCTAAAAAACGGTGATGGATCAAGCCCTGATCTGTTGACTGGGTATGAGTGTTCTGTTTAATTCAGATACTCTGTCCATCACCACGCCCTTTTCTGAATCGTTTTGTCCACCATAAGCGTGGAAGGGTATACTCAGATGTGAGTCCCTTGCTCATTGCACCATCAGGATTCAAGCAAGCCGGGCCGAAGACGGCTGTAATGCCAGAAACCGGTCCCCGGAAGCTTGTTTCCTTCCCATTATAAGAATTAGCTTGGTAGTTTGGTCTGCCCTGTTCCCATGATGCACTGGGCCAGGGACAGACTAATGTGCATGTAGCCAGGTTCTGAGCTGGGATGGTGCAGTGAGCGAAAAAGTGGTGATGGATCAAGCCCTGATCTGTTGACTGGGTATGAGTGTTCTGTTTAATTCAGATACTCTGTCCATCACCACCCCCTTTTCTGAATCGTTTTGTCCACCATAAGCGTGGAAAGGTATACTCAGATGTGAGTCCCTTGCTCATTGCACCATCAGGATTCAAGCAAGCTGGGCCGAAGACGGCTGTAATGCCAGAAACCGGTCCCCGGAAGCTTGTTTCCTTCCCAGTATAAGAATTGGCTTGGTAGTTTGGTCTGCCCTGTTCCCATGATGCACTGGGGCAGGGACAGACTAATTTGCATGTAGCCAGGTTCTGAGCTGGGATGGTGCAGTGAGCTAAAAAACGGTGATGGATAAAGCCCTGATCTGATGACTGGGTTTGAGTGTTCTGTTTAATTCAGATACTCTGTCCATCACCTCCCCCTTTTCTGAATCGTTTTGTCCACCATAAGCGTGGAATGGTATACTCAAATGTGAGTCCCTTGCTCATTGCACCATCAGGATTCAAGCAAGCTGGGCCAAAGATGGCTGTAATGCCAGAAACCGGTCCCCGGAAGCTTGTTTCCTTCCCAGTATAAGAATTGGTTTGGTAGTTTGGTCTGCCCTCTTCCCATGATGCACTGGGCCAGGGACAGACTAATTTGCATGTAGCCAGGTTCTGAGCTGGGATGGAGCAGTGAGCTAAAAAACGGTGATGGATCAAGCCCTGATCTGTTGACTGGGTATGAGTGTTCTGTTTAATTCAGATACTCTGTCCATCACCACCCCCTTTTCTGAATCGTTTTGTCCACCATAAGCGTTGAAGGGTATACTCAGATGTGAGTCCCTTGCTCATTGCACCATCAGGATTCAAGCAAGCCGGGCCGAAGACGGCTGTAATGCCAGAAACCGGTCCCCCGAAGCTTGTTTCCTTCCCAGTATAAGAATTGGCTTGGTAGTTTGGTCTGCCCTGTTCCCATGATGCACTGGGCCAGGGACAGACTAATTTGCATGTAGCCAGGTTCTGAGCTGGGATGGTGCAGTGAGCTAAAAAACGGTGATGGATCAAGCCCTGATCTGTTGACTGGGTATGAATGTTCTGTTTAATTCAGATACTCTGTCCATCACCAACCCCTTTTCTGAATCGTTTTGTCCACCATAAGCGTGGAATGGTATGCTCAAATGTGAGTCCCTTGCTCATTGCACCATCAGGATTCAAGCAAGCCGGGCCAAAGACGGCTGTAATGCCAGAAACCGGTCCCCGGAAGCTTGTTTCCTTCCCAGTATAAGAATTGGCTTGGCAGTTTGGTCTGCCCTGTTCCCATGATGCACTGGGCCAGGGACAGACTAATTTGCATGTAGCCAGGTTCTGAGCTGGGATGGTGCAGTGAGCTAAAAAACGGTGATGGATCAAGCCCTGATCTGTTGACTGGGTATGAGTGTTCTGTTTAATTCAGATACTCTGTCCATCACCACCCCCTTTTCTGAATCGTTTTGTCCACCATAAGCGTGGAATGGTATGCTCAAATGTGAGTCCCTTGCTCATTGCACCATCAGGATTCAAGCAAGCCGGGCCAAAGACGGCTGTAATGCCAGAAACCGGTCCCCGGAAGCTTGTTTCCTTCCCAGTATAAGAATTGGCTTGGTAGTTTGGTCTGCCCTGTTCCCATGATGCACTGGGCCAGGGACAGACTAATTTGCATGTAGCCAGGTTCTGAGCTGGGATGGTGCAGTGAGCTAAAAAACGGTGATGGATCAAGCCCTGATCTGTTGACTGGGTATGAGTGTTCTGTTTAATTCAGATACTCTGTCCATCACCACCCCCTTTTCTGAATCGTTTTGTCCACCATAAGCGTGGAAGGGTATACTCAGATGTGAGTCCCTTGCTCATTGCACCATCAGGATTCAAGCAAGCCGGGGAGAAGACGGCTGTAATGCCAGAAACTGGTCCCCGGAAGCTTGTTTCCTTCCCATTATAAGAATTAGCTTGGTAGTTTGGTCTGCCCTGTTCCCATGATGCACTGGGCCAGGGACAGACTAATTTGCATGTAGCCAGGTTCTGAGCTGGGATGGTTCAGTGAGCTAAAAAACGGTGATGGATCAAGCCCTGATCTGTTGACTGGGTATGAGTGTTCTGTTTAATTCAGATACTCTGTCCATCACCACCCCCTTTTCTGAATCGTTTTGTCCACCATAAGCGTGGAAGGGTATACTCAGATGTGAGTCCCTTGCTCATTGCACCATCAGGATTCAAGCAAGCCGGGCCGAAGACGGCTGTAATGCCAGAAACCGGTCCCCGGAAGCTTGTTTCCTTCCCAGTATAAGAATTGGCTTGGTAGTTTGGTCTGCCCTGTTCCCATGATGCACTGGGCCAGGGACAGACTAATTTGCATGTAGCCAGGTTCTGAGCTGGGATGGTGCAGTGAGCTAAAAAACGGTGATGGATCAAGCCCTGATCTGTTGACTGGGTATGAGTGTTCTGTTTAATTCAGATACTCTGTCCATCACCACCCCCTTTTCTGAATCGTTTTGTCCACCATAAGCGTGGAAGGGTATACTCAGATGTGAGTCCCTTGCTCATTGCACCATCAGGATTCAAGCAAGCCGGGCCGAAGACGGCTGTAATGCCAGAAACCGGTCCCCGGAAGCTTGTTTCCATCCCATTACAAGAATTGGCTTGGTAGTTTGGTCTGCCCTGTTCCCATGATGTACTGGGCCAGGGACAGACTAATTTGCATGTAGCCAGGTTCTGAGCTGGGATGGTGCAGTGAGCTAAAAAACGGTGATGGATCAAGCCCTGATCTGTTGACTGGGTATGAGTGTTCTGTTTAATTCAGATACTCTGTCCATCACCACGCCCTTTTCTGAATCGTTTTGTCCACCATAAGCGTGGAAGGGTATACTCAGATGTGAGTCCCTTGCTCATTGCACCATCAGGATTCAAGCAAGCCGGGCCGAAGACGGCTGTAATGCCAGAAACCGGTCCCCGGAAGCTTGTTTCCTTCCCATTATAAGAATTAGCTTGGTAGTTTGGTCTGCCCTGTTCCCATGATGCACTGGGCCAGGGACAGACTAATGTGCATGTAGCCAGGCTCTGAGCTGGGATGGTGCAGTGAGCGAAAAAGTGGTGATGGATCAAGCCCTGATCTGTTGACTGGGTATGAGTGTTCTGTTTAATTCAGATACTCTGTCCATCACCACCCCCTTTTCTGAATCGTTTTGTCCACCATAAGCGTGGAAAGGTATACTCAGATGTGAGTCCCTTGCTCATTGCACCATCAGGATTCAAGCAAGCCGGGCCGAAGACGGCTGTAATGCCAGAAACCGGTCCCCGGAAGCTTGTTTCCTTCCCAGTATAAGAATTGGCTTGGTAGTTTGGTCTGCCCTGTTCCCATGATGCACTGGGGCAGGGACAGACTAATTTGCATGTAGCCAGGTTCTGAGCTGGGATGGTGCAGTGAGCTAAAAAACGGTGATGGATAAAGCCCTGATCTGTTGACTGGGTTTGAGTGTTCTGTTTAATTCAGATACTCTGTCCATCACCTCCCCCTTTTCTGAATCGTTTTGTCCACCATAAGCGTGGAATGGTATACTCAAATGTGAGTCCCTTGCTCATTGCACCATCAGGATTCAAGCAAGCTGGGCCAAAGATGGCTGTAATGCCAGAAACCGGTCCCCGGAAGCTTGTTTCCTTCCCAGTATAAGAATTGGTTTGGTAGTTTGGTCTGCCCTGTTCCCATGATGCACTGGGCCAGGGACAGACTAATTTGCATGTAGCCAGGTTCTGAGCTGGGATGGTGCAGTGAGCTAAAAAACGGTGATGGATCAAGCCCTGATCTGTTGACTGGGTATGAGTGTTCTGTTTAATTCAGATACTCTGTCCATCACCACCCCCTTTTCTGAATCGTTTTGTCCACCATAAGCGTGGAAGGGTATACTCAGATGTGAGTCCCTTGCTCATTGCACCATCAGGATTCAAGCAAGCGGGGCCAAAGACGGCTGTAATGCCAGAAACCGGTCCCCGGAAGCTTGTTTCCTTCCCAGTATAAGAATTGGCTTGGTAGTTTGGTCTGCCCTCTTCCCATGATGCACTGGGCCAGGGACAGACTAATTTGCATGTAGCCAGGTTCTGAGCTGGGATGGAGCAGTGAGCTAAAAAACGGTGATGGATCAAGCCCTGATCTGTTGACTGGGTATGAGTGTTCTGTTTAATTCAGATACTCTGTCCATCACCACCCCCTTTTCTGAATCGTTTTGTCCACCATAAGCGTTGAAGGGTATACTCAGATGTGAGTCCCTTGCTTATTGCACCATCAGGATTCAAGCAAGCCGGGCCGAAGACGGCTGTAATGCCAGAAACCGGTCCCCGGAAGCTTGTTTCCTTCCCATTACAAGAATTAGCTTGGTAGTTTGGTCTGCCCTGTTCCCATGATGCACTGGGCCAGGGACAGACTAATTTGCATGTAGCCAGGTTCTGAGCTGGGATGGTGCAGTGAGCTAAAAAGTGGTGATGGATCAAGCCCTGATCTGTTGACTGGGTATGAGTGTTCTGTTTAATTCAGATACTCTGTCCCTCACCACCCCCTTTTCTGAATCGTTTTGTCCACCATAAGCGTGGAAAGGTATACTCAGATGTGAGTCCCTTGCTCATTGCACCATCAGGATTCCAGCAAGCCGGGCCGAAGACGGCTGTAATGCCAGAAACCGGTCCCCGGAAGCTTGTTTCCTTCCCAGTATAAGAATTGGCTTGGTAGTTTGGTCTGCCCTGTTCCCATGATGCACTGGGCCAGGGACAGACTAATTTGCATGTAGCCAGGTTCTGAGCTGGGATGGTGCAGTGAGCTAAAAAACGGTGATGGATCAAGCCCTGATCTGTCGACTGGGTATGAGTGTTCTGTTTAATTCAGATACTCTGTCCATCACCACCCCCTTTTCTGAATCGTTTTGTCCACCATAAGCGTGGAAGGGTATACTCAGATGTGAGTCCCTTGCTCATTGCACCATCAGGATTCAAGCAAGCCGGGCCGAAGACGGCTGTAATGCCAGAAACCGGTCCCCGGAAGCTTGTTTCCTTCCCAGTATAAGAATTGGCTTGGTAGTTTAGTCTGCCCTGTTCCCATGATGCACTGCGCCAGGGACAGACTAATTTGCATGTAGCCAGGTTCTGAGCTGGGATGGTGCAGTGAGCTAAAAAACGGTGATGGATCAAGCCCTGATCTGTTGACTGGGTATGAGTGTTCTGTTTAATTCAGATACTCTGTCCATCACCACCCCCTTTTCTGAATCGTTTTGTCCACCATAAGCGTGGAAGGGTATACTCAGATGTGAGTCCCCTGCTCATTGCACCATCAGGATTCAAGCAAGCCGGGCCGAAGACGGCTGTAATGCCAGAAACCGGTCCCCGGAAGCTTGTTTCCTTCCCAGTATAAGAATTGGCTTGGTAGTTTGGTCTGCCCTGTTCCCATGATGCACAGGGACAGACTAATTTGCATGTTGCCAGGTTCTGAGCTGGGATGGTGCAGTGAGCTAAAAAACGGTGATGGATCAAGCCCTGATCTGTTGACTGGGTATGAGTGTTCTGTTTAATTCAGATACTCTGTCCATCACCACCCCCTTTTCTGAATCGTAAAACTCATATATTGAAATGTAAAAGATGTAAGTAGCCACATCAAGAGACGCCTGGCCAAGGAGACACTATATCTATTTAAGCCCCAGATTTTATGTCCTACCGAAATGCATGTTACGTTCAAGGACTTGGCTGGTTTAGACAACTTAGGGCCTGATTACGATGGTGGAAGGCTCGCCACCAACAGCTTGTCAGTGGCGGGCCCTCCACCGTGGCACTGCGCTTTTCCACCAGCCTTATTATGATGGTGGGGGAAGCGTTGTATGTGACGGCTGAAAAGACCGACCGCCACGGTACCCGACAGGCGATCCTTTTCTGCTCACATGTCAGAGCACTCACATTGCCCAGGAATGCTGTGGAACCTGCAAGGCACTGCCGTTGGGATTATAATATCCCTATCCGCTGCGGTCACACCGTAATGAAAAGGCAGTCAGAAACGGATTTGGGGGCCCATTGTGGACCCCCCTTCATTTCTGGGCCTGGGGCAAGGGCATTGGGGGGCACCTATGGTGCCCCCCCCCCATATATTCCATATATACCTGAACCATGTGGCAGGCACCACATGGTGCCTGCCACGTAGTGCAGGGATATGCAAATGTCTTTTCTTACGGATTTCGGGAGGGACTCCTAACCGCATCCCTGACACAATACATAGTAAATGGTGGCAGTTGCATCGTAATTCGAAATGTGGGGAGGCCGCCTCATATGAGGCTGGTCCCAAATGCGAAGCGATGGCGGACGGACTGAAGTCAGTCCGCCATCGTAATGACCCCCTTAGATACCGAACTGGGGTGGCAACATCGCAACACATTTTTGTAAGAGGGGTTGCAATCTTTATTAGTTTTACTTCAGGAGCTAAGATAATTTAAAACGATAGCTGATATGCTAGGTAGAAGGGCTATTGTTCACACAGAGATGGATCAAGTTCAACTCACCGGTTGTGGCATTTATGGGCCAAATCAGAAGGATCTCAGGGTTTTTGATGTAATTACGGCTGAACTTTTTACCTGACCAGGGAAGATATTTATTCTTGGTGATTTCAATTGTGTTCTTAATTGCAGTGTAGACACAATAATGTTAGCGCTACCCGGTATGATCAAAGTTCGACAGACAATCTTGCCACTGATGGAAGTGCATTGCTTAATCGATACTTCTTGGGTACTTAAACATGGGAGCTTGGTTTTTATCTACTGTTCTCATGTACACAGCCATTATTCTCGAGTAGACTTACGCCCTCATTCCAAGGGATTTGATTTATGATATGGAGATTGATGTTGGCCCCAAGTTTATGTCTGACTAAAATATATACAGTTCATTTATGAATTTTATTACTACATGAAGAGAATCTAGGTTCCAAATGTTAAAATGTATTTCTTGGATTGATACTTTTGCAATGGACTATGGTAGGCTTGGTCAGGAGGAGTCACACCTCCAAATGAGTTTTAGCAAGAGGCTCAAGTCTGTGCGCCAATACCTACATTAGCAGTTGTTGCACAATACATCTTCTAAATTACAGGTGGATGAACTTTGCGTAACTTGGGAGAATTTTAAAACAGTGTTTGAGAGGGACCAAAATATTGATTAGGTGGCACACTATTTTTTATACCACTTAAAGCCCTGATTCGGGAGACACACAACCCAGCACCTCCTGTCTAGTTAGATATGCATTCTTCAAGGGAGTAGTTATAGATCTCCATCTGATGCCCTGCCAGCTCCAAAAATATCAAATTATGTAAGGCAATTGTTAAAGAATGTTTGCATGGCCCATTCAGAAACCTGTAACATGATAACATTTTAAAGGTGCAAATAATCATTGTCTTGTACTCTTCTATTGAAGCTGTATACATTTCCGTGGCTGTTTGTTGACTTGGCTACCACCACATGATATTTGTGGAAAAGAAAATATATCTCCACACCGGGAATAAACTTTCTTTATCGCTAATCTTCCTGGGCAGAGGAAGTTTCAATAAACAGAAATGCTGTTTTTTTTTCTTCATTTTAATATTCTCCCTACAAGCGGCCTCTACTGGGCAGACGCCATGTGAGGAGAATGCCTGCCAACATTCAAATTCGGCTCACATATATCGATGTGGAGGATAATGACTTCCGCTCAGGCCCGATAATGAATTCTTTCACATTTTTGAACTCTCCTAACTGTTGGCACGAATGTCATCATCATCACGCGATCATGTGACGTTTCCACGGAGCCGAATGCAGCTTTACCCGTTGCACAGCCAGAGAAGTGTTACATTCCGTAAACAAAAGCAAGTGAGAAGGGACAGGCATGGGGTTTTTTCCTCATTTTTGCACGGTGTGTCAGAGAGAATGGGTGGTGTCAAGTGTGATGCAAACACGCAGCTCGAGCATCCACACAGGCGCATGCTACATTTATTTACATCAAAACCTGTCTATATGTTCATGCTAATGACTAAAGCCAGAACCTGAAAAAAGCACTATCCCTGCCTCTGGCTAAACACGTGCTTCAAATTACAGATTAGTGAACAGAAAAAAATTGCTAACCCCCACTCTAATTTCTTGTCTCTAGATTTAAGAACACACAAACAAAGAAAATATCTTTTGTTTGTAGAGGTTGTTTTATTTAAACCCTTTTAGAATTTATCAAATCTTTTATCTGTTTTCATGAGTGAGAAAGATACTTATATACAACGTTTATACATATATACAAGACTACTACACAACAAACATATATACAAATATGAACATTTTATATACAATCTTCTTTTCGAAAGTAGCGGTTTTTCACAAATAATTAATCTTTGCGAAATCTCTTTTCCACTACAATAACCACAAAGTGAAATAGCTGCAAAAACGGCAACAAAATTACTTTAAGAAAGATCGAAAACTAACTTTGAAAACAAAATCAAAGTGATAAACAATAAATTCTTGTTAGCTTTCTTTTCGTGCCTGCCCTCTTTTCCACTACAATAACCACAAAGTGAAATAGCTGCAAAAACGGCATCAAAATTACTTTAAGAAAGATCAAAAACCAACTTTGAAAACAAAATCAAAGTGATAAACAAAAATTCTTGTTAGCTTTCTTTTCGTGCCTGCCGACGCGTTTCGAATCTGGAGTTACGTTACAGATTCTCATCAGGGCTCTTTCAATGTGGGTAATCTAAACATAAAAGGCAAAGGAAGACCATTCAGTAACTACATCTATTAAAGAATTACTCCCCCTTTAGGAGTTAGATGTCACACAGCAATTTACCTTTAGCAATGGGCGACGCTGTCCCGTGGGTCCAATTATTCTAATAGGTCTAGTGAAATCCTGAGTCTTTTAATACCAATGTAGACCTAGTGTGTAGAGTAAGGAATATTTACTATTTCATCAAGGAACAAAACAACCATCTGGGTTCGTAAACGTAAAGGCTCTAGGTTCATACCTATTACGGTGTTGTCAGTGAGGAGGAATTCAGTTGTTTTTAATTTCGCACTTCGAACAAATGCGAGGGTTCTAGGTGGGGCTCCAAATAAATCTGCAAAGCACAAACAATAATGCTGGTGAAAGCCCAGTATTTTTTGGTGGCGTGCAAATTAGCCTTTGTATCTGAAAACAGGACGTACCTGTATTATTCTCATTTAATGCGAAGATCGCGGTTAGCCTTCTCCGTATATCGCACAACCGCAGTTTCAATTCAGCAGCGGGGGAGATGATTCAGAGTCCTCCGCGGAGATGGGAACAGCGTGTCAACGTCACGCTGTAAGCCTGCACGGGGGAATCATTGTTTAGTGGGAGCAGAGCTCGGGGGGTCGCGGTGGTATTGATCAACAACACACACACTCACCTTCTTCTTAGTGCGACTGCCTCGGGTAGCGAACAATCCACCATTACGGTAGCCATATTTGGCTCCTCCACTATATTGAACCGCCGCTAGGCATTATGGATATTGTAGTTTATGGGGGCTCATCATAGCCTCGAAACCTCTGACAGTGAATTCAAGCCTGTTTGTGTGCTGTTAAATTTTAAAATCAAATAAGCCTCCTTCCTCAATAACACTTGTTCCGTATATATGATTGAACCAGGCAAAACCCGGCATCAATACGGAACAAGTGTTATTGAGGAAGGAGGCTTATTTGATTTTAAAATTTAACAGCACACAAACAGGCTTGAATTCACTGTCAGAGGTTTCGAGGCTATGATGAGCCCCCATAAACTACAATATCCATAATGCCTAGCGGCGGTTCAATATAGTGGAGGAGCCAAACATGGCTACCGTAATGGTGGATTGTTCGCTGACCGAGGCAGTCGCACTAAGAAGAAGGTGAGTGTGTGCGTTGTTGATCAATACCACCGCGACCCCCCGAGCTCTGCTCCCACTAAACAATGATTCCCCCGTGCAGGCTTACAGCGTGAAGTTGACATGCTGTTCCCATCTCCGCGGAGGACTCTGAATCATCTCCCCCGCTGCTGAATTGAAACTGCGGTTGTGCGATATACGGAGAAGGCTAACCGCGATCTTCGCTGAAATGAGAATAATACAGGTATAGCCTGTTTTCAGATACAAAGGCTAATTTGCACGCCACCAAAAATTACTGGGCTTTCACCAGCATTATTGTTGGTGCTTTGCAGATTTATTTGGAGCCCCACCTAGAACCCCCGCATTTGTTCGAAGTGCGAAATTAAAAACAACTGAATTCCTCCTCACTGACAACACCGTAATAGGTATGAACCTAGAGCCTTTACGTTTACGAACCCAGATGGTTGTTTTGTTCCTTGATGAAATAGTAAATATTCCTTACTCTACACACTAGGTCTACATTGGTATTAAAAGACTCAGGATTTCACTAGACCTATTAGAATAATTGGACCCGCGGGACCGCGTCGCCCATTGCTAAAGGTAAATTGCTGTGTGACATCTAACTCTTAAAGGGGGAGTAATTCTTTAATAGATGTAGTTACTGAATGGTCTTCCTTTGCATTTTATGTTTAGATTACCCATATTGAAAGAGCCCTGATGAGAATCTGTAACGTAACTCCAGATTCGAAACGCATCGGCAGGCACGAAAAGAAAGCTAACAAGAATTTATTGTTTATCACTTTGATTTTGTTTTCAAAATTGGTTTTTGATCTTTCTTAAAGTAATTTTGTTGCCGTTTTTGCAGCTATTTCACTTTGTGGTTATTGTAGTGGAAAAGAGGGCAGGCACGAAAAGAAAGCTAACAAGAATTTATTGTTTATCACTTTGATTTTGTTTTCAAAGTTGGTTTTTGATCTTTCTTAAAGTAATTTTGTTGCCGTTTTTGCAGCTATTTCACTTTGTGGTTATTGTAGTGGAAAAGAGATTTCGCAAAGATTAATTATTTGTGAAAAACCGCTACTTTCGAAAAGAAGACTGTATATAAAATGTTCATATTTGTATATATGTTTGTTGTGTAGTAGTCTTGTATATATGTATAAACGTTGTATATAAGTATCTTTCTCACTCATGAAAACAGATAAAAGATTTGATAAATTCTAAAAGGGTTTAAATAAAACAACCCCTACAAACAAAAGATATTTTCTTTGTTTGTGTGTTCTTAAATCTAGAGACAAGAAATTAGAGTGGGGGTTAGCAATTCTTTTCTGTTCACTATAAATTGGTCCAGCTACCCCTTCGTCCCAGGACCAGACTCCTTTTTCTTCTCAAATTACAGATTAAGCACAGAATCCATATGTGCCGAGCTGGAAATGCTTGATATCAATTTAACAATGTAAAAAAAACGAACAGAAGTAAGCCACCGAACTAGGCGAGACCTAATGAAAAAATAAACAAAGTAGTCCCCAAAGGGCAAAACACACACCTACAGCGTAATGAAACTGTAGTTGGCCAGTGCTCCAGAGCAGAAAAGGGAATGGTATCTCAGGCGCACCAACCAATGAGGAGCCAGCAAAGAGGACCAACGCCAGAGTGAACCTATGGAAAGCAGCGGGTGGGATTGCACTCAGTATAGTAAGTGCAACAGGGCTTGCAGACAGTGCATGCGAGCTGACGCTCGACCTAAAAAGGGCCTTTGCTGTTGGCACATTACCCTGTGGCCTGGCTTTCCCCCACTGGCCAATATTGATGCTCCTGCGTCTTGGTCCATTAGGCACATACATAGATACGGACTGCCCCTGCCCAGAGACATTCGCGTCTGATTTTGTTTCCTTGTCATTTTAACGTCTCGGAATGCATGAACTGATAGTGTATGTGCAATGTAGCTGTGGGTGTCTTACTCTTTTGTGCCTCTACTTGCCCAATGGAGAAGCAGGGGACACACCATAAATGTGGAGTTAGTGGCTCTGTAACCCTGGTCTGTGCCAGGTATTTATTCTAAGCTTCTTCATAGCATTTGAAAGTAGACTATAAAATTGAGGACAACCGTGAAGCCCCTAGCTAGCCATAACCAGTTTCATCTTACTTACTCATCGCAGTCCAATAGCTGATAGCCACATAACCTCCATGTAGAAAGACACCTGCCTGCATTGCTTAAAACCTATTGTTTTACCCTTAATACCTCCCTTGATGCAACAACTATTTCCCAGTACTCTATTCTTTGTCTCCACCAGAAGGCTTTGCAAATGTGCTTCTCCGATCCGGAGAACAAACTTTAGTCCACACTATCCCAGTGATTGTCGCTGGAGTGGTTGTTTTTTAAGAGAAGTATCAACATGCTTGGCAGCTTTAAAAATGAGTTTGCTTCTTGAAAAACAAATGTTGGCATTTATCAAGGTAAACAATACAGTGAGAGCATCGAAGGATGGAAAAAGGGAAGCAGTTGGGGGGAGGGGGAGAGATAAGGTAAGGAAGATCAGGAACGGTCCGCCGGCCTCAACACTAGATGAAGTGCAATGAACACGGGCCCCAAGCCCAGGGAAGCTGCTTCAGGCCCACAGCTGCGACTGGCCAAGGGCGACACAGCTGGAAGGCAGATGTTAGTGGCCGGTAGTGGCGGTTGGGTCTTCAGCGGCCTAACACAAGATCTAGGTATATGTTGACACTGGCAGCAAGGTATCGTCGCAACACCGGGCAGGCTGTAGCAGACAAGGGGCTGTGAGCTGCAGCGCGGTCCCCAGGCCCAGGAAAGTGTCGACAGGCACGCAGCGGCCTCCGGTCACCTCCAAGCAGGCGCTACCGGGCATTGATGACAGCCGTCAGCAGCTTGGGGAGGCATATAGATCTGCGGCGGGGCCAGTCGCCCTGATACCGGACGCAGTGCCTGACAGCACCGCGTGAGATAGGCCATGCCAGGGCACACACTGGCTCCCACGTCCCACCCTCCTCCTCACAATGATGGCTCCAGGGGTAGATCGGGGGTACGGATGGCTCTGGCAGGGTCCTGGATAGAAAGCAGGCGCAGGGCAGTCCTTAACATGCCAAATATTCGATGAATTAGGAGTTCGGCTGGCAGAGCCCTTTAAAGAGCAGCCATCGAGCAGACTGGCAAAGCTACGCCCCTGCTGGTCCACTCCTTGACCATAGGGCATCAGAAGTGGGGCACTAAACAACTTTGAAACAATACCCACATGAGCATCTTTCAATTAAGGACTGGTGTTGCGGAATTAGATTGTGCATTCGAATTTTCATTTTTTTAACTATTGGAATCCATGTTTACCCATGCACAATTGTTCACTTGGATGTATTTGCCATGGTAATGCTGGTCAGTCTGTTTTGTAAGGGGATCAGCCACGCACAATTCTTGCTAAACATGGTAAATGATGATATTCATTTGAAATGTGCTCTTAGCTATTTTTTCTAATTTGATAAGAAAAAGGAATGGTAATTGTAGAATGTGAAGTATATCCTTGCGTACAGAAGATTTAGGTGTGCTGCACCTCAAAGTTGTGAAATTAGTGGAATAGGACCTTTCTCCTATATACAGTGTTCTGTGCTGGCTTTATTTTATGATTGAAAGATAAGCAGGCTTCAGGGGAGACAGCCTTTACAACTCAGTCTTTACCACATAATGCCTTTGTTATGTAGGTAAGTACCATTCAGGTAAATACCATGCAGGTAAGTATTTGTACCTTTACTACGCATATCTTTACCACACAGGTATTGTTTTTTAAACAGCATCATTATTATGTTATTTTAAAAAAGGGTTTAGAGGTGGCCAGTCCTAAAGGAGGGTAAGGGACATTTTACGGTTTAGGGTTAGGTATTGGTAAAAGGAGGTAAAAGTAATTTTAGGGTTTAGTGGTGGGTAGTGATAAAAGGAGGTAAGGTTAGTCGTATGATTTAGAGGTGGGAATTGGTAAACGGAGGTAAGGATAAGTTTTGGCTTAGGGGTAGGCAGTGATAAAGGGAGATAACTGTAAGTTTAGGGTTTGGGATGGGCAGCGGTAAAGGTAGGTAAGGGTAATTTTAGGGTTTAGGGATGGGCTGGGGTAAAGGGGGGTAAGGGTAGCTTATCACCTTACATCGTTAGAATGCACTTAAATTATGCAGAAGAGAGCTGGGAACCCTGGATATTTTCCATGTATTAGGAGGAGTGCATTTGCTTCATATGGGACACTTTAAAACACCACGAGCTGTCCAAATCTGCTCACTTCAAATGTCTTTTTTTCTAGCTGAGGTTTTAAGTCTAGGAATAGCACAATGCCATCCACGCTGAGGTACAAAGTGACACAGCCTTTTGCCGATTTTACAGCAAAGTCTTTAAGCATAAGATTAGCAAGTGGCATTCACGCCTAGCTAAAAAATGACAAAAGCCTTTTACCATATCAGGCACAGAATTACATCTTTGGATTGGTAAAATGACCATCCAAGGCAACCTGAAATGAAATATGTGTTTCACTCTTATTAGAGCTCATCGAAGAGGTATACCTTTGTCCAGACAGTCAAAACAATGCCCTTTAAGGCTTAGAGTGCGGCTTGTATCAAGGCCCTGTGCCTAACCCCCCAATAGCGCGTAGCCTTTAGCTATGCTTGGTGTGGTGCACAGGGCCTGACCCTACGCCCAACCCCTTCCCCCCACAGCCGCTATCGGCTGACTATGTCATGCAACAATATAGAGGGTATAATTTTAAGTAACGCAGAGCTACTTGCTTTGGGCCTATAGGCTTTATCAAGAGGTTACATATGAACATATATATAAAAGACCTATTGACTTTGTCAAAAAGTCACCAAAAGCTATAATTAAATGTATATGTTATAAATATGCACCTTGCATTGTTTAATAATAGTGATTGCCACCACATTTGTAATAAAACATTTAAAAAAAAAATTGTGACACGTCTTTAAGTCTGCTTTTTAGGGTTGTATGACAGTACAATGCTAGTAAAAATATTGCATGACTTTCAAACACATTTGTTACCCTACATTTGTTTAGCACGCATATGCTTTTACCTTGCATGGCATTACCACGCATTACTGCGGTAAGTTGAAATATATATATATATATATATATATATATATATATATATATATATATTTTTTTTTTTTTTCAAGCAATGTTGGTTAAGGCTAGAGCGCTCTTCAGCGGGTGCGTGCGTTTCTGCTTAAAAAGGCTTTGCATCACATGCTACTTCCCTTAGACCTCTGGGACTTGTAGTCAATATATTTTTACATAAAGCAGAATGACACCTTTTGTGACAGTTATGTGTCTACATTCAAGGTTAAATTTTCTTGCACATTGTTTAGCAACGATTGCACTCACTGCTTGTTTTATATATTTATTTATTTATTTATTTTTAACACTTGTAAAGCGCTACTTATACCCTTGGGCGTCAAGGCGCTAAAACCATTATTGAAGAAAGTGAGGAATAAGAGAATAAACAGATTTGACGGATGAGAATGGGTTACTGAGAGAAAAGCCAGGTTTTCAGGAGTTTGCGGAACTGGAACAGAGTAGCACTTTGTCTGATGTTAAGAGGCAAGGTGTTCCAGAGTCTGGGGGCCGCCACTAAAAAGCGACGGTCACCCCAGGACACTGTTTTGGTGCGAGGGACAAGCAGTTGGTTAAGGGTGGCTGAACGTAAAGCTCTTGTAGGTTTGTAGAGTTGAAGTTTGTCTTTTAGAAAATGTGGTCCTTGATTATTGACTGATTTGAAGACTATACAGAGGGCTTTGAAGTGTATTCTTTTTTGTACAGTCAGCCAATGGAGATCTTTTATGTTTTTGGCAATGGGTTCGAACTTTGTTTTGCCGGTAATGAGACGGGCTGCTGCATTTTGTATAGTTTGAAGTTTTGTAGTTACTCGGGTTTGCGCATTGAGAAATAAACCATTACAATAATCCAAGGAAGAGAGGACAAGAGCAGAAACCAGTGTCTTAATAGCAGATTCGGGAAGAAAAGGACGTATTTTGCGAATCATTTTTAGCTTTAAGTGCGCTGTGGATACTGTCTTGTTGGCGTGATCCATGAAGTTCAGTCCATCATCGAAGATAACCCCCAAATTCCTGACCTTCGAGGACGGCGTGGGGGGAGTGCCGAAGTTCTCTGGCCACCAACTGGTGGACCAGGCTGGGGATAATGGACCGAAAATTAGTACCTCAGTTTTTTCTGAGTTTAGCTTTAAGCAGTTTGTCGCCATCCAATCTCCTATATCTAGGAGCCCTTTCTTAAAATTTTCAGCTACTTGCTCTCCGTCACCTTTGATCGCCAACACTAGTTGGGTGTCGTCGGCGTACGAGGTAAGGCTCATCCCATGTGCTTTGATGGTCTTAGCTAGGTCCGACACATAGATGTTAAAGAGTGTCGGACTAAGGGATGAGCCTTGAGGAACTCCACAGGGGGCGGAGAGTTGAGCTGATTGAAAGGGTCCTAGGATGACCGCCTGCATTCTATTGGCAAGGAAAGAGGCTATTAGGTTTTTGGCCGTATGACAGATGCCAAATCCTTGGACACGGTCGACCAAGATGTTGTGGTCGACCGTGTCGAAAGCCGCTGATAGGTCTAGCAGAACCAGTATGGCCGTGCCACCTTGGTCCCTAATAACCCTGATATCATCAGCGGCTTTGATCAAGGCTGTCTCGGTCCCATGATATTTTCGGAACCCAAACTGCGTGTTGTCAAGGAGCTGGTGTACTTCAATAAACTCAGAAATCTGGGTGTTCATGATCTTTTCGATTGTCTTTGCAATAAAAGGTAGACTGGCAATTGGTCGGTAGTTTTTTAGCTCATTTTTATCGAGCGAGGGTTTTTTTAACAGAGGTTTAAGCAGAGTGTTTTTGAGCGGATTAGGGTAGTGGCCTGACCGCAGTATCAAATTGCAGACCTGTGTGAGTGCCGGTGTGATAACGTCTAAGACTGGTCTAAGGACAGATAGAGGGCAAGGGTCTAGGGGTGAGCCTGATTTGATGGTCAGAAGTGTGTTTTTTATTTGATCCTGGGTGACTGGTTGAAAGCACGGGAAGGCATTAGCTGAGGAGGAAATGACGGGTGATATGGAAGCCGGAAGTGATTTAGAGGAAAATGCTTGATAAATGTCATCTACTTTAGTGTAGAAAAAAGATGCAAGCGAGTCACACAAAGATTGTGACGGAGGGGGCGTGAGATCCGGGGAATTGCCTGATAAAGCTTTGGTAATGGAGAATAGTTGTTTACTGGAGTTCCTGGCCTGCTCGATTTGGTCAGTATAGTATTCTCTTTTAGCTTGTGCTATCATGTTTTTATATAGGGCTAAGGATTCCCTATAGGCAGACTTACTGCCAGCATCATAGTCTTTTCTCCAGGTTCTTTCCTTGCTGCGGTTTATCTGTTTTTGTGTCCTAAGTTTATCGTTATACCAAGGAGCGGTGGGTTTAGCTCTGTTACTGGAGTGTTCCTTGGAAGGGGCTGATTGGTGAGATGCCTGGCCAATCCAGTCATATAATTGCTGGAGAGCTAAATTGGGGTCTGCAGCGAACTCTGGGCAGGTTTGTATGAGTGTGAGCTTCAAGTTTTCTAGATTTATATTTTTCCAGTCTTTAAACGGTAATTTGGGTACCGATTGGGGATTGTTGTTACAGTAATTGCTAGTGGCAATATTAGCAAAGACGGCAAAATGATCTGTCCACTGCATGGGCAAGATATTAGTAATTTGGAGTCCTTCTAAATTGGAAAAGATGGGGTCCAAAATGTGGTCTGCTTGATGAGTGGAGGACATAACAAGCTGTTTTAGCCCTAAATTGCCTAAGTCAGTGGTAAGGGCAACAGAGTCGGCTAGGTGATCCAGATCTAAATGAAAATTCAGGTCACCGAGAACCGTGAAACTGCTTTCTGTGGCTACAGATTCCATTATGGTATTTATGTTAGAAAGAAAAGTAGTTTTTGATCCCGGGGGCCGATATATTAATATACCCTTAAAGTTAAATGAAGGGGAGATATTAATAGAAAATTGCATGGCCTCACAGGCGGTGGAAGGAATCGAGGTTGTTCTAACAGGGTATATATCTCTAGCGATTATGGCCAGCCCACCCCCTCTTTGTTTAGGCCTGTCCTGACAATAGGCCTTAAATCCCGGTGGCACGGCGATGACCAGATCTGGCTGGGAGGAGTCATCAGTCCAAGTTTCAGTAATGAACAAAATATCAAGAGCATAGTCAGTAATAAGATCGAATATTTCCTGCCTGTGCTTACCAAGAGAGCGCGCATTTATGAGGGCTATAGAAGTAGTAGCACCTGCATCTTGGTTAATTGGAGTGCCGATGGTTTGATGGGGAGGAAGAAGAGGGATAGGGTAAAGACAGTGAGGACAAGCGGTGGCCATGCCTTTATGGATTTCTGAGGGATTAATTTTTAGACATTTGGACGTGTCAAGTGGACGTAAGGCAAGTAAGTTGTGGCTGGAGTAAGTTATAGCACTTCCTGATGAATTTTTGGCAGGGTTTATGGCCCTGGGCCCGGTCCCGGCACGGACGGGCGCAGACGGGCTTGCCTCTGGCGCGCCTCCGGCGCGCCGCCGGCGCGCCCGCTGCGCCCGCCCGCTGCGCGGACGGGAAGCACCTTTGCTTTTATGCATCAAAGGGGCGGGAAGGAGGGAGCGTTCGATAGACTGGAGCGCAGCCCTTCCCTGCTCAAGATGGCGGGTGAGTCACGAGTAGTCACGTGACCGCGACCGAAAGGGCAGCGCTGATGTAAATGAAGCTGCAGTCTCGCAATGCAGCGCGCGATGATTTCCAGAAGGTAATCACAGGATTTAGCCACCAATAATGTATTTAAAAATACATCTGCAAAGTTATAGCCCTATGCACGGGCAGTAACCACAGTTAGTGCAAATACGAATTTTAAAAACAGCAACAGGGATAGAGAAGAGATCCCCCGGCTTCCGCCTCAGGGGAGAGCAAAGTTAAAAATAAAGGTTTTGCCGAAGATAAGGAAAGACGCCCCTTAAGTACACACAGGGGGCGGGAGCACTCGATAGACTGGAGCGCAGCCCTTCCCTGCTCAAGATGGCGGGTGAGTCACGAGTAGTCACGTGACCGCGACCGAAAGGGCAGCGCTGATGTAAATGAAGCTGCAGTCGCGCAATGCAGCGCGCGATGATTTCCAGAAGGTAATCACAGGATTTAGCCACCAATAATGTATTTAAAAATACATCTGCAAAGTTATAGCCCTATGCACGGGCAGTAACCACAGTTAGTGCAAATACGAATTTTAAAAACAGCAACAGGGATAGAGAAGAGATCCCCCGGCTTCCGCCTCAGGGGAGAGCAAAGTTAAAAATAAAGGTTTTGCCGAAGATAAGGAAAGACGCCCCTTAAGTACACACAGGGGGCGGGAGCACTCAATAGACTGGAGCGCAGCCCTTCCCTGCTCAAGATGGCGGGTGAGTCACGAGTAGTCACGTGACCGCGACCGAAAGGGCAGCGCTGATGTAAATGAAGCTGCAGTCGCGCAATGCAGCGCGCGATGATTTCCAGAAGGTAATCACAGGATTTAGCCACCAATAATGTATTTAAAAATACATCTGCAAAGTTATAGCCCTATGCACGGGCAGTAACCACAGTTAGTGCAAATACGAATTTTAAAAACAGCAACAGGGATAGAGAAGAGATCCCCCGGCTTCCGCCTCAGGGGAGAGCAAAGTTAAAAATAAAGGTTTTGCCGAAGATAAGGAAAGACGCCCCTTGAGTACACACAGGGGGCGGGAGCACTCGATAGACTGGAGCGCAGCCCTTCCCTGCTCAAGATGGCGGGTGAGTCACGAGTAGTCACGTGACCGCGACCGAAAGGGCAGCGCTGAAGCTGCAGTCGCGCAATGCAGCGCGCGATGATTTCCAGAAGGTAATCACAGGATTTAGCCACCAATAATGTATTTAAAAATACATCTGCAAAGTTATAGCCCTATGCACGGGCAGTAACCACAGTTAGTGCAAATACAAATTTTAAAAACAGCAACAGGGATAGAGAAGAGATCCCCCGGCTTCCGCCTCAGGGGAGAGCAAAGTTAAAAATAAAGGTTTTGCCGAAGATAAGGAAAGACGCCCCTTAAGTACACACAGGGGGCGGGAGCACTCGATAGACTGGAGCGCAGCCCTTCCCTGCTCAAGATGGCGGGTGAGTCACGAGTAGTCACGTGACCGCGACCGAAAGGGCAGCGCTGATGTAAATGAAGCTGCAGTCGCGCAATGCAGCGTGCGATGATTTCCAGAAGGTAATCACAGGATTTAGCCACCAATAATGTATTTAAAAATACATCTGCAAAGTTATAGCCCTATGCACGGGCAGTAACCACAGTTAGTGCAAATACGAATTTTAAAAACAGCAACAGGGATAGAGAAGAGATCCCCCGGCTTCCGCCTCAGGGGAGAGCAAAGTTAAAAATAAAGGTTTTGCCGAAGATAAGGAAAGACGCCCCTTGAGTACACACAGGGGGCGGGAGCACTCGATAGACTGGAGCGCAGCCCTTCCCTGCTCAAGATGGCGGGTGAGTCACGAGTAGTCACGTGACCGCGACCGAAAGGGCAGCGCTGATGTAAATGAAGCTGCAGTCGCGCAATGCAGCGCGCGATGATTTCCAGAAGGTAATCACAGGATTTAGCCACCAATAATGTATTTAAAAATACATCTGCAAAGTTATAGCCCTATGCACGGGCAGTAACCACAGTTAGTGCAAATACGAATTTTAAAAACAGCAACAGGGATAGAGAAGAGATCCCCCGGCTTCCGCCTCAGGGGAGAGCAAAGTTAAAAATAAAGGTTTTGCCGAAGATAAGGAAAGACGCCCCTTAAGTACACACAGGGGGCGGGAGCACTCGATAGACTGGAGCGCAGCCCTTCCCTGCTCAAGATGGCGGGTGAGTCACGAGTAGTCACGTGACCGCGACCGAAAGGGCAGCGCTGATGTAAATGAAGCTGCAGTCGCGCAATGCAGCGCGCGATGATTTCCAGAAGGTAATCACAGGATTTAGCCACCAATAATGTATTTAAAAATACATCTGCAAAGTTATAGCCCTATGCACGGGCAGTAACCACAGTTAGTGCAAATACGAATTTTAAAAACAGCAACAGGGATAGAGAAGAGATCCCCCGGCTTCCGCCTCAGGGGAGAGCAAAGTTAAAAATAAAGGTTTTACACATACATTAAAGGTACAGAACCTAATTGCAATCAACACGTGAGTTTCTATCAGTGCAATCGCATGGCTTTACCTATTTATCACATTTCTTCAATATAAAACTCTGTATGAAGCAATGTGCCAGAAGTCTAAGGGAAGTAGCATGTGATGCAAAGCCTTTTTAAGCAGAAATGAAAGTAGTGCCGCCCACCGTGAGAAAGGGCGTGAGCCCGAAACGCGTCTGTGTGACAGACTGATTTGCTGTGGAGTTTGTTAAATAAACGAGTTTAATTACAGTTCCTGAGTGCGGCATACAGTGTTTGCTTCAAAATATATATATATATATATATATATATATATATATATATATAAATATATATATATATATGAAAAAATCAAGCAGAATGAAAACTGTATTGTTCGGAATGCGGATAAGGGTGGGAACGTAGTTCTCTGGGACAGGCAGAAATATATATCTGAAGCCTATAAACAACTGAATAATCGAGCTTGCTATGTGAGAATTAAACAGGAAATGATGTTTAATAGCCATGCTGAATATAATTCAGATTTGGATAATTGGTATAGCCAAGCCCTAATCACCCATGATGAATTGAAATTTTTGAAGATATCTAATCCAGTTACCCCAGTGTTTTATCTGCTCCCGAAGGTGCATAAGGACGTATACAACCCCCCTGGTAGGCCAATTATTTCCGCCATTGGTAGTGGGTTGGAGAACACCTCTAAATTTATTGATTCCTTTCTTAATCCCCTGGCATCACAATTACCTTCATATATTCTTGATACAGGGGATTTTCTAAAGTCCATCTATGACATACCTTGGGAGGATGATCTGATTTTGGTAACTATTGACGTTACCACACTATATACAAGCATTAAACACAGCGATGGCTTGAATGCCATTAGACATTTTTTAGGAACCAGACCAATCAAATTATGGGCCCATACGCAAATGTTGTCTATGGTCTCTACCTGTTTGAAAAATAATTTCTTCATTTTTAATAATGAACTGTTCCACCAAACCTGTGGTACTGCGATGGGCACCTGCTTCGCCCCCAGCTATGCGAATTTGCATATGGGCTGGTGGGAGGAGCAGGTGATCCGGAAACAGTACCAAAATGAATGTGAGAATAACATCCTCCATTGGAGTCGTTTCATTGATGACTTATTTGTTGTCTGGAAAGGCTCTATGGTAGACCTCAATCTCTTTCTGGCAAGAATACAGCAGAACAGTTTGAATCGTAAGTTCACTAGTACCGCTAGTACCGAATCTGTCAACTTCTTAGATCTTACTGTTTATGTAAAGGATGGTAGAATACAAACTAAAATATATAGGAAGGAGACCTCCGGAAACACTGTGCTACACGCCAGTAGCTTCCATCCCACCTGCTTGGTAAACAGTATCCCTTATGGGGAGGGTCTTAGAGTGTTGAGGAACTGCAGTGACTCACAAGACAGAGAGAATGCTTTAAATGATTTACAACAGCGTTTCAAGCAAAGAGGGTACAGTGATAACTGTCTGGAGACATCTTTTAATAAAGTCAGACAAAAGACAAGAGAGGAAGTTCTTTTCAGGGATAGGAGAATGAAGAAACAGGAAGGGAACGAGTGTAGAATAATCACGAACTACAACAAACTGCATGGTTCTGTGAGGAAAATACTAAGCAGACATTGGCATGTCATTAAAAATGATCCAATTATTGGTCCAGCCTTAAGCACCAGATCTCTGATTACTTTCAGAAAGGCAAAATCCTTTAAACAGCTGCTAGTCAAAACCATACTGACTAAGACAAAAAAGAAGACAAATAGGAGCAATTGGTTGGCTAGAAAAGATGGGTTTCTTAAATGCAAGAAATGTAAGGCTTGTGAACATGGGAGAAACACCAGTACATACAAACCAGGCCTCTCAAATAGGATGAAAAAAATCAAAGGACAGTTTGACTGTAAAACGGAATTTTCGATTTATGTCTTGAGCTGTGGATGTAATTTACAGTATGTTGGTAGTACGATTAAACCCGTTCATCAACGGATACTACAACATTTGAGGGCGATAAAAAATGCTGATAGAACATATCCAGTCGCCCGACACTTCCAAAAATTCCATGATAAGAATGTAAACAGTCTGTCCTACTATGTGATTGACTCCGTGCCCTTGAATGAAAGAGGGGGGGATAGGGTAAAAAAACTGCGCAAACTGGAGTCATGGTACATAGTTGAACTGAATACAAAAAGCCCGTATGGATTAAACATTGAAGAAGATCTGTACACTCACCTATGATTTATTTTATGACTTTAAAATCAATTGATTCTTTGTGGTGTATCTGACTCCCTGCATAAACAAGAGTTCATTTCCTCTAGGAGTTAAAGTAACTGATTGTTTTTAATTAAGTGCTCTTATAGTCAATAAATAGAATAGATTGGGTTTGCCCACTGGGGCTCTATTTTTTCTGGAAAAAGTACCAGTAAATCATCCATGCACAATGATAACATCAGTCAAATAATATCGAAATTAGAAGCTGATTACTGCTCATAAATTGCCGTTTAAGGTGGTTTGGTGAATTAAAATAAGCCCACTTGGGCTGCATTGGATTTACCAAAAAAACTGTACCAAAAAAACTGTGTGAAAATGTCCCGAATTGGGGTAGAGGAATGATGATTTATAAAAGAAATATGTTTTGTTTCTTATTCATTCTTTCACCGTTTTTTTTCCACTTTGAATAGATGCTTTATTTATGTAAATTGCATTTTGAGGCTTCTTTGAAAATGACACTGAAAAATATTAATTTCTTTACTCGAATGTTGTGCACGATGATAACATGTGTAAATAACTTTTCTATTTCTATGAATTTGTTTGTCACGTGATGTATCACGTCAGTACTGAGCACTTTAAATGAATGTATGTGTTGACACAAAACCTATCGTGACCAAGCCTGCTGGGTCAGGCGAAACGCGTCGTAAGCGACTTTTGAAATAAAGAAGGTTCTTTCACCACGCTGTGTCGTCTCCTTCGGAAATTGGTTCGAAGTTTGGAGCGCTTGATATATATATATATATATATATATATATATATATATATATATATATATGAAGCTCCACTCTCTCTCCACCACGCCTTCCGCTAGGAAAGACACGCACTGTTTAGTTTGTGCTCAGTTGCTGCAATAAATTAACAGTGACAAGCCCCCGCGAGTGCGTGTCTTTCTTGGCGGAAGCCGTGGTGGAGAGAGAGTAGAGCTTCATATTATGATGCGGGAGCACCCCCGCATGAAGTCGCACCTGCCTGGGAGTGCACTACATGGTTAAAGGTGCTGTGGAGCATATATATATATATATCACTATTCAGCATATCCGGCATTGAGGAAGGCACAACGCCGAAACCGGTCTGCCTGGGGCTGAGAGGAAAGGCAGCGTGAACATTTTGCAGTGCTGCATCTGGTGGCAATAAATCTACCCGAAAAACAACTTCAGCATGTGTCAGACCCGTTTTTTATAAAAGCGGGATTGGAGGAGAGAGTAATGGCGGTGGGTCGGCCCCGCTTATCTGGCACGCCTCTTGATCTGGTGCTCCGCATTTACCGACAAAACTTTGTGGACTGCGTGCATGGACTGCACAAATGCGGCGCCCCCCCAGCCTGGATTTCTGTGTGGGCATTTGGGGAAAGAGCGACAGCTGGTCTGTCGAGGAGTTGCTTTTGGGGGATGCAATTCGCCATGTTCCACACATATTTAAAAGGGGAACGGGACATTCTGAGAGCTGACTGTGTCAGGGCACAATTGTATGTCTGTGAAGAGGTCACTGTACCTGGATCACCAATCAGACGTCTGCGGTTCCTTTAAATGTGTGGAAGGCACACTGCGATTCATCTTGAGCCTTGGGAGGGGAAAGACTCGAAGCCCTCCCCCTGTGATGTCATCGTTTGGCTCAAAGATTAGACTCACCTGGCGGATTTAACCAGCCCACGAACGTCTTTGGAGACTATCACTTTTCAGCATATCCGGCATTGAGGAAGGCACAACGCCGAAACCGGTCTGCCTGGGGCTGAGAGGAAAGGCAGCGTGAACATTTTGCAGTGCTGCATCTGGTGGCAATAAATCTACCCGAAAAACAACTTCAGCATGTGTCAGACCCGTTTTTTATAAAAGCGGGATTGGAGGAGAGAGTAATGGCGGTGGGTCGGCCCCGCTTATCTGGCACGCCTCTTGATCTGGTGCTCCGCATTTACCGACAAAACTTTGTGGACTGCGTGCACATGGACTGCACAAATGCGGCGCCCCCCCAGCCTGGATTTCTGTGTGGGCATTTGGGGAAAGAGCGACAGCTGGTCTGTCGAGGAGTTGCTTTCGGGGGATGCAATTCGCCATGTTCCACACATATTTAAAAGGGGAACGGGACAGTCTGAGAGCTGACTGTGTCAGGGCACAATTGTATGTCTGTGAAGAGGTCACTGTACCTGGATCACCAATCGGACGTCTGCGGTTCCTTTAAATGTGTGGAAGGCACACTGCGAGTCATCTTGAGCCTTGGGAGGGGAAAGACTCGAAGCCCTCCCCCTGTGATGTCATCGTTTGGCTCAAAGATTAGACTCACCTGGCGAATTTAACCAGCCCACGAACGTCTTTGGAGACTATCACTTTTCAGCATATCCGGCATTGAGGAAGGCACAACGCCGAAACCGGTCTGCCTGGGGCTGAGAGGAAAGGCAGCGTGAACATTTTGCAGTGCTGCATCTGGTGGCAATAAATCTACCCGAAAAACAACTTCAGCATGTGTCAGACCCGTTTTTTATAAAAGCGGGATTGGAGGAGAGAGTAATGGCGGTGGGTCGGCCCCGCTTATCTGGCACGCCTCTTGATCTGGTGCTCCGCATTTACCGACAAAACTTTGTGGACTGCGTGCATGGACTGCACAAATGCGGCGCCCCCCCAGCCTGGATTTCTGTGTGGGCATTTGGGGAAAGAGCGACAGCTGGTCTGTCGAGGAGTTGCTTTCGGGGGATGCAATTCGCCATGTTCCACACATATTTAAAAGGGGAACGGGACATTCTGAGAGCTGACTGTGTCAGGGCACAATTGTATGTCTGTGAAGAGGTCACTGTACCTGGATCACCAATCGGACGTCTGCGGTTCCTTTAAATGTGTGGAAGGCACACTGCGAGTCATCTTGAGCCTTGGGAGGGGAAAGACTCGAAGCCCTCCCCCTGTGATGTCATCGTTTGGCTCAAAGATTAGACTCACCTGGCGGATTTAACCAGCCCACGAACGTCTTTGGAGACTATCACTTTTCAGCATATCCGGCATTGAGGAAGGCACAACGCCGAAACCGGTCTGCCTGGGGCTGAGAGGAAAGGCAGCGTGAACATTTTGCAGTGCTGCATCTGGTGGCAATAAATCTACCCGAAAAACAACTTCAGCATGTGTCAGACCCGTTTTTTATAAAAGCGGGATTGGAGGAGAGATATATATATATATATGTATATATATATATATATATATATATATATATATATATATATATATATATATATATATACGAGAAACCCTGACAACGGAGTTTAGACCCGGGTCTAAATTTGTACCCATGACACCCAAAGACAATATTGATATATTTAGCGACCTAGTCACCCAAGACCTTGAGAAACGGATACATATGACAACACGCAAAAAAAACATGACCAAATCCCAGTGGGAAGCAGTCAAGGACCTACAAAGTGACCAAGATCTGATAATAAAACCATCAGACAAGGGGGCCAATGTGGTTCTTATGACCAGAACCATGTACTCCAAGGAGGCCTACCGACAACTTAATAATACACAATGCTACTGCAAAGTGGACAAAAAATATGTCATTGATTTGCAGTAAAGATACCATGGTAGACTAGATGATTGGCATGAGGGTGGCCTTTTGACATGGGATGAGAGGAAATTCCTCAAGAACGAAACACCGACCACCCCCACTTTTTATCTTCTGCCTAAGGTCCATAAGAACGCCCAAGAACCTCCTTGCAGACCAAGAGTCTCCTCTAAAAATAGCCTTTTGGAAAAGACATCAATATTTGTTGACCATTTCTTATTCCCTTACGTAAAAAAACTGAATTCTTACATTAGAGACACAAGTGTCTTCCTGGTAAAGATCAAGGACATAGTCATGACCAATAACCATTGGCTAGTAAGTCTAGACGTAGAGTAACTTTACACAAGCATAAAACATGATGACGGACTCAAGGTATGTAAGCTTTTCCTTAAGAAACATGACATCCATCTATTAGAACACACGCACATGCATCTAGAGATGATCAATACATGTTTTAAAGAGAATGTTTTTATGTTTGGAAAGAATCATTACAAAGATCTGCAAGGGACTTCCATGGGCACCTGCTTCGCCCCCAGCTATGTCAACCTCATTGTAGGCTGGTGGGAGAAGCAGGTGCTCTAGACTGACCACACAGAGAAATGGTACCACAACGTCAAAAAATGTCTTAGATATATTGATGATGTCTTTTTTGTGTGGGAGGGGAGTGAACAAGAATATAATCTGTTTATCAATCTTTCTGAAGGAAAATGATGGGAACCTGAAATTCACGAGACACTACAGTAGGGTGACAATAGACTTCTTATATCTGAAATTTTCAGTTGAAGAGGGAATGATTTGTACTAATCTGTTTAAGAAGAAAACTGCATGAAACTCTATCCTGCATGCAGCTAGCAGCCACCCACCCAGTTTCAGATGGGGGGGGGGATACCCTACAGTGAGTTCCTCAGAGCAAAGAGAAACTGCAGCACGACAAAATCATTCAAACAGACAGCACTAGCCATGTAAGTGAGGTTCAGAGAGAGGGGTTACTCAACAAAAGCACTGACACAATCAGCAGCGAGAGTTAGAGAATCCCAGAGAGAGAGGAACTCATGCCTGAAGTGAGCACTACTTCTGCCAGTAATAAGGCAACTCAGGAGCCAGTCTGTTTCATTACGAGATACAGCAGTCAGGCGGCTCAGCTACGTAAAATTCAGGACCCCATATTAAGGAACAAAATAGGACCCAACCCCTCTATATCCTACAGAAGGAGCACCTCGTTGAAGGACATGTTAGTACATAGCTACCTACAAGCCAAAGAATCTAATTGGCTCAAACAAGCCAAAGGTTTCTGAAAGTGCAGAAACTGCAAGGCATGCAGACACAGTAACAACACAACAGAGTTCACTCTGAGAAAGGTCAAAGCCCTGTGGAAAATACCCAAATTAATAACGTGTAATGCCGAGTTTGTAGTGTATGTCGTAGTCTGTCCCTATAACTTGTGGTACATCGGTTCTACGAAATTCCCTGTGAAGAAGAGAATTCTCCAACACTGGAGAGCAATAACGAACAAAGACCGCAATTACAGCACAGCAAGGCTCTTAACAATGGAACACAATGGTGATTGGACCAAGGCCTAATAATTGGGCTTGACTGCGTGAACCAGAATCCCAGCGGTGGTAACAGGGTAGGGACTCTCCGGAAACTAGAGTAACGCTTCATCTTACAAGCAGGTAGCAAATTCCCAGGAGGGTTGAACTTAGATGAGGAAATGCATTCACATCTTTGATAGAGTAGTAAGAATCAGGACCAGTCACAAAAAGCCTCACGCACCCACCCCCTCCCTTTCCCTCTGTCCCCACTTACCCAGTTCACCTTTTACCCACAAGTCTTTCACATGTATATACTTGTATCATTTTAATGTTGCAACAATCGGGATGTGTCAGATAATGAGCTTCAACTTTCTTTAATTGTTTGTCTAAAATGGCTGCCAAATGCCAGAACAATGAGTTGTATTATCAAGGATGACTCTTGTGACCTGTGTAAACATGTGATTTTGTACTGTTCTTTACAGGGAGACAGTGTTGGTGGTGCTCGAGGGACTCACTCACCTACAATAGACGTATGAGCACCCAGAGTGGATGGACGACCCTGACATCCTCCTCCCTCTTTGATAATTTGACCTCTAGTCACAACCATAGATCACCAACACCACACCAGTCCACCATCTTGACTGTAACAATAGTACTACACCAGCACTTCCCAGGGATAATTGCCCAGGTTGTATTAGTCATGAGGCATGGTGCATACACAAAGGTACTATACTATTATGTGCGGACCTGTCCGCCCCTTTCATAGGGGACACAACCCAATACAACACCCCTGTCATACAGCATGGGAGACTGACATATCCAGGACACAGCAATAAAAGCACTGACCCTGGATAAAACCCATGGTACACCAATCATGATTAGAACATCCTTTATTTCCTTCATGGGGGTCAAGGCAGGGCACACACACAAGGGCACTAGACCGTTAAGCACAGACTTATCCTCCCCTCTAAAGGGGACAACCCTCAGTAACACACCCCTCTCACGCAGCACGGGAAACTGGCATTTTACCAGGAAATCATACATACCAAGAAATGATTTTCAATTGAACTCACAACACACAAGATGTGAATTTAACATCCTTTTATTATTTTTTTCATTTTGCAATCTGCATTATTGATTCGGTATGTAATCCGCAATGTTGCAACTTTTCACTCACTTTAATTGGTACATATTTCTTTTATGTTTATTGTCACGTTGTATGTTTGACCACAAGTGAAACTTTTAAAAGGTGTTTACCCGAGATGGGGTCAGGTGATCAAGACCACGGACATGGTTGAAACGCGTTATTTTGTCAAATTAGAATAAACTTTTACAAACCTGATTGAGTGGGCTTGTGGATCTTTCCTGTTGGTATTGTGTTACTTGTGGAATATATATATATTTGTTAGGTTAGATTGTTAGGTAAATGGTGTCTATATCAACTTGGCGGCCATCTTGGAACGGTATACAAGTATATATAGTGCATGACAGAAGTTCATATATTTCCATATATGTACATATATATACAGATCACCCAAGTTCAAAATTGTTCATAAATGAGTATTTATATAATCATTATACATTTGTACAATTTACATTTATATATATTCTCTCTTCTTTCGTCATAGTGTCAAATTGATAACATGGGTGAATTTTGCGAATCTCGCGTTCGCGAATTTTGCGGATTTGCGAACTCGCAATTCGCAAAATCTGCGAATTCTCGCGAATTTGTGGATTTTTTTTTGTGTGTTCGCGCGGGTTTCTGCCAGTTCGCAAGGGTTTTGTACAATTTCGCAAACGCGAACTTACCTGTCGGGTCGCAAGTTTCGCGAACTTGTTGTTTCTACGTGTCCAGCCTGTTTGGGACACTCTTCTTCATCACTGCCACCACTGCCACTCTCTGACTACTCATGCCACCCTCTGGCCCACCCATGCCACCCTCTGTTTCATCACAGCACCCTCTGGTTGTCCAGTCAGTGTACATTATTGTGGCAAAGCAAGCACACCTTCCCTGCCTCAAGTGACCTGAATTAATTTGGGGCTGATTAATGTGTCACAGAATATTTTTTTAGCTGGCACCTGCTTCCTTAGTGCTTCCTGATTAGTGATCTTTTGCACTTGCTAAGTGCTTTCATTGTTGCAAAATTAGTTACAACACCTGCCCTGCCCCAACTGACAATAATGAATTAGGGGCTGATTAATGGATTTGAACTTCCAGCCTGGCTCCTGCTTGTCTCCCTTAGCTGTAATTCAGGACCTTTGTAGCATATGTGTAACTATTCTGAGGTTCAGAGCAGGGTCACATAATAGTTGCAACTGGCAACTGAACTCTGGAGGGGCCCCTCAGGAAGCACTACAGGAAATGGCTACTAATGATGAGCCTGAACTTTTGAACCTGGTAAGTAGTTTCAGTTTTGCTAAGATCGTATTTCTGCAATTTTGCGCTTATTCGCGGGGCGCGAAGTTGTACTGGGAAGCCGCGAACTCACGCGAACAGTGCGAGCAAGCCATAAAATCCGCTGCTCGCGGATTTGCGGATTTTGCGGGAGATTCGCGAATCTCGCGGATTGCGAATTTACCGAAAATCCGCAAAATCCGCGAGCGAAACGGATTTTCCGCCCATGCTAACTCGTAAACCCTTTCTTCGGAGTAAGCCAATTGGTGGACTTAGTATTTTCTGTGCTGTTTCTAACTAGATTATTGCGCATAGAGTAAGCTTTTCAAAAAGCGACTGTAGGATTAGAAGGGAGCACCTTTTTAAGGGTCAGGTCAGTCATAACTATTGGCCATTCTTTTTTGATTATTGCAGTAATGGCTTTGGCCTGCTTGCTAAATGTAGTCACTAGTCTAAGCTCATTACCCTCTGCACTAGTCCTTTTGTTCATATCAGTGATGCTGACGGTGTCTCTATTGGGATCTAGTAAGGCTGTCCTGTCTTTCATATTGGCTGTTCTCATCTCTATGTCCAGCTTCTTAGAAGCATAACCTCTTGCCTCCAACCTTTTCTTTACTAATTCCTGATGATAGTCGCGGGTTTCTATAGTACTACATGCTCTGTGGGTCCGCTGGAATTCCCCACTGGCTATTGTATGGTGGGGGTGGAAACTCTTAGCGTGTAGTACCGAATTCCCTGATGTTGGCTTTCTAAAGATACTGGTTTCTATTCTGCCTTGTGTGATTTGGACAATGATGTCTAAGAAGTTGGCACTAGTTTTATCAATATGGGCAGTAAACTGTAAATTGAAATCATTGACATTAATGTCATTGACAAAATTCTGGGCCTGATCTTTGGTTCCACTCCAAATGACAAAAATATCATCAATATATCTTCACCATTTTATAATATGCTCAGACCAGTCGTTGGCATGTCGGACCATGAGGACATGCTCTTCTCACCAGCCCACATGCAAGCATGTGTAGCTTGGGGAGAAACATGCACCTATGGCCACACCCCGCAATTGTTGAAATACAGTGCTATTGAACAATATGTTGTTAAACAAACACCACTTGGTCCTACATAATAGCATTTCATTCTGCCCATAAATTTGAATCAGTCTTTTGCCCAAATAGTGATTCACTGCCTTTAGACCATCCTCGTGGGCAATACTTGTATACAAGGTAGTGATGCCCATAGTCAGAAACAGGTATTCATCCGACCACTCCGTGTTGCTAAGTTGGAATAAAAAATCTGTGGTATCTTTTATAAAAGATGGCAGTTGTGTCACAAAGTCCTGAAGGTAGAAATCAATGTACTTGGGCGTATTTTCAAAAGTACTTTTGATAGATGAGACAATTGGTCTGCCCGGAACTGGCAGTGTCCCTTTGGGCACTTTTGGTATGAAGCATATGTTGGGCAACACAGGGAAGTCGTTGTTTAAAAAGGAAAATTCATCTTTCGAAATCAATCCTTCCCTTCTCCATGTGCTCAAATCATCTTTGTAATCCTTCTGGGTTTTTTTGGCATTCATCAAACTGCTTTTGCGATAACAGGCAGCGTCATTAAGATGGTTATATGCTTCCTCAATATATTCCTTTTTTTCCCCATATATCGACATTACCTCCTTTGTCGGATTGGTTGACCACTATTGCGTCACTGTTTTTCAACTTCTTCATGAGCTCAAAGTATTGATTGGTGTTGTATTTAGGGACAGTTCATTGTCTTTGCGTGTTCTTGTATAGTTTTTTAAGCTCTTCTGTCAATCGCTCATGGTAAATGTCAATAGCGTCAAGTGGCATGTTAGGGACAAAAGTAGAGATCGGTTTGAATGGACTCTTGCCCGGTCTTGCAATGTCCACCCCTTCCTGATTGGCTTTTTCTTGTGTTTTTGTCTCAACTGTTGGCTGGTCACGAAGTTGATGTAATATACATTATCTTATATCTTTGGCCTGTAAAGTGGCTGTTTGCATTGCGTCCAGACTTTCATCTGTTGTATTGATTGTTTCCAAGTTTTTCTTGATCATGAAGTATTTTCTTAATTGTATTTTCCTAATGAATTTATATACGTCGATGCGTGTGTTACAATAGCCGAAATTGCTCTCGGGGCAGAACGAGAGTCCTAATGCATGGAGTTGTTTTTCCGCTTCATCTAGATCCACATTGGTAAGATCGATGATAGTGCTGTCCTCCATTACTGGGCTTTTTTCCAGCGTTGATTCAGCTGCCTACCGCCCTATTGTGCCTGAGGCATTTCCTTCTTTGGCGCCTTCGGACGTTTCTCCTCTGTTTGTTGAGGCGTTTGGATTGCGTGACCTCAATGATTGCTTTCTCTCCATTCTTATGTATTCCAATTCCTCCACATAAGTCAGCTGGCCCAAACCCCCTTGTTCTGAACCCGGGTTGCTTGTTTCTGACTCAGTATCACTTTGTACCAGGCTGGCATCTGATGCAGTCAGATTGGAATCGCTACCAGCACGGTCGGAGGGTCCGGTGACTGCCGGTGTTTTGTTCACTAACATGCCTTTTTGTATATATACTAGCAGCCCGCCCCAGCATTGCCTGGGGCAGAAGGGGGCTGGGGGCTGCATGTTGTCGAGCGGTGCACCCGCCGACTCCCTCCTGCCCCCCCCCCCCCGGCCCGCCCCGCCCCGCCTCCCGCCCGGACTCCAGCAACATCCGATTTAAGTTAAGTAGCAGCCCGCGCGGTGCAACCGCCGACTCCCTCCCGCCCCAGCAACATCTCCAGCAACGTACCTCTCACTGCTCCTCCGCTTCCCGCCGCTCCTCCCCGCGCTGCCACTGCTCCTCCGGTTCTCGCCGCTCCGCAGCTCCTACCGGCGCTGTTGTCCTCCGCTCTTCCTGGTTCTGGTGAACGCCGCTCCTCCCCTCACGCAGACGTCGCTCATGTCGTCTGCTCTTCCTGGTTCTGGTGAACGCCGCTCCTCCCCTCACGCAGACGTCGCGGCTGGCGCTAGTTGCAAGGGACTACGTTTTTTCATTTATTAATATTTTAAACAACGTTTTATTTTTATTTTTATGTAGCCTATGTCCTTCTGCTTGCCCTGAGGTTTTCTAAGATGTCTTGGGTGTGTAGATTGGCGCTGTCGTTCCCGAGATTACCTTGCCCAAAGGTGCAAGTTCTCTCTTTATAATAGTAGTATAGATATATTTATTTGTTATCTTTTTGGGGGGCAATCTCCGTAGAACCCCCTCACTTACCTTAAATGCGTGGTAAAGGCCTATACGTGCTAAACAAATGCGGGGTAAAAAATGCATTGTAAAGGCACTGCAATGTAAAAATCGCGTTTCAAAGACAGTTTCCCATTTTTTGGCATTTTTCAGCCACAAAGTGAAGCCATGGAACCAATCATTAAGGGTTCTTGTGCTCCAGCTGAAGAGCATACAGCTTCAACTCAGAGTGCTTTGAAAATAATGGCAAGCTAACGTGTAATAGTGCATCCAAAAACCCAGGAGACTTACTGCAATATTCTCATGTTGTTTGGTGGGCTGCTGTGCTCCCTGCAGCCCTACACAACAACATTTTTAAAGAAAACTTGGTAGTGTCCCTGCCCTTTCAAAGGGCACCAGTAGCGTCAAAACATATATTTTTTAAGCCCTTGCAGGAAATGATGGGGTGCTCCCCATTTAGAGCAGTGAATATGAAACGGGTGTTTACTCAACTCATTTCACATTCCTCTTATTTCATTATTTTTATTTTTGGAGGTGATGTGCTGCCCCCCTCCGCAAGCCATTTCCTGGCCCCGGGGACCCAACCCTCTGGGCCATCACTATGGGAAGAGGAGTGGGGGCTTGCGCCCAACTCTCAAGTCTTTTAAAATCTTCGGGAACAAAATCCTCTATGGCTTTTCACTTTTTTAATAGGGACGTGGGTGCTGGCCCGCTCTCTGATCTTTTGAAGGCCCCTGGAACTCCAGCCCTCGGCCAATTACTTTTTTAATTCCGAGGGGGGGTGTTCAACACCACTCCCCAAGTCTTTTCGCAGACCTGTGGAACCATAATATGGTCCCTGGGACCTCATCCCCTGTGGCCCCAAGACATCAGTGTCTCAGGGATCCCATTCCCTGTGGAAGGTGTAGTTCCCTGCCTGGGAGACAGCAGGCAAAGAGAACTTCAGCTCCCTTCTTGCACTCCCACTGGCAAGGAGCACAAGGTTTGTTTCAGGCAGGTGGCAGCAGAGTGTTAAGCTGCAACCGCTGGGTGGGGGCAGACCAATGTAGCCGGATTCCATCGCACCTGGGATGGGTAAAGGCAAGGGAGCTGGAGAGGCTACGCTACAGTGACCCAGGGGTCCTCCCCCGGCTCCAAGACCTGAAATTGCTGTGTGTCCCGGATGAGACCAGGGCACCTACAGCATGTTTCAGCTTGTTTAGACCCCAGGGGGAGAGTGCGCACATCACTTCCCCTTTAAATAATGATTCGGCTTGGGGGATTGGCCCCCGGGATATGAAATGGCTCAGGTAGGGGTGCTCACACTGCCCCTTCCAGTTTAAATATTATGAGTCCTCAGGCCTTGTAATTGCTCTGGGAGAAGGGGCCTCACGCCCCCACTCCATAACTAATAAAAAAACAGAAAAGGGCAGAAGTCTGCACCTTTTTCTGCTGATCGGTCTGTGGACCTGCAGATACTTTGTAAGATCCATGGTCCAATAAAAATAAATACTGTTTTCCCCTCAAGGCTGTGAGGTTCTGGGTATCCCTACCCTGCATGCCTATATATATATTTTGTTACCTTTTTGAGGACAGGAGACTGAGTCCCCCAAGCCCTAAAATGGCTGCTGCTACATCTTTGTTGATATGGTGGCAGCCTGTCAGATCTTATCTTTAGATCTGTCAGGTCTGCAAATCCTCTGCGTCTCTATATATACATGCATTTGGAGCTTAATTTCTCAAAAAGTACTGAACAAATTTACACTAAATCACAAAAACATATTCTCTGGATAAAGATCTAACTTTCTGGCAATTTTTTTTGCGGTATCGCTGTTTAATTTTCCTGTGGAAAACTGCTTGGAGAAAACATGTTTTGGGACCTTTTTTATCAGGCCCGCTTGGCGAATCATCTTGAAACTTTCCGGGAAGAAGCTGAGGTAGATAAGTCATTTTTGGGAACGTTTCTGGAAGTTTCAGAAATGAGTTTTTTATCCTATGAGTTAATAGTCACAAATCTGTTGCGGTGCTCAGCGTGGTCCCCTGTATATGTTTGTGATGGATTCTCAAATTCTATGGATAAATACATTTTGAAAAAAGATTCAGACACTCACTCAGATACTTACCCACCGCTCACAGACCCACTCTGACCCTCACATATCCACTCACAGACCCACTGAGACACGCACTCACTCAAACACCTAGTCAGACCCTCATGTACCCATTCAAGGACTCACTGAGACACTCACTCACCCACTCACACACCAATATAGCCACTCACACACCTAGTCACTCAGCCACAAAACCACTGACACATTTACTCACTTGCCCATACAGCCACTGACACACCCTCTCACTCACCCATACAGCCACATTCCAACTCACTTACTCATACAACCACTTACACAGTCTCTCAATCAGGCATACAAAAATTCAGTCACTCAATCACTGATACAACCAGTCACACAGTCATTTAGTCGCTGCTCAAATAGTCACTCATGCACCTATTCATTCAAACATACAGCCACTCATATGGTCACTGACTCACTCATACAAAAATGACCTACCCACTCACTCATTCATGCAGCCAATCATGCACCCACTCACTCACTTATACAGCCAGTCATGCACTCACTCACTCATACAACCACTCACACACCTTTTCACTCACTAAAACATCTACTCACACACCCAGTCACTCAGCCATATAGCACCTACACAGTCACACGCTCACCTATACAACCACTAATGCACCTGTTCACTCACCCATACAGCCACTGACACACCCTCTCACTCACCCATACAGCCATTAATGCATCCAGTCACTTATCCATAAAGCCACTGACACACCCTCTTACTCACCCATGCAACCACTCACACATTCACTCACTCACCCATACAGCTACTCATACACCAACACACTCACCCATACAGACACACACACCTACTCTCTCAGCCATACATCTACTCACAAATTCACTCCCTCACTGATACAATCACACAAGTCACTCACTTGCTAATATAGCCACTAATGCACCCACTTACTCTTCCAGACAGCCAATCACACAGCCACTAACTCACCCATACTGAAACTCAGTCAGTCAGTCAGTCAGTCAGTCAGTCAGTCAGTCACTCACTCACTCACTCACTCACTCACTCACATATACAGCCACTAACATACCCTCTCACTCACCCATATACCCACTCACTCCATCCCACATGTACTCACTCACCCATACCCCTACCCACACACTCACCCATACAGACACTCACATATTCACTCACTCACTGATACAACCACACACTGAACCTCCTGGTCAACCCTACCTTCAAACGGAAAAGACTAGGTGGATCTAGATTTGTGTTCCTAGCCCCTCTTTTTAGGTCTCGACCTCTGCCAATGCGCTTGCGCATTGCAGATGTCGAGATCTATAGGAGTGGAAATAAACTCTTTGATCAAGCGGGGATTACGTGCAGTTCATGTGATGCGCATGCACGTCAAATCCATCAGCCTCGCATCAGACTTCTTTGGAATGCCTCGTTCCCTCCCACTCGCTCGCTTCCCCATCCGCTCGCTCCCCTGCCCCCCCTATCACACAACCATTACACCATTTGTGCCTCGCATTCCCCCCCACCAGACTACAAAGGAATGCCTCCCGCTCACCCACTCCCTGACTCACCAGATGCTTCCGAGGGTAAGAGTTTTTTTGTTTACCTTTCAATGTAAAATACGCTTCACAGTTAACCTTCAACCCCATCAGCCCTTTCAACCCCATCAGCCCTATCGCAAAACTTGAGCCCGGTCCCTCCCTAATCCTGAGTTAACCTGTTAAGCACCATCTTGTTCTGAAGAGTTGCTGAATTTGCTTTCTGGAGTAGCGCTTTCTGTTGCGAGTGATGGAAGCTTGGAAGGTTGCGTTTCATGTTCGGCATCCACTCCTTGAGCATCTCAGCCGGAAATTTCATTATAGCTTCGTATCCAACTACTGTGCGTTTCACATAATCCTTTTACGAGCATTGTGTGCGCTTTTTTGCTAACATTCGTTTTTAATCAACCTTGTATGTCTCCTCACGGCCGAGCCGCACTTCTACAATTCCTCATGTTACCTCATTGTTTTACGACGCATGCGAGCTTAATCTGCAGCCATAATGAACTCATCATACATTTTATGTGTAAATGTATGTTCTCATGTCACCAGAGCGCATAAACATTCATTCTTGCGAATTGTTATTTGCAAAATGTCATTTGCAGTTTACTTTACGTAGTACTCATTCACATTCCTCATGGGCTCCGCTTAATTGGACAGCAATTCAGGCTTGGGCTACATTATCTGCGAGGCTTTTATTTACTACAATCAACCTTTTATGCCTCCTCAAGGCCGAGCCGCACTTCAAAGGCAGCCCAATTTACTTCTCCGGACAATGCAGGGCTCCCCCGCTGTGGCCATTAACTTACCTAGTCAAGCGAGAACAGCATTTAGCGGATGTCCGCAGAACGTAGCATGAGCACGTTTCTGGCTTCCAAGCCGGTACTTAACCTGAACACGCTCAGTGTTCCGTTTGCAAGCCTGCTTGGTGGTGTATCTGAATCTGTAGGGTAGATTTTGTTATTTCTTTTGGTTTGTATTGCATTAATCGTGCTGCTCTATGCTGGTAGAATTGCTGGTGTTGCACCCCTCAATGCCACAGAACCACTCAATGCCACAGCACCACTCCTTGCCACAACACCACTCAACGCCACAGCACCACTCAGTGCACAGCATCCCTCAATACCACAGCATCACTCAATGCCACAGCATTACTCAATGCCACAGCATCACTCAATGCCACAGCATCACTCAATGCCACAGCATCACTCAGCACCACTCAACGCCACAACACCACTCAACGCCACAGCACCACTCAACACCACAGCACCACTCAACACCACAGCACCACTCAACGCCACAGCACCACTCAACGCCACAGCACCACTCAATGCCACGGCACCACTCAATGCCACGGCACCACTCAATGCCACGGCACCACTCAATGCCACGGCACCACTCAATGCCACAACACCACTCAATGCCACAGCACTACTCAATGCCACAGCACCACTCAATGCCACAGCACCACTCAATGCCATAGCACCACTCAATGCCATAGCACCACTCAGCGCACAGCATCTCTCAATGCCACAGCATCACTCAACGCCACAGCATTACTCAACGCTACACCATCACTCAATGCCACAGCATCTCTCAACGCCACAGCATCACTCAGCACCACTCAATGCCACAGCACCACTCAATGCCACAGCACCACTCAATGCCACAGCACCCCTCAACGCAACAGCACCCCTCAACGCCACAGCACCACTCAACGCCACAGCACCACTCAATGCCACAGCACCACTCAATGCCACAGCACCACTCAATGCCACAGCACTTCTCAATGCCACAGCACCACTCAATGCCACAACACCACTCAATGCCACAGCACCACTCAATGCCACAGCACCACTCAGCACACAGCATCCCTCAATGCCACAGCATCACTCAACACCACAGCATTACTCAACGCCACACCATCACTCAATGCCACAGCATCTCTCAAAGCCACAGCATCACTCAGCACCACTCAATGCCACAGCACCACTCAATGCCACAGCACCACTTAACGCCACAGCACCACTCAATGCCACAGCACCACTCAACGCCACAGCACCACTCAACGCCACAGCACCACTCAATGCCACAGCATCACTCAGCACCACAGATTCACTCAGCACCACTGAATGCCAGCACCCCTCAATGCCACAGGACCCCTCAACGCCACATCACCACTCAATGCCACAGCACCACTCAATGCCACATCACCTCTCCGTGCACAGCATCACTCAATGCACAGCATTACTCAATGCCACAGCACCACTCAATGCCACAGCACCACTCAACGCCACAACACCACTCATTGCCACAACACCACTCAATGCCACAGCACCACTCAATGCCACAGCACCACTCAATGCCACTGCACCACTCAATGCCACAGCACCACTCAAAACCACAGCACCACTCAACACCACAGTACCACTCAACGCCACAGCACCACTCAGCGCCACAGCACCACTCAGCGCCACAGCACCACTCAGCGCCACAGAATCACTCAGCACCATTGAATGCCACAGCACCCCTCAATGCCACAGCACCCCTCAATGCCACAGCACCACTCAATGCCACAGCACCACTCAACGCCACAACACCACTCAATGCCACAACACCACTCAATGCTACAGCACCACCCAACACCACAGCACCAGTCAACACCACAGCACCACTCAACACCACAGCACCACTCAATACCACAGCACCACTCAACGCCACAGCACCACTCAACGCCACAGCATCGCTCAGCGCCACAGAATCACTCAGCACCATTGAATGCCACAGCACCCCTCAATGCCACAGCACCACTCAATGCCACAACACCACTCAATGCCACAGCACCACTCAATGCCACAGCACCACTCAGTGCCACAGCACCACTCAGCGCACAGCATCCCTCAACACCACAGCATCACTCAACGTCACAGCATCACTCAACATCACAGCATCACTCAAGACCACAGCATCACTCAATGCCACAGCATCACTCAATGCCACAGCATCACTCAATTCCTAAGCATCACTCAATGCCACAGCATCACTCAACGCCACAGCATCACTCAATGCCACAGCATCACTCAATGCCACAGCATCACTCAGCACCACACACCACTGAATGCCACAGCATCACTCAGCACCACTGAAGGCCACAGCAGCACTCAGCACCATTGAAGGCCACAGCATCACTCAGCACCATTGAAGGCCGTAGCATCACTCAGCACCACTGAACCCCACAGCATTACTCTGTACAACCATTCAACAACAACTGGTTCTAATATGTTCTCTCAATGTTTCAAGCTTTATTACAAATGTCACAAAAAGTTGTTAATATTTCACTGCTGTTCTTGGATTTTCATCACAATAAAATACAATGAACATAATCTTCCCAAAAGTTATTTACAAAAATGTGAGCTATTGCCATTATAAATTACAATAACTTTTATTTAAGTATTATTTTATTTAAAAAAATAAAAGCCATGGTTATTTGTAATATTAATACATCTAAGTCATATAAATACAACACATATTGCATTACAAATGCTATAGGTGTCACGTTTGCGTAAGTAAAAAATATTGGCATTGTAAAAGACAAAGCTATTAATTATGCTATTTTCAAAACCAACACATAAATAAAATATTTGTCATTTACAATACCAATAGATCAAACTTTCCTAATGCGAGACCTAGTGCATTGCAAATGCTTGTTTGGAACTCTTTTTCCTCTACTATCAGATCTTATACAAGTAACTCATTTCAGGAGACTCTTAAAAACGTGGTTAGTCTCCCAGGCATATGAATGATCCAATGAGCATCAGGCTACCCCCTAAATCTAGTGCCAAGAAACTGCATTGTATACGTGCACTATAAATATTTTTAACATAACATAACACACAAAGTCACACACTTACCCATACAGCCACTCCTGCACTCATTCACCCATACAACCACTCACAGTCATTGACTCACTCATACAGAAAGTCACACACCCACGCACTCACTCACTCATACAGCCACTCATGCACTCACTCACTCACCCATTCAGCCACTAACATACCCTCTCATTCATCCATACAACCACTCACACATGCACTCACTCAGCCATACAGCTACTCACACACCCACACACTCACCCATGCAGGCCTCAGAATATGGATTAGGAATTCACTCAACATAGTAGCATTCACTAATTAAGTAGTATAAAGAACAACTATTACACACATCTTTTGGAAAATAAACTGTGGACTGTTCACAGAGGAAACCTGCGTTCATTATGGCTCATTTCATAAAAATGAAATGTCAATGGGAACAAGTTACAAATACATACATAGCAGGAGCCCCAGCTGAAACTGCACTTCTGTAAACCCTGAATGAAGCTAATATCTTAGGGATAAAGTAAATGTGTTTCCTCTTATATTTCTTGTTGAGAAACACACTGAAATCCTTACTAAAAAAAAAAGTGAATGCATTGTTAATTTATTGCATTGGAAACAAATGTACAGTGTCTGTGACTTGTGGTTTCTTTCTTATCGTATCCATACAGACACACACATACCCACTCACTCACACATACAGTCACTGACACAGCCATTCACTCTTCCATACAGATACTCACACAGCTACTCACACACTCATACAGCCACTCACACACCCACTCAAAGATCCACTAAGGCACTCATGCACACACTTACCAACCTGTACACTCACCCATACAGCCTCTGACACACTCTCTCACTCACCCATACAACCACTCACACATGCGCTGTATATGTGAGTTAGAAGTTATGTTAGTGGCTATTTGGTTGAGTTGATGTGTTAGTGGCCTTATAGATCAGTGAGTAGGTGTGTCACTGTATACTTCTGCAAATGTGAATGTCAGTGGTTGAGTGGGTGTATGAGATTTGGCATGGGGTGTAATTGGGTGTGTGACTTGTTTTTGTGGATGATGTCAACAGTGAAGTCATTTGCAATGTCATCAGTGATATATAAAAGAGCCAGATGGGGTGGCAGATCCTTCGCTCATCTGATACCTAGGTGTGGAATGCCCTACCACTGGAAATTTGAGCTGCCCCTCACGAAGTGGCCTTTAGAAAAAAAATGTGAAAACTTGCCTTTTTCCACACTAATTAAGCATCGGCTCAGCTTGTTACTGTCAGTATTCCTGCTAGCGCTGGGAAGCCCTCGGGTAGCCATGCCCTCTACAAATCCAATAAATAGAACCATAAATAGAAATATTACTGACCATGTCAAGAGTGATGTAATATGTGAGGTCATAAGCAGTGCATTGGAAGGGCATAAGTTATAGTTAGCTCATGAAACTATAACTGCTGTATTTCTGTGGTTTTGTTCAAGTGAAATCAGAGCATAACTATAACGTATCTGTAACGTTTGTTTTTTTTCAGTGAAAAAAAAAAATATATATATGTGTATATAAATATATATCACGCAATACCGCTTCCTTCCGGATATGTCCACAAACCGATACGGACCACTCAGTGCAGTGATGTTGGCTGCCTCTGAGTGGCTGACTGCGGAAAGCTGTGTGCAGGGCCTGGCTGTCCGGTTGGGTTGACTGTCTGGCTATATATATATATATATATATATATATATATATATATATATATATATATATATATATATATATATATATATATATATCTCCAAAAGAGTTGTTGCCCAAGATGAGAGAGACCACAGGCAGTTTAGAAATCAATCCGCTTTATTGGGTGACAAAATCGCTAGCCAGCAGCGCACAGGAATCTTCCTTCATGGATAAGCCAGACGCGTTTCGGGAGAATGACACTCCCTTCCTCAGTGGCATTGCTGCTCCAAACAGCGGATCGTTTGCACCTCGCATTTAAATGTCAATGAGTCCCGCCCCTATGGGCGTAGCCAGCCTCGTGGCATTATGGTTCTCGTAGTGCAGGTAGGTTCTACTACAATGAGTGTCCGTTGTGGAGTGCAGGGAAATAAACAAAACTGTACGTTGAAGTTCGAAACCTGCTCTGCTGCACAGCTTTCTGCTTCATTATGCCTCCGGGATATCTGCCTTCCCAGCGAGCCAGCTCTACCTGGTACTCCGGCCTGCAGCGCAGGGGGTCTCTTCTCGCGGCCGGACAAAGCCGCTCAAAATCCAAAAGAGTTGTTGCCCAAGATGAGAGAGACCACAGGCAGTTTAGAAATCAATCTGCTTTATTGGGTGACAAAATCGCTAGCCAGCAGCGCACAGGAATCTTCCTTCATGGATAAGCCAGACGCGTTTCGGGAGAATGGCACTCCCTTCATCAGTGGCATTGCTGCTCCAAACAGCGGATCGTTTGCACCTCGCACTTAAATGTCAATGAGTCCCGCCCCTATGGGCGTAGCCAGCCTCGTGGCATTATGGTTCTCGTAGTGCAGGTAGGTTCTACTACAATGAGTGTCCGTCGTGGAGTGCAGGGAAATAAACAAAACTGTACGTTGAAGTTCAAAACCTGCTCTGCTGCACGGCTTTCTGCTTCATTATGCCTCCGGGATATCTGCCTTCCCAGCGAGTCAGCTCTACCTGGTACTCCGACTGGCTTTGTCCGGCCGCGAGAAGAGACACCCTGTGCTGCAGGCCGGAGTACCAGGTAGAGCTGACTCGCTGGGAAGGCAGATATCCCGGAGGCATAATGAAGCAGAAAGCCGTGCAGCAGAGCAGGTTTCGAACTTCAACGTACAGTTTTGTTTATTTCCCTGCACTCCACAACGGACACTCATTGTAGTAGAACCTACCTGCACTACGAGAACCATAATGCCACGAGGATGGCTACGCCCATAGGGGCGGGACTCATTGACATTTAAGTGCGAGGTGCAAACGATCCGCTGTTTGGAGCAGCAATGCCACTGAGGAAGGGGGTGTCATTCTCCCGAAACGCGTCTGGCTTATCCATGAAGGAAGATTCCTGTGCGCTGCTGGCTAGCGATTTTGTCACCCAATAAAGCGGATTGATTTCTAAACTGCCTGTGGTCTCTCTCATCTTGGGCAACAACTCTTTTGGATTTTGAGCGGCTTTGTCCGGCCGCGAGAAGAGACCCCCTGCGCTGCAGGCCGGAGTACCAGGTAGAGCTGACTCGCTGGGAAGGCAGATATCCCGGAGGCATAATGAAGCAGAAAGCCGTGCAGCAGAGCAGGTTTCGAACTTCAACGTACAGTTTTGTTTATTTCCCTGCACTCCACGACGGACACTCATTGTAGTAGAACCTACCTGCACTACGAGAACCATAATGCCACGAGGCTGGCTACGCCCATAGGGGCGGGACTCATTGACATTTAAGTGCGAGGTGCAAACGATCCGCTGTTTGGAGCAGCAATGCCACTGAGGAAGGGAGTGTCATTCTCCCGAAACGCGTCTGGCTTATCCATGAAGGAAGATTCCGGTGCGCTGCTGGCTAGCCATTTTGTCACCCAATAAAGCGGATTGATTTCTAAACTGCCTGGGGTCTCTCTCATCTTGGGCAACAACTCTTTTGGATTTTGAGCGGCTTTGTCCGGCCGCGAGAAGAGACCCGCTGCGCTGCAGGCCGGAGTACCAGGTAGAGCTGACTCGCTGGGAAGGCAGATATCCCGGAGGCATAATGAAGCAGAAAGCCGTGCAGCAGAGCAGGTTTCGAACTTCAACGTACAGTTTTGTTTATTTCCCTGCACTCCACGACGGACACTCATTGTAGTAGAACCTACCTGCACTACGAGAACCATAATGCCACGAGGATGGCTACGCCCATAGGGGCGGGACTCATTGACATTTAAGTGCGAGATGCAAACGATCCGCTGTTTGGAGCAGCAATGCCACTGAGGAAGGGAGTGTCATTCTCCTGAAACGCGTCTGGCTTATCCATGAAGGAAGATTCCTGTGCGCTGCTGGCTAGCGATTTTGTCACCCAATAAAGCGGATTGATTTCTAAACTGCCTTTGGTCTCTCTCATCTTGGGCAACAACTCTTTTGGATTTTGAGCGGCTTTGTCCGGCCGCGAGAAGAGACACCCTGCACTGCAGGCCGGAGTACCAGGTAGAGCTGACTCGCTGGGAAGGCAGATATCCCGGAGGCATAATGAAGCAGAAAGCCGTGCAGCAGAGCAGGTTTCGAACTTCAACGTACAGTTTTGTTTATTTCCCTGCACTCCACGACGGACACTCATTGTAGTGGAACCTACCTGCACTACGAGAACCATAATGCCACGAGGCTGGCTACGCCCATAGGGGCGGGACTCATTGACATTTAAGTGCGAGGTGCAAACGATCCGCTGTTTGGAGCAGCAATGCCACTGAGGAAGGGGGTGTCATTCTCCCGAAACGCGTCTGGCTTATCCATGAAGGAAGATTCCTGTGCGCTGCTGGCTAGCAATTTTGTCACCCAATAAAGCGGATTGATTTCTAAACTGCCTGTGGTCTCTCTTATCTTGGGCAACAACTCTTTTGGATTTTAAGCGGCTTTGTCCGGCCGCGAGAAGAGACCCCCTGCGCTGCAGGCCGGAGTACCAGGTAGAGCTGACTCGCTGGGAAGGCAGATATCCCGGAGACATAATGAAGCAGAAAGCCGTGCAGCAGAGCAGGTTTCGAACTTCAACGTACAGTTTTGTTTATTTCCCTGCACTCCACGACGGACACTCATTGCAGTAGAACCTACCTGTACTACGAGAACCATAATGCCACGAGGCTGGCTACGCCCATAGGGGCGGGACTCTTTGACATTTAAGTGCAAGGTGCAAACGATCCGCTGTTTGGAGCAGCAATGCCACTGAGGAAGGGAGTGTCATTCTCCCGAAACGCGTCTGGCTTATCCATGAAGGAAGATTCCTGTGCGCTGCTGGCTAGCGATTTTGTCACCCAATAAAGCGGATTGATTTCTAAACTGCCTGTGGTCTCTCTCATCTTGGGCAACAACTCTTTTGGATTTTGAGCGGCTTTGTCCGGCCGCGAGAAGAGACCCCCTGCGCTGCAGGCTGGAGTACCAGGTAGAGCTGACTCGCTGGGAAGGCAGATATCCCGGAGGCATAATGAAGCAGAAAGCCGATCAGCAGAGCAGGTTTCTAAGTTCAACGTACAGTTTTGTTTATTTCCCTGCACTCCACGACGGACACTCATTGTAGTAGAACCTACCTGCACTACGAGAACCATAATGCCACGAGGCTGGCTACGCCCATAGGGGCGGGACTTATTGACATTTAAGTGCGAGGTGCAAACGATCCGCTGTTTGGAGCAGCAATGCCACTGAGGAAGGGAGTGTCATTCTCCCGAAACGCGTCTGGCTTATCCATGAAGGAAGATTCCGGTGCGCTGCTGGCTAGCGATTTTGTCACCCAATAAAGCGGATTGATTTCTAAACTGCCTGGGGTCTCTCTCATCTTGGGCAACAACTCTTTTGGATTTTGAGCGGCTTTGTCCGGCCGCGAGAAGAGACCCCCTGCGCTGCAGGCCGGAGTACCAGGTAGAGCTGACTCGCTGGGAAGGCAGATATCCCGGAGGCATAATGAAGCAGAAAGCCGTGCAGCAGAGCAGGTTTCGAACTTCAACGTACAGTTTTGTTTATTTCCCTGCACTCCACGACGGACACTCATTGTAGTAGAACCTACCTGCACTACGAGAACCATAATGCCACGAGGCTGGCTACGCCCATAGGGGCGGGACTCATTGACATTTAAGTGCGAGGTGCAAACGATCCGCTGTTTGGAGCAGCAATGCCACTGAGGAAGGGAGTGTCATTCTCCCGAAACGCGTCTGGCTTATCCATGAAGGAAGATTCCTGTGCGCTGCTGGCTAGCGATTTTGTCACCCAATAAAGCGGATTGATTTCTAAACTGCCTGTGGTCTCTCTCATCTTGGGCAACAACTCTTTTGGATTTTGAGCGGCTTTGTCCGGCCGCGAGAAGAGACCCCCTGCGCTGCAGGCCGGAGTACCAGGGAGAGCTGACTCGCTGGGAAGGCAGATATCCCGGAGGCATAATGAAGCAGAAAGCCGTGCAGCAGAGCAGGTTTCGAACTTCAACGTACAGTTTTGTTTATTTCCCTGCACTCCACGACGGACACTCATTGTAGTAGAACCTACCTGCACTACGAGAACCATAATGCCACGAGGCTGGCTACGCCCATAGGGGCGGGACTCATTGACATTTAAGTGCGAGGTGCAAACGATCCGCTGTTTGGAACAGCAATGCCACTGAGGAAGGGAGTGTCAATTTCCCGAAACGCGTCTGGCTTATCCATGAAGGAAGATTCCTGTGCGCTGCTGGCTAGCGATTTTGTCACCCAATAAAGCGGATTGATTTCTAAACTGCCTGTGGTCTCTCTCATCTTGGGCAACAACTCTTTTGGATTTTGAGCTGCTTTGTCCGGCCGCGAGAAGAGACCCCCTGCGCTGCAGGCCGGAGTACCAGGTAGAGCTGACTCGCTGGGAAGGCAGATATCCCGGAGGCATAATGAAGCAGAAAGCCGTGCAGCAGAGCAGGTTTCGAACTTCAACGTACAGTTTTGTTTATTTCCCTGCACTCCACGACGGACACTCATTGTAGTAGAACCTACCTGCACTACGAGAACCATAATGCCACGAGGCTGGCTACGCCCATAGGGGCGGGACTCATTGACATTTAAGTGCGAGGTGCAAACGATCCGCTGTTTGGAGCAGCAATGCCACTGAGGAAGGGAGTGTCATTCTCCCGAAACGCGTCTGGCTTATCCATGAAGGAAGATTCCTGTGCGCTGCTGGCTAGCGATTTTGTCACCCAATAAAGCGGATTGATTTCTAAACTGCCTGTGGTCTCTCTCATCTTGGGCAACAACTCTTTTGGATATATATATCCAACTCTTTTGGATATATATATATATATATATATATATATATATATATATATATATATATATATATATATATATATATATATATATATATATATATATATATTGAGTTCCACAAGTTGCCAATTTGGAAAGCACTCCCCACAAGGTTTTCAAATGCACTGGGACAGTCTTCGTGCAGCACAAGTAATTTAATCAACACACGCCTTGCCTGACGCGTTTCAGAGTAAACACTCTTTCTTCAGAGGCAGCATGTAAAACAAAGTTCGTTCCGTGAAAACTCCAACTAACAAATTCCCTCTAAATAATCTCCTGCCCAGCTGGGCCTGAAGCAAAGAATCACGGGAGTTGGAGTCAAATTTAAATCTCAAGTGGGTCCGGACACAGAACCTGTAAAATATAAAGTACATATTTTCCTTTTGTTAGCATTGCTTGCACAAACATCAAAAGATTGTCCCAAACTCAAAGTGCCACTTGTAGCTGCGAGGCGTCACTCACGCAGAATGTCACTGGATTTGCATAGTATAACTGCAAAGGTGCTATCCCCGACCTGGTAGGCCCTATTACATTGAGTTCCACAAGTTGCCAATTTGGAAAGCACTCCCCACAAGATTTTCAAATGCACTGGGACAGTCTTCGTGCAGCACAAGTAATTTAATCAACACACGCCTTGCCTGACGCGTTTCAGAGTAAACACTCTGTCTTCAGAGGCAGCATGTAAAACAAAGTTAGTTCCGTGAAAACTCCAACTAACAAATTCCCTCTAATTAATCTCCTGCCCAGCTGGGCCTGAAGCAAAGAATCACAGGAGTTAATATATACATATATTACCTACTGGCGGTCGCCAGTAGGTAGTTATAGTTAGGATTTTTTTCAATGCAAAATCTCAAAATTCTATTTGGAATAACTTTGGCGCCGGTTGACGAATCTGCCTGAAAATTTCCTCAAATTTGCCTTGCGGAGCTTCGGTTCCTCCTTCAAAGTTTCGGGGGGATTCGCCAAGCGGGGGCCAAGATAAAAGGGGGGTCCGAAAACGTGTTTCGCCCCATGTTAATTTCCATAGGGCGGTCGAACTCACTTTTAGACCCGCAGAATGGTTTTCCACCAAACTTGGCAAAATTGTAGGGACTGGTAGCCCGATGTGCCTTTGCTATGTCTCAAGATATGTGCTGCAGTGGATTTTGAGTAATTTAGGTTCAAAAAAATATATATATTTATAGGCGCGCCCCGGTACGCGCACCGGGGAGTGCACCGGGCGTGCTACGCGACTTGCGCACGGAAAGCTGATTGGCTCACAGGTGTCTGTAAACATTCGAAACAGTCCGGAGCGGCCGCCATCTTGTGTCTCGGTAGGATCGAGACACAAGAGGTGGCAAAAAAAAAGGGGGAAATGACCATAAGGGTGCAGGGTAGACCCCCCCTGCCCCCCTAGGTTTGATGTGGGGGCTATAATAGGGTCCCGCGGGGCAAAAAAAAAAAAAAAAAAAAAATCCATTTGCACGTGGGTAGCGCCCGGTACGCGCTCCGTGGAGCGGACCGGGGAGCGTAGCATGGGGAAAACCCAGTTTATTCACTGTGTCACCTCTACGACCCTTTCTTGCGTCAATACGTCCCTTTTGCATACATTACACTTGACGTAGGTAAAATGTGGCGCAGGGGCTTACAAAGTGACGCATCTACCTAGATGCGTCACTTTGTAAATATGACTGAATAAGGTGCATTTTTTACAGCACTGGTGCGTCACAAAAAGTGACGCTCCGGTGGCGTTAAAGTGACGCATGGCCTCATAAATGAGGCGTTCAGTCTTCTAGTCATGCGTCATATTAAATTTATGACGTATTATGTTGGAAGTTCTTACAGATATGTCAGTATTTCAGACGTATCTGTAAGCGCAAAAGTGATGCATTGCTGGAGTGTGTCTCAAAAATGATGCAACTCCAGCAATGCATCCTTTCACATGGGGCCAGGCCCCATGTGAAAGGGCCTGCACGCCTGCTGTGAAACAGGTGTAAGGTTTGGACGCAACAGCGTCATAAAAGTGACGTAGTGATATCTCATAGATTTCACTGCGTCACCTATACGACCCTTTCTTGCGTCAATACGTCCCGTTTGCATACATTACACCTGACGTAGGTATAATGTGGCGCAGGGGCTAACAAAGTGACACATCTACCTAGATGCGTCACTTTGTAAATATGACTGAATAAGGTGCATTATTTACAGCACTGGTGCGTCACAAAAAGTGACGCACCGGTGGCGTTAAAGTGACGCAAGGCCTCATAAATGAGGCCTTCAGTCTTCTAGTCATGCGTCGTATTAAATATATGACATATTATGTCGGAAGTACTTACAGATACGTCAGTATTTCAGACGTATCTGTAGGCGCAAAAGTGATGCATTGCTGGAGTGTGTCACAAAAATGATGCAACTCCAGCAATGCATCCTTTCACATGGGGCCAGGCCCAATGTGAAAGGGCTTGCATCAGTCTTACGCCTGCTGTGATACAGGCACAAGATTTGGACGCAACAGCGTCATAAAAGTGAGGCAGTGATATCTCATAGATTTCACTGCGTCACCTCTACGACCCTTTCTTGCGTCAATACGTCCCTTTTGCATACATTACACCTGACGTAGGTATAATGTGGCGCAGGGGCTTACAAAGTGATGCATCTACCTAGATGCGTCACTTTGTAAATATGACTGAATAAGTTGCATTTTTTACTGTACTGATGCGTCACAAAAAGTGACGCTCCGGTGGAGTTAAAGTGACGCATGGCCTCATAAATGAGGCCTTCAGTCTTCTAGTCATGCGTCATATTAAATTTATGACGTATTATGTCGGAAGTTCTTACAGATATGTCAGTATTTCAGACGTATCTGTAAGCGCAAAAGTGATGCATTGCTGGAGTGTGTCTCAAAAATGATGCAACTCCAGCAATGCATCCTTTCACATGGGGCCAGGCCCCATGTGAAAGGGCCTGCACGCCTGCTGTGAAACAGGTGTAAGGTTTGGACGCAACAGCGTCATAAAAGTGACGCAGTGATATCTCATAAATTTCACTGCGTCACCTCTACGACCCTTTCTTGCATCAATACGTCCCTTTTACATACATAACACCTGACGTAGGTATAATGTGGCGCAGGGGCTAACAAAGTGACACATCTACCTAGATGCGTCACTTTGTAAATATGACTGAATAAGTTGCATTATTTACAGCACTGGTGCGTCACAAAAAGTGACGCACCGGTGGCGTTAAAGTGACGCATGGCCTCATAAATGAGGCCTTCAGTCTTCTAGTCATGCGTCGTATTAAATATATGACATATTATGTCGGAAGTACTTACAGATACGTCAGTATTTCAGACGTATCTGTAAGCGCAAAAGTGATGCATTGCTGGAGTGTGTCACAAAAATGATGCAACTCCAGCAATGCATCCTTTCTTACCCTTCCACACCCCCGTTCCTTTTCAACATTTCCTTTGAATATCCACATTCCCCATATTCACTCTCCTTCTCCTTACTTTCCTTCCCAACACTCACCTTCTTTCAGTCCCCCTACTTCACTTCCTTTCTCCTCTCATACCTTTCTGTTCTTTCTTACTCATTTTCCTTTCCATTAGCAACGCACTCCACTTCACTTACTCTTTTTCATTTTTTTAAGAATATAGCTTTTTGATGAGAATTGGAGGTAGTTCTGAAAAGAACTTTTTTTTTCTTCTTTTTTCTTTTTTTAGAACAGAAACAAAAACAGGGAATGGAAACTGCTCAACAGGAGCAAAAAAAACAAAAATAATTAGGGCTGGGAACGGCAGCGATGGTTCTCCAATGCTCGAACCATGAGCAGGACACTTTGCTCCCCAAAGGTAAGGAGTTGATCGCAGTATCTGCATTTCAGGACACCTTTGTTGAATGCAGGCTGAATGTTTGGAACCAGCTCCTGCGATCGCCCCCTCACAGAAGTAGTTGCTCCTCCGGTGGATGTAGAGGCCCCATCACTGGGAACCTCTTGTGCCAGAGCCCTGACACTTTCCCGCGCAAAATTCTGGGGGTGCCTCCTCTCCACATGGTGAAGCATTGTGAAGTTCCCAAAAGAATATTTCTTTTTGGGGTCACCCCGTGACAGGACTTTTTTGCAGATCCTGCACTCCACTTTTGGAGCATTCACCTTTTTCTGTCCATCTGATATGGAAAAAAAATTCCAGATGAAATGCTCTTTCACCTTTGGCTGAGGAGGCTCCTCATCAATAAATTCAGGCTCATCTTCACTGCTGGATGGTCTGGCAGCCATGATTAACCAAGCAAGATCGAAGAGAAAAAAAGGCAGGTCTTTCAGTCACAAAAGTGAAAGAAGAAGTGAAGGAAATGGGTGGGGATTTCATTCTTTGTAAAAAAAACTGTTAGCAACCAATGAAAAGTGTTATTTTAAGGTCACATGACTTGACGCGCTGAAGCTGCGCGCACCGGAGTGCTTCCGGGTGCGCATACGCGGTGCGAACGTACGCGCTTCCGGGGCGCATACGAGTCGCGAACGTAGGCGCATACGCAGCGCGAACGTAGGCGCTTCCGGGGGTGCTTACGCGGCGCGCCGATGTGACGTTTTGATAGTTTCACGGAAATGCAAAATTATTTTCATTTCCTTATTCAAAAAAACTGCTTTTATATGTATGGTACTAAATGTCTTGCGTTATTATTTACTTTTCATTCATATTTTTTTACACGAACGCAAGTAGCGCTCTGGGTGCGCTTTCCGGAGAGCTTACCGGTGCGCGGACCCAGAGCGCCCCAAGAAAAAATGATAAAAAAAAAAAAATTCAAACAAAATATTATTATAGATATATATTATTATATAGTTAGGAATTAGCATTTAAAAAACCTATGAAATTCACTGAAAAAAACATAGGTTTCACACCAGTTATAGTTAGGAATTAGCATTTAAAAAACCTATGAAATTTACTGAAAAAACCATAGGTTTCACACCAGTTATAGTTAGGAATTAGCATTTAAAAAACCTATTAAATTCACTGAAAAAATAATAGGTTTCACAACAGTTATAGTTACCTGGAAATTATACTGACATAAAACCATTGAAATTCCCACGTTATAGTTAGTTGGACTCACTATAACTTGCGCACCTGCAATTCACTGCTGATGATGTCACATATTACATCACTCATGACATGGTCAGTGACATCACTCATGACATCACTGATGACACCATCCTTGTGACAGAGTGACAGACCTCCTTTCAGTGTAATGTACCCCTTAAAACACATATTCAAAAATAGAAATTAACATTTTCAAAAAAATGGAGATACCCATACCAGTTACAACAAACAATTCAGTAATTCCACCATCTATATACACATCCACTCATTCACCAGCAGTTCTATATAGTCACTCATACATATACTCACTCATCATATGTAGTGATGCACCTATACATCCTGTTACACACCGACAGTCATTCAAAAGTTACTCACACATGCAAATAAACTATTGAACATCCATTTATTTGCATATAGAACTATACTCACACTACCACTTTACTTCTATGGAAATTTAAACATACTTACTCTCTTAAACAATCACTTATAGAAACACATACTCATTTAAACAGGAACTCTTACAATCTCTCGCTCTCACATATACTCACTTATATACATCAATACTCACATATAATAGATTAAAACATATGTAGTTACTGATAAAGACACTAGTGAGACAGTCATTCACTCACTAACACACACATATACACACTCATTCACCCATACAGTCCTGCACATATGCTGTCTTCAAAACACATACAAACAGTGAGTCAGTCACCAACCCATGCAGCCACTTATACACAAAGTGAAACACTGATACATATATTTCAATATCTAAAAGTTACTCGCTAATATATGTATTCACTAAGATACACTTAATAAGGCAGTTAACAAATCATTTTTTTTTAAATACATCCATTTACACACTTATTTAACGATTTATTCTTCCATCGACCTTTACAAATACATATATAAAACAAATTTATTTTTCAGAAAGACACACATTCACTGGATGGTGTCATCAGTGATGTCATGAGTGATGTCACCGACCATGTCATGAGTGATGTAATATGTGACATCATCAGCAGTGCATTGCAGGCGCGCAAGTTATAGTGAGTCCAACTAATTATAACGTGGGAATTTCAATGGTTTTCTGTCAGTAAAATTTCCAGGTAACTATAACTGGTGTGAAACCTATGGTTTTTTCAGTGAATTTAATAGGTTTTTTAAATGCTAATTCCCAACTATAACTGGTGTGAAACCTATGGTTTTTTCAGGGAATATATATATAATTAAAAAAATAAAGGTTACTGGGATGTTATATGCTATAGTTAAGATCAAATGTCACTCTTGCACAACCAGTGAAATTCAGCAATCTAGTTACCTGAGTTAAGAAACATTTTACGCCCCCCAATGCCTTGCTTATGATCTCACATATTCCATCACTCATGAATTGGTTAGTGACATCAATGATGACATCTCCAATTACATCACTGATTACAACATTTAGTGATTGTGAGTGTTTTCTAAAACATTATGAGCGCTAAACATATATACCAAGATACCACAAAAGTTAAATTAGTATAGTTTGTGTACTACTAATGAGTTATACTATTTCTAACATATATTATGTGAGTGGCTGTGTGACAGTTTGTATCTGTGTGTGAGTTGGTGTGTAAGTCGCTGTATGGTTATATGAGTGAGTGTGTGAGTGCCTGTATTGGTGAACAAATGGGTGTTTGAGTTGCTGTACAGCTCAATAAGTAGGAGTGTGTGTAGCCGTATGGGTGAATAAGGGTGAATAAGTGTGAATATGGGTGGGTGAATGGGTGTATGAGTGGCTGCATGGGTGAATAAGCGGGTGTGTGAGTGGCTGTATGGTTGAGTGAGTGGCTGTATTGGTGAGTGAGTGGGTGTGTGAGTAGCTGTACAGGTGGGTGAGGGGCATACAAGTGGCTTTGTGGGTCTGTGAGTTGGTGTGTGAGTGGCTGTCTCAGTGACTCAGTGACTGTGTGAGTGGCTCTATGGGTGAGTGACTAGGTGTGTGAGTGAGTGTATGGGTGAGTTAGCAGCCGTTTGAGTGGCAGTGTAAGTGAGTGAAAGTGTCAGTAGCTGTATTGCACAGTCAGTGTCTGTATTAGTTGCTGTATATATGAGTGAGTGGGAGTACTTGTATGGATGTGTGAGGTGTGAATGAGTATGTTAGTGGTTTTGTGGTTGAGTGAATGGATGCATGAGTTGATGTGTGAGTAGATCTATTAGTAGCTGAATGGGTGAGTGAGTGGCTGTGTGCATGGGTGTATGAGTGAGTGAGTGGTTCTATGACCTACTTTATGAGTGAGTGTGTGGATGTGTATAACTACATGAATGTCTTTGTGAATTAATGGGTATGTAAGCAGCTGTTTGGGTGTGAGGCTGTATGGGGTGTGAGTGGGTGTGTGAGTGGTTCTGTGGATGATTTCAACAGTGATGTTATTTGAGAGGTCATCATGTTGTCATCAGCAATGTCACTAACCAGTCATGAGTGATGTTATATGTGAGGTCATAAGTTGTACAATGCAGGGTCGTAAGTTATAGTTAGCTCAGGTAACTATAACTGCTGAATTTTCCTGGTGTTGTATGAGTGAAAACTGAACCTTACTATAACGTCCCTTTAACCTTCGGTTTTTTTCTGTGAATATAATAATATACCAAAAAAAAGTCAATACCCGTTGCGACACGCACTCCAGTGCAGTAAAATAATAAAGCAAAAGTTCAGTTCATCAGTTTATTCAAGTCCGAATACAAACCAAAAACACCCTTCGCATTTCAGCGTCTTGCACACTTTGGTCATGGGTTTGGTTGCACAGCGACAAGCTTGTTGGATGTTTTTGGTTTGCGATCACACTGGAATAAACTGATGAACTAAATGTTTGCCTTATTTTTCTCCTGCACTGGAGTGCGTGTCTCTATGGAACATGGAGAGGGATTCTATGTGTTCCTGCGCCTAGGGTCCAACCAAGAGGACCGGGAACTGTGGATATATACATATATTATGTGCATTTTTAAGTGTATATATGTATATGGTAAAGACACGCAGGGTGTCTTTGCGTGGCCTTGTATTATGCACCGGTTAGCAGAGGGTGAGGAACCCAGTTAGACCCTTGAGGGCTTGGGTAATTAAATGAAAGGGTAGAGAGGCCTTCAAGGGATATATTTCATAGGAAAGATGAGTTATTCAATATACTTGGGATAAAGTTAAATACCCAGAGAATCAATCAAATGATGTAATGCATACAATCAGTTTTGGAAAACACATACAGACATCTAGACATAAAAGCAACAAAGCAACAAAAGACAAGGGTGTATCAAAAAAAGGAATTTTATCAAGGATTTCATTAGGTCAGCAGTAAATCAAAAAAGCAGGTCAGGAAATGCTGATTAGAAAAGCATAGTGGCTTTCCCGTGTTTCCTGTCGAATATATTTTGACCCGTGTGTTCCGAATTCCAGAAAACCACGCAAAGAGACTGATAAACCGCCCAATAATTACAACTGGACATTTGCGTCTACTAACGAGATTGCAATTTGATGTGCACATATTTTAAACGCTAAAAAAGGATCCATGGTCCACACCTTCCATGTTATAGAGACTTCATTTGCTGAGTCACCTGTCATCCAGAATCGAATCATCTTTGAGCCGTGCCTTTCAGGTGGACGTTTTTCCTCTAGCATCTGTTTGGTGTCCTACGCGCAATTTCAAATTGAGACCAACATTGTGGTAACCCATTTAAACTAGATTACAGCACAGCTTTACAGCAGTGTTTTTATGACTACAGTCCTGAAGATGGTCTCGATAATTATGTTGTAGAGAGACCGAAACGTCGACCTACATCTTATCTCTACAGTGTTTGACTCACTTCTTGTTTTTGAGATAGATGTCTTTTCTAGGTTTTGCTGCATTATTGATTATTTGCCACTATGCTTTTCTAATCAGCATTTCCTGACCTGCTTTTTTGATTTACTGCTGACCTAATGAAATCCTTGATAAAATTCCTTTTTTTGATACACCCTTGTCTTTTGTTGCTTTGTTGCTTTTATGTCTAGATGTCTGTATGTGTTTTCCAAAACTGATTGTATGCATTACATCATTTGATTGATTCTCTGGGTATTTAACTTTATCCCAAGTATATTGAATAACTCATCTTTCCTATGAAATATATCCCTTGAAGGCCTCTCTACCCTTTCTTGTATTATGCACCAGCACACTGCGCCTCCGGAGCGTCACAAAAGTGGCGCTCCGGCAACGCACAAGTGCCACAGGGGCATTGTAAATATGCCCCTGAGTATCATAAATGAGCATGATCATCATACACAGGACATATAAAATACTTACATTTTATCAGTTTGGAACCGGCCCTCTTTTAGGTGTATAGTTGTATTCACAACGAACAGTGTTTCATTGGCCATAACAGTGTCTATAAAAAGAAATCAGTAACGTGGCTTTGAATCTCTCTCTTTAGACACTCGCCTCTCTCTGCTCTCCCCACAGCCCCGCCCTCCTGCTCCCTTTTAACGCTTTAACAGGTGCTATTTACTGAATGTTGTACCAACAGTTCAGTTGTTGATGCCAACACAAAGCTGGGACAGGTGCTGCCCACGGGTTCAGTTCGATAATAATTGGAACCTGCTTTGTTTCTCGACTGCCCTTTGGCACAGCAGAGCCAGGAAACAGAGCTTCATTTGTGAAAAAGACAACATAAGCGCAGGGGCCCAGAATGTGTCTTATGAGCCTGCTGCCTTGGTTACCTAATGCCAAGGCGCCTAGAAGCCCTGGAATATCAGGACTGAAAGAGGGAGACATTTCACGGAACCTAGAGGCGCTGAAAATCAGGAAAAAGAGAAAGAGGGAACACTGTGGTGGCACCTAGAGGACCAGGTTAGAATACCACGAAAGGAGAAAAATTGAGAGATATTTCACAGCATCTAGAGGCCCGGGAATAACATGAAAAAAGAGAAAGAGAGACATGTCTGGTGGCACCTAGCGGCCTTGGAATATGAGGAGAAAAAGAGGAAGACATTTCTTGGAGCCTAGATGCCCCGAAATATCATGACAAAAGAGAAATAGGGAGAGATCTTTGGCACCTGGAGGCCCTGGTTGGAATACCGGGAAAGGAGATAAAGTGGGCGACATTTCAAGCCACTTAGAGGCCCTAGAATATCAGGAAAAAAGAGAAAGAGGAAAACATATGGTGGCACCCAGATACCTTGGAATATGGAGACATTTAATGGGAACTAAAAGTCTTGGAATATGACGAAAAAAGAAAGAGGGAAAGATCTTGTGGCCCCTAAAGGCCCTTAAATTTCAGGAAAAGAGAGAAAGAGGGAGCCATCCATGGTATCTAAAGACCAGAGAAAGAGGGAGACATCCATGGCATCTAAAGACCAGAGAAAGAGGGAGACATCCATGGCATCTAAAGACCAGAGAAAGAGGGAGACATCCATGGCATCTAAAGACCAGAAAAAGAGGGAGACATTCATTGCATCTAGAGATCCTGGCTGGAAAATCAGGAGAGGGAAAAAGAGGGAACCATTTCACGGCTCCTTGAGGCCCTAGAACATCAGGATAAGAGAGAAAGAGCAGGGCGTTTCCCACCACTTAGAGGCTCCTGAATATCAATAGAAAGAGAGAGAGAGAGAGAGATCTCATGGAACCTAGAATCCCTGGATTATCAGGAAACAAAAGAAAGAGGGAGACATTCCTCACATCTAGAAGCCTTGAATATCAGGAAAGGAGTAAAAAAAAGGGAGACCTCTAACAGCACCATAGGCCTTGGGGATATCAGAAAAGGAGAAAAAGAGGGAGACATCTCGTGGCACATTGAAGCCTGTGTTTATCAGGGACAAGAGGGAGACATCTCAAGGCACCTAAAGGCCAAGGAATAACAAGAGGATAACAGGAAGACATATCACGGCACTTAGGGGACCTGGACTATCAGGAGAGAAAGAGGGAGCTATCTTGTGGGCCCCAGATACTTTTGAATATCAGCAAAAGAGAGAAGGGGGAGACATTCATGGCATCTTGAAGGCCCTGGAGTATCAGGAGAAGAGAGAAAAGTAGAGACATCTCACAGCACCCAGAGGCCCTAAACATCAGCAAAGGAGACTACAAGGTAGGCATCGCGTGGCACCAAGAGGACTTGGAATAACAACAATAGGTAGAAGAAAGGAGACATCTCACAACACCTGCATGGCCTGGAATATTATGCAAAGAGAGAAAGAGGGGAACATCTCATAGCACACAGAGGCCCTGGATTTATCATAAATGAGATGTAGACCCCTTCAGGAGCGCTAGAACAGGGGATACATTTGATGGCACCTAATAGCGTTGGAATATTAGGAGAAGGAGAGAAAAAGGGAGACATTTCATGGTACCTTGAGGCCCTGGAATATCGAAAGTGGAGATGTAGAGGAAGGCATATCCTGGCAGTTACAGAGAAGGATGGAATTTGCACCTGTCCTATAGCATCGCCACCCCTTGATTATCAGCACAGAATGGGGCGAGAGATTCATGAGCCTTAGACTATCACAGAAGGATTGGACAGGGAAAGACTCCCTTACATCAGGAAAGTAGGGTTGTTGATAGATTTCATGACACATAAAAGTAATGAAATATTACGAATGAAAGAATGAGAGACATTTCGTGGTAACAGGGAAAATTGGCAGATAATGTGATGAATATATTTCTTCAAACTCAGGTCATGGGGTATTAGAAAAGGAAGGATTCAGGGTATGATGGCACAGACAGTCCTGGAATAGGGTGAGTGGAGGCATTGAGCAACACAGCAATATCAGTAAAGGATGGGGTGGGAAGACATTTAATACCATTGCAGGGAGCTGGAATATCTGGAAAAAAGGGAACGGTGAGGCATCCCAGGACAAAGCGGGACCCTGCAACATCAGGAAAGAATGGGTGTGCGGGACATTTAGTTTCTATTTGGGACTCTGCCCCAAAACCCTATATAAGCCCCAAAGAGCACCACATTTTACTGCCCAACTTATTTTTCCATTGAACGACTCAGACCATATCACCTTAGCTGTAAAATGGCTCCATGGGTTGCCAATCGAACAAAGGCCTTGTAAGGTTCCCCTCTGAAATTAATTGGTCACAGGACAACGGAAATGATGTGATTGACAACTTTGTGGCTTTTTTGTATAACTATGGTTCTGACACATTTACTACATAACCTATCATCCGCTGCATAATCAGCAGCAATTTACCCCTCACATTTTTGTGTTTCTACTTCAAAATTTACCACATTATACTGCACAAATTGTCTTTTCCAGCCACAAAATGTAGTCAACAATGCCACATAATTTGATGCTCCCCTGTTACATAATTTCAGGGCCACTGCTTATTCCGTAGCATCCAACCAGGCACCAAATATCGGCCTACCAAACCTGTGTCACACTTCTCCTGTCATGATGAAAATGGTTTGGGGGAGATATGTCCACCATCAAGGCCACTTCCTTCGTGCTTTCTTTTCCACCATCAACGCTATGTTAACTTTTTTAAGTTTTTCTCGAAAGCATCTAAGCACCTCTTCATTCAAAAAAAATCCTGAATGACTGCCCTTTTTTTATGTCCCCCCAACTGTCTGTTCATGAATATCCCCCCCTACACCACCAATTATCTTCTTCTTGTAGCTCCTGTTGTACCAACACTCTTTAGCGTCCTGAAGTCAGTGAATGTGTATTAAAAAACCCTCTAAATGAATGGATTATAATGTATCATCATGTTATCCTGCATTGCAAGCCCTTGAGCACTGACTGTCAGTTAAGAATTAAGAGAAATTTGAGTCAGTCTACTTTGTTCTTAGGGTCTATCATGGAAAGAGTGCACCATTTCTGACAGACAAACTGGTTCCACGTGTGCGTTCAAAAGTATTTAGGTCAGCATCTCAGGGCCAAGTGCTGATAACACGGAATATGGGGGTTTTGATAGAAATTTGTAAAATACAAAGCATCATCAATTTTAAAGGACACAACAATGTATCTGTATAATTTTCTATTGAAACAGGGATTTTGTTCTCTATTGTTAGTCCTTTTTTTGTTTTGCTTTTTCTTTGCTCATAGATTCCATTTGGAGACCGAGCGCTTTAGAAAAATAAAAACAAAAATAACCAGTGCTTAATTTGAGCCGGTGGTTTCCGGTGCTCAGCACTTATTTTATTAACCCTGGGGTTTGTAAGAGTCTGTCACATACTGGCGCTGTCTCTCTAATTTAAGGATGAGCACAACAGTTATTAATTCAATATGTATTAAACATGACAATTGACTGTGGCCCAAGCCATTTTATAGCTGTGGGGGCATGGAATAGGGTGATTTGTCACACTTGTAGGAGTGTGATAGTTAAACGTAGTGTTGGGACTGCCATTGGCAGCACTGGGAGGGTAAATGTGTGGTGCAAGCTGCAGAGGCCTCCCGATGAGGGCCCTGTTTTTTTTTTTTTTTACAAATTATGCACTGAAAATGACTAAATGATGAGTAAATACATGAATTATTCTTAGCTCATGGTAATTACTTGAATACTCTAGTTCATCACTTTTTTTGTTGGCTCCACCACTCTAAAGAGAGACCATCCATATGCAAATCAGGTTTGGTCCTGATCAAAGAGGCCCAATAAGGAGCAATAGAGGGAATTATAAACCCGTTGCATTTATGGACGATGTTGTGGACCATGGAAACTCGTTTAGGGTGAGGGGACTCTGCCTCCTCACATGGTATCATTTTTGTTTCATAGGCTTTTTTTTAGCGATCTAAACATCCTTAATCTAATAAATCTGTAATGCACACAATCTGGTGATGTTTGTTCCAGCCTTATTATTGCTAATGTCTACTGATAATGTGAATTGGTAAAAGTCCAGCAGCACAGATTGTTTACAACCTCTGTTTTTTTCCAGCTATATAAAAACAATTGTTTTGCTCTCTTTGATATCTAGGAAAAAACAAGACCTTGGAATACCCGGGAATAATATTGAACTGGTGTTTAGAACTCTAATATTCCATGAGGAGTACTGAGCACTCTGGCCCAGCTGGAGGTGGGTTAAGAATACTGAGTTATGAACTCAGTAGATCACTTGGATGTCTACATCTGAGAGCTTTAACACCTGTGGAACACTGGCCACATTCCAAACAAACAACAAGACAACTACCATCCAGTTATTTTCAACTCATTACGAATTGTGGGTTGCAACCATATTTTTAATCTGCGGGCTGCTCCCATCTGCACCTGAACCAGTGTGTTCACATGAATCGCAATCCCAATTCATCATAAAGCATTTTGAATCCCAAAATTAATTAGTTTTTGGCCCAATGTTGCAGTCAAATGTCATCGGAAAAATATGAAAATGCATTCACTAACATGGACTGGATCCAGGTGTTTATGAGATGCATTAGGCAGATGCCTCATTTCCAAGCCCCAGGGAGGCCAGAGCCATGGAGGCCAGGTTTACAGGCAGCATCACTCCCAGCCAGCCCCCACCTCCTCATGCATAGAGTGAACCTCCAAGCAAGAGAAGTCCACATCCGTCTACGACACATGATTTCAATATCAAATGTTACTTTTGCAAATGTGTGTGTCTTTTGCTTTCTCGTCCTAAGTGCACCGGGTATGCCCAGACGTGGGTCCCCGGCTCACTTTGCCACTGGATTCAAGCTAGCCTTGCTGATGAGGGGTGATATCCCCCGAAACCGGTCCCAGGATGCTTGTTTCTGGTTCAGGGAGGACCTGGTTTGGCAGTTCAGGCTGGACTGTTCCCACGAGGTGCAGGGTGAAGACTGATTTGCATATGGCTGGGTCTAAACTGGGGTGGCATGGTGAGCCAAAGAACAATGGATTTAACCCTGATCTCATGACTGTGGGTGAATGTTTGAATTGTTCCACATTTCGTCAACCATTTGTGTGTCTTTTACTTTAGCAAATTTGGCTTGCTAGATTACCTATTAAAAATATTTTGCGGTGACTGATTTTATTGTTGAAACAGATTTTACAAATATAATATAGGAATGACAAAAACTACAATGCATGATATATTTTAGTTGCCATTGTCTTGTATCTGATAGACAACACCTAAGACCTCTTCTATTAACAAAATACATACAGATGGGGGCAGAGACATGGAGTCACATTATAAGGGAAATAACTAAGATACTCATTTAAGGTACTTTTTAAGAGCTATGACACGATTTAAATGAGTTCTTGTGTTATGCCAGGGACAGGGTGGGTGAGGTGTTGTGCAATCCCATTTTATTATTATTGGCTTGTTCTATGTTATGCATGTTTTCGCAGTACAAGATGGAGGATCATCATTTGTGAAGGCAGTATCGTCTTAATAAATATAATGACTTTATGAAGGTATAAGTGGTTTATGTTTCCAAACTATGCCTTAAATTAGAAGCCCAGGAAAAACTTGTGACTGAAAGGGGGAGCTCTAGAATAATTAAATCCTTTTTGTAGTTGTCACATGGCTTCTTAAAGGGCCCAGTTGTGTCTTAATAGGCTTCATTTGTAATACTAATATCCCAGGCTAAGTGGAGCAAGGGCCCATTCTGAAAACCCAGCATGAGGAGTGGATAGAATTGTAATTGTAATTGCATTTATATAGCACTTGGTACCCCTGATGAGGCGTTGAAGCGTTTTTTCGGCGAGTAGCACTCTACTCCCAAACCCAAAAATTATTAGTGGTGAATTAGTATAGGGAGATATGAAATTAATTCGAGTGGTGGACATCCAAATTTGTTATTTGGATTGAAAAAGGATAGTGGAGGAATAAAAGAGGGAAGGGTTTGTATTTATGTAGCGCTTGCGGTGGGGAATTAGTATAGGGAAATATCAAATCAATTAGAGCAGTGAACATGTTAGTCTGTTAGTTGGATTGAAAAGGATAGTGGAGGTATAGAAGAGGGAAGGGTCTAGAAAGTGGGTAATTTTTTAAGCTCATAGAAGTAAGAATAGGTTTGGGATGAATAATTGGGAGGTGGAGGGGGAAGAGTCAGAGGGAAGGGTTCAGAAAGGCTTGTGTGGGAGATCTGAATAGTAAAAGAGGTTTGAGATGATGCAAGGAGGGGTAGATGAGGAAAGGTTCTAGAAAGGGGTATTTTGGGATCATAGTAGTAGAATGAGGTTTGGGATGAGCCAGAGAGTGGAGGTAGAGGATATATTAAGAGAGGTAAAGTGTGAGATTATAGGGCATTTGAGATGCTGAATTAGAAGTAAAATAATAAATATAACGATATATAAGTACACCAAAGGTTTATAAATATAAGGAAGGTAACTTTAAATATCGTAAGCTATGGTAGCATGACACCAGAATAATGAAGGACCAGTCAGGTTTAGAGACTAATAAAATATAGATTATTTCACTTGCTTTGTGCGAAAAGCCTTTTCATCATCTCCAATCCCTGAAAGGTGCCAGATGAGCAGAAGAAGCTTATGTGTGTGTATGGAATCATGGTGAGAGTCCACTGGGCGTCCAAGATGGCGGAGTGAGGACGCTACTGAGCAGCAGCTCAATCGGAGCTCCACCGACCCACCCCACCTAATGAATCTATCTGCTCGGGGAGAATAGGGATTCGGATCAAGAGACTTGCCTGAGACTTGCCTGACTGGGTTTAACGGGCTTAATACGGAAAAAAGTGAAAATCATCTTTTAGCTTCTGAACTCGAGCCGCTGCTTGTGGCTTCACTGCTCAGTCGGCCCTCGCCGGTTAATATCAACGGGAGTGGAAGTAAGGATGGCAACGATGGTACCGCAGTTTTAGGGATACTCACTACAGGGGAGGCAACTGTACTTGAAGGTCCGCTTACAGAGCACCTGGATGAGGAAAGTTTGAATCTGGATCATGCCGGCCCGACTCCAGTGGAGGCTGAGGTATCCGTCATAGACCCTGGATGTCCGGAGAATATTTCGGTTGGGGATGATCTAACTGCCTCTACCCCCCGATAGGGAGATTGAGGAATCAGAGAGGGGTTGCTCAAATGACGAATATGAAGAAACAGACGAGGCAGAGGAAGGAGAAGAAACTAGCTCTGTCACCGGGACTTCTGTGGAAGCAGCAAAACTTCAAACTGGCCATAAGGATAAAGCCAAGCTGAAAGTCAAGATGAAGGTGAAGAGCAAGAAGGGGAGAATAAGCACAGCAGAGGGCTTGCCAAATACCATCACTGTTCCCGCTCCTACCTCTAAAAAGACTCACCTCACTGATAAAAGCCCCCTGAGGAAATGGATCCAGGCTAAGGGGCTGGTCAAGAATATGACCTTGCAGCTATCAGGTACTATTCCACCAATATCGGAAAGCAGCTCTGCCTCCAGCGTGTCTCCATCAGCCCTGGGGACTGAATCAGAGCCTCCCTCTGCTGGCATTAATCTGGCTTCTCTGGTGCAGCCAGCAGCATCTTCAGCAGCATCTTCGGATTCCGCTTCACTAACCAATATGACTTCTTTTACTTCTCAGGACTTATCTGGTCAACTAATTAACCCACCGAAATCAGCGACTTCGGAGCAAACAACAACAATCCTCTCTCCTCTATCTCGTCCTGACACCTCTGGAGACAAAGATTCAACTCTTTCCTCTCTTGATATTATTCTGCAAACTTTAACTAACCACAGCCGAAGCACAAGGGCACTTTCTGCAACTACGAGAGGATAACACAAAGCTGCAGAACTCATTATCTGAAATGGCATCCAATGTAGGGGGTATTTCCCAAGATATTGAGGATCTTCAACAAAGGGTGGTTAATGTTGAAGAGGGGTCCGCCCGGGCGGAATCCACTTTGACTCAACATGATGAACAGATAATCACCCTTCAACTAAAGGTGGAAGACTTAGAAAATCGCCAAAGGCGTTCTAATTTAAGACTTTTTGGCATCCCGAGGGTTCCAAGGGTTCTGATGCAAGGGCTTACCTGGTCAAGCTACTACAGAAGGCTTTTCCTGACCTACCCAACTGGGACTGGGATTCCCAGGTCCAAAGAGCTCATCGTCTCCCCTTAGTTCAGAGGAATAAGGAGGGCAAATTTCCTCGACCTTTTCTAATATGCTTTGCTAATTTTCTCTTAAGGCAGGCCGTATCTTTTAAAGCACGCCCTAATGCTCCTATCATATTTGAGAATATGTCTTTATTTGTACGCTCTGATTTGAGCAAAGCTACGATGGATAGGCGGTGGAAGCTAAAGAAACTTATTGACCCTTTCAAGTCTATCAGAGGGCAAGTGTTCCTACAGGAACCAGCCCGCCTCAAAGTTATTAGAGGAGGTCATACCTATTTCTTTCACAGATGAGAAGGAAGCCGAGAAGGCACTTTCTAAGTTTGGTTAGGAGTCATCTACTAAACTCTTTCCCTTTCTTCCCCCGATTCAGGAAAAATAGTGGGGTGGCTAGGTGGTTCCTGGGCTGCTACTCTCTGAGCTGCCTTTCCAGCGGCAGCGGATGCAGGGGGGTCCTTCCCTCGCTGGGGGGCGAGGGAGAAGGGGGTGGGATTAGTATCTCCGAAGCTGGGTAGGTGTGGGCGGGGTATAAATAATAAAAGTAACAGCACGAGTTGGGTATTTTGGTCAACTGTTAAGAGCGAAGGAAAAGAGCTGTTTTCTTTTAGCAAGCAGAATGGGAAAAGCGGTGAAATATATGTTTTGAAATGTATAAATTAAAATGTTTAGCTTGGAACGTTTCAGGTCTCAATAGTAAAAACAAAAGGCGACTAGTTTCAAAGAACTTAGACTCTACGATCCTCAGTTAGTCTTTTTATCAGAGACACATATTGCATATAAAGATAGGAAGCTACTAACTCATCTGGGTTATGATACTATAATTTGCTCTACTCAACAAGCTTCAATTAGAGGAGTTCCTATCCTTAAAGATAGACAATTTAGAATAGAAAGTAACTCGACTGCATCAGACAAAAATGGTCGGTGGGCCATTTCCCAAATATCTGTAGGAAACTCTACATTTTTGCTTTGTGTTATTTATGGATCTAATATTGATGATGATTCTGTTTTTGATCAATTGAACTTGGAACTTTTGTGGTGGGAAGGGGAACTTATTATTATGGGGGATTTTAATTGTATTATGGATTATCAGCAGGATACAACCAGGATACAACCAGGCATGGCGCCTTTCAGCGCATGCGTAAAGTGCGTGCTGCAATTTTAGACATTAGCCGGATACATAATGTTAAAGACGTATGGCGTTCTATTTTTCCAAATATACCTGGTTATACGTACTATTCAGCGCCCCATAAACTTTGCTCCCGCATTGATATGGCCTGGGCCACAGATAATATAATTCAAAATAGTACTATGGAGATTGGCCCTCGGGACTCTTCGGACCACAATCCAATCTTATTGATATTTAACAACTTGCAAGCTCAAACGGCCCCTAGAAAATGTTCTTACCCCCGTTATTTACTCCCTGACGCAGACTATATTTTACAGTTGAAATCACACCTTATTGAATTCATTAAAATTAATCTTCATACTGCATCTCATATAATTGTCTGGGACGCCTTGAAGGCTAGCATTAGGGGGCTCACCCAGCATTATATTTTTAAACAGAATTCGGAGCGACTAACCACCAATGCAAAATTTATATCCAGCATCTTAGCTCAAGAATTACTTTTGGCCGATGCTATACGATCTGGTTCCCCCAATTTGACAGAACTTGGATTAATACTTGGATCTTATAAATCCAAATTAAAAACAATTTTTATTGAAAAAAGCAGTGCCAAATTACATAAATTAAAAATGTCTCAATATGAAGGGGGGACAAAATTGGAAAAATATTGGCCTATAAAGTGGCGGATGACAGAGCTCAGACTTTTCTCAAGAGTATTAGAGGCCCTAATAATGTTAAATATAACCAACCAGCTCAGATTTTGGCTCAATTTGCTGAATTTTACAAAATTCTATATACTCAAGAGAAACAATATAGCTTAGCAGATATTTCTGATTATCTGAATAACAACATTAAGGATAAACATAATATACAAGGGTTAGAGCAATTATCAGAAGAGATTACTATGTCTGAGATTAGACAAGCTATATTATCTTTACCACCTGGAAAAACCGCGGGGGAAGATACACTTCCAATCGAACTATATAAAATATGCATAGAAGAATTAATTCCACTTTTTGTTTTGGTAATTCAGTCTTTCGGGGATACAGGGAAGGCCCCCAAATCTTGGAATATAGCAAAAATGGTCTTCTTCTTAAAAAAGGGCAAGCCAGCAGATGAGTGTGGGTCTTATAGACCCATCTCACTTATCAATTCAGATGCAAAGGTTTTTTCTAAAATCTTGGCTAACAGACTGACTCCGTTTATCCCTAAGATTGTTAATTCTCAACAACATGATTTTGTACTGGGCAGAGACACTACGACCCATATCAATACAGCTATCACCGTCTTTGATATGGCTGAGATAGAGTCCACCCCACTCGGCATGATTTTATTAGATGCTGAGAAAGCCTTTGATCGAGTGGGGTATGACTAGCTCTGGTCTGTTATGTCTTTTATGGGATTTAAGGGCCAATTGATCAGATGGATAAGAGCATTATATGATAGTCCCATTGCCAGTATTACTTACGCAGGCTTGTCATCATTTACCTTCACTATCTCTCGGGCACTAGGCAGGGGTGCCCGTTGTTACCCATGCTGTTTGCCTTATCAATAGAACTTTTTCTTTCTGCTCTTCAGTCGCAGGCTCGAATAATCCCATTTAGATCTGGTCCGCATATGTTGAAAATTACCGCATACGTGGATGATATTGCCATATACTCCACCAATGTTATAGAGGCGCTGGCGGGCATAACTGTTGAGGCTGATAGATTCAGCACGGTGTCAGGATACAAGCTTAACACAAATAAAACACAAATGGTCGCCAATTTTAAACTACCGGCTACGATGTCTGGAATTTGTAAAACTGCCAATTACTTAGAGGTAAAAATTTCTTCTAAAATCAGTGACATAATCACAATAAATTACGATGTTTTAATGAGATCAACAGCTCTCGTACTTAAAAAATGGCATAAACTCCCCTTAAACATCATAAGTAGAATTAATATGATTAAAATGAACATACTACCGAAATTTCTTTATCTTTTTCGATCTATACCGTTAGCTTTAAACAATCTTTTCTTTAAGAAGCTTGATGGAATTTTTAGTAGCTTCATATGGGGATATAGAAAGGTACTAGATCACTGGCGCTACTTAAGGGTTCTTTAGATACGGGGGGGCTTAATTTTCCAGTTCTTAAATTATACTTTTGGGCCACCTTCATTCGTCGTCTGCGTTCTTTACTTAACCCAGAAATGCAGCTCTTCTATCATATCATCCTGTTAAAACTAGACGCTAGAATGTTTTTGCTAAGATTAAACGACCCAAACTATTTTAAAAGGGTTAAATTTAAGACCATCAGGGATATTGCAAAAATTTGGTTTAATATTTTGTCTTTTTGTAAAACCTCTTTTTTCCATTCTAAATTAACACTCTGGGGAAACCCGGGTCTTCCTGGGATTTTTTGCGATGCTCGGGCAAAATCATGGTCTGTATATGGCATTGCTACCTTAGGGGATCTTTATGGTGCTCAGGGCCTGTTGGAGTTTGATACACTGAAAAATTTATATAATTTGACCGAAGAAATGAGGTTTAAGTATATTCAAATTCATGACTTTTTGATCCGTAAGATGAAAATCTCTGAAGTCGTGGATTCAGACATATGGAATTATTTGTATTCCTCCAAAACAAAATCTTTAATAAGTGACGGGTATAGATGCTTTATTTCATATAAGACTGATGACTGTTCTAAATTGGCTGAGAAATGGAGTTCGAATCTGAATTATTCGATCAATCCTAAACAGATTGCTCACTCCCTTTCGAATCTGAATAATTTGATACAGTCATCGAGCCTTTGGCTACAACAATTTAAAACAACTTGTATGCTATACCATACCCCTGAAGTGATTCTTAAATGGCCGGTAAACACCACACGTAGTGATCACTCTAAATGCCCCAAATGTAATCTTGTAGGGGCTAATATAGAGCATATGCTCTTCTCTTGTCCAATGTTAAAGGAGTTCTGGTCATCTCTGGAACAAGTCATGAATATGAGATTGATTAGACCACCTCTTCTTTCGGCTTTATCCATTTTATTAGATATACACGACGCCTTTCTCCCTCAACAAGCCTTAATCACTATTTTATTATCTTGTGCCAAGCTAAATATTGCTCATGCTTGGATTTCCCCTCAACCCCCACATATAATGGAATGGTGGTCTTTGGTTAATGAATCTTACAGTATGGAGGCGGCTTTGGCTAGATTAAGAGGTGCCCGATCTTTATGTAAATTTGAAAAAATTTGGAGTAACTTTATTTAGTATGTGAATTATTATTATTATTATTTTTTTTTTTTGGAACACCTTTATTTGTAGAAAAAGTACACCGCTATTCAGCCATACATCCCGGAGGCCAGGCAGCATTGTAGCAGTACTCAAGATCGTGCACAAGACCTTACACAGGAACATTCAGGTTTAATTTTCAAATATGATATCTTAGAACAATAAATAAACCAAATATCAAACAAAGGAAGAAAAAGGAGAAGAGGTGGGAAAGAGAGGAAACAAGGGAAAAAGGGAAAAGGAACTAGGCTGGGGACAGGCGACGTATATTGGGCTTGCATCACTAGGAGCGATCAGGGGTTACACACCCTATTTTACAAACAATCCAATGAGTGACAGCATTGCAGATGGGGAGTGATATAGCAGGATAACAAGCATGGAACAACGGAAAGGGGGCACTACGGAGACAAACGGGCTTCGGGCGTCACAGCCTCAGGGGGCACACAGATGTCACCTCGATATGAATTCCACGCTCCCCACACAGACCTCCACATTCTAGGTTTGCCCCTGGCCACATACACAGTTTTCTCGCGAAGCATGCACCAGTCCATGTTGGTTTCCCACAGTCCGATCGTGGGGGGAGCGGGCGCACCCTACCTCTGAGCAATGTCTCTCTTAGCTATCATGTTGCCCAGGGTGACCCAGCGGGTCTGGGCAACATTGTAGTCATTCGGGCCCCAAATGTTGAGAAGACAGCGCCGGGCCTCCGCAGGTAAGGTCACACCAGTCACATCTCTCATCACCTCATGCACTCGGTTCCAGAATCGGACCACCCCAGGACATTCCCAAATAATGTGCATGAAAGTCGCAAGCATTCCACATCCTCTCCGGCACATGCCATCCTGCGAAAGCCCCATGTGTATAAGCCTAGGGCCCGTGACATAGACCCTGTGGAGAATCTTCAGTTGAACGAGTCGAAGCCTTGCCGAGATGGCCACCTCCCTAGGGGAAGAGACCGCTGACTGCCACTCCTCATCATCCACCTCAATCCCATCGTTCATCCAAAGCTCTCTCAATTTCACCAGCAAGTCAATCCGCACGTTAATAAGCTTCTTATAAGTCAGGGAGATGGCACTGTCTGGCATGTGTCCATCCAACACTCTATCCTCCAGCGGAGACGATTCAGGTACTGCCTTCCCCACCGTTATACAGGACGAGAGAGCGTGGCAGAGCTGTGCATATCGGAAATACTCCGTATCACCCAATTGGAACTCGGCCTGTAGTGCCTCGAAAGATTTGACCACCCCACCGGCCATTACATCCCCCACCTTCGATATCCCAATGACATCCCACCTGTCAAACCCCTTGGTATGCCACAGTTTCCCTAGCAGGTCGGAGTCATACAGCGGAGTGGCCATGGTAAGCCTGCCCCACCAGCCCAGAGTCTTGGTAACCGCCCTCCACAACCGTACCGCCGTCTTGGTGGGTCCCGTCAACTTCCGATCCAGAGACCTCGAATACAACGCCCTATAATAGTTCCCATCATTCATAAGCCATCGGTCCATGGCATAGCCAGGGCCGACTGCTGGGCCGTAGAGGCCGTGATTGACAGCTGCCAGTTGGGACGCCCAGTAGTAGCGACGCATATCGGGTAAGGCAATGCCACCATCGTACCACGGTATGGTCAATTTCGTCAGGGATATCCGTGGCCTACCATCCCACAATAACGTGCGCTGCAAGTTCTCAATCTCCTCAAAATATTTGGCGGGCACCGGGTCCTGAGTGTTCTGCAACGCGTAAAGGAACCATGGCAAAGCCATCATTTTAAACAATGCCGCCCTGCCCAGTAAAGAAATCGGTAACTTCTTCCAACCCTCCACATCTCGACGCAGCCTCACCAAAGGAGGAAGCAAGTTGTGTGTGTACCGTGCCCGGGGATCCTTTGATACATAGATACCCAGGTACTTAAAGCCCTGTTGGGCAACCTGTATTGTACAGCCCCGAGGAAGGCACGGAGTATCACCACACAACGTGTAGAGAGAGGACTTGGACCAGTTAATAACCAGGCCCGAGTAGCCACCGAAGGTGCCCAGCAGGTCAAACACCACTATAAGGGACCGGCAAGGGGAGGTGACATACAAGAGGATATCGTCAGCATACAGCGACACCCGGTCCTCAAATCCCGGAGACCACGTAATCCCCGCGACATCAGGATGAACCCGGATCCACGCCGCCAACGGCTCAAGCGCCAACGCAAATAGGAGAGGTCACAGCGGACATCCCTGTCTGGTGCCTCTGCGTAACGCGAAAGAGGCAGACACTCGGCCATTAACAGTCACATTAGCTAACGGGGCAGAATAAAGGAGCCGGACCCAGCCGATGTAGGCGGGCCCGAGCCCAAGCTTGGCAAGCACGGCCCACAGGTAGTTCCACTCCAGGGAGTCGAAAGCCATGGTGGCGTCAAGCGAAGCAAGTACCGCCGGTTCAGTAAGCAGGTGCGCCCGCGCCATGACTGCGTGGAGCCTGCGAAGATTGAGGGCCGTGTTGCGGTGTGGTATGAATCCAGACTGATCCGGATGAACCAGATCCGAAATCACCCCCACCAGACGGTTAGCTAGTAGCTTAGCCAGAATTTTGGGCTCAGCGTTCAGCAGGGAGATGGGCCTATAGAAGCGGCATAGGTCACGTGGCTTCCCCTCCTTGTGTATGACCACTATGGTGGCAAGTCTTTGGTCGAGCGGGAGCTCACCGGCCTCGCGAGCTTCAAGGAACATATCTAGTAGGGGCGCGGCCACCGTATCGGCCTTAAGCTTGTACAGTTCCACAGGAATGCCGTTGGGCCCCGGCGCTTTGCCGGAGCGCAACGGCCGGATCGCCTGCGCCACCTCATCGACCGCTATATCCTGGTCCATATCCTCCCGCTCGACATCTGATAGACAGGGAAGCTCGATGCCCTCCAAAAAGGAAGTCGAAGCAGATTCCGGTAGGGAGGCCACAGACGTATAAACCGCCTCAAAGTATTCCGCAAACGACCCAACAATGGCGGCCGGGTCTGTCACGACCAGGCCGTCCTCGCCCAGTATCTCTGGAACCACACAGGAGGCAAGTTCTTTCCTATCCAGCCACGCCAGAAGTTTGCCGGCCTTGTCCCCAGAGTCATATATCCTGCCTTGCTGCTCCCTGCTCACCGCCTTCGCCGCGTCGGTGGCAGTGGCCCTAAGTTCCGTTTGTTTCAGGGAAAGGGCATGGAGCAGGTCCGGAGTCGGCCCCAAGGCCAGCTGAGAATTCAAATCAAAGATTTCAGACTCCAACCGCACCATGTCCTCGTCCCGCCACCTACGCACTTCCGCAATCAAAGAGAAGGCCTCGCCGCGGAGTACGGTTTTAAAGGCCTCCCAAAGGGAGACAGCCGAGTCAACCGAACCGGAGTTCTCGGCGAAGTACCTCTCTATAGATTTAGCCAGGAGGTCCCGGGTCTTCGGATTACGAAAATACCAGGGGTTGATAGGGGCCACCCTCGATGTCGCGATGGTGTGAAAATCAAAGGACACCCAAACCGGGGAGAGATCCGAAATGCCCCTGGCCATCAGGCGGGCGGTGGAAACCGACTGTGCCTGGGCCGCGGGGGTTAGGACATAATCAATACGAGAAAGGCTACTGTGGGCACCCGAATGGAAAGTATACTGTCGCAGGGCGGGGTGCAGTAGGCACCAGCAGTCAAGCAGCCCCATAGAGCCAAGAAAGTCCGGGAGCCAGGACTGTGAAGTACGTAGGTCTCTGGATGGGAAGCGATCTAAGTCCCCCGATACCACCGAGTTAAAGTCCCCCCCCAGGATCAACAAGCCATCAGGGAGATTCAAAATGGCGCTACCCAGGTCCTGAAAAGTAGTCGCCTGCAGCCCCGGGGGGATGTAGACCGAAACCAAAACTAGGGTGCGCCCCTCCCATTTACCCACCACCGCCACATATCGGCCCCTCTCGTCAACAAGGGTAGACTCCACCTCCAGTGGAAGGGACATGCGCATCATGATACTCACCCCCCTGGAGCCCGTAGAGAACCCCGAATGGGCCACCATCTTAAACCCTCTCCTGTTCAATGCTTTACATGTATTTCCTACAAGATGGGTTTCCTGCAGGAGTACAACATCAGGCGAACAACGTTTAAGCATTTGCAATACAACACCCCGTTTTATTCGATCCCCCAACCCGTTCACGTTCCAACTCAACAGATTCAGAGATTTACCCCCCATCGTCTAGGACGCTCCACCCCATCAGCCCCACCCGTAATGGTGCCCGCAAAGCAAATACAGCAGAACAATGAGACCTCAGCCAAACCAAAGGAAGAAACAATAAAGAATACAGAAAGAGCACACCCCAACTACCCCCCACCCTGCACCCCTGCATTAGACTAATAGCCACCCCAACTAGCAGTGTGCCTGTCGCCCCTTAAACTAATCTACAAGAAGTCCCTCAGAGGAGAAAGGAGGCATCCTATCCCCCCCGTCACCCTCCATATGACTAACAGAGATATCCAAAGTAAAAGCAACAGTTTCTAAAGTCGGTGCCATTCGCAGCAGCCCCCCCCAGAAAAAGTCAGAAGTCTATTCGATCATTCCTGGGAACCTGATCCTCCAGTAGCCTCCTCCGTCTGGTCAGCCGGTTCGGCCCGTTGCTGGGGTAGAGTATCAAGCCAGTCCCCTGCCGCATCAGGAAAGTCGAAAAACAAAGTTCGATGACCGTGTTCAATACGAAGTTTAGCAGGATAGAGCATAGAGTAGCGCATCCCCAACTCTCTGAGTCTCCTCTTTACCCCAGCAAAGCTCTGGCGACGTTTCTGAACTGCTTGAGTAAAGTCGGGAAAGAAGTTTACGTCCGAGTTCTGGAAGCGCAGCGGGCCAGCGGTCCTCGATGCCTGTAGAATGGCGTCACGGTCCCTATAATTGAACAGTCTCGCAATGATGGGGCGAGGGGAAGCGCCCAACTTCGGTGGGCCGCCCGGTATTCTGTGGGCCCTCTCCACCGAAAAAAACTTGCTCAAACCTCCCGGTGCTAGATTCTTGACCACAAGTTCCTCAACAAAGAGTTCAGCTGAGTCCTCCTCGGCTTTTTCGGGCACTCCAGTGATGCGAACGTTCTGGCGTCGCGCACGGCCCTCGAACTCATCCAGCCGGCGTGCCAGCAGTCCATTAGCCATCTTCAAGTCGCGAACCTCGGTCTGCATGTCAGACATATCATTGACAAGGCTCGATGTTTTAAGGTCTAGCGACTTCACCCGTTCATTAGTCTTGCCAAGATCAGTTCTGATAAGATTCAGCTCAATCTTTAGGGTGTCCACCTTGCCGGACAGCGCTTCGTGAAGAGTGTGCATCTCAGTCTTCACCCCCGCAAACGCACCCATCACGTCCCGAAGCGTGAATTCAGAATCCTCAGGGGACTCGTCCCTTACTGGGTCCTTAGTTCGGCCCGCCAGTCCCAGCGATCCCTTAGAGTGGGAGAATCGTTCCGGAATGGTGGATTGGGACTGATTCGGCTTCCTACTGACTCTCGGAGGCTTGCCTTTGTCCGAGTCCCCCTTGCCCGCCATGTTGGCACACCAGGGCAAAGTAGTCCAGAGGGGTGAAGAAGGCGTGAAGCGCGCCCACAATCGGCCCGAGAAGGTCCCGAAGGCCACCAAAGGAGGTTACAGCTTAGAGCGTAGAATCCAGTTGCACCAGCCGGGTCAAGGACGCTTAGAAAGAACGGTCCGTGGAGGGTCACCACTCGCACCCCTCGACGTCCGCCAGTGACCCAGGCGGGGCCACCAAAGTATCAACGAGCTAACTAAGTCCAGGAATGTCGGATTTTCATTCTGAAAGCGGGCGCCGCATCAGCCCCGGCTCAGCAATAGATACCCACTACCGTGGGACAGGATGGGTGGCAGGATCTTTGCGGAGGGTCGGGAGGTCTTCGGAGCTCCGAGCTCACGCGGCCATCTTGGTTGCCCGCGAAGCTCCTCCAGTGTATGTGAATTATTGACAAATTTATTTCAAGCTGACAATGTCCTATGTAAGTATAGCTGCTTCTGTAATATTCGTTTCTGGGACTGTTCCTTGTTGAATTTTGAATTTAAAATGTAAAATGATTACGAAATATTTGGTAACTTACCCATTCCACCTGAATTTCGTTAAGATAACTTTTCCTTTGGATGATGTTTTTATGATTTTCTGTATATTTATTTATTCTAAACTCAGTGCTGATAATAAAAAAATTTTGAAAAAAGGAAAATAGCAGTCCGCAAACCATTGCAAAAAAAACCCCATAGACCAATCAACTCTCTCTAAGCTCCGCCCTATATCACTACTTCCCATTCTTAACAAAATTACTGAAAAACCTGTCAATAGGCAACTTAATGACTTCCTCGAGAAAGCCAAGACACTTCACCCCAGGCAATCTGGCTTTCGCTCTAAACATTCAACTGAGTCTGCAGTGCTGGAAGTATTAGACAAACTAAAACTAATGCTTGACAAAGGAAAAAATTAAGTACTGATCCTATTAAACCTGTCAGCGGCATTTGATACTATCTCACATAAAATCCTTCTGTGCAGAATCAAACAGAGCTGTGTATCCTCAACTGCTCTGGCCTGGCTACAATCCTTCCTTACTAACAGTGAACAAACCATTGCCCTAGGACATTTCCTCTCCACTGAATGCCAGATTATTTAAGACATTCCACAAGGCGGCTCTTCTCTTAGTCTGCTCCTATTTAATATCTCAATGGCTCAGTTGATCTTGTTAATATCCTCCTTCAATATCAATACAACCTTATACGCAGACAACACACAATTGATCTTGGCCCTAGCTAAAGAAACAACCAAAGCACAGCTTAATTTTAGGGAATGTATGAGAGAGGTCATCCATCGGATGAGACTAAACAACCTTAAATGTAACATGGATTAAACCGAGATTTTACTGATAGGAAAAGACAATCTTTGTAACCCGATTCAATGGTGGCCAGAAGATGCACCTGCCCCCACCTAATACAGTGGAAATCGCCAAAATTTGGGGCTAAACTTTGACGCCTCTCTCTCATTTCGGCCACAGGCTCTTGCAGTAGCCGAAATGTAACCTCATAAACTTCCTCCCACAAATGTTTTGATTACATTTCTTGCTCTGTAAGGCAGACAGTGGCAGTGGCAATCATACTTTGGAGATTAGACTACTGCAAAAGCCTTTTCGCAGGAACCAACAAGCAAGTAGTGCTGAAAATGCCTTGTTATTCATCGCCCACTTCAGCTCTTAAGACACTGCATTGGCTGCCTATGCAGAAAATAATTTTATTTAAGATCCTGGTGATTACTTTCAGAGCCTTAAAAGACACTGGACCTAAATACCTGGCAGCCAAGTTCACTGATTATAAAAAATAAAAAAAAGGAATCATGGTGAGAGATAATCAACATGAAAGTGCCAAAGGCATAACTCCAAAAAGCAACAACAATACTACAGGATGGTGTTGACTGGCTTTTCATCCGGATACAGACAACAGTCACATGTTCAACTGCTTATTCAGCCTTGATTGCATCCAGAGAGCCTGAATATACTGAAACTCACTTGGGTGTGGACTCCAAATACCAGCGTTTCAGCTATTCTGCGAGTATCCTTCTGTTGTAGATCGAGAAATGACGGGCAATTTTTTTGAGTGAGACAGGAGGTTCCTTAACTGTCAATGGTCACAGAAATTGTGTTTAAAAAATCACTACATTTCTGCAGTGTATTCCCTTTTCCCACCTGTACATTAGAAGTATTAGACTGACATTCATATACCAAAAATGTATTCACTTTAAACAAACCTGAAATCATAATTAAGGCTCCCAGTTTTTTAATATGTCCTTTTTTGCATTTCCATCTATTGCATCCATATGGTTTTGCTGTTCTTAACAGTAGTTATCCATATCTTTGTTGTGTTCCATGACAAATGAAGTTGCTGCTAGTATATTAAGATTTATTTAACTGATATGATACCTTTGCACTTGCAGTAGATGTCTGACGGAATTTAGCACAATAAGTAGGCATATAAATAAAATACAAACATATGAACATGTGCATTACAATACAAACATGTGATAATCCGCAGTTACTTAAGAAAATCCCATCCCTTTTTCAACTTCCCTGTTTTGTTAATCTTCCCTGATATTGTCCTGGCAGCGGTAATTGACAGCTTTAAAAAAAGACCTATTTTCTATTTTTTTTATTTAAAAATAAATAATACATTTAGGGAATAACGTTGTTTTTGATTTGTGTTTATGTGTAAAAAGCTATAAAAACAGCAAACTGGGAGTCTTCATTATAACTGATAAATTCCTGCTAAATCTTTTCTCAACAATTGCGAAATAGTCATTTACTAAATACACAATATCCCAATAAGTTCACTGGTAACAAATCTTGAAGTCAATAAAACTCACAGGACATGATACCAATTGTTTCCTTTAGTGCTAGTTACTATCAAACAATGATTTAATACTGCCAAGAGTCCATGTGCTCACACTGTATTAATATATCTTACAACTCTCAGGTCTACCTACCACTGTCTACAAAGACTGACTTATCCTTTATTATAGACAAAGCATCTTGAATGTCCTCACGAGTAGTTTCCCAGTGGGAAGACAAAAACCTATGCCTGACCTCCTTCTGCCCCTGCGGCTGAGTGAGGACAGATGATAGATGGTGCTGCATGGTGTACCTCTTGATGACTGTGTGACTACAGAGGACATCACCCCTCCCTAGACTGAGGGTATTACCTTAGTGAGGGTTTACTAGCACTAAAACCAGGTAGTATTCACACTGTCCTTCTAGTGCATGGTTTTCAGTTTTTACTGTTGATTATTGGTTAGTCTAAGGCTTAAGGATCCTTAGCCCTGACAAATGCCCCAACCGATGTAGGTGACTTAGAATAGGGAAGAAACATGTTGGCAATAAGAAGGTGGTGTGAGCCACTGTGCTCTCATTGTGCATATAGCCAGTGTCTAACCCAGGGTGGTGTGGAGTGCAAAAAAACGATGGATTTAGGCCCAGATCCTTGTACTGGGGTGAATGTATGACATTGTTCTACATTCTGTCCATCAACTGTGTTTTTTGCAATTTTCACCCCGAGTGTACTGGGTATACTCAGACGTGAGTCCCAGGCTCTCCACACCACTGGAGTCAAGCTATCCAGGCTGATGAAGGCTGATAGCCAGAAACCGGTCCTTGGATGCTTGATTCCGGTCTGGGAAAGACATGGCTTGGTAGTTCGGACTGGACTGTTCCCATGAGGCACAGGGTCAGAGCTGATTTGCATATAGCCAGTGTCTAACCCAGGGTGGTGTGGAGTGCAAAAAAACGATGGATTTAGGCCCAGATCCTTGTACTGGGGTGAATGTATGACATTGTTCTACATTCTGTCCATCAACTGTGTTTTTTGCAATTTTCACCCCGAGTGTGCTGGGTATACTCAGACGTGAGTCCCAGGCTCTCCACACCACTGGAGTCAAGCTATCCAGGCTGATGAAGGCTGATAGCCAGAAACCGGTCCTTGGATGCTTGATTCCGGTCTGGGAAAGACATGGCTTGGTAGTTCGGACTGGACTGTTCCCATGAGGCACAGGGTCAGAACTGATTCGCATATAGCCAGTGTCTAACCCAGGGTGGTGTGGAGTGCAAAAAAACGATGGATTTAGGCCCAGATCCTTGTACTGGGGTGAATATATGACATTGTTCTACATTCTGTCCATCAAATGTGTTTTTTGCAATTTTCACCCCGAGTGTGCTGGGCTGGGTATAGTCCGACGTGAGTCCCAGGCTCTCCACACCACTGGAGTCAAGCTATCCAGGCTGATGAAGGCTGATAGCCAGAAACCGGTCCTTGGATGCTTGATTCCGGTCTGGGAAAGACATGGCTTGGTAGTTCAGACTGGACTGTTCCCATGAGGCACAGGGTCAGAGCTGATTTGCATATAGCCAGTGTCTAACCCAGGGTGGTGTGGAGTGCAAAAAACGATGGATTTAGGCCCAGATCCTTGTACTGGGGTGAATGTATGACATTGTTCTACATTCTGTCCATCAACTGTGTTTTTTGCAGTGTAGATTAATGTTGGCACTATATTTGTATTATGTGTTCTCTGATACGGTTCTATAGTGTAACCTTCTTATTTTGCTTTGAATCTGCCCAGATCCACAGCAGTATCTTGAACTCAATGTCTCCATTTTAGATTTCCCTAAATTAGCAATTGCTATTCACCACTTCCAAAACACAACCATTAATATTCTATTTCGAATTAAGTATCAATATAATATCATGTTATAGTTTCCAGGCATGTTGGAGTCCACACGGCATGTGGTTCATTACTATTAGTACTGTATCATCTGCATAGTGCATCTCAGGAATACCTATTGCCCAGCATTGGCGCAAACAAACACAAATTACCAGATTACCGCCCAGAGAAAGATCTCAGCAGAGATTGAAACGTTGTTGCTTTCCTTGTGATGGGTATTTTTTTGTACTCGTAACCTATTTTTCATTATATAATTTTAATTAAATACATTTTTCTATTTTCCTAACTTGAAATTGGTTCTAAAACTTAATGTAGCATGGCTTGAGAAGACATGTATATTAAACTGATTGGGATTTTACTGTGACCCGAAATGTAACACATCCTCCTGGTACACTTTTCTTATAGCAAGTGTTTCACAATAAGAATGATACCCTCCTATAATATAATGAAGGGAAAAACAATCACTGTGATCTTCTGCAATCCATTAAAATGCTACCAAACGAAACTTTCTACATAGTATAATGCAGGGTAAAGTAATGAAAGCAATCTGCTTCTCAAGTCTAATACCTGGTCAAGTAATTTGAACAATTGTTTAATATAACATAGTTCTTAATAAAGAGTGTGATCTTCTCTTGTCAAATACAGAGTGAAATATTCTTTTGTCATCCATATACATCAGATTAATTACATCGCAGCCACATACATAATTTTTACAGTTGTCGAAAACAATATGGGATTGAAATTTCTCAACCCCTCGCCTTAAATAAAGGTTAGAGATGAGAGTGTTGCAATTGGGACTAACTGACTCATAATATGACCTCTTTTGTGTATGGAATGTTTATTAATTGTTTAACTCTTTATATTGTGATAATGAAATAATTAATAGAGTATTTTAAATAATCTATGCAATCTTATTCTGTAATGTCATATGAAAAGTTGGGTATAATCTGCTTCTATATTTTGAAGGTCAAGTAATGTGTGTGTTCCACTGCGATCAAATGCAGACTAATGCAACTGGAATAACCTCTTGCCAGAACGACGACAGAATATACAGTGCTGAAAGCGAAGAGACTTCACTGCTCCAGCAACATCCTCAAAGCAGTTTATTAATTAAACAAACTTCAAATCATCATTGCAGAATTCCAAAATACAGAAGGCAACTCGTCTTCTTAGAACAGGTCTGTGATGTATATTAGCCCCTCAGTTCATCTCCAAAACAAAATCAAAATGTTGGACAGCTACCTTTAAAACAAGTCCCATATTGACCTACTACTGCATTACTTTCAGACCAGGCTTGTCACTCAAGGCTGCAGTCTCTACAACCTGAACTCTAACATCAATTCCACAGAACTCATCAAAGCCAGCAGCCCTGTTGAGTCACAGACAGACCCGGTTTTCTTCAATTATTCCAAACCATCCTTTCCACCACAACAACACTCCCGACGACAGCCAACATCAACTATTCCCCGATGTCTGGCTAGTGTCCCAGTGACCTCAAACTCACCCAAATCAAATCAGTCCTGAAGAAACACAGCTTCGAACCAGCTGAGCTGTCCAGCTTTCAACTCACCCTTCCTAGTAAAATTCCGTGAAAGAGTAGCCTTCATCCAGCTAACTGCCCGCGTTGAAGAGGACAACCTCTGTTCTGACGACACACAGGGTCCTGTCCAGGCAGAAGCATGCAATCTGCCATGATTACCGTCTTGGATGACTTTAAGACTACTGTTGAGATGAACACAGCTGTCGCTCTTCTCTTAATGAGGCCCTATCAAGTACCATCTTCACTTTGCTACAGAGCCTGAGCACCATCGAAAATTGAGGTACCATCTTAAATTGGATCTTATCCTAACTTGCCGAAGAATACCACGTAGTCACCTTTCCTCCTTTTGCATTTGCACATCTTTCCGCTATTGACAGCGTTTACATGTTTCACATCTCTCCTCTCATCTTCGGCTTGTATCTCTGTCCTTTCAAGGACCTCATCATATCCTTCAACCTCAACTGCTACATCTACAGCTACAACGGCCAGATTACATTACCCAAGTGCAGAAAAGATCCTTAGATGAGACTGTTGTGCGTGGGAGTAATATCATTCTCAGTACAGTTGGTTAACATCTTTAACCTGCAAGAATAAGTATAACAATAAGGCAATGTCAGGTATAAGGATGATGGTACGTATCCACATAGGCTATTGTACCTGCCTTGAACCTTTCTGCCCAACTCAATTCCTTACTTTAGCTACAAGTTTGCTGCAGTATGATTGAAGCATCGCTGTGAACCGAATACACAAGACCCATCAATTCCTACAGAGGCCTTAATATAAACCCACACTCTACAAGCCATACAGAAAAAACGGAGTCGCCTCTTGCAAAACATTACCACACAATCTTATTCTGTAAATCAATGTAAAATACATTAACCAGAGTAGTCTCCTTAAATGTAATACATGCAGTCGCGGCTGGCACAAGTACGAGCAGTAGGGCGGGGTGGGGTGGAGCAGGGCAGTGGCGATGCGGTGAGCACAAGGTAAGTGGTTTTATTTTTTTAATTTAATTTTACCTATCCCGTCATCTGTCGTCTTACACCCCACACCGCCCGCGCACGCCCGCCTCACCGTTCTTACCTGTGCCGGCCTTGCCTGAATACATGATGATATTACCAGAGCAATTGGCGTTTCTACTCCAATACAGGACACAATAGCAATCATTTTCTATTATCTAAAATGATGAACTAATCATGATAATCTTGTGTGAACTAGGGAAGTGTCCAGTAATCTAAGTAACATATAAAATATTCAGAGCAACATGTTACTTTGTACTCAGAGGAATCACTTTCTGAACACAAAACAGGATACAAATATCAGAGTAATCCCCTTTATTCTAAAAAAAGATAAAGTAATCAGAATAATCTCAAGCAATCTAATGTGTCGTTAAATAATCAAAATATCGTTATGTAATCTAGTACAGATAAAATAACCAGAAGTGTCTTCTGTAATCTTGTGCACGGTAATTTAAATAAATGGATTAAGTTCTCAATAAAGTTATCATATTAGCCTACTTCTGTGATCTAATGTAAGGTTGGGTAAACTGAATCTTTCCGAATCTATTGAAGTATTAAATAATGAGAGTTATCACCTTCAGTGTTTTAATGTGAAAAAGCAGTCAAAGTAATATTTTATAATGTTGCAAAGGATAAAGATGGAACCTCAACCTGTCTGTAATTAAATACAGAGCATTGTAATAAGAGTAACCTCCTTTAATATATTATAGGGTAAAGGAAACTGAGTCCTTCTGGAATTTAATACACAGTAAAGTAATTAACATAACCTGCTTCCTTTCGTTCACATAAGGTATGATAAATTAATCCAAACGGTCTTTTCTTGTGAAGTAATGCAGGGTACACAATTCAGAGTAATCTCTTTATCTGGTCTTGTGCAGGGTAAATTGATTTATGAGCTGCCCTGCTAACACAAAATAATTTTGAAACAATTGCAGTAATCTTGTTATCTAATGCAGGTGAAATTAGTGAAAAGAGTAGTGTAATCTCTTTCTGTGATACAATCCAGCTCGTTCAGTGGCTGCTCAGTACTGTACCAATTGTGTGTCTCTCTTGTGTGGAAACGAAATATTCAATGGATGTTCTATGAGTGCGTGTTTATGTGTGCATGCACTGCTACAGCCATTTTCTACCTGTTCTGCGTGATGGAAGCTTGCACATTTGCTTCAATGCAGTACCCGCTCTATCTGTGAGAGAAGCTTGAACTGTGTGAGGTTAATTGTACTGTTCTTGTGCTGTTCCAATTCCGTGCACAGGAAGATTTCATTGGTGATTTCTGCTGAGTACCAGTTTTGTATGCGAGGGAAACTTACACTGCTTTACCTTGCTGCTCCTTGCTGCACCCACTGGGAGTGTAGATGAAACTGAGCTGCTGCTGATTCTGTACCTATTTTTCTGCAAAGGAACATAGGAACTTTTATTGCTATTCTGTGTTGTGAAGTGTGTGTTGCTGCTGCCTATGCTGTACTGCTTCTTTTTGTGTGGCAAAGTTACACTGCGTTGCTGTCCCATGTTGTTGTTCTGTGCTGTGTGGCAAAGCCTATGCTGCTGCTGCCTATGTCATACCCGTTCTTTAAGTGAAGGAAGCTTAGAGTGCTGCTGCATTGCTGTCCCCATGTGGTTCTGTGTGGCAAAGCCTGCACTGCAGCTGCATACGTCATATCCGTTCTTTATGTGAGAGCTGCTTGCACTTCTTCTCCATTACTGTACCCATGTGGTGCTGTGTGGCAAAGTCTGAACTGCTGATGCCTATGTTCATACTCGTTCTTTGTGTGAGGGAAGCTTGCACTGCTGCTGCACTGCTTTCCCCATGTGAATCTGTGTGGCAAAGCTTGTACTGCTTATGCCTATGTTCATACCTGTTCTTTGTGTGAGGGAAGCTTTCACTGCTGCTGCACTGCTTTCCCCATGTGAATCTGTGTGGCAAGGCTTGTACTGCTGATGCCTATGTTCATACCTGTTCTTTGTGTGAGGGAAGCTTGCACTGCTGCTGCACTGCTTTCCCCATGTGAATCTGTGTGGCAAAGCTTGTACTGCTGCTGCCTTATGTTCATACCTGTTCTTTGTGTGAGGGAAGCTTGCACTGCTGCTGCACTGCTTTCCCCATGTGAATCTGTGTGGCAAAGTCTGCACTGCTGATGCCTATGTTCATACTCGTTCTTTGTGTGAGGGAAGCTTGCACTGCTGCTGCACTGCTTTCCCCATGTGAATCTGTGTGGCAAAGCTTGTACTGCTGCTGCCTTATGTTCATACCTGTTCTTCGTGTGAGGGAAGCTTGCACTGCTGCTGCACTGCTTTCCCCATGTGAATCTGTGTGGCAAAGCTTGTACTGCTGCTGCCTATGTTCATACTCGTTCTTTGTGTGAGGGAAGCTTGCACTGCTGCTGCACTGCTTTCCCCATGTGAATCTGTGTGGCAAAGCTTGTACTGCTGATGCCTATGTTCATACCTGTTCTTCGTGTGAGGGAAGCTTGCACTGCTGCTGCACTGCTTTCCCCATGTGAATCTGTGTGGCAAAGCTTGTACTGCTGATGCCTATGTTCATACCCGTTCTTCGTGTGAGGGAAGCTTGCACTGCTGCTGCATTGCTGTTCCCATGTGAATATGTGTTGCAAAGCTTGTACTGCTGCTGCCTATGTTCATACCTGTTCTTCGTGTGAGGGAAGCTTGCACCGCTGCTGCATTGCTGTTCCCATGTGAATATGTGTTGCAAAGCTTGTACTGCTGATGCCTATGTTCATACCTGTTCTTCGTGTGAGGGAAGCTTGCACTGCTGCTGCACTGCTTTCCCCATGTGAATCTGTGTGGCAAAGCTTGTACTGCTGATGCCTATGTTCATACCTGTTCTTTGTGTGAGTGAAGCTTGCACTGCTGCTGCATTGCCGTACCCACGCTGGCCCTGTGTGGTGAAGCCTGTGTTGACTATGTTGTAGCTATTCTTTTGTGTGAGGGAAACTTACACTGCTGCACTGTCTTACCCACGCCGTTCCTGCTCTGTAATGCGAAGCCTGTGGTACTTCTGCTGTCTATGTCACACCTACTCTTTGTGGAGGGAAGATTGCACTGCGGCTGCACTGCTGTCTCCATGTGGTTCTGTGTGGCAAAGCCTGTTCTGCTGCCGCCTTTGTTGTACATATTTTTGGTGTGAGGGAAGCTTGCACTGCGGCTGCATTGCTGTACCCACGCTGGCCCTGTGTGCTGAAGCCTGTGCTGTTGCTATGTTGTAGCTATTCTTTGTGTGAGGGAAGCTTACACTGCTGTGCCCACGTCGTTCCTGTTCTGTGATACGAAGCCTGCGCTGCTGCTGCCTATGTCACACCTACTCTTTGTGCGAGGGAAGTTTGCACTGTGGCTGCACTGCTCTACCCATGCTGTTCCTGTTCTTTGAGGGGAAATCTGTCTTGCTGCTGCACACATGGAGTTTTGTGACTTTGAATTTTAACCGTGGGAGGTGTTGAACTGATATACCGTCTCAAGACGTAAAACACTAATGTTTCCTAGGGAGTGTGACAGAGTATTGGAAGAAATAATGTATTTGTGTCACCTCCAGTGGCGGCTGCCCTGCTAAGGCGGAGGAGCGCCGCCTCACTTCTCTGCGAGCAGTGTAAAAAGGAAAACGAAAACGATAATAAATTACTGCTTTTGTTTTACTTCCTGCTCGGTGCGGGCCAGGCTGGTGAGCCATTTCTGGCCAGTGCAGAGGGCAGGGGACGAGTGTAAAGCACACTCTAAAGTGCGCATGACGGTTTGCCCGGCCCAAGAGGGCCGGTCGAACCGTCATGCGAACATTGCATCTTCCCCACCAGGTTGCATTACACAGCCTGGTGAGGAACCTGCAAAGCCTTCAAGCCCCTGTCTGAGCACCAAACCACAGCGCTCAGACCAATCACAATGCTGCTTAAGGCAGCATTGTGATTGGACAGGGACTTCTGGGAGGCTGGGAGCTTCCTGTTGCGGTGAGGAGATGGAGCAGAAGGTGCAGCTGCAGCACCTGGCGGCATTCAGGTAAGTGAGTTTTTTCTTTTCAGTCACCCCTCCGCTTCCCCCCCCTACCCTGCCCACCACCTGTGCTTAGTAGAGGCCGCTACTGGTTACCCAGTTTTTAATGCTAAGAGAAAAAGGAGCTAGATGAAGCATTTACACCAGAAGCGGCCAGCTAGAGGTGTTTGGCAGATTGGTTTACTCACTAACTACCTGGTCGGGCATATTCAGCACAGCAAGGATTTAAGTGGGACAGGCTCTCTAATGGCGTAAACCTGGCAGTCATTAAAATATGACTTTTAAACTGTCATGTCCTTAACTTCGCAGAAAACGCCCTTATCTCTTTTTACACAATGTGTACAAGAAACCTTAGGGCAATCTGTATAAGCTATCCTGTCTCTGTTACAGTTCACGTGTTACTTAGTCTCACATTCATTAAGAGTATTTGCTTATTTTTCTGTTTTTTTAAGTAACATGTGCATATATGAATCTAGTACAGCACATACTGTGAAGTGAGTCTCCACTAGATGTCTTGGTGAATCCATGTGTGGTGGTGGTTCGTGACAGGGCACTAGTGAGAGCTCTGGAGTTGAACCTAAAAGCAGTGGGAGTTTTGTGCAATGCCTGGTAGTGGGTCATCAAGGTGTTTAGCCTTCATGGACATCCAATCCTTGGCCTCTCTGCAGGCCGCACCGACCAATGGTCACACATGTGCCAATTGTAATTACCATTTTATGTGGAAGTGTGAAGTGGGTATACACAGTTCTCAGAATATTGACAGTGCCAAATGAAAAGAAAGCACTGTGTTCAGAGGTGAGGATAGAGAGTAGGTGTGTGGGTGTTACAGAGAGAGGGTATGGCTTAGAGGAGGTAACTCAAGGAAATACGCTCAGAAGACCAGCGTGAAAGCACAGTGATGAAGAGGAAGGAGATGATGTGTAAGATATGCAGATGGAGAATGGCAGCAAATTTTGGGGACAAAAAGAGTGTAAGTGTCTAACTGGGAGAGAGACCGCAGAGGAAAGTGGTGAGGGGTTGAGAACAGGAGTGACTGAGCCCCCCGAACACTTTACACCTGCCGCAGACCCCAGTCAGTAATGTTTAATTCACAGTTTCATATTTTTACACTTGAAACATTTTCAGTTATTATTATTCAGTTCACTGGTAAAGTGCATTGACAAAACCAAGAGGGGTATCTGTTTTAAGCATGTGTGTTCATTGTTGCTTAGTATGTCAGGGTGCAATAACAGAAATCTCACTACCAGGGCACCCATATTCTGGTGACGTGGCACACCTTTTGAAGCTCAGGATTCTAGTTCACGTTTTAAGGCCCACCCTGAAGTAACTAGGCCTCCCTTTTTGGAAAGGATTCCTAGTTCTGATTCTTGAGCTCAGAGACCACCCATTTTACTTACCACTTAAAGCTCTGAACTGAAGTGCCACATGGTGTCAACTTTACCCAGCCCTAGTGTCCTTTAAAAGGCGTTGTCCTAACATGTGACCAGCCTGTTAGAGGCCCTTGCCTGGCATGTTGCACTCTCGGATTCAACCCGGATGGCATTTCAGAGGTGCTTGATTGACTCTGCCCCAGTCCCAGCAGCTTACAGTGGGTGGAGTGAGACACGGGATTCACTCTTGCTTCAGGCCTACCGTTTTTTCAGGGGGGTTTGGGTGATGGCCCCTGACAGTTGATCACTAGACTTACTGGCCTTTCACACGGTCTTGTCTGTCATTGGGCTGAGTTTCTGCTGCTCTACCGGATTCTCTCGCAGGGGTTCTAGCCTGGCACGTGGCCGGCCCTGCGCCGAGCCCTACTGGCCTATTAGAGGTTCTGGCCTGACAAGGGATTAACTCTTTCCACTCCCGTCTGAGCTTTTGTACCTGACTGTGCCCCTGCTCTACCAGCCTCTCTAAGGCGATTGCCTTGTGTGAAGGTGTTCTGACGCTTGGGGAATCTGGCTTTTCACTGGGCTCCTGGTTCCCATTACGCCAGTCTGGTGGCCTGGTGTCGTGGTGTTCTGTCTCTTGGGGGCTCTTGTCTGGTACCAGGGCTCTGGCCTGACTTCTGCCTGACTCTTCCCCCTCTCCTGGGCCACTTTAGGCCAGTCCAGCCTCTCTGGGGCTGTTGTCTGGTACAGCCAGTGTGTTAAGTCCCTTGGGGACTCTGGCCTGTGTCCTGTCTGACTCTTCCCCCTCTCCTGAGCCACTTTAGGCCAGTCCAGCCTCTCTGGGGCTGTTGTCTGGTGCCAGGGTGATCTGACTCTTGGGGGGCTTTGGTCTGACTCCTGTCCGAGACTTTACCCTGCTCCTGGGTCACTTTAGGCTAGTCCAGCCTCTCTGGTGTGTTGTCTGGTACCACTCAGTATGTTAAGTCCCTTGGAGGGCTCTGGCCTGTGTCCTGTCTGACTCTTCCCCCCTCTCCTGGGCCACTTTGGGCCAGTCCAGCCTCTCCAGGGCTGTTGTCTGGTACCAGGGTGATCTGTCTCTTGGGAGGCTCTGGTCTGACTCCTGTCTGACCCTTTCCCCCCTCCTGGGCCACTTTCGGCCAGTCCAGCCTCTCTGGAGCTGTTGTCTGGTACCAGGGTGATCTGTCTCTTGGGAGGCTCTGGTCTGACTCCTGGCTGACTCTTCCCCCCTCTCCTGGGCCACTTTGGGCCAGTGCAACCTCTCTGGGGCTGTTGTCTGGTACCAGGGTGATCTGTCTCTTGGGGGGCTCTGGTCTGACTCCTGTCTGACCCTTTCCTCCCTCCTGGGCCACTTTGGGCCCGTCCAGCCCGTCCGGGGGCCTGGGCTGCGGCCCTTCCTCCCTTTTCCTCGCCCTTGCCAGGAGCCCAAGGTGACGGGGCCGGAATGCTCTCACCTGCAGCTCTCTTTAATTCCAAACACAGGTGCCTCCGGCTCCACCCGCGCTCCGCTCGGCTTGTCAAGGACATCGGTAACTGCGAGTATGAACTTCTGGGAGGAGGGAGGCGGGTGGGGCTGTGATGAGGGAAGTGACTTCTCCCAGGACCGGTTCTCGTCGGCAGGTGAACGATCCGCAGCCTTCCCAGCCACACAGGAGCCAGGAGGTGCCCGGGAGGGTCGGAACCAGGGCAGGTGAGTGACTGACCTCATGCACCTGGGTCCTAATTTGGGTCAGAATCGATACGGGTGTGAGTCTTGCATGCCGTCCTGGTCGCCCCCCTCCCCCAGTGCATGTTGGTACTTGTAGTTTTGAGGGGTTTTTTTTGTTTGTAAATGCAGGACAGTCTTTTTCAGACAACCAATACCTGGTGACCTGTTCACACTGGCTGCCACGGGACAGCTTGCGACAGTTGCGAACAGCGATATTTATAACGCGCGTCGCGTGCGCTCATTGCGTTTACAGAGGATCACAAAGCGCCAGCGGCGCGGATTAGACTGGAAGGAAGGCGCTGTGATTAGTGTACGGTAAAACACCGTTTAAAGCTCACGCAAGGAGGCAGAAACAAATGCCAGCCGTCTGATGGTAAATAGAACAATTTGTTTAGCTTGGCTTTTTTATGCATCACACACGATCGTGGCCTGCGGGCTGCATGAGCATTTTATATTCAAGTACCAATTTTTTGTTTGTTTTTGCAGTTTTATGCAGTGCGAACTCGACCCGAATGTTTTGGAGCGTTTTGCATGAGTACCAGTTACATTACACAAGGGCACGTTCATTTTTGGTGGGCACGGGGAGATTACGTGATATGCCCAGAATGAATCACAAGATGTTGAGCTGACACCAGACTCAACCCTGGTTCCGGAGCTCCAAAGTTGGCAGCTCTGGCAGTGCTAGAGTGAAACACTCTTAACAAAGTTCAGTTCGCCTAGATTACAAAGCAGAGAAATACAGAACTTCTTTAGGACTGTACAATAGCGGCCCGTGCAGGTAAGAAAGTGGGGTTGGGAGGTGAAAGTGATAAACAACGAGATAGGGAATGTAAAACAAATAAATAAATAATGCCACTTACCTTGCGATGCGGCGAGCACAAGGTAAGTGGTTTTATTTAATGATTTATTTTACATTCCCTATCCCATCGTTTGTCACTTTCACCCCCCTCACCCTCATCGGCCTCACCACGCTTACCTGCACAGACCGCCAAAGGGACTGTATGTAGGAAGACTTAGGTAAAGATGATTATCGGAAAGACTAGTAATGACAGATTACACTCTGCACAACTGCAGTTATGGTTTAGGTCACAACGTTTTGTTCACATTTGTTTGAGAGAAAAGGCATTTAACGCCAACCTGAATGCAAGAGCTTACATTTTTGTAGGACCGTAAACTCACGAACGCCTCCTGACTTTAGGAGAATTGTTTACCTGTTTGAAGTCATCGTGACATGCAATATGTGAGGCAGTAAGCAGTGTATTTCTCATGTCAGTTTCCTTGTACTGTGGTAATAGAGTGGGATTTGACCTTTGGATGATTGTAGCAGGGGCACAACTAGACCTGAACTTCGGAGGGGGCTAGTACCTCACACACTGATGGTGAGCTGCCATTACACTCAGTGGAGGCCAAGGCATCCTCGAAGCCAGTATTAGGGCAGACACCGAGCACTGCTGGAGCCCAGAGAGTGCCCACCAGACCGGCGAGAATCGGATGTCTGCAAGATGGTTGGGACCAAGCCAGTCCCATGCATGTCTGACACACAGACCAGAAACAACTGAAGGGTTACTGGAAATGTGTCCTTTCTTACCAAAAGTAGCACAAGCTGCATAATGAACAAATGCCACAGGGAACAAGAAGAGGTGTGTGGAGGGAATCTTACAGTGAGGTCAGGAACGTACCCCACTGACATTGAGAAATAGGCTTGTATGAACCCCATTAAGGTGTGAAGAATAAACTGGGATATGAAAATCATGGAGAGTTTTTACCTGGCTGTCACAAAATGAGGGGGGCTTGCCAACAGCTCAAGACGTGTCCACAGAGAATACCAAGTTGGATACCTGTTCACACTGTACAAAGTCAACACCTGCACCCTCGGCCAGTGCAGAGCTGATGCTCCTTCATCTGAACAGAAGTCTTGCGCTCTCTCACAAGAAGATGGAAGGCATAGCTAGCGGTATAGAAAAGTGCGCAGAGTATGTCCACTGTGGGCACCTTGAGGTACGGTGACACCAAGCCATGCGCTAACTAAGGCTCCTTCAGGAAATCCTTCCTATTGTAACCGCGAAGTTGACTACCTCTCGCAGACTTTAGGCTTTACTCCGCTATCACTCACATTGCGGAATACCTGCACCAACCAAGCCCAGGGAGGTGAATACATAATACAACAAACTCTTACAAATGTCAGGGGTTTACATTTCATGTAAAACAGAATTTCAAAAGGGACTAGTCACTAGACAATCTTGCACAATTTTAAAACATAGATGGCAAGTGACTGTCATGTGTGCAATAACTCTACTCCCAGGAAGTGCTATAAAAAAACACCATATGTGCTGGTGACCAAAATATTTTTTTGTAGATTGGTACCTGCAATGTCCACTGCCAGCACCAACATCACTCACTGACAAGGTGACCGTCAGACTTGTGGTTAGGAAGGGAGCAAAGGAAATGGGTGAAATGTGCTATAGCGGGAGACTTAGTAGAAACGTTGTGCTGCTTATTCCCACATCTCTAATAATGCCATCTCCTCTTTCACACCTAATTGGTATTCTTTCCCATCTCAGTCACACTCTCCTCTCATTACTTCCTCTTCCCTCACCTTTCTCTTTATATTCTCTCACACACTCGCTTCTCTCCCGCTACTATCTACCTTGTCTCTCTTCAATCTTGTCTCTAAATCCCTTCACTCTAATTTTCTCTCCCACCTTCTTGCCCTCACACCTTTTTAGAAACAAGCTCTTTGCACGACTAACTTGGGTGAGAGGCGTGTGACAGACACTCCCACAGAATATTAGCAGGTCCCAGTTGCTCAGTCCTCACAGAACCTCAGCTTTCATAGGAAAGAATGCAGGTTTAGTTGAACTCTACCTGGGAATGCTCACCTCGAGCTGTGTCTGTTCATGGGCTCAGCTCTGCTTGCAATGGAGCTCAGCTTCATTCTTATACGAGCTCAGCTCGGTCTGTCAGGCTCAGTGAAATAAATGACCTGTGCGTGCACAGCCTCTGCTGTACTTGCATAGATGTTTAGCACTATGTGTGCAGGGACTTGGTTGCATCTGTGCTGGAAAGCTGATCAATCTGCAAAGGAGCTCAGCTCTACCAGACGATGAGGTCTGTTTGTGGCAGAGTCCAATTGTCTCTGTGTGCAGAGGAACTCATTTCCATCCATGCAGGAGGTTAGGCCTTTTAAGTGCTCACTCTATAACCAGAGGAACAACCAATTTCAGTGTTGCCTTCCTCTCATTGATAAACAGGTGCCCTACCCTCTGATTGGTACTTTGAGCTGCAATAGTTTGGGCAGAAAGTGCTCTGCTCCTCAGTCGCACCTCTGGTCTGGTATATTCCTTGTTTTGCAATCTTCTCTCAATAGTACAGCTTCTTTCTCTCTAGGGGATGCCAATTGAACATAGTCTTTAATCTTGATGGGTAGGGAGAATGCAGTGATTTGTGAACCATACAGAGTGATTTGAAACAAATGCGTTTTTTAATCGGGAGCCAGTGCAGGGATTCTAGTCCCTTCCTGGCAGATTGTTTCCTGGGAATGCTCAGAACGAGTCTTGCCAGTGCATTCTGTAGCACCTGGAGTTTATACTTTTTACTCTTATTAGCAGCCAGGTATAATGCATTGCAGTTGTCGAGTCTGGACATTATCTACGCCAGGGCTGCCTGGATTCGAGCTGGTTGTGGGATTCGAGGTAATTTTTTTTAAACATCCTTATGATCCAGGAGCATTTTGAGATGGTACAGTTAATGTGGATATCAAAATTGAGTTCAATATCCATCAGAACTCCAAGGTTCTTAGCCTTCTTGCTCGGGGCAGGACAGCATCCAAAGGGTTGAGGCCAGCAGCTATTGTTCCACTTAGTTGACTCTGATTCAAATAGCATCACTTCAGTTTTCTCTCCATTGAGTTTCAAAAAGTTAGCAGACATCCATTCTGCCACTTTAGTCATGCATCCGAGAATATTTCCTGACGTTAAACAAGGACCTTTTGGGAAAGTAACCATGAACTGTGTGTCAGCTGCATATGACACAACCTCCAGTCCAAATGAGTGGATCACAGTTGCTAGGGGTGCAACATACAGGTTAAAAAAAGTAGGGCTCAGAGAAGATCCCTGCGGAACTCCACAGGGTAGAACATAGGAGTCTGAGTAGAAAGATTGTAGTTTCACCCTTTGGGATCTCCCTGTTAGGAATGAGGACAGGAGGGCTAGTGCTTGCTGTGAGATACCAAGACTCTGGAGTCTGTACTGCAACAGAATAGGTGAAATGGTATCAAATGCTGCTGACAGATCCAAGAGAATCAGCACTATCCCCTGTCCTTCAGCCACAGAACGCATGATGTAATCAGTGGCCCTCATTAGAGCCGTTTCCGTTCCATGATGCTTCCTGAATCCAAACTGAGAATCATTAGGCCATGAGTTTCTCTCTGCCGTTTCCATAAGCTGCTTATTAAGATGCAGCTCCAGGATTTTAGCTGGAGCCGGAAGTAAAGAAATGGGACGGTAGTTCTTCCAATCCCCTGGATCTAAATTAGGTGTTTTTAGAAGTGGCCTAATGATGGCTTGTTTCCCACTGTGCGGATAGATTCCAGATAGAATGATATTATTCATGAGTTTATAGAGCGGTTCTTCTATGGTGTTTGCAGCAATATGGAGAATTGCTGGTGGACACACCTCCATGGGTGAACCAGCATGCATTTTCAAAAGATATTGTGTGAAAAGTAGGGGCAAGAAATCAGAGAATTTAGAAAGACCTCTTAGGGAGACACCTGCACCATATCTCAGAAGTAGGTGCATTTGACAACATGACTACACTCTCTGATTTGGAGTTGGCAACAGGGAGTAGAAGGCAGGGTGGACTCCAACAAAAGTTGGTCAGTGTGAGAGACAAGGGCCAGCTACTGCACAAGTACACCAGTGGCATAATGAAACTTGAGCCCCCCCTTCCTGCAAACTACATGGAGGCCCCCCTTCTGGCTCACTCAGGAGCTCTCAGGACAGCATACTTTGCTGAGGGGCCCCCTGGAGCTCGGGCCCCCCTGCACTGCTGGGTCTACAGAGGCCTTTGTTAGGCCCCTAAAGTACACATTTGCCTTTGAAATGTATATCTGTCTTGGATCTGGATCATTCACTCATCACCTTTCAGCTCAAGGTTTTCCAACCACCAACTGACACTCACAAAGATGGTAGGGATGATCACGAGCTTCACCTCACAAGAACAGAGTGGTCTAGTGAACACAATGCTTTTGCAGCAGAAAGGTTTGGTGGGTGCAGTGCTAGATGCAGCCCACACACAGTGTCATTCTGATCTCCCTCTTCAGTCTATTAGATGTCTGTCCAACAAACACCATGGGGGAGAAGCACACAAGGGTCTTCTACTGTGTGGTGGAGTGGAAGAGGCCAGCACCCGGCATCCCTTGGCCATGCTTAGGAGAATATTGCTCACCACATGTCTCTACTGTGCTGAGCATGTCCAACCATACCCGAATTGAGCAAAAGAGCAAGCATGGGGCACATGAGCACAGTGGGGTGCAGCACTGTACAGATGTATGTGTATGGACTGTTAGAGTAACTGCTTGACATGACATCATTGTGAGGCCACCGTCTTGATGCCAATACCACCTCACAAACTAGCAGGCCACATCAATGCTTGGGCTTTAACTGGCCTTCCTATAGGAAAGAGGACGGACAGCCAAGAACACTTTTCGCAGAGGATTGGGGCTGCTACCTGTTGGACCACCTTCTATGAGTTCCTGTCTCCTCTAATTGTTGATGGTGATGTCACACAAACCCCACCCCTATTTAGCCATCATTGTGCATGTTGTTATCTTTTGGCACCTTAGGCAGGCCATGCACTGTAGCTTGAGAGGCATTTTGTTTACTTACATGGGTCTTAGAACCCTCCCATTACTTAGCTTCATTGTCACTCGTTTCCTTGCTTCCCTTTGGTCAGTGCTTCTGAACTTCACTTCCTCTTCATTTGTTTGTCCTTCCCCTGGAGCATTACCTAAGTACTGCTTCTTTGCCAGTGTCCTTCCACAGTTTGTACTTTCAGAGCTACTTTTTTCTTTTAGTTGCAGCTCTCCGCAATAGTGCATGTGTTTGTAGGCCATCTCCCGCCTCTTCCATCCTGCTCTTCGTTTTTGCTTGTCCCCTCTCATTTTGAGTTGTTGCTTGACCCTCCTACCACAGGTTGTTACTTACCCTGTACCATCCTCCAACTCCACATTGTTGCTTGGTCTCGCAAATTGCTTGCTCCGGCATTGTTCCTTGCCCCATCCCAGCCAACATTTGTGCTTGCACGCACAGTTGCTTCGCACTCCTAAAGTCTCCTCCCGCATTATTGCTTGCCACCTCCCACCCTCCTGTCCAGTGTTGTTGCCTGCCCCCTCCCACTGCGTGTTGTTGCTTGCCCCTCCCACCCGACTTGTTGTTTGCCCGCATTATTGTTTTCCACTTCCCCATCATCCTTCATTACTTTCATCCCCACACCCTCATGCATTGCTGCTTCCACCCTCTTGTCCTGCGTAGTTGATTTCACTCCCCACCCTCCTGTCATGCCAGAAAAAAAGCACTGCCAAAGCCAATAGCTCCTGCCTACGTGACGTTCTTTGTCAATGTTTTAAGCCATGTTGCACAGCAGCGCAGTTGCAAAGCAGCTTGGCTGATAGATACCCTAGGATATGTCTAGTGTTGGCCTTACCATAGCATTTTTTTTACTGTTGGTGGGCGTGCGTCGCCGGAGGCATCTACACACTCCACTTTGCATGCCCTCTTTCTCTCCCAGATGCCACTTTAGAGGTGTGCGAGTCAATACATTTGCAGGAAGAGATGAGCCAGAGCCGAGCCAAAGGTTTGGCTTGGATCTCAGAGCCTGTGCACGAGCCGAGTCCTGAAAATGTTTTCTATGTAAACCACACAACAAACATCACATACAATATGATTAAGTCACTTTAAATTTCAAAAAAGTATAGTTCTCTAACATGTGAAGCTTAGACATTAATATGTCATACTAGAGCACTGCACTAAAAAGTACTTACTAAAAGTAATAGTTTTTAAACATAAACGAATATTGCAATAAGAGGCAAGACAAATGTCATGTAAACCATGTACAAGACCCACATTTTTAGAGATCCTCATTATACTCTATTAATTCAAGCAGAAAATATTTTTATACAACTGACATTCTGAGCTCACATATTTGAAACTGCTTTCTTCCGCGATAATGAAGAAAAATAATTTTGTTGAACTAAAATATCTGTCTAAGATCACACAATTTAAGTGGTGAAGCCAAGATTTATCCATGTTTTCTGGTTTCGCTTTGCACAAATCATCCAGGAAATTACTATCTTTTCATTTTACATAGCATAAACTCGACCCAAAGGCAACAATGGAGTGCTTAATGTGAGTACCAGTTCTATTACACAAGGGCACTTTCTTGCTTACAGGCATGGGGAGATTAAGTAATTTCCCAAATTCAAAGAATGTTTAGCTGACGCAGAGACTTGAACCTGGCCCCCAGATTGAAAATCGGCAGCACTGGCCTCAACAGTATGCAACGTTTACAACAAAGTTTTTACAACGCACTACCATTACAACGCAGGCATTACCACGCATACCATTACAACGCATTGCGCTGGGGAGCGCTCTAGGATAGGGAATACGTTTAATTTTCTATCCAACACCTTCCCTAGTGTCCACGGGGACTGGAGTTGGAATAGAAAATTATACTTACTACTATCCAGCACCTCTAAGCGGTATGCGTTGTAACGGTATTCGTTGTAAATACCGCGTTGTAAAGGTATGCGGGGTAAAAGTATGCGTTGTAACGTCATACATCCGCCTCAACACCACATCTGGGTAGAGAGAGGGAGGCAGGCAGGCAGAAGCCAAATGAAAACTCGGCTCGTTGTGGGTTGTGGGCTCGAGGCTTCAACAGGACCCTGAGTTGAGCCAGGCTTCAAGCTTGATTTTGGCTCTAGCTTTCAGTGGCTCGCCCACCTCTAGTCACATGCCCTCCTGAAACAATTTTGAAAAGAGTGTTCAATGTGGCCAGCTCTGGCTGCGTCATGGTGCTTTTAAAAAAAAAAACTTTTAGCCATGCTGTCGAGCAGCTGCACTGCTGGACAATGGGCTAAACACATTGACAAAGGCAGTAGTTCACATGGGTGTGACCTATTTGCTTAGCAGTGTTTGTTTGGTTAGCACTAGTGATTTTTAGAACCAAGCAAGATGCTGTTGGCCGAAAAATCTGGGCTGCTGGATTGTCACTGGATCACTACAACACCACTTAAAAAAGAAAAAAAAACTAAATTTCTTTTTTGTACTCACATAGAACTTATTAACCTTCACATGGGTAGTAAGCACTTAATAAATGCACTTACCAATCCAGGCAAGTTGTAACCCGGGCTGGGAAGGTGAAGCAGGACCCAATGGGGGCCCAGGTCAAACGCCATCCGGAGGCGGGAAGCCCCCCACCTCCATTTGCATGTTGGCTAGGCAGGGGGCGACCAGGATTGGTCCCACAAGGGCGAGTGCAGACCCCCTCAATCAGGGGGCGAGCCAGGTAGGGTGAGGGGAGGATAAAAAGGGCCCCAGCGGGCATCAGGGAAAAACAACCCCCCCCCCCCACCCCCCCTCCAGCGTAGAGAAGAAAGAAGGGGTTACCTCCCCTCCTGGGTAATTGAGAAAACTGTAAGGGCACTACTTGACACAGGGAAACAGATGCAAAGCATTACAGGCTATTTCATTCACCTGTCTATTCAAACAGGCAAATTTACATGTGAGTAAGCTTACATGTGTAAGTTTACTCTTACACTTTGGGGCCGAGTACGATCTCGCTAGGAAGGCCTCCAGACGGGTTCTGGATTGAGCAAATACGATTCGGAGCCTATGTTTCCGACTGAATCGTCCCCCATTCTAAACGACCAAGTACGATGCGAAGATGTCGTCCGCATCGACCGAATCGTTTCCAAACCTGATCCTGTCAGTCCGACTCATTGCAGCCAAATCGTGGTATGCAATAGAGCCCTTCCGAACAAGCGAGTACAATGCACAATTAAACTGCCGTTTTCACTCGGATGTGGGAATTGGAATTCGGGGGGCTGTAGTGGACCCTCCTTCATTTGAGGCCCAATGAATCGGTCCCATGGGGGTAATCATGGGTCCCTCCTTCACATTCATGCACAGTGTGGCGGGCACCCCACTGGGTGTACGCTTTTCCCCACACGCCCCTTTTTGCTATGGGAACCTGTGTACGCGTTCAGTATACAGGCTTCAATACAGTTCAATGGGAGTACGAGCGAACTGAGTCCTTCACTATAAGGGTGCATCGTTCTCGGTTGTTCGAACTTGTAGAGCACAATTCGCTAGTAAAGCCCTCCAATTCCAAGTAGTACGGAGGGCTTTCCTAGCGAGATCGTATTCGGCCCCACAGTAGTAAATTCACTTTTGGCTACTGAACCTTTCTGGGTATAAATTCACTACAAAGTGTAGTTATATGTCTCCACACCATGAAACTTTGGGTGGAGCCAAATTGACGAGTGGAAAGTCACTACTAGTAACTTTTCTCACAAAGGCAAAGGTCTCGGTCCCAGGGGTGTATAACTCCCTATGGTGAAGCAAAAGGAAAATTTAAAAACTAAAAAAATATTATAAATATTTTTATGTTAAATATTGATGTGAATAAATTATGAGTATGCATTTTAAATGTAGAACAAAAATAAAACAAGTTACAGCACTATTGTGTTAATTTTAAATTCAATATTTAATTCATTTAAATACATTAAATTACAATTATTTTAAAATCCCACCTTTTTATGTATTAACCATTACAAAACATTATGTATAGATTTAATTTAAATTAATTTTTTTTAGTTGTAAAAAATAATTGCATTTATTTTTAAATTAATATATGTTTATCTAAATCTTTTTACCATAAAATAATATTTATTTCTATGTATATTTTTTACTTTAAAATATATTTATACATACTTTTAAAAAGTCAAAATTAATTAATTTGTTTCAATATTTCCTGAATTGCTCTATTTAAGGCCCTGCCTCCATTATTTTTAATGGGAGGGTATTGCAGTACCAGTGGTTGGCCACGAATGGTGCTGGATTTATTTTAGTTCTGAGCTGGAGTACATTTATTACTCTTTGGTTGTTGTAATATTAGAAGTGCCTTTTGTGACTAGTATAAGGTTTCTGTGGGTGGGTGTATTTCCATTCCTAAACCACTACTTAGCCATCCATAAAACTCTAGTTAACACCTTCCATTTAGGAGTGAGTATTTTCCAGCCACTCCCCCGGCCCCTCCCACATTTACTACTAAGTAATAAACTTACATGGGTGCGGATTATCCTCATGGAAAAGATAGGAGAGGTGGAGATTTCCACCATAGGTTTGTAAATTGCATTTTGTAGTAGGTAATACTACCGTTGTACTACTTTACTTACTACAAAATTTAGTTTGTAAATCATGCCTGCAGAGCCTGTCGGAAGAGGTTTCTCTAGCTAATTCATGCCAGAGGAGCTTGTCCTAGGTTGTAAGATCAGTCTTGACACCAGTGCCAGCTTCACTTGCTTCAGTTACTGCTCCCTGTTGTCATCTGCTGTGATCAGTAGGTGACGGGTTCGAGTCCCGGCTAGGCTCACTAAGCCATTCACCTTTCTGAGATAAGTAACCTGAGTACCATTAAATTGGGTATTAGCTAATGCTATTTACAGAGTTTAGAACTGTATTGAGTGCTTATAAAAACAACCATGATTACTTCATACTGAAACATCACTTCTGACGGACAGTCAAGTCAGGCAACCATCCAGTATTCATGCTGGGAAAACTTTGCTGTCTTATTTCAGAAATTACTTTCCAAGGTCCCATCTATGTTATTTTGTGTTAGGTAATGTGTACATTGCCATGTAGTTGACTTAGACGGTTGCCTACCTAAAGCATCCTTTGCCGGGGAGCAATGCTTAATTTGAGCAGTGGTTTCCTGTGCTTGGCATCAGCAATTAATTGCCAACACTGCCACTCATGACAGTCTGCCATATGGTGGCACTGTTTGTCTTAAATAGAGATGAGCACAACAACAGTTATTTATCAATTCAATATGCATTAAATGGCTAACACTTGCAGCCCAAGCGTTCCTAAAGTTCAAAAGTCAGCTCAAAGACCTCTACCTCAACCGTACTCTGCCGAATGGTTAACTGGACTCGCCACATCTCATTGTTTACCAATGTTTTACTGTGTGTACGACTGCAATACTATGTGCTCTATTTTCTTCACTATAAAGTTGTAAAGCGCTCCGATACCTCCGGGTCTGGCCAGCGCTATATCAAACTCTAAAAATAAAATAAATAAAATCAAGACATTCTTAAAGGTTTTTTTTTTAGGGGGGCTGGAACAGTCTAAATTTTACAACAAACAAAGAACTGGGGAGAGGGTCCGAGGGAATGTTTACCGACCTCAGCACAGTTATAATCACACTTACAGACTATGGAAAACACAAAGAATAACTGTGGGTCTAAGATTGTAGGAAAACTATGTGTGTGGAAATGGCTATATGTAGGCTTGCAAATGTAAGCAGACTACTGGACAATTACCTATTGTGAGTAAGTGTCCATCAGTTACTCTTCCTGTACCGCCCTATTCATCATGTGGTCTACTTCACAGTAGGTAGTCCAAGTTAACCAACTCCAAGATGTTGTTAGGAGATGGTTGATTCTGATGATGTAATTTACAGGGTGATAGGTAGATGTTGTTTGTAACTGAAAGCAGTGCAAGTGTGATTAGTGAATAGTGATAAAGATATGTGTTTATAGTAAAATTGGATAGTGAACGCAATATAACTTTATTCTGGAGTCGTGCACTTCCAACAATAAAAACAAATAGAGTGCAAAAAAGTCAGATGGTTTAAGCAAATAACTACTGACTGGGTTATCTGGTTGACATGTTTCTGCGGACATTTAAAGGTCCACATTGGTACCTGCCACTTCTTCAGGACCCATAAACTTAGTTGCTACTGCTCTTGTGATAAATTAAAAAACAATAGTGAACAAAAATGGTAAATGTCACCTGTTCACATCTGGATTTCCTCCTGGTAGAATAGAAGCGTTCCAGATGTCGAGGCGCCATAACACACACACATAGGCAGACATAAGAACAAAAATAGGATAACGTCATCATTAGTATGGGTTACCGCCATAATTATTGGAGTATTGTTCTTACATGGCATTTGAAATGAATATTATCAAAACGTCATAGGCTCACCTTTGATTCAAGGGGAAAGTGTTTCTCCTCACCTGGCAAGCAGCTCAGGACAATGGAGCACCGCTCTATAGTACAAAAAAATTAAAAAGCTTGTGATAACCTGTGTGGTCACCTTGCAGTTAGATACTCATAGGGTCAAACAGTTCAACAGAGTTGAAGAGACCGGCCTGTATTTAATTCGTCTTAATTATGATTAAAACGTGGGCCTGTTATCTCTTGAAAATCTGGTTTGAAATGGCAAACATCCTATTGGTGAGTGAAGCCTGTCTTATCACTAGATGTGGTGATTGTTGTTCGTTCGTCAAAAACGGCCGAGTCACTACGATATTGATGCGCACGTTTTGTGTTGTAGTCTAGAGTGCGCGATGCAGTTTCTTTTATTATTATTTGTGGACTATTGCGTTGTTATGAGTTTTTTGCGTCTGTCAAGGCTAGGACCTGTATACTCAATTACGCGCATTAGTTTAAACAGTGCTCCGTGTTTAAAGCCGTGAAGCCAGCTCACATATTAAGTGCACGAAGCAGTTTGATTCTCCTATCACTGTTTATAGAATGGCGTGGACCAATAAGTTCAGCGCTTTTGTAAGGAGCTGTGATTCATATCTTGAGCCCTGGCGGCGATCCCCTGTGGAAATACGACGCTATTCACATCTCGCACTTCAAAATTATAACTCAATTCCTTACGCGCATGTTTCATACCACCCTTGTAAGAAGCTGAGATTAGTATATTGCGACCTGGCGGCGATCCCTTGTGGTAATACGAGGCCAGTCACATATCACACTTCCAAAACATAACTCAGTTCCTTACGCGCTTTTATCAGGCTGCGTTACTGCCATTGTTTATAAATTATTGCTTTGAAGCACGATTCGCGCCTCTCCTGATGCTCGGATTTGTGTACCATGCCGTATTACCGGTCCGTGATGAAAGTTTAAGGTCCGGTTAGTCTCAGTCTTCCGAACAGAAACTGCATTACTAGCGCGCATTTTGCAAACATTTATACACCATTTCCCTTCTATGCATGGTCACATCCTTACCTCTCCGTCCGTACTCCTGGCAGCCTTCTGGGCTGTTTTGGGAGGTACCGCGGCAGAGGCTTGCTACTTCCTTATTGACTGTGACTTGGTTCTCATTGGATGAAGCGGACCACATGTTCCCGCAGCTGTTAATTATGGGAGATGTAGTCCACAATTTCGCCCTTCTCTAGTTTGTTCGGTCTTACCATGTGTACAGTTAAATTACACACCTATTTGATATTAAGTAGTGAGCAGTACTCTTGATTGTGATAATGTCCTTTTGGCATTTCAACAGAATATAAGAGAATTAATTTTGCAAAGAATGTTTTGAAAAAAAAAATTCAAATTAAAAAGCAACTTATACATGGATTTGCAAGGCAGGGATCTTAGCGACTACCTATATTCTATGTAGTTGAGGACAAGCGTCTCAGTTAGGGAAGATAGCAACTGAATTTGAATGGACCGTTTTGGAACAACCAAATATCCCGGCACATATAACTGACGTGTCCAAACACCTGTTAATGATAGAGCAAAAATGGGTGTACAAGTTAAATTGTGACAAAGTTGGCCTTAATGAAGATATTCCTTGGATGTCACTACGAAACAACTGTTCCAAAGAATCTGTCCTTATAACTGAACACAATAGAACCCAAACATCTATGTAAGTCTCCAGCTATACAACCATAATATGATAGACCCCAGTGTGTATCAATTAAGTTGCCATCTTCCCTAACTGAGACGCTTGTCCTCAACTACATAGAATATAGGTAGTTGCTAAGATGCTGTATACAATCCTTCTGACCCCTGCCTTGCAAATCCATGTATAAGTTGCTTTTTAATTTGAACATTTTCTTTTCATAAAATTCTTTGCAAAATTAATTCTCTTATATTCTGTTGAAATGCCAAAAGGACATTATCACAATCAAGAGTACTAGTCACTACTTAATATCAAATAGGTTTGTAATTTAACTGTACACATGGTCAGACCGAACAAACTAGAGAAGGGCGAAATTGTGGACTACATCTACCATAATTAACAGCTGCGGGAACATGTGGTCCGCTTCATCCAATGAGAACCAAGTCACAGTCAATAAGGAAGAAGCAACCCTCTGCCGCGGTACCTCCCAAAACAGCCCAGAAGGCTGCCAGGAGTACCGACGGAGAGGTAAGGATGTGACCATGCATAGAAGGGAAATGGTGTATAAATGTTTGCAAAATGCGCGCTAGTAATGCAGTTTCTGTTCGGAAGACTGAGACTAACCGGACCTTAAACTTTCATCACGGACCGGTAATACGGCATGGTACACAAATCCGAGCATCAGGAGAGGCGCGAATCGTGCTTCAAAGCAATAGTTTATAAACAATGGCAGTAACGCGGCCTGATAAAAGCGCGTAAGGAACTGAGTTATGTTTTGGAAGTGTGATATGTGACTGGCCTCGTATTACCACAAGGGATCGCCGCCAGGTCGCAATATACTAATCTCAGCTTCTTACAAGGGCGGTATGAAACATGCGCGTAAGGAATTGAGTTATAATTTTGAAGTGCGAGCTGTGAATGGCGTCGTATTTCCACAGGGGATCGCCGCCAGGGCTTAAGATATGAATCACAGCTCCTTACAAAAGCGCTGAACTTATTGGACCACGCCATTCTATAAACAGTGATAAGAGAATCAAACTGCTTCGCGCACTTAATATGTGAGCTGGCTTCACGGCTTTAAACACAGAGCTCTGTTTAAACTAATGCGCGTAATTGAGTATACAGGTCCTAGCCTTGACAGACGCAAAAAAACTCATAGCAACGCTATAGTCCACAAATAATAATAAAAGAAACTGCATCGCGCACTCTAGACTACAACACAAAACGTGCGCATCAATATCGTAGTGACTCGACCGTTTTTGACGAACGAACAACAATCACCACATCTAGTGATAAGACAGGCTTCACTCACCAATAGGATGTTTGCCATTTCAAACCAGATTTTCAAGAGATAACAGGCCCACGTTTTAATCACAATTAAGACGAATTAAATACAGTCCAGTCTCTTCAACTCTTTTGAACTGTTTGACCCTATGAGTATCTAACTGCAAGGTGACCACACAGGTTATCACAAGCTTTTAAAATGTTTTGTACTATAGAGCGGTGCTCCATTGTCCTGAGCTGCTTGCCACGTGAGGAGAAACACTTTCCCCTTGAATCAAAGGTGAGCCTATGACGTTTTGATAATATTAATTTCAAATGCCATGTAAGAACAATACTCCAATAATTATGGCGGTAACCCATACTAATGATGACGTTATCCTATTTTTCTTCTTATGTCTGTCTATGTGTGTGTGTTATGGCGACTCAACATCTGGAACTCTTCCATTCTACCAGGAGGAAATCCAGATGTGAACAGGTGACATTTACCATTTTTGTTCACTATTGTTTTTTAATTTATCACAAGAGCAGTAGCAACTAAGTTTATGGGTCCTGAAGAAGTGGCAGGTACCAATGTGGACCTTTAAATGTCCGCAGAAACATGTGGACCAGATAACCCAGTCAGTAGTTATTTGCTTAAACCATCTGACTTTTTTGCACTCTATTTGTTTTTATTGTTGGAAGTGCACGACTCCAGAATAAAGTTATATTGCGTTCACTATCCAATTTTACTATAAACACATTTCTTTATCACTATTCACTAATCACACTTGCACTGCTTTCAGTTACAAACAACATCTACCTATCACCCTGTAAATTACATCATCAGAATCAACCATCTCCTAACAACATCTTGGAGTTGGTTAACTTGGACTACCTACTGTGAAGTAGACCACATGATGAATAGGGCGGTACAGGAAGAGTAACTGATGGACACTTACTCACAATAGGTAATTGTCCAGTAGTCTGCTTACATTTGCAAGCCTACATATAGCCATTTCCACACACATAGTTTCCCTATAATCTTAGACCCACAGTTGTTCTTTGTGTTTTCCACAGTCTAAATTTTGACACTGATAGGAGTGTGATGGTTAGTAGTTGTGTTGGGGCAATGGGTGGTGCGAGTTGAGGTGGCCTCCTGATGGGAGGCCTGGCACTTTTAGATTTTTTTTTTTTTTACAAATTAACCACTAAAAGTGTCACTCTAAACCCTCCAAGTCAAAACAGTGGAGAAACTACCAGAGTGCCAAAATAAAGAGGTATAATGAGGCAACACGTGTGCGGTGCCTCAGGCACCAGAATTCCTCCAGAGGTCCCCTGCTGTGCCTTTCACGTTGTGGTTTGTGCACCTGTTGAAACCCGCTTACTGGCCCCTAGGGGAAGTTTCCCTGCAGCTCTGATCGCATCGCTCCGGTGCTACAAAGCCTGCTTAATTTACCTTTGCCTGCCAGGCTAACATTTTAAATTCCTTGTTTACATTTGAAGACCATTTACTTGCACAAAGATAGACCAGAAGTAGACACTTCCTTACGCATAATAAAAAAAAAACGCTTAAGAAACGGTCGATACTCACCCACGCCAAATCCCAGCTCATCTGCTTCACCAAATTGTGTGATCTAGGAAATTGCTTGAATAAATTACAGCTAATTTTCTAGATCGTCAAATCTGAGAGAACCATGCATTCATTCAGTTTATGGTGTACGCCAGCCTCAATTATATTCTTTTTAATAGAGAATAATGTTGTCTTGCATATGGTGCTGGGCATATGCACGGTGCATGTGCCAAACTGAATTATCTCTTTGTTAATATATGTTTCATGGTCAGGATTTCTTAAAGGTTTCTAAGTTCAGGTTTAGTTTTTAAATGCCTCTCAATGTAGTGGTCAAATCTATTGTACTAAATTGAAACACTTACCCTATGCCTAAGAAACACAATTTTTTAATAGAGTTCTAAAAGCCTTAATCATCTTTTTCATGTTTATTGCTTGATCTGCATGCTAAATATTTCAGTGGTTCAGCTCGTGCTTTGGCTGTCTGGCTAGGGCACGGGCTAACACAATCTCTCTGTGGCGTAGCTACCATTGGTGCAGCAAGTGCAGTGGCACCGGGGCACAGAGCCCCGAGGGCCCATTGAAGCGTGATAATTGCTATAAGTTCCTACCCCAACAGCAGTCAAAGGAGTTATTTGACTCACTTGCATCATGACCATCGTCCTCCTTGCTGCGCTACTGCCTCCCCTATCCTTCGGGGCCTGGGGGGGGGGGGGCGCTTTAACCAGTGACCTATATATATCTGTGACATAAGGGAAGGAAGCATAAGGGGCATAGGAAGGGGGATTCGGTGGGTGTGGGCCACCCCGAGTGTCATCACTGAGGGGGGTGACAAAATGGCAAAATAGGTGTTTTAAACATATATGGGTGACATAAAATCACTGAGGGGGTGACAAAATGGCGTACATATGTGTTTTAAACACATATTTTTTCCATTTTGTCAAGCCGGGGGTGACCAGTGTCATCACTGAGGGGGGTGACAAAATGGCAAAAATATGTGTTTTAACAACTTCAGCGCGGCACAAATTTTTGCGCTGTGCTTAAGGTTCTAAGAAACGGGCGTGGCCGTGATGGAACGGTCCCGTCATAAGCACAGCCCAACCGGCGCTAGTGACGGAACCGTTCCGTCACAAGTGTTGAAGGGGTTCAACACATATGGGTGACCAGAAATCACTGAGGGGGTGACAAAATGGCAAAATAGGTGTTTTAAACATATATGGGTGACATAAAATCACTGAGGGGGGTGACAATATAGGTGTTTTAAACACATATTTTTGCCATTTTGTCAAGCCGGGGTTGTCAAGTGTCATCACTGAGGGGGGTGACAAAATGGGCAAAAATATCTGTTTTAAACACATACGAGTGACAAGAAATCACTGAGGGGGGTGACAAAATGGGCAAAAATATCTGTTTTAAACACATACGAGTGACAAGAAATCACTGAGGGGGGTGACAAAATGGCAAAAATAGGTGTTTTAAAACACATATTTTTGCCATTTTGTAAAGCCGGGGGTAACAAGAAATTTTCCGCACCGGGTACCGCCTGACCTTGCTATGCCACTGTGCCCCATCGCCACATTTTGGAGGGGGAGGGGGGCTCTTCATTTTGTTTAACACCAATTGTCTTCGGGCCAACCCATATCCTGGTTCGGAGGTCCCTGTGCTGGCTCCCCCCCCCCCCCCCCCCCCTGCATGCCACTGCTGTCCAGCGCCCTGACTTTACCATAGACCCATCCCCTCTGCATGAAACTCTACAAATATTGTTTACTTAAACCTTCTTCCGAATTCTTTCTTCACTGGAAGATCAAATCTGGCCGCCCACGAGGTCAGAAAAGCCAACTATTTACCTCTCACTTTGCTATTTGTAGTTGTTTTCGTTTTGTTTTATGCTGCCCTCTGCTTTTAACGTTAAGATTAGTTCACTTCTTTCAATATTATATTTGTATTGGTTGTGTGTATTTCATATTCTGCAGGATTTCGATGTCCTGGGCAGCGCTTTGCACTCAAGAAAGCATGTAAAAAAGAAAAAAAACAGTAAGTGCAGGCAGGGTAGAAACATGCGTGCCTTTAGGCACGGCCAAAGTGTTTTACGTACTCAGATTCTCCAAATTTCCCAAGCATGACTTTCGCCTGCAGGAGATTGCCTTGAGCAGAAAATGTCTAGTGAGTTATTTAAAATATCGACTAATGAATTTTGCTAATTAAAAAAAAGTGTGATTTCCATGAAGATTCACAAAAATTAAAAATTTTCACACCCAATTCCTTAATGCATGCCGAAGTGCTTGTGAAAGTGCGACCGTCCCCATAGAGTGGCCCATGACAAGACATCCCCTTTGGCGCTGTATGACTCAGTCCCCAAGTATCTTTGTGGATCTTTGTAAGGTTCTTCTGGTGCACCAGTAAAATCTAAAAATGCCCTATCCGATTCCCATAGCATTTGTGGAAAGCCAAATTTAACACTGAAAATCAGAGCCCAAAGCTGCACAAAATGGGCATTTGCACGTTAAAGTGAGAAACTAGTTTCGTTATTGACGCTGCTACATTTTGCACTAATTGTAAAGTCCTCGATTGGGTCAAGAGAATTTTGCACACAGGGGATTCCGGCCATTGAGGGATGTCCACCCAAAGATATGGACCAGTAGCTCAAAGTCTGCAGTTTGCAAGACTGGGCAGTACCCCCTATGTCTCCTCCAGTAGACCTAATTGGTCCTTAAAGTAGCCAATGCCGTAACATGCACATTCAGGGTGTTGTCAAATGGGACAATAAGACAGTACACCTGATCTATGGGAGTGACCGGTGCAGATGATTTGCAGCAGTTTGCCTTCTGATTGGTCAAACACCGATCTTCTGCCAACTTCTCTTCTTGCAGGTGGCCACTTCAGCCAGGCAGGAAACTGGGGAAGCACTGGCTGCTAGTGAGTATGTTTGAGACATAGGGGTGGGTTTTATTGGCATCCTGGTGGTAACCTCATGAAGAATCTGACCTTTTGTATGAATAGTGTAAAATATCCAGGGGCGGCTCCTCCATAATGGCGGAGGAGCATCACCCACTAAGCAGTCAGTAAAATATAAAATGATAATAAAACATTATTATCATTTTTTTTTCTGCTGACTGACTGAACCAGGTAGTCTTGAGCGGGGTGTGGCCGGGCCATGTCATGGAAGAGGCTTGGTAGGTGCACTGTAAAGTGCGCATGTGGGTTTGGTCGGCCGTCTGAGGCTGGCCAAACAGACATGCACACTTATGTTTCTCCAACCCAGCTGTGTTGCACAGCAGGGTTGGAGAAACAGCACAGACTCCCAGGCACTATCTGAGCTGCAAACCAGGCCACTCAGACCAATCCTTGCGCTGTTCTCATGCTATTGAGAGCAGCACTTGGATTGGATTAATGGATTGGATGGGGAGCCTGTGGTGGTGTCCCAGGGACTGCTGGGACCCCATCAGGAGCAGGAGGGAAGAGGAGCACTGAGGCGGCTGGCAGCATCGGCGGCAGGACAGGTATGTTTTTTTATTTATTATTATTTCCCTAATTCTCCCCCGCACCCCCATTTGAGTTTTGCGGTGGCCGCCACTGAATATATTCCCTGAGGAATCAGAGCTTCTCAGTCCCAAGGCCGTCTTTGGCAGTTGGCCCCTGCCCCCACCACCCAATAATAACTACTAGAGCCAGTGCCTAATTTGTAAAATGATTGCAGGTGTCCAAAGCTCTTCTCAGAAGCCCATGTCTGGTGTATTACATTTCCTCGCTGAATACCAACGCTGTGTTGTCTTCAGCTATCCACAGGCCTCCTTAGTCTACCACCAGACACTGCCCACCCCTTTATCTCACTCTTGCATGTTCCTGCTTTGTCTCTTTGTGACGATTTTCCAGCTTTCTCTTTGTCTGTCTATCAGCTTTGTGTGTTTTTCCTCTCTTTCTATCAATATAATCTCTCATGGGGAAAAATATGTGCCAATCCCAAAGAATAAGTGCTGGTGCCCTCCACCTGCAACCACTGGCTAAAATGAAGTACTGACTAGAGTAATCATTCAAGCTGAACCCTCTTCTTGGCAATTTTCCAACATACACATCTCATCCTCCCATGAGCAGTGTTGACTAACTGTTTACAGATATATATTTAACCTTTACTTGCAGCATATGGAGAAATCCACTCATCTGCAGGTATAGCTTGATTCTAGTGCCAAGGTGTGCATGAGAGTCAGGTCTGGGCATACCCATCACTTTTAGGACGACACACTATATTATACAAAAAAGTTATGGCTGGAATGTTTAAAATAATTTCGGCACTGGTAATTACTCTGGGCCGCAAAGGGGCTGTAATAAATTTAAAAAAAGTAGGATATCCTGAAATGTAAATGCAAGGATGTAGACCTGCTGTTCCCTGCAAGCCCTGGTGCCTACAGTTGCAGCCATTTTCATGGAGTTGCAAAAGGAATCCTGTCAAACACATGTGAATGAGGCAATGCTTATTCTGGCTCTGTGTGTATAGTGCTTTAGGATGGAAATGATCTGTATATCAGTTAGGGCTTGAAATTAAGGTTAAAATAGCCAACGCGTTTCGTCCGAAACCGGACTTCTTCAGGGCTTTACGCAGTGTATTTTTATGCTACACGTCCCATCCGTCTTGGTAGGTGTCTGAACAATTGGTTTTATAGTTGTGTAGTTGGCCGGGAGACCAGACGACCGCACACGTACGCGATGACGACGCCGAACATATGGCATATACCTTATTCTTCTATTATTCTACTGGATCTTAAACGAATGGATGATTATTAGATCTGCCAACTACACAACTATAAAACCTATTGTTCAGACACCTACCAAGACGGATGGGACGTGTAGCATAAAAATACACTGCGTAAAGCCCTGAAGAAGTCCGGTTTCGGACGAAACGCGTTGGCTATTTTTATCTGCGAGTTTTTGAATAATAAAAGAAAGAATAAAACGAAGAAAACTGACTTGAAAATTTCTTGGGAGAACAGTTGGATTCTATCTTTGTTACAATACAAATATTTATTAAGCACTAATATCGTGTTTATTATACAGTTTTTTGGTGTGCGAGGTCAATTTGTGAAATTTGATGTACAGAACAAATTTCCATTTGTTCTATGTTGGGATCTAGGGGGTTGTATCCCAGACCATTTGCACCCATATTATAACAAACATTAGGAACTTGACCCTTGGTGCGGCCCCTAAAGCCTCAATCCCCCTTTTTTCTGTTGATAAATTGAAATTAAGGTTAGGTCGCAAAGCTGCTGTTGGCCAAAGAACTACGCAAACAAATGATGGACGGAATGCTGACTAAATCATACAATCAGCCCCAGTCAAGAGATCTGGGTTAAATCCATCATTCTTTTTCTCACCATTCTACCCCAGTTTAGACCCAGCCATATGCAAATCAGTCTTGACCCTGTGCCTCATGAGAACAGTCCGGACCGTACTGCCAAGCCAGGTCCTCCCTGGACCGGAAACAAGCATCCTGGGCCCGGTTTCCAGGTATTACCCTTCACCAGCCAGGCTAGCTTGAATCCAGTGGCACAGTGAGCAAGGGACCCACGTCTGGGCATACCTATTCCACATACGGTGAAAAGTGCTACGCAAAGAAATGATGGACGGAATGCTGACTAAATCATACATTCAGCCCCAGTCAAGAGATTTGGGTTAAATCCATTGTTGTTTTGCTCACCATGCCACCCCAGTTTAGACCCAGCCATATGCAAATCAGTCTTGACCCTGTGCCTCATGAGAACAGTCCAGACCGTACTGCCAAGCCAGGTCCTCCCTGGACCAGAAACAAGCATCCTGGGACCAGTTTCTGGGTATTACCCTTCATCAGCCAGGCTAGTTTGAATCCAGTGGCACAGTGAGCAAGGGATCCACGTCTGGGTCCAAACTGGAATGGCATGGTGAGCAAAAAGACGATGGGCTTAGGCCCAGATCTCTGTCCTGGGGTGAATGTATGACATTGTTCTGCATTCTTCCATCAATTGTTCTTTTTGCATTTGACACCCCGAGTGGGACGGGTATGCCCAGACGTGGGTCCCATGCTCTCCATGCCAGTGGAGTCAAGCTATCCTGGCTGATGAGGGCTGAAAGCCCGAAACTGGTCCTAAGATGCATGTTTCCAGTCCAGGGAGACCTCACCTGGCAGTTCGGACTGGACAGTTCCCATTGGGCACAGGGTCAAGACTGATTTGCATATGGCTGGTTCCAAACTGGAAAGGCATGGGGAGCAAACAAACAATGGATTTAGGCCCAGATCTCTGTACTGGGGTGAATGTATGACATTGTTCTGCATTCTGTTCATCAATTGTTCTTTTTGCAGTTGTGCAAAGGACAGCAACTGCTGCATGACCAGGTCTTTAGACATATGGGCTTATTTACAAGCCCCTTGCACTTCTGGTACGTCATTTATTTTCTCATGTTAAAAATGACACGCATGCTGCGCTAGAGTCTTGTAAATAAGCCCGATAGTCCATAATTCCAGATCATCATTATCTCGTCTGCAAGACAAGGTGGTGGTTTCTGATTCCAGCACTGCTCTGAAACTCGCTGGGGAGGTAATCAAACAGTTTGCCATCTCCAAGTAGGTATTTACTGATGCATAGGTCTCAAATGTTTTGTAAACAGATTTAACTGTGTACCTTAACACCTTCAGCGCGGCGCAAATTCTCGCGCTGTGCTGAAGATTCTAAGAAACGGGCGTGGCCGTGACAGAACGGTTCCTTCATAAGCACAGCCCAACCGGCGCTTGTGACGGAACCGTTCCGTCACAAGCATCGAAGGGGTTACAGCTCTGGCACATGGAGCCAAACTAATTTTATTAATTAGATAGATTTTTTTAGTAAACTTCTACAACATGTAAAAAATAAAAAGAGCACCTTTAGATGAAAGGAGCAGGTGAGAACTTTGAAGAGAATTTTTTGTTGTTGTTGCAAGGACACCACAGAAATCATGTGCTATAGACATAGAACAGGAGGGTGAATGGGGATCAGCTGAGACCAGACCACAAAAGGCATTCAGTGACAAAGAAACTGGCAGGGAACATGTAACTAGGATAGCACAAGATAACTCAATGAAGTTTAATTGTCACCTAATGACACATGTGCACAGTGCTAAGAATACCCAAGGGGCCAGATGTATAAAGATACCAGTTCGCAAAAAGTGGTTGCAAATAGCGACCCAACTTCTGCTTCTGGTATCTCTTTTATAATAAGAAATCATAGGGTGTTACAGAAAGAACGGTCTGATTAATATTTATCAGCCAAGTTGCAATTTGCACCCTCGCCCCCCACCCCCCCCCCCCCCCACCACAATTTGATACAGTCACAGGGATGGAAAGGAGCAGTATACACCCTTCCCTGCGATTGTATTTCAAAATTGAAAACAAATTCTTAAGCAACCAGATTTCCTTAAAGGAAACATTGCTGCTTTAAAAATACAGTTTTCTAATTTGAAAAACTTCGCTGACAGTGGCAATGGTCATGCCGACCATTGCTTACTCGCTCTGAAGCAGCACCCCTGATCCCAAATGGGAAGGGTCTCTAGTGGTAACCTTGCCCTTTGCTAATCATTTACCACTGCAACTTGTGAGTCTGTAACTGTTCAATCAATTTTGACCAGTAATACAGTCGCAAAACATTGATACATGGGATTCCCATTCGGCATCTGGAAGAGGCACTCAAAACTGGCCCATTCCAAACCATTTCTAAATCAATTTTGTGATTTTAATAGTTTTTCCAGATTGTAAAATGTGTTTAGTACATTAGGAAAACTTTTTTATGGATTGTCAATCCAAATTATTTTAATATTGAAGGGTATGCAAACAATAAAAAGCTTAATACATCTGGTCCCAGGTCCAGTGTAAATTTTGCTTGTAAACATTATACAAACAGTTCAGCAAAGACTAGCAAGAAGACACTTTAATAAAAGTAGGTCATGACTAACCATAATTCATGTTATTTTTTTTTCATGATCAGCTAAATATATTTTTTACACAAGTTATGACTATAGAATTCAGTGGTGGCTGCATGGGATCCGAAGCAGTGGGACGGGGTGGGGGTGGGGGGGGGGGGCGGGTTTGGGCGGGGGGGGGAGCGACAGACAAAATAAAAAAAATAGAACTTACCTGCCTTATTGCTCCTCTCCCGATCCTAATGGGGGCATCAGGTATAAATATTGGGCCTCAGACACCAACTCTTCAGTACACTTCTGGACATGTGGGAGACTCTGCTAGGAATAAAGACTGCTGTGCTGCTGTAAGGACTGCCACTCTGCTGAACTGCTGCCTGGATGAGAAGGACTAGACCTGTAACCTGTACCCAGGGCTTCTAGTGTGACTCCAAGACTTAGTCTCTTGTAACCAGCAGCTGGACTCTGCAATTGTGATGCCACTTTAGTTCTGGACCCTTGAAAGTGGACCTGAAGGTGGTCTTCTAACCTCTCCGTGGATCCTGCAGAACCAATGCACCACCTCTGCTGCATGGCACAACCCAGGGCAGAACCGACGCATCGCCTCTGCTGCCTGGATTTTACCGGCGCCCGGACTTCGCAACGCCCTAGAATCCTGCAGCCTCTTTGCAACTGCTGCTGTGTGATGCATCCCTGAGGCAGGCCCACACATTGCAAGCCCCTTGTCAACTGCATCCTCAATGACGACATAGGACCCCGCAGTTCAATCCCTGCAGCTTATTTGGAAATCAGCTGGTGCATTATGCATCCTTGACGCAGGACTTTGCATCGCAAGCCCTCTCGTTTACTGCTTCCTCGACAATAAGGCAGGACTTTGCACCACAGCTCCCCAGAACCAACGTGGGACCTCACAAAGCTTCACAACCAGGATTTAAAGTACTCTTGTTCATTGGGCGTAACTGGGTCTCTATAGTTGGCAAGCACTCTATCACAGTCAGCTCAAGCTTGTGACTTTTTCCCGGGCTGGCATGACTAGATATGCACAGTTGGTGCTTTGTGCTTTTTGGTGCTATTTTCATTGAAATCTTTAAACTTGAATATTTACAGTTCTACTTTTCTAATTTGGTGTGAGATCCTTCTTGTGTTGTGTGTTAATGCTATTACTGTTTGAAGTGTTGCACAAACATGTTACACATTGCCTCTAAGTTAAGCCTGACTGCTCTGTGCCAAGTTGCCAGAGGGTTGAGCACAGGTTAATTTGGGGTTTGCTTGTGACTTCAGCCTCCTAAGGGTTGTGGTTTCTGCTTGAGTAGAGTTTCACCCAGCTCAACATGCAACCCAATTTCTTACACTATTGTACACTACTTCTTCCACGAGATTCGTTAGCCACTGCCTGTTGAATAATCTCCATTAAACCCCTATTTATTATTCCACTAACACATTTGCCTGAGATCTGAATAGTGCTGTCTTTTATTGCTTAAATAATTTTTTTCTGAGATTTCACACATAACTTTCAAAATGAACTGAACACTTTTGTACCATGATAACTCTATGAATTCCCACTTTCAAAAACTCTTCCTGCAATCCTTCTACAATTCAAATTTAAAAATGCTATTACCCTCGTTGTAGCAACATAGTCTACCTTTTTTAGGATGAAACACTTTTGAATAATAGTCTACTAATCGTATCATGTATCTATATATCCCTTAGATTTGTCTATTGGGCAAAAGAAGTCAGCCCCAACCCACAATCCTTTTATTATCAGCCTTTACTTGGGTAAGCAGTGCTCTCTAGCCTACATCGCTTGCATGAGTTGTGATGTAAGTTCTTCTCTATGACTTGTCCAAGATATTTGTCTTCACAAGCCTTCAGCTGACATTCCCCCTTTCTCATTGGCGGTCCTGATTTTTCAGTCTGTATGTTACTTTTCCAAATGCTTCATCCTGTTTGTCTTCCATTGCTCCTTTTATTAGTAGGTTGTCCTGGACATGTAATCACTTCCCATACCTTTAAAGATGTTTTTCATGATTCTCTGAAACGCCGCTGCAACAGTTGCTAGCCTAAGGCATTCTCTTTTAATAATATGCTACCTGTGGAAGCAAAAAGAATGTTAAAGGTCATGAATCATCAATGTATTTGATGACATGCTCAGGAAATGTCTAACATACTAATTATTTTATCTCCTTTCATAACACCCAGAATTTTCAATACATTTAATGATTAAGGACCAACCCTAATACATGAAATTAAATCTAAGGTGGTAGGGTAGGTGGGGGAAGGGTTGAGGTTGGGTAGTAATATGAAATTAGCTGTCGCTCTGCTCCTGCTGACGCTTCCAGCCGCCTCGTTGCTTCTCTGGTCCGGCCCGGATGTGGATGAGCCTCAGAGCAGAGGCTCCACACCCAATCCAGACTCTGCTGTCATAGCATGAGAGCAGCGCCATGATTGGTCTGAGCGACCTCTTTTGCTGCTCAGACAATGCTTTGGAGCATGTGGCTTTTCTCCAACTCAGCTGTGCAATACAGCTGGGTAGGAGAAACATAAGTGCGCATGTCTGTTCGGCCGGCCTAGGATGACTGACCAAATTGTACATGCGCACTTATAAGTGCATACTACTTCTCCTCCCTGACATGCCCAGCCCTGCTCTATACCTATTGCGGGGCTCGGACAGCAATAAAAAAAACTTATAATAACATTGTGTTATTATCATTTTATTTATGATCCACTGGCTCTGGGCAATGGGGCGATGCTCCTCCACCAATACAGAGGAGTCGCCCCTGCACAAAGGTCAACACACACTGCACATCTTGTCTCTTAGTTTATTAGCAAAAACCACAGGGATGAGCCTCTGAGGTGATTCATAAGGCATCATATTGCCATCTTTCAATGAATGTTTTTTTTATGTATACCCTCCTATATATTCAATTACAACAGGAGTAAGAAATATATATATCTTTTAAATGACGCACTCAACCTTTGGACAGCGGCCAAGCATGAGGCCAGTGAAGTGAATTAATCCACACCACTGGCATCCTGATATCATGTACTGGCAGATTTTGTGTTGAGAGCTCCAGTTTTCTCCTTCATTAATTTATTCATTTTTGGTCAAGGTCACTCATTTTTTGATGGAAGAATACTCTGACTGCATCACCAAATTTCTGAGTTGTGGAATTTATTCCATTAGCATTAGGCTGTGAAGCAGTTGGCTCTTCATGAATTTGAAAGAGTTCTTGGGTTGAAGTAGGAGCTGCATTGATAGAATTTTAATAAAACATGTTTTTTGTGACAGAGGGGATATGCTTGAAAGTGCATTTTCCAGCCAAATCTCTCAGATTCTGATTTGGTTTTAAGTCACATTCTAACCAGCTGCACCCCTGCTAGATATAAAGTGGCTGAATATTTTGTTTTAAGTGTAAAATGTCTTTAGAAAAACATGAAATAAATAAGTGAACAAATCATTATAGAAAATGATTATGGAAGTAACCAGTACTACGAAAGCTACAGCTCTTAAACTTCTAATCTGAAATTGAGAATAGATGTCACAAAATACTTACTGACCGTTATTAGAAATCTCTTTAATGCAAATCACAACAAGGTTTCCTTCAGAACCTAAATGAAGTAATGAGTATATTGGTGCAGAGGGTGGTAACACAGGGCTGGATATGAGGATCAGTGGGGCCTCTTCCATCTCTAAAATTCTATAACCTGATTACATTAAGAGTGATTGATGGGAACTAGGACACAAAACAGTCCAGCTCCGAAAACAGGGAAGTGAAAAGGCAACAGGGGGTTCCAGCTGCCACTTTCACTGAAAATAGTCACTATATTTGTACGAATGACATCGTGTAAGCAGAAAATTATGCACAAGAGTGTGTTGGTATGAATGCAGTTTGAAAGAATGCTGGTACCTAGGTGTTGTCCAGGGATAGATGCTTTCTGCAAGCAATTGAGCAGAAAATGTTGCCTTTGGAAGGCAGCTGTTTACCTAGAGGGCTGGGCAGAGCTTTGTCGGTTTGCTAAAGCTACTTAAAGTATCCTTTTCTTCCACAGCAGTCAACTGTACACATGGGACCTCTGTTCCTGAATTGAAAACTCAGTTTGGAGAGCTCTTTCTCGTGCTGGGATGGAACCCCCCCAAAGGTTGGAGAGGTATCGGAGCATAAATCGGGAGGAGAGGACGCTGCTGAGAGATGCAACCCTCCAACCTTGGCCTAAGACCAGGCGGAGAGTCCGAGGTAAGATTGAGGAATGTGTAACTAGGAGAAGCCTTAGTGAGTCCTACAAAAGCCATCCCCACTCTGATGTTCTAGTAAGCTGATCCATTTTCTGGTCCAACCTTAGCTGACATCTCCCTTTACTACACTTACCTCCCCCAGTCCTGTCAGGTGGGCTTTGAAAGTGAGGGCGCATCAGTGGAGAAGTGTGGCTCACTGGTTAGAGGAGGCAGACCTGGAAGCAGAGGTCAGCCCGGGACCAGGGTTCAATTCCCGGCTCGGCGGGGTCTTGAGTCCTAAAATGTCCATGGACTCGACAATTCTCGCTCCGGTGCCTACTCGATTCACGGGTTCACACTCTGCGACTCTGGGCAATAGCTTGCTTAATCTCCACAACGGCCCTTCGCGGCAGGATGCCTGGCTTTCACCTTGCGGATACCCTGCCGGGGTTATCTCACAGGGGAATACCAGGACGGGTTCCCTAAGCAAGCGCTTAGAAACCGCTTGGTGATTTGCGCCATATAAATTCCTGTACATTTACATTTACATTTACATCATTATTGTCCTGGACTGTCCTTAAGAGTGTGTAAAGAGCAACCATGACTTCTTCTAAAGGGTTTGGGGTAGCGCCCATGGGAACATTTTTGATATAAATGAGGATGAAATAATTTTCACTTACATTTGCTATAATGTCATACGCTCTAAAAGGGGCACTGATTAAATATTACATTACAAATTGCTAAGCAAATGAAATCTGACGAGCCTCTATGAGCTGTCCTCTTTTTTCCAACATTTTCTATGGGTGGCACTATACATCCAAATTGGCCTCCATTGTATCAGGCCCTGTATTTTGTCATGGGTGCCTCCCATATCCCTTGGGTGACCCTTATGTCACAAATTATCTCAAGTATGTCAGGGAAGCCCTCTAAAATATCCTATGGATGTCCCTCCCTGATCCCAAGCCATACTTCCAGTGTGCAAGTGCCATCATTTTGCCATTAATGCCATCCATAGTCCATGGGTGACCCTTATGTCACAAATTATCTCAAGTATGTCAGGGCAGCCCTCTAAAATATCCTATGGATGTCCTCCCTGATCCCAAGCCATACTTCCAATGTGCCAGTGCCAGCATTTTGCCGCAGGTGTCCCTCTTGCCAAGAAATTCTTCCAGTAGGGCGACCCAATGTATCAAAATGTACCTCCATTGTGCCAGGTTCAGCATTTTTGTCCTGCTTTCTCCCCCATGTCACAGTTATGCCCCATATGACAAGAAGTTCCACGTGTATGTCAGCACCAGTAATAGTGTCATGGGTTCCCATTGCGTCAAGAGTTACTCTCAATACATTAGCACCAGAATTTTACCATGGGTGTTTCATATGACAAGTGTTACCACTAGTATGCAAGTGCCAGTATTTGGTCACAGGTGCCTGTTATGCTAAGAATTGCCTCCAATATGGTAGTGCCAGCTTTTTTATTAATAGGTGCCTGTGGGCCAATGGCAGACTTGCAAGCATAACACTACATATTCACTCATATTAACTTACATTCACCCACTCACACTCACTCATTTCTAACTCAGTCACTTTCACTCACTCATCCAGTCTCACTCACACACTTGCACTCTGTTTTTTTCTGTCACTAACTCATCTCACTCATTCACAATCACTCCTACTTGTTAGCACTCACTCTCACCCCACCAGCTCTGCTAGTCCAATATTGTAACAGGAAAATGAAGAGTTGAGGCTGCAGATGTCTATTTTAGAGAGAACAAAGGGTCAGTGAACACAGGGTGGCCTTATGGGAGGTGTAAAAACAGTGGTGAGAAGCCAGTAAATATCTCATATATCAGGAGGAGGCGAGAGCACTATACAGGGCAAAACAGATAAAGTTGTATGAGGTGAGGAGCAAGGTGGAGAAACTTCTGGCCTAGCTTGAAAGGAGAGAGGAGGGACAGAGAGTGGTGCAAAAGGTCTAGACAGAGCATGGTGTTCTGGTGGAATTGGCTAGTGAGATCCCACAATCATTCACTGGATTTTTGAGCAACCTATACACACAATGTACTAGTTGGGAACATGGGAGGGATCTGATCAATTAAGTTAGAGATATTCCAGTCCCCAGATTGGGAAGAGAGGCCATGACCTTATTAGAGCAGGAGGTACAGGAGGTGATAGTGCGAAAACAGTGCAAATTAAGCGTGGGAAATCACCAGACCCAAATAACCTGCCTTGTAAGGCCTGAATAGCCTAAAGTGGTGAGGAATCGGGTGGTGCAACCAATCCAAACCATGTTATACAAGGTAGGGCCGCGGGTGAACTCCAAAGGGTTCTTCGAAAGGAAACTATTCTTATTCACAAGCAAGGAAAACTACCAGAAAGATGTGCATCATATAGACAGATCTCCCACCTAAATATAGAAAAAATGATATTAACATAGGTATTGGCGAACTGCCTGAAGCAAGTGATAAACAGTTTATTGCCCCAGATCAATCAGGCTTTATACCCTATGGATCAACTAGGCACAACCGCACATGATTATTTAGCTGCCTGATCCTCAAGGGAAGTGCGAGGGAGCCGTAGGTACTGTTAGAGTTGCACACTGAGAAAGCGTTTGACTCACTTGAGTGGCTTTGGCCCCTCCTTCCCGGTCTGGGTGCGTCTTCTACACAGTCTTCCTACGGGCTGGGTCAGGGTGAATGTCACCATGTCAGGGGAATTTGAACTGTGCAGTAGGACAAGACAGGGGTGCTTGTGTTTTCATTACTCTTTGCAGTTGCTTTGGAGCCAGTGGTAAACAAGTCTCACTGCAACTCCCCGATATGGGGACTCCAGTGGGACTTCAAAATTTGACTATGATATCTCATTATATGCGGAAGACTTCCTGCTTTATTTGGCAGATCCAGAAAGGCTCATCTTGAGGACTCTTGAGATCCTAAACATTTTCGGGAACTATTCATGTATCCACATTAACCGGGGGAAATCCATCACTTAACCCTTCTCAAAGTGGCAGCATAGCAAAGGATGGAGATGTACCATGCACTGGAAGGAAAGAGAGTTCATATACTTGGGGATATATATGACCACAGATCAGATATTGTTCCATGAGCGGTATCTGGGTAGACTATTGGAAGAGTACAGATGAGATATAATGGTCATTGGTGCCAACTTCTCCTATCGTGAATGGGTGAGGCAACTCTTTATAAAATTATATATTTGCCCACATTTCTCTATATCCCACAGAACTCACTTTTTGAGGTCCCTGTGGCAAGACAAACTAACACGGAAACACCGCTGTGGGATATGGCAGCCTTTGCACCTCTTTGCGGGGTAGAGAGGTACAAGAAATGGAATTTGTAGGGTTTCTCCAAACTTGGAAATATATGAAATGAAAGAGGAATTTGACCATTCACGGACTTAGAGACACAGTATGAGCTGACACTGAATCAATATTTGCGGTACCTACAAATTAGGCATATTCGAATGGACTTCATCGGCCTGTCACCTGATATAAAGCATGAGAATCAAGTGGAATATAGAGTTTGGGGGCCCCCTTTAAACAGACATCCCATATTACTGATCTACATCACATTACTTACTAATAGTCTGCCCCTACTGACCGCCTTGAGAGAGAGATGGTAGGGGACGTGGGTAGACTGGAAAACGTTGACTGGGGCACAGCCTGTAGATTTCCTGGGGAGGTTACAATCCAGGCCGGATTTTGGTTGGTCCAACTGAAACAATTCTACTGAGCTTATTATACCAGGACCAGATTACATGCTCTGGGTAGGACTGATACTGACAAGTACCTGAGAGGCTGTAATCAGAGGGGTAATCTCTTGCACACTGTTTGGGAATGCCCCAGGGTTTAGAAGTTCTAGGCAGGGATGTAGCATAAAATGACTCAGGCTCTCGGTGAGTCACTCGAGCTTACCCCCATGTCGTTACAGTAGGAAAATGGAGGGAAAAGACTGGATAGATACTCGCTTCTCTTCTGTAATATGGCACTAATAGTGGCTAGACAAGATCTTGTACAACGGTGCAGGAGAGATGGTGCTCTGACAGTGAAGATGTGGGAAGCAAACATGGACTAGTACACGCGGGCAGAACAACAAATCTATAATACAAGGGGTTGCTTGAAAAAAGTAGTTAAATAAGAAGACCATTGAGAAATGTGAATCAAAGATTTTTCATAGAGCGTCATGTCCAGGGATGCCCACCATTGCATCGTGGTTTGTTGCTGTGAAGTAGCTCTTCAAAGTATAACTGGCCAGGTGGGGATAGCAACAGGGATGGTGGAGATGGGCTGGAATCCTGGTAGGTCTGATCCATCATGTGGTTGAATGTAACCATCCTAATGATTGTCTAACATAAAAGCCGTCTGATATGGATTGCAATTTTGTTTACAGTTGTATTAATGTGGCATAAACTCAACAAAAAAAGAATATAAAGAGTCCCTAATATCACCTAACCCAGAAGTTACGCACATACATTTCATATTACTTCGGCCTGCCTGTACTGAACATGATCTGAACACACATTCATTGTCATGCGTTGGCTGGGATAGGATATCTGTGCTGCACTACACAATGGCACAAACTGGACTTGTCAAGCATCGTTGTTTAATTTGTAACACAAAAGTGTTTCTTCTGAGCCCACTGACAGTGTTACTGAGTGCCTGGTTTGCTGAATTCCAGAGTTGCCTCGCCCTGATTCCACCTTGTACAACGACCCTACACTTCCTGTCTCTTTATCTCGCTCTTTCCAGTTATTTTTCATCTCTGCTTTCTCCCCTTGTCACTGTGCTGCTGTCTTTCACCTTCTTCTTTCTCCCTTTTCTTCCTTTCGGTCTCTTCTCTGGTCAAAGTCTGATGTTGAAAACTAAGTCCTGGTCTCCAAAAATGAGGGCTGGTGCCCACCACCTGCAAATACCTTCACAAATTATCCACTTTCAAACATTGCCACATAAATCAATGTTCCTCATTCACCCAACTCCCATCTCACCCAAGACTTACACTAAGGCATCTTAGACCTCTGTCAGTCCCAGTCTTGTCTCAGGGACAAAGAACTTAACACATTTATTGGGGGAGTGACAAAGTGCTGAGCCAGTATTTCCTGAAGTTCTTCACATAGCTCTGCACCTTCCCTAAATTAGCGAGTAAGGCAATGGTGTACAGATGATGCTGGCCACACTGTGGCAACTCTCACTCTCCCTTTCTGCACAGCTGTTTTGTCTTCTCTGCTTCAGTCTATCTCTTTTGGACTCCCCTGATGTTGACTCGGCCTCACTGTCTATGATCTGTTTCCATGTTGTCTAAGTCCTCTTTCCCTCCACTCTCCAGCTCTGTGCGATATTTTCTCAGGACAATCTACCTCTTATTGTCCCTCCTGTTGGTTAATTGGAGCTTTTTCTTTCAACTCTTGTAAATCATCTCTCTCCCCAGCCCAATTTCTCCCTCTCTTTCCGCTCTATCCCTACATAGTTCATGGTTTTTGGCTAACCATTTGATCCCCCCTGCAGGCTGCCTGGAGTTTGTGAAGCGTCAGCTCTTTCGCATCGGTGATGACTGGTACTTTCTTTTCGCACTGGGAGTGATCATGGCGCTCATCAGTTTTACCATGGATTTCACTGTGTCCAGGCTACTGAACGGTAACTTAAAAATTCTGAGACATCTTAAAGCATGGGCAAAGTGGGCAATTGCCGTGGACCCAACTTCCAAGGGCTTCCCTGGGAAAGTGAACTTTCTGTCACTTCTGTCTACTTTTGTTTCTTAATCATTAATGTATAATTCAATATTGTTTGAAAACATAAGGCTTGAATTAGCACAAAATATGTAATAAAATGTAAAGTTATTCCAACAGGGACCCCCAACATGTTCCTTGCCCAGAAGCCCCAAAATCCTTAAGATGAAACTGCTTAAAATACCCCCTCTTTAAGCCACAACTGCCCAGCCACTCCATCAAAGTGTATGGCAGCACCCACCCTAATAAAGGGGACCATTTCATTTTAATGTGTCTATTTTGTTTCTATTGACCTTGTGCTAAAGAACTGTTCAGATATTTCCGAACTCCAGAAAGAAAATAACCAAGAATGCCACAGAGAAACTGTGGATGATTTTAAGAGGAATGTTTATGTTGTTTATGAGAAAACATAATTAGGTGCAACAAATACATCAAAAGTTGGTTTTGGTGAAAAGCCATGTTGGTGAATAGACAAAATGGTGAAGAAACTTGAAAACCTTCACATACCATTTATCAGTCCGTGTTCTGATAATGTCAAAAAGAATTTCAGAGCCACACAAAAACTCAGAACAATTCAGAAAAATGAATATGCATGGACGTTTATGCTAAGATTTGTGGTAGTCGCTTTTCAATTTCTAACATTAGCCTAAACAAGAAGTAGGAAAGAGCACGGAAGACATTAGTATCCGAATAAATGGAAGGAGGTAAGGTTTTTAGGGTGGCATCTTTGGATGTAGATGAAGCAGGAAAATTGGGGTAGGAAAGTGGTCCAACATTTAGGCATAAGGGAAGGGGTAAAGTGAGAAATGTACTAAAAGCAAGGGGAAGCGAGATGGGTGGTACACTCAAAACAGAAAAATATCACCATTCAGTTGGAAGAGGAAGATTAAAGTGATATGGAGAGGTGTACAGGGATTAAAAGAAAAAGGTGAATGGAGAGAGCAAGAGGTGTTCTCAACATTACAAAACAAAAACAGAAGAATTGAAAAATGCTTCTCAGACACTTGAATATCTCTGGTCCGAATTTCATTCTATCCATGTTTTGCTTGTCTTGCTAGGTCAACCAAAACAAATGAGTCCAGCCCACACCACAAGAGTAGTCAAGCCACAATAGCTGAGTAACTTCCACCCTGCCTCAAAACAAAAGCCATTGCAGACACACTGTGACCATATTGGACCACATCCGGAGAGGAGAAGCTTGAAATCCTAGTCGCAGTTTGCGAAGTAGCAGGAACCTAACCATATAAATGTACCATGCAGCACCTCATCTCAGCCACACTAGAACTCAGTTCAGCTCCACAAGCTTCTGCTACCACAGCCTTTCTGTGGCATCATGCATGCGCTTAGTTTTTGATAGTTCTTCACCTAATAACTAGGGGTGGGCGACGAATTCCGCTCCACTGGCAGAGTTCGCTGAGTTTTTCCCACTTCACATGGAGTTCAGAAAAACTCTGCGAAGTTGCACGGAGCGGCGTTTTCCCTCTCACACGGCTCGCCAATGTTAAGTTGGGAAGAGAGAAAAATCATACGCTAGACCACTCCCGGGCAAGATTTCACATAATGGGCAGTTGCAGCAGGTTGCTATCGCTGGTATTGAGAAACCTGCCGTTCGCGTTGAGGAAGCTGGTGCTTGAGTAGAACATCTACTCGAGCTGCAGAACGAAGCAACGCCTGCTTGTGCTGCACGTGGTGCCATTTGCGCTGATTTTACAGCATGGGACAAACGCCCGGTGCTACAATTCAGTGCGAGCAGCGCAAATTACCACACTCCACCGCTAGAGTAACTCTGCGGAGCACGGACGAGTTTTTTCGGCACTTCGCAGAATTCCACACAGCAGGACTCCTTATAACCTTCCATCTCACAAGAAAATTTCCAGCTGAAATTCTTCATGTAGAGATGGATACTTGTTCTATCCTTATATTTTATCCTTTGCATGTGAGCATGAAAATGTAAGGCATGACCCTGAAGAGGGAGTTGCATTTAGGCTCAGGTGACATTGTGAAATATCTGTCAAGTGAGATTATGCATAATTTACAAAAAATATATGTATTCTGAGAAATATACTTGGACAGCTGACTGAGTAAAACGAATAATATGATCCCCTTCCAGAAAATTCCGACAGCTTAGGGCGGCGTGCTATAGTCCACGTTGTTAGCCTAGTAATAGTGTGCTGATTATTGGTTGTGTTGGTACTGACATTTCGCAGTGCTGGCATGGGTGGTGGGTGTTGCAAGCTGCAGTGGTGTCCTGAGAAATGCCTTGGGTTCTTGCACGTATTTTCTTTTTACAAATTAAGCACTGGAGATATGCCTTGATTAAGGCTATTTCTGAATTTCAAATGATCGGATTGGGTTCCAAGATAAAAATGTGGGGCCAGCCCAAGGCCCCCTGCACTGTAACAGGTCTGTTTTCTAACCTCTTGAACTTTAAAGAGGGACTTCAAACATCAGCAGGGAGCTGTTGCTCAGCGGGCATTTAGGGCCATATTTAGTAAATTTCTGAAGCAAGTAAGTTAGACGAATGCCCATAAAAATTCAGTGCAAGATACAAGATGTTTTAGATAAAACCTTCTTGTGAGTGGGAGCCAATACAACTGATGAAGATGCTCTGCTTTTTGATCATATTTCTTCAGATTAAGCAAGGGCCTAGCCTTAGAGTTCTCGCTGTGTTAACCACGAACTCTGCCAGTCGGCCTCGTTATACCGCCAATTTCTTTAAAAGCAAGTAGTCGTCCCATTGCTCCTTCCCACACGTCTCAATCTTGCTTCTTCCAGATGGAATAATCACATGCTTCTACTTTGCATCAACTTACATTTACATAACTATTTCCTTCTGACTTGAACATGCAGGTCCTGGTCTCCCTCCCCTTGGTATCCACATGAACATAGGGGTTACCGGACCCATCCCAATTATACATTTTTGTTTTTCACTCAGAGATTTTAGCTGATGAAAGCAGTTGAAATTTCAGCGCCATGGGAAAACATGGAGGAATTGACGAAGAAACACCAATCCCCCATGTTATGCCCCAAAAATATGCAATCCATTTTGTTGCCTTGTCCCTTGAATTACTGAGAGTTCAGGTAACAGTAATTGTGAGGATGAAAGATTCCAGGAATTTTAATGGGTCATTCCTATTGAGGGAATATTTGTTAGCTACTACCGCAGACTCTTTTAAGAGCAGGAAGTGTGCTTTGCCATGAATTGCATTTTGCCCAGGAGAATGCAACAGAGGCCCTGCACAAGTATACTACATAGGAAGGCCGGGTGGCCTATGGATGCACAGAGAGAGATGTCTGTAATCCTGCAAACTGACTCCTTATGTTAGCTCTGCGATACCACTGTTTTCATATTGGTGATATGACCAGATTGAGGGGATGACTCCATTTCTGCTCTGTCTCCCTACCTACAGAAGTGCACCTTCCTTACTGGCCACACACGGGGAGAGGAGGGCACACACCAAGTGATCTAAGCCGGCGCAGCTGGAGTTGATAGCAGTGCTCTCTTCAGGTTCTCAGGGCTAAAGACACTATCCCGGAAGTACCAGGATCGAAATTGATGATACAATAAATTTAGCTGGTGGAAAGGAACAAATCGAGGGAGGTCAGAGAAAGAAAGACACCAAGGTAGGGAAGTCACATTTGGAAAGGGAAATGGCTAGCTGAGAATGGGATAGCTAGTATGAGACAAAGGAGGAGAGGATGCTAGAGGTAGAGCTTGTAAACAGATGATCTAAAGAGAGGAACTGGAGAGTTACCGATCAAAGAATAAGGGAGCCCTGAGCAGGAGATGAGTGTAGAATCTTCTGTGGTGTTTTCTTTGTTTCTCATGCCCTGTCTCTTACCTGCAGCCCACAGGTGGCTTTACCAGGAGATCGGAGGAGATCATATGCTGCTCAAGTACCTGTCCTGGATTGTCTACCCCATTGCACTGAGCTCCTTTTCCACCGGCTTCGCGCAAAGCATCACCCCACACTCCGGAGGTGAGGCACGCGCACAAACATTGGGAGGTGAAATGGAAAAAGAGAACACATATCTAGCTCATCATAGTTGAACGGCATCAGTCTATTGGCTAATTTTTAGGTTTTCAAAATACTAGTGTGTTTAGAAAGTTGGTGATAGACACAAAGATCTGACAAGTTGAGTGACCAATCTGGGATGAGCAGATTCTGCCTAGAGTTTGTGTGTTCACTTTGATAAGTGCAAATGCCTCCCAAGATACCTGCTTCACCACTGAACATGCACACTCTTGCCGGTGGTAGAAAAAATCCAATCTAGTGCATGGCCCAACAAAGTGCTTCAACTGGTTTTTTACCCACCTTGCAAGCTGGAATCTGGGAGCTTGGAGTTATTTATTCTTTTCTGTTTTCACAGGATCTGGCATTCCTGAGCTCAAGACTATCCTCAGTGGAGTGATTCTAGAGGAATACCTGACCATTAAAAACTTTGGTGCCAAGGTCGTTGGGCTCACCTGCACCCTAGCAGCTGGAAGCACCATCTTTCTCGGCAAAGTGGTAAGGGGCTGTTGATGCGGCCATTCAGAGGAAGGTGGGAGGGACCAGGGATTACCCGGTCAGCCTTATAAAAAAAGGAGGAACTGAGAGGTGGTGGGTCATTACATTACATATTTTAAAACCCTTGTAATGTCATTTGTTTAACAGGATTTTATCAAATTGCCTAGATTTCCTTAGCTCAGGTTCTGGGCGTGACATCCAGCAGCCCATGAGTGGTCTAGATCTGTGGAATTCTTGTTTGGTGTAAATATTCTCTTAAATTCTGACCTTGATTCATCTCTGCACAATCACAAAGTAAGAAGAGTCTGAAGCATGTTCAGTTCCTCCAGTCTGAGCTTTGATTCATTGCTAACATGATGCATGCAACTACAGCTCATTGAAATGGGGGGAGGGGGACTCTGCAAAATTCTCAAACTAGGAAATTCACAAATCTTTTTCTTTCACGGGCATTTTGACAGCACACTAATAAATCATTTCAGTGTGGTGGATAAGAAAAGTAAAAAGTGAATCTTTAAGTAACCTGGTTGTTTCTCATTTATCATTTGCATACTTGCACCTATCACCTTGAAGACCATTACGAAGCTACTGTGGAAGGATGATGTAGTAATGATGGGGATGCTTCTCTTGATTGTACAATTCTCAATAAAGATTTGCATAACGATCTATGGAAAAAGTCACAGATGCCCTAGTGCCTCGGTCATCTATCTGTCTTTCATAAACTTTTGTGAATTGCCTAGAAGAATTTGTTTAGGTCATTTTTTTTTAGGTCTCGCCTGCTTTGCAGCGCGTGTGCTGCTTGCCTTGGCGAGATCTAATGTCATTGGTTTTCTGTCCAGTTTCTTTGGAAGTGGGGTTGGTGACCGCCCTGTCTCCCTTAGGCCCCGCACACTTGCCTAGCATTGCAGCGCATGCGCGCTGCGTCTCTTCACATTGTGTCCTTGCCTCACGCTTGAGCCCCCCTTCTCCGAGAGGCTTGCTGTCTCTTCCTCTTGCCCGCCCCCTTTAATTTCACTAAGGTAGCACGTCACACTTTAACATCAGCGGCTGCGCACCTTGTTTCTGGAGTTGCTCTGCGGAGGCCTTTTAGCGCAGTCAGATGAGTGCAGAAGGCTCAATTCTTATTGTTATTTCACACAAATAGCACGGCGCTACCGGCCATTTGTGTGGCAGCACATTAGAGGGTGACGTTTCAAATAGTTGCAGTTTCCGTGACACGTGGTGGTTCATACTGTCATCGGCGCAGTGCTCTGAACAGTCATGTCGGTTAAAATGAGGCCATCGCCCCCTGCAGAATGTGGCGAGGGGTCACAGAGTCTCCCATAACTGACAGATATTCATTGATCTTGGGATGAAAGCCTGCCCGCCCATCCCCCGGAGGGTCCCCACCCTTCTGCTGCTGCATAGGCTTGTGGTAGGCCCTGGCTGTCTAGTCCGTGCCTGTGTGCATGCACTGTCAAGTGATGCGCTGTGACATGATTTTCCTCCAGAGAGTGCCGCGTGGTGCAGTTCTGTGGGTGAATCCAGTATTCAGTGAATAAGTGCAGTACTAAGTTATGCAGCACTACTCTATTTGAAGTGGTCTGCGGCGCTGTGCTCTGGTGTTTTCTAACTATATGGGGAGTGTAGTGTAATACGGTCAGAGACTGGTGTTTTAATTTGTGAGTGTGCCAGTACAGTTGTGTGTGTGTATGTGTCTGTGTGGGGGGTTGTTAGTAGGGGGTCGGGGAGAAGAGAGATGATTGGATAGGTGTACTAGTGTTGCGAGTCTATGTGTTGTGTTTCACCAACTAATTGTAACCAGGATGGTGAAGGTCTACGTCAACAGAGCTCTGACGTCAAGTGCTAGCCTGCTAAGGAACTGGAATGAAGCAGAGTGGCATCAGATTCTGCAGCCTGCTGTGTGACATCTGGTTTGTGAGTAATGCCTCCACCAACCCCCTGTAAGACTTGCTTCCCCACTGTTTTTTTTTTTGGGGGGGGGGGTGCGCGAGGGATGTTTCTTGTGGCTCAAAGCATGCAGCAGGGGCAGTCCACTGCCAGATTGCGGTGACCCGGCAAAGGCCCGCGTGTGGCTCGAACTGCTGGAGTTGCAGCATTGTGTTGTTGAGGAATGAGGCGCATTGGAAGAGCCCTGTTCGGACTCCAGTGCTGGAACAGCAGTGTGCTGCAGACCAGGACTGATGTGGTTTGGCAGAGCTGCGTGTGGGTCCCTGCTGAAGAACAGTAGATTTGCAGATGAATTTATTTTTTGAAAGTTTTATGTAAAGGTGTACAAGGGTGTGCAGGAGATATTTTCCCGTGTGGTTGAGTCGCCTGCTCCTCTCTACATACTGACAGCCCCTGATGTGATGGCGCTTCGGTGACCACGAGAAAGTCACCCTGCAGGTTGTGCGTATACTCTGCCCTGCATGCTTTCCATCTGGGCATATTGAGCCCATATGCCGTGCCAGGCTTATACTTGTGCCCAGTGTTGCACATAAATAACGTGCTACTTTCTGCTTGCTGCCCTGTGTATACTGTGGGTTAGGTAACAATTTGGTGCGAACCCGTGAACTCAGTGCTGGGCAGGCAGCCTACACTAGGTCTCCACTTCATGATGTTGATGCTCACAGTTGTCCAGCTCTGTACTCACCACGGGGAACATATATTCAGAGATGCACATGCACTCGGCGCCGCCCTACATATAAGCGCTGCTTCCTTCCCAGTTCCTTTTTCAATCTTCTCTCATACTTCCCCCACCTTCACAGTTTTGCTCTGACTTCGGCCACTCTTTCTCTCACCCTCATCTCTCTGGTTCTCCACCTGCGCCACTCATTCTTCCACCCACTCCAGCTTCACCAGTTCACTTTCTCACCACTAACTTTACCCCTCTCTTCCTTACCTCGCTCTCCCCTATCCTACCTTCTCATGCACATTCCTCAGTGACTTATTCCGCGCACAGACAACAGGGACAACAAATCGTCCATTAAAAAATATAAACAGTTAACCTCCACTGCTCGCCCTCACTTTCACTCTGGCCATTACCCCTATTTCCCAGTTTCCCTGTGCTCCACTTTTATTCCCTGGTTCTCTCCCACCTCCACTCTTCCACCGTCACCTGCATATTTTCCACATTCCCTCATTCTCGCACCTGGGTCTCTGCCTTCTACTTCTACATATTTCCTAACTGTTTCTCTGTCTCCCAGTTCCATTGTCCTCTCTTTCTCTTCGTCCTCCTTTGGTCAACCTCCCATGTCCACGTCCTGCAGGGTCTCTCTACCATCTCCCACCTTTCTCTTACCTTAACCTCTTCCACTCCCTCCCCCTCTAGCTCCACAAGTCTCCTTACAGATTCCACCTTTCTTCTTTTTTTTTACCCTCACCTTCTGCAATCAGCATCATTTCTATTTCTCACCGCTCCACTATCACCCTTCCTTTTTCCCTCTCATCTCTAGCGCTTATTCCCTCACCACTACGTGCTCCATCCCCCTTCTCATCCCTATACAATCAGCATAATTTCACTCAATGCTACACACTTCCACACCACACAATTCAACTCTTCACATCCGCATTCCACACCACATAATTCAAAAGCAAACCACATCATTCAACTCAACAACACAATTACACAACACACCACATACATTCAATCCATACCACAGAATTGTACATCATGCCACAAAAAAGCACACCACATAAATAAACTCCTCTACATACCACTCCCGAACCCAAAATACCATTCCAAATAATTACACTCCATAATGCACAATGCCACTCCACATAATTCCAGTGCACTCAATACCACATCTTTACTATCCACAGAAAACCACTGCACACCATACCACATAATTCCACTACACTAATCCACTCCATACCACACTATTCTAACTCATAGAATTCCACAACTAACAATACCAATTCCACCCACACAATTCCACTCCAAACCACCTACATCCACTACACTCCAAAGCAAAGCACATGGGTAAAAAATATTATCATTTACAACTCCAATAGCTCTAACTCTCACAAAAAGGAGACTTATTGCATTGCAAATGCTTGTTCAATGAAGCATTTGAAATGCGACGCTTGTGCCATTATTCTAAAGAAAAATCCACCTTTCAGCATGCCATGTTCTCCGCATATAATTGAATTTTGCAAAATGGACAACTTTGCTCAGGCTTGAACTCACAAATCAAATAACTCTTATTACTTCCTATAAGCTGTTGGCTACCAGAACTGACCCAACTAGAAGGTTCTGAAAGATTTCTAATTCTCCATTAAATTACAATATTTATCCTCTCTGCAGATTTGTGGGAAGGCTTACAAGAGCATGTGTGCAAATCAGTCAAACCAATTCCTTTAAAACAGATCCAGGCATATATTTTCCCCACTTAGGGAATCCCAGTCAATGTTTACATGCATAATAGCTAGGGATTGCTGAGGCAATAATGGGTGGTCACTGTGACCCGACAGCAGTAATTCGCTGTATAGTTTTTAACCATTGTCAGAAGGAGTCTCAAATTTGGGAGATTGCCTTTATCCCAAGCTCAACTTAGTATCAATCAGCAAATCAGAGACCACTGCCACAAGTCTTCCTCTCAAATAATCAAAGGACCACTTGTTCTAAGGGGTTGCCTGTTGACCTGTGCGCTTCTCCTTTCCATATTTGTCTGCTGTCAATCATCACTTTACCACATCAACAGCATTCAAAGCCTTAAAGGTGATATCTCAGTCAGATTTATGTTCTAGTTTGAACCATGGATTTGTTTGAAAGACACATAAATAGCATTTTAAATTGCCTCATCATCGGAACGTCAACACATTTTCAGGCTAAACCAAGAAATCAGACTAAAATTGGATGGTGACCCAGTCACACCTATTACTGGAAAGGGAGAGAGCTTCTTCTGCCTGAGAACTGCAACATTGGAAGCCTGGACAAGGACACTGTAGATTGCTCATGTCACTGAGATCTCCTCCCATTGCCAAACATAAAGTAAGAAACCTGGGCGCAATATTCAATTCTGAATTTGCCTTTGACTTCCAAAGGCTTCAACGTCTGACCTCAAACTGGGAAAAAATAACTACATAAAGCTGGCAGCGAATTGTCTTCACTGGCTCCAAGTGGCATCCATTGATGGCATTCTGGAGCAGTGATGCAGCAGTTTGCTGAGATACACCCCTCATGTCCTACACTATTTGTAAAAAATGGCACAAACAACAGAAGCAGGAGATTAAAACCTGTAATACAGAGCCAAGCCTGTGGAATGGACACAACCTACTCATGAGACACTTACCTAACTAGTGCATCTTCAAGAAGCTTCTGAAGACTATATTGTGATAGCCTTGAACTTATCTAGATAGTGTGACATGGTAAGAAAGTAAAGTCTCCAAAGCCAGCCTCTTCCCACAGTTTATTTGTGTGCACCCCCCTGCTTTCACTAATGAACTGCTACCGCCTTCCTGGCAATAATCTACATCGCTATGGGAACCAAACTGGACACGCCTTGAAAAAACACAATTGCTGCTACTTGCATGAACACTATTTTGTCTGTTTTTTGTCTTATTAATTCTATTACGCCCAAGTAAACAATGCTGATTGTTTATGTTCCTATGCAACGATGCTCTAGTAACAAATATACATGTGTTAAAATTTAATAATCACCAATACTTCACTGTACTGGATATGACATCAGGCGTTTCTGTTAAAAAGGGCGAGATTATTTGCTTGAGATATGAGGATGACTCTTACCGCATGTCTTTAGTTACTTTTGTATGTGTGGCACCTTTTGTCACATTGACCTTCATTAACTTTTGTTTTGTCATTTAACAGGTATATTATACATTGTGCTTTATGTAGAGCATGCTAAAAGAGAAATCCGCACATAGTAGCACTATATTGAAGTTAGTGGCAATCTTTTATCAATCTCAGAAGGATGAAAGGCTGCAGTGCTCTGTTTGGGAATCAAACCTGTGTCCTTACATAGAGATAGATGCCTAAAAATGGCACAGGATGGCCTAGGTACCCACCTAGATACACTTGCACTAAAAGTGCCTAAAATTGAATGACTGCTAAGAGATTCTTTATGGCCAAATGTCAGGATGCAACATTTCTTTTTTTCGTTGTACATTAAATGTAGGTTTCATATCGTTCCGTGAGTTGTAATTGGCCTCACAACACAAACAAAAAAGCATAAAACAAAACAGTACTACGATTTATGTTTCAATAACACTTTTTAGTTTATTTTTCTCTTAGGAGCGTTAAATCCTTTGCTTACTCTGCCATGTCATTGTTTTTGTATCTTATTTACATTGTGATGGGAGGTTTGTTGTAGTTGTGGTGCTTCAGGTTTTTGTGATTTGGTGGAGGGTTGTGATTACTGCAGCTTTTACTTGTGCTGACTTGACATTTATAGCCAGACCTTTTGAAGCGCCTTCGTCATTGTAAGTGATGCTGAAGAGCAGAGGCAGGGAGAGGGGAAGCGTTGAATACATGTTGAAGGTTTGCCCAGCTGCAAAGTGCCTTCTGCAGGCCAGCAGGATACCTTGGATGAGCCTGGCCTACCAGGTCACCCCTTAGAACCAGCCCAGACTGTGAGTCACCGGAGCGTTGAGAGGTGAGAGCTGGTTGGCGGCTTGGAGTCTCATGTAAAGGATCGATATGACATGGTGTTGAGAGATGTTGTCCTGGTTGCCTTTAAGAATGTGCAGTGCTTTCTTCGTGTTTTTTTAATGAGTCACTCACTGAGATGTAATTTACTACTCTAGGCAGGGTTTGGAGAAGCGTCAACGGGGTAGGGTCAGTGGCAGTCCACCACCTCTCATCTACCAGGACCTGTGCATTCTTCCTAAAACGATTTTTCCAAAGAAACTGTATAGTAAGGGCCACTGGAATTATGTGATGAGGCTGCTGTGGCGTTTTCCGCAAAATTATGGATTTGTTGCATTTTTACCCACAATCCATCATCTGATGCATAATTTGCCTATTTAACAAAAAATGTGTGTAGTTCACATGGACCAAAGCTTACTAAAGCAAAATCCCACAACGTGGTTCCTTGCAATGCCAGACCATTTGCAAAGTCTAACTGGTGACCTTTCAGTTGTTGATTGCTGTATTCAGGTGGTAAACTAATATGGTGCTACTTTGCCAGGACATTAATAGATGTTAAAATGACAAGATAGCGTGAGAAATATTTATTGTTCATTAGCTCATGATGCTGATAAACTCTGGTAAATGTTGTCACCTCACTGAACACAAATGTCCAAATCAGATGAAAGCAAACTTCATCCTATTTCTGGCACATGAGAAATGTCTGCAGGAGTATCTCAATCTTAAGCTTTTCTACCTTAGCCCCCACTTTCTGGAACTCCGTCCCAGACCACCTTCGTGCGGCTACCCATTATGTATCCTTCCGTAAGGAACTAAAAACGTTTCTTTTTAAACAGGCCTTCCCTGTGTAACCTCCCTTTCCGGCTCTACCACTGGTTCCTACTTTGTCTCTGTAGCCAATAACCTCCACTAGCGCCAAGAAACCGTTCGGTGCACGCTGCGCTTTATAAATGTTTTAAATTAGAAATTAAGATACTGTGCATAGAAAAATATTGCCTATATTGGGGCTGGGTGAAAACCACTTATTTAAACCAGATTTTGACAAGGTGGGAGATAGCAACCCACAACTGGAACGAACAGGGATATTCAGCAATAAGTGCTTAATTTGTGGTAGTATTTCTTTTTCAAGAGTTGTATATAGCGCAAAGTTGACCCGAAGATATCAGGTATCCGAGTGCTTTACACGAGCACCAGTTTCGTTACAGATGGACACATTCATTTTTGTTAGGCACAGGGAGATTAAGTCATTTGCCCACAATCGCAGGCTGTTGAGCTTTGTTGCCGAGACCCAAACTCGGTTCCCCAGATTCGAAGTCGACCCTCTAGCCGTAAGGCTACATCATCTGGTTGCAAATGGTGTGCACCGGCATTCAATTAGGGGACTTCTTTTTCATCATCATAGGTTGAGCCAGGTATTTAGCTAAATCTAGCATTGAGCAGTCCTAATGGCGGGATCCTTAGAAAAATAGTGAGCCTTTGAGTTAAGCACTGCAACCACAAACACATGATGGTTGTCACATTTCAAAGTTGGGATTAGAACCCAGGTTGTTAGGTTTCAAGTTGGTAATGAGAACATTTGAATATGGTTCAAGATTCAAGCTTTTACTTGAATCTGGAGGTAGGTTGCCAGGTGCCAGTTCTTGTGCTCCACTCTAGAACTTTAGGAAAAATGTGCTGTCTCATATTTCACTGAAGCTTTTTTTTTAAGTACATTTATTATGCAGTTGCTAGTAGACAGGTCTGGAAGTCATGCCTGTCTTGCTAAAGAGGGCCTTTTTGGGATGCAGGAACAGATAAACACAGGGCTCTAAGCTTATTTCTTTATCCCTGTAAAAAACATAATTTATAAAACAAGGAGAGGTGATGTGTGCATTTGCTCAGTGTTTTCTCAACCACAGCACCCCCCATGCAAGAACATAGACGGTGCAATACATATGGGACATTGAAGATGCTCCTACTCAGCTCCTCCCCCTCATAGCCCACACAGTGTCACCACTGCTTCCCCCATACACCCATGGGATCTCTTCTGTTTCTTTGACCTGATGTCCCTCTTCCTTCCACCCATCCCTTAGCAGGATAGTGCAATCGTTTCCATGACAATGCAAGGAGGAAATCTATAAATTGAATAAAGTTTATGGCTAGAATCCTACAAGCTCTCTAAAACTAAGGGACAGATTCGAACAGGTTTTGCTATGAATGGGTGTGCTTCAGTCTTGAAATACTCCTGGTTTACTGCTGGATTCTAGGAGTAAGCTAGAAGTATTGCTGACTTTCGTCTGGAAGTCAGGAGCAAGACTGAAGTAGTACAAGTGTTATTCAAAGTAATGTGTGTGATACCACAACAGTGGGACAAGCAGGGAAGGAACGTGTGTGTGGGCGGGTGGGAGGGGGTGCATATTAGTAATTCATCTGATGCTATTGGTTGAACTTCAATTTAAATGCTGCCTAGGTTTGGGTTTCTGCTCATTTCTATGGGATCTTAATTCCCTGTTAGCTTTCCCTTTTTCTTGTTCACTATTAACTTTCCCTTTTCTATTAGCTTTCCTTTTACTAGACCTCATTTTTATTAACTCAACATATTTCAATTACTTTCCCTTTCCTAAATTATCTCACCTTGAAATGCATTCCCTGTTTCCAATTCACATCTGGAATCCTCCATGCACACATCTTTGTTAAAGAAACAGCCACCTTCCCATCCCTCAGTCGCACAGCGGGAAGCGGTTCACCTGAACAGCATCTTACATCTGCTCGCGAACTTTAAGCTTTCCAGCACGGAGGCTGTGAATGGAGTGGCATTACTGCCCCCATTCATCTGTGCTGATTCGTTTTAAGGCTAACTGGCACAATGTTTGGTACACCTGTGCCAAAATGTCAGTAGTTTATTTGCTTCAAAGATCAGCCATTGATTACAGGCTGGCAAGTAGAACCAGCTGCCTGGTTTCCCTGTCTAGAAAGCCTCAATGCGAAAGAAAGGGCAGCCAATGGCAGTAAATTTGCTTAAAGGATTGTTGACATTTCCTTTGCATGTGCTCTATAGTGCACTGTACTAAACACCAGTACAAGGACCTATGAAATACCGGAAACATCCTTTACAACGCTACCATTACATCGCACTACACTTACAACGCAGTCATTACATCGCAACATTCTTTACATCGCATGTCACTACAACGCAGGCATTACAACGCATGACACTACATCACATGACACTACATCACATGTCACTACAACACAGGTATTACTTTGCATACCATAACAACCTATACCATTACAACGCATAGTACCCCTACACTATCCAAAACTTACCCTGCTGTTGCACCCCCTGGAGTTAGAATAGTAATTTTTACCCCTACACTATCAAACACTTACCTACTGTTGCACCCCCAGGAATTAGAATAGTAATTTTTACCCTATACTATCCAATACTTACCTTAAATGCAATGTAATGGTATCCGTTGTAAAGGTATAATGTGATGTAATGGAATGCATTGTAAAGGTAGTTTCTAAAAATGCGATGTAGTCTCATGCGATGTAATGGAGTGCATTATAAAGGATGTTGCGATGTAAAAACTGTGTTGTAAAGGCATGCGCTGTAAATGTATGCATTGTAACTTCATACATTCATGAAATACCATTTGTAAATCGTGTCCTATTCATGCCGATCGCCTTACCTTCACTAGCTAGGTAATAATGATTGTAATTTTGTAGTATTGCACCTTGATCTGCAAATAGTGCTCTGTTACTCACAAGATGGACTTCTAGCCATTCGGATACACTTCTTAGAGTTACTCTTACACCGCGCCTGCCTTACAGAAAGCTAGATTTTAGGTTGTAAAAATCACCTTTGTCCATGGCCACCCCACATACAGCACATCATAGATTCTCCTTACGTTGCGTACCCAACATATGTATGATATGTTATCAACTGGATTGCATCAATTTTCCTACAGCTCTTCCCACTCAAAATCATCACACAGAAGTGCGCCAACAGTCATCTACAGAGTGCATGCTACACCAAAAACATACAGCCTCATGAGTACAACCCACTACCAAAGGCATATTTTTGGCAAAGCTCTTCCAAAGCAAATCCAAGGTCACACACCACAAAACCATACACCACAGAGCCGATCAAAGAAGCCTGGAAAGTGTATACATACCATCATAGGTACCTACCTGGAATGTGCTACATTGATAGAGAGCAGTTTACTCCACCAAGGAATTAACAATCCATCACCCAACATGAAGACAAAATGGAAAGGTCCTTTAGCATACTCAAACATATCTGCTAATGAGACACTACACAGATCTCAAAATTTACCTTCAGGCTCATCTACACAAGCCACTACTGAACTAAACGTCGAACACACACTGTACTGCCCTCACACAACGCAAGAACTACAAGTGATGTCCTAGCCTGATCCTCTCCAAAAGGGTGCTCAGTAAGTGACTAATGTGCTACAGCAATCAATGTTAGCTTTACACAATTGCAAATAATACATGATACAAATGACTGTTTTGTCAGCCAGCTTATTTTGACATACAAAACTGTACAGTTGGGATGAACTGTTCAATAAATTGTGACAACATCATACAAATACTCGCCTCTTGCTTTACTGAAAACGTACTTAAAACGGAGATGATAATCTCAAAATATAGCTATTTCTCCACACCTCTTTTTCACAATAGGTGATCTCCATCACGAGCAGCCCCTGGCAGCCAGCTACTTTCCATAAACAAGCCCAGTACAAAGGCTATTTAGAACAAGGAGCAAAAAAAGGGAAAAGGGGGAAATTGATGCATGTTTCCGGTTCAATGACAGCAGGGGCCCATTGATTACCGTCAGATTTATGAACTTTTACTTGCAAGTTGTGGTTAATTATTCAAATAGATCATGGAATATTTCACTATGCATTGACACAGGAGGATTAAAGTGAATGTATCAAAATTGTGTAATCTCTCACATAAAAATACAAAAAAAGAAAACAACGGACTGTGAGTAGCCCTGCTGGCGCCGCAATTTGGGGAGCCTGTTTTTAAAATTGTTCTTTAATTTTACAGTTCTTCATTTTACAACTGCCTGCTGCCTTACTGGTGTTGTTGGGACCGACCCCGGTCCGCCGAGGCTGTTGTGCCTTTTCCGCGTAGGGTGGTTTCCTACTCCTCCACACAATCCCTACTTCCGGCAAGACGCGGTCTAGTCGTCCGCTGGAAGGAAGGTATATAGCCATCCATGCGGCGGACGCGCAGCAGAGGCGCTTAGCGGGCGCGCCTAAGGCAAGCCCGTCAGCGCCCGTCCGCGCCTAGCCCGTGCCAACCGCATGGAATGCTGCCAGTTTTCTCAGAAATAGGGTAATTTACTCCAGGGATGAACTCCGCGCACTTAATCATACGACTGAGGGATGTGGCTTATGTGTTCTAAGGGACAATAGCGGATGCCATAGTTGTGGATTTGACTTCTCGACCAGGAAGACAGATAACTTAGCGACTCAGCCCACTGATGTGCTCAACCTGCGGGCTGAAACTACACTGCAGGGAGGGCTTGTCAATGCTCGATCATTAGGGAAACACAGGTACGAAATAGCCAAATAATAGAAAATATGAGGCTTGACATGCTCTTCATAACAGAAACATGGGCCGATGCTGCTTCCGACACGGATTTTATCACTGCTACTCCAGAAGGGTATAGATTTGTTAAGATGGATAGGCCTTTGAACAAAAGAGGAGGAGAAGTAGCAATTATTTTTAGAGATTGCTTTGCAGTTACGTTTCATCCTTTTTCGTTTTCCGGCTGCGAAGCACTACAATTCACTGCCAAACTTAGCGCAAACCTCTCTTTTAAGGGTATTCTCGTGTATCGTCCGCCTGGGACCAAAAACCATGTTTTTAACTAATCTTGATGAAATGTTTGAAAAGGTGTTAGCCAATAAGGAATTCACTATTCTGGGCGATTTTAATTTTTATCTAGAGGACTTTGCTAACAAAGAGATGGCTATGCTTCTAGACACTTTGGGTGCAGCAGGGCTATCCCAATTAGTTGGTGTTCTCACTCATGAGGCGGGGCACACGCTGGACGGGATTTTCTCATCTTTTAATGGGCTCAAATTTAAAGAAGGGATTCCACTTCCATGGTCTGATCACTCCCTCATTAGCTTTACCTTTCCTAGGAGCTTTTCCTGCCAGGACAGAAAGTTTACTCTACAGGCAGCCTCCTGTAAAGCCTGGAGTAAAGTGGACAAAACAGTTCTTCGAACTACACTGGAGTGTTCCGTTCCGCTAGGTTGCGATAATGTGGACAATGCAGTTAACAACTACAACAATTGGCTGTCCGACGCCATTAGTGTAGCGGTCCTCACTAAAAGCATTTCCTGTAACCGGGCAGCGCCATCGGCACCCTGGTTTTCCGATCTCCTTCGTAAGGAGAAACAGAATTGTCGTCGTATGGAACGCCGCTGGCGTTTGAACTATCATGTCTCCGACAAACAGGTCTACGGGACAGCTCTTAGGTCCTATAAAGCTCTTGTGATTGCAGAGAAAAGCAAATATTTTAAAGCTCAGATTGAGTCTGCAAAGTATTCTTCGAAAGAGTTATTTACAGTTATCATTAAACTTACTGTTCCCAAAGCACTGAATAAGTTGGGGAGTCAACAATTTGTTGATGATATCGCCTCCACTTTTAAAACCAAAGTGTTGGATATCTTTAGCAATTTTAAGGACGGGCCAGGTCCTCAGTCAGCATCCAAGATGCAGGCTCTGGACAATGGTATGAGCGGGTTTTCTGAGTTTTCTCCTGTGTCGGCCGATACGGTGAGCCATTAGATACTGGCCTCCAAAACAGGCTCACCATCGGACCCATGTTCGTCAGCCTTCTTGATAGAGCTGGCGGACCTGGTGAGTCCTGTGCTATTAGACATTTTCAACAGGATGTTTGCCTCTGGCAGATTTCATATCAGTTGGAAGGAGACCTCTACTCTCCCGTTACTAAAGAAAGCTACCCTAGACGCTACTATTACGTCGAATTACCGCCCCATGGCCCGCCTTTCTTTACCGGCTAAAATTGTTGACAAAATTATGAATGTTCAATTGACTCCGTTTATTGATGACAATGGGCTGCTGGACCATTCTCAGTTTGGCTTCCGTAAGGAACATAGCACTGAGACAGCACTTATCAAAGCGACCAAAGAGATCAGAGCGCTTATGGATGGAGGAGGCACTGCTGTATTAATTCTACTCGACCTCTCCGCCGCATTTGAGACTGTTGATCATACTCTCCTGATTCACCGATTAAAAATCTTGGGTGTGGATGGCATGGCATTGGCCCTGCTATCCTCTTTTCTGCAGGAGAGTTTCAGTATGGTACATCGAAGCTGTGGAACTTGCTGCCTCCCGAGATCAGGAAGGCCAGCTCCCTTCTGGGCTTTAGAAAAAGCTTGAAAACTTGGTTGTTCCAATAAGAGGTGCTATGAGGGCTTTGCTTACGGTTTTTAGCGCAGAGACACCGTTTTTGGTATTTGTGCGCTTTATAAATAACATTAACATTAACATAGCATCAAATTAAAGGAAGAACAAATCTCGGATACCTTAGTTTTCGGCTTTGTGTTGGTTTACAGACGAGTAGAAAAAAGTAAAATATTGTATACAAAACACAGCAGTTAAAGGACTGCTGAAACATTGTGATTTATTTCTCTTTTCCCCTTCTACAGATTTACAATTATGTTAACGCCTTGAATGAAATCAATCCTGATATTTCGTGCACTCTTTATTTGACTACACATTCTTTTAATTTTTTTTTTTTAAACACAGTTCCAACTTCAGTCCCTTTTACAGATTAGAGTGCTAGAGCGTACATTCCAATCTTTAGATGCAGGGTGCCAACGAACCACCCACGGCTTCCAGCAGGGTGCCTGTTCTCCACACAGAGAGCCGCTGAGCAGGTTGTTTTTTACCTCCTTAATTGATGGATGTGGGTTGAAAGCTGGCACAGATTTTCTTGTTTGAGGTTAATAAACACAAGCTGGGCTTTTCAGACCTGATTAAATCTGGAATACATCATTCTGTGTCAAGTTTGCATCACATGTCTAATTGTTTCATCTCTATATACATAACTTCCCCAAAAATATACAGTTACAGAAACTGTATTTATGTCTCAATCAGGATGGACCAACCTAGGTGTTGGAGAGTCACATGCTAGATTTCAGGATAACTACTCTGTTAGTGATTTCCTTTTGCCTTCATTGTATGAAAATGTAAATTTACTTTATGTAGACATACTGAACATTTGATGTGGATCTAGTTCTCCTGGACCTGAGATAGAGATGAGTTTGGTCACGCCATTAATTTGCCCAGTGTTGAGTCTCACATTCTTCGATCCTCAAAAATATGCCTACAATGTTGTTCTGAGATCCTAATATTAGTTCTACTCTGATATTCCATCTTTAGTGGTCCTCATTATACCCTTGTCTCATCGAGACAGTGATACCTTAAGGGCTACACAGGTGCACGAAGAACTGTACAGCAATTAATGAATTTATTTTCCTCGTTTAAGTGTCCTCACATGCACAGCGATTAAGGGTGCAAGTCCTGCTGCCACCATGTGGACATGCGGACACAGCCTTCCAGGTCAACAATGGAAGCCCTACTGGTTGAAGATGAGCGGGAGTATAGTGAGCAGGCAAGGAATGGCGTCTCTATGAACCTCGTCTATGTGAAGAGTCTCCAGAACATGTGACTGAAATGGAGAGAGTAGAGAACAATCGGTGTTGCTCAAATAACTCTTCTTTATCTTCTTTTATATCAGGGTCCCTTCACCCATCTCTCCAGTATGATAGCGGTCTACCTAGGAAGAATGCGGTCTTCCGTCACCGGGGAGTATGAGGTAAAGAGTTTTGGGACATGGCCATGCTTTCGTGGGTTACTGCATGAGTTCCTTTCCTTTGTTACAGCGGATCAGTAGAAATACCAACGTCAGGTGTTTGGACTGAGAACGTTTATGTTAAGGACTTTTGATGGGTTAGGGATGTATGCCAATACAACAAATGCATTGTCTTTACCACACAATGCCTTTAACACACATTGACTTTACTACACATGCCTTTACCACGGATTGCATTTACCGTGCATCTTTTACCACGCAATGCCTTTGTCAAGCCTTGCCATTACCATGCATGCCTTTACCATGCATGCCTTTACAACGAAAAGGTAAGTATATATCCGGCAGGTAAAACTCCTATTTTTATATATTTACTCATATATTTACTATATTATATATATTTATATATATATATATATATGTATATATATATATGTATATATATATATATATATGTATATATATATATATATATATGTATGTATGTATATATATATATATATATATATATATATCAAAATTCCACTCCTTCCAAGAACGAGTAAGGCCACAGCCGAGGAATGGTTGGAAGCGCTTTATTAGGCTGCACATGAAACACAGAGAAAATGTTCTGTTCCCTTCTTATGGCGAATGCATTTCGGCGTTCATCGCCTCTTCAGCGCCAGGTGCATGTACTTGTCTAAATGGATGTAGGTCAGAAAGGCCAGTCCTGCCTTCCCACTAATAGACCACAGCTCCTCCCACTGCGTTGACCTCATGACGCATATACCACTTGTAGTCCGCTTGATGTTCGGCGCCTACAAGGCCCAGCATGCCACAGCCGTGCATAGGTAGGTATCGCCCGAGTGGAGTGGAAGGCGAGATATTTATTCCATAGTCCATGTTGAACTGCTTTGCCCAAAAGTACATGTGCGCAGCTGCGCTTCCTCCAGTCCTCGTACCGCTTCAACTCCGCAGTTCAGGAATCCTTTCTGGCGGGGGCAAGTCTAGGAAATCCGACCGGCCCGACGTGGTGCATAATGCAACCCTCACCGTCATACTTCTTTCTTCGCTGCGTGGTGGACTCTGCAGATTCCGGTACCCCGGAGAAATCCAATCTGCAAGCAGAGTTCCAGTATTGCACAGAGTCATATGTGTATGTATATTTATATACACACATAAATATATACCCTTATCGATCTCCTCACTCACCCCTAAAACCTGAAAATGCCCTTACCACCCAATATTCCTACTTACCCCAAACTCTAAAACACCCTTACCACCTAATATCTGTACCCATCTAAAAACCCTGAAATACCCTTACCTCCCAATACCTTTACCCACCCCTAAACTGTAAAAACACCCTTACCACGCAATACCCTTTCCCACCCATAAACCCTAAAACACCCTTACCGCCCAAGACCCTGACCATCCCCTAAACCCTAAAAATACCCTTAACACCCAATACCCCTGCCCATCACTAAACCCTAAAAACACCCTTACCACTCAATACCCTGACCCACTCCTAAACTCTAAAAAAACTCTTTCTGAAAAAAACCAAAGGTTACAGAGATGTCATAGTTACTCTCAGATTTTACACACACCAAACCATAGAAATTCAGCAGCTATAGTTATCTCGAGTACCTATAACTTGTGCCCTAAGGTAACTATAACTCGCGCCCCCTCCATGTTTTCTCATTAATAATTGCACTGCAAATGTTGTCATAGAAGATATCATGAGTGTTGTAATATGTGGGGCAATTAGCAGTGCATGGGGAGGACATGAGTTATAGTTACCTTAGGGCACAAGCTATACTTACTTGAGATAGCTATAACTTCAAGGATCGCCCAGAAACTTTCCATGCACAACTAGAATCACCAGCATATTTGTGTTGGAAAAGTTTGTGAAGATTTGGCAAATGGCGTAAAAGATATGCGCAAGTCAAAAATCACTTTTCCTATGGAAATTATGTCCTAACTATAACCACCTACTGGCGACCGGCAGTAGGCAATATATACCCTTACCACCCGAAACCCTTACCCACCCCAAAACCCTAAAACAACCTTACCTCCCAATAACCTTACCCACCGCTAAACCCTAAAAACACCCTTACCACCCAATACCCTTACCCACCCTTACATACACACACACACACACATATATAAATAATTTAACATATTATTATCAACTCTGATATGTACTTTAGAGGTGTGCACGTATATGTATAATGAAATACGTGTTTTTTCTATGTCTACACCTTTGTAACTCACGTGTATGGGTGGAGCATCACTGATAGAGAAAAAAACTGTATAAATTTGTAGCTGACCAGGTGCGCGGTGTGTGACCAAGAGCACAAGTTGCTCGAAACGCGTAACCGGAGAGGTTTTAAATAAAATCTCCTTGCCTGCATCCATTGGGTCCGTGTCTTCGTGTCCACTGAAGTGTGGTTTTTCTGAAGATTGGTTTGTTCATATATATATATATATATATTTATATATATATATATATATATATATGTATATATATATATATATATATATATGTATATATGTATATCGTAGCAATCTCCTCTCACAGATCAAACTTTAAAGTAAAGCGCCATCACACCATCAAATGTGTCAGCAGTGGTCATTTATTTCGGCAAATGCAGAGCATGTGCTCTCCTTGACGCGTTTCGCTCCTCAGGCGGAGCTTGGTCACATGAATATATACACATAAGCACTTACCTGATATATTCTTACATTTCGTTGTAAAGGCATACGTGGTAAAGGCATATGCTTGGTAATGACTTGTATGGTAAAGGCAATGCTCAGTAAAGACATTGCGTGGTAAAGGATGCATGATAAAGGCATTGAATGATGAAGACTGCGTTGTAAAGGATGTTTCCCGATAGTTATAGAGATGGAGCTGACGACTTTAGGTTTAAGAATCTATATGAGTGAATTTGGTAGCATGAAGTACTGATTGGATGACATTTTTAATGTACTATTCTGTAGTTTCCAGTGAGAAGAGCTACCTTAGAAGCAAGGTATCTGGCCCAGAGAATTAGATTAAAGCAGAATAAGGAGAAGGTTTGGTGCCCCAAGGTGATGGTGAAGCAAAATTTGTGTGGGGCAAATATAGCATATTTTTTTATAAATCCGTTTTATTTGAGTTTGACTTTTACTTCACTCAATAACATTGCAAAAAAACAACCACTCTCCCCCATGTATACATAGTTGACAGCATTCTCAGTGTCTCAGGTTTCATACTTATAGAATTATTTCGACACCTATGATTTGGCTGCTAGCCTCTGGGCTGAAGCCGGGCTCACCTCCTGTGACTAATTTAGGGGGTCTCCGCAAAATGTCAGGAAATCATTGCAGAAATCTCTTCTACCGACATGACAGGTGCAGTTTCCGCAAACAACCATCCTGCCATTTCATGCTGCCTGTGGTGTGGCAGGGTATAGGGCCTGCCTGGTGGACTGGTCGCTTGCGCAGGGGTGGTAATGCGCAGCGCTAGCCAGTGAGCCTTACACTCGGTGCCAGTCGGAAGTGACGTGCCCGAGCGCACGCCTTCCATTTATTCAACCCCGCAGGCCACGCCTGGCCTGCGGATGTAGGGATGCGTGCAACGTGCGTCCACTAGAGTGCTAACAGCACTACATCTCTATCCAACTATATAAACTTTTTGCAAAATGTCCAGACCATAAGTGTCCATTACATTACAACAACTTTAATCAATTGCTCTGTACTTGCGTGTCCCTTTGATGACGACTTCAGGGTCTCAGCTGACAGGCATAGTCTTTTAGTCTCTGACTTGGGGGTGGATTGGGCCTCAGGTTGTACCGCGGGATGTGATCCGGTCCTTGCTCTCTGTTGCGGGATGGATTTCTGATGGGTGTGGACATGGTTGAGAGTCCACCTTCAGACTCCGACACTGGCACTCGGGTATCGGCTGATGAGTTGCCTCCTTCCTCTTGTGTCGCGGCTCGGGGTGACTCATTGACTCCATCCGCATCTTCTGTGTTCCCCCTCGGCCCAGGGGGAACCACTTTGAACCACGATGTGTTCCTTGATACTTCCTCCCCCTCTCTTCTAGCAGCCACCATGGTCCCTTTTGTCGCAGTTACAGTCCACGGGCCTGGTTCGTAGAAGGTCTGGAACTTTCCTCCAGGGCGTCTGTTCCTGATGACTACCCGATCCCCTCGGCATAGTCGTCGTGGTGCTGCTCTACTCCGCTGGCTCGCCCGCTGATTGTTTTGGCGTCGACGTTCCTGAATTTCCCTCATGTTGTCCGGAACCAGCGCCGGCTCAGGGGCTGTAGGAAGGAGGTCTCGGCGTCGGCCTTGGAACATGAGGGACCACGGGCTCTTCTGGGTGGTGCAGTGGGGAGTTCCTCGATATTCCCTTAGGAACTCATGTAGCCTTTGTTCAGGGTCGGCCTCCTCTACCATCGCTATCCTGAACATCTTGTTGAGGGTCCGCATAAATCTTTCTGCCTCCCCGTTGGCTTGCAGCCATTGGGGTGTGATGCGCCGGTGGATAATGCCTCTGGCCTTCAAGAATGTGGCGAACTCCGCTCCCTGGAACGGTGGTCCATTGTCGCTTTTTATCTCCTCAGGGTAACCAAACATGGAGAACAGTCTTTCTAGCGCCGGCCCTACGTGTGTAAATGCCGTGGATTGCACCCTCTCAACTAGGGGGTACTTGGAGTACGAGTCGATAGCTACCAATGTGTGCCCCTCTCCCGGGAAGCTCCCGAAGTCCAAGCTGATTTTGGTCCAGGGGGTCGTGCATGCCTCCTCAGTAATTATCGGGGCCGGCCTTTCGGGATCGCTCGTCAGTTGGCAAGACATGCAGTTTTTCACGTAGTCCTCCACCATCGTTTCCAATTCAGGGAACCACACCTTTTCACGCATCCGTGCCTTCATTTTCGTGGAGCCCTGGTGGCCGCCATGAGCGAGTTGGGTGGCTCAGTGCCTGAGGCGTTTTGGTATCACCAGGCGTGTCCCTCTCAGCAGCACACCCTCTTCCGTGGCGCTGAGTTCGTGGCGGACGTGCCAGAACTTCGTGAGGGCTTCCTTGTCCGATGCTGTCCAGGTGTCAGGAGGGTGTAGGTAGTTAGTCCAGGATTCTTCCTGTACGGCTTGTAGCGACCTCATGTACGGGTTGTCATCCACTGTCGCCTCCTTGATCTCCTCAATGGTCATGCATTGAGGGCAGGACATGAGTGCTACCCACTGGGCGTATTCCTCGCAGTCATCATCAACAGGCACTGGCTCTTGAGGTAGTGGGTGGCGCGACAGGTAGTCAGCCGGATTTTTGGCTCCCGGTCTGTACACCACTTCCATGCCATAAGTTTGAAGCTGAATCACCCACCTCTCAATGTGTGGTGGTGGATGGGGGGCGGTGCCCTTGAAGAGAGGCACTAGGGGCTGATGATCGGTTACCATCACAAATGAATGTCCTTGTAGGTAGAGGTGAAAATGACTGCAGGCCCACTTGATTGCCAGGGCCTCCCGCTTGATTTGAGCGTATCTGGTTCCGGTTGGGGTCAACGCCTTACTGGCAAAGGCCAAGGCCGTCCATTGTCCAGGCTCGTGTTCTTGGGTCAGAACTGCCCCTAGGCCCACCGGGCTGGCGTCAACAATCACTTCGGTCCGCTTGGCGGGGTCAAAGTATGATAGTATTGCATTTTCAAGGAGGGCATCCTTTATCCCCTGGAAGGCTTCATTTTCTTTCGTGCTCCACTGCCACTTGGCGTCCGTTTTCGTTAGTGCTCGGAGGGGTTCACTGCGGGTTGCCAGGCCTGGTATGAACCGGCCACAGTACGTAGCCATCCCAAGGAAACTCCTCACCTCCGTTGGTGATTTCGGCGCTGGAGCATCCTTTATGGACTTGGATTTTCTTGGGTCAATTTGAACTCCTTCTTGGTTAAAAACGTAACCAAAAAACTCAATGGAGGATTGAAAGAATTGACATTTGTCTCTGTGGAGGGTTGCTCCGTGTGTGCTCAGTCTTTTCAAGACATCTCGCAGATGTTTGTAATGTTCGGACGCGGTGGCAGAGTGGATTAGAATGTCGTCGCTGACATTAATTACCCCCGGCAAACCTGACAAGAGCTCCCTGATGGTATTCTGGAATACCTCCGCTGCCGATGATATTCCGAAGTTGAGGCGCTTGTATCGCCGGAGGCCAAGGTGAGTACTGAATGTAGTGATGAAACGGCTTTCCTCTGCGAGGGGCAGTTGATGGTAGCCTGCATTGAGATCGATTTTCGAGAACCATCTCGAGCCATTCACATCGGCTACTATGTCATCCATAGTGGGCGTCAAGTGTCTTTCTCTTCTGATAGCGGTGTTTGGCAGCCGCATATCGATACATAGGCGGATCTCGCCTGGTTGCTTGGGCTTCTCAACTATGACCATGGGGGAAATCCATGAGGTGGGTCCTGTTACCTTTTCGATGACTCCCAGGTTCTCGAGTTTCTCAAGTTCTTTTTCCACTAACGGCCGAAGGTGGAATGGTATCTGCCTGTGGCGTAGGGCTGTGGGAGTGACGGACTTGCCGATATGGAGTTTGATGGGGTCGCACTTGATGCAACCTAGTCCTTTGAACAGTTCAGGGAAGCGCTCCAGCAGCTCATCCACTTGATGGGCTCTGATACAGTTAGCAAACGCGATCAGTTTTAGGTCCTCAGCAGTGTGGCTGCTTAGCAAGGTGTCGGCTTCTCGGTCAATTATGTGTACCGTCGCTGTTACTTCTGCCTCATCTGCCCGGATGGGTATCACAATTTTCCCTTTTAGGGGTAGTGGTGTATCCGCTCCATAGTCGAAGATTCTTGTCTTTGAGTGTAGGACCTCAGGCCGAGGGCGTAGCTTGTTAAATTGTTGCAGCCCCATGACGTTGATGGTGGCGCCTGTGTCGATGATAGCTTTTACCTCATTCTCCCCCATTTGTACCACACATGTCGGTTGTGGCCGTCGCCTCTGCTTCAGTTCCCGGGCAAAAGAGATCACATATGCTTCCTCGTCTTCCGAGTCCGAATCGCCGTAGATTGTGGGTAGGTGTTTTTCAGCCCTCTCCGGGGGTGGGTCTGTTAGCGATAGCTGGCGGACGGCTTTTGTGGGCGTCCATGGCTTCTTGGGATTCCTGGGTTGGTTCTTCCTGCGACAGACTGACGCAAAATGATTTGGGATTCCGCAATTCCCGCAGGTTTGTCCTTGAGCCGGGCAGTCCTTGGCCGCATGGGGTTCATGCCCACAGTATCTGCAGCGGGCTTGAGGCGGGTCCCTCCGGTATCCCTTTTGTGCCTGGCCACGTGTCCGAGGTGGTACCGCGTCAGCACGTTCTACTTTGATGGTTTCGGATTTGGCGGGAGTTTTGTGTAGGGCCTGTTCCATGGCCGTCGCTCTGGCATCCGAGAGTTCGTGAGCTCTAGCTAGGATAAGGATGTCTTCCAGGGAGATCCCCGGTTTTCGCAGGATATGGCCCCTTAGCGTTTTGTCTCGGCACCCCTGAATCAATTGACGTCGTATGGCCCTTGGCTGGTCCTCATCAGTGGAGCTGGCCAGCTCCCTCACTCGGGTGTGGAATTGGTCCATGGATTCCCCATCCCGCTGGCGGGCTTGCCCTAACTTGAAGACTTCAAAGTCTACGTTTAATTGGGGGTCAAAATGGTTGTTGAGGGCGGTGACTGCGGCAGCGTAGGTGGTCGCTGCACCCGGGTTAGGGAGGTGTTTGAAAAGTCTGAAAACCTCGTCCCCCGCGTAGTGGAGGAGTAGGGACCTTTTCACTGCGTCATCCGTTTCCCTCGTGACCACAAAGTAATTCTCTAATCTTTCCAGCCAAATTTTCCATCGGGGCGAGGCCGTGGACGGGTCACTTGCCTCACTGAATGGTGGTAGCACCCCAGCAGCAGCGTGCTGGAATGGAATGTTAATGACGGGCGCCACAGCATCACCATCCCCCATGGCGGCGACTCCCAAGAGTAGTTAGGGTAGAGGTTCCTACGCGGGGCTGCGGCAGTGTGCGTACCTTTGCAGGCAGTTGCTTCGTCTGTCCTCCTGCCGCTATGTTTGCCACCAAAACCACGTGCCTCGTGGCTGGCAAGTGAGGGTTCTTTTCCGGGCTACCAGCGTCTGCTGTGTCTTCTCCAGGTGTCACTAGGCCTCCCCAGGCCTCAGCAGGCCAGAAACACGAATTACACTGGGCAAGTAGGGTTGGCTTGGCGTTTTTCCCGCTTCTCACTCCAGAAGCGTGAGGAATGGCAGGGTGCGGTGGCCTCGCGTACCATGCGAGATGCGTGGTGATTGGCACTCGGTCGCAGCGGGAGGCTCGGCGATGCGGCGGCAGACTGCGGTGGCATACGCCCTCTCCACAGGGCAGCAAGGGTGGCTGGCAATGAGGAGCACGCCGGCTCCTGTGAAGCCGGTGGGGCCGCCGGGTCACACGCGGTGTGCACCGCGGGAGCGAGCAGACCGCTCCGCTTGGGCTGAGGTGTACGGGCGAGGGTTGGGCCCCCTCCGCTCGTCGCCAATGGGGTGTGGCAGGGTATAGGGCCTGCCTGGTGGACTGGTCGCTTGCGCGGGGGTGGTAATGCGCAGCGCTAGCCAGTGAGCCTTACACTCGGTGCCAGTCGGAAGTGACGTGCCCGAGCGCACGCCTTCCATTTATTCAACCCCGCAGGCCACGCCTGGCCTGCGGATGTAGGGATGCGTGCAACGTGCGTCCACTAGAGTGCTAGAGTGCTAACAGCACTACACTGCCCTTCGCTTGCTGTTTTGTTTCCCTGAATCAAACCACCAGAGCAGCTGGTTGTTCCTGCAAATATATATCAGATGTACTCGGAACTTCTTTCCCAGTATGTAGGTGACATTTGTACCTGTTTTCTAGATGGGTGGCACCATGATTTACCTGGTGGTCCCAATAGAGGAGTAACTATAATGAATTGGGCAGATGCAGTGACATAAGGGCCCACTGCACGAGGGTGTCATTTCAAGGGCTCTCAGGACCCCAGTCAAAACATATTTTGGGGGCCACTGTATGGAAAAATCTGGGATTTATCACACATGTCATGATTTATACCCTATGATGCCAAACAACACTAAATTAGATGTTTACCTTTAACAGGGTCACACACCCGAAATATGTCTTGCCCAGAACACTAAAAAAACAAGATAACACTGGGCAGAAAGATTGAGTCAGAGGTAGATGTAGGCAGAGAGAGGTTTAAGAGACAGAAATAGAATGGACAGAGGTCAATAAGACGGAAAATTCCTTTTCCCCAGGTTCCCCTTGTAAGGTGGGAACCCTGGGCAATTGCCCACTCTGCCCATGCCTTAAAACATCTGTAATGCACCCTAATTATGGCCCTCTTTTACTAGCTGTCTGAGCTGGAGTGTAGGGGTTATATGAGTGGCTTGTCAAGCCGGGTAGGAGCCCCAAGAGCAAATACCAACAAAATAACCGACCCGAGACCACAAGAGACTTATTCACAACACATAACATGACCATATCAAGATAAACAGATCATTTGCAATGTAAAAAAATCAGTCTCCATATATACTGTACTGATAACATCTTGCTGTGTACAGAGAAACCAGACTAGGAAATTTCTAATGCATAACCATTCCATCCCCTATCACAAACAGATTAGTAATAGACCGCCAACTGGATCCCCCAGCTTCTCTTAATCCAGGCCAACTGCTATGACCCGGAGGCCCCTGATGAATTCCAAATGTCATATTCTGCTCCCAAAACAGGATGCAGTGCCAGCTCAGACACTGATCCAAACAATGCTGAAGGCATCCCTGTGGGGACCCCCAGCACCCTTCAGGAGATGTGCCTGGACAACTTGGCCATACGTGGTCCCACTAGGTTGCCTTAAATCTGCACATCAATTGACTTTTCCCTACCCTAAGGAACCTTATGCGAACCGTAGGAGGCCTCTTCTTTGCGCTTGCAAGCCTCACTTCCCCATTTCACCAAGGTATTATTTTGGAGGGCCCGCAATGGACTAGGAAAAGTTGCTTAACTGGCCCACCACTGTCAACATTAGAACTCCAGAGCCCATACTTGGGATAAGCCAGGCAGGTCCAGGAATTTGCAGCACCGTTGACGCATGATCAGAAGGTCATTTCAAGTTGGTCTGGCATGGCAGGGTGGTTACAGACGGTCCCAGGAAAGTGAGAGGGTACTTCCCTCGTTGCCTTCGCTTAAGTCTGTGTGGTGGATATGCCCTCTGCCTCTCGGGTCAATCTCCTTCCCCACCTGGCCTTAGAACCTTTGCCAGGGAAGACACCTTTTGCAGGTTTCCGCAGCAAAAAAAGGGTGAAATTAAAAAAATGCTTAGCTGTCTCCACTTGACTACTCCTCGGCCCCTGTCGGGCCAGGCTGTACCTAAAGCCAGGGCACCCTAACTTCAGGTGGCGTGTTGGGAAAGAGGGAGTGCCTTAGACTTGGGCCCTCAGTAGGGGGCAATCATAGGTGGTGTCTCTGGTGGGAGCGGGTGAGTGTACGTGAGCGATTCAGGAAGGACTCGAGTGGGATCTGGTGAAAGGCTCAGGTTTACAAGAACAATAGATATGCTCAGAAGTACATCTCACTTTGAATTACTACTACTGATTATCTTGTAGGATGTTGGTCACCTAATTGAGGTTTTCTTTTTATTGCAGAACAAGAGTAAACAATATGAGATGCTTGTGGCGGCTGCAGCAGTTGGAGTCTCCACTGTCTTTGGTGCCCCGATTAGTGGTGAGGGTAATTCAAAGCTGACGGGGTTATGGGAACATGGGGGATTTGAGGTATGACACAACCTTTGAACTGGAGGGAGTATCCTTCATTTACATACAGATCGTTGAAACTGGCAACAATGTTGTGTTGGGAAGGAAAGTATATTTTTGAACTAGGTTCCTACATGCACGTGTCCATTTGATGTGATGCTGTGACCGTTAAGCATCATGAGTATGATGGTGGAAGCGCCCGTAAACTAGGACATGGTGGCAGGAACTATCAGACCCTGCAGTAGGATAACATCATTTCCTAAAACCTGGGCCAGCCTGGTCAAAGGTCCCTGAAACTAAAACAGGATAGTATTAGAATACAGATTCGCCCCCAGAGTCAGGTTTGATTACAGTCGTAGAATCATTAGTTGGAAGACAAGAGCTTTCAGAAGCGGTAAATGAGTTCCAAATAAAGGAGTAGATCCACTCCAATATCCAACCTAGGTTGCAAGCCCTCAGATCAGGGGTGACATACGGTCCCAGGTGCTGGGTGGCACAATGCAATATCCACCCTTGATTGCAAGCCCTCAGATCAGGGGCGACATACGGTCCCAGGTGCTGGGTGGCACACTGCAATATCCACCCTAGGTTGCAAGCCCTCAGATCAGGGGCGACATACGGTCGCAGGTGCTGGGTGGCACACTGCAATATCCACCCTAGGTTGCAAACCCTCAGATCAGGGGCGACATACAGTCCCAGGTGCTGGGTGGCACACTGCAATATCCACCCTAGGTTGCAAGCCCTCAGATCAGGGGCGACATACGGGCCCAGGTGCTGGGTGGCACACTGCAATATCCACCCTAGGTTGCAAGCCCTCAGATCAGGGGCGACATACGGTCCCAGGTGCTGGGTGGCACACTGCAATATTCCACCCTAGGTTGCAAGCTCTCAGATCAGGGGCGACATACGGTCCCAGGTGCTGGGTGGCACAATGCAATATCCACCCTAGGTTGCAAGCCCTCAGATCAGGGGCGACATACGGGCCCAGGTGCTGGGTGGCACACTGCAATATCCACCCTAGGTTGCAAGCCCTTAAATCAGGGGTGACATACGGGCCCAGGTGCTGGGTGGCATGAGCTCCTAGAACCAGAGCAACATGATTTCTCATGTTCAGGCGCAGCTAGGCATGAACTTGCACAACCCAATAACAAAGCAGCATGACCTCAAAGAACATAGAACAACGCAGCATGAAATCTGAGCACCCAAAGAAGATTGGTGAGAGCTCTTACAATGAGGAACTGGTGGTATGCATTCCAGAATTAACAGAAGACATCACAGAAGAGCAAGGTGGCATGCACTCTACCAGTGCTTAATTTGAGCCGGGGCTTTCGGGTGCTAAGCACCAGCACTTAATTGGTTTCCGGTGCTCAGCACTGACACGTAATTGTCAACACTGTACTTAGAACAGTCCTCCACATGTGGTGCTGCTCATCTAATTTAGAGATGAGCAGAACAACGGTAGTTTAGGAATACAATATACATTAAAATTGCTAATACCTGCCTCCCCTGCCATTCCTTTAGCTTTGGGGACCTGGAATAATCTGAACTGTTGCATTTACATGTGAGAGATGGTTAGTAGTTGTTTTGGCAGCGATGACAAGGGCGATGGGTGGTGCAAGCTGCAGTGGCCTCCTGGTCAAATCCCTGGTACTTAATATTTTACAAATTAAGCACTGCACTCTACTGACTTGAAACCTGGTAGTGTGTGTTCTTTAAAACAGGTAGTAGGAGCACATGGAAATGTTAAAACAATGGCTTTTGCTCTAAAATCCTAAAGCATTGTGGCATTAGTTCCCATAAGCTAGAGCAGAGTGGCATATGCTCCCAAGAGCAGAGTTGCAAAAACCACAGTTGATGGACAGAATGCAGAACAATGTCATACATTCACCCCAGCACAGAGATCTGGGCCTAAATCCATTGTTTTTTTGCACTCCACACCACCCCAGTTCAGACATGGCCATACGCAAATCAGTATGACCCTGTGCCTCATGGGAACAGTCCAGCCCGAACTGCCAAGCCATGCCTTCCCTGGACCGGAAACAAGCTTCCGAGTACCGGTTTCTGGCATTCCAGCCGTCTTCAGCCCGGCTTGCTTGATTCCAGTGGTGTGGAGTGCATGGGACTCACGTCTGAGCATACCCATCCCACTCGGGGTGACAATTGCAAAAACCACAGTTGATGGATAGAATGCAGAACAATGTCATACATTCACCCCAGTACAGAGATCTGGGCCTAAATCCATCGTTTCTTTGCACTCCACACCACCCCAGTTCAGACATGGCCATATGCAAATCAGTCTGACCCTGTGCCTCATGGGAACAGTCCAGCCGAACTGCCAAGCCATGCCTTCCCTGGACCGGAAACAAGCTTCCGAGTACCGGTTTCTGGCATTCCAGCCGTCTTCAGCCCGGCTTGCTTGATTCCAGTGATGTGGAGTGCATGGGACTCACGTCTGAGCATACCCATCCCACTCGGGGTGACAATTGCAAAAACCACAGTTGATGGACAGAATGCAGAACAATGTCATACATTCACCCCAGTACAGAAATCTGGGCCTAAATCCATCTTTGTTTTTCACTCCACACCACCCCAGTTCAGACATGGCCATATGCAAATCAGTCTGACACTGTGCCTCATGGGAACAGTCCAGCCCGAACTGCCAAGCCATGCCTTCCCTGGACCGGAAACACGCTTCCAAATGCCTGGAATGCCAGAAACCGGTCCTCGGAAGCTTGTTTCCGGTCCAGGGAAGGCATGGCTTGGCAGTTCGGGCTGGACTGTCCCCATGAGGCACAGGGTCAGACTGATTTGCATATGGACATGTCTTAACTGGGGTGGTGTGGAGTGCCAAAAAACGATGGATTTAGGCCCAGATCTCTGTACTGTGGTGAATGTATGACATTGTTCTGCATTCTGTCCATCAACTGTGGTTTTTGCATTTGTCACCCCGAGTGGGATGGGTATGCTCAGACGTGAGTCCCATGCTCTCCACACCACTGGATTCAAGCAAGCCGGGCTGAAGACGGCTTGAATGCCAGAAACAGGTCCTCGGAAGCTTGTTTCCGGTCCAGGGAAGGCATGGCTTGGCAGTTCGGGCTGGACTGTTCCCATGAGGCACAGGGTCAGACTGATGTGCATATGGCCATGTCTGAACTGGGGTGGTGTGGAGTGCAATAAAACGATGGATTTAGGACCAGATCTCTGTACTGGGGTGAATATATGACATTGTTCTGCATTCTGTCTATCAACTGTGGTTTTTGCATTTGTCACCCATCGCGAGTGGGATGGGTATGCTCAGACGTGAGTCACATGCTCTCCACACCACTGGATTCAAGCAAGCCGGGCTGAAGACGGCTGGAATGCCAGAAACCGGTCCTCGGAAGCTTGTTTCTGGTCCAGGGAAGGCATGGCTTGGCAGTTCGGGCTGGACTGTTCCCATAAGGCACAGGGTCAGACTGATTTGCATATGGCCATGTCAGAACTGGGGTGGTGTGGAGTGCAATAAAACGATGGATTTAGGCCCAGATCTCTGTACTGGGGTGAATGTATGACTTTGTTCTGCATTCTTTCCGTCAACTGTGGTTTTTGCATTTGTCACCCCGAGTGGGATGGGTATGCTCAGACGTGAGTCCCATGCTCTCCACACCACTGGATTCAAGCAAGCCGGGCTGAAGACGGCTTGAATGCCAGAAACAGGTCCTCGGAAGCTTGTTTCCGGTCCAGGGAAGGCATGGCTTGGCAGTTCGGGCTGGACTGTTCCCATGAGGCACAGGGTCAGACTGATGTGCACATGGCCATGTCTGAACTGGGGTGGTGTGGAGTGCAATAAAACGATGGATTTAGGACCAGATCTCTGTACTGGGGTGAATATATGACATTGTTCTGCATTCTGTCTATCAACTGTGGTTTTTGCATTTGTCACCCATCGCGAGTGGGATGGGTATGCTCAGACGTGAGTCACATGCTCTCCACACCACTGGATTCAAGCAAGCCGGGCTGAAGACGGCTGGAATGCCAGAAACCGGTCCTCGGAAGCTTGTTTCTGGTCCAGGGAAGGCATGGCTTGGCAGTTCGGGCTGGACTGTTCCCATAAGGCACAATCAAAGACATTTATAGAGCGCACTACCTACCCGTAGGGTCTCAAGGCGCTGGGGGGAGGGGGGTGCCGTTACTGCTCGAACAGCCAGGTCTTCAGCTTCTTCCTGAAGGAGAGGTGGTCTTGGGTCAGGCGCAGATCGGTCGGGAGGGAGTTCCAGGTCTTGGCGGCCAGGTAGGAGAAGGACCTTCCTCCTGTTGTCGCTCTTCGGACGCGGGGGACGGCGGCGAGGGCGTGGTTGGCTGAGCGGAGGTGGCGTTTGGGAGCGTAGAAGTTGACTCGGTTGTTGAGGTAGCTCGGGCCTTGGTCGTGTAGGGCTTTGTGTGCGTGGGTGAGGAGGCGGAAGGTGATTCTTTTGTTGACAGGGAGCCAATGCAGGTCTCTGAGATGTCCGGAGATGTGGCTGGTTCGTGGGATGTCGAGGATGAGTCTGGCTGAGGCGTTCTGGATCCGCTGGAGTCTTTTCTGGAGCTTGGCGGTGGTGCCGGCGTAGAGGGCGTTGCCGTAGTCCAGTCGACTGGTGACGAGGGCCTGGGTGACGGTCTTCCTGGTCTCGGTGGGGATCCACCAGAAGATCTTCCGTAGCATGCGTAGGATGTTGAAGCACGCCGAGGAGACGGCGTTGACTTGCCTGGTCATGGAGAGGGAGGAGTCCAGGATGAAGCCCAGGTTGCGTGCGTGGTCTGTTGGTTTGGGTGCGGCGCCCAGGGCGGGAGGCCACCAGGAGTCGTCCCAGGCGGAGGGCGAAGAGCCTAGGATGAGGACCTCCGTCTTGTCTGAGTTCAGTTTCAGGCGGCTGGTCGTCATCCACTCGGCTACCTCTTTCATCCCTTCGTGCAGGTTGGCTCTGGCGGCGACGGGGTCGTTGGTCAGGGAGAGGATCAGCTGGGTGTCGTCGGCGTAGGAGATTATGTTGAGGTTGTGTTGGCGTGCGATGGCCGCGAGGGGGCTCATGTAGACGTTGAAGAGGGTGGGGCTCAGTGAGGATCCTTGAGGGACGCCGCAGATGACTTTGGAGGCCTCTGACTTGTACGGTGGTAGGCGGACTCTCTGTGTTCTTCCGTCGAGGAAGGAGACGATCCATTCCAGTGCCTTCTCCTGGATTCCGACGTTGCTGAGGCGCTGTGTTAGGGTGCGGTGGCAGACAGTGTCGAATGCCGCGGAGAGGTCTAGGAGGATGAGGGCCGCTGTTTCTCCGTTGTCCATCAGGGCTCGGATGTCATCGGTGGCGGCGATGAGGGCGGTCTCGGTGCTGTGGTTGGCTCGGAAGCCAGACTGTGAGGGGTCGAGGGATCCATTCGTCTCAAGGAAGGCGGCCAGCTGTTTGTTGACGGTCTTCTCGATGACTTTGGCTGGAAACGGGAGGAGCGAGATGGGGCGGTAATTCTTGAGTTCGGTGGGATCCGCTGTGGGTTTCTTGAGTAGAGCGCTGAGTTCGGCGTGTTTCCAGCTCTCAGGGAAGATGGCGGTGTCGAAGGATGTGTTGATGATGTCTCGCAGGTGGGGTGCGATGACAGCGTCGGCCTTGTTGAAGACGTGGTGGGGGCAGGGGTCGGTCGGAGATCCTGAGTGGATGGAGTTCATTGTGTGGACGGTGTCTTCGGTGCTGATCGGAGTCCAGGCGCGGAGGGTGGTGGTGGGGGGCGGTGGTTCGGTCTTGGCGTTCGTTGGTTGAGTGCTGAAGCTGTTGTGTATGTCCGCGATCTTGTTGTGGAAGTATGAGGCGAGGGAGTTGCAGAGGTCTTGCGATGGGGTGATGTCGTTGTTGCCGGCGCTGGGGTTGGAGAGCTCTTTCACGATGTTGAAGAGTTCCTTGCAGTTGTGTGCGTTGTTGTCCAGCCGGTCCTTGAATGCAGTTTTCTTGGCGGCGCGGATCAGCTGGTGGTGCTTCCGGGTGGCAAGCTTGAAGGTGGTCCTGTTGTCCGGTGTTGGTTCCCTTCTCCAGACTTTCTCGAGGGCTCGGCAGTTCTTCTTGGAGCTCTTGAGTTCGTCGGAGAACCATGGGGCTTTCTTGCTGCCGGGTCTGCTGGGCGGGGTCCTCAGTGGGAGGCACAGGGTCAGACTGATTTGCATATGGCCATGTCTGAACTGGGGTGGTGTGGAGTGCAATAAAACGATGGATTTAGGCCCAGATCTCTGTACTGGGGTGAATGTATGACTTTGTTCTGCATTCTTTCCGTCAACTGTGGTTTTTGCATTTGTCACCCCGAGTGGGATGGGTATGCTCAGACGTGAGTCCCATGCTCTCCACACCACTGGATTCAAGCAAGCCGGGCTGAGTGACGGCTGGAATGCCAGAAAAAGGTCCTCGGAAGCTTGTTTCCGGTTCAGGGAAGGCATGGCTTGGCAGTTCGGGCTGGACTTTTCCCATGAGGCACAGGGTCAGACTGATTTGCATATGGCCATGTCTGAACTGGGGTGGTATGGAGTGCAAAAAAACGATGGATTTAGGCCCAGATCTCTGTACTGGGGTGAATGTATGACATTGTTCTGCATTCTGTCCGTCAACTGTGGTTTTTGCATTTGTCACCCGAGTGGGATGGTTATGCTCAGACTTGAGTCCCATGCTCTCCACACCACTGGATTCAAGCAAGCCGGGCTGAAGACGGCTGGAATGCCAGAAACCTGTCCTCGGAAGCTTGATTCCGGTCCAGGGAAGGCATGGCTTGGCAGTTCGGGCTGGACTGTTCCCATGAGGCACAGGGTCAGACTGATTTGCATATGGCCATGTCTGAACTGGGGTGGTGTGGAGTGCAAAAAAACGATGGATTTAAGCCCAGATCTCTGTACTGGGGTGAATGTATGACATTGTTCTGCATTCTGTCCATCAACTGTAGTTTTGCACCCATGAGCAGAGTAGCATGAACCACTATATGAGGAGCATAGTGGTCTGAGCTTCCAAACCCCACGGTAGGCGGCTAAAGCTCCCAGGGCTGTAGCAGGATGGCCTCAACTCCTAGAAGTTTCAGAATATTGAGCAGGTTGTCTTGCTCTACTATAACATGAAGTAGATTGAAATTAGTATTCAAAACCTGGAAAAGATTGGCGTGAGATAACAGCACCCAAACCAGACTGTCATAACTCACCAGAATCTCGACCAGGGTGAGGTATAACTCTTTTTGAACACTATTGCTACAGCCTCTTCAATCAGGAGCAAGGTGGTTTAAGCTTCACAAAATGCTGGCTCAAGTAAATTGATGCAAACTCTACTCCTGATGTCTTTTCCGTAAAAAAGCAAGAATGTTGCATCAGACCCTGCCTCCTCTGTACAGAAATGTAACCGGAATTCCTTAGCCAATGGGTGGAGCTCAGCATAACATACTAACCAGACTCTCCTCCTCCTTCCTTGTAGGTGTCCTGTTCAGTGTGGAAGTTATGTCCTCTCATTTTGCTGTGAAAGATTACTGGAGAGGCTTTTTTGCCGCCACCTGTGGTGCATTAGTTTTCCGACTGCTGGCCGTCTTTAACAGCGAACAAGGTATGTTTGCCATTTTTTCCCAGAAAGCAATTGCTGTGTTCTGTTGGCTGAATAGTGAAGCTCACCACCCCACTCCATGCACATTTCTTTGTGCAAGATGCCCGGTGTGAGAAGTTGGCCTGATATTCAGTGTTCACTATTCTAGTGATCACTATGTATCAGTCCAAACAACCCTTATGGTGATTGGTTGTAAGTCAACCGATAGACCAGCTATCCTAGTAGCATGGACAAGAGCAGTCTTCGGGCTAAACTCTAGAGGGCGTGTTTAGCCAGCTGTTATACCATCACATATACCCATTGAACACCAAGTGAAAGGACACCACACAAGTGTTATGAAAATAAACAGTGTATTTATTTAGATCACAACAGCCCTGTACTCTTTATGAGGACAGGGTACTAAGCACACAACAAAACTCTTACGAAAATACTTTGAGTTGCACAATTTACACAAATGCCCGATGGGCACGGAAAACCATATACTATGAAAGTGGAATGCGAAATTACTAGCAGGCAAGTACTGGACTAATAGGCTTTGGAATCGCTAGGACTCTGTTACTGAACCTTCAGATTACTAGTAGGAGGCCTAGGGGACTCGGGTGCAGAGTGCGCACTCTCACGCGGGATGTGGGACAAAGTCTATGGGAGCTAGTAAAGGTAAAGTTAGTGTTCTCGGGCGAACCCGATAAGGTAGGTCGAAAACGACAGTGGATCTGGACCCTTGGATAGTGAGGCTATGCTGGGGCACCGAAATGCCGAAGTTACCTAGTCCAGGGGCTGCGGCTGCATAGGTCTGAAAAGACGTCGGGAATCCTCGTTGACGAACCAGGAGCCTGAAGGAAGAGTTGCTGGCAGGCGACAAGTGAAGATTGTTCGAAGTGATCCAAGCCTGGATCGAAGATGGATGACACCTGGAATTGGAATTGGAATTGGAATCGGTATTTATAAAGCGCGACTGTCGCTTCGGAAGAAGCATCCTGGCGCTGACTGGAAGGTGTGCGGATTGCAGAGGGGACCAAGTTCTTAACCACTAGCCAGTGATCAGATGGCACCAGGAGGGCCCCGGATGGTAGTCCCCTCGACCAGGTGAGTGGGCGACGCTAGGCTCTGCAGTCTCACGGACCAGGAGGCGTTGTCGGCGACCAGGATGGAGGTGCGAACTGTCCCATGATGGTTGATGCTGTCGACGTCGCTGGACCCAGGATTGGGGCAACAAGTCTTGGCAAATTCAAGCCCACGCGGTGGACCTAAAATGGCGTCTGGAGTGGACCAGGAGGGTCCGGGGTGCTCCTCTTTTGGAAGGGAGCAAGGGCCAGTCTGGAGCAACCAGACTAGCAGTGGTGATGTCGTCGGTCATCGTCGGGAAGGCCACAAGCCAGCGGGCTAGTAGCCAGACAACGCGGTGAGCAGCAAAAAGCAGAAGGGCCCCACGCAGATCTCGTGGATGCTGGGGGGCTGGACTTCGGTGCTGGAGCTGCTCAGGGTTGGGGCTTCTCGGACCCCAAAGCACTCACCAGAGGATCCCTCGGCGGTCGTGCTGGATAGAAGTCGTGCAGTTCTGATGATGGCCGGTCCCTCGAGGTCTCGTCGCACCTACGGTTCTCAGCTTAGCTGTAGAGGTAGGTAGAGGTCAGAGGTGCCAGGGAAGCCGGGTCTCGTCGAGCTGGTCAGTCGGATTCCGGAGGAAGGACGTGCAGCAAACCGTAGAGTTCTTAGATGGTGCCTGCGGGTGCAGGGTGACTACTCCTTAGCCACAAGGGAGAAATCGTGAGAAGAAGTCGAGAGTTCCTTTCGTAGAAAGTAGTTTCTTGATTCAAAGATGATCTAATTTTGGAAGGGTCCCCGCTCCTGCCTTTATCCTAAAGAAAGGGGTGGGTACGCGACTAGGTCCTGCCCTAGGGGTGGGACCAGGAAGGGGGGTGGTTACACCCCTCTCCCATCTCACCTGGACTACGGGAACGCTCTCTATATGGGAGCCCCATCCTTTGTCACTCAGAAGCTCCAAGTCACCCAAAACAGTGCGGCCCGTCTACTCTACAATCTTCCTCGCTGGCAGTCAGCAAGGAATGCCCTAAGGGAGCTTCACTGGCTCCCCATAGCGGCTAGAGTACAATTCAAGGCCATGTGCATTCTACACAAAGCCTTCTATCGCATGGGCCCTGCAATCTTACAGCCCTTGGTCACTCCCTACGCCCCGTCCCGCGCCCTCCGATCTGGTTCCCTCCAACTGGCTACCTCGATCAGAATCCGGAAAGCCCGCTGGGGAGGCCGCTCTTTTTCACACACTGCGGCTAAGCTTTGGAACACCCTTCCTTTACCCCTGCGAGGAACCACTAACCATCTCTCCTTCAGGAAAGCTCTGAAAACCCACTTGTATGCTAAATTCTGCTGATCTGCCCCGAGCCCGCGCTAAGTAAGCTTTCAGTCATGAGCGCTACGAGGCCTCCGGGTAGATAGCGCTATACAAGTGCAATTTTCATTTTCATTTTCCATGCCAGACTTTCCCCAGGCCAGGGGCTGGGGTGCCCCTGGAACTGGTTCTAGCCGGCAGATGCGTAGTGAGCACCGGGGTTCCACTTGCAGACACCTTCCTGTAAAGCCCTGCCTACCCAGGATACACAAAACCCTGTCCGGGATGGTGCTAGCACCGCCCCTGACAGGAAACCCTTTGTCCAAGCTCCCCTCGCTGGAAGGACTCCCAGCTACAGGGGGTCAGACTCGTGTCTGTGGTGGCAGCATCCATTTTGTGATGCTGAGGCTTGAGTTAACTTTAACCGGGGTTCACAGTTACATACATGTCGTGTCCCTCTAGAAGGGTGGAATGCTAACCCCGTCGCCAGAATTGGCGAGGGGTTAGTATTCCAATTCGTATGACACCTTACTCGACATGTTTTGATAAAGCGATACCAAAGATAGCATTTAACCGCGAGGATTATAATGCACTTAAGAGTATATGGTATGCGTTATCATGGAACAGCTATTAGGACTTGGTTCCGCAAGCTGCAAACAGGCTCAGCTCATGCCAGAGCACCATCTCACACGATTCCAAGCACTCTGCCTTCAGGATTGTCAAGGCCTGCCATAGGAGTGACTGATAGGAATCTGTGTGTCCATTTTTAGGGTTAGATATAGGTATACTATATCTAAAGCAAAGGGTGATTACACCACCTTGCCCCAGCTGTCGTGCAGCCAGTTGTGTCAGATTTAGATGGCCAGCCAGGGGTGGCATAATACATGCTTCAGCCCCTGGTAGGCCCTGGGTACACCTATGCCCTGAGTTACAGGGTCTGATAAGGTGGCCCAGTACCAATTGGATAATGCACCTAAGGTACACATGTCAATTTAGTGAGAGAACAGCTAGGCTGTGGGTCTGATTAGCAGGCCCACAGCCAGAGAAAGTCGTAAACCAGTGAAACAAAAGCAAAAGATCTGGGTGATCATAGGATCGCAGACCCTACTCTCCTACACCCGGCACATTGGACATCTTGCTCCGGGACATTCGGAGGTGGAAGTCAGCTGACTCTTACCTGATATCTGATAGTAGTCCAGGGACACATCAAGTTTGAGGTTAACAGGGGTTTAGGCCCTAAGGGTCGCATACTCCATGGTTGTTGCCAGGCCTGGCATTCTAATTTACTGGTGCAAAAGGATAGACAGATCATGTGCTTTGCATGGACTCTAACTGTCCTAAAGTGTTGGGCAGGAAATTCGGTTGGAAAAATAGGTGAGATTATGGGATGACATTGGCTGGAATGTCTCAATGATTCAAAATAAAGCAAAATGTCATCACATTTATGACCCCAGATATACTGCAAAACCCAGGAGAATGATGGTGTTGGAGACCATGAGAGGAGGAGGGGATGGCCGTACTTATTTGGAGAGAATATTCCAAAATATTAATCTTTTGGAAAGAAGCCTTAAAAGGTAAAGGTGAAGTTTGGGATAGTCTGTCTGGGGAGAACTGGCGATGGTGGTTTTGGGGCTTGAAACTAGGCACTGGTAAGAAATAGACAGCATTATCTGGACATTGAGACACCAGTTGATATTGGCAGCAGTGTTGATCATTACTAGGGTTTGGAAGAGGGTGGAGGCGCCTACACTTCTAAACCGACTGCATAAAATCTGGAAAATAATGGTGAGGGAATGTTTCTTTATATATCTTGTCTAAAAGTTCAGATAGGTAGACCCCAGTTTAGTTGCTGATGGTAAACTAGTTGGCAAAATACTTCTTGGAGGCTGCACGCCCAAGGAGACAAATACCTCTTTGACTTGGGATCTCTTGGTCTATAATGTGTGCCCAACACATTATAGACCAAGGACAACACATAGAGGCCTTAAAATGGGAGAAGTAAACACTGCCTGGTTGCCGCAGCTCTCAGGCTCAGCAATCTATGGCATACCTTGTGGAACAGTTGGGGAAAGTTAGTTCTTGTGTATTTGAACAGCACTTCCGTAAGTTTATAATCTGTGGAGCATGATAAATACTCAACATCTATGATGTCTCTCCTGATGGACCCGAAGGAGGAAGATGGGTGGGTAATTGGGGTGGATGAGGAAAGGGGACAGAGGTAAAACAGACATGTGGTTAAACAAAAATATTTCAAACAAGTAATGTGCTGCAACACCATGTTCCCTGTATCTTGTTCTACTTTGGCCGTGGACCCTAGCAACTAATAAAGTTAAATTTCTAAGTAGTTCTCCTGGAAACCTCTCTGAATTCCAAAAATTTGAAAATGAACTCTCAACGTAGGAGTAAACATACCAAAGTAAATTTCTGACTTATTTATATTTGGCCCATAAATATTTTTCTCTTATTCGTTCTTCCCAAAGGATATATAGATCAGTCGAGTGAAAAGGATCAAAGTGGGTCCTGTTTTAAATGTAGCCCATTCCTTGCACAATGCACCAACCCAGCAACATGTTTGTTATTTGTGTTTGTTATTCAATGTGTTTTATTATTTATACACTCTAATATTTTATTTCTGTGTGTAGTGATTTCTGAAAAGCATTTAAAGTATGCATTTCTTAATGCAACCACCCTACCTGTGTGAGTGTTGAAAGGATTAAGAGGACAATCTAGAATAGGAAACACTCCTTGAGGGTGTTGTATGACAGTGCAGAGTGAAAGGGCGGGACCTTAAGTTTAGGACCTATTCTAGAATCACGAAGCTTTTTGTAGCAGCGTAGAAGCTTAGAGGGGAGAACATTATTTATTATTGCCAATCAATTAAATAAGAATTCTTTTGGACACATGACCACAGACACTACTTGGGGTTAGTTGATTTATTACTAAGCCAAAAATAACTGAACGTAAACACACCTCAAGACGAGGGTGTAAACGTACATCGGAATTGTCATGAAGCCAAATCTGTGTATCCAATTGAGATGATGTAACATAAATAAAACAATTCAAGAAATAAAATGCAGAGGATCAGGAAGCATGAGACCAAGTTTCCTTGCATCGAGGGTTGATGAGAATAAAGCATTAATCTATCCCTATACTAACACTAAGATAACATCCTGACTCAAGCATCTTCAGGAATAAAAAGGTGTCAGCACGTCAAGTCTTCCTAAGAAGTCTCTCCTCCATTGATGGGTCAGATAGCATAAAGCTATTGAGACAGAGCTTGTTCTGTGATGCTCTCTCTCTGAAGAGATTAGGGAAGTGGGCCCTTTCCCTAATCCCAACATCACATTATTGCAGGTAACATTCCCAAGATCCATTGCGGGTCACACCATCTGCTCTGGGTACAGTCCTAAAGGTAGTTTTCCATGGGAGAACAGTCTACTTCTCTTTCAACAATTTGTCCTTTGTTCCCAGGCATTCTACTATGCATTCTACTATGCGAAGCACAATGACCTACCTTTATCGACTCAAACTATGATTGTAACTTCTTCTTGCCTTGCCTGACTTATAAAACAATGACATTATTCTAACGAACAAGAGCGCTTCTTTCACCTGCAACACAAAAAGTGAGCAAGAACAAATTCCACAGCACACATGAAATTCAGCTATTAATTCTCAAGCAAGAGTTTCCAGGGAACTGTATTTCAGGCCTAAGATAAATTCAGCAAAGATAAAAAAAACTGCATATGAGCTTTTACGAATTTGCAGAGGATAATAAGGCACCTCAAATTAATGCATTTTCCTATGTAAAACGACACAATTAATAAACACAGTTAGCACATGGATAATTGTCAGTTTCACAACACGAGTTCTTCACGTTAATGTTCACAGATGGTTACATTCACTTTCTATGTTAATTCTCCATGTCACTTTAAATGGCCTCAGCACATCATGCTTCGGATTAATACATTTCAAAATTCTAACACAGCACGTTAATACGACAAAGATTATATGCGGGTGACCTCTACACGTGTGATTATAATGCAACCCTACAAACAAAATGCAATTTCCGCTACATCAAGAGAATAAAATAGATGGGTTTTGGACAAAGTCAGCATCCTTCCACCAGGACATTTTCAATGGTCCACCTGCACAGTACATGTACCTTGAAAGCTTGAAGTTGAAAACTGCGCTCAGCGCAAGGTGATTCCAGGTGCAGGGAGAATGAGTGTAAAGCCAATGCTCACGAAAGGCTTGCCTCTACCTCCGTTCTTTTCCTCATTCAGAGAAATGTAGAGATTTATGCACTTCTGTCGCTGCTAGAGAATGCGCCCACTAGAGTAAAACTGGATCTTCAGTAACATTACATCACCACTTTCATGTCCCAAGATGTTAATTTCTAGATATATTTTTTCAACAACCATACTCATAACACTTGGCCAGTTGGTCTGTGTTACTAAGGGCTTGATGTAGAAAGCCCAGTTCGCAAACCAAGATGTCCAGTTTGTCCACCAATTGGTTTGCAAATAGGTATATAATCTGCGCTGTGACATACCTCGAAACGCAAATTATTCATTTGCAGCTGGTTGCAAAACAACCTCTCTAATGAATACTAATTAGGCATGTCACAATTTGCGACCCCCTGTGATGGGCTGCAAATGCGGGTATGGTAGCCTGCAAGGACCGGCAGACCGCCATCCTTGCATTAGCTTTCCCGCACTGGAATTTCCCACACTGTCCCCATTAAAAGGATAGATGTCCCTTTGAAAAAATATTATCCCCTTTGAGAACTCTTCACAGGAAACTGGAACTGGTCCCCTCAACAACTCCCTCCTCTCCCTAAGGATTCCCACAATGACAGGTCCCCCATGGAAAATTTGACATTGGTATCTGATCAACTGTTTGCGACCTCACTTGCCATGACAATCCATTAATACAAGGTTTGATACAATCAATTGCAACTGACAATTGGAAGTGGACTGGAGCCCCTTTCTTCCCCCTCCTATTTGTGATTGGTAATGGGCCGCAAAATCCGTCTTATGAGTCGGAAAGTGGTGTTGTACATTTAAAAATACTCTGAGATGGCAAAGTGTGTGATTTTCTCGAATCACTGGATTGGCAACTGCAAACATATTTTATACATCAAGCCCTATGTGATGTGAGGATTTTACACACTGTGTTGGGCACTTGGTCCTCTGTTTAAAGTCTCATCCAGACTCTCCTTGTTAAGTGGTGATAAATGTTAGGAATTTGACAAAGATAGTAGACTACCCTTCTGACATAAATTTCCAATACTAATTTCTGATATAAATGTAATCATTCATGTCATACATAACCTTCAGAAAGAGCCCTTACACCGGATCATCAGTTGCAAACGGCCATGCAGCAAGAGCCAACTTCTCATCTGGATCTTGGACACATGTTTAGGCAGGTGCCACATCTTGTGACTAGAATGCCAAATTACCGTTGTTTGCATGGTCTGGGCAATCATCATTTTTCAAACTACTAGTTTATTCGCTCGAGTTGTTGGATTTTCAGTCCAATCTGCAAAACGTACTTTATCTTGAGAGTTATTTTTCTTTTCTATTCTTCGTGCTGACAATAAAGCTGCCTGGCAAGTTATAAACATAGCAAAACAATGTTAACCTGGATGTTATAAAAGAAATTATATAGCATAGAAACATAGATGGAAGCAGTGTGTAATTTGTGCAGGCGACTGTCTGTGGTGGGCACCCTCACCTACTAAGATCCAGGGCAAATTAGACCAGTGGTTATAATAATTTCTTATGTAATATATTATGTCTGGTTTCCTTTTAGAGACCATCACTGCACTCTTCAAAACCAGCTTCAAGATAGATTTCCCCTTTGATCTCCCAGAGATGTTCTTCTACGTAATTCTTGGGTAAGATGAGCCTGTTTCTTTTTTTTGTTCCTGAAATAGAGTGAGCGATTTTCAATCCTGTAACACCAGGTCCATAGAATTGAATTGTCACCTCGATAGATCTTTTCAGATTCAGAGTCAGCAGCAGAAAGATAAACACCTTCAAACTTTCATTGTCTAGAAGTATAAAACTGTTCTACTCCCGAAACTATGCAATCGTTGTTCTTTCCGTCTTCCCTAGTAATGAATACCATAACATAACAGGTGTATTTGTAAAGCGATCAATTACCCATAGTTGTCCTGGCTCTGAATAACAGACGTTTTTTGTTACCCAACTCAATGGTACTCATTTTATCGACCACAGATGGATGAAAGATTGAGTGAACCCTCCGGGATTTGAACCTGTGACCATGAGGTCGAACACAGGCCCCTGCGGTGGCTGCTTTAGTCCACTGAGCCACCAGACCCGGCTTTAAGCCACCAGACCCGGTTCTATCATTCTGAAAAATGAATCCAGTGTCCTGTGTATCTCTTGACAAGGTTTATCTCGTATGGTGTTTATTGCTTAGATAGACACATACCATGAAATCAGATACTCTGCCAATTTCCGGGAGCTGTAAATTCCAAGTTGTGTACATCTCTTGATGATAGAAATCCCCTGATTTGTACTACTACTAAAGAAATAAATGGTTGGTGCAACTCATGTTCTTGAAATACAAATCAAGGATGGGAGAGACCAAAAAAGGAGGACGTGCAGCACTGAAAGAGGGCAGCAACTCCGTATCCCCCGGAACCTATGGGGCCCAAAATCACAACATAAAGCAGAGAAAAGTGTTCTCTACATCTCCGAAAAGAGTCAAACTGGAACATACCAAAAAAACAGGGGACACTGTTCCACCTGACTTGGGAAACCAATAAAAGGGATCCCATACATTATTGGTCCTGACGAGAGCCAACGACCCGGAGAGGGCACAGGTGGGCTGAAACAAGTACACCATTTTTAAGATGATCAGTTTTCACAACGTGTTGTGAGGGACACATTGTATATCCCACTTTCACATCTACTTTTTTATTTTTAACCTTACCCTTATCCAAATTTTTATTAAACATTTTTTCTGGTTAAGAGGTAATTTTAAATCGTGGTTCCACATTTGGATCTCAAACAATCTCTCGACGAGAGGGATCACCTCCTGGTGGAAGAAACAATGCCCAATGATGACGCTATCAACTATGAGTACGTGGATGGCAAAGCATACACCACTGAGCGAAAATAGCTGTGGAGCGTCCAACAGAATTTTTCCTATTGAGATCCCTCCTGTAGAAACAGTCCATACCCCACTTTGATTTTTTGCTACAACTTACTTGGAAGCTGAGTGCAACTGCAATCATACAAGACTTCTCTTTCCCTCCGTTGATGAATCTTGAAATACAAATGTCATCTTCACCTGGAGTCTTAGATACATTCTTTTGTACATCTTCATGAGTAAAATGACTTACATCATCACCATCAGTCCTAAACACCCATTCAATATTCATCTCTTAGAGATATAAATCCCATACTCTGTCATTGTATAAATGTTCCTTAGTCCTATTACTTGACAGGGCCATTTAAAGGAAGGGAGATGCAAGGCATCATAGAAAAAATTGTGGATTTCTCATTCTTCAACCTTGTGGTTTGCTTACCCCAAAGAGAGGTGAAAGAATAAGTTTGTTTCAGTGGTAGATCCTCAACTGAATCCACTATCTGAACAACGTGCCATCCTTATCATCCACAAAAACAACAAGTGATGTGGAGTGCAAAAAAACGATGGATTAGGACCCAGATCTTTTGACTGGGTTGAATGTGTGACATTGATCCTCATTCGGTCCATCACCTGTTGTTTTTGCAAACATCCTTATCATCCACACCATCTACCACAGGATCTGCAGGCATTTCAGCATCAGAGGAACCATTCAATTAGGGAACCCCATCCTACTCAGAATTTTCCTGTCCGAGTCTGCATGTGCAGCATGGCAAACCAGGAAGTCAAAGTCATCAATACTTTGTGCACATCAGGGACAGTGCAGCCACCCTGCCATGTTATGATTCTCTCCCTGTGCTCTCGTGCCCACCACCAGGAGGCCTACCTGTGAGACTTTTCAGTGTTCTAATAAGCTTCCGTACCTTCCACTGCATGTAAATGCTTATTTCCTGGCTCTTGGACACTATTCTGAAAATCCCATCCACTCCCGATCCATGCAGAGTTTCGTGGAAGTCAGTCTGCTCATGTTATAAACTCCATTGCCTAGAATTCCCTGCTCTCTGCTTTCTCTCCACCCATGCAGGCAAAGGGTGGGTGGACGAATTCAGCATACCTGTGGCTGGCAGGTGCTAGCCTTATCATACCTGATGCATGTGATCACTGTGAGTTCTTTTAAGCCTGAGCTCCTTTCAGTCCGGCATTGGTCATTGTAGCAGTTTTCCTGTTTGGCTGATCCCTGGTGTCGTAAGCTTTTCCTATCCTTATTTCCAGAGATCTTAAGCTATTGTTATTCCTTGATTCTTGTTTCTGAGCTGTAGCTAATTCCTTTGTTCCTGAACTAGCAGTGACTGCAGTGCTCCCTTGAATTCTGTGCCAACACTTTTAGTGAAACCTTTAACTCTCTCTTTCTGTATATACTGTTATCCCTGTGCCTGCTTTCATTCCCTTTTTCCAGTTTCTAGTTTGCTACCTTCCTGTTGTCTTAGCTTCCATTTCCCATGTGTAGTTTGTCATTGCTTTCTACCAAGTGTGCTCTTTCTTGTCCTTTCTTTCCTGGTAAGTACTCCTCCTTGCTTGCTCCTTGTCCATTTGTGGCTGTGTATTTAGTTCTACACCTTTGATGTTACTGCTTTGCGTGTTCCTGTTTGATCGCCACAATCTGTTGGTACAGCTGACAACCTATGTGGTGTTTCTTGTCCACTGTAAATATTGTCTTTGAGTTACTGTTAGAACATCACCATAGGTATCAGCTCCACAGCCTTTGCATGTATATCCCATATATGGGTATTTGCAGTCAATATCTGTAACAGCAATTGTGGATGATGAACCTACTGAGCTTCAGTCTTACCGTATGGAACTCCTGAGTGCTCTCACCCACATTCCCTTATTGTAAATGTTATATATATATATATATATATATATATATATATATATATATATATGTCTTGCACGTCTGTCCTTGTGTGTTGACTGCCTGTCCTTTCTGAGCTGCAACTCTCTTGTTCCCTTATACAGAGCTTCTCCTTTTGGATCCCCTTTCTCCTCTGTGGGATGTTGGGCAGGTCAGATGGCAGAGATATCAAAATATTCGGGGCAACTCTCCTCCTGGATAATTCCTTTGATCTGTCACTCATATCAGTCATTAATCTCATTTTACATTAATCTTTTTTAGGGACTCTTTTAGGACATGATTTGATAAGTGCCTCTGCCAGCTCGACGGCAGCCGCACAACATTTTTTTGAGATCCCCACCAGATTACAAGGGCTAATTTTGCTAAAAGTGCTCCTGCTGGTCCTGCAATACCGGCAGGCAGCAATGCCTTGAGGTCCATTGCTGATAGCCCATGTCCAGGTACACCATAACTCTTTAGGCTGATCCAAGCAGGGAAAATCTACGTTGAAAAGCCTAACATTGTTAGGGCAAGTCTTTCAATGCTGTGATGCTGTTGGCCTCATGGTAGATGGAGCTTCAGCTATTCATTTTTTTTAACAGCAGAGCCAGTTGATGCTCCACTAATCTAAACAAAGTGGTTCCCCCACCTCTTAAAGGGACAGTGGAACGCCAAGGTTAGTGAACAGGGCACAAACCTTTGCCCTGTGGATCGTTGGGACACATAGGGACCGACCATAAAAGCATTAATGAGTATGGGATGTAGTACTCTTTTTTTGGTACTCTAAGCCTTTGAGAATTGGTGCCAAAACGTCCAATTCCCCATTAGTAAAAGTACAAAGAGAGCACAGTTTATTCTATTTGTACTAATAGAATATGCGTACTCCAATTTTACTCATTTTTTAGTTGTTTTGGGACCTTTTCACAAAGGCATGTAAAAGTGTATAAAAAGTACTATGAAAGTACTACCTGACAGGCCCCAAAATGCCTTTGTGAAAACACAAAGTTCAGACTTTGTCGATACACAGACAAGGACTAAGTTGACCAAATGTAACTGCTGGTATTTCTATCACCTTAAAACATCATTACATGGTCCTTCCCAACTCCCTGACAGATAAATATGATATATTGTGTCTTTTTGTTGAAAAGATGTTATTGACCGGTCCAACGTCTGAAGAGATAAACTTTAGGCACTGAAATGTCAGCGAGATACAGAATGCACCTTTTGCCATACACCATAGATGTGAAATGCAGAGAAAAACTTGTCACCAAAAACAAGGAATTTGCTGTTCTGTTTATCTCAATGGTTGACTAATCATGGGTCCTGTCCTTTTCTTCGTTTGGAAAGATGACGTTGCCTTCTCTTTAAAGTTGGCAAAGGTGAATAAAGGAGAAAATTGATTTATTCTGTTGTCATCTTTATTCTGTCTTTCAGGGTAATTTGTGGCACAATAAGTTGTGCCTATCTTTCTTGCCAGCGGTGGCTTCTTGGATACGTCAGACGAAACCGATTCACCGTCAAGCTCATGGCCACAGAGTAAGATATGCAGGAGTAAATTCTCACTGGGGATGCTGCTGGTGTTGATGCTTTAATGTGGTTTTTGTGTGGATATTTCTGAGTTATGAAAATCCTCTATAATGCAGAGATTGATATCACGGTATGTGGCTGTGGAGGACAGTAGTTAAACTTAAATACTATTGTCATTTTGTTGGGTGATCGAAGAGTATGGCTTTTTTCCATCTATTTTGAAGAAGTTCATTCTAAAAAGTATGCTTTATTCCAGATATTTTGTGTTGTGTGGCATTGGCTGGTCATGGAGTTATCATATGATTGATCCCAGAGACAATTGTTGTTGTAAACAAAAAATGCTGTTTCTAATCAATACAATAATGATTTGTCAATTGACTGAAGGAAGTGCTTAGTTATCGATATTATTAGTTGTATATTGACATCTTTATTTCTACATAGGACTCAAATGTTTATCTATTTACAAATGGTATTGCTCAACAAACTAATAAAATGTTTGCTGGTAGCCTTGGTGATCCATGTGGTCAAGCCTCAGTTAATTTTCCTATTACTTTAGGATTATGGTATGTTATGCATTGCATTCATTCTTGATTGTTTAATACTTCCAACTAGGATAGTGGTGCATTGTGGGTATGATGACCACATTTTGGTCAATTCATGACAGAGGATGGCAGTGCTTTGCTGTTCTTCTCACAACCCTGTTTGATCCCATCAGTTGCAAAGGGTGCAGGGCTGCTTTGTTGGTAATAAAGTTTGTCAAGTGTGTCCACATCAAACATTCATGGCAGCTCATTCTTACAGATTTTTTTTAAAAAGACTGTTACCTCGGCACCATGTGTGTGTAGGTTACTTCAATCTTGTAACAAAAATGCCATGCGTCTTACATCTGTCTGATGGGCGAGAGACTTTTCTTTCAAAATAGATGATTTGCTGACTAAAGCACCTCTTGTGGTTGATGAAGTGATTTTGAATTTGACTCCCTCCCCATGAATTGATTAATATAATGTTCCCTGGATTTTGATACCCAAAGTGATCCTCCTTAGTTTAAAGGAATACCATTGGTTTCTACTTTGCAACGCTTCCATTTTCATCTGGTCGTCGATATATAAAATCTAATTTATACCTTACAACAGTCTTGACACATTACTAAATTCATCTGTTTACCAGAGGTGGTATTGCTGTAAACAAACTAGGTGAAGGTGTGTCACTATATAAAAACTAGAAATACACTTTCAAATTACATTTGCAATATAGTCACTGCCCATGAAAAAGTTATTATTGGGGGGAGGAGCTACGTGGGCATCCAAGATGGTCGCGTGAGCAGAGAGCTCCCGAGACCCGCGCCGCCCTTATTGATCTATCCTTTTGCTATCCTGGTCACTTTGACGGGCTTTTGAAGTGCTGCTCTTGCTGATGCTGCTGTACTTTTTGGGGCCGGGATCGGACTTCGGGAACCATATTTACGTCGTCCTAAGCTTTCTGGCCTAGCCCCGGACGGGACCGGGGACTCTGCTGCTTTGGATGGCCAAGCAGTAATGCAACAACAACGGCTGCCTGGCATCTGCTCCACCGATGGTGTGTCACTTTCACTTTCGGTTTCTTGTCCCTCCTTGAACTGCCTGCCCGTGACCTAATCTACACTCCTGGTTTTGGTGGTTTCACCAGCTGCACGTCTCCATCGCAGCGCCGGCTCAGTGGTCTGTGATTTTTGTGAAGCTAGACTTTTGAGGTCCGGAAGGTCGCTGCCATTCTATCGCACCCGGGAGGACCCAGCGGGTGCTGCATCCAACATGGCGACTAAACCCGAGCTGGAGAAGCGCAAGAAAGTCACCACTCGTAGGGGATTGGTCCAGTCTAATGTGATCGATCGCTATACTCAGCCGAGAGGATCCCCCAGTGCTACCAGCCGCAGTTTGGAGGACCCAAAGACGGACATGACGGCCTCATCAGAGGTGTCACTTCAAGACCTACTGGCCGCCATTGCAGGGCTCAAGGCTGATATGGGTCAGCAATTTGAGGCCATCATGTCCAAAATAGACACGGTGGCGGTCGATGTTACCCTTATTCGAGCCGATTTAGCTAAGACTAACGAGAGGCTCAAGGCATTGGACCTAAAAGCTACCAGTCTGGTGACGGATATGGCGGAAGCGCAGTCAGAGATTGGGAATCTGCGGTCGTCGCAGGACCTGCTAACTAGACGTATGGAGGAGTACGACAACAGGGCCCGACGAAACAACATCCGCCTGGTCGGGGTGCCGGAGGACAGTGGTGCTGCCTCGATCGATTTACTGGTCGAGGAATTAATTGTTGCTAAACTTGCTCCCGCAGGCCTCAGTAAGTTTTTTGTGGTTGAGCGTGCATACCGCTTCCCAGGCGGACAGGTTAAGCCGGGGGGACCCCGAGGCCTATTATTGCTAGGCTGTTTCACTTTCGGGACAGGGACGCCATTCTTCAGGCCGCTCGCAAACACGGCCCACTGAAGTTCGACAACAGCTCCGTCTCTATCTACCCTGACTTTACTCCTCAAGTACAGCGGCAACGATCCGGATTCCTGGGAGTGAAACGTCGCCTGAGAGATTTGGGACTTAAGTATGCGATGCTGTTCCCCGCTCGTCTACGTATCGAATACAGGGAACGTGCTTACTTCTTTGATCAACCGGACAGTGTTAGTGACTGTTTGGACTCGTTGCCAAAGGACGATGCCGAGAGCGGGGGCCCCGAAGGTGCGGACGGAGGCACAACGGCGCAGGAATGACTTTGGGTCCTGTGGTCCGATTCTGGATCGTAATTTTTGCAGAGTAACTTATATCATGTGCCTTCACTTTTATGCCCGGGGTGGGGCGGGTTGGGGTAGTATCTCCCTTCCTCCTCAGGGGTTCTTTGTGTAGATTCAGATGGGGTGACAGGCACACTGCAGTTTGGGGTGGCTTCTTAGTCAGCAGGGGTGCAGGGTGGGGGGTGTTGTAACGGGTACCTGGTTGGGGGGTGGGAGGTGGGGACTTGGTTATGTTTTGTGTTCTATGTTTCTCTTTTCACATGGTACTGTATCGCTGATCTGAGGTTCCGAGAGGGGATGGGTTGGGACTCTTTCTGGGATGGGGGGGGGTGATGTGAAGGTTCTATCCTGGAACGTTAATGGCTTGGGGGATAGGATCGAACGTGGTATTGCGTTGCAATTTATAAGACGTCATTCCCCTGATGTTGTTTTACTCCAAGAAACCCATTTGATCGGTAATGCCTGTAAAGCTCTTGACCGCCGAGGTTACCGACTTGTCGCTCACGCTGGTTTTACATCCGGCTCCCGAGGGGTTGGTATAATGGTGAAATCCTCTTTAGCCCTTGAAATTGACGATGTCACCCTTGATGATCGGGGTCGCTATGCTGCTGTCTCGGGGAGATGGGAGGGGAAGCTGATTGTCATTGTTGCTGTTTATGTTCCCCCGGGACTGCAGGCTACTACTTATGCTGACCTTGGTAGGACTCTCCTGGGGCTTCCAGATGGACTCCTGATCATGGGTGGGGATTTCAATTTGGTGATGTCGGGCGAGTGTGATCGGCTGCCCCCTAGAGTTCTGCCATTGTCACAGATGTGGCTGACTGACTTGACGGAAACCTTCGGGCTGGTAGATGTTTGGCGGTCGCTGCACCCCTCACAAACTCAATACACTTTCCACTCTGGTGCCCATGGCAGCCTCTCAAGGATTGATTCTTTTTTTATGCTGACTGCTAACTTATCCTTGGTGCGTGAAGTCCGACATCTCCCCAGGGGTATTTCTGACCATTCCCCCTTGTTACTCGAGGTTTCGGTGGGAGGTCTTTCCGGAAGCAGAGTTCCCCCTGTCCCGCCCTGGCACTTTAGAAACCCTTGGCTCCGATCGGATTTGATTAAGGCGATCGATTGTTACTTTGATGAGAATGTGGGTTCGGTTGCTTCCCCTACGGTTCTATGGGAGGCCTTCAAAACTGTTATACGGGGTTCCGCACTGTCCCTTATTGCAGCTGACAGAAAGGCAAGGAGGGAGGCTGTGTTGGCCCTTGAGACCGAAATAACTACGCTCAAAAGTGGGTTGGGTGCAGATGATACGCCTGCACTTCTACACTCCTTAGAACTGAAGCAGGCAGATTATAGAGCTTGTGTGACTGATGCTGCTAAGGTGATGCGTGTGAATCAGCTGGGCCATTTGTATGATGTGGGTGACAAGGCTAGCAAACTCCTGGCGTGGCTGGACAAGGCTGAAAGGATGAACCGCGTGGTGCCCGTTATCACCCGTGAGACTGGTGAATGTGTGACTGATCCCGGTGAGATTGTTGCATGTTTCGTGGATCATTTCCGAACAGTTTACAGCTCAGTGAGTGACCGTGATGAGGCCGACTCCCGTTTACTATTGCGTGACATTGCACTACCCTGTGTCTCAGAGGAGGATAGATTGGCCCTAGAGGCTCCTATTACAGTGGATGAGATCGCTCTTGCCATCAGATCCTTGCGATCGGGTAAAGCGATGGGACCCAATGGTTTGCCTATCGAGCTCTATAAACTTCGACCGGACAAAATGGCTGCTCACTTGCGGACAATGTTTCTAGATGCATTTGAGGCGGGCGTCCTTCCGTTTGAACAGCGCTTGGCTACCATAGTGGTCATTTACAAGGAAGGCAAGCCTCGTGACCGTTGCACCTCTTATCGCCCCATCTCATTGCTCAATGCCGAGCCCAAAATTCTGGCCAAAGTCCTGGCTAATCGTCTATTGTCTGTAATCTGTGACTTGATCCATCCGGATCAGTCCGGTTTCATACCCCATCGAAACACAGCTCTTAATCTTCGCAGACTCCACAGCGTTCTCGCGAGAGCTGGAACTCTCACTGAGCCTGCAGTGGTGGCCTCCCTGGATGCTACAATGGCCTTCGACACCATAGAGTGGCCATACCTGTGGGCGGCCCTTTCCAAGTTCGGCTTCGGCCCTAGTTTCATTGCATGGGTGCGGCTCCTATACGAACAACCGTTAGCCCAAGTCGTGGTGAACGGCAGAGGCTCTGATTCGTTTCCATTGGGACGTGGCACCCGTCAGGGGAGCCCGCTCTCCCCACTTCTTTTTGCGTTGGCACTAGAACCCCTTGCAGCGTGGCTTCGATGGGAGCCCTCGATTAAAGGGATCCGGCGGGCACCGGATCTGGAGGATCGCGTCTCGCTTTACGCGGACGATATCCTTCTCTATTTCACCTCACCCCAGAAGTCTTTCAACGTGCTCTTTGACGTTCTCACTTCCTTTGGTAAGAACTCCGGGCTTGTTATCAACTGGACCAAGTCATGTGTCTATGTTATAGCGGGGGTATTGCCTCCGCTGCCCCGCAGGTTTCCTATCCAGGTGGTAGAAGATGGTTTTAAATATTTGGGGATTTTTATTTCCATGGACTCCTCGGTGCGATACGATCGTAATCTTTACGCTCCCCTCCGTCGTCTCAAGCAGGATGTGCGGCGGTGGCGTGAATTGCCCTTGTCTCCATTGGGACGAGCGGCACTTTTTAAAATGATGTCGCTCCCCAGGTTCTTATATGCCTTGCAGAACTTTTTCGATCCTGTCCCCGCTCGCTATTTTCGTGAGATTGAAGGCCTACAGCGGCAATTGATTTGGGACGGACGTGCCCGTATCGCCTTATCAAAACTTACGCTCCCCTGGTATGATGGCGGTATTGCTCTGCCCGACATCAGACGATATTACTGGGCCTCACACTTAAGTGCAATTAACCATGTGACGTATTCCCCGGAACCCGCTCCCGCTTTCGCCCTGGATAAATTCCTGTTGCCAGGCGGCAACTTCAATAGAGCTTTATACTCGAAGTCACCACTCCGTCTCTTGACTGGTCCTACGAAATGTGCTGTGCGTGCCTGGAAGGATGCGAATGAGGCTACAGGTTGGGGCGGCAGATTGACGCATATGGCCCCGCTGTATGATTCTGAACGGCTGGGTAACCTGTGGCGGACGAAAGGGTTTGATAGATGGGATATGATTGGGATTAGCAAGGTGGAGGATCTTTGGGCCAGAGGAACAGTGAAATCCTTTGAGGCCCTAAAGGTAGAATATCAATTGGATGATAAGGAGTAATTTCGATATCTTCAGGTGTGGCATGCCCTATCCTCCGCCTTTCCCCCCGGGACAGACATCCCCCAGTCGTCTCCGTTGGAGGATCGTATTCTTGATGGCCATGTCCCGGACAGTACCATCTCCTTAATTTATAAAAAACTTATTAACAACAGGGCTGACCTGCTGGAGAAGCTCCGTGCCTCCTGGGTGGCGGCTGGGCTCGAACTGGATGACGAAGACTGGCAAATGGCTATTTCTTCCCCTAAGGAGGTGGCTATTCCGGCTCGGCTCCGTTTTGTGCAACTAAAGATCCTCCATCGCGTCTATGTGACGGGTGTGCGTCTGGTACGAATGGGGCTTGCGACAGATGGATTATGTAGACGTGGCTGTGGTATGGATGGTACCTTTCTTCATATTTTGTGGGAATGCCCGGTTATCTCTGCTTTCTGGTCTAGGGTCCATGATGTGATGGGACGTGTTACTGGGGTCCCCCTCCTTCCCGAGGCAAGGCGCTGCCTGCTTAATGTGTGGGAGCCTACGGACTGTACGGCTGCTCAGACCTTCTGGATCACCCTGGCAACATGGTTGCCAAAAGGGACATAGCACAGCTTTGGGGCTCCAACAGACCGCCTAGCCTCAGTGCCTGGAAAGATAACATGGATTGGTGCATGTTTCGGGAGAAGACGGTGTATGAGGCTCGGGGTCGTCCTAGGAAGTGGAATAGAATCTGGGCGCAATGGAATGCATACCGGGGTGACATTTGTACCCCACCACTTGATTATGCCGAGGCCATTCCCTCCTCCCCATAGTTTACGTTCCTTTCATTATCTTCCATTCTACACTCTCTTCATCGTTCCCCTCCCATAGTAGACTTGCTTCCATTCTCGTATATTGTTTCCCGTTTTTCCTCCCCTCCTGTGAACTTGCTATTGCTCTACCATGTGTCTGTTCTTTTGTTTGTTTAATTTCGACAAAATCACAAAATTAAACCTTCGATATCCTCTAATTGTTGCTTTATGCACTACACCATAATGAAACACGAAGCGGCCTTGTCCGCAGTATACTGTGTTATACTTTTTGACGAATTGTCATAGCGGCCGGCCCAAAAGGGTTGTAGGCAGACGCTGTGTAATGTGCATTTGATAAATAAAGGTTTAAAAAAAAAAAGTTATTATTTCTTTTGTGTCCATTTTGGAACAGAATACTTGGAACACCAATCAGAAACTACCTTGCATTAAACAAGGGTTCTGAAGGCGGGGTATTTGTTTAAGGCCCGTTACCTTCCGGCTGGTTGAGTAAGAAGGGTGGATTAGGATGGAAATATAAGGCATGGCTGACAGTACCGTTTCCTTCCGGCCTGCAGTGAAATTATGATGTACTCATTGCTGCCCCTGTATTTTGGTGTCTTTGATTACTGTGACTTTCTATGCTATTTTACTTTTCCAGTAAGCCGGTGTACTCAGCCTTGGTTGCCCTGCTGGTGTCTTCCATCACCTTCCCGCACAGCCTGGGAAGATTCATGGCATCAAGGGTAGGTACCATGGTCAATGTTCCCTATATCCCAACCAGCCACACCACACAATTTGCGTCCTTCTCCTTTATTGCACTCTCTTTTTCCCTATCACCATATCTTCTGCAACCCTCCCACATTTTACTTTCTTTGTTACCTCTCACTTTAATGTATCATATATAGCATCTACCTCTCTAGTATTCACATTTGCTCCCTTCCATGTCGAACCCAGTGCCTGCTCCATTCATGCCTAGGTATTTATCCCCGCCTATGACAACAGTACATCTTTAACTATTACATTGCTCCAACTTACAGGCTGCTAGTAGTGGAATATCCCTTCCCAGTGAGCTTAGAAGCATTGATGGGCTTCGCTAGGGTTAGAGTAAGCTGAAAACCTTTATCTTCTGTACTGTTGGATGGATGAGTAGTCTGTTTGTTCCAGCACCAGGATCAGTGCTTAATTTGAGCCGGTTGTTTCCGGTGCCCAGCACCGGCACTTAATTGTCAACATCAGCACATTTGACAATCTGCCACATGGTGGTGCTGTCTCTCTAATGTAGAAATGAGCACAACAGTTGTTTATTAATTCAATATACACTAAAAATGACTAAGACCTACTGCTCAAGACATTCTTATAAGTTGCAGGCATGGAATTGTATGAATTGTCCCACTTGTAGGAGTGTAATGGTTAGTAGTTGGGTTGGTACTCTCATTGGCAGCGCTTGCAGGGGCAATGGGTCGTGCAAGTTGCAGTTGCTTCGTGACAATAACCCTGGCACTTATTATACAACAATTTAAGCACAGACGAGCATACCTGTGGGGTTTGATACCCTACATGTTACTTGACTTGGCTGGATGGTATGTAGTCTGGGTGTTAATGTGTACTGACCTTCTTTATCGCGTGTGTATTGTGTAAGACAGTATCTTGGGGCATATAGGAATGTCATCTGTACAGAGGAACAACATTTGGTTAAGGTAATGCAAGGGAAGAGTGGAATTAAGGGACACAACCCTGAGCTTCCACACAGTGCTGCACCAGCATTAATTGAATGGGTCCACGTTTTAAAAGTACTTGTTTGGACTTTCAGTGGAAACAATGATTCAAGAGCATTGTGTGTTTTTTTCATCAAAGAAATTAGATATCTCCCAAGTGAGACATGTTTTCACTTCTCTTATTCAGCTGTCCATGAAGGAGCTCCTGAACTCCCTCCTTGATAACCGCACCTGGGCGGTTCTCGCCCAGAATGCGTCGCTGGAGGCTCATGACACGGTGGACCCAAAGAACCTGTGGCTGGAGTGGTGGGACCCGACCTTCACGGCCTTCGGCACACTCGCATTCTTCCTGGTGATGAAGGTACTGCCCAGTCTGCTGTGTCCTTTCACCAACATCTTTGGTCTTTTGCCTGTGAAACAGCCCCTTTCAGCCCCTGCATCTGAAAGGGGGTTGCAAACCTGAAGGGCTTCAGAGGAAGCTGATTTCAGGAGACCACATATCCAGTTTCTCACTCTCTCTCTCTCTCTCTCTGTCTGTCTCTTCTCACTCTACTACAGTTAAAGGTCAACTCGCATGTAGGTGAATGAAGCCAGTTGATCTGGAAGGGCAGTATGCGGGTTTGAATGGTCAGTCGCATGCCTGGTCAGCTTGCACAGCTAGCATCCGGGGAATAAGAAGGGCCAAAGAGCATATGCTCTACCGATAGTCTACACATTTGTATTGCTAACATTTGCATCTCTTAGTGAACCTACCCAATACTTGCAGGGAGTGCTTAATTTGTAAAAGAACAAGTACAGGGGCCCAATGTTTTTCTTAGAAGCCCACGATTGGCGTTATCAAAGGTCGGTGTGACAAATACCAAGGCTGCATTGTCTTGATTTCACCTCATGCCTCTGATTCACAATCAGATACTCCCTGCCTCTTATCGCACTCTTAAAGGTTATTTTTTATCTCTGCTTTCTCCCTTTGTTACTGTTTTTCCGTCCTTCTATTCCTTTTTCTTTCCCACTTTTATATTTTTCTGTCTTGCACTGGTGCAAAAAGCAGGGACCGCCGCGGGCAACACATGGGCTAGCTATGCCACTGCTCCAACAAGAGTATCCCAGTGGTATAACCTAACACAGAGGAAAGGTGGGCAGCAGAAAAATCGAAAAGGCGACGAATGGCTAAAATAGTTACGTTTTTAAACAACTTTTTAAAGACTGTAAAACTACGACATGAACATATATATAAGGGCAACTTATTCTGCGACAGCAGGGGGCTAGTGCAGTGTCAGATGATCTAAGTATCTTGACTGGCTGGTAAAACTTGATTCTTGTCTGAAAGTAAACTGGACCCTCGCCCTAAAAGGCTCTATGGGCGTGGCAAAGGAGCTTAAAGATACAGCCTTTCCTGGCACGAGGCCAGTGAAGGAATCTCAGAACGGGATCTGTCAATGTACCTGATTAAAGATGGCCGGCCAAAAGGGCAGCTGCTTTCTAGGCAACTTGCAGGCGTGACATAAGGGATTAATTCGCCACAACAAGAAGAGCATTATCATAGCCTGAATAATGGTCTTTCTGCAGTTTAGTGGGAGCCAGGAGAAGACCTGTCTAAGCAAGCAAAACATTCCAAAGCAAGTACCATAAAGAGAAGTAACTTGACTTGTCATATTAAGCTGGTCATCCGGCAGAATACTGAGATTCTATCAAGCTTTGTTTGGGCAGAGCAGAGTGCCCAATTCCATGCACCACCAGTCTTCCAACCCGATCTAAATAGCTCTGCCAAATATTAAGATTTCAGTTTTTGCCCTACTAAGTTGAAGACAGTTCTGCTTCAACCAAGATGCCACAGCACTCAGGCAGTCACAAAACATAGCTCCAGGTTTTGTCCAATCAATAACACAAGATGAGTGACATCAGCATATGTCAAATTTTCCAGGCCGATAGACCTGCTAACCTTTGCCAGAGGGTCCACATAGATAATAAAGAGAGTGGGACTCAGGGAGGATCCCTGTGGCACGCCATGCTATTGTTGACGGACCTAGATTTACAAGGGGGAATGAAAACCTCTTGAGATCTTTTTTCTAGGAAGTACCATAGTCAGGCAAGGCCTGTGTGTGAGCTTTTCTGTGAGGTAGACCTTCAATCAGAACTGCGTGCTACACCGTATCAAAAGTAGGGGAGAGGATGTGGCCTAACGGCTAGGGTGGTCGGCCTCAAAGCTGGGGAACCGGGTTCGAGTCTCAGCAGGGACGCTCAATATCCTGGGATTCTGGCCAAATCACTTAAGTTCCCTGTGCCTAACAAAACAAGCATTTGCAATGCAATAGGTCTCGCATTTACGAGAGTTTGAGCTATTGGCATTGTAAATGACAATGCCTTTTATTTATGTGTTGTTTTTAAAACATAGCCCGCGCTTTAAAAATGACAAACAAAGCTTTAGGAGAGAGTGCGTCCTGCATGCAACAGCAGGCAGGACAAAGCTGCTTGAGAAGATAGTTCTTGGAGGATGTACTTAAATCCTACCGAGTAACAATACACATAACAGGAGGTGTTGCCATGGGAGGTTACAAAATGAATATTGACATGTGTTTCCTGAGGGTCAGGATTCACTCCTATCTTGCACTCCTTTTTATTTTCCTTATAAATTACTCAGTTCTTTGATTAGTTTGTTTGCAAATTTTATTATCATTTCCAAATTTTGTTTGTTAGCGAGTTTATTTTTTGATGTAACAATTCATTTTTCTGTACATTTCATTTCCAAATGTTTGTTTCACACCCAATGCATTTCAAGCATAACGCCCTTCTTCAGGGGTTTCATTTATCTGAAAACATAATATATCCTCATAAGTACCTTGAAAACATGCCAACATATTATACATATTATACATATATATATATGATACCTAAAATACACAAGGACCCAAAATTTCCTCCATTACGTCCAATTGTATCAACCATTGGGTCAATACATGAACCAGTTGGAAAATACTTAGACAAACATTTACAAACGATTGTACAAAAATCCAGCACGTACATCAAAGACACTACCCACTTCTTAAACATTCTAGAAGAAGAAAAAGCAAATTTCACCAAAGACATGATAATGGCAAGTATCGATGTTAAATCGTTATACACTTCTATACCACACGATCTAGGTATATCAGCAGTTGAAAGTATGCTCATACATGAAGACAAAACAGAGAGCTTGAAGATATTCATAATGGAACTGCTACATTTTACACTGTATCACAGTTTTTTTAAATGGGCAGACAAATTCTATGTACAAGCGTCTGGAACATCGATGGGCAATTGTGCCGCACCGACCTATGCCAACATATTCATGCACAAATTCGAGACAGACAATATACTGCAAGATGAGATTTGGACAAATAATCTGATCATCTACAAAAGGTACATCGACGACATTTTCGTCTTATGGAAAGGCACGGAAGATAGCTTAAGGCAAGCTTTACTCAAGTTAAATTCAATAAACGAAAGAATTCATTTTAAACGGAACTGTCATTTTTGGACGTACTACTAACAAATAAAGATGGAAGAATCATTACTAGTGTGTTCACAAAAAGCACAGACAGGAACAACCTACTACACTACAACAGCTTTCACCAGGGTTCTTTGAAACATCACTTACCATTCTCACAACTACTGAGAATAAAAAGAATAGCATCTACGAACGAATTATATGTCAAACACAAATTGGAAACATTACAGAAATTTTAAAAAAGAGGATATCCGGAACCCATCTTGGAATCAGCAGCGGAGAGAGCAGACAAACTCCAACGTCACCATTTGCTAACACCAACCAATAAGCCAGAAGAACAGAGAAACGTGTTTGTTTCTAAATTTTCAACACGGAGCTCGAAAATCAAAAGAACCATAAGAAACCACTGGCCATTACTAGCACTGGAGGAAGATTTCAAGGAAATATTTCATAAACAGCCAATTTTCGCATATGAGAGAACCAGGAATTTGAAAGAATTACTCAAGCCACCCATCAAAGAAAAACAGACAAAACACACTGGCACAATACCATGCCACAACTGTGGGAATTGTTCCGCAATTATTAGGGGTAACACCATCAACCACCCCACCAAGGGCACAACAATAAATCTGAAAGTCTCAGGTACATGTGATTCAAGCAACGTTATTTACATGCTACGATGCCCATGTGGCTTATCTTATGTGGGTAAAACCCAAAGAAAAATAAAAACGAGGATCTTTGAGCACAAAAGCAACATTAGACTCAAAAATCAAAAATCAACAGTAGCAGTCCACTTTAATGCTGCAAGTCACAATGTGAGCCAATTGAAATTCTGCATCTTAGAAATGGTGGCAATGTTGCCAGGAAGAGACAACAACAACCATTTACTTAGAAGGGAAGTATTCTGGATAAATTACCTGTGCACCACACACCCAAAAGGATTAAATGAACGGATGGACTTAAATTGTTTTCTCTAACACCGTTTTTCCTGAACTATGAACATTATGGATATTCAACTGATCAGTCTTATTTGACTGTTTTGATATGAAACCAGACAATCTTGATATTAAAGCAGATAACTCTTCATTTTCATTTTCACATTTTTATTTTTATCTTTTAAGTGTTACACGTGGTTAACATATGTTCGATGCACCCTCGTACACAACCCGTTTCGAACAAGCAGTCACTCGTTTTAATTCCCCACCCGGCATCCCAACATGTAAACAAAGCACGCACATCACGCTATCACGTGATCGGGAACACACCATAGAGCCAGGGAATCAGCGCGTAGAGAGTGACACACGCCGAGTTAGCGAGGAGAATGAACACGCATCAACGTCGGGTAAGGACACGATTCCGATTTTCAATTTCTTTTATCTTTTATCAGTAAAGTAAATACTGATTAAAAACGACCGTGGTATCATTATTCTCTTTCATTCCACAGCTAGGAATGAACACTCCAACTTTTTAAGGTCAGTACCAGGCGTACGCATACCTGTGACACTTGGGGTATAAGGTACCATTTAATACCGTTTTCAAACATTGTTTTATTTAGATCACCAGTCGTTTTCACAAACAATCACACGCTTATGGGTTATTTTCAATATACACCATGTTACAGACGTAAGATTCACGTTTATTACCAAGGGCACTGCTTCCCGAAATATGTATAATATGTATAATATGTTGACATGTTTTCAAGGTACTTATGAGGATATATTATGTTTTCAGATAAATGAACTCCCCTGAAGAAGGGCGTTATGCTTGAAATGCATTGGGTGTGAAACAAACATTTGGAAATGAAATGTACAGAAAAATGAATTGTTACATCAAAAAATAAACTCGCTAACAAACAAAATTTGGAAATGATAATAAAATTTGCAAACAAACTAATCAAAGAACTGAGTAATTTATAAGGAAAATAAAAAGGAGTGCAAGATAGGAGTGAATCCTGACCCTCAGGAAACACATGTCAATATTCAGTTTGAACAAACCCTGAACGCTCAGCAGGGTAACCTACCTATGCACCATCCACCTACGTGAAATTATATATCACTCACTATCCACTTCATTCAACCAAGAGTGCGTTCACCACGTTACTAACACTTGTGACATTTGGCTTCTGAGCATAGTGGAACGCACCACAACCAAAAGGATCAAACAATGCAATTCGCGGAAATAGCACACACCACGGAACAGAGAGCTGAAACTCTCGTATTCAACCAAGATGACACAAGCCGCATTTACTCTCTTATCGAGGAAACAGAGGAAATATGTCCCAGTACCAGTTCAAAAGCATCAACCATCAAACAACTGTTGTACATATCAAAACGGATCGTAAATCAAAAGTTGCACGCAAGCACTCTCATAAAGTACCACAAAGCACAACGGATTCCACGAGGACTAAGGATATCTTTAAAATCCACACTTTGCAAAAACAACGCACGGTTCACTGAACGTTGGCACGCAATATTGAACAAATGTTCCCTCGATTTGATATTATTGATTATTGAGGAGCTAGCCAAACTAATAGAGGATCTAACCAAAGAAGTTACCCAGATCAAAGACGAATTGGTAAACATAACAACCAAAGATGAATGGGACCAGGTCCTAGAGGACACCAACAAAAAACTTGATGAATATACAAAAGAAATAAACGACAGAAAATTGAGGAAGTTTAAAAGGGACACCACAGACTACCGTTTGGGCGAAGTATATTCATGGGCAGACATATATGCCAAAAGACGACAACAGAAACTGAACGCATCAACAGATGACACATCATCAGATGACTCTCATTACAAACGACCTACTTTTGATAGAAGACCCAGACCGGGTCAGTCCACGGAAACAAACAGTCATACAACTGACAAAGGAACCACAGTATCAACATCTCAACAATCACAGGCGACTTTTTTAGAGACAGGCCCAGGACCAGAAGTAGAACCCGGAGGAGCAAAAAAACAAGCAAACAAGGACGCGGTAGCGTCAAACACAAGGAGTCAGAACCTGAAAATCTAGTCATCAACATTTCCAGTCAAAATCTGAGTGATAAAGACCTAAACACATTGCAGAAAGGTTCATCATACGTCCCAACGTACCACTCGAATTTCTTGGAAACCAAGGTATGCTTATACAAATTTTTGAGCTCGCTAAGACTAAGGCATTTATTCAGCAACATCGTTGAGCCACCAGTCGTCCCAACCAAGGAGAACACACTTATGGGTTTGAGAAACAAAAGTAAATTTCTAGCTCCCACAAGCCACAAAGTATTAGATGCCTTCGAAAAGGTAGTCATCACTGAAATTGAAGCAATATTCAAGACACCAAAACCAAAATACTCAAACATGACAAAACAGGACATAACCACACTACAGAAACTAGCCAACAATGAACTGATTACAATAAGACAAGCAGACAAAGGCGGTGCCTTAATCATAATGGACAGTAGTTATTACCTACAAAACGTAGAAAACCAAGTTCAAGATTCTAATACTTACACCATCATGACAATGGATCCCACCAAAGAATTTGAAAAAATCTTGAGAATTATCATTGAGAAAACAATGGAGAATGGTACCATAGGTCAAAAGGAGAAAGAGTATCTCATCAAGGAAAATCCATCAATTCCATATATATATATGATACCTAAAATACACAAGGACCCAAAATTTCCTCCACTACGTCCAATTGTATCAACCATTGGGTCAATACATGAACCAGTTGGAAAATACTTAGACAAACATTTACAAACGATTGTACAAAAATCCAGCACGTACATCAAAGACACTACCCACTTAAACATTCTAGAAGAAGAAAAAGCAAATTTCACCAAAGACATGATAATGGCAAGTATCAATGTTAAATCGTTATACACTTCTATACGGATCACTGAAATATTATCGACGGTCACATTATCGACTTACCAAAATATCGTTGACAAATTATCGACGACAAAAATATCGACTTTCTATACTTATTACACAAATTACAAAAATATCGAGTAAAAAATATCGAGTACTTACTATATCGAATACATAAATATTGCTTCAAAAAATCTCGACTACAAATATATCGTTGGACATGAAATTTGCCCTAACACTACAAAAATATCGACTAAAATAATATAGACTACCAAAATATCGTAAAAAAAAAAATATCGAGTTCATGTTTGTACACTTTCATTTGTAAAATACCATCTTAATCATCAATACAAGTCATTGCTCTATACAAAATACATTTCACATATAATACCTGTTACTTAAATAAAATTACTATTAATCAACATTTGCTATACATTCTATTACATGCATTTTATCATGTTCTAAATTTTCTTTGCATTTAACTAACATTTTCATTACTTATTTTCACATAAAAATCTATTTCATTTAAAAACGAACCTGCTTTAATGCGGGAATCACCACATACCACCATTCTCACATCAACAAACACTCCAATTAACTAAAAAAAATTCAAACTAGCCTATACAATGCTTCATTACATCCTACAACCAATCAAATCAAAGCACACATAATACATATACTATAAAAGGGATACATGCATTCTACCATTTGTTGCTGCTACCTCTCTGGAAAGTAGATGCCAACACTCTGAAGATTTTGTTGCAGAATAAACATCTTCAAAGATCCAGCTCACTAGCTAATTAATCAAGTAAGTAACACTGCATTTTTTAGAAATCTAAATTAGAAGTGCACTATTTTCCTTACATGTCCTAACTCTTACACTTATTTTATTTTCATCTCTTCCTACATTTCTGATAGAAACTACTCCAACACAATTCCTATTACATGGTCATATTTCTTCACGTGCAAAATCAGATAGTAAGTATATAATAATGCTCTGTTATACACCAACTGCTGTTTTTAAACACTAATTTACAAGAGTATTTAATTTTTATAAACATTATATTTACAGATATACTGAGATTGTCCTATTTCTACACCAAAAAGGATAAAACTACACTAATTACACATGTAAGTATAGATGTGTTTGTTATGAAACAGCCAATTTTATTATTGCACATTTCTAAGCAACATATCTTGCTTTTTACATCTTCCCTATAGATCATTTGAAAGATCCAACATCAATTATACCAAAAGACAAGAGTACCCTTCTGAAAAATGTAAGTATAATTGTAATTTGTCTAAAACTGGCCAAAAAAACGCAAACAATATTCTTAACACCATGTTATATATTTTGAATTGCCTCTACAGATATTCTCAAAACATCATACATCTATTCTACATATCCTATGAAAACATCCAACACAAACTATACCAATATACAAGAATACCCTGGTAAAAAATGTAAGTATACCTGTCATTTCTCTAAAACTGCCGAAAATAACACACACTATGTTCTTAACAACATGTTATCTATTTTATATTTCCTCTACAGATATTCTGAATACATCATACAGCTATTCTGCCTACATCAAAGAAAACGACATATTTAGAAGTTAGTATACTTTTAAATATTTCCCATTTCCAAATGGTTCAATATAAAAATTATAATAATTTTCATTTATTTCTTGTATCTACTCTACAGATCAGACCTGTACTAACTTGATGTACTCCACCAATTACTACAACTCTACTATTTAAACAAGTAAGTATATGTAATGTTTACATCAAATGTACAAGTAAGCAAAAATTAAAACTGCTTTTTAGTAGGAAATACGTTTGTTATGTGTAAACATTAACGTGGCTTTTCTATATTTTCATACCAACAGCAAATAAAGACATACATACAAGAAAATCCTTCTAAAGACATTTCTGCTTTTGTGACTACTACTTTGATTAACTGTAAGTATAAAAACATCATTAATAATGTTAGCACCACAAAAGGAAAAATATGTGTTGTGATTTTGTTTCTTTCTACTCTTTCCTAGAACAAGTAAATCAAAATGACTGAAGGTGCAGAATTTGTCATGTCTCAGAAAAATAAATTACTATTATGCTACATGGGTTATGTGTATAATCAGGAAAGACAAAGTGGTAGAAAAGTTTTTTGGAAGTGTACCAAATATTACTCCAACAAATGTTATGGGAGGGCTACTACTGAGGAAACGAATGTGCTATTTACTAGGGAACACAATCATCCCCCAAATGTCACAGAAATTGAAATTAGAGATACTTTAGAAAGTATTAAAAGTGCTAGCACACAAAGTGATAAACCAACAACACAAATCCTTAAAGAAGAACTGGTAAAAGTCCCAGCCCATGCTTCAGGTCAACTACCCTCTATTGACTCCCTGAAACGCACAATTGCACGCACTAAACGACTCACTAGCACAACCCAACCCAACCCAACAACTTTTGAGGAAATTATTATTTCACCAGAAATGGCCATCCTTTTTGATAATGAAAGCAGTACAAACAGAATAATTATGTTTGCAACTGCAAGTAATTTACGAAAAATCCAACAGTGTCCCCAATGGATGATGGATGGAACATTTAAACCATGCCCAAAACCTTTTTATCAACTGTATTCCATCCACGGTTTATACCATAATTCTAACATACCTTTCATTTACTGTTTGCTACCCAACAAACAGCAAAACAATTACACAGAAATTTTAAATGTTCTCAAAACGGAAATCAATAATTATTTTCCTGAAAAAATAATTATTGATTTCGAATTCGCTATGATTAATAGCATTTTGAGAACATTTCCCCACACAGCAATCCAGGGTTGCTATTATCATTTTAATCAGAGCATATGGAGGCATCTCCAAAAATCTACTTTAAGTATACTATACTCTACAGATAGCACCTTTGCCTATCAAATTAAAAAGTTAATAGCCCTGGCCTACGTCCCTGTTACAGATGTAGCGGAACATTACAATTTATTAATTGACAGCACATATTACAAGAGGAATGAGGATAAACTAACCCCATTACTGGACTATTTCGAATTCACTTGGGTGGGAAGGTTGCACAGATCTGGACATCGACGCCAGCCCAAATTCCAAATCCCTTGGTGGAATGTCTATCTTAGTACTTTAAACCAAGAGGCTAAAACCAACAACAGTGTAGAAGGGTGGCATAATGCTTTCCAAGCAACTACAAACAGAGGCAAACCCACATTCCATAACCTTCTAGAAGCTTTGAAAAAAGAACAAAGCTATCAGGAACTAAGAACGGAACAATCAGTGTCACAAATAGGTCCAAAACTCACTAAACAAACTAAACAAATGTTCCGACTACTTCAAAGTCAAGTCACACTATACCCTACAACTAGAGGATTAGAATACCTGTCAATAATAGCTAAAAGTCTACTATAAAAATGTCACCTAAATAGACTAATGTCTTCTTACAATGATAGTAAAATTTAAATGTCATAAACATATATAATCAATTATAAATAATACATATTTGTTTGACAAACTTATTAAAATTAATAAAAATATTTTGTAACAAATATGCAATGTTTATAATTTCATCACACATACACATAACATTAAAATTCGACATTTCCCACCCAATGAAAATTGTAAATAAAATACTTACAATTTTTGGAGATGAGAAAGACGCAATCAAGCAAAAAGCAATCCATAGAATCCAATCCAATATCTTACAATTCCAATATGGGAAACCCTCAAAAACCCGAAACTGAAAGTGTAAAATTTAAAAAAACGCTCCAGGAAATCCCGAAAACAGTAGTGTGGACACTTTAGTATTTAAAGTGATATACACACAACTTTTAAAAAACGGTCACGCATATCAATGTATCAATCCGATTCGAAACCCTCCAAAAAACCCGAAAAAGGTTGAAAAAGTGTTAAAACCGCTCCTGGCAAACACGAAAAATAGGAGATAAATGTCAAAATATAAGCATAATAAGTCAAACATTTGTTTCTCCGTAAATAAACACGCTTCCTTCCATGTAGTTTTCATGCGAGGAACCGGAACCTGTAAAATAACATACATAACGAAACCCACCCACAAATACCCCCTTCACATTTGTAAATATACTAACCATCAACATTAACCATGTAAGAAGACATTTCTGAACACTTAAAATAACACTTGAAGCAAAAAAATAACGACACATCTATAACGGAGACTTTTCACCAAAACGCTACTTAAACAATTAATACATACACCAAGAAACACTACAAAGTTCGATTATACCCTCAAACATGACCACTTACTTATAATTTGTAGGTAAAAATAACCTTACCTCTCTCCACGCGAAGCAACTCCCAACCGCGAGCTTCTCCAGTCCAGAATGGAGCGCAATAACCTTACGCGGTAAAAAAGTAGTCCCCTTAACCCATTTGTGTAAAAGTATAATAGACAATACAATGTAATAGTAAAAAAATATAATACATACACATGTATAATTTAACAAATTAATACACTATATTCATTACAATTTTCCTTATTTAAGAAAAATAAATATATTTAATATAAATTAATATGTAATAATTATTATATATTAATAATATTAAATAAATATGTAAGACTTTGAATAAAAGATGTAAATATTTGGTTATTGTGTACATTTATATGAATAAGTTTGTGTTTATTTGTAAGTAAACATTATAAATGTTTATGGTAATAATTAATAATAATAAATAATATAACTTATTTATTGTTATTAATATAACAATTTGAACGATTTACTATATAAACAATGGCCTGAAAAAAAGTATTTATTTTATCTGTGAATGTATGTTTTTTTGAAAATAATAAAGGAATGTTTATGTTTATTAATTAATAATAATAATAATAATAAAGAAAATAGTTATTATTTTTATTAATTATTACAAAATGTTTTATAATAATTTCTAACTATAACAAAAGTATATAATAGCTTAACTAATATTTTGGCAATACCAGATATTATAATTCAACATATTGTTTCCCTATACAATTATAAAGTTTACAACCGAATAGATTTCTATGTTTAATTTAAAAACAACATTTTCTGAAATATATACCAACAAATATTTTATTTTGTATTTCAATTTCTTCTAACAAATGTAATAATAGTCATGTGAGGTGTGAGGTGTGGCTCACTGGTTAGAGGCGGCAGACCCGAGTGCAGAGAACGGCCCGGGACCAGGGTTCGATTCCCGACGCGGCAGGGTCTTGGACCAGGATCAGCGGACTGATAATTCTCGCATCGGTGCCTACTCCGACCAGGGAGCACACTCGGCAACTCTGGGCATTAGCTTGCCTCATCTCCACAACGGCCCCACACAAACGCCGGGGATGCCTGGTTTCACCTTGGAGACCCCCAGGAGGGACTATCTCACAGGGAAAGCCAGGACGGGTTCCCCAGCGGTCTATAGCGCTACGAGACCTCCGGGTAGCAGTGCGCTTTACAAGACACAACAATTTACAATTTACAATTTACTTGTTAAAAAAAAAATGTTATATATATATTTAATGATATTAATATTTAATATTAACATTATTAAATATTAATGTAAGAAATTTATTATAAATAATTTTTTTATGTATTTCAATATAAATACTTGTAACTGTAAGTGAATGATGGGAATATGTTAAATTTACTGAAATAATGTAAACAATTTTATTTTTATTATTGACAACATGTATATAAATGTAAATGTGTCATTCTGTGAATACTAAAAGTCAAAATAATGTGATGTTATTTTTGTTTGTGATTGTATTGTAGTACACAATAAAATTTTAAAAAATTGTTTAATAAAGTTTTTTGAAAACATCCATGTTGCATAATTTTTTAATATTAAAAGACAGTAATGAACAAATGTATGCAAATGTGCTGCACAATGACCAATTTAATATGTCCTATTGCTACTCCAGTCAAGCTAATATCATAGAAGCTGCAGGACACTAGCTAAAAATTATTTACTATTACTACTCCAGTCAAGCTAATATCATAAAATGTGGTGGACACTGACCAATATTTATTTAGTAATCCAACTCCAGTGTAGGTAATATCAGTGATGGTGCTGGACACTAACCAATTAATAATTAGAATTCCAACTCCACTCTAGCTACTGTCTGAAAAGATGCTAATACATATATTTTTTAGATAAAAGTAAAACTTAATAATGTAAAGTTATATTTTTTGTATTTTCCTGTAATAGCTTTAATATATAAGTGTTTTATTTTACACCAGCACTCCAAAATACCCAAAACAGTCCCTGAACACTAAAAATACCCCTTCACCCCTAAGCCCAAAAATGACCCAGAACTCTACAAATACCCCTTTATCCACAAACTTAAAACTGACCCTGAACCCTACAAATACCACTTTACTCAGAAACTGAAAACTGACCCTCAACCCCAAAAATACCCCTTTACCCAAGAACTGAAAATTGACCCAGAGCCCCAAAAATACCCCTTTACCCACAAACTGAAAACTGACCCTGATCCCCAAAAATACACCTTTACCCAAGAACTGCAAACTGACCCTGATCCTTTAAAAAACTCCTCTACCCACAAACTGAAAACTGACCCTGAACCCTACAAATACCCCTTTACCCACAAACTGAAAACTGACCTCAACCCAAAAAATACCCCTTTACCCAAGAACTGAAAACTGACCCAGAACCCCAAAAATACCCCTTTACCCACAAACAGAAAACTGACCCTGATCCCAAAAAATACACCTTTACCCAAGAACTGAAAACTTACCCTGACCCTTTAAAAAACTCCTTTACCCACAAACTGAAAACTGACCCTGAACCCTACAAATACCCCTTACCCACAAACTGAAAACTGACCTCAACCCAAAAAATACCCCTTTACCCAAGAACTGAAAACTGACCCAGAACCCCAAAAATACCCCTTTACCCACAAACTGAAAACTGACCCTGATCCCAAAAAAAACACCTTTACCCAAGAACTGAAAACTGACCCTGAACCTTTAAAAAACTCCTTTACCCACAAACTGAAAACTGACCCTCAACCCAAAAAATACACCTTTACCCACAAACTGAAAACTGACCCTCAACAAAAATAAAACCCCTTTACCCAACACCTGAAAACTGACCCTGAACCCTATAAATACCCCTTTACCTACAAACTGAAAACTGTCCCTAAACCCTAAAAATACCCCTTTACCCACAAACTAAAAACTGACCCTGACCACAAAAAATACACCTTTACCCCTGAACTGAAAACTGACACTGATTCTTAAAAAACACCCCTTAACCCACAAACTGAAAACTGACCCTCAACCCAAACAATACCCCTTCACCCAAGAACAGAAAACTGACCCTCAATCTTTAAATAAGCCCTTGACCCACAAACTGAAAACTGACCCTTAACCCTTTAAAAACCCCTTTACCCACAACCTGAAAAATTTCCCAAATCCCACTAAATACACCTTTACTCACGAACAGAAAAATGACAAATTACCCTATACAATAAATTATTTAACTGACCCTGAACACTATAAATAATAATGTACACAACATTAACAATAATATTTAATTAACAAAAACAAAAAGAAAATATATTATCACATTAGCTATAATAATAAATTTGATTAATTAAGATTGTTTATTTCCAATTAATTAATTACCATGAACATACATTTATACATTATTAATTACCAATTAATGAATTAAAATAAAATGCAAAATATTAATAAGATAATTAAATATTTATAATTAATTTTTTACCAATTTCTAATTTTCAATAATATGCTAATTAATAATAAGATAAATATATAATTATTATTAATTAATAACCAATTTATCAATTAAAATAATATACAAATCAATAATAATAAACATTCACTAATTATAATTAATTAATTACCAATTAATCAATTAAATAATATTCTAAATACTTAATAAAACATTTAACTAATTAATATTAATTAATTACCAATTAAAATTTAATTAAAACAATTAACAAACATATATTAATTAATTAATTATTATTAAATTACTTCCCACCCTATTCCCCTATAAACCCACAACCCGCTCCTAAACATTAACTACTATTTATTTATATTTTATTAATTTTTTTTTTTTTTATAATTTTTTTCTACATATTCTCGATATTTTTGACTTTCACTATTTTTCGATATTTTGTCTGGTCGATATTTTTGAGTCGATATTTTTGTATTCGATATTTTTTGGTCATTTTTTCAGTCGATTTTTTGTCCAACGATATTCCTATAGTCGATATTTTGTTAATGTCGATATTTTTCCGTCGATATTTTGTCCATTCGATAATATGTAGTCGATATTATGTCCAGTTACCCTTCTATACCACAAGATCTAGGTATATCAGCAGTTGAAAGTATGCTCATACATGAAGACAAAACAGAGAGCTTGAAGATATTCATAATGGAACTGCTACATTTTACACTGTATCACAGTTATTTTAAATGGGCAGACAAATTCTATGTACAAGCGTCTAGAACATCGATGGGCAATTGTGCCGCACCGACCTATGCCAACATATTCATGCACAAATTCGAGACAGACAATATACTGCAAGATGAGATTTGGACAAATAATCTGATCATCTACAAAAGGTACATCGACGACATTTTCATCTTATGGAAAGGCACAGAAGATAGCTTAAGGCAAGCTTTACTCAAGTTAAATTCAATAAACGAAAGAATTCATTTTACATTCACCCTAAACAAAACGGAACTGTCATTTTTGGACGTACTACTAACAAATAAAGATGGAAGAATCATTACTAGTGTGTTCACAAAAAGCACAGACAGGAACAACCTACTACACTACAACAGCTTTCACCAGGGTTCTTTGAAACATCACTTACCATTCTCACAACTACTGAGAATAAAAAGAATAGCATCTACGAACGAATTATATGTCAAACACAAATTGGAAACATTACAGAAATTTAAAAAAAGAGGATATCCGGAACCCATCTTGGAATCAGCAGCGGAGAGAGCAGACAAACTCCAACGTCACCATTTGCTAACACCAACCAATAAGCCAGAAGAACAGAGAAACGTGTTCGTTTCTAAATTTTCAACACAGAGCTCGAAAATCAAAAGAACCATATGAAACCACTGGCCATTACTAGCACTGGAGGAAGATTTCAAGGGAATATTTCATAAACAGCCAATTTTCGCATATGAGAGAACCAGGAATTTGAAAGAATTACTCAAGCCACCCATCAAAGAAAAACAGACAAAACACACTGGCACAATACCATGCCACAACTGTGGGAATTGTTCCGCAATTATTAGGGGTAACACCATCAACCACCCCACCAAGGGCACAACAATAAATCTGAAAGTCTCAGGTACATGTGATTCAAGCAACGTTATTTACATGCTACGATGCCCATGTGGCTTATCTTATGTGGGTAAAACCCAAAGAAAAATAAAAACGAGGATCTTTGAGCACAAAAGCAACATTAGACTCAAAAATCAAAAATCAACAGTAGCAGTCCACTTTAATGCTGCAAGTCACAATGTGAGCCAATTGAAATTCTGCATCTTAGAAATGGTGGCAATGTTGCCAGGAAGAGACAACAACAACCATTTACTTAGAAGGGAAGTATTCTGGATAAATTACCTGTGCACCACGCACCCAAAAGGATTAAATGAACGGATGGACTTAAATTGTTTTCTCTAACACCGTTTTTCCTGAACTATGAACATTATGGATATTCAACCGATCAGTCTTATTGTGCGGACTGTTTTGATATGAAACCAGACAATCTTGATATGAAAGCAGATAACTCTTCATTTTCATTTTCACATTTTTATTTTTATCTTTTAAGTGTTACACGTGGTTAACATATGTTCGATGCACCCTCGTACACAACCCGTTTCGAACAAGCAGTCACTCGTTTTAATTCCCCACCCGGCATCCCAACATGTAAACAAAGCACGCACATCACGCTATCACGTGATCGGGAACACACCATAGAGCCAGGGAATCAGCGCGTAGAGAGTGACACACGCCGAGTTAGCGAGGAGAATGAACACGCATCAACGTCGGGTAAGGACACGATTCCGATTTTCAATTTCTTTTATCTTTTATCAGTAAAGTAAATACTGATTAAAAACGACCGTGGTATCATTATTCTCTTTCATTCCACAGCTAGGAATGAACACTCCAACTTTTTAAGGTCAGTACCAGGCGTACGCATACCTGTGACACTTGGGGTATAAGGTACCATTTAATACCGTTTTCAAACATTGTTTTATTTAGATCACCAGTCGTTTTCACAAACAATCACACGCTTATGGGTTATTTTCAATATACACCATGTTACAGACGTAAGATTCACGTTTATTACCAAGGGCACTGCTTCCCGAAATATGTATAATATGTATAATATGTTGACATGTTTTCAAGGTACTTATGAGGATATATTATGTTTTCAGATAAATGAAATCCCCTAAAGAAGGGCGTTATGCTTGAAATGCATTGGGTGTGAAACAAACATTTGGAAATGAAATGTACAGAAAAATGAATTGTTACATCAAAAAATAAACTCGCTAACAAACAAAATTTGGAAATGATAATAAAATTTGCAAACAAACTAATCAAAGAACTGAGTAATTTATAAGGAAAATAAAAAGGAGTGCAAGATAGGAGTGAATCCTGACCCTCAGGAAACACATGTCAATATTCAGTTTGAACAAACCCTGAACGCTCAGCAGGGTAACCTACCTATGCACCATCCACCTACGTGAAATTATATATCACTCACTATCAACTTCATTCAACCAAGAGTGCGTTCACCACGTTACTAACACAGGTTACAAAATGAGACAAGGCAGTACTAAGGAGGGACTACTAAGCCTATTGACAAATGAACAAAAATCAAGGGCAGACTGCTCCTTGCCTTGTTACATATTGACTCTTGTGTCTGAGAAGCACCTCTCTCAGTCAAATTGTCTCCACCAGAACTAGTAAGTTTGCCACAAACTTACCCAGTCCTAGGCTTTCAGCCAGGAACACTTAGCATTCTGGGACTGGTACAGGCAAAGTACGCTCGCCATTATGGGTGGTAGAAACTTGTTCCTCGCAATATATGGGCGCTGTGCACAAATCATGCTATTTCAATTCTAATGGCATGCTATGGTCTCTACTACAACGCACTGTGAACCAGCAGCGACCGTGACTTCCTGACACAGGGAACCAGACAGAACCAGTTGCCTGCTACAGGTGGAACCATATAAGATTTCAGAGAGGTGAGCCTGCCCTCGAGCACTTCCACTCACCTTCTCCCAGCAGCAGGATCTGCACGTCCCGCTTCATGACTCTGGTTTGTCCTCCACTCCCAGGACACCAGGAGCTGAACTCCTACTACTCCGCCGTCCTGGGAGACGCAGGAGGAGTCGGATCTGGCATGGGTGGCAACCGGCAAGACTGTCAAAGACTCACTAAAGCAATACAGGACAATGTGTGGCGACACAAAAGGGGGACTACTCTGGATGTCCACAAGCCATTTCTGTAGCAACGGGATTCTCGGCGGCCATACTAGCCAGGCATATTTTTTTATTTACAACAATGGTTTGTCAAACCGAAAGCAAAACCTTTGTAAACTTTTAGGTAAAACTCGCCTACTTTATAATTTAATTATTGTTTTGAATTTACAGCTTGATATTTGTAAGAATTATTCATGCAATTAAATAATACTCAGGAAACTGATGGAACACAAGCTATTGTTAGCACATATTGTTTCAAGCTGATCAGAGTTTCCTTTGTGAAGGTATCTGACTCTTGCCGAAATATCCACGTTCTGGGTCTTCTAGGACATTACAAATTGCAATAAGGAGAGCTGCCGTATTACTCGCCAGCTTGGTGTTTATCATACTAGTGCATCTTCTCTTTTAATAGCATAATCTGCCAAGGAAAGCAGCAACCTCAGGATTAGGAGTTACGTGCAATGCGTGTCCTCATGATAATATTAACATAAAAGACAGATCCCAAAATTCCTTTTTTTTTTTTTTGGTGCAAAACATTTATTGAGCATTGTCAGGATTACACAGCGTCTCGCCAACAACCCGGAGGCCGGCCGCTATCATTGCAAATATATAGGACAAGTAACAACAAAGGTGCATCAGTGCGAATACGATCGCGCCAAACAGTAAAAACCAAGTGACAGATGCATCATCTACATAGCCTAATCAATGTGTCTTGCATTTTCCAAGTTTTTTTGTTTTTGTTTAAATTTTATCAACATGAGCATGTGCAGTGTCTAGGTGAACCCAGGAGGGGGGGGGGGAAGACATGCAGTCAACAAAGCCAGGAGTCTAAAAACGGAGTAACGGCGTTCATAGTACAGAAGTCATGAGGCCGGAGAGCACCCCGGCACCGACATGGGTGTACGAGCAATCCTCAGATGTTCTAGAACTGGGGAGGTGGGGGGGCGAAAAAAGGAGGGGGGGGGAAGTGGAGGGGGGGCAGTAAACACATCATGCCAGAACACAGTAGGTTAGTCCAGGCCCCTCAGATCAGGCCCAGAAAGCAACTTTTCAACGTCCCACCATCCCAACCTCAGGTGCTGTCATCCTCCAGTGGGTCAGTTATCAAATAACATTGCAATGGGGCCCAAATGTCAGTAGGCCTAGAAGCAGGCGGCAGTAGCTCGGAATAAGTATGCAATTGTTCTTGGCAGTACACCATATCATTCATCCAATCCTTAAACTTGGGCGCCCTTCCTCTCCCCCACCTACAGGCCACCCTGCGTTTAGCCAAAAGCATGGCTAGTGCCACATATTTGCGGTGCGCCGCCTGGAGAGGTGCAACATACCCCAGCAGAGCTACCAATGGGGACGGGTCCACCGTCATGTGTATCATCTTGGACAATGCATGAAACACCTGGGACCAGTAGCGGCCCACCTCGGCACATCCCCATGCAAGGTGAAGGAAGTCAGCTCCAGAAGCCCCACACCTGTCGCACGTGTCCGTTGTTCTCAGCTGGAACCTGTGTAAGCGCACTGGAGTGTGGTATAGCCTGTGTAGGAACTTATAGTGAATTATCCTATAACGGCTGTTAGAGGAAATGCGCTCGGTCTGTTGCAGGCAGAACTCCCATTGTTCATCTGTAAGGGTCATGGCTAGATCTTGTTCCCACTTGTGCCTAGCGGGCAGTGTAGTATAACTCATATTGGCCCGAACAGATTTATATAGTGTGGAGACTAGTTTATTGGGATTGTCATGAAGTAGCAGGTTCTGTAGGGGAAGAAGCACTGGGGGCTCGCAGGGGAAATCTGGTGTGATGGCCTGTAGCCCGTGCCTGAGTCTAATATAGTAAAACAAGTCTAGAGGTGTCGGTTGTATGCTCTCAAAGAGCTGATCTTTGGTACGGAAGGTGCCATCACGATACAGGTCCCCCCATGTAGTGACATGGATTCTTTTCAACAACTTTTGAAAGCCAGCCTCCTGTAGGAGCGGGAGTTGCGGGTGGTATGTCAGCGGTACTAGCGGAGCGTATAGGAAGTGTAAGTCCATCTTCAGGGTAATGGAATTCCACACCGTCACAGTGCTAGACACCGTGTTAGGAGTCTTGTCTCTGCCCTCAATCTGGGAGTAAAACGCGCCCTCAATGGGGGTCGGGTGGGCCAACCAGTGTTCGGCTGCCAGTTGAGGCATATATCTCTGCTGGTGCACCCAGAAGTAAGCATAGTGGGCCTGATCCGCCCGGTAATAAAGCTCAAAATCCGGTATACCGAAGCCCCCCTGCGAGAACGGTCGAACCAGGATTTCCCATTTGAGCCTGGGTGTCTTTCCGCCCCACACCAACCGGAGCAACTCCGAGCGTAGCAGCCGAAAGAAATAGGGTCCGGGATGGAAAGGAATGTTCAAAAAAAGGTACAAAAGTTGAGGGAGAATCACCATTTTAACCAGTGAGGCCCGCCCAGCCATGGAAAGGGGGAGCGTGATCCACCTGGAGACATTGTCACTTATCTTATTCATCACAGTGCCATAATTAGCACGAATCAGTTCCTCTCTATTTCGCTCTATATGTATGCCTAAATACTTAAAATCTCCTTCACACCAGGCAAGCGGGAACTCAAGTGGAAACTGACGTGTCGAGGCAGTAAGAGGGGAAATACACGACTTATTCCAGTTAATCTGGACTCCCGAAAGGGCACCAAATCGTATAAATTCTCTGAGGATGGGGTGCAAGTTGTCGCCGGGGTGGCGAACATAAAGGGTAATGTCATCAGCATACATAGAGATAAGTATTTGCCTCTGAAAACAGCGCAGTGCACTATCCCGGTGAGGCTGCCGTAGTTTAGCAGCCAGAGGTTCAGTGGCTATAGCAAATAGGAGCGGGGACAGGGGGCATCCCTGCCTCGTCCCCCTGGAGATTTGGAATTCCGGAGATAGTTTCCCATTTATGAGGACTCTGGCCACAGGGCGTGTGTACAATAATCGGATCCAGGAAATGAATATAAGTGGGAACCCCATTCGCTCCAGAACTTTAAACACATAGTCCCATTCGAGCGAGTCAAACGCCTTGGTGGCGTCTAAAAAAATGGCCGCCATAGGGAGGTCTTCGTGGACGGAGTTATGGACCGAGAAAAAGGTACGGAGATTGTGCGACGTTGCTCTGCCAGGAACAAATCCAGCCTGGTCTGGAAGAATCAGATTAGGAAGGAGGAGGCTAATGCGCGCTGCAATTAGTTTAGCAAGGATTTTCACGTCACAATTTAATAAAGACAAGGGTATATAGGAGTCACAGCTAGTAGCGGATTTACCCGGTTTGAGTAGGGACGTAATAAGGGCAATTCTCATGGAGGCAGGGAGATGGCCAACTTCCAGCGCGTCCTCATAAACCTCCCGCAATACTGGCGCCATGAAATCAATAAATGTTTTATAGAATTCAATAGGGATGCCATCGAGCCCGGTGGCTTTCCCTGACTTCATATGCATGATTGCCTCCCTGACCTCATCCAGTTCAAACGGGGCACTTAAAAAGTCTCGCTGCGCATCGCTCAACCACCCCAAGGACACATCCGCCAGATAACCGTCCAGCGTGAGTTCAACATTCCTGTTAGAGGAGTATAGCGCACCATAGTGTCGCACAAATTCGTTAAGGATCTGTGCGGTGTCCCTGAGTATCAGCCCTTCAGCAGTCTCAAGTTCCAGTATAACAGTCGGTGAGCGCATTAGCTTAACCGTCGCCGCCAGGGCCTTCCCAGGTCTCTCACCCTCTCCATATCGCCTGGCCACCCAGTATTTGTTCCTAAACTTTACCTCTCTGGCAGCTTCCTCGGTGTATTCAGACAGTTTCTCGTGTATGACAGCGAGGGTTGCAGCGTCCGGGTTTACTCTGAGGCAGCTCTCTGCACTCCGCAAGTCAGACTCTAGAGTGCGTAATCTATTTATTATGCTCTTAAGTACTCCCGAGCCTTTCGAAATACAGAGACCTCGGAGCGTGGCCTTAAAGGCGTCCCATATCGTCTCAACATCCTGGACAGAGTCCTTATTACGTTTAAAGAAATCCAGGCATTCATCCCGGAGTTCTTCCTGGAATTCCGAGTCCAATAACATAGAGGGTTGCATACGCCACGCAGTCACTGGGGGCCCCAGTTCAGAACCGGACAATGTAATAAAGACGGGGGAGTGGTCGGAATATGTCCTGGGGAGGTGCGACGCGTGAACCAGCGATGTGTACAGGTGTGAGGTCAGGAGGAAATAGTCGAGCCGTGCCCATGATCTAGCCTGCGCTGTAAAATGTGTACCCTCCTCTCTAGGCCCGCAGTGTGAACTCCAGGCATCTATAAGATTGTTACCGGCAATGGTCGTCTGAAGGACGTCCCTACTGTTAGTGTAATGGTGGGGGGCGGGGTGAGACCTATCCAGGGGGGGTGCAAGGTGGTATTGAAATCGCCTCCCCATATGAGATGTTGCGGGCCCGTCTCCATTATCGCAGCCCACAAAGCAGTAAAGTAGTGCGGGTCATCTATGTTGGGCCCATAACAACACGCCAGTGTCACTGCCATATGTCCCAGTCTACCCCATAGCAAGCAATATCTCCCCTGGGGATCAGCTCTGGAGCCCGCCCGCTGAAAAGGAGTGGATTTTTTAATCAGGATGGCCGTACCCTGCGCATATGAGGAGTAATTAGCAAAGACCGCGTATGAAGCCCACCGACTGCCGAAGGTGTGCACCTTGTGGGGCGCAAAGTGTGTTTCCTGCAGGAAGGCGATGTGAACGTTGTGGCGATCAAGGTAGCTTATTATCTGCCTCCTCTTCCTAAAATCCCCCAGCCCCCTCACATTCCAAGTAATCACATTTAAGCGTATGTCACCCATGTATAAGTTCGTAAAAATGTATGCAGGAGAAAAGTGTGAAGAATGGCCCAGTAAGCGCCAAGGAACAGGTCATTGTCCAATCGAGCTGGCATGTCGACTCTCATCGGGAGCAGGGAGCTGAAACATCGAGGGAGCACCCTCACCACCTGAGTCACGCTCCAGTCACAGACAACGCACCCCCAACCCATCCCGTCCCCCCATCCCCGGGCCAAAACCAAGGCGCCCCCCTCAGGGCAGTTACGTAAGTTCAAGACACAAAATGCACATGCTATAAACTGAACCCCAACAGCACCCTCAACACACCCCCTCACCCGCCACCCCCCCCAACAGTCCCAATAACAGGGCCGGGCACGAAGTAGAAAAGCATCCCACTGCTACGAATCCCAAAGGGCAAAACTTCCCAGCTCTACGAAAGGAAGCCATCCTCTGCCCAGCGCAGTCTCTATCCGCAAGGCAACCAGCCAACCACCCCCCACCCACTGAAGCCACCCCAACTTGCCAGCACCACATACCCACCCCCCACCCAAATACCAAAACAGAGCAAGAAAACAACCAACAAATAAGAAGCAAAGTCATTGCTATTGGGGAACACCCAGTAGGGGTCATCTGAGGTGCATGTACTACCACCCCAAGCTCCCACTCCGTGCAAGTCCACCCATAGGGTCTCCATCTGGAGTAGAGAGGGAGTAAGGGGGTGGGGGCCTGGCATACATTACCCCCTGCCGGTCAACACCCGTCCATGGCACCCCCGGGGCAGCTGCAGCCACTGCAGAGAAGGATAGGACCCCCTGTGCAAAAAGGGGGATCGAGGACGATCCAGGTGAATGCGGGATCAAGAACAATATAACGCCATCCGTCGATTATTCAGGACCTGACGCATTTAAGTCCTCAGCATCAGCGGACCGTCTCTGTCGTTTAGGCAAAGTTTTAAGGTAATCCTCGACCTGCTGGGGGTTGAGAAAGAAGTGCTGTGTGCCTTGATGGGTTACTCTCAGTTTGGCCGGGTACAAGAGGGCATAGTCAATGTTCAGGTCCCGCAGCTTCCTCTTGACCGCTAGGAATTTTCGCCGTTGCTCTTGAACCACCGGGGTAAAGTCAGGGTATATGGAGAAGGGTACACCATCATACGTTAGGTTCTGATTCGCACGGGCCGATCGGAGCGCCGCATCCCGATAGTTGAGCAGGCGCGCAATTATAGGACGCGGCGGGGCTCCAGGTTTGGGTTGAGGTCCAAGGGAGCGATGAGCGCGCTCCACTATAAATTGACTCGAAAGAGCTTCTGCCCCCACCGCCGCTGTAAGCAGCCTTTCTATGTACAACTCCATCTTCCCCGTGTTGGTCGACTCCGGAATGCCCGTGACGCGGACGTTGTTCCGCCGACTCCTAGCCTCCAACTCCTCATTCTTGGCGGCGATCACTCGTAACACATTGTCCATCCTAGCAAGTCGGGAGTCATGTGCCGCAGTGGTGTCGTCATTTTCTGATATCCGGCGCTCCACCTCAGTTATGCGCTCTTCATGTACATCCATCTTTTGGACTATCCCATCCATTCTAGAGGAAAGCCTATCCACCTTGTCAACCACCGTTGCAAAGCCCTGGCGCATCTCCTGTAGTATGGTGGCTATATCTGGGGCCAGAGGAGCAGATGTCGAGGCCTCCGTAACCGGGCTCCGGGGCAGTGCTGTGTCACCCGTGTGTCGCGTCGCCTTCTTCTGCGACGTGGGTTCGAACTGCAGCCTGGGCTGACGACTGTCCGGCTTCCCCATTTCGGCAAAGTGAGGTAAAATGTCTCTGCGTCTAGGCGCTTTCCGCACTGCAGCAGGATAGGAGCCAGGGAAAGGGACAGCAAGCCCACGCCAGTCAGCTCAGTGTAGAAAAAAAACCCTGCTCCAACCGTGGCACCGGGCAGCAGGGGTGCCCTCAGGGCTGTCCTCTTAATGACGGTGTGCAGTGCGGAGGAGGTCCGGTAAATAAGGCAAAGGTGCAAGAATCGCCAGCCAAAGATGAAGCTCCTCGAGGGTACACCCAGGAGCCCCAAGCTGCAGGAGCTGCCAGTCTGAAAGAGAAGCGGCAGAAAGCGGACATTCAGTCTGTGCACAGCCAGGTCATGGGCGGGCCGTTGTAAGTCCCGGGCGCCCTGCAGGTAACTGCCGGCAAAGCAAATGGCGCCAGAATATCTCGCCTCGTCAACAGCAGAAGGGCCTCAGCAGGGCAAAGCCGGCGGGAGCACCACACCTCCTCTGCCCCCGCGCCGCACACAGCGCTTACCGTGATGCCCTCCGCTGCCGATCACCGATGCCGGTCACTCTGCAAGCACTGGGTGCGCCGCTCGCCAAGCTCGGTGGGCCCGCCTGCCTCATGGCGAGCCGGGGGCTAGCGTAGTTCTAGGAGCCGAGGTCAGGCACCGCAGCAGCCAGGCACACGTCGGCCGGGGGGTTCTGCCAGCCGCAACTCCGGCGTCCAAGGGGGTAGAGCCTCCAAAGTTGCACCGAGTGTGCAGTGGTGCTAGCCGCCCCTCCGTGGGGATTTTCGGGCGGGTGAGCGCAGGGGAAGGAGGATCAATAAAGGATAATCATGCCAGGGTGCTGGAGCCTCACGAAGGTGCGGCCATTCAGCTAGTGCGCCCTCTAGCACCCCCAGATCCCAAAATTCCTGTATTATAAAATGAGCTCCGATAAGGTTTTATTAAAATTTGATGTTGTGGTTTACAAACTGACGCAGATGAACAGAAACCAACCATCCCACAGCAGACAATGGGCAGAGTCCCGCGAGTGCTGGGAAGCCGCCGCTATTGTGAAACTTAAAGCACACATGGCCACTGAAATAACAAGGAGCGAGGGGCGCGAGCCAGGCGCCATGAAAAAAAGCACTAGCCATGACTTATAGTTTTCTCTTTTTGTGCCGTCCCACTTGGACAGCCTGACCTGCTTTCCTTCTTAAGTAAAAGGTTTGTTATCTTTATGGGGCCATGTGTTTGGCCCCATAAAGATAAGAAACCTTTTATGGCAGAAGGAAGGCAGATGAACCTGCCCAAGTGGGACGGCTCAAAAGGAGAAAACTATACTTCAGGAAGAGCTCTTTCCCAATGGCTGGCCACTGTTTAGCATAAATGGTGACGCCGGCCAATGGGAAAGAGGGGCGGGGTTTAAACAGCCTGATACTGAAACTCACCCAAAAACCTAAAATCTAACCAGCGAGACTGCGCATGAACAGCCTACACAGGCGAGACCTAAAAACATGAATGTATCCATTTGTAACACAACTGCTGCTCATGTAAAGCGCTCTGATACCTTCGGGGCTAGTTTGCGCTATATAAAACTCCCCCCCCCAAAAAAAAGAAAACTGTGAATAGATCTAATAATATAAGTGCAGCAGCATTTTGTTTGTCCATGCTAGTTCTGAGAGCATCAGTGACTGACAAGGGGTGTGACTTGGAGGCCGATGGAGCAGGCTGCGTGAGCGCTGAGCTCCGCACAGATCCCCACAGTAATCATGATTTGACACGGTTCTTTGGCCCACCCGGTGACACCAAGCACAATCGGAGGGGTGCGGACCTGCCCTGGCACTCGCCCGACGGCAAATCAGAAGCGGAGCGGGAGTTTAAGCAGTGTTTTCTGCCCGAGGTTGATGGCGGCGGCGGGCCCCAAAATGGCGGAGGAGTCGACGGCGAACGACTGAGCATAGGACGGAGGTCGTACGGAGCCACCCGCTGGGGGGACAAGATGCTACTGGGGCTGGAGAGGCGACATAACAGGGGACCCGCTGAGGACCAGATCGAAGACGCGCACGAGACGGCCGTGGGTTGTGGCATCTACGTCCCGGACACTCCGTGCAAGAGCGGACTGTGGAAAGGAGGGAGCGAAGGCTGGATGCGGGGACCCTGAGGCCCGATCCCCTGGAGCTGCGCCATTGGAGCTGGAGAGGGCGCGGCGGATCGAGGACGCCCGGCGGTGTGTGGTGGAGCAGCGGAGCTTCCAATTCTGCCTCGGTGAGTGGGGTGTCGCCTGACCCAGGGCCCCTGGCTGCGGAGGCGGACGCGGGTCCATTGGAGTGGCTGTGGCCGGCAAGCTGTGGCCGGGGCGGGAGTGTGCGCAAGCGGAAGGACGTGGGCCCATAATGAGGGGACCGCTGCGGGCCCGCTCTGGGGTCTAGAAACGGGAGCGGTGGAAATTTGAAGGAGACTCGCGCCCTGGTGATGCGGCCCCTGCAGCTGGGAGATAGTCGTAGGGGTGTAACGCGAGGCACGGAGGAGGACCATCGGCGAGTGCTCTGGCCCCTGAGACAGTGGAGACTGATGCGGGCCTGAGGGAGAGTGTCTCCGAGTCAGCCCCAGAGGAGGGGGATACACCGTCGGACTCTGGGCCAGTGGTAGCGCCCGGGAGCACGAGGAGTGGGCCCCTGTCTGGGGCAGCAGGGAGAGTACAACCAGAAAGGGGCAAGAAGAGGTGGAGATCCTGTAAATGAACCTTCTATAGGGGTCCGAGTTATTGTTCCTCTACTATTGCTACGGAAGATAAGCGCAAGAGCACAACATTGTTGAATGGATGCTGGCGGCAGCGGGACAGAATCTAATCGAGTGCTCCTGTATCGGCGCTGTTGAGGGAGAGTGACAAATCATATGCTGGAGCACCTGGGCCACTCTGTAGGGACCCTCCTGGCGAGCGGGGCTCCTGAGCTCGTTTGAGGCGGACTCGGACACTGGCCATCCTTAGGAGGTCGGGGCACCGTGGCGAGTCTGCATATACCTGAACACGCTCCGGAGGGCAAGAACATGGGGAAAACGAAAGGGAAGGGAGTTGGATATTTTGGAAACACCCCAAGACCCCCTGATGCAGCAGCAGTTTGATCGGATACTGGCGGCGATTGCTGACTCACGCACGGCCCTGCAACAAGACATTGCGCAGAAGGCAATGGGGCTAGGACTCCTGAGAGCGGGCCACTCTAAGCTTGCGGATAGGGTGAAACAGGTGGAGGTGACACTGCAGGAAGTGACGCAGGCCCAAACGGTATTGGAGAACAAAATGACGGACGCTTTGGTATGCATACAGGCATTGGAGAAATATGCAGAGGATGCAGAAAGTCGAAATCGGTGAAATAATATTCGCGTGGTGGGCCTTCCTGAAAAAGTGGAGGGGTCAGACATGGTGCAATACCTGGAGAACTGGCTGAGGACTGTGGTGGCTGCTGAGGGATTGTCACCCTTCTACACCTTGGAGCGACCACACAGAGTACCTGCAAAACCGCGGCAGCCGGGGCGTCCTCCCCGCCCGGTGGTAGCTAGACTTCTGCATTATAAGGACAGAGACTTATTACTCCAAAAAACGCAAACAGATTGGCCATATCAAGTCAAAAATGGCAAAGTGAGTATTTTTCCGGATTATACATTGGAGATCCAGCGCTGCCGCATGTCCTTCCTGGCAGTTAAGAGAGAGCTGAGATCGGAAGGCCTTCAATATTCATTGTTATTCCCAGCCAGACTGAAAATAATGTTGGATGGTGGCACTCATTTCCACGATACCCTAGAGCACGCATGGACGTGGTTGGAAACTTAAAGGATGGGAACAGACCAAATGGAGCGTCACCTCCGGGAGTCCTCGAGGGAACTTCATTAGTGCAAGTCACAGCGGCTTCGACGCCGGCGGCAGGGTATGCAGAAACGATCGCAGTCACAGACAGAGTTAGAAAGGCAGGGAGTGTTGGAAGCGGTGACAGCTTTATCAGGTGAACAGGTATTGCAGTCACCGGGGAGCACGGACTCGGAGTAGGACAAAGCACAATCAGACACTGAGGCCTCAGAGGCGGATAGTCTACGGATGCCGCAGGTCACCCCGGCTACAGCAGACGGACTCTTGGACGAGTGATGGTCTGAAATCCAGTGGACTGTTGTGGGAAATGTTGTGTGAAAGGAGGAGGCTTGTCCACGAGCATTGTTTCAGCCTGGGGAGGTTGGCTCGTGGTAGTCCACGGGGTCCTTTGGGAGGCAGCTCCGGGGTGCGAAAGTCGAACAGTATGCAGTAGATCGATAGTCTATGGAAGGGTGTACGGGTGAGCAGAGGAATCTGTGTTTAATTGGGGGTATCGATGCAGGGTTACTCCTTGATTGCAAGCGGTCACCCGTTGTCACTGGGCCCCCCGCATTGCCCATAAGGCATGCTCGCAGGGACTACTGGTGGGCTTAGGTGTGCGTTACCTGTTAGAATAGGTTGGATGGGGACTAGCAGTTTTGTTCTAGGACCTGTTCTTGGAGGGGTGAGATGGAGGGGGGGTTGGGGCAAGGGGGTCACCAGTGTGTTCATCTTTGTACAGGGAAGGGAGAGACGGTTAATTTACTGTGATGGGGGCAATACCTGATTTACGTTGTGTCACTTGGAATGTAAGGGGGCTACACACAATGACAAGGCGCCACAAGGTCCATGCGTATTTGGTCAGGAGAGGAGTGCACATAGCATTGCTCCAAGAAACGCACCTCACTAAATCAGAGGGTCTAGCATTGGAGCACAGATGGAGGGGGCATGTTTTTATTACAGCATACTCGGCATTTGCAAGGGGGGCATTGATGTGGATCAGGGCGGGGGTCCCCTCTCAGGTAACCAAGCAAACCATAGACTCCGAAGGGAGATTTGTAGCGGGTGAAGGGCGTTTACGTGGCAGGGAAGTAGCGTTATGTAGTATCTATGCACCAAATGTAGACCAGGCGCGATTCCTGGACCGCATGTCTGGCACACTGGAACATTATTTTACAGGCCCGGTAGTGTTAGGAGGGAATTTTAATTCAATAACGGATGTTTCTCAGGACAGGTCGCACCCCCCTTGCCAGATTCCCCAGTTCACGGATTGTCCAAATATAGGCTACATTGGCAAACCAGGTGGAATTTTATGGATGTGTGGAGAACCCACCATCCGCGAGACCGGGATTATTCCTATTTCTCGCAATGCACGAACTCCATGTTCGACTAGATGCAATATTATGCTCAAAGTTGATAGTGCCTTCCATAACCTACTCTGAGTATCTTGCTAGGACATTGTCTGACCACAACCCGTTGTTGATTACTATGCACTGGATGATGGAAAAGTCCGAAATCCCTACTTGGAGATTGCGTCCTGAGACACTGGACGACCCCGTTTTCCAAAGAGAAGTTGGAGAGGGGATAGTGCATTATTTTCATGAAAATGCAGGGACAGCTTCCACTAGGGCAATGGAGTTGGACGCCTTTAAGGTGGTGGTAAGGGGGCTATGTATTAGTAAGTATGCAGGAGTTCGGAAAGTATTGCTGCAGGATGTGGAAAGAGCAGAACACAGGTTACGATCAGCTGAACAAGCGAGGCCTAAACGTCCGGAAGTACAAAAAGATGTAGTGGAAGCTAAGAAAGCAGTAGCTACAGAAATAGAGAGACTACGGTGCTTCGATTACAAGAAATATGTTGTGAAGGCCAATGCGGAAGGACACAAGGCGGGGACGCTGTTGGCGTGGTTTGCCAGTCCCTCGCCACGAGGCTCCCCGATCATGGCACTGAGGGCGCGGGATGGCAGTACAATATATACTCCGAGAGAGATTATGACTCGGTTCCTAGAGTATTATTAAGTGTTGTATGGGAGCACACAGCGTGCCCCTCCCGCAACTAGAGGAGGAGCAAGCGAAGCATTTGGGCCGTGATATAACAATTGAAGAAATTAGAAGTGCAATTAAACATATGGCTCGCAATAAGACGCCGGGAGTAGATGGATTGCCGATAGAATTTAACTCGCAGTATATAGAATTGTTGGCACCGAGGCTGCTAGAGATCTATAGAGAGGTGCAGGAACTGGGCCAACTCCCTATGACGATGCGAGAGGCACTCATTATCCCATTGCTGAAGCCGGGGAGAGAGGGTACAGACACGGCAGCTTATCGCCCATTGTCAATTATGTCAATGGATTATAAGATCTTAAGTCGGATCTTGGCGTCGCGCCTGCTACAGCATATAACCAGTTTGGTTCATGGGGATCAGGCTGGGTTTATCCCAACCAGAAATCCAGCCGCAAATATACGGAGATTGTTGAGGGTTTTGGGGGAGGATCGACTTGACTCGCCTATGGCCACGATACTTTCAGTGGACATAGAGAAGGCCTTCGATAGTTTAGAATGGCCGTACCTGTATAAAACAATGGGATGCTTTGGGTTGGGTGAAGCATTCGTAGGCTAGACGAAAGTGTTGTATACCTCTACAGTGGCTAGAGTAAAGGTGGGGGCGATGATTTCCCCCCGCTACCAAGTGTCCCGAGGGACAAGACAGGGCTGCCCACTCTCTCCACTATTATTTGCTTTGGCAATAGAACCTCTGGCGGCACGAGCTTGGTTGGGTCAGTGGTATGAGGGCTTGGCGTTCAGAGGGGAACAGCAATACATCTCACTATATGCGGATGATTTGTTGATGTTTCGGGCGGATGCAGAAGGAGCATTGGAGGGGGCGGCAGGATTGTTTTCAGAATTTGGCGACATTTCAGGACTAAGGGTAAATTGGGCTAAGACATGTTTGTTTCCAGTGACACCCGGGAGGGCAGCACCTACGATACCACGGAATATGTGCTGGGAGGGGAGCCACTTGTTTAGCATACCTTGGTGTGCATATCTACCACGAGGCCAATGCTATCCTGGAAGGGAACATTGGGAGATGTGTACGAGCACGGAAAGGTAGCATGGCTTTTTGGAGTACGCTTCCGTTGTCAGTGATGGGAAGGGTTGCCTTGTTAAAGATGGTGGCACTTCCTAGGCTGCTGTACTTTTTTAGAACATTGCCCATATGGATACCGAGCTCCATGTTTAAATTATTGAAGTCCATGATAGTAGGATTCCTCTGGGGGTCTGGGAGGCACAGAGTGGCCCAAAAAACACTGTTGAGGCCGAAAGCATAGGGCGGGCTAGTGGTTCCTGACCTGCAGCTTTACTATATAGCAGCTCAACTACAGGTCCTTACGCAGGCAGTCGCAATAGAATTTAGGGGCCCTGAGAACTTGAGAGGTAGAGGAATACCGAGACACATCCCATCCTTTATAATATTACAACAAAGACTTGACCTTAGAGATCTCTCTCTGGAAAAGAAAACACTGAGATTATGCTGGAATCGGAGCCAGCGAAGAGCGGGACTGCCGCACCCTTATGCTCCTGAAATTCCGCTGGGGATGGTTACAGCATTGCCCCATGGTGGAGACTGGACGTCCTTGCTGGAGTGGGAACAGGCAGGGGTCCAGGTACTTGGGGATTTGTATGAGGACGGTGAATTAATCACCTATCAGGCATTGCAGGAACGATACGACCTCCCCAGGGTGGGATTCCTGGTACACGCCGCTCTGGTGCATGCGCTTCAGAAACATTGGAAGGAAGGATGGTAGAGCCCAAAACAATGATGGCATGCCAGTATGTAGTGATGGCCGCAGGGACATTTAAGGCAGTTACATACCTCTATTCGAGAATGTTAAACAAGGGATTAGCTCCACTAGATACATTACGACTGAAATGGGGGACAGGCATTGGGAAGCCCATTCCGGAGACTGCATGGGGACATATTCTACGCAGGGCTTGGAAAAGCACCAGGAACGCACGATTCCAGCTGGTGCACTTTTTTGGACAGTTTATCAAAGAGGAAACAGACACTTGTAACACTAGGCCATTGGTCATATAAATTTAGAGTAACCTCAAAAACCCTATGCCAATGTGGTAGGTGCGGTATATATGGTTCGTCCGCCCCGCATATGGGCTGTTGGCCGTTATCATTGGTTACTCCAAGTTAGTGATGTTGCCAGCCTCAACCAGAGGCACCTCTGGCCTGTAGTGCAGTGTCCAGAGAAAGAGAAAAGAAGTGTGTCAAATTAGAATCTCAAAAAAAAGGAAAGAAGGTTTAAAAACTGAAAAATCACCCTGAATGATTTTATTTAATGGTGTGATTTCCAGGTTGTTAAAATAATCTGTTACTACTAGATTGATCGAGTTACTAGATCATAGTAGTTGAAAACATTCATTACACAAACGTCGACATGTTTCAGCTCTGTCGGCCCATAGGGGTCTATAGAGCATTCGTCAGGACTCACAATTAAACAGACAATGTACGTATTACTCACACCTTTTGTGTTGTATTTCATTAATAACCTGTGTAATTTTCAGGGTATTGACTCCTCCGCTTTCTGAAAAGAAATAGGAAGAGGACATCGAGAGAGACACACTTATTGCAAGCATCCTAATTTAGGCTAGTGCATTGGGTAGAATAAAATTATTATTCATTCATTCCAGAATCTCATTTCTAAGGAGGGGAGGGTTTTGTAACAGGGTAGAGTTTTTGCGCTATAGACATGGTTGTTGAAATTGTCATTGGGAGGAACTGTAAAGAGCACACTCTGCGGGGGTAAGTTTTTACTTTTACGCGCTGGCCTATCAGGGTGCAAGCGTAAAGGAACCTTTTAAGTGAGGTAGGCGAGTTGTTTAAAAAAAACGCAGCGCATTCTCATACCTTGTAAACGGAGAATACTCGCTTGCGTCGGCGGGCCCTCAGGACACAGAGCTGTATTTAAAACGTATCGTGTTAGTAAATATTACGCAAGGTCACCTTACCGAGATTCAGTTGTTAGTGCAGCATAGCTCCGCCATTACCCGCGTGTGCTTGCAATCACGTCTAGTGCTGACTCTGCCCCCGGAAGTTCGTGACTCCGGCTGGGCAGGCGTTTTAAAGAGGCAGGCACTCTGGGCTTACGTGTTGCGGGCGTATCCAAATCATTTGTTTTTTTGAAAAAACTTTATTGATACATGAAGTAGATATGGCTCTTTAAGTTCCAATCGAGTATTATTTATTTCATGAACTAGGCAGTTTCTTGTATTCTTTAGATGTTGGGTCATTTAGCAAATTGGTGCCACGGAATGGAATCGTTCAGGCCGTTTTCGTGAGTTTTAAGGCGTTCCACCCACCTCTGTTCTTTCTCAAATAATGTTCTTTCGCATCTTTGTGATTTATCGGTTAGCATTTCGATTACTGTCCAGTGGATATCGTCGCAGGAATGACCTGCTTGCACGAAGTGGGAACTAAGTTTGGTGGTATTCTTCTTTAATCTAATATTGCTCCGATGTTCGCCAATTCTTGTTTTTATTTTTCGACATGTCATTCCAATATAACGCTTGTCACAGGGGCAGGTCACTGTGTAGATGACATGGGTCGAATTGCAGTTCGTGTGTTGGCGCTGCTGCCAGAGGAGGGTGTCGGAAAGTTGTAGTGTTTTGGTGGCAGTTGTAGTTTTACATGCTACACATGACCCACACGGATAATGTCCAGTTACAGGTGACATAGTTATATCCCTGGGAAGGATTGCTTTCAATTTTTTTGGTGGTCGGGTATGTACCAAGACATCCTTGATGTTTTTTGATCTCCTATTGGCGAACCTTGGTTTGGGCCAATCAAAATGTCCTGTGTGGAGGATATGCCAGTTCTTATTTACTAATTTCTTTACTTGGTAAGAAACCTGGCTGAATGTTGTAACACAGGTAGTTAGATCAGGTGTTATTTCTTTTTGGAATGTTTGGAGGAGGCATTCTCTCGGTTGATTGGTGGCTCTTTTTTTACAGAGTCTGATGGTTTTCTCTGTGTAGTCTCTCTGTCTCAGTCTGTCGCTTAATTCATTGGCTTGCAATCTATAATCTGAGTTGTTGCTGCAGTTCCTCTTTAAACGCAAAAACTGACTGTAGGGAAGATTGTCCCTCAATGGTTTGGGATGAAAACTTTTATAGGACAAAATGCTGTTTTTGGCCGTTGGTTTCCTGAACGTTTTTGTGTGTAACTCATTATCCTTTGCGAATATGGTTATATCCAGGAAATCAAGGTTGCAACTAGTGGCTGTATGTGTGAATTTTAGCCATGGGTCAAGGTTATTGAGCCAGTTCATAAAAGACTGTAGGTCCAGTTTATTGTCCCAAATCATGATGATATCATCAATGTATCTCTTCCAGTATAGGATACTGGAAGAGAAGATGTTGTCCCCATTGGTTATGTGGAGTTCTTCAAAATGACTGACATAGAGCCCTGCCACCGAGGGAGCGAAGGCGCTCCCCATGGAAGTTCCATGGGTTTGAAGATACAAGTCATCCCCATAGGCAAAGAAGTTCTCCTTTAGTGCTAGCTTGCAGCACTCTAGGATGAAATGTCTTGGAGTTTTAAATTGCCAATCTTTCGAAAATAAAACGTCTTCCAAAACTTGCATGGTATCATTTTGAGGCAGACTAGTGAAGAGGGCTTCAACATCCAGGCCCACAAGTAGCATCGTTTGTGGATTGAAAGGTTTTTTGTCTATTTGTACCAAGAGATCACGTGTGTCCTTTAAATATGCCGGTGTTTGTTGGACAAGTGGCTTGAGATATTCATCGGCAAATTTAGAGAGCGGTTCTAATATTGAACCGATGCCCGAAACTATCGGACGACCTGGTGGTGGGTTTCTGTTTTTATGCGTTTTTGGCAGAGAATAAAAGTAGGGAGTGATAGGTTCTTTTGTCATCAGAAAATCTGCCTCCCTCGGTGTAATCCAGCCTTTAGTTTCTGCTTCATTTACCATAATCGAAATGGTATTCCTGAGTCTTTCAGTGGGGTCTAAGTCGATCTTTTGATAGAACCTTGTATCAGATAGGAGAGCTAAGCACTGTGAGTTATATCCTTCTTTGCTCAAGATAACAGTTCCACCCCCCTTGTCCGCTGGCTTGATTACTATTTCATCATTGGTTTTTAATGCTTCCAGGGCCAAGCGTTCGTTTTTGCTCAGATTTTGGTAAGGTTTTTTATGTTTCAATTTGTCTACTCCATTTAGAAGTGCCTGCTCGAACGTCTGTAATTCTGGGTGTACGGTTGAGGCCGGTGGATTAAAGGTGGATTTATTCCTCAAAGTAGTATCACCCTGTTCTATCATCCCAATGTTGGTATTCTGATTGGAGAAGAAGGCCTTCAATTTTAACGTCCTGCAAAATTCTGCTAATTCGCTCTTCAATTTGAATGTGTCAAGTCGGGGGGTAGGTACAAATCCCAATCCCTTGTTAAGGATTTCGATCTGTTCTTGTGGTAATTCGATACCTGAGAGGTTGACTACGAGAGATTGGTTTTGCTGGTGGAGGGGTGGGATGCTGCCATACTGCGTGTCTGCACATTCCTCTGTTGGTCTTGCCATCTGAGTGATTTTTTCTTTCCTCTTGGCTGGTTTTGGCCTCTCGATAAAAAATGAGGTTCTTTTTGGGTAGTGTGCATGTTGTGCCCCATCTGTTGGTCTCCCAAGTTTGGCATTTGTTGCATACCAGGATTATATGGATCCATCCAGCCTCCATATGGTGGAACGAATGGCTGGTAATATGGCATGTTGTACCCGTGAAAAAATGGTCTCTGCCATCTATTTCCTCTCCTCGGGCGGTTTTGTCTGTAATTACTCCTGCCTCTCTTGGAGAAATATTCATCCGTACTATTGAAAGAATTGTTTGAGGAGTTGTTAGATTCGTTGTCTGATCCTGTATCCTGTGGGGAGTATTCCTCCGCAGTATATGGGTGCATCTTTTCTTGGTTAATTTTTTTTAGGTCTTTACCAAGTTTGTTCAACTTGCTTTGTGTGAGAAATTCCCGGGTTTCCTCCAATTCTTTATTGATTTCGTCCAACCTCTGTTTGTAAACTGCGGGATTGATGCCTTTCTTTAGCTCCTTCTCGCAATCTTCAATCTCTTTTAAGAGCCTATCTGATAGTCTTTTTGCGGTTTTAACAATGAGTACTAGATAGTCGAGAGTACATTTCCACGATATTGAGGACCAATCCCGTCGGAAGGCTAGGTCACTCAAGAAGATACGTGGGGCATTGTTGACCCAGAGGCCTCTTGGGGCTGCTTTCACTCTCAGATATTCTGTCATAATGATACCATGTATAGATGTTCTCATCTGTTCCCTTTTCTTCTCCGTCAATTTGTCCCACTTTTTTGGACTACACAGAGCATATTTGACACCTGGTAAGATTAAGAAGTGTTTTAAGGTTGACAATGCTGTATGCCCTAGGTGCACGTTTGAAGGGGTGGAACTAGAGCATATGCTGTGGGAATGCCCGAACCTGGGGAGTTACTGGGGTGAAGTGGGAGGTCTATTGAACACAGTTACAGAGCGCAAGTTAGATTTTGACATGGCCACGTGCATATTACATTGGTTCCCTCATACCTCCAAGACAAAGGTGACAAGTAAATTCGTAGATATGGGGTTGGTGCTGGCAAAAAGAGAAATAACAATGCACTGGAAATCAAAGGAGGGTCCCAGCAGCAAGAGGTGGAGGGCCGAGATGATTAAATGGGCTAGCAGCGAGGGTGTTATTCGGTTTCAACAAGTGCGACGCTTGAACAACGAGAAAGTGCTGGATTCGGCGAGAGCATGGGAGGGACTGGTACAATCTCTGTCCGACCAACAGTCAGTGGAGGACCCACCATAGGGTGGGCCAGCCCAAGGAGGTCAATTAAACACCCATTATGGGAAATGCTGGCTTTCAGTCAGCCCAAGAAACCCGCTGTTAAGATTTTTGTAAATACACAGAACACACCGGTGAGGGAGGGAGGGTGAGGGTTTTCCTTGGTTTAGGGGTAGTTCATGAGTAGGGTTGATTAGGTTTGTCTCCAGGCGAGAGGTATATTATACGTTGTGTGTAGAATGATTTGTCCTTCTTATTGTGAGAGCCGGAGATAGACCGTTCTATAGCATGTAAGATTGTACAGTTATTTGGGACAATTGGTCGATTCGAAGAGCTTTGAATATGTAAATGTTGACTGCACAGTAATCTAACTGATAATCACAATGTAAACCAAAAAAATCTGTTTTAAAAAATAAATCAGTGACTGACAAAAACTTGGTTTCTGTGCTGTGGACTGCCAGAAAACCTGACTGCGAGGAGTCCAATATGTGGTTGGTCTCTAGGTATTGATAAACTTCCCCATAATTTTGATGGGGAACGGCAGCAGCGCAATCAGGTGATAGTTAGAGAGGTTGACAGGGTCGGATTTGGAATTTCATTTTTTTTAATTGGGGAGACATAGGAATGTTTCCAGGCTCTGTGATTGGTAAATGTTGCTGAGAGGGTGAGTTTATGGAAGTGACGGTAAGGAAGTGAAGGATCAATATTTAGAGATACAGTGTTTTAGAGGTCATGTTTAAGGAAATGACTAGAATGAAGTGACTGCACATGATAGGTAGCTGCAAACTTTGAGGGGTGAATGCCTGTCTTTATCTTATATCCCTGATGCTTTCTTTAGTTGGGGGTAGGGTGAGCTGGGTAAATGGCACCTCATTTTGGAGTTCTATATCATGATGTCAGTTTGGCGCACTCTTCTTTCTCAGCCTAGTGTAGTTCTGCCTGCCTGAAAGCCTAGTACTCATTTGTTGTGGAATGTTCTGCCTTATTGTTTTTCAGAGATTTGGTCATTCGCCCTTATTTATTCCTTATATTTAAAGTGAAACACTGCTCCTATTAGCATACTTTACAAAATAACTAAAGTGCTCAAAGAAGTACATAGACGATTGTGTGGAAAATGCTAATGCAAAAACCAAGGGCTCACAGAGAGCTTGGATAATGGCAAGCAAGGCCCACAAAGCAAAAAAGATTAGGGGTTGAGTGAGTTCCACGTCTCTAGATCCGCGCTCCCATATATGTGACCCAGAGACATGGAGTCTGATAGGCCTGGGGCCTGATTCAGACCTTTGCGGAGGGATTACTCAATCAAAATATGACAGATATCCCATTGTCATATGTTCAATGCATGGCCCATTGTATTTTCCTTATGTTAGACTATGCACCATGCTGGCTGCATTTGTGTTGCGCACATTACTATATACACATGCTTATTTTTGTGCCACACTGTACTTTCACACAGAACTTGCAGTTGTTTTCGAGTTCTGTTCTTTCCTGGGATTTTGTCTGAACACAGCAGACAAGGTCAAACAGCAATGTCCCTTATTATTTCGTTATGGTCAGGAACTATCACCTAGACACAGCACATGAGCGCATCTGTTTGTGAGTATATGCTCATTGTCAAATGCAAATGCAAAGTAATGTAACACACATAGAGAGACGTTTTTGAGAGAAGATCAAGGCTGTACATGAGATAAAGAGTGCCCATCTGTGTATGCTAAGGTATTGGGTCTACTACTACTACTACTAATCCTAGAGATCTTTGCTGTATAAACATTCCGCTTCTGTAAGGGGGAAGGGGTTAGGCATATCTGTCTTATGATATGACAGGGCTTTTCATAATATATGTTTTACTGACTATGCTGACTGTATTTTTGCTGGCCATTTGTTTCATAATTGTGGCATAAATACTGCATTCTAGAGCCCAATAGTTTAAATAAATATTTCAAACTTCTTTTGTGTCTCCGTTATATCTTATTGTGGATGAGTACGAGTGTGTGAGCTAAAGCGGGTGTCCTGTTACAGCGATCCCTGAGAGGGTCGGGAGTGTTGTGTTCTGGGGTGTGAATTCACTTGTCCCTCTGGGTATGGTCAGGAGGGCAGGTGAGACACAATAGCTAGTCGGACTGGGGCTCATGGTACTGAGGTGATATGGTGACTCAGTCCCTATCTACTAATGTTCTATGGGGCCAAGCATAGTTCGTACACCTTATTACTAGTACCTTAGGATGCAATGCACTTGAAATAAGGCCACTCTGGGTCATGAGTAGACCTTCAATTGCTTATTGCCTCTCCTAAACCTACCCATTCCCTTTGGTCAAATACAACTGATATAATTTGGCTCATTTTCTTTCTTTCTCTGTCAGTTCTGGATGCTCACATTGGCTACGACGATGCCCATGCCAGCCGGCTACGTCATGCCAGTTTTCATCTATGGTGAGTACCTCATTTTCCTGGCCATTACTGCCACCATGTCCAGGTCACTCAAATGTTCTCTTAAATAACCTCAGTGGAATTATGAGATCTGTGGTAATCTTAAATAGATAAGAGTGTTAGCGCACACCTTTGTTTGAGTTGTACTCGACAGTTTAAAATTCACTAATCTCGTACGCATGCACACCAGTTGTGGGGTTGCCAGCCCCATTGAAATACAATGGTGAACGAGTGAGTCTTCGCTCAATATCTGGATGCACTGCGTTAATTAAATGTATTCACATAATCTGATCAACCAACAGATTTATACAAATTACTTCAAAACATTTTTTAGTAACCCTATTTGTGGTAATCTGACAGATCTCGTATCTATTTGTGGTAATCTGACAGATATCGTATCTTGTCCCCAGAAACAACACCTCCTAAAAGCAGGAGGAGCCTCCCAGTGAAATGGTGGGAAGAATTATTGGAGGGATTGCGACCAGATTTATTGATTCAGCTGCCAGTTCCTTCTTTCATATGGGATCCTCAGGGTCAAATTTATAATCCCCAGTAACTCCAACTCCCCATGTCTACTGATGCTGTGGTATTGGTAAATCTTAGCAGGTGGATGTACCCTGAATAGCTACAGGGCTTTAATATTGACGACAGTTGTCTGGAGAGTATCATGTCAAGTTTTTGTGGATAATACATGGTGGCACCAACAGTACTCAGTGGATGAATGTTCCCCCTTCCTGAACAATGTAGCATGTTTTTAATTTATAAGTCTCTCCACCAACTTCCATTTGTTGATGGATGACAAACATTGGACATTTTGAAGTCCTTTCCTACTTTTCAGGTAACAACCAAAGGGACAGGGTGTTTTAAGAGTGCTGGGCATTAACATGGAGTACCTGGGGGTTCCACCTGGGAGCATGTATGTAGTAAAGGGTAAAAATTTGATGCACTATGCTTGGGATGGGTGCACCCATAACCCATGACCAGCTTACACTCACAGGGCCCTGTCATGTATTTAAACACTCACCAAATGTTTGCCCACTTAGTGAGGGATGGTCTGAGCGTAGACATCATTTAACGTCTGAGCAGCCACTCAACACGACCTAGATCTATTTGATGCCCTCAATCCCAAAGCCATAACCATGTGTGCAAGCAGTTAGTAATATTATTGCTGGTCTCAAAACCGATTGACCCTTCTTGGAAATATGTGATTTGAAATCAGTTCACACTTTAAAGGTCAAGCTTGGCCTGCAGTGCCTTCTTGACAAATAAGGATATTAGTGAGGTCCTTGACCCAATCAACCTACTTTTATGACATTTCATACACTTCCAATGCAACACTATCATTGTCAAAACAAGAGAACCCCACAGAGTAGTGTCTTTGCTAAGAGGATCACCAGCATCAACGCCACAGGTGTAACCGATACAACGTTTGTTTGACTACCTAGCCAAGCAGTGTATCCTCAGTGCTGACACTGTTCTTGCAATAATAAGTAAGAAACAGGGATACAATATCATGTTTGTGGATGGATTTATATATCTGACTTTACAAACTCAAAACCTTTCCCTGAAGATCATGTTTCCTGGGGATTGTAATCTTTGATTTGACAACAAAGGAAAACTTCCGCCCGCCACCGACTCGGAATCGGGACCGACTGACTCGCGGTCAGCAGTTCCAATGCCGCATTATGATGTGACCGAACACCGTTCGTTCGGATTCCTATTGTTTCCTATGGGAGCATGTGTTTCGCCCGACAACCGTCCGTAACGCAGACTCCTATGGGTAAATGGGATGTGTGTGTGTGTAAACCCTGCACCCTTTCGCAGGCACCACACAGTGCAGGGTTTTACAGGGAGTTCCTTAGATACCCTCTCGCCCCCACCCGGAGGCTGCAGGTTAAAGACCGGGGTCCCCAAAGTCGCTTTCCAACAGCCTATTCATGTCCTACAGGCCGACGCAAAAAAGGCTGTTGGAAATCAACATCGTAATCCCAAGGTCAGAAACCCTGTACATAGGGATGTACAATGTCATTCTGACCATCGCGAATACTCTGAGAGCCGGTCCGAACCAAGTCAGAATGACCGCGTGGTTTACCTTCTGACCGCGAACATCATAATTTGTCCGGCGGATTATAAACCAACAGAGTCGATGGGGAGGGCTCTGACACGGTGGATGAGAATCCGACTGTTGGGAGGAGACTTTCTGCCCGACATCATAATCGGCCCCATAGTGTACAACCAGGAATCTCTGTTGGTCTATGAACCTCTCAGAATTTCCCATCAAAGGGCATCCATATTCTCAGTTAAGTCTTTCCACCTAATTTCACATCTACCAGATCTGACAGGGAACCTGCTGAGATCAACTCAATGCATGCTTCATACTGCGATTCTGTGGATTATGTACAGCCTTGTCTCAACCCCTGTCCGGATCTTCAGCAAAGTATATATGGACCCTTTAACAGTTTAAAAACACCGCTGTATATCCCACATTTGGGGGTGACCCCCAAGCAGCTGTTCAACAAGTTTAACTTTCAAACTAAAAAAAGTCCTCAAGGCATTCCTTGATGGGCTAGAAAGCCTGCACTCCCTAATATATACTCAAACTTATGTTTGCCATACATCAATCCATAAGTAATCTAAAGAATCTCTTCCATGTATGTTACCCTTAAACAAACACCAGATCTTTCATCTGATTGAAAAATTAATTGTCTTTGTCATTACACAGTTGTCGTTGACATTTAGTCAGACTCCCCAGGATGTTGGAGCATGGATTTGGACATTTTGCAGCACAAAAATGAACAATTTGTGGAACACTATATATTGTGTTTTTTGCGAAAATGTTACTGCATTACATTTTTTGTCAACAAGTTTTTCCTATTCATAAGTTGTGATTTAAACCAATAGTCTCCAATATAAATATGTTCTAAGTGCTCACTGATGACACCTTCAGTCAGTGCAGGCATTTTAGGCAAAGACACCTTGGAGCTTGTTTACAAGTCCCTGGCGCCGCCGGTACGTCACTTTTTCCCACATTAAAAGTGACGCACCGGCAGCGCCAGGCACTTGTAAATAAGCCCCTTTATATGTTGAAATCGTACAGTATTTTCATTTACATGAAGGCTGAAGTGACTTAGAGAAGAGGACTTTGCAAACTGCTGCAGAGTTCACACCTGAAGATAAGGACCATAGTATTTGATTCTAAGGGCCTCACAAAATACAATGGCCCACCTCTGTGGTTTCTTGGAGTTTCTCTAGATTCCTGGTTCATATTTAATAGCACAGCAGAGGTGGAGGAAATGTAAGGGATGGCCTGTCAACCAGAAAAATACAGTAGCATGGTAAAGTTATCGTCCTTGGATGGACAAGTGGGGATGCAATAAAAAATCCTTCTGCAATTTCTTTTTTGTTACCAAAGTGTATGTCAGTCTTTTTTTTTCTCACTGAAAGTGTATTTTTCACTAAATAGTGTCTAATGCCTAATGACGAAATGACCGAGACCTAATGGTTATAAAATGACTTAAGAATTTTTATAGAACACATGGAGGTCAGTGTAAACGCAAAGCAAAAACGTAAATGATGAAATATCTTTAGCTGAGTGGTATAAGAATATTAAACTCCTGGGCATGACAGAGTGTCACTTCCATAATCCTCTGTCACACCAGAGAAGCAATGCAGATTTTAAGATGACCAGAACGTCATGTCAGCTGAGATTTAAGGACCCAGCAAGTGATTTACCCGGGCCAGAACTTTGCCTATCTGTCTCTGTTCTTTGGAGGCTACCTGTGAGTTCTACTCCTGTTTCGACTGGAGATGCTTTAAAAAGATCCACAGCACCCTGGTGTTCACATGCAGTTATGGCATTTGATGAAGCTTATGAGGTGGCCAGAGACCTGGTCACTGTTCTAGTGCTGTGAGACAGAGTCTATAGCCCCCTTCATTCTCCTAAAAAGCGACATGCACAAGTCACGCCCACACACAGCGCCTGATTCACAAAGGTACACCTGGACTTTTGGTCTAAACGTAGAGCAAACATCTACGTTTACAACTTTGGGAATTCACAAAGGGCATTTACGAGTGCTATCTTTATGTCCTCACTCCGCCTGAGTGCAGACATAAAGATAGCACTCGCAAATGCCCTTGTGAATTCACAAAGTCGTAAATTTAGACGTGTGGTCTAATTTGAGACCTAGGGGCCCATTATGATTGTGGAGAAGTGTGGCTCAATGGTTGGAGCGGCAGACCCTGATGCAGAGGTTTAGCCCGGGACCAGGGTTCAAATCCCCGCCTCGGCGGGTCTTGGGCTCAAAATTCCATGGACCTGATAATTCTCGCCTCGGTGCCTATTCCAATCATTGAGTCCCACTCTGCATCTCTGGGCAATAGCTTGCTTAATCTCCACAACGGCCCCCACAACGCTAAGGATGCCTGGCCTACACCTTGGGGGTGCCCAGGAGTGGACGCCTCACAGGGAAAGCCAGGATGGGTTCCACAGCAGTATTCGTACAAGCTCCTTGAGACCCTTGCGGGTGAGTAGTGCGCTATACAAGTATCAATTTACAATTTATTATGATGTTGGGCGGATTGCCCCCACCAGGCTGGCAGTGGCTACCACCAGCCTGGCGGGGGCAATCCGCCCGACATCCGCATTTGTTTTCCCCCCCGCCATATTAGTATGGCGGGGGGGACCTCGGCAGACGGAAAGACCGTCCACCGCTTTTCCGCCCCGGTCGCCTTCGTCTATCAGACACCGCCAGCCATATTATGAGGGGCAATTGTGGATGCCTTTCCGTGGCGGCAATGCCGCCACAGAAAGGCATGCGGAGAATCCCTGTGGGGGCCCGTTGCGGGCCCCCATGGACTCCGGGGGGGTGGGGGGTGCACATGGGGGGTACCTATGGTACCCCCCAGCAGTTCCATGCACAGCATGGCAGGCACCGCGCGGTGCCTGTCATGCTGTGCATGGAAGTGCACAGCATGCTTTCCTGCCATTGTGGCAGGCGGTGCTAAGTGCACCGCCCGCCACAATGGTAGGAATGCGAGATGCGCCCACCACTGTGGCGGGCGCATCCTAATGCAGCCGACGGGACCCGCGTCCTTATGGTGGGCGGTCCCTACTACCGCAAAGATGGCGGGCGGACAAAGTCCGCCCGACATCCTAATGAGCCCCCAAATGTCTAAGTGTACTTTTGTGAATCAGGCCCTGTGTGTGCGCGTGACTTGTGTCTAACTTTAGACCAAACGTCTACGGTTTCCTTTGTAAATTGGGCCCCAAGACTTTCAAACAGATTATCAAACAGCACAGTATTCCCCCCCCCAACACACATTTTGTTTATATCGGTCTAATCTCATGTAATTTCTGGCATTTTAATTTATGCTTTTTACACTAACTACCCAAGATTATATGCCACGTTGCATAATTGAGATTTCATTAAAAATCCTTTCGTGGGAGCCTGGGAACAATACGAATGAACAGAACTTGAGGACCTATTGTTCACATCCTGTGCAATTTTGGGATAATTATTAGACTGAAATGTGTTCTCACATCAAAAACAAAATAGCGCAAAAACCTGGGCCACCACTTCAAGTATTAACAGGTTATTTTGTGTATTATTTTTGGACATTTCACGGAATTTCTGTGAAAGAAACTTCTCAACATTTGCCCGGGACTAGTTTTTATTGTGAAAACTGAGAGCACAGTGAGCCATTTACATTATCTCACAAAGATATATATATACTGATTCTCTCTTCCTACTAAAAAGAGGGGCAACTTGTGTTAGTTTCAAAGCAGAGCGGAAGGGTGGAGATTGTCTTGTCTTATTGTTTTCCCCCCAGCTGTGGCAGGAGCGCATGTCATTTCGACATTTTAGTCAGACATTTATATGTTAGCTAGAGAGTAGAAGTCAACCACAGAGCAGGAGTCAACCACAGAGCAGGAGTCAACCACAGAGCAGGAGTCAACCACGGAGCAGGAGTCAACCACGGAGCAGGAGTCAACCACGGAGCAGGAGTCAACCACGGAGCAGGAGTCAACCACGGAGCAGGAGTCAACCACGGAGCAGGAGTCAACCACGGAGCAGGAGTCAACCACAGAGCAGGAGTCAACCACAGAGCAGGAGTCAACCACAGAGCAGGAGCCAACCACAGAGCAGGAGCCAACCACAGAGCAGGAGCCAACCATAGAGCAGGAGTCAACTATAGAGCAGGAGTTAGCAAAGACTTGACATGAGTATAGAACAGATCAGTTGATTTAGTCTAACCTCAATTATCAACTCTGCCATCTTGGCTTCCACTTGACTCTGATCCAAGGTAGAGCAAGAGTTCCCTGTAGCAATGGAATGACATTTGCACCCTTAATGACTTCTCATATTCTCTCTTCATGCTACAATTAGTTGTGAACACACAGCCTGTCCCTCACACCTTCTCTACTACCTGATGTCACTGCTGAGAAGATGTGCAGAAGCTCCTTCCAGATGTTGCTCGTAGAGGCTTGAATTTGGAGTTGCAGACGCACTGTGCAATCACGAGCAAGCTCTGGTGTTACCTGATTTGAAACATTACTGGGCCTCATTTTAAGATGCCCTATTCCAAGGCTAAGAGATGAGTGACTCTTTCCTCAACAGAGAGGCAGTAAGCGAGGATTGGTCCCTCAAAGTCATCCATAAAAACCTCTAGACTAAAGGGAAACGACCCACCAAATGTTTGCGGTAAAGTTTTCATTTATACAATAGCACTTTTGAGCCTGATGAAACTAGTGATATGGGTTGGCATTAAAAGAAAGTGCTAGATAGCCAATTAATGCAAATACATGGTATAGAAAGCTAAGAACAAATGTTTTTGCCGTCACCATTGCAACAAATGTGTCATTGATTGCGTAAAGCTGGGAACCAGAGACTCTAAAAGAGCCAACAACTGTCTGAAACTTAAGGGTTCTATTTTGGGGCAGACCCCGCCTGTGGTTTGAAGCATCTTTGAGAAACATCCTTCAGCAGACACAATCAGGTTTGAAGTGGCACTGGGGCATGGTGTACCATGTTATTCTGAGTTTTTGCTTGGAATCGTTGAGGGCAAAAGATGATTGTTTGTGGAATAAATATGACATTCTCAAAACCTTTGGTTCTGATTGAAAGCATTCCATCCCGAGATGCAATTCGGGAGAGAGAAGTAGAAGGCTTCAAAGATCACCTGAAGTTTAGGTTTTCTTCCATGACCACCGCTAGGATATTATTCGGATTGGTAGCTGTAATGTTGTAAATATCAAATGTGTTTATGTTAGCGTTAGGTGTGTATGTTGTGGAAAGAAAGCGGTCGTCCATGCAGTAGATTTTTGTGCTAGCAAAGCAATGTAGCCTGTCCCCTTTTTTGTGGCACGCTTGCTTCTAAGTGATGCTCGACGTGTTGATATATCACATATTTTCAGGTATTTCTGGCCTGTAAGGTCTATTTAGGAAGTGAATTGGCAGGGAAGGTTCAAGAACATTTATTGCAAAACTAAATTTTCCAATTTCTGATATAAGACCATCTAAAAGTTGGAGATCCTATCACATTGTGAAAATGTGTTGTTGGAGACATAATCATGGGCAAGGTTGTGTTTAACAGTTCAAAACAAAGTTTATTTGGGCTAAATAGTCCTTAAATATTTAAAATCCCCACAAAAGCAACACCTAAAATCACATTTCATAATAAAAAGTTTCATAACATTCACATATTTATAATTCATTGATTCTTCCAGCATTCCGTATAACGTACCTATAGCGTAAGCTGTGTCTAAATTGCTCATCTCAGTTAGAAGATCTACTGCTTGTACCCTGTTTTTAATCCCACACTTTTCAAAAATTGGGCATAAAATCTCTTTCCGTATATCCCAAACCTTCTGACAATCCAATAAAATATGTAGCGTATCACACGTTGTACCCAAGGTACAGACACATTTCCCCTTGCTATAGATCATTCCTCTTTTTACCCCGTTGCTTGCATAGCAAGGGTTAACACTAATTCTTAACCTTAGTAATTCTCTTCTTAACTGATGACAGGGTAGTCTATCCATATAAGGAATATTATGTTAAATTTGCCACAAGTTAATCATAAAGTGTACAGATTTTTTCCCCAATAGATAGTCTTGGTCCTGGGCTTGAGAAATTTCACTCACCAGGGCCCTGAGTTCTCTCTTGCCCACCTCAATTTGGAAAGTAAGTGGGGACACAGTTTGATCCTCATAATTCTACAAGTTTTAGCGATAGTTTCTCTTTTCCCTTTTGCCCATGTTAGCTCACTCTTCAATATCTCGTTTCTACACCACTGTGAGATTGTATGATTGGTTGTGTTTATTGGGGTAAAGGGTTAATGAGGAAACCCCTCGCTGTTGTTTGCTATGGGGTTGTGACTAGTCATTTTTAGGTCTCGCGACCTATCAATGCGCGCAAGCGCATTGAGCGGAGCGAGAATTCAAGTGCTCAAAATGCTCGTCAAACCAAGGGTTTTGTTTGTGCGGTTTTCTTTAAGTTCACGTGGTCAAACAAGCACGCGCATCAGCCTCCCTCCCTCCCTCCTAATTGCATTTTTTCACGGCCGCACAGCACATCAAAGGGCTTCTACCAGCGTGTGCTGTGCGGCTTGTCCTCCCCTAATTAATCATGGCTGGCCGGTGGCCGGCCGTACTTTCAGTTTCCCGGCCGCTCTTTTTTTTTTACACCTTTAACCCTTTCCACCCCCATCCCCCAACTGTTCATCTGCTTGCTCCTTCACTTGCCACAATCTCTTCCTCTCTTTGTCGTTCCATGTCAGTCGCTCTTCCCAGCAATTATGAGATGATACCTTCTGCAGTTTGTAGACTGCCCTGTACCCGTTATACTACAAATACCCGTTCCTTCCCCAGAGGTGCCGCCTTCTCCCGTTCCAGAAGCACACTTCCCTCTTTTCCACACAGAAGCAACTCTCCCCCTCCCTCCATAAACTGCACACTCCCCTATCCTCAATGAGCCAAGTATTTCATTCTCTTACACTAAGGGCACTTTTCTATCACCCACAAGCAGCGTGCGGCTTTCTCCCCTACGAAAAGTGCACCCTCCTCTGTCCTCCATGGGAGGGACTCTTCCCTCTCCACTTCTAGATGTAAACTCCCCATAAGAAATGTACAAAAGACAGCACCTCAGGCTCTCCAACTCTCTTCGCCACTCTGCTGAAATTCCCTCCTCCCCCTTAATGAGATGCTTACTACTCTCCACCACAGAAGCAGACAGAAATTAGGCATAACCGCAGGAATAATAATGCCGTATTGTTGGACAGCTGAACGCTGATACTGACACTTTGTGGAGGAGGGGCAGCATGTTCTGTGTGCCTGCTGTGCTAGTAAATGGGGATGTGGCATAATGGCTAGAGCGGTCAACCACGAAGCAGAGGAACCAGGTTCGAGTCTGGCGGGAGGCTCAAGCGTCATCACCCCCATCCCCCAACTGTTCATCTGCTTGCTCCTTCACTTGCCACAATCTCTTCCTCTCTTTATCTTTCCATGTCAGGCGCTCTTCCCAGCACTTATGAGATGACACCTTCTGCAGTTTGTAGACTGCCCTGTACCCGTTATACTACAAATACCCGTTCCTTCCCCAGAGGTGCCGCCTTCTCCCGTTCCAGAAGCACACTTCCCTCTTCTCCACACAGAAGCAACTCTCCCCCTCCCTCCATAAACTGCACACTCCCCTATCCTTAATGAGCCAAGTATTTCATTCTCTTACACTAAGGGCACTTTTCTATCACTCACAAGCAGCGTGCGTCTTTCTCCGCTACGAAAAGTGCACCCTCCTCTGTCCTCCATGGGAGGGACTCTTCCCTCTCCACTACTAGATGTAAACTCCCCATAAGAAATGTACAAAAGACAGCACCTCAGGCTCTCCAACTCTCTTTGCCACTCTGCTGAAATTCCCTCCTCCCCCTTCATGAGATGCTTACTACTCTCCACCACAGAAGCAGACAGAAATTAGGCATAACCGCAGGAATAATAATGCCGTATTGTTGGACAGCTGAACGCTGATACTGACACTTTGTGGAGGAGGGGCAGCATGTTCTGTGTGCCGGCTGCGCTAGTAAATGGGGATGTGGCATAACGGCTAGAGCGGTCGACCACGAAGCAGAGGAACCAGGTTCGAGTCTGGCGGGAGGCTCAAGCGTCATCACCGAATCTTCTCGTCGAAAATGAATCTGTCCTTGTGTACTGCAACTAGTGCTCATGTGATGCGCTCTGATACCTTCACGTAGAGTTCGATCTATATAAGAAATGCAAAAAATAAAAATGCTATACAATTATGGTTAGGGGTGAGGGTAACTGCAGGTTATCCTGGGTTGTGTCGAGGTATTTTATAGCCCTAGGGCAGATGCATTTTTTTTGTTGCAATTCCACATAATTTTTTTTATCACCGACGACGTGGCTCTAGTCTTCTCAGTGAGAGCTCATGGGTGACACTAAAACTCAGCAGGGGCCCCTAGCGGGGAAACAACATCGAAGCCCATGAAGAAATGACACAGTCATTCCCCTAGCGCCTAGAGGGTACACTTTGGAATGTGTGGGCAGGTGTGGTTGTCTATGGTTGTCAGTATGCACAAAGCAGGTATGCCACTGGCTGTGTGGGTGGGTGAGTCGGAAGTCTCCCTCTGCTGAGTCTTCTGGGGGGCATAAGTTCGAGGTCAGGCGGCCCTCCGGGGAGGCTGGCATTTTTACCATGTTCAAAGGCGTGCCCCTGAATTTATACCTAGAAACTGAGACTCAACCTTTAATTGGGACTGTACTCGATTGTAGGTAGTTAAAAAATGTATTGTGTAATTTATATGATACATGCAGCCTCACTCAGCCTCACATCCTCACCCTCACACACTCTCACCCTCACACCCCCTCACTCACCCTCACACCCCCTCACTCACCCTCACACACTCACACACCCACTCACACTCACCCTCACACCCCCTCACCCTCACACCCTCACACCACTCAGTGCTACAACACATATGTGTGTGTAGGTGCAAATGCAATGTTCTTGGATTTTCATCACAATAAATTACACTGAACATAATCTTCACAAAATTTATTTACAAACGTTTAAGCTATTGCCATTATAAATTACAATAACTTTTATTTAAGTATTAATTATTTACAATTGAAAAGCCATTGTTATTTGTAATATGAATACATCTAAGTCACGTGAATACAACACATATTGCATTACAAATGCTATAGGTGTCACATTTGCGAAAGTTAAAACTATTGACATTGTAACTGACAAAGCTATTAATTTTGCTATTTTCAAAACCAACACATAAATTAAAAACGTGTCATTTACAGTGTCATTTACAATACAATACAATACAATACAATACAATAGGTGTCACATTTGCGAAAAGTTAAAACTATTGACATTGTAACTGACAAAGCTATTAATTTTGCTATTTTAAAAACCAACACATAAATTAAAAAAGTGTCATTTACATTGTCATTTACAATACAATACAATACAATACAATACAATACAATACAATACAATACGAATCGCTCAAACTTTCCTAATGCGAAAAGTTAAAAGTATGGGCATTGTAAATCACAAAACAAAAAAATAAAATGTCATTTAGAAAACCAATAGCTCAAACTTTCCTACTGCGAGACCTATTGGCAACGCCAGTGCTTGTTTCTTTGCCCTTTAATCACAGCATTGTAGCTATTAAAACATGTTAACGGTCTGTTTTTAAGTGATGTGTCCAAAATCCCAAGAAAATGAGCCGACGTCGGTGCTCGAACTTTATCCCATTTCCAAAGTTAGGCCACATCACCTCTCTCTCACCAAGTAATAAACAATTGATTAACATGAGATTAAAAACAAACAAGCCTCGAGTTCTTGCTTTCATCAAATGGAGGGAGCAGTGGGGAAGGGGGAAAATCTGACTGTCATCTTTGGCAGCCTGTGGCGATACCTGCTGTGCTAATCTGTGCCAGCAAGGCTGCCCAGGGGTAGGGGAGAGGCCAAATGGAATGGAGCAGTACGGATTTAATGCTTCATCCCCTATGCAAGATCTTCGTCAATGTTTTTTACATGTTGCAACATGGCTTAAAGTTTTTTAAAAAGCTCCATGACATGCTGGAATTGACCATGACATAGCATTTTTTTCATTTTTACTTAGTCATGTTGCACATCAGCCCGCGCTGTTGTACTACAAGTTAAAAAAAAAACAAATACAGTGGGGGGGGGGGGAGGGGGTAAGAGGGAGTCAAGCAACACGAGGGCGAGTAGTGGGGTGTGGGACAATGGACAGCAGGAGGAGTGTAGGGTACAATAAACAGCAGGGGATGTACACTCCCTGACCTCATGTCCACTTATACAGTACATAAGCACTGGATGAGTGTAACAGGAAAGCGCTGATCATTTAAATCCCTGCTCTGAGAAGGATGTTCTTCGCTATCCAGTTTCATTTTGAAACCACTATGGAGACTTCCTTTTCCAAAGCAGTGTTTTTCTTATTTGCTCGGATGGGTGTGGGAAGTGTCTACACTCCAACTCGTGCATCTTCACAATCTGGCTATCCTTAGATTTCTAGAGTAAATGTTGGCTAAAGCAGATCCCAAAGCTGCCCCAAATGAAAATAGTAAATCCGATTTTCATGAGACAGAATTATGCGATTTCACTGCGATTGGCTTAAGGGGGTGCTAGCTTTTTCACATATTCTAATGATACTGTAATAAGAAGACTTCATGGAAAGGAGGTAACTTATGTAGGGATTATTTTCACATAAGACCGTCATCAGGTATAGGTTTGTGTTTCCATACATGGTGCGCCAATGTTAAGCACTTGATGTAAATAGCATAGTGTTTAATTTCACTCTGTGTGTGGTTTGTTTACAGTTCGACAAGTGGAAAAAAAACAACAAGGGGGGCAGAATATCGAGTGGTTAATGATCATAGTTTACCCAATGTCAGTTGCCAGTAGCTCATTCATGAGTGATATTCCTTACATTCTAGCCAGTGGCGGCTCCTCCACTAAGGCGGAGGAGCATCGCCCCCTGCTCAAAAAGGAAAAATAAAATGACCATAATGCATCATTATTATCATTTTATTTTTCCTATTGCAGTCAGCGGCTCTGTTTCAAGCGGGCGGGCAGGGTCAGAGCAGGGGAGAAGTGGGTTGCACTTCCTAAGAGCGCATTACTGTTTGGTCGGCCCTCCAGGGCTTTAATGCACAGCCTGGTGGGGAACATGCGCAGGCTCCCTGTTCCCGTCTGAGCGCGGACCACGGCGCTCAGACCAAGCACAACACTGCATTGCAGCCTTGTGATTGGCCTAGGGGAGCCTGGGAGCCAGGGTGCTCCCTGCAGCTGGGACTGAAGACAGGAAGAAAGAAGAGAACGGGGAAAGACGGCAACAGGCCAGTCGGCCAGCCGGTTCCAGGTAAGCGTTTTTCTTTTCTTAATCTCACCCCCCTCCCCCACTATCCTGTCTGGTAGCAGCCGCTACTAATTCTGGTACTTGCAGTGCTGCCTTTGTTTACATGTTGCAGAGTAGCATAGGTGGTTCTGCAACATTGCGTAAAGTAAAAATAAGGGCACTCCCATTGACCGTGTCACAGCGTTTAAAAAACAAAACTTTTAGCCATATGTTGCACAGCAGCCTGTGTGACTGTGAAACATGTAAAAAAAAACAGTGCAGGAGGGTTGGTGCGGGTCAAGCAACATGAGGGAGGAGGGTGGTAAAGACCTTGGAGAGAGGGAGGTTTGGGTGAAACCACAGGGAGCGGGAGGAGAAGGAGGACGGGGTGAAGGAGAGGGACTGCAGACACATGCACTCCCTAAGAGTGCATGCCGGGGAGTAAAAAAAGAAGCATTTGCAATGCAATAGGTCTCGCACTTACGAGAGTTTGGGCTATTGGCATTTACAATGCCCAATAGCTCAAACTCTTGCAAATATGAGACCTACTGCATTGCAAATATTTTTTTGTGACAAAGTGCCCCATGTTGATCTTTCATGTTAATGGAGGCCGCCCCGCTTTTTGGAGACACGTCGCATCTAAAGAAAGGGGCGTGGACAACATTAAAGTGAAAGCGTGGCATGGGGGCCTTGACAAAAAAGCACCTGTTTGTCAAGTAGACAAACAAATGCCTTTTTTTGTAAAAGCGACCCATGCCGTGCTTTCATTTTAATAGCAGCCGCGCACCTTTCGTTAGACGCGGCATGTCTAAAGAAAAGGGCATGGCCTCCATGGGCGCTAGTAAACAAAAAATAAAAATAAATAAGCATGGCCACTATATTAAAAGTGGACCGCCCTGCTAAAATAAAGAAAGAAAGATACGCAGACGCTATATTTAAAGCGGACTGCCATTAGTAGTTAAAGGGAAAGCGGTGGCTGCTGGGACATAGTGGGTGGAATAGGGGCAAATCATTGAATAGAATAGTGCTCACAGCCACAATAAAGTAGACAGTGTAATAAGACAAGTAAAAGGTCCAGTCGGTATGGGAGGTTACAAATGCAAACAAGGTGATACCAGGGCGGGACTAACAAGCCTATTCAGGAATGAAAAGCAAAGATTTCGGAAGGACGGTAACAGGAGCCAATTGAAAGGATGGGTGGTATATGGAGCAAGCTTCACATCCCTACCTCAATACAGCATGCCTCGCAGAGCAGCTCATGCGCTGCAAGGCTCTACCTAAAAAATAGTTCCTGAGGCTAGCGGAAGGACACTGGGCACAGGAAGCTGTACTTGGTCCATGAGCCATGGCAGGGTTGAAGACTCCACACAGAAGGAAGCTGGAGGCGAGGAGGAGACGCTGACCAATAGGAAGGAAGGAAACAAGAGTGACGTGGCAGTGAACCAATGCTATATAAAGGAAAGTAATGGGCGGGCTCTAAGCCCATTTTAAGATCTTTTTATTTCTTTAGAAGAGAATTTGCAAGCACAGCACAAGCGCTGTGCAGGTGAAACCTACAAAACTAAAGAATAGGTCTCCATGTGGTGTACAATTTCCTTGTTCGCTTCTGTGGAAAAGTACAAGGAAAAAAGAAAAATAAACAAACACCACCATTGTTTTATTTTTTACATCAGCTTTTCTTAAAATTGTGGGCATTGCGGGAGTTAGCACATTTTGTGGCTAAACTATGTTTTACTATATTGCGAAAAGCGGAGGAATCTGACGATTGTTCATTATTGATGCTTCTCACCCTATTCCCCATGCGGGTGTTAGATGGTCGTCAACCGGCATACACTTTTTACATCTGAAACATCTTCTGCTCTCAGGGAGTCAATAAGGACTGTTTCAACTATATACTGTCCTCACATCCACATTCCATTTTATCGCTCCAACCACACATTAGGAACTTAAACATTGGCCAACATGTTGACACTGTTGAAAACCCTGCACTTTAACAAGTTTGGTGTATAAGACGATCATATAATCTTTTACATATATTCATAAAAAATTTACTTTTGAATGGGATTTAAGGTGGATGCAGGTGTTAAGTCACTACATCACAAAGCAATACAGAATAAGCGTAACCTTAGCTCGCGTCCGACGGTACTCACTTATCTCCCACACCACTGTAGTCACATAACCTTCGCTTTCCTTCAGCCTGAGCTTTTAATGGAATTTAATTGTTTTTTTCATAGAGATTTGGCTCTAAAAATGGTGCGAGCTGTCCTGCGCCTTCTTCCCCCTCATGTTTTATGTGTGAGGCAGAAGGTGGGACAGCAATCAGGAGTTGTATTACATTAAGTGCCCCAGTGGCACAACTGGTGTTTGCGCCTGGACTGCTCGCCCCTGGGGCACTTTGATATTACAGAAGGGGGCGCTGACGCTTGTGCGTCCCCTTCAGTAATACTGATAGCTCTGGAGCACTTAAAGCGCCAGCGCTACCTTCAGATGGCGTCCCCTCATTTGCATAGGAGCGTGCCCTATGTTAATGAGGACATTCCTTTGCCTCTGCACCCAAGCCATATCACAGATGCCTGCGCAGATGCAAAGAAGCTCTCAGGGAGTGCACTCACAGTGTGCCACCTTCTAGGTGGGGTACTGTGAGTGCACCCCCTGAGAGCAGCCCTCTGGAGGGGCTAAAGGGGTCCTATGAACCCCCCAGACATCACCTTGCAGGCGGGTGCAGCCACTGACTGCACTCACCTGCAAGGGGATCTCTAATTCCCTTTAAAATTGCAAGGGGTTCCGCCTGCACTGTAAAAACATAGAGCGGCTGCAGGCAGCCAATCCATTTTTTCACATGAATGCGCTGCCCCAGGGCACCCAAAGTTTGTGACTGCCCTGGGGCAGCGCATTAATCGTAATAAGGCCCATTTTCATTGTTTGCGCTCGGTGCACTTATTAAAACTAATGAAAATGCGTAATGAAGCCCCTGGTTGACTGCTTCCCTTTTCACAATGCCTGCATGGTGTCGGGCAGCTTTCACCTGGCTCAGCCTCATTGCTATAGCATTATAGGGAATGCAGTGCCCGGTTCCTGACAGCCATGGTGCCACATGTAGTTGTCTTGGGCTCACAGTTGCACCCTATGTATAGGGGACAGGCCGAAAATGGAAAGGAGTTTGAATGAATCAATCCTAGGCAATTTCAGTCAATTTGTTATATGTAACACAATAAACAAAAATAATAATAAGCTTAAAACAGGGAAAAGCAAACAACGGAAAAATTAGGAAGCAATGTATACATTTTCTTTAATCATAATAAAAATTACATAAGATTAAAATTTGTGTTGGACACACAATAAAAATGCATAACAATTTAAATCAATTTTACAGAAAGAAAAAAGTGGCAATTTTATATTCTTAATCTATCATATTGATATGATAAATTAAGAATATAAGATTGCCACTTTTTTTAATCTTATGTAATTTTTATTATGATTAAAGAACATTTATACATTGTTTCCTAATTTTTGCGTTGTTTGCTTTTCCCTGTTCTAAGTTTATTATTATTTTTGCTTATTGTGTTACATATAACAAATTGACTGAAATTGCCTAGGATTGATTCACTCAAACTGTATTTCCCTGTCCTAGGAATTGAAAAATATTTACTATTCAGGGGGTCCTTGTTTTTCAAATTTGTTTTCCCAAAAAAAAAAGGAGACATGCCCTTTTGATCCTTTGAGCTCTTTCCATTTTAATCTATATTTTACACCAGTGCTATATAAAGCTTTTCTGTTCTCACCAGGCAGTAGATAAAAAAACTCATCCATAACTAATTTCAGAGAATTCACATTTCAGCGCTAACGTGTGATCAAATCGCCTGTGCTTGAGGATATTCATAGTCGTGCAAAGAATTCCCTAATTGCTGTAATGTGATGTGATGTAGCATTAGTTGTCACCTTCTTTATGACTGTTAGCTGAGGTTATAGCATGGCAAAGCCTTCATTTGTTACTCTGCTTCAGTCTTTTTATTTCTCTGCCTGCAATTCCCACCTTTCTCCTTTCCTTCTTTCCTTCTTTCTTTCTTTGTTTCTTTCTTTGTTTCTTTCTTTCTTTCTTTCTTTCTTTCTTTCCTTCTTTCTTTCTTTCTTTCTTTCTTTCTTTCTTTCTTTCTTTCTTTCTTTCTTCCTTTCTCTTGTTTTCTTTTTCTCTTTCTCTATCTATCTATCTCTCTGTCTTTCTTTTTCTTTCTTTCTTTCCCCATTATCTGTGTCTCCATTCGCCTGTCTCTCTGCTTATCTATGTCTATCTGTCTTTGCCTGCTTTTCAGTCTCTTTTTTTGCACCTATACTTCAAGTTCTCACTTCTTTTCTTCCTCTCCACTTTTTTCCTGACTCCCATTGTTCCCATCCTCCTCTGACCCATGTAGAGTCCCACTCCCCCTACTTTAATCTTGCAACCATGCTCTCTGGTCTAGTGTCCAAACTCTTGCATATAACATAGGTGGATGTGTCACGCTATATGATATACATAACCCCGTAGCGGGCGGCACTAGGTAGTTACGGTTAGGTCAGCTGTTCCATCTGAACTTTTTTTTGTGTTGTTAAAAACGTTGGCACCATTTGACTAATCACCACGAAACTTTCGTAAAAGGTGCTACTTTTCAACTAGTTTGTGCATGGGACATTTTGGGGTGATCTTCCAAGCAGGGGCCGAGAAAAAAAGGGAGATCCCAAAACGCAAAATCACCATGCATTTTCTATAGACGTCTTTAGACAAGACTACAGCAAAAACTGTTGAACAGAATTACACTAAATTTGGCGGGAAGCTTGAACTTGGTACTCAGATTTTGCCTTTTGTGATGTGGTGTAAATCTGTTCAGACATTTCTGAGCATTTAAGGTTAAAAAATAATTGTATATCTGGACGGTTGGGTCCGCAAGAGACACAAGAGACTCTTGTGGGAGAGTCAGTTTGAAAATAGAGTGTTCTGATTAGCCAAGGGAGCTTTAGTTCCCTAGGGCCATCTCGCTCCTGCAGGAGTCAGACTCCCACAGAGGTGAGTGCTATGATTGGCTACCAGCAACTTGAGAAAAATGTTGCTGGAAGCCAATAAAGGACTCAGAGACTTCATATGTAATATTGCATTTCCCTATGGAGATAGAATGGGTAAAGCCCTTTGATACATCTAGTCCTTCGTTCCCTGTCCTGAACATGTTTATAAATACAATTATAAGGGGGCATGTTAGGGATACCCTGACCACCTAGGCTCCATTGCCGTGGACCCAGAGAGATCCACCCCCCCTCCCCCCCCGGCCCAAAAACAAAAAAGAATCTGCACAAATTGTCGGTATCCCGCTGGACTCCCACGGGATCGTAAAAATAACAAAAAAAACAAAATGGGTGCCGGGGAAGCTTGATTTTATTAATAGGAGTGGGGCACACTGCCCTCTCCCATAGCCTTTACAGGCCCCTGGAGCCCACTTCTGTGGCTGAAATTAATATATTTGGGACGGGGGACGCATGGTCACCCTCCCCGAGCCATCAGGCCCCAGAAATCCCACAACTAGGGCCGAAAACATTGTAAATGGGGAGGGGGCCGCAAAATCCTCTCCTCAGGCCATGGCAGGCCCAAACATTTTCAAAATTGGCTCCAATAGGGGTGCTCAAACCCGGGGCTAAAATTATTCAAACTGGGGATGGGGGGCGAGCGCCCCCCCTCGCCAGGTCTCTAAAGCCTCTAAAGCTGGGGTGGCCAGGGCCTTGGAGTTCCCCCTGTGCTCCCCAACTAGTATATGGTGGGTGCCCTGGGAGGGCACCAGGGCACCCACCTTTAACAGTGCATGCCCCGGGGGATGGGATCCCCAGGGCCCTGGTGCTTGGAGGGGCATGCTGCCCCCCTCTCCTTCAATTTAAAACAAGCATTTACAATGCAATGGTCTCGGCATTATTAAAGGTAGAGCTATTGGCATTGCTCATGACATTTTTTTTCATTTTCTTTTTTTTTTTACACCTAAATAAATGGTATTGTCATTTACAATGGCAATAGATGAGCATTAGACAGTAGTAGAGAGTATTCCCGGACACAGAGCCACACACACACACACACACACACACAGACAGACAGAGCCACACGCACACAGACGGCTCTGTCTGTGTGTGTGTGTGTGTGGCTCTGTGTGTGTGCGTGGCTCTGTCTGTGTGTGTGTGTGCGTGGCTGTGTGTGCGTGGCTCTGTGTGTGTGGCTCTGTGTGTGTGTGTGTCTCTCTGTGTGTGTGTGTGTGTGCATGGCTCTGTCTGTGTGTGTGTTTGTGGCTCTGTCTGTGTGTGTATGTGTGTGTGTGGCTCTGTGTCCGTGAATACTATCTACTACTCTCTAACGCTCACCTATTGCCATTGTAAATGATAATACCATTTATTTATGTTTTTTTTTTTTAAATGTCATGAACAATGCCAATAGCTCTTCCTTTTATAATGCTGAGACCATTGCATTGTAAATGCTTGTTGTTATCTACAATTAAGAGAATTTTTGTCACGTCTTTCTTCAAATTAAATTAGTATGGATAATAATTTGTCTTTACAGAGATTTATCAAAGTATCAAGATGTGGCTATAATCATACTTTTTGTTCAGTAGTGATGAGCCAGAAGAATATGGCTAATAAAAGTGATGTCTTGTCTGCTAGTCAGTCACACAACTTGCATTCTAATGTCTCTGTCACTAATATAAGGCTTACCAATCAGCTCGCTCAGAACATCTTAAACGTCTCCAAGATTAAGACTCATTCCTTTAAAAACGTTGTATGATTTATATACTCCAAAACATAAATTCTTCGGGACTCCGCCCCTCACTGCTTCGCAGTGAGAGCTACGGTCCCTCGACCTAAAAAACCAAGTAAAACAAACCCACATGGCGCACTGACAAAGTATAGCAGCTTTAAGTTTGGTGTAAGAATCAACATTTTATACTATAGGGAACCTGCTGATGTTTAGCAGGGGAAATCTGTAGGATTATTATCGTACTATGCAGATCTTGGTGCGTTATTCACCAAAACAGCCCTGTTAGTCAGAGAAAACTCATAATAGGCATTATATATAGCTGACGCGGGTATTGTTATTTATACGGTGTGATGAAAAGTGCTTTCACTCCTGATCAGGCCCTTAGAGTTTGTATCAGCCTATTATTTGTGGAGAGCAACACCATCCTGCCCTTGGTCTAGTCATTTCCTCTGTATTGGTGGAAATGGCTTTCACTCAAACTAAGAATGGGAGCTGATAATAGGGTCCTGAGGGCCAGCATGGAACCGAAGGGTGCTACAGGTGATACCAAACCAACCCACCACTCTTTATTTCTTTAGTGTTTAACTGAAAGGTCATACAATTAATAAAACCAATTCATATAAAACGATCAGTAAGAATCCATTATTTGATGCAATTTATTAAGAGTGCAATTTACTAAGTCCACGTCTTTGTTACTGAAACAGTATAGCAGCTTTAAGTTTGGCGCACGAATCAACACGTTATACTGTAGGAAACCCGGATAAAAAAGGAGCAGCATAATGAAACCCCAAACCATATGATCACCTACCTCGGCTTCATAGACTGGAACTGGTGTCCTACAAACACACACACGCACGCACACGCACACACACACTCACGCACACACACACACACACACCCACACACGCACACACTCACGCACACACACTCTCTCTCTCTCTCTGAAAGGGCATTCAGTAACTGAGCTCAGGTGATACTTTTGCAGTTGAGCTTTTGCACTATGAAAACCATGTGCCAGTGGGTGAACATCAGCTGATACCCGTTTTCTCTTTTCACTAACTGCTGGACTCGAGTGGCCTGCACTAGGGAAGAGATCCATAAAGTAGCAATGTAAAATGCTGTACAACTGCATGCTTATTCATAATCAGAACAGATATAAAAATGCAGAAAAAAAGAAAAGAGTTAGTAGAAAACAACTTCTTTCGTGTTATGGAAAATAAAGTCAGTAACGCTTATTAAACAACCAATGTTGTATACAACATAAACATATTGAAGGCAAACAATATCCTTGCCAACAGAAAAATATATATATTTAGGACAGCACTTTAATTTATGTTTCAAACGCAATTTTTAGGTTTTGACTAGCCAATGCTTACGAAGTAAGCATTCGCTAGAAAAAACCTAATGAGAATAGTATATGGGGCTTGGAATCCGCCCCGTCTTCTATTGGCTAGCTCCATAAATGGAGGCTAGCCATTGGAAGACGGGCCTGTCCGTCAATGCCGGACCAGATTCGGGGGCGTTCCCGAGAATTTTTGGCTTTTGGCGACGTCACGCTACATCAGCTGAAAGCCGATTCTCGGGAACGCCCCCGAATCTGGTAAGGCACTAGTGGCACCCCGAGCGCTCTGCCGCCTCCTACTATGGTGTAAACGCTGCCTCCCTGATTGCCGCCGCTGCCCGGGGCCGAGAATAACTTGAGGACCTCGCCGGGCCGCGGAGAGCAAGAACGAAGGAGCTGCCCTCCCATTGGCTGAGGCGGTCGAGCCCCCTCAGTGCCGCCGCGCTAGAATTGGTTCTCGAGCCGCCGCGTCATGAGCAAGAACGAAGGAGCTGCCCTCCCATTGGCTGAGGCGGTCGAGCCCCCTCAGTGCCGCCGCGCTAGGATTGGTTCTTGAGCCGTCGCGTCATCGCTGGAGCCGGCCTGCAATTGGCTGCAGCTTCGTTCTGTGTTCTTGATTTTATCAATAACTAAAATGGCCCCTACACACAGATTCATAGATGAACCAAACAGATGTTTTCCCTTCATAAATAGGGCGATCTGCCACCACAAGGCACATGGGACTGACACAAAATAACTTCATTTACATTACAAACATTTGAAAATGGCATTTTACTGGGGATAATAAGACAGACCAAGGTTCTGCGTTGTTTCCATCGCACCTGCAGTCTCCGCTGCCCCGCCCTCTGCTGCCCTCCCTGGTTCGGTTTCGTTTCTTCAGTCTGCTCTAAGAAGAAGAGGAAGGGCGAGGACGACTGAAGGGAAACAACAGACTAACGGGAGCCAGTCGGAGGCACGAGCGTCCTGCAAACAGAGAGGAGCGAGAGAGTGACCGGTATCCGACCAGCCTCCCGGGAACATCAGCTGTTGTCTAGAGTGACCGGCATGCACCTGGCAAACCAAAGGCAGACCTGTCCCAGCTCCAGGAGCGACAGACGGGCACGCGGCAACCCAGGCTGTGCTCAGTGCACCAACTCTAGGAGTGACTGGCACGCACCCGGCAGCCCAGGCTGTACCCGGTGCACTAACTCTGGGAGTGACTGGCATGCACCCGGCGTCGCACAGTACACCACCTGTAGGAGTGACCTACTAGTCTACGGCGCCTCTTGTTTTTACTGAAATCCAAATAAAAAGTTACTAAACAGTGACCACGATTGTAGAACCAGTGGGAATCTCCAATGATTCAGCACTTTATCGATTCAGCTGAAACACTGTCTTAAATTGCACCATTTGGCAGAGATAAACATGGCCCTGCTCCAGCTAGGTAGATAAGGATGAGCCCAGACACAGCAGAAGTGGCAAGAGAGGGAAATGGCGCCGAGGCAGCTCAGCGGTAAATTCACTTGAGTTAGCCAGGTGGTAAACACAGTAGTGCGTGCAAAACGGCACAATGACCACCGTGGTATTTACAGCTCGGCGGTTACGGCAGATCATTGGAAAAAAAACAATTTCCTGGTGCAAATGCCGGCTTAAAATTATAGACCGTGAAGACAGGTTGAGGGTAAATGTGCTTAGAAATAAAGACAGTGAGTATGGTTTCAAAGTAAAGGAAGTTCTGTTGTAAAGTCGGCGATGACGAATTTTAGGTAAAGACAGCCCAAGTGCGGCTCGATGGTTATTTGCACATTGACACGCTTCAAGTGCTGGGTCACCCCTCTGCCCCTCTATCACCCCGTGAGATAAGTTGCTGGCGCTCCAGAAAGTCTCTGCATACTCATTTTAGGCTGGTTTACAGACGCCCACGGATTGCTTGTCAGATGGTACAGGGCCGTGTCGTGATTTTAACGTGTAAAAGGAAACTATGAGACAGAAATTGAGACCCCTCGGCAGTATGTAACGTGTCTGCCCCTGAGAGCTGTATGGGGCTTTCGGTTGTGTTACCTGTGCCGGTGAGAGGTGTTTGGGGCGTACGCGTAGTCTGGCACCATTGTAAAAAGGTGGGAAGCAACCAATAAACAAAGATCCTTAAGTATTGCCCGGCGGTGTTGCCTCTTTGACCCACAAAATATTAATCAATGAAGAAGCAGGCGCTGGAGACTGGAAGGCAGGAAACAAGGGTTTATTCTCTCCGGAGGAGAAACACATCCGTTCGGACAGCAAGTATCGTCACGAGGTGCTCTAACTGCATCTCTGAGGCCTGGCCTCTTATACACAAGTTTATGATCTTTATTGCATGTAACACGTTCTTGCAATGCTTTGAAGTATAAAAGGACATCCTCGGAATCTCCCCTTCAGGCCCGTTCCTACACACATTTACAGTTGAAGTCCCCACCCCGGTCACAACAGGTGATGATTATCGCACAGCTGGACATTCCGCCGATTCACGGAATGTGTAGGGTTGATCGGATCTCATAGGGTGGGGGCTTTGATCAATTCGAGAGTCCTTTAATGGGGGGAGCTTCCTACTGTACGGGGGGGGGGCAATAAACAGTATCCGCAGGGCCAGGTGGCGGCCTGGGAACGAGGAAGACAAACGGGCACACAGGAAAAGAGAGGTTTGTATCAAAGGACCTGGGACCATGAAAGGAATGAAGGGAGGTGTCGCGCTGGGAACAGGATGGGATTCCGAGGCAGAGCTGCGCTGAAGAGGGGTTTATGGCCCATGTATGAGAGAGCGGGGGGTGACCAGTGCGTGGGGGATGCTTGTGAGGGCGAAGAGCCGTGCTGGGGGTTAGTGGTGTGCAGAGGGTGGTTCTGACCAAGGTACCTAAAATGGCGGGTGTGCACGACAAAAAGTGTGGCATTGGGGGAAAAAGGCAAGATGGCGCAGATAATGTTTACCAAATCGTATTAATTTTCCACAGTCCTCCCTTTAACATTCCCAAGACATCTTGCTGGCCTATTTCCTATCCATGTCTACTGTGGCAGTCATAAGTAAAGAAGTAGGAACCCAGGCGAAGGAGCTGTGCATAAACATTACATTTAAAATCTTTCATCTTAGGAGACGGGCCCATCGTTGAGCTCGTTGCAGGGAAGTCATAGTAATGCAATATCGGACAAAAAATGATTCTGTAGTGAGAGCGTTGGGTACATTTCATAGATGCTTATAGTCATCCGGAATATGAACTGATAGATTATTACATATGTAAGTTCATTTCGTACTCGGTTGGAGCATAATCAATACAATGGTAGCTGGGAGAGAAATGAGACGTAGTAAAAACGATAATCAGGGGTGTCATTGTTCGAAGAGGAGGGGTGTTGCTTTTTCCAGTGTCTTATTGTCGTGGACCATTATTAGTGAGTTCTCAGCATTCTTTGTCGTCTTCTGTTGGCACTGTTGAGCACCGGCGGTGGAGCTATGCGTCCAGTTCTATTCCAGATCCTGCGTTGCAGGGCATGACCTCTTCCTCGTTTTTCCGGTCAAAAAGGTCATTTTTCGCCCTGTGTCCTAACTATTCTTTTATGGGTACTTTAGACAGGGCACCCAAGTTTCATTTTAGGTTGCAACAAAACCCTATTCTATCTGACTGCAGTTTTTCTTTTTCGAGTCGATTGTCAAAGAGTTCAGGTGGATGGGGGGGTGTGCGAGTAGTCCTTATGGTAGGTCGGAGGAAGAGGGGATGGAGCAGGGCCAGATCGGGAACAGATCAGGGGGACGGAAAATTTCAGGTAGGTGGGCCCATGACCGGGCTCAGAGGGCGGGGACTTTTCGGCACATGTTGATCATCGAGCAGGGGCATCAAGTCAGCCCTTTCCTTTCATTTTGTCGGAAACAGTGCCTCGTCCTGCGACTCCTTACTGTGGCGGTCCCGCCTTAGCCAAAGTCGCAGATGTTCCACGATCTGCAGTCAGGCCGCGTGCTCCCACATCCGGTCTCTCTCTCCTCCGACAGTGGTACCCTTAAATGAGTTTGAAAAGACAGTCTTTAGAGAACTGGCAGAGGAAGGTAATCACATAAGTCTATTTCTCTCCCAACTCCAAGCAACTGGGGAAACATCCGTTACATTGGGGTTTACAACCAACGTATAAATAATTGATGATAGGTTTGCTGGGTTCCCTACAACTTTCCATCGTAACTATTTCTTTGGCATTTGTTGGTATTACATTCTTTGTCGTGGTACGAGGTCTGATACCCATTCATTGCATTTGTTTATTACAATCACGTCAGTTCTTCTGGTAGAGACCCACTTTCCTAGTACGAGTCTTACAAAGCTATACCGTTCTTCAGGGCTTTGTATTTTACGAAAAAGTGCAACGTGCTATCACCATGGTCTGATAGGTATCTTTCTGAGGAATGAACATAGGCTAAACAATTTTCCATTATATCAATGCATCCTATCTTTCAGCTAAACATTTTACTTTCAACAAGGTTTACTGCAACAATTTCTTCATTTCGATCTAATCTTAACTTCGCAAACATCATTCTAATTTCTACATAGTCTCTTACAACCTGGCTACTTCATTAAAAACGGGGGGGGCTTGCGATAACTATTCAACTCATCCTGGGGGTGACCGGGGTCTTATGGAAAACAACTAGGAACATGGCAAACTGGGGTGAGGGACTATCGTCTTGCTTTGTGTCATAAGGGCGTTATCTAGCAGAAGGCTACAGTTCAGTTGGTAAGCGTTCAGTGACATTTCTCGAATTCTAAACTTTGTAGCTTGTTCATCAACAGCTGATACAAAACTGGGGCCGTTCTGGGAAGACGGGGATGCTTCGATCACTTTTACTGTTTGGGCATTGAGACAATTCGGGACGGGGAAGGTCGCGTTACCTGAGGCATTTTTATCATAGAAGCCACTGACATGTAGTTCCCTTATTACGGGTCAGATTAGGGAACCTCAGTCGTTTTACCTGTCCTTTCCCTTTTGGCCAATCTAGGTTTCATCAATATTTAGCAGAAAGGAGAGGTAGTAACATGGTATCAATGTGATTTTATTTAAGACAAATTTGTGCAAATACTTGCGGTATTTGGAGCCAATTGGGTGGGGCACCAGGGATGGTGGTTCGCCAATTAGGTGCCAGTCGTTTAGGAAGAGTGAGAGTGTGGAGGAGAGAGAGAGAGAGAGAGAGAGAGAGAGAGAGAGAGAGAGAGAGAGAGAGAGAGAGATGTGCAACAATAGGCTAAACAGTACATGTGCGACAGGGAGAGTGGCCGTGTACTATGATAGGCTATTCAGCGCATTACACAACATGAGACATTACGGGTCTGGGTTAGAATTTAGAAAGCATGCAGTTTGGGACGGACGAGCATTAGGCCGGGTACAAAGGGACATACATTGAGTAAAAGGCACCATTGTGTCGCACTTTCTCGCATTCTCGGTCCTTTGCCTAGTTAAGTCAATGCTTCAGTCGCATAGAAAACATTTTCTCATAGTTTCAGACATACGTGGCATGTGCTCATTCACGCAACACGGGTTAGGGGTGATCGCGTCTCATCATATCATACAACTATTGGCTCTTTCGTTACAAGAGTAGTTCGTGGGTGTCTTTAGGTGCCACTTTGCAGCGTTAGTCCGTTTCATGCATCAGACATGGCGTGGCTTCAGATCTTCACTATACCCCATTCGTGATTCCAATGTAACCTGTAGAGGGAGAAAAAGAGGGGAAGGGAGGGGGGACAACATTCGAGCATATCAAATGTACGGGCACGAAAGTCCTTTACTTACCACATACTCGTCTTATCTCCTCGGGATATAATCCCCGGGGTCTTGGTTTCTGAAGCGTGGTAAGGATGGCGAGCGATAGGTTGTTCATGAGGGAGACGGTCCGAGTGTGGCATTATAGGCCGGGTGTAGGCGCTTAGTGTGAGGTATCTAGTTTGTAGATGTATCTAGCTATCGGGATCCTTAAATCATTCCCAATGCTGTGATGTCCTAAGGCATATCAGCTCTTCGGCCAACCCTGTCCCCTAGTACCTTTGAGTACCATACCTTTATAACATTTTATCATTTATACCGCTTCACTTTACCCGTTCTCAGAAGTCGAGGTCCTTCTCCATGCGTTTGTTCCTGAGCCAGTCGCACATTTGGAGGCAGCGTATCGTGTCTTAGATTCGATCATCAATCCGGGGCTGAGCAACCATTTTCTAATAACCTTAAAAAGAGAACAAAACAGGGCGCACAGAAAAAACCCTCCCGCTGATCCCATATTTACAATAGTATGCGATACCTGTTCATAGTTTGAAAAACCTTTATTTGCACAATTTGATCAGCATGTAAATATGAGAGTACAATCGTATTTGGCCGGACACGGCGTTGGCTGAAGCGCGTACAGTAGGGGGGGGGGCTATTTTGCAGCATTAAAAACATTTAAAAAGGGTTCATTTAGTTATTTGCAGGAAACTAAAAACGTCTATCAATAGTTGGGGGATCAGGGGGCATTCATTTCATAATTGGAAGCATAGTCAGACTAGTTGCAATCAAATTTCCTAGATGCATACCGTGGGCGTGTGTCATAAGCGACGTTATGTATCAATTACAATAATATCATAATAAATCGTACATTGAAACCAACATTTTAACGGGATCCTTTTACATGTTCGCCAAGTGAACCCTCCCCCTTTTTCGTCAAGTGTACAAAGGATCATACACATATCTCAGAACATCAAGTCTTATTAGCTAAAAACACCACGAGGTGTTCGTGAGTTCCTATTGACACCGGCGCCATTATGGGCGAGGCCGGGTTAGTCCGGAAGTAGCATCAGGGAAAAAATGTTTCCAACAACCGGAGGTTGGACCAGAGTCCCTTTCGGCAGTTCAAAAAGATTTGTGCTAACAGAAGGGGCAGGTAATGTGGACCGTCAATCAAAAGGGGAGGGAGGCAAAATCTCCCCTACCGGGTCACGTTGAGGTTCAGCCGGAACTTGCTCGAATTTGTTAGCCCACAATGTTTCTGGATGATTCAGACTGAAGCTGGCGCTGACACGTGAGCACCACCATCTTGTGGCTACGTCGTGGTCATTTCGTTAATGATCAAGGCAGTTGTTCCCTACCGGAAGCCTGTAGGGGCCGAGGGCTCCCGGGACTTTTGTAGAATCTTCAAGGCTGTGGGGATGCTGTCGGAGGTGGGGACTCGTGCCCAGGTGGGCAAGCGTCTAAACATTTTACTGGTCAAATTCACTCTAGCGGCCTAGACCCGACTTCCAGGGGGCCCAGACGCCATTTTGAGACTCCGCAGAAGCCACCCTTCGTCGTGTCTGCGAGAGTGGATGAGACTTCTTGGGCGAAAAATGGAACACCGTGCCGTAGGAGCAGGACATTCGGCTCGGGCGCTAGGGTGCAGCTGTGGTGCCTCCACCTGGGGAGGCGAGGGAGGCTCGTTCGCGCCGCCTCCCTCTCCCAGTGCACCCCACGCCGTCCCTTAGCGCGGGTATACATGATGGCCACCCCACATCCCGTGCTCCACAAGTACACTTGAAGGCCATCATATGTCTCGTGCTGCGCAAGTATGGTTGCTGGCCATTCTATGTCCTGTGCTGCGCAAGTATGTTTGCTGGACATTCTATGTCCTGTGCTGCGCAAGTATGTCCGTCGCCCGGCTGGAGGATTTCGGCGCCGGGCCGGGGCTGGGAAACCTCCACCTGGGGAGGCGAGGGAGGCTCGTTCGCGCCGCCTCCCTCTCCCAGCCCACCCTGCACCAATTTTTCAGCTGAGGTATTTGTGATGGCCCGACCAGGAGATACGAGGGAGGGGGTCATCTGCATTCGCCCCCTCCCTACTCGTGGCCCGGGGGACGCCGCCCCAAGAAGAAGAGGATGGGGAAGGCCATTTCATGCCGGGCCCGCGGTGCCTCCTGGACATCCCACCGGCGACCTCTTCGATCGACGGCTGTCAGCAGGACCCCGCCCCACACGTGCTGTGTGTTTCACCTTCCGGATGGGCGTGACGGGTAACCTGCTGCATTTCGGGAACTTCCGGAGTGGGGGTAGGTATTTTTGTTTATTGGGCGTGGTAGGAGGCGAGACAGGGATGCCTGGGTAATGGGGGTGGGGTGTCCACAAGAACAGTTTTCCTGAACGGGGGGGGGTTGTCTATGCAGGCCTGTAATTGCTTTTGTCCACAGAGTGGGGGGCAACAGAGAGTAATCAGTCCCATTGCACTCGAAGTTTGAGTTCATTAATGGAATGTATACTAATCTGTCCGAAACTACTCTGTATGTTGTTCCTGTATGTTATCCGATAGGGTGGCTTTTGCGTTCGGGAACAGTAGCGGTAGTACGGGGTTCGTCACCGGGTAGCCTAGAGCTTGCCTGGGTTTCCCGTCTTAGCGTCGTTCGACCTATGAGAACTCAAACATGTTGCTGAAATCTGTCTGGCGAAATCTGTGCCATCGGGCGTAATCAAACGTGGTGGTTCTATCCGGCCTGTCCTTGTCAGTCTGATTCGTCTTTGTCTCACGCCTTTTCCCTTTCTGCTGGCCTGTTATTTCTGTCGGCCCTCTGCTCTTACCCGTGTTCAGTAGAGTCGGGCATTGGGCTTTCCAGTGCCCGGAATATTTACAAAAAGCACATTGATTTTGCCCTAAGTCTGTTCGTCCTGCGCGTAGTGTCGGGGGATTACGTTCGGGTCGTTGTGTCTTGGGGTTGTCCTGTCGGTATATCCCTTTACATCGTTCCCTTCCTGTGTTTACTCCTTGGAACCGTGTCGCCGCTATCCCTTCCTTTGGCCTACCAGATGCTTGGAAGGTTGTCTGTCGCGTTTCTTTACCTACTCTGACTTCATCTCTTTTCTTTCGTTGCATTGCTTCTTTGCGCCACATACCGAGACTGTCGAGCATAATAGGCGTTGTCTTACTACTACAAAGGGCTATTTCTAACGTTTCTATTTTATCAAGGTCGAAGGATCCTATCAGTGGCCACTGTTTCTCATGATTTTCTTTGGTATACTTATGCCACAGCTTACTATAGGCTATGGTAACTAATCCATACTTTGTGAACATGTCTTTATTAGGGGTGCCTTCCAGCGGAGCTAGATGGTCCACCTCTAATAAACGGTCCGGGTTGAACCAGCTACCAATCAGTGAGGAGAAGATAGACATGACGGATCACAATGGGGACAAAGGTCAGCACTACCTATCTTATCACTGCGTGCAAAGACTAGACAGAATATTTCTATTCTACGTTGTTTGCAGGCAGTGAATACCTCATGAACCAATATCAAACAGTCAATGTTCGGTCAATCAAACAATCAGTGGGGAGAATAAATAGGCACGCAAAGGTCTGCGTTCCCTACCCTTTCACTATCTGCAGAGAGGAAACCTGTTCTTTCCTGTTTGCAGACAGAGAATCTCCAGAAAACAATCCGCGAACAGTAGTTCGGGTTCAATCAATTAATCAGTGGGGAAGAAACAATCTCCAAAAAACAATTCCACGAACAGTAGTTCGGGTTCAAACAATCAATCAGTGGGGGAGAAAGATAGGCACGACGGCTGCGTTACCTATCCTTTACTGCTTGCAAAGAGAGAGAGCCGGTTGTTTCTCCGTTTGCAGACAGCGAATCTCCAAACAAATCAACAAAGAGTAATACTAGTATTTTCCAAACAATCAAACAATCATTTCGCAATTTGTCGTGTTTACACGACCTTACCCGGACCGCATGGACAGTTTCTTGTCTTCCGAATCCAGCGCCCGATCGTCCTCTTTTCTTCGTATTCCTCGCGGCACTCCTGATGGTTCCCAGTCAGGACCGTGGATCACTCGAGAGAGGTCTGTTCGGAACCAGTGAAGTTCGGATGATCGGCTGTCAGACGAGGGTCTATCGGACAGGTGCACTCCCGATCGTTGCAGTCGTTCACTCTGTCGTCAGGACCTCTCCCTCTGGATCCACGAGTCGCTGATGGGCCCCACGTTGGGCGCCAATTGTAAAAAGGTGGGAAGCAACCAATAAACAAAGATCCTTAAGTATTGCCCGGCGGTGTCGCCTCTTTGACCCACAAAATATTAATCAATGAAGAAGCAGGCGCTGGAGACTGGAAGGCAGGAAACAAGGGTTTATTCTCTCCGGAGGAGAAACACATCAGTTCGGACAGCAAGTATTGTCACGAGGTGCTCTAACTGCATCTCTGAGGCCTGGCACCTACACAAGTTTATGATCTTTATTGCATGTAACACGTTCTTGCAATGCTTTGAAGTATAAAAGGACATCCTCAGAATCTTCCCTTCAGGCCCGTTCCCACACAGATTTACAGTTGAAGTCCCCACCCCATTCACAACAGGTGATGATTATCGCACAGCTGGACATTCCGCCGATTCACGGAATGTGTGGGGTTGATCGGATCTCATAGGGTGGGGGCTTTGATCAATTCGAGAGTCCTTTAATGGGGGGAGCTTCCTACTGTACGGGGGGGGCAATAAACAGTATCCGCAGGGCCAGGTGGCGGCCTGGGAACGAGGAAGACAAACGGGCACACAGGAAAAGGGAGGTTTGTATCAAAGGACCTGGGACCATGAAAGGAATGAAGGGAGGTGTCGCGCTGGGAACAGGATGGGATTCCGAGGCAGAGCTGCGCTGAAGAGGGGTTTATGGCCCATGTATGAGAGAGCGGGGGTGACCAGTGCGCGGGGGATGCTTGTGAGGGCGAAGAGCCGTGCTGGGGGTTAGTGGTGTGCAGAGGGTGGTTCTGACCAAGGTACCTAAAATGGCGGGTGTGCACGACAAAAAGTGTGGCATCGGGGGAAAAAGGCAAGATGGCGCAGATAATGTTTACCAAATCGTATTAATTTTCCACACCATCCTCAGTTTGGGGGATCTGTCCCGTTGTTACCTGCATGGGGAGCGGTATAAGGACTTTATGGCTGTTTTTAGAAGCTATGTACTGTGTAGTCCTGGGGCCGAAAGAGACGGTGGAGCCAACGACCGCACACAACCTTGCTGCCCGACGGTGCCATTGGTGGTCAACGCTGGCACGAGTGGATCCTGCTACCGCTCCAGAGTCTCTGCGTCTACCGGTGGGATCGTGAGTGCCGGTGTTACGCCCCGCCTTTAGTGCTGTCCGACGATCCCAGTGATTGAACCCACCGATGCCGGACTGCTGCCTTTGCCCTGGATTGCATGGGAGGCATCGCGATGCGGAAATGGCTTCGGGGAGTCCCCTAGTCGGAGGGGAGGAGCTCCGGTGAGTAGCGATGTCCAAACTGCAGAGCTGCAGGTTGTAGCTACTCATGCTCTATATAATTCACTAGAAACTTCCTCCTTCTTAGAAATAAACTTCTCTCCAACTTCTTGGGAATAATCCTGTGCTTTGAAAATGTCTGGGTAACGCTGGCTACATCTTCCACCTTCTGTGGCATGGAGCTCAGGCTATCACGACTGTAGTGTTTGAGTCTCGTAATTCAGATCTTTCCCTTGATGCATGTTTCTCTTTGAACTCCTCCTATGCTATGGCTACCTTTCTGTTACTTTCATTTAGACGTTTTTTTCAGTCCTGATTTGCATGTCTTTTCACAGTTTTTGGCTTGAAGGATTTGCTCGGTGTATCACAGTAAGGTTTGTAAATTGGCATACCATGTTTGCCATCCTAATCATAGCTTTCACGTTAGATCGCCGTGGTTTAAGCATTGTTGGCTGAACCCTTTTTTAGCTTTTAGCTTGTGCTGTTTTCAAATCCTGGATTGTTCTGCTATGTGCAGAGAATCGCATCGCAGGCTTACTTTCCACGAAGCATGATTGTGGTACACAAAAATCTGAATACTTGGTGATTTTGCTGCCTTTCATGGGTACTCCCTCATGTATGTCTGCTTCCATGCTGGGATCAATTTCACATATTTAGTGGACACCTACGCAGAATGCAGAGGGCTTATACTTTTTCAGAACTGGTTGACTTTCTTTATCCGGAGGTGCTGAAGAGTCTGTTTCTTTCTGAGCACATCGCTTTGGTAAGTCAGGGCCAATCTAGTTAAATCTGTCCCTGCAGGGAAAGAGCTGTTACAACCCGACCGTTTCCACGCAGTGCCTTTATCACGCAGGCAGTGCCACGCAAAAACTGTTACCACGCAGGCAGTGCCACGCAAAAACTGTTACCATTCATAGCCTTTACCATGCATTTTATTTCAATGTACTTGGTGAGGGCATTACTGGTAACGGCAACTGCGTGGTAAAGGCTATCTGGGTCGTTAGAGGAGTGAAGAGGCCCCTCCGCCTCCTCTTGATGACGTGTGTGAAGTGCCTCACAAGAGTTGCCTCATCGTGAAAAGGTAGGGGGATTGTTGATTTTATTTTAAAGGACCTGAGGGCAAGGGGACAGATTTAGGATTCAGGGCAGAAGCTGTGTATTTTTTAAAAAGGGCTGGAGGCTAGGAGGGGGTTGCGCAGGGTTCTAGATTTAGGGTTTGGGAAGGGTCAGGTATTTCTTAAGAGGGAGGGGGTCACGCTGGGGTCTAGATTTAGGGCTTAGGGAAGGGTCGGGTAATTGTTAACAGGGCGAGGTTCGATCTGGGGTGTAGATTTAGGGCTTAGGGAACCAGCTTAAGGACTGAGGGCAGGGGTTAGGGAAATCTTTTAACACTCATAGGCTTTTACCATACATGCTTTACAACAAATTACATCGTAAAAGCAAGCGTGGTAAAGGATATACATGGTAAAGGCATTTGTGTTGTAACGCATACAAGCAAATTGAGCAAAATGCCTAAAATATGTTACTGTGCAATTTTTTTTTTTTTTAAAGAAGCTAGACCACATGCACTCATTCTATGTTCTGTAGCAAATTCATCTGTCTTATACCTTCAGAAAGAATGGTAAAAAAATATCCCACGTTCATTAGAACTGCTACTCCAGTGATAATACTCACAACAAGATAAAAAATGTGAATGAGATACATCATTCATCCTACCACATTTTCACACATCCATACATCATTCATCCATGCAACATTTTATCCATCCATACGTCCACCTTTTCTTCCATCCGTCCTTCTTCCATCCACACTTTCATCCTTCCACGCATTCTTTCATCCATTCATCCACACTTTCAACAATCCATCCTGCATCCCTCCACCCTTTCATCCTTCCATCCATACATCCATCCTTTAAACATCCACATTTCTATCCATCCACCCATCAATCATCCACCCACATTTTCACACATCCATTCATCCATGCAACATTTTATACATCAATCTTCATATTCTTCAGAAGTTATAGGGTTAATTAAACTAGTAAAGTCACTGTGCAATATTGTGCCTATGCATGGTTCTGTGTGTCATCCACATGTGCCTTATTAGTGTTTTACAACAGTACATGCACTCACATTCTAAGACCTTGACCTCATTGTGTATGTTGTTTAAAAAAGTTTCTAAGCACCTGCCTGCGTCCATCTGAGAGTGGCTTCAATAAGATATATTGTCCACCATTGTATAGTTAGAAAGGAATATATTCTTTATAATGAACAGTTGCAAATAACTCTCTCCAAAGCTTTATAAAACTATAAGGGCTTAGTGTACATTGCCAAACAAGGGGAGGGCTCTCTGTGTGTGGGTGGGGGGCTCTGTGTGTGGGGGGGCTTTGTAGGAGGTGGCTCGCAGTGTGTAGGGGAGGCTCACAGTCTGTGGAGGGAGCTCGCAGTGTGTGTGGGGGGGCTCGCAGTGTGTGGTGGTGCTCGCAGTGTGTGGGGGGGGCTCTGTGTGGGTGTGTGTTGGGGGCTCTCTGTAGGTGTTTGTGGGTGTCATTTGCAAAAGATAAAGCTAGTGGCATTGCAAATAACAATGCCATTTATTTATGTTAAAAAAAAAAATGGTCAAGAGCTTTGCCAACAGCTCAAACTTTAACAAAGGCAAAACCATTGCATTGTAAATGCTTGTTTTAGTAGCTCCCGTGCTGAAGCTCCGTTGCTGTCCATGTGCATGTATCCAAAAAACAGCAAGTAACACAAACGAATATGCAGCAGTGACAAAGCATAGCAGCTTTGAGTTTAGTGCAAGGATCTCAACTATGGCCATGTGAAAGACGGCTAAAAAAAGGAGCAAAAAAATGAAATAACAGACGATAGATCACCCACCTCGGCTTCAGAGACCGGAAGTGGTGCCCTGCACACCCATTGAAAGGGCATTCATTAACTGATACTTTTTCACTCTGAGCTCGCGCTATGAATTACATGTGCCATGAGAGTGAACAGTACACTGAGCACATAGGTGTTCGGTTTGTCTTGGGCTGCACGAGAGTGCAGGTGAACATCATCTGACACTCGTTTTCTCTTTTTACTAAGCACTCTGCTGGACTCGAGCAGCCTGACTAGGGAGGACAAAAAGGCACGGCTCGTTTACTCTTGCTGTTCCCAGGTCAGAGGGCACGAGTGGAATCTTGCCGACCACAGCCTGTGGCTAGGGAAATAATAATTGCAAAATACAAAAAGAAAACAAACACTTACATCGTCCTCGCGGGCTCCGTGGACCGGCCGCAGCCCCGGGTCTGCCGCGGCCGGTCCTGCAGTAAGGGGCACGCCGCATGCGTAAACCCGAAACCTTCAATGGGGCACGGCGCATGCGCAAGCAGCGGGAGGTATAGCTAGCGTCTCAGCTTCCGAGGAGGACAGCGCGTTCGCGCGCGCGTGGCCGGCGCAAATCACCTTGCGCGCGGCCAGGACTGTCCTCCTCGGAAGCTGAGTCGCTAACTATAGATCTCTGGCGAGAGCGAGCTTCGCTCGCTTCTAGCCGAGACCTAAAAAGGACCATGTGGGATGGGGTTGTAAGGGCTAACAATGCTTGGAGAGGTTGTTGAGCGCCCCAACCCTTTCAATGAAAAAAATACACCCTGGGGGTTGGAGTCATCAGGGGCTAAGAATGCTCGGTTGGGGGGAGGGTCACACCACCTCCTTCCCTTCCTCCCAGATTAAAATAAACAGCCCTGGGAGATGGGGTTCCCAGGGCCTAAGAAGGCCCAGGGTGGGGCCATGCAGCCCCCTTCCCTTTCATTAAAAAGGTACTAGGTGATAGGGTCCCTAGGGCATAAGAAGGCTGGTGGTGGGGGTCCATGCTCCCCCCCTTTAATTGAAAAAAAACAGCCTAGGGGATGGGGTCCCCAGGGCCTAACAAGACTCAGGAAAGGGGCCACATGGCCCCTCTCCTCTTTCATTGTAGTAGTGGCCCTGAGGAATACGGGTTCCCAGGGACTAACAAGGCTCTGGGAAGGGGGCTGGGCTGCCCCCAACTCTTTACTTTAAGTAGTGGTCCTGGGGTCCAAAGGGCCCAAGAAGGCTAAGGCCTAAGAAGGTTTGGGGAGGGATCATTTGAGATGTCATGAGTGATGTCATAGAACATGTCATGAGTTATGTAATATGTGGGTTATGTAATATGTGAGGTCATAAGCAGTGCATGGCAGGGGCACAAGTTATAGTTAGCTCTCCTCTGTTTTGAACTAATATATATATATATATATATACATATATATATATATATATATATATATGTATATATATATATAGGTAGATATATATATATATGTATATATGTATATATATATATATATATATATATATATATATATATATATATATATATATATATATATATATATATATATATATCCAACGTAAAAGTTATCCCAACTTAATGTTTGAATTATTGACATTTGGGGAGCAGTGCAGAATGCGTGAAGATATGACTACAAGCACCACTATGCTTTGCGAGAGACAACGCCCACTGGGGCAGGCACTAATGATTGAAAAACTCTGTGGCTCCTTTCAAGTGTTTCACAAGCCTCTGAGGAAACGCTTGTGAGAGCGTGAAACGCGTCAGGCTTTCAGATTTAAACAGAACTTTGCTGATTCCTTCCTGCGCTGCCAAAACCTGCAAATTAAAACGAATATTTACACCTACCTGATTGCTGGCTCCTTGAAGTTGGGATAACTTTTACGTTGGATATATTTACCGGCTGGTCCCAGTCGGTGAGGAGCCCTACCACATGGCAGTGGTCCAGGCTGCAGCTATATAGCTAACAGCGTGAAACTGGGAGGAAGGTCGTTTTGCAGATGAAATACCACGGCGCAGGCAAGAGATGAACAAGTTGCTGGCTCACTGGAGTTTTAATGTTTGAATTATTGACATTTGGGGAGCAGTGCAGAATGCGTGAAGATATGACTACAAGCACCACTATGCTTTGCGAGAGACAACGCCCACTGGGGCAGGCACTAATGATTGAAAAACTCTGTGGCTCCTTTCAAGTGTTTCACAAGCCTCTGAGGAAACGCTCGTGAGAGCGTGAAACGCGTCAGGCTTTCAGATTTAAACAGAACTTTGCTGATTCCTTCCTGCGCTGCCAAAACCTGCAAATTAAAACGAATATTTACACCTACCTGATTGCTGGCTCCTTGAAGTTGGGATAACTTTTACGTTGGATATATTTACCGGCTGGTCCCAGTCGGTGAGGAGCCCTACCACATGGCAGTGGTCCAGGCTGCAGCTATATAGCTAACAGCGTGAAACTGGGAGGAAGGTCGTTTTGCAGATGAAATAACACGGCGCAGGCAAGAGATGAACAAGTTGCTGGCTCACTGGAGTTTTAATGTTTGAATTATTGACATTTGGGGAGCAGTGCAGAATGCGTGAAGATATGACTACAAGCACCACTATGCTTTGCGAGAGACAACGCCCACTGGGGCAGGCACTAATGATTGAAAAACTCTGTGGCTCCTTTCAAGTGTTTCACAAGCCTCTGAGGAAACGCTCGTGAGAGCGTGAAACGCGTCAGGCTTTCAGATTTAAACAGAACTTTGCTGATTCCTTCCTGCGCTGCCAAAACCTGCAAATTAAAACGAATATTTACACCTACCTGATTGCTGGCTCCTTGAAGTTGGGATAACTTTTACGTTGGATATATATATATATATATATATATATATATACAGTTCAAAGCGGCGTTCCAAGCGTGCACTCAGGTACAACAAAGATCCACACTTACACTGCAGGTCTGTCAAAAAAGTAGGGTTTATTCACGCCATAAGCCCTACGTGACGCGTTTCGCACTCCATGAGTGCTTGTTCACACAATAGTACTCTGAAAGTTTGCTGTTTTTGTGTGTTCACATGTAAACATCAACGACGGACTAACAAGCCAAATTCTGTCATTACAGGCGCCATCATGGAATAGGTGTGACATAGTGACAATATATCAGATGTACAGATATTCACATACAATCATATCTCATATTAATTGTCTGTCACTGTTTGTTGATGAAAGTAATAAATCAACGTTTTATACCTAACCCAAATATTTGTTAGATCAAACAAAATAAGCATTGTAAATAACGAAAAAGGACTGGCACGGTACCGTGTGTATGTGTAATGTTCACACATTGTGTACTGACTGTGATAGATGAGATTAAAACTATCGTAAATCGGCATTATTTGCGGGTCACGTGTCATGCTCCTCCAATCATGTTCAAGAGCTGAATGCTATAGTAGTACGTGAACGGCAATTGGAAAACCTGGCGGTTCCCATGGTAGCGCATCACGTCAGCAATGAACACAGGCAAAACGGCAAAATATACCGTAATTATTAAATGCCCCGTGTGTACCCTAAGTAAAGTAAGCTATCAGGTATGTTAATTCCCTGGTTAGTGGGAGAGGGCAAATAACGTGAAACGCTATCACTTAATGTCAGGATTGCGCAATGTATTGTTTCCCTGGTTAGTGGGGTAGAATATATATGTAGTCACTGTGTAAACAGTAAAATATACTGAAGATAGCCAGTGTCCAAGTCGTACAAAACTACCCATAATGTATATTTATACATCCACACGATGTAAAGGGAGCAAATTCGAGTACTAGGTTAAAGATCAGCCACGAAAAAATCCTTGTTCCAATTAACAACTAAGTGCACTGTGAGTCAATACAAAAGGAGACATACTTGGAGCGAAGAGTGGAGAAGGCCAACGTTGAAAGGACTAGGGTGCAGATGTCGCAAGCCTGAGACAGAGTCCCTCCCTTTCAACCTGTTGGAAAAAGCATATAAAAGCGGATATAATTGTACATTCTAAGTTGGATCCACAACAATCATTCACCATGTAAATGTACATTGTATTCCTCATCAAGGTTGTGTCCTTTCGGGGAACGGGTGCAGAGACCTATAATATGTCTCGACTCTCGTTGTCTTAATTTTAAAGCACGGTTGCCACCTCTTGCAGATAAGATCACCTGTTCAATAATATAGTATCTCAGAAGTTTAGCATTGGAAAAATGGTGACTTTCGAAATGCCGCGCAATGGGGTACTGTTTGTCTTTGTTTGTTATGGCTCTAGTATGTTCCAGTATCCGTTGTTTAGCCATTTTCGTGGTGCTGCCCACGTATTAAAGTTCACATGGACATACCAGTACATAGACCACGAACATGGTAGTACAAGTTAAAAATTGTTTTATAGTTTCCATCTTGTTGATACTCGGATTCCAGTATTCCTTGACCATCTGGCTGTACGCACAAGCTTTGCAGTGACCGCAAGGGAAGAATCCAGGGAGATCAACCCCCGGTGGTGTATTGTCGCTGATCAAGTTGTGCACCAGGAGATCACTCAGATTGCGGCTCCTGCGGTACGTAATACTGGGTCTAGATGGGATGGTACTTCCTATTATGGGATCATTCTTTAGGATATCCCAATTTTTTGTGATACTTTTCTTTGTTTGTTTATAGTTACCATTGTAATTCAGTATGATACGGGTGACATTGTCATCCTCCATAGTCACATCATCTTTCCTTTGATTGGTGAGTAGGTCCTTACGTTCTACTAGTTTCACTTTGTTGATGGCTCTTTTGATAACCCATTTGGGGTATCCTCTGATGGTGAACCTTTGTACCATTGTTGCTTCCTCCCTTTCGTAGTCATCAATGGTGCTGCAGTTGCGTTTAGCCCTGAGTAGCTCCCCATAAGGGATGCTCCACTTCAGGGGTTCAGGATGGCTGCTCAATGCGTGCAGTAAGGTGTTGCCTGCTGTTTCTTTACGAAACAGTACGGTTTTAAGTTTGTTGTCCTGAACTTTCACCTTAGTGTCTAGATACTCAATCTCCAGGTTACTGATATTGCTCGTAAGAGTGATATTATTGTTGTTAGTATTCAGTTTGGAGATGAATTTGGTAGCCATGTCTTTGCTGCCCTTCCAGATAAAAAAAATGTCATCTATGTATCTTAGCCGCATAGTTACATTTTGAAACTCTTCTTGCAAATCTGGTCTGTTTCTGATGTCACACCTATTCCATGATGGCGCCTGTAATGACAGAATTTGGCTTGTTAGTCCGTCGTTGATGTTTACATGTGAACACACAAAAACAGCAAACTTTCAGAGTACTATTGTGTGAACAAGCACTCATGGAGTGCGAAACGCGTCACGTAGGGCTTATGGCGTGAATAAACCCTACTTTTTTGACAGACCTGCAGTGTAAGTGTGGATCTTTGTTGTACCTGAGTGCACGCTTGGAAATCCGCTTGAACTGCATATTGAGTACCGGATACCTCACCGGCAGCGCGCCACCCCCATTTGACGAGGGATACCCCACTGAGGTGATCTTTGGAACTTATAGTACGGAGGGCATCCACGCAGCCATCACAGCCACAACAAGACCATTGGAGCTGTATCTACAACGCAAGTAGTACGAACCAAGGACAGAGTGATTTGAAACTCCTGGAGTCCTTACTCTGGTCTCCAACGTGGCGACAGGATCCTAGTCCGGCCAGCAACCTCATGGGTATAGCTGGCATCTATTGTGGTGGCATTGCGAACTCACGGACAAATATCTGATCCAGTCGATGACGAGGGGGAACTCCTAGTATTACGGAGTGGTACAATTTCCATACTATCACTGCTGTGCCTGTCAAGGGATTGAAGGTTCAATCCCAGGTTCCAAAAATGGAGGAAGAGAAAGAGAGAAGGGAAGCTGCACTCTCGTTGTTCGCCAGGGCGCCAGGCAAAGGCGCATCCGCAACAATACCTGTGAAGGCGAACAAACCGATTATGGACCTACTTAGGAAGTACGAGAAACTCCACAAACATGAAGTTTCTAAATGATGGGAAGCCACTTCATTGGAGGATTACCTAGAAAAGAATATGGTACCGAGAGGCTTACGCGTCTACATCACCCCCTCATATGAATCCCGAGATCCCCAAATGATGGATGACTGGGCTGCAAACTCTGCACAGAGTTCCAAAGTCATGATGCAGATCCTTGTGAAATATGCCTGGGCAGACAGAATAAAAATCAAAAAGGAGATCGAAGTAATTGCAGACGAGCTGAATAAACATCATGATCAAGGAGTCATCGTCGAATACATCAGTGAGATGAAAATAAGACTTAAGACATTGGAAGATGACATCAAGAGAAGAAAACAATATAAGCTCCACAGGGACTGTGGCGACTATGAGTCAGGGAGAATACTGACACATGCCAAAAAGTATGATCATCTATACGATGCGATCCAACAAAAAGATGGTAATAATGTAGCTGGAAACGAGGAAGCAGATGAGGATGACGAGTATACGAGTACATCCCTTACAGACAACTCGGATTCCACCAACAGCACCACCAGCTCCTGCAGTGGAATGGCTGCAGAGGGCACAACCCAGAAGTCAAAACCCAATTTTTTAGAGATGTATCGGATCATGAATCAGAGCCGACAAGCAACCAGGGCTTCTGCACGACTTCAGGCCAAGAATCAACAAACTCCATCACCCGTAAGAGGAAGGCCAAGAGGTACCGGGACAAGAAGAGGAAGAAATACAAACAGAGGAGGAAACAGAGCACGAGGCCAAGTGGGAAACAAGAAGGGCCAAAACAAGAAATACTAATGATGGATGAAGACCAGGTAAATTGCTCTATTATTAACCTTTCCTCATGAGACATTAACATGAAAGACAAACGTACTCTTTGCTTAGGTCTTTCCTTCTGTCCCTCAGTACCCATGAATTATGTGAACGACAAGATTGATTTATTTAAGTTTTGTCGCAAATTAAAACTTAAGAAGTGGCATGCTTTAAAACCAGCTAGAAGCAGGAATGATTGCATAAGTAATCCCAGAGAGTTGGAGGACAATCTGATCATTGGGGATATAGACAATTTAATGGCATTGGACGAAATCAACAATGAAATGGATGAGCATGAGATAAGTCTGGAAGCCAAACGTATCTTAGAAGCACTTGAGATACAACACGATAGCAATACCAGAAGTAACTTCAAACCCCGATCCACCTTCACCCCCAAATTATACCATGATAATATTGGCACTTTTCAAGAAATAGTGGGCAAAGAACTTCTCCAATATAGGAGCCAGAATTGGCCGAGAAAAATGAAAAGTTTCAAACACAATCTAACATCATCAGAAAAATCAGCCATGAAGGAGTTAGCAGAGGACAACAGTATTGTCATCCGCCCTGCGGATAAGGGTGGCAATATTGTAATCCTGCCTAAAGACAAGTATATAGGGGAAGCTCTGAGGCAACTCAAAGATGAAAAAACATACAAAAAGAGTAATAGAGTGGAATACAATCTGAGTATCACCACAATCTGGGACAAATTGTCAGATTGGAAGGACAAAGGATGGATTGAGTGGGAGGAATATTGCTATCTCAAACGGGACTATCCCATCCTCCCTATACTATATTTGCTTCCAAAGATACACAAATGCAAACACAATCCCCCAGGCAGACCCATTATTTCGTCCAGAGGTAGCGTTCTGGAAAACATCTCCAGATATGTGGACCATTTTCTGCAGGAATATGTCAGGAACCTACCCACATATGTACTCGACACCAAAGACTTCCTGGACAAAATCAAGGATGTCAAGTGGGAAAATGACCTACTGCTCATAACGCTTGATGTTAGCTCATTATATACCTCAATAGAACTCACGCAAGGTATTGAGGCATGCGCCAGATTCCTGAAAACCCGTAACATCAAGTATCTTGGACAGACTACCATGATCTTGGACATGATGAGGCATTGCTTAGTTAACAACTTTTTCTTGTTCAATGACGACATTTATGTCCAAATGCATGGCACAGCGATGGGCACATGCTTTGCCCCTAGCTTTGCCAATTTGTTTATGGGCGCGTGGGAGGCTGACATCAGAAACAGACCAGATTTGCAAGAAGAGTTTCAAAATGTAACTATGTGGCTAAGATACATAGATGACATTTTTCTTATCTGGAAAGGCAGCAAAGACATGGCTACCAAATTCATCTCCAAACTGAATACTAACAACAACAATATCACTCTTACGAGCAATATCAGTAACCTGGAGATTGAGTATCTAGACACTAAGGTGAAAGTTCAGGACAACAAACTTAAAACCGTACTGTTTCGTAAAGAAACAGCAGGCAACACCTTACTGCACGCATTGAGCAGCCATCCTGAACCCCTGAAGTGGAGCATCCCTTATGGGGAGCTACTCAGGGCTAAACGCAACTGCAGCACCATTGATGACTACGAAAGGGAGGAAGCAACAATGGTACAAAGGTTCACCGTCAGAGGATACCCCAAATGGGTTATCAAAAGAGCCATCAACAGAGTGAAACTAGTAGAACGTAAGGACCTACTCACCAATCAAAGGAAAGATGATGTGACTATGGAGGATGACAATGTCACCCGTATCATACTGAATTACAATGGTAACTATAAACAAACAAAGAAAAGTATCACAAAAAATTGGGATATCCTAAAGAATGATCCCATAATAGGAAGTACCATCCCATCTAGACCCAGTATTACGTACCGCAGGAGCCGCAATCTGAGTGATCTCCTGGTGCACAACTTGATCAGCGACAATACACCACCGGGGGTTGATCTCCCTGGATTCTTCCCTTGCGGTCACTGCAAAGCTTGTGCGTACAGCCAGATGGTCAAGGAATACTGGAATCCGAGTATCAACAAGATGGAAACTATAAAACAATTTTTAACTTGTACTACCATGTTCGTGGTCTATGTACTGGTATGTCCATGTGAACTTTAATACGTGGGCAGCACCACGAAAATGGCTAAACAACGGATACTGGAACATACTAGAGCCATAACAAACAAAGACAAACAGTACCCCATTGCTCGGCATTTCGAAAGTCACCATTTTTCCAATGCTAAACTTCTGAGATACTATATTATTGAACAGGTGATCTTATCTGCAAGAGGTGGCAACCGTGCTTTAAAATTAAGACAACGAGAGTCGAGACATATTATAGGTCTCTGCACCCGTTCCCCAAAAGGACACAACCTTGATGAGGAATACAATGTACATTTACATGGTGAATGATTGTTGTGGATCCAACTTAGAATGTACAATTATATCCGCTTTTATATGCTTTTTCCAACAGGTTGAAAGGGAGGGACTCTGTCTCAGGCTTGCGACATCTGCACCCTAGTCGTTTCAACGTTGGCCTTCTCCACTCTTCGCTCCAAGTATGTCTCCTTTTGTATTGACTCACAGTGCACTTAGTTGTTAATTGGAACAAGGGTTTTTTCGTGGCTGATCTTTAACCTAGTACTCGAATTTGCTCCCTTTACATCGTGTGGATGTATAAATATACATTATGGGTAGTTTTGTACGACTTGGACACTGGCTATCTTCAGTATATTTTACTGTTTACACCGTGACTACATATATATTCTACCCCACTAACCAGGGAAACAATACAGTGCGCAATCCTGACATTAAGTGATAGCGTTTCACGTTATTTGCCCTCTCCCACTAACCAGGGAATTAACATACCTGATAGCTTACTTTACTTAGGGTACACACGGGGCATTTAATAATTACGGTCTATTTTGCCGTTTTGCCTGTGTTTATTGCTGACGTGCTGCGCTACCATGGGAACCGCCAGGTTTTCCAATTGCCGTTCACGTACTACTATAGCATTCAGCTCTTGAACATGATTGGAGGAGCATGACACGTGACCCGCAAATAATGCCGATTTACGATAGTTTTAATCTCATCTATCACAGTCAGTACACAATGTGTGAACATTACACATACACACGGTACCGTGCCAGTCCTTTTTCGTTATTTACAATGCTTATTTTGTTTGATCTAACAAATATTTGGGTTAGGTATAAAACGTTGATTTATTACTTTCATCAACAAACAGTGACAGACAATTAATATGAGATATGATTGTATGTGAATATCTGTACATCTGATATATTGTCACTATGTCACACCTATTCCATGATGGCGCCTGTAATGACAGAATTTGGCTTGTTAGTCCGTCGTTGATGTTTACATGTGAACACACAAAAACAGCAAACTTTCAGAGTACTATTGTGTGAACAAGCACTCATGGAGTGCGAAACGCGTCACGTAGGGCTTATGGCGTGAATAAACCCTACTTTTTTGACAGACCTGCAGTGTAAGTGTGGATCTTTGTTGTACCTGAGTGCACGCTTGGAACGCCGCTTTGAACTGCATATTGAGTACCAGATACCTCACCGGCAGCGCGCCACCCCCATTTGACGAGGGATACCCCACTGAGGTGATCTTTGGAACATATATATATATATATATATATATATATATATATATATATATATATATATATATATATATATATATATATATATATATGCAAAAAAGGAGCAGAATACTCTGGTAGTTCCCAGGATTAGGTGGAGGGTAGCTCCTTTATAGAGCAGCCAACAACACCAGCGACACTCACAATTTGCTCACCTCAAATGTCTGCTTTTCTATCAAAGTTTTTAAGCATAGAATTAGCACAGTGCCATCCTCGCCGGATAGAAAGAGACAAAGTATTTTGGAATTTCTAAGGCAAAGTCTTTAAGCATAGGCTTAACAAAGGGCCATCCACACTGAGCTGTAAAATGAAAAAAGCCTTTTACCACTTCAGAAACAGTATTACAACTTTGCATTGGTAAAACCATCCAAGCCAACCTGGAATGAATAAAAGCAACTCCTGGCATGTGTTTTCCTATCTTTGTAACTCTTTAGAGAGGTTTAGCTTTGTCTGGATACAGGGGAGAGAACCTAGTCAAAACAATACCCTTTCAGGCATCGAGTGCCGCACAAATCGTGCAAAAAAGGAGCAGAGAACTCTGGATAGTTCCCAAGTTTAGGTGGTGAGCAGCTCCTGTATAGATCACCATACCACACTAGCGACACTCTGAATTTGCTCACCACAAATGTCTGCTTTTCTATCAAAGTTTTTAGGCGTAGGATTAGGACCGTGCCATCCACACCAAGATAGAAGGGGACAAAGCCTTTTGTCATTTTTGAAGCAAAGTCTTTAAGCATAGGATTAGCACAGTGTCATACCCCGAGCTGTAAAATGACAAAAGCCTTTAATCACTCTAGATACAGTATTACAGCTTTGTATTGGTATACATAATCTTCTCATATATGAATATTCAGCTATGTAAGTTATTGTGTTCTATAAACAGAAATAAATGCACCTTGTCTTTCTGCGGTACGACATTGTACCCGTAAGCCTCCCACTGCCACACGCTCTATTGAATGCTCACAATTTCACATGCATGGTTACTCATCTTGTTTCTTCTTCAATGCTGTAAATTAGTTCCTAAACCTGTAATTAAGTATAATCTATCTCCTTTAATATCCGTGCCTGCAAGGATGCAAGATCCAGGGCTTCTACAGCATGTTCCCCCATCTGCCCAGAAATGCTGGTCATTGGTGCTATGTAAGTCTCAGAGAAAAAGGATTGCTGGCTTCAATACGGCAGCACCATGCTACTACTCATAGTCTGGCAATCGTTGATCGCTGTGCTTTCTGCAGTAGCTGTCAGTTTCTGCTGTGGTTGTGCTTGTTTCTGGTATCTTCTGAACCTCTGCTGTGAACATATTGGGTAAGGCTACCATGTGACTTCCTGTCATCAGCACACAACTTTTCCAATACTGGACTTTCCTCTTTCAAATCCATGTTTTCAGGTGTGATAGTCCAATATATTTAATTGAACAAAACAATGGAGACAAGCCTTAGTATGTCCTAAACTCATACATACATAAATTCCTATACTGGAAACCAGATGTCCCCGGTACCTAGAGTCAATATAAACCTGTTATTAGTAGTGTATGTGCATCCCCTTGGGTGTCTACAAGATGTGTCCAAATATATCACGTGGTATATTGCATACCAATACTATTGAATCCACTACTTCACCTGAACCACTATATCACAAGGTAGGTCTAGGTAAGCGTATACATTGGTACTAATGATAACTCTGTACTTATCTTAACAATGTAGTAGATGTGATGTAATTGTAGGTCATTATTATCAACCTTGATAGAGGGTTCCTTAAATATTCATCACATTCTTTGTGATTGCATCCTCATTCCTGCTTATTCCTGGAACTCAGGCAAATTTTGCTCAGGTTTCTAGTTTCTCCTGGACCTCCTATAAGTGCCTATTTTATACTTTGTTCCTGGTGTTCAAGGCCAAAACGTTTATTTGTGACCTTTTTATTTTCCTTGTTGCTCTTTGCGGGCTTAATGTATGAGTGTTTGGTTTGTGCATGTACTTCGGGTCTTGTAAATGCATGTTGCATGAGCCAGGTCACTCATCATCCATTTTGCTCCTTAAGGCGGTCTTGAGTCTTTTAGACCATTGGCCTATCCGTTAATATTGGAAGGCTTCTGGCATTTACCCGAGTTTCTGGTTCCTAGTGTCTCTTTTACTCCTAGCTATTGAAGCTCCACAAGATCCTCAAATGATGACTTGACATGTCCCAGGTAGGGCATACCACCCACCACAGTGCCTGTGAGTGCCCACGGTGCATTGGGAATAGTTGTACAATGTGGATGGAGATATCTCTGAGTTCCTCACATGCTGCTCACTCAGAACGTTCTTCCTTTCAGGTGCTGCCATTGGCCGATTAGTCGGTGAAGTTGTGGCATTTATCTTTCCCACTGGAATTAAGATGGATGGCATAGTTAACCCTATCATCCCTGGAGGGTATGCACTGGCAGGTAAGTTACTACATCTCTGGGGGCAGCATTAAACTTTTGAGAACCTGAAAAGGCTGAGGGGAGACAGGGTGATAATAGAGTTGCTAAATATTCAGTGTTGATGCTGATGCAACGGTTGACAAGTCTCTTTGACATTCTGCTGATGGCATGGCACTCTAGGGTGTCCCTGTTATCCAGCACACAGAGGCGTTTTAAGGAATCGATGAAGTGGGCAATGCACTTTCTTCGAGCCCCTAGTAAAGTGATAGTAACAGTCCAAAATCCTGTCATAATTAAGGTGTGTGCATAAAAACCAGATCCAGATATTACTAGAGTGCCTCTCTACCTCACCTCTTCCTCTACCTAATCTCTTTTTTCTAGTGTCTTTCTCTACCTCACATTTTCCTACTTAACATGTCTCATCTTCAGACTCTTCACTCTACCTCACCATTATCTCTCTTCCACATCTGTCTTCTTCATCCCTAGCTCACTGTCTTTCTCACCTCTGTTATTTACTGTCTCAGGCTCTATCCCTCAATTTGTCTTCTTTTACCTCTAATTCTAAAAAGGAATGTGTCACATATCTTAAATGACTGATGAAAATCTTAACCTCTTCCGTGCTCATGACAAGCTCAGCTCATCATGAGGCACGGTTGCGCTGTGCTCATGACGAGCTGAGCTCGCATGACCCGCGCGGCGCTAACACGCGGGGATAATTCCACCGCTGTGCTGAGGGTTCTATTGAAACGGGCGTCGTCGTGACGAGCTCAGCTCGTCATGAGCACAGCGCCACTGTGCTGCGTGACGAGCTGAGCTCGTCACGAGCACCGGGGCGCTGTGCGCGCCCCCAGCACAGCGGGGGAATTAGCCCCACAGGGAAGGGGTTAATTAATGTGGAGTCTAAAGTGTGCAGAAACAGGTTCTTGATGATTGTCAGAACCCCTTTCAGAGGACCAAGGGGCTCTCAGGGGTTACTGGGCCCACCATGGGAGAAGAGGCCTTTTACTCCTGATGTCCCAGGGCCTGACCTAATATGGATCATGAGCAATTGGGCCAAGTACCCCTTCTGGCTCTCAGTGGTAGCTACAGTTGAACAGTACAAGCCTTCCTCTTGGATGAGTGAACACGACTCATAACTCAAAGAGCACACAGCAATGTCAATTAATTCAATGTTCGATGATGTACTTATTTTTATATCAAAATGAAGTATTTTATTTCTAACTCTATGCATTCAAAGCAATATTACAAAATATATAAACAACAACACATTTCTATTTAGAGTTGGTGCTCTGGTATTTCTCTTACAAATACATCTCCCATTCGCGCTTTGTAACATGGTAGGGGTTATTCCCTATTCACTGGTGGCCACATCCAGGGAATGCTCACTAGTTTGCCTTAACTCAAGAGTCCACTCTGACTCTTTGTAAAAAGTACCTTAGCACCTCAGCACCCTCACCAGCGAGTTTCCCTGATGCCTGATAGGCCCCTAAACAGATTTACCCGCTCCGGCAGTGAGGAGGCTTGGACTGTCCCAGCGAGTGCCCCGATCATGGGCACAGACACTGCTCTTGTCCTGTGCAGGGAGTCAGCTGCACACAGCTCTCTCCTGAGCATATGCAGTCGACTCCAGCAGCAATCGGAGGTGCTTTGGTGCTCCTCCTGCACGGTAAGTCTTGCACTTCCTGCATGGTGTGTGAAATGGATTCCTGTGCTTCCGGCTGAGGTCCCAGCGCCTTCCTCAGTTTCAAGGGGGGAAGTTCCAGCTCAATTCTCATTACTTCGTGGTGACCCATGGGTCACAGCTCAGAAATCTCTGGCGACGGGCCGATCCTCGCAACCCCTTATTTATCAGTAGCCTCTCTGAGAATACGCGGTTGCTGTAACTCCACTGGTCAAGGCGCAAGCCAACACCTCACAGTAGTCAGTACCACACGTGGCCCCTCCTGGCATAAGGGGGCCACAGCTGGACTCTGCACAGGCTTTGGCCCTTTCGATCCAGCAACTGCTTTCACAGCGGGCACTCCTGGTATAAGTGGTCCCTGGCAGAAGTGCCACATGGTTTTACTTGTTCTGCATGGCACTCCGCTCATGGCTATCTTCACGGCAGCCCCCTCCTAGCATATGGGGTAGTCAACTGGAATCTGCACACGGGCAATGACCTGATTGTTACAGCAGCTGTCTCAGCACACCTCGCACCGGGAGTCCACCCGGCTGAGCTCCCTACTGGATCTCACTCCCTCCAATGCTCTCTTCTTCCTCACAGGGCACACTGGTCTTGACAAGCAGGCAAGCACTGATGCTCTAGGCTCCAGAGCAGGTGGTCTTGGTTTCCCTGGGTGATGTCTCCTCACCCAGCAGGAAAACTAGCAAACCTTGGCCTCCAGCCCTAGTAATAGGCCCACATCACAGGCCATTGGTGTGACTAAAGTTCACATCTGGATGTCAGCCACAGTGGTATGTGCATCAAAGAGCTCCGGGGCTCCAAGTTCTACTCTTTATGATTCCCTAATCACTGAGTCAAAGAGCACCCCTTTGAAGTGCACAGTGGGTCTTTCTCTCCCTTCCTCCAGTGTGTCTCACTCAGCTCACAGTAATGCATCAATACACAAAACTGTCTGTAGGGGATTCCTCTACTCCTCATGTTTCACCAGGCAGACCTGGGCTTCCCAAAAATGAACCTGGGGTTCTCCATGTACTGTGCCTTTGCAGGCACACTTGCAGTCAGTGTACATACTCAGCACACATATGGTTCAGTCTGTCTCCTCCATGTACTCTGCTACCCCAGGGACACACACATTCAGTAACCGTTATCACTCTGTGCCCACTGCTCAGTACTTAATTCTTTCTGTATTGTGCCATGGTGTGCATGCTGCTTGCAAACTCACTATGCTTGCGCTGCATAACTCTTCATCCTTCAGGTATTGTACTTCCCGCAAGCACACATCCATCCAGCACATGCTTTCATTGTACACGGACTGCACAGCATGTAATGTATTCCCTCTAGTATACACACATCCAGTACACACACTCACCATGCATACACTGCACAGCACTCTACATCTAACTGATGTAGGCCAAGGGTGAGTTAAGCACACAGCAGTGGAACTTTTAAAATGGCTAGTGAGCCGGTAGGCCTCACTCCAGTTACCCAGGTTAAAAAGGACCGGTTCACTACTACTGATCCCTACACGGTATGCTGCTGCCACCACGCTTGTGATGCTTAATTATTGGTAAAGGCAGCAGACTATCACCAGACTGAGGGTAGCACTTAAGGCGCCCCTGCCAGTCCAACAAGACCACAATCCGTGCAACAGGCCTATGTCATAGTGCACACGCATGATCCATGTTTGCCAGTGACTGCAAAAATCAGCAGTAGGGATCCAGACAACAGTACAGTTGGGCACTCATGGCAGGGGGACACATCCATTACCATGCAGAGGACTCTTCTGTACGAACAATGACAATAACATTGGAGCAACAAGGTTCTTAAAAGCACAAAGGCAATTTTTCAATCTTTTGTTATGAAGGCAGTAATAATAATTTTGCTATCCACTGCACAATTTTAGTTTCTTTATTGACCCCTTCTAAGTTACCATAGCCTAGCTTGATAGTCTCTTCCACTTAACATTAGCAGGAGATTTGAGATTCTCACACATCAAAGCAAGCACAAAGACCTCATGCAGAGAGCACAGGTAGAAACTAGTTACAGGTGTGTGATGAAGCATGCACTGTAGTCTGGGTGAGGAGTAGCATAATTTTCAATTAAAATAAGGAACACGTTTAAAACAAGCGTCAAGATCCTATGAGATAAAGAACTCACTAGCTCTTCAGGCATGACCACAGTACCTTTTGTTGATGGACTATGATGTAAGGAGGGTGCGCTAGCAGTCCTATCATGTCCTCTCGCTTCCCTATGTAGGAGTAACCTCATCTCAGGAGTGTAGTGGTAATTGTTTGGCCTGCAGTGAGCTGCTATTTGCCCTTCGTTCACAGCGGTCCTCACGTGTCTCTTGGTATCAAGACCATTATTTTCTCCTGATCACGTAAAACTCTGGATGCAGTTATCCATGGTACAGAGGTGCAAAGTGGTGATAATATTTTTTTCACTTACACTGAGTGCACATTTTTTGATACTTAGAGTGTAGTCCGTTTCTTGCTTCTAGGCGGTGTGGCCATTTCATCTCTGTACACAATTGTCATTATATGCCCCTGGATGCCTATGTTAATATTTTCGTTTGGATAGATTGCATGGTATCTGTCCCTGAGTTCAGAGGTCGTTTTTTTGTCCTATGTACATTGGTCATTATTTAACCCTGGGCCAGCAGTCACTATCTATCCTATTATGATGACTATGTCCTTATTGTTAATCTAGGTACAGTGATCATTGTGTATTCTTTCATACAGTGGTAACTGTTTCCCCCTATATTTAATGGTCATGAATTCTTCCTAAGTGATGCGGTCCTTATAAATCCCTAGGTTACGTGGTCATCATTTGTGCTTCTGGGTGCAGGTGTCATTTTTAGGTCTTGCATGCAGACAGCGCATGCACTGTCCACTGCGAGGGGTATTGTTTACTATGAAGGGCTTGGGGACCGCCGATTGCTTATCATTCATTGGCATCATTGTCACTCTTCTTTGCTGCCTACTAATTGGCCAGCACGTGACAGGACTCACTTCCTTTTCTTTGTGTGGAGTATGAACAAAGCACTGATTAATTCATCTTAATAAGTCAGGTACTATTTCTTTCACTACTTCACTTTTTACATACATCTTTTTAAATGATTTGTATATTAAATATCACCGTATACGTACGCATTTCAGGACAGTTCCTCTGTTTCTAGTTCTTGTGCTGGTTTCTCCATTCATTTTCAAATGCATTTACGGCACTCCACGTGACTCTGCTCTATGCCACTCCACTCTACCACTCTACTTTATTCACCTCTACACCATTCCACTCTATGCTACTATACTTTACGGTACTCTACTCTACGTCACTCTGTGCAACTCGACTCCACTCTGTGCCACTCCACTTCACTCTACTCCATGCCACTGCACTCTATGCCACTCCACTATAGGCAACTCCACTCTATCACTCTACTTTACTCACCTCTACACCATTCCACTCTATACTACTATACTTTATGCTACTCTACTCTACGTCACTCTGTGCAACTCGACTCCACTCGGTGCCACTCCACTCCACTCTACTCCATGCCACTGCACTCTATGCCACTCCACTATAGGCAACTCCACTCTATCACTCTACTTTACTCACCTCTACTCCATTAAACTCTATGCTACTATACTTTACGCCACTCTACTCTTTTTTTAACCTTAGATGTAGCGGTAATTGTTTTGTTCTTTCATACAGTGGTAATAATGTAATCTTAAGGTTAAATGCCTTTTTTTGACAGAGCACGGAGGTCATTATATTGAACAAGGTGCAGATTTTTTTATTCATCCTTTTGATCAGTGGTAAATATTTTCCTCTAAGCTCAGTGGCCTTTATTTGCCACCAAATGATTCGGTCCCTTTTTATCCCCGGGCCAGTGGCGTCACCAGCGGGGTACGGGGGTGCGAACCGCACCGGGTGACACCATCACATGGGGTGACACCGTCGATTCTATGTCTCTCTGCTATGAGATTATTGTCCTCCAATTAAATTTTAGCTATAATACGACGTCGGCATCCGGACGTCGACGATGTTCGAAACGTCACTCACGTGACTTAGCCGCTCCCTGACCCGCCGTTTTCATCAGCCCACTGCCCACGCCCACCACGATACGTGCTTAAAATTTAAGCACTGCCATGACACCCCTCCTGGAGCAGGGCTTTAACAGCCCCGAAAGCCTCCGGAGCAGGCAGTCCCCGACCATCCGGTAAGTCCTGGCTTCTGGGGTAATTTATTAACCCAGCTTTGTTCTGACAGTGCTCATGAGTCGATTTCAAAGTGCTGCCCACATTCCTGAAACATCAACATGAGGTAATTTCTGGTTTTAGAATACCACCCGCTCCAATCTCAAGTTTATCGCCGTTATGTCTGAAATACTAATACCGTAATTTAAAACAACGTGCCGCAAGTAAAATGTGCTTTGGCTTTTATTAAACAATATTAAGATCAGGGCTCCCCCTTTCTCCGCCCTGATGCCGCAGCTTGAAGTTGGGGTCCCGCAGGGCTCCATACTTAGTCCCTCCCTCTTTAATGTCTTCCTTACGCCTCTGGCGGCACGGGTGGAGGAGCTAGGGGCCCAGATCATATCCTATGCGGATGATACACAACTCCTGTTCACTTGTGACAGGGGATGTGACTTCGATGGAGCAGCTATTCGGAAGTGTTTGGAGTTTGTGTTTGAATGGTTCGGGAAAAATGGCCTCAAATGCAACTCCGACAAATCCGAAATACTGTTCTTTGGCTGTTCTGCAGACCCAAGATGGAAGCAATGGTGGCCTTCGGCCATGTTTCCCCCTGCCAGCGATTTGGCCACAGCTAAGAATTTGGGTATGATGGTTGATAACACCCTTTCCTTCAAGGCCCAGGTTGTTGGCTTGACTGGGAAGTGCTTTGCCATCTTAAGGATGTTGCGTAAGTTTTTGCCCTATCTATCGTTTGAGCATAAGAAGATCACGGTGCAAGCACTAATAGGCTCGCGACTAGACTACGCCAACATCCTTTACTTAGGTCTGCCTGAATATCAGCTGACTCGTCTGCAGATAGTTCAAAATTCTGCAGCCAGAGCAATCTTTGGTCTAACTAGAAGAGCCAGGGCCAGCAATCTCCTTGTCTCTCTGCATTGGCTGCCGATTCGTAAGCGCATCTTTTTTAAGACCTTAATTACAGCTTTTAGGGCGCTTCACAATTTCGGCGCAGAATATCTGCAAAGAAGGGTCCATTTCTATCTCCCATCTAGACCTCTGAGATCTGCGGCCCAGGCCAAGGCTATCGTCCCAACAGTGAAGCGTGCTCGCTGTGGAGGCCATTCCTTTAGTTACCTTGCACCCCGTCTCTGGAACACACTGCCTCTGAGTCTGAGGATGTGCACCAATCTCTCTGTTTTTAGGAAGGGACTTAAAGCTTATCTTTTTGCCCTGTAATTGCTGTTCTGGTTAATCATGGTGCCGCTATGACGTTATGTTAGTTGCTGGTATTTTGGTGTGATGATCTTTAGCGCCGGGACGCTCTTTGGAGCAGCTGAGCGCTCTACAAAACAAATAGTAACATAACATTTTAGACGTGCTTTGGAATGAATAAAAAGGGTGCACCTTTTATTCAAAGCATTCACTGAAAGAAGCAACGCTCTGGAATTGATAGAGGTGTGCACGTGTGCAAGGCATTGCACAAAAGTTCAAACACTGTTCACCCGTTATCTCTTACTTCCTCTCCCATTGCCCAGAGTGTTCCGAGCTGTCTTCCTCTGATATCTCGGCTCCATGTGGCGTGCTTATAACAAGATCACCCTATAGTTTGAGACACAGAACTCTGCTTTGTCTATTACCCGTTGTCCTGTTGTTCTAGGAATAGTTTACTGGTTGGTGGCATGTGTGTATGTAGCGTGTGGCATCATATTTTCCATTACTTGGGAAACAATGTCGGCCTTTTTTCTGTTGGTTTGTTGTACTCTCATCCCCAATGGAACAGAATTCTGAAGAAAAAACTCAAAGCAGACCTCAATATTTTTCATTTGTTCATGGCTAAGGTGCTGTAAGCCGACCCTTCTTTTTTAGGGCTCGGCGACATCACCACTTCGTCAGAAGTGGGGAGGAGCTGCGAGCCGTATTGTTAAGGGGTTTCTGACTCATGCAGGAAAAATTCCTCAGTGCGCGAGCATTTTCAGTGCTTTATTTTACCATCTGCATGGTGATTCGTCCTCGCGGTGCCGTGTTTGTAATACCCTTAACGCAATAGGCCATATATATTTCCAGTTGGGCATTTCCTGCATTTTGTGTGCGGTTACGAGCGCGGCAGTCCATAAATATCAATTAGGAGCTGTCAGGGTGCCTCGGTAAGTGAATCCAGATGGCCGGGGCGCATTCACCATTCAGCAGTGAGTTTTGCGGGCGCGCGTTCGTCTGCATTCTTTCATGTTGAAGTGTTGGCGTTTCGCCAGATGCCGGCTCGCAGAGGCCTGTGTCATCGGCTCTCCCCGCCTGCTCCTCACTGCAGCCCCCACCACTGGAAACGACAGGCTGGGAGCTCACAGAAGCCTCTGACATCGCCTCTCCCAGCCTGCTCGTTCTTTCAGCCCCCACCGCTGGAATTCATATTAAAAGCATGGTTTTGATATACATAGATGTGCTCTGTTGCTGCTGCTGCCTTGGCACAGTACCTGCTGTGAGTGTGTGAGGAAGCTTGCACCACTGCTGCTTGTGATGTCCTTTTTGTGAGTATGAGCAAGAAGGAGATCACAAGCAGCAGTGGTGCAAGCTTCCCTCACACACTCACAGCAGGTACTGTGCCAAGGCAGCAGCAGCAACAGAGCAAGAGGCTATGTGTGAGAAGCTTGCACCGCTGCTGCCTGTGATGTCCTTCTTGTGAGTGTGAGAAGCTTGCACCACTGCTGCTTGTGATCTCCTTCTTGTGAGTGGGATAAGCGGCAGCAGCGGTGCAAGCTTTTCACACTCACAAGAAGGACATCACAGGCAGCAGTGGCGCAAGCTTTTCACACAGAGCGTCTTGCTCTGTTGCTGCAGCTGCCTTGGCACAGTACCTGCTGTGAGTGTGTGAGGGAAGCTTGCACCACTGCTGCTTGTGATCTCCTTCTTCCTCATACTCACAAAAAAGACATCACAGGCAGCAGTGGTGCAAGCTTTCCTTACACACTCACAACAGGTACTGTGCCAAGGCAGCAGCAGCAACAGAGCATATCTATGTATATCTATATATCTATGTAAGCAGCGGTGCAAGCTTTTCACACTCGCAAGAAGGAGATCACTGGCAGCAGCGGTGCAAGCTTATCACACTCACAAGAAGGAGATCACAAGCAGCAGTGGTGCAAGCTTCCCTTACACACTCACAGCAGGTACTGTGCCAAGGCAGCAGCAGCAACAGAGCAAGAGTCCCTTACAAAGAACAGGCACAGCACAGAGATGCGCAATGCAATCTTCTCATACTCACAGGCAGCAGCGGTGCAAGCTTCTCACACTCACAAGAAGGACATCACAGGCAGCAGCGGTGCAAGCTTCTCACACTCACAAGAAGGAGATCACTGGCAGCAGCGGTGCAAGCTTATCACACTCACAAGAAGGACATCACAGGCAGCAGCGGTGCAAGCTTCTCACGCTCACAAGAAGGACATCACTCACAAGAAGGACATCACAGGGAGCAGCGGTGCAATCTTCTCACACTCACAAGAAGGACATCACAGGCAGCAGTGGTGCAAGCTTCTCACACTCGCAAGAAGGACATCACAGGCAGCAGCGGTGCAAGCTTCTCACACTCACAAGAAGGACATTACAGGGAGCAGCGGTGCAAGCTTCTCATACTCACAAGAAGGACATCACAGGCAGCAGCGGTGCAAGCTTCTCACACCCACAAGAAGGACATCACTCACAAGAAGGAAATCACAGGGAGCAGCGGTGCAAGCTTCTCACACTCACAAGAAGGACATCACAGGCAGCAGCGGTGCAAGCTTCTCACACTCACAAGAAGGAGATCACTGGCAGCAGCGGTGCAAGCTTATCACACTCACAAGAAGGAGATCACAAGCAGCAGTGGTGCAAGCTTCCCTTATACACTCACAGCAGGTACTGTGCCAAGGCAGCAGCAGCAACAGAGCAAGAGTCCCTTACAAAGAACAGGCACAGCACAGAGATGCGCAATGCAATCTTCTCATACTCACAGGCAGCAGCGGTGCAAGCTTCTCACACTCACAATAAGGACATCACAGGCAGCAGCGGTGCAAGGTTCTCACACTCACAAGAAGGAGATCACTCACAAGAAGGACATCACAGGGAGCAGCGGTGCAAGCTTCTCACACTCACAAGAAGGACATCACAGGCAGCAGTGGTGCAAGCTTTTCACACTCGCAAGAAGGACATCACAGGCAGCAGCGGTGCAAGCTTATCACACTCACAAGAAGGACATCACAGGCAGCAGCGGTGCAAGCTTCTCACACTCACAAGAAGGACATCACTCACAAGAAAGACATCACAGGGAGCAGCGGTGTAAGCTTCTCACACTCACAAGAAGGACATCACTCACAAGAAAGACATCACAGGGAGCAGCGGTGCAAGCTTCTCACACTCACAAGAAGGACATCACAGGCAGCAGTGGTGCAAGCTTCTCACACTCACAAGAAGGACATCATAGGCAGCAGCGGTGCAAGCTTCTCACACTCACAAGAAGGACATCACAGGCAGCAGCGGTGCAAGCTTCTCACACTCACAAGAAGGACATCACTCACAAGAAGGACATCACAGGCAGTAGCGGTGCAAGCTTCTCACACTCACAAGAAGGACATCACAGGCAGCAGCGGTGCAAGCTTCTCACACTCGCAAGAAGGACATCACAGGCAGCAGCGGTGCAAGCTTCTCACACTCACAAGAAGGAGATCACTGGCAGCAGCGATGCAAGCTTATCACACTCACAAGAAGGAGATCACAAGCAGCAGTGGTGCAAGCTTCCCTTACAGACTCACAGCAGGTACTGTGCCAAGGCAGCAGCAGCAACAGAGCAAGAGTCCCTTACTAAGAACAGGCACAGCACAGAGATGCGCAATGCAATCTTCTCATACTCGCAGGCAGCAGCGGTGCAAGCTTCTCACACTCACAAGAAGGACATCACAGGCAGCAGCGGTGCAAGCTTATCACACTCACAAGAAGGACATCACAGGCAGCAGCGGTGCAAGCTTCTCACACTCACAAGAAGGACATCACTCACAAGAAGGACATCACAGGCAGTAGCGGTGCAAGCTTCTCATACTCACAAGAAGGACATCACAGGCAGCAGCGGTGCAAGCTTCTCACACTCGCAAGAAGGACATCACAGGCAGCAGCGGTGCAAGCTTCTCACACTCACAAGAAGGAGATCACAAGCAGCAGTGGTGCAAGCTTCCCTTACACACTCACAGCAGGTACTGTGCCAAGGCAGCAGCAGCAACAGAGCAAGAGTTCCTTACAAAGAACAGGCACAGCACAGAGATGCGCAATGCAATCTTCTCATACTCACAGGCAGCAGCGGTGCAAGCTTCTCACACTCACAAGAAGGAGATCACTGGCAGCAGCGGTGCAAGCTTATCACACTCACAAGAAGGAGATCACAAGCAGCAGTGGTGCAAGCTTCCCTTACACACTCACAGCAGGTACTGTGCCAAGGCAGCAGCAGCAACAGAGCAGATTCAGAGTGCAGATTCAGAGTGCAGATTCAGAGTGCAGATTCAGAGTGCAGAGTGCAGATTGAGAATGCAGAGTGCAGATTGAGAGTGCAGAGTGCAGATTGAGAATGCAGAGTGCAGATTCAGAGTGCAGATAGAGAGTGCAAGATGGCGGCGGCGTCCTAGACCGCTGCGAGAGGCTCTACTGACCAGTACTCTGCGGTGAAGATTTGAGAGGTGCTGGTTATGCATACCAGTGGGAAACATCGGACGACGTAGCCTAACCAAATTCAGGCTTAACAGAATGAAGAATAAGAGTCTGATACAAGCTGGCTACATTGTAATGCTGTAGTGTAACAACGTAACGCGCAGACTTACTTTTGGTTTTCTGCGGTGGCGCTGAAAACCGGATGGAGGGGCTCCGTGCTGAGAACTTGCAGGGCTCGGTAGATACAGCAGCAGTCTTTGAGCTGAGATCTCATCTGACTTTCCTGTCCTCGTTGATTGGCTTCGCCGTGTTGAGATTTGCTGGACACACCCGAATTGTTGGAGACGCCGTTGTTCGTCGCAGTGTGGGCAGCTCACCGGCCTGTCCTGTGGCTGCCACTGACTCTTCCTGCTTCCTCGGGGGTGATCTCTCCTGTCAAGAGAGCCTGCGGGACCGCACAACTAGAATGGCCCCAAAGAACGCTGCTTCTACAGCTGCCGCTGCAGCCTCCAAAACCAGAGCGGCAAAGCAGGCTCTCCGCGATCTAGAGTTGGCGCTGAAACGAGCTGGAGCACTGGGCTCGGACGGGACTCCCGGCTCCGGCTCCGACATTATTCAAAACTCGGCACCGGCGAAGCAATTGAAATCTTCCAAGCTACTACCATCTACGCCTGGACCGGGCCCCTCAGTGGTTGATCTCCTCAGGAAAGCGCCTGCTTCAACCTCCCCTCACCTGTCAAGGATTACAGCGCCGACAGTGGTTCGAACTATGATGGCTGGTCCCTCCTCTCCCGGGCTGGAGACTGTAGGTGAGATGGGGGGAATGCTGCCAGGAGGTAGTGTTCTCGAGCCTGGTCGGGAGGGGGAAGGGCCAAGGAGGCCTAATACTGTGCTAGCAAATAGAGAATCAAATATTTTAGTGGTAAACCTGCCTAATCAACTGCAGATTACGGATAAACAGCTCCATGTGACCCGTGAAGGTATTGATTTACAGGCATCACCCTGTGCTACCTCTGCCCCCATATCTACCCCTATGGTTGCTGTTTCTAGCTCTATATCTGTTCAGAACCCGGCTCCTGAAGATTCCAATACATTATCATCTTCAATAAATACTCTGACTTTGGTTAATGAGCCTGAGTCCGAACATGAACCTGAAACCGCAACTGAGGCTAACATTGAAAATCTAACTCAATCTCTGTCGCAAAACGCAGAAAGTAATGAACTTAGGGGGAAGATATCAAAGCCACGTAAGGAATGTAAGGATCGTGCTGTATCTGACTCATTGGACACAGACAGAGATCCGTCAGATTTTTATTCAATATCTGAAGGGGCTGACGATCTCAGATGGTCACATGAATCAGACATGGAATCGGAGGTCGACACTGGCACTGGCTCTGATACTAGTGCAACGGAGAGCGATCACGATCCAGCCCGAGATGATTCTAGGGGAGGTAAGAGAACTGTACGGAGGAAGAAAAGGACCCACCATGGCGCATCAGGTTTACTGTGGGACTATTCTCCAACAACAGCGCCAGCTCTTAATTCTCAGGAGCATGCCTCTACATCTCAGCCCGAGCCACCTATCCCTGTAGATCAACAAAATGCTACACTGACCACAGTAATGGATACAGTTCTACAGGCAATCGCTTCCCACCGAGAACAGACCTCAAGGGATGGTCGAAGGGCACAATTAGCGCTACATAAGGTACAGGGTGTAGTGCGTAAACTTTCAAAATCTGTTGTAGCGTCTAATGTAAGGATGACGGAGATGGAAGATCGCATAGTAATCATCGAAGCAGATGCCACAGTCACTCAGGAACGAGTGGAATCCTATGAGGAGGAATTAAAGGATGTTAGATGGAAGCTGGAGGACATGGAAAATCGTCTTCGACACAATAATCTCTGCGTCCTTGGAATTCCTGAAAAAAGCGAGGGCGAGGATATACGCTCTTTCATCATCCAATTATTTAAGGATACTCTCCCGGAGCTTGCCTTCTGGAACTGGGACATGGAGGTGCAACGAGTCCACAGAGTTCCATCTACCCTGAAGGCATCCTCATCACAGGGGAAGTATCCCCGTGCAGTATTGGTTTATCTTGGTAACTTTCTTCTCCGCCAGGCTATTGCCGACAAAGCAAAACCCGAAGCTCGGCGTACCAGAAACAATATCTCTTACTTTGTTAGGCCTGATTTTTGCCACAATACCGTGGAGAGAAGATGGCGTCTTCGCCAGATGATTAAACCTTTGTTGGATAAAAATGCTCAGGTGTATCTTAACAACCCTGCTAAACTGAAGGTTATCTTTAAAGGCCAGGTAAAATTTTTCACCTCGGAGATATACTTTTTGTGAATTGTGTCATAGGATTACAGACGTTAAATTAATCATTTTACTCCCTAATTGACATATTAGATTCGTATTTCTCTCTATCTTTTTGAGACACTACTTGGGCACTTTTCTTGCACTTTCTCAACTCTATTGGTTTTTGAATAACACACGTTTATTATTAATGGTACTGGTCAGGGAACATCTCACCATCACTATAGACTCTATTAGAGTCTAAATGCCTCGAAGGTTGGTGAGTGGGGGGAGGGGGGCGGCGGGTCGGGGCAGGGGCGAAAAAACCATAAAAATAAGCAACCTCAGTCAAACAAGACAATGTCAAGCAATTTTTTTCTCTTGTATACAGGATCGAATGATAGTAAAAAAGAAAAATCAGATTAAGAACCAGTGGCTTCGTATATGTATGTACATATCTTACTGTGTTGTTATGATCAAGTCTAGTATATACCATCCTAAATGGGGAGACTAAAACTCTGCAATTGGAATATCGCAGGTCTTAATAATAAAAACAAAAGGGCACAATTATATCAACTATTACAACAAGATCCTGTCGATATTCTTTGCGTACAGGAAACACATATTGCAGAATCTGATAAAGAACTGTTAAAGATCCCAGGTTACAATGTGATCGTAGCCACTTCCCAATCATCCAAAATCAGGGGGGTTGCAATTTTGGCAAAACCTATGCTTGGCAATCCTAGACGTAAGTTGGCTGACAAACATGGCAGATGGGCTATAGTACAGTTAGAATCAGGTCCTACTATTTGTGCGATTTATGGATCAAATTTAGTTGATCCCTCAATGTTTAGTGATCTAGATATAGAACTAGCCTCCTGGCCTTCTCCTCTTATTCTTTGTGGAGACTTTAAAATCTCCTTAGGGACCTTTTTACATAACCGTTTGCCTCAGAACTATAACGGACATAAGCCTAAGGTATATAGGGCCATACGCCAATTAATGGATAGCCACAATTTGCGGGATGTTTGGGACTTGAGGAAACATCATGATTCTGGTTTTACTTTTTTTTCATACCCGCATAATAAATATGTCCAAATTGATTACATTATGACCTCTTTGATGGACCTGGAAGTACTAGATATATTAAAATCCCCAAAAACAATATCGGATCATAACGCACTTACTCTTATTTTTGATTTACCCAGTTTTAATAGACCTAAATCACAATGGTCTTTTGACAGAAAGCTACTTGTTAACTTGGAATATATAACCAATATAACATCTTGGGCCCAGGGGTTCTTTGATTACAATCAATATAGTGCACCCAGATTTATTGTCTGGGACTGTTTTAAAGCAGCACTAAGGGGCGAAACTATATCATTTGTTGCCAAAACTAAAATGATAGAGGATAACAACAACCTGGGGCTCAAGCGTGAGTTATCTAATCTTGAGGCTTATCATGCCACCCAGATCCATCAGGGAGATCTAGCTAATGACACCCTTCATAAAATAGTAGTCTTGAAGACCGAAATCAACAGCTCATTAATCAAGAAAGCCGCAGAAACTTATGAATCAAACAAAAGAAGTTTATATGAATCCGGGGAACATGTTGGTAGGCAGTTAGCCCTACGTACACGTCAAAAACAATCTTATAATAATATAAAGATGATTGAGTACGAGGGTCAGCAATACACGTCCACACAGGACATAGTAGGGGCTTTCCGGAAGTACTATCAAAAGCTATATCAAAATGAAGATTTATATTCTGGCAGAGACCTAAAAACCTTTCTTAACAACTGGTTGTCTGAGATAGGTCCCAATCTACTGATTGATGAATCAGCTAAAGAAGAACTGGAAAGGGAAATCTCAATTACAGAATTGGAGCTTGCATTAGCTGAGCTTTCAAATGGTAAAGCCGCAGGTCCTGATAAAATTCCCTTGGACCTTTACAAAATACTGGGCAAACAAATACTTCCTGTTAGACGGACCGGGAGGGTCGGCCGAGGACAAGGGGAGAGGTCTCCAGGGAGAGCCGTCTCCAGCGATCGTACAGACAAGTAACTTCCCCCCCACAGATGTACACCACACAAAGATAAGGTTTAACGTTCTTTATAAGCAATCTCAAAGTACGGTGGAATGGTACAAGGAGGTCTGGACTCAGGGGTCCCCTCGATTCTAGTCTCTTGGATGGGAAAAGGGGTAGCGGGACAGTCTTGTTACCAATCTGTTAGATGCGATGGTATGATGGATAGCTCACAATCCTCGAGCTCGGCGTTCTAGATGGACGGGCCGCGGCAGCGCCGGAGGGTCCCGAGATGATTGTAGGAAGCGACGGTCCGCGGCGGCGCCAGCAGGTCCCGGTGAAGGTGGTAGTTACAACGGTCCGCGGCAGCGCCAGCAGGTCCCGACGAGGTTGACGGAGGTAGAAGGTTGCGGCAGCACCAGCAGGCAAGACGATAGTTCACAAGGCAGGGCTACGGCAGCGCCAGTAGTCCGTCAAGGATGAGTTCTTCACAGTGTCTCTCGACTCCAGGATACAACTGCCTTCCTGCTCTGGAGCTGCCCCAGTTATAGGTCTGGCGCCCTTTGATGTCCGGACCCTCGCACTTGGAGGTCGGGAGGTCCGGGATGAGGGAGTCCAGACACCCAGCAGGGGGGTGGAGCCAGCGCCCGGGGAGGCTGGGGGCGATCGGCACCTGGCGGGGGAGAGCCATCGACACTTCTTCCTCCCATTGACCTGCCAAGTGGTCCGTTCACCTCCTGGGTGGAGGGTGGTGCCGGGATGTCGGGGCCTGGCCAGGCCCAGGGTTAGGGTCGAGTTGAGGCCATGCGGCCTCGTGGTGCAGTGTCCAAGATGGCGGCCGGGCCGGGCAATGGAGCTGGTAGTGGCCCGGGCCAATGATACAGAGATGTCCGGGGGCAGGAGTCCCGTAGGGGACGGGGTGCGGGTTGCTTCCGTGGGTAGCACCTGGAGGGCCGGGGAGCAAGCCCTTCATGTGGCCTGTCCAACATGCGTCCCCCCCAGCTGAAGGCGGGGAGAGTCACCCATCCTCTTGGGGACTCTCCTCGTCGAGGCGGAAAAAGCGTGACAGGCCATCTGCGTTGGTGTGGTCTTGGCCAGGTCGATGTTCCACAGTGAAGTCCATCCCCTGCAGGGAGATGGGCCAACGCAATAGTTTGGGGCTTTCCCCCCGCATCTGCATTAGCCACTGCAGGGGCCGATGATCTGTCTGCACCCGGAAGTGGGTACCGAAGAGATAGGGCCGGAGCTTTTTGAGGGCCCACACCACTGCGAAGGCCTCCCTCTCGATGGTGCTCCAGCGCTGTTCTCGGGCCAGGAGACGTCTGGAGACGTCTGCTGATGAAGGCCACTGGTTGGTCAAGTCCTTCGGGGTTCAACTGGGAGAGGACCGCCCCAATGCCATGGTCGGAGGCATCTGTTTGTACAATGAATTCCCGACTGTAGTCGGGGGCCTGGAGCACAGGAGCGGTGCACATGGCGGCCTTCAGCTTCTCGAAGGCTGCTTGACAGTCTGGGGTCCAGTTGACCTTCTTCGGGTGGTTTTTGGATGTGAGTTCCGTGAGGGGCCCCACAATGCTGCCATAGTCCCTCATGAACCGCCGGTAGTAGCCGGTGAGCCCCAAGAAGGCTCGGACCTCGGTCTGCGTGACGGGAGGCTGCCAGGACTGGATGGCAGCGATCTTGAGTTGTAGAGGGGCCACCAGACCGCTTCCCACCTGGTGTCCGAGATAGGTCACGGACCCCTGACCAATTTGGCACTTGCTGGCCTTGATTGTGAGGCCGGCCCGTTGGAGGGTCTGCAGGACCTCTCGGAGGTGGTGGAGGTGGTCGGACCAGTGGCGGCTGTACACAGCGATATCGTCCAGGTAGGCGGCGCTGAACTCCTCGAGCCCCGCCAAGACCTGGTTCACCAGTCGCTGAAAAGTAGCTGGAGCATTCTTCATGCCGAATGGCATGACCTTGAAGTGGTAGTGGCCATCGGGGGTGGAAAAGGTGGATCGTTCTTGAGCCCGGGGTGTGAGACCGATCTGCCAATAGCCCGCCGTCAGGTCAAAGATGCTGAGGTAGCGGGCAGCCCACCATGCGGTCGATCAGTTCATCCGCTCGGGGGATGGGATGAGCGTCGGTTCTGGTGACAGCGTTCAAGCCCCGATAGTCGACGCAGAATCGGAGCTCAGGGGTGGTGCCGGGGGCAGCAGCTTTGGGGACCAGCACGACCGGGCTGGCCCAAGGGCTGTCTGAAGGCTCGATGACCCCGAGCGTGAGCATCTTTGACACCTCCTCTTGGATGCAGGCCCGTACCCGATCTGGTACGCGGTACGCCCGATGTCTGATAGGGGGACTGTCCCCAGTGTCCACGTCATGCAAGCACCAGGGGGTGACCCCTGGAGTGAGGGAAAACAGGGTCGCAAACTGCAGCAGGAGATCCCGGCAGCCTTGGCGCTGTTCCGGGGTGCGGGCATCTGAGAGTCGGACCCCGTCCACGGAACCATCTTTCTCCCGGGTCTTTAGGAGATCAGGGAGAGGCTCGGAGTCTTCTTCCGCTCCGCTGTCTGTCGCCATCAGGAGGCTGAGCTCCGAGCGCACAAAGTGGGGTTTAAGTCTGTTGGCGTGGAGGACCCGGAGGGGGTTCCGTGGAGATTCCATATCAATGAGATAGGTGACGGGGCTCTTGCGCTCGACCACTTTGAAGGGCCCCGTCCACTTGTCCTGCAAGGCACATGGTTCGGTGGGGGACATCACCCACACTTGTTGACCAGGTTCGAATTCGATGGAGGAGGCATTTTGATCGTACCATTTTTTCATGTCCTCCTGACTGGCCTCAAGGTTCGCTTTCGCCATTTCTCTGAATCGCCTGGTCTGATTGCGTAGGGTCAGGAGGTACTTGAAGACATCTGGAGGGGTCTTTAGGGGGGCCATCTCCCAACCTTCTTTGACTAGGCTGAGGGGCCCTCGTACAGGGTGGCCGTACAAGAGTTCGAACGGGCTGAAGCCGAGGGACTTCTGGGGGACTTCTCGATATGCGAAGAGGAGGCACGGTAGCAGCACATCCCACTGGCGACGGAGGGGCTCTTCCAACCCCCCAATCATCCCTTTGAGCGTGCGGTTGAACCGCTTGACTAGTCCGTTTCCTTGAGGGTGATAGGGGGTCGTGAATCGGTAGGTGACCCCGGACTGTTGCCAGAGGGACTTCATATATTTTGAAATAAAGTTTGTGCCTCGGTCGCTGACGACTTCTCTGGGAAAGCCCACCCGGGAGAAGATCCCCATTAAGGCCCGGCCGACCACCGGGGCTGTTACAGTTCGCAGGGGAACAGCCTCGGGGTAGCGGGTGGCGTGGTCCACCAGTACCAGGATGAACCGATGTCCTTGTGCTGTACGGGGGTCCAGGGGCCCCACAATGTCTATTCCCACCCTCTCGAACGGGGTGGTGACAACTGGGAAGGGTTGTAGAGGTGCTTTAAGTTTGCGGCCGCTCTTCCCGCTGGCCTGGCACGTGGGGCAGGACCGGCAGTGGTTGAGGACGTCGTTTCTCATCTTGGGCCAGAAAAAGTGGGTCACCAGGCGACTGTAGGTTTTGTCTTGACCCAGGTGTCCAGCCAGGGGGACATCGTGGGCCATATTATCAAGAAGTCTCTATAACGTAGGGGCACCACCAGTACTCGACTGGCCCCTAACTCCGCGATTCTCTGTTCACTATACAACAGGTCGTTGTCCCAATAGATCCAATGGGCTCCGGTGGTGTCCCCTGCGCTCTGGGCGAGGGCTTGCTGGCGGAGTCCCTCGAGGGAGGGACAGGTCTTCTGCTCTTGACGGAACTGTTCCTGGGTGGGCCCCCCTTCTTGACGCCACTGAGCCAGGCCGGGAAGGTCCTGGGGCTAAGCGAGCCCTTCGGGAGTTTGCTCTGGGGGGTCGGTGTGGTCGGTGTCCTCTACTGAAGCGATCGGAGGAGGCGGTGCTGGCCATTCTGGTTCTTCTGGTCGGGGGATGGTACGGGCGGCCATGGACCGGGTGGTTACGCACACCCAGTCCGGGAGGCCCAACATCCCCAGGTACTCTCTTCTTTCTACGGCGGCCCACGGGGAACTCTCAAGATCATTCCCCAGGAGACAGTTCACGGGGGCATCATCTCGGACCGTCACCTTCAACATGCCGGAGACTCCTCCCCATTCGAAGGGGACGCAGGCCATCCGACATAGACTCTCCGAGTTGTCGGCTGAACGAACGGGGCAGAGAATGTTCGGCAGGATCTGTTCCGGGGTCACCAGGTGACAGCGGACGGCCGTCACACTGGCCCCTGTGTCACGTAGAGCTTCGGCCCTGCGCCCATTAATGTTCACCCACTGACTATATTTTCTAGTGTTGGCGGGTAGGGGAGCCCGCGGGACCATGTCTCTTCCCCCTAGGCACGCTAGAACCATGGCAGCCGGTTCCCACTCTTGTTGTTCTTGTTCGTATTCTTCCTGTTCTTCGGAGATTTGTTCTCCCCCCAGGGCGGCGGCAGCTACCTGGCGGGGTCTCGGAGTCTGGTTCTGTGGACAGTTCGGGTCATTGGCATAGTGGCCGACTCGCTGGCATCGGTGACACGTGACATTGGCTCAGAACCCCGGGCGCACCGGGGGGTTGCCCCGGTTGGCCGGGGGCGGGGTGCTGGCAGCGGCCGGGACGGTGTCTCTTCCTCGTCCCTGGCCTCCTCCTCCTCCTCGGGGACGGTGCTGACCTTGGTGGTTCCGGTTCTGTTCGTGTGGACCACTCCAGCCTACTCGAGTGCTCTCCCACCGGTCAGCCTCGGCGGCGAGCTGCCGTGGGTCAGTTAATTTACTGTCGAGGAGGTGCTGCCTGAGCTCGACGAAGCAGTTGTTAGAGAGATGCTCCCACACCATGAGATTAAAAAGTTGCTCGTAGGTCGTTACATGGCTTCCCTTGATCCAACCCTCGAAGGCTCGGCTGAAATAGTTCACATATTCCACCCAAGTTGTACCCGGGATCCGGGTGCAGTCTCGGAACCTCTGGCGGTACATTTCGGGTGTGAGCCCATATCGGGTGAGGAGGGCCGCCTTCATGTGGTCATAGGAGGTCATCAGATGGTCTGGGAGCTGTAACCGGGCATCGCGGCCTTCATTGACGAACCTCCCCCATAGACCGGCTCCCCAGTCACTTCGATCGATCCGGTGGGAGGTCATGGCGATCTCGTAGGCCTTGAACCACTGTTGTATGTTGTCATCTAAGAAATATTCTCGAACGACATCCTTGGGGATGTGTACTTTTTTCTCTGTCGCTCCTGGGGTGCGCGGTTGCTCGGGCACCCCCAGTTCTTTGTTCTGCTTCCGTAAGTCTATTTCTGCTAGTTTACGCTCGTGTTCGTACGCTAATCTTTTTTCTTCGAGCTGTCTCTGCCTCTGTTTTTCTTCCCGTTCTTCTCGGAGCCGCAGATGTTCTAGGTTCAGTTTTTGTTCGGCTAATTTGAGTTCACCGTCCATTTTGAGCCGGGCCATTTCTAACTCATGTAGTCTGTTTTTTTCTCTCTCTTGGATCTCTTCCTGCGAGAGACCCGTTCTTCGCTCCTCGGGAGCCGTGGTGTTCCTCTCTGATGTTGCAACGTTTTGGTCCGGGGGTCTGACGGCCCCGGTCTCTGCCCATGACTCAATGGCGTGCTTGAAATCGTCTTTAGTACTCAGACCGGTGGTAGCAATGCCTAGTTCAATACAGAATTGTTTCAATTCACGATGGCTGTACTCTTCCAATTTCTCCATTTGGAATTTCTCGGTGGATCCGCTCTCTTTGGTTGTCATTGTGGTTTCGTCGTGGGGTGAGCTACTCTCTGTACGATTACGCGTTGATTCGGATCGCGCCGCTGGCCACCAATGTTAGACGGACCGGGAGGGTCGGCCGAGGACAAGGGGAGAGGTCTCCAGGGAGAGCCGTCTCCAGCCATCGTACAGACAAGTAACTTCCCCCCCACAGATGTACACCACACAAAGATAAGGTTTAACGTTCTTTATAAGCAATCTCAAAGTACGGTGGAATGGTACAAGGAGGTCTGGACTCAGGGATCCCCTCGATTCTAGTCTCTTGGATGGGAAAAGGGGTAGCGGGACAGTCTTGTTACCAATCTGGTAGATGCGATGGTATGATGGATAGCTCACAATCCTCGAGCTCGGCGTTCTAGATGGACGGGCCACGGCAGTGCCGGAGGGTCCCGAGATGATTGTAGGAAGCGACGGTCCGCGGCGGCGCCAGCAGGTCCCGGTGAAGGTGGTAGTTACAACGGTCCGCGGCAGCGCCAGCAGGTCCCGACGAGGTTGACGGAGGTAGAAGGTTGCGGCAGCGCCAGCAGGCAAGACGATAGTTCACAAGGCAGGGCTACGGCAGCGCCAGTAGTCCGTCAAGGATGAGTTCTTCACAGTGTCTCTCGACTCCAGGATACAACCGCCTTCCTGCTCTGGAGCTGCCCCAGTTATAGGTCTGGCGCCCTTTGATGTCCGGACCCTCGCACTTGGAGGTCGGGAGGTCCGGGATGAGGGAGTCCAGACACCCAGCAGGGGGGTGGAGCCAGCGCCCGGGGAGGCTGGGGGCGATCGGCACCTGGCGGGGGAGAGCCATCGACACTTCTTCCTCCCATTGACCTGCCAAGTGGTCCGTTCACCTCCTGGGTGGAGGGTGGTGCCGGGATGTCGGGGCCTGGCCAGGCCCAGGGTTAAGGTCGAGTTGAGGCCATGCGGCCTCGTGGTGCAGTGTCCAAGATGGCGGCCGGGCCGGGCAATGGAGCTGGTAGTGGCCCGGGCCAATGATACAGAGATGTCCGGGGGCAGGAGTCCCGTAGGGGACGGGGTGCGGGTTGCTTCCGTGGGTAGCACCTGGAGGGCCGGGGCTCGGGCCCTGTCATGCGGGGAGGGAGCAAGCCCTTCATGTGGCCTGTCCAACACTTCCCTATTTATTGAATCTTTTTTTAGGGGTCCAATATAATGCGATACCGCCTGAGTCCTGGAAATACACCAATATAGCGATCTTTGCTAAAAAAGCAAACCCCCCCATCTTCCATCTTCATACAGGCCCATATCTCTTATAAACTCCGACTCAAAACTATATGCCAAGGTCTTAGCCAATCGGTTGAGTCGGGTCGTCGAGTGTCTTGTCTCCCCGTGGCAGCATGGCTTTATTCCGGGAAAGGGCACCACAGATCATACCCGAAGAGCCATTACCCTATTTGACATCATGGGCGCCACGGGGGGGCAGGATGTCGATGATCCTTCTCGACGCCGAGAAGGCATTTGACCGTGTGTCATGGCAATTTTTGTGGAACATCCTAAAACGGAATAATTTTGGGTATACATTTATTAATGCTGTAAAGGCCCTGTACGTAGGTCCAAAGGCAAAACTTAACATCTGTGGTTCTGAGTCGGAGGTTATTGAGATACAAAGAGGCACAAGGCAGGGCTGTCCCTGTTCCCCGATATTATTTGCCCTTTATATCAATCCCCTTATTGTATAATTGCTTTCCTCACCCGTTATTCAACCTGTTACAGTGGGTCTGTTCTCGACAAAAATTTTGGCTTATGCCGATGACGTGGCTGTGTTAACAACAAACCCAACTGAGGCAATTAGTGAAATTGAATTAATTACTCATACTTTTGGCATTTACTCAGGTTATTCCCTTAATAGGGATAAAACAATGGTCCTATGTACAAATAACACGACATTTGAAAGCCCTTATAAAGTGAAACAGGCAACATATTTAGGGGTCTGTATATCCTCTGACGTGAACGAAATCAACCATCTTAACTACACCCCCTTGATCAATAAAATAAAAGAAGACCTTAGAAGAGTGGACAATTTACACCTGTCTAATATTGGAAGGGCTAACTATTTAAAAATGAATATCTTCCCAAAAATACTCTACCTGTTCCGAACAATTCCGCTATTGGCTGGAGGTAGTTTTATTAAGATTCTTGACTCCTCCATGTCTAAGTTCATCTGGAGTTTTGGGAAGATTAGAAGAGCCCTACCACTCCTAACTTTACCTCTAGGTAGGGGGGGGGTTAGCTATCCCTAATTTAACTTTATATTTATGGGCAACACTCATTCAACACATGGGCCCTCTGTTAAATTCTAAAATATCTATTCCAATTAATAGAGAATTTTATATCCCTTCTATTTATGAGCTTAGCCTGGGGACCAAATGTCAGGGGCTATTCTTGAGGCAGGTTGAACCATCGTACTTTAAAAAAATTAAGTTAAAAGTAATTACTGATGCGTGGAAGGTTTGGAAATCTGTATCTAAACAACTAAATATTCCAAAATTTACAAAATACACCCCCTTGTGGAATAGCTCGATCCTTTCGGACTGCCTTAATGATAGCACCTCTCGGAGGTGGGAAAATGTAGGTATTAAGACAGTTGCAGATTTTTTAAGCCCAGGAAATACTACCACCTTTGACTGGCTTCAACAGAAATATACTATTCCTGCTACTGATTTTCTTAAATATTTTCAAGTATTTACGTATATTCGTAACTGTGTTCCCAGAATAGAATTGAACAACATTCACTTTTTCTCAGTCATTGGAAAACGATCTACCAGTATAGGTAGCCTATATCAATTATTGATTGAAAATACCAAGGATGATTTGGAGCGGGTGGAGCAAGCTTGGGCTCTAAGGTTGGGTAATCCAAATATAGACATTGATTTCTCTTTGGCCCTATCATCAAAATTGTTTATTGCCTCCAACCTTAAAGTTCAATACTACAGAGTTGTATATAACCTTTATTATACACCAGCAAAATTGTTTTCTTGGGGCTTGCATGCTGATGACAACTGCCCAAGATGTAGACAACCTCAAGCGAACTTAATTCACATGTTCGCCGAATGTCCCAAATTAGATCTATTAAAAATGATGATAATGAGATTCTGGGCCCAGGTTTTTGGACGGAATATAAGAGACTCAATAACCCTTTATGTGATGGGACATGATGATTCTTTGGGTCATAGTATTGAGGAGCAAAGGTCCATGTTTTTAGCAACTGCAATTTTACGTATTATTCTTGCTGCTCGTTGGAAGGACCTAGAGCCACCTACATTTCAGATGTGGCTTGGCCGATTTCTGGCCACTTATAAACAGGAGATCTCAATTTATGGCACTAGGGGTAAAAAAACTAGACTTCTTGGAAATCAGATTTGGGCCCCAATTTCTAATTGGTTCTCTAATGTGAAGCTGCCTGCCTTAAGTGTATCATCCTGATTTGATAGGAATATATTGTTTAATTTACTGCTTAATTAATTTATTGAAGTGTATAATATTGGATATATTGAATTTTGTATTTCTTTTTTTTCTTGTCTCTTTCATTGTTAATATTTTCTTTATACAGCTGATTTAGTTATTAATATGCTTGACTACTCATTTTGAAGTTTCAATATGTTTGAAATGTTTTAAATATATTTGACAATTATGTATTACTGTATTTTTTGACTGAATGTTGCTTAATAAAAAGATTTTAAAAAAAAGAGAATGCAGAGTGCAGATTCAGAGTGCAGATAGAGAGTGCAGAGTGCAGATTGAGAATGCAGAGTGCAGATTCAGAGTGCAGAGTGGGAGTGCAGATTGAGAGGTCAGAGTGCAGATTGAGAATGCAGAGTGCAGATTCAGAGTGCAGAGTGCGAGTGCAGAGTGCAGATTGAGAGTGCAGAGTGCAGATTGAGAATGCAGAGTGCAGATTCAGAGTGCAGAATCAGAGTGCAGATTCAGAGTGCAGAGTGCAGATTGAGAATGCAGAGTGCAGATTGAGAGTGCATATTGAGAGTGCAGATTGAGAGTGCAGATTGAGAGTGCAGATTCAGAGTGCAGATTCAGAGTGTAGAGTGCAGAGTGCAGATTGAGAATGCAGAGTGCAGAATCAGAGTGCAGATTCAGAGTGCAGATTCAGAGTGTAGAGTGCAGAGTGCAGAGTGCAAAGTGCGAGGGCAGAGTGCAGATTGAGAATGCAGAGTGCAGATTCAGAGTGCAGATTCAGAGTGGAGATTCAGAGTGCAGATTCAGAATGCAGAGTGCGAGTGCAGAGTGCATATTGAGAGTGCAGAGTGCAGATTGAAAATGCAGAGTGCAGATTCAGAGTGCGAGTGCAGATTGAGAATGCAGAGTGCAGATTCAGAGTGCAGATTCAGAGTGGAGATTCAGAGTGCAGATTCAGAATGCAGAGTGCGAGTGCAGAGTGCATATTGAGAGTGCAGAGTGCAGATTGAAAATGCAGAGTGCTGATTCAGAGTGCAGATTCAGAGTGCAGAGTGCAGATTGAGAATGCAGAGTGCAGATTGAGAATGCAGAGTGCAGATTCAGAGTGCAGATTCAGAGTGCAGATTCAGAGTGCAGATTCAGAGTGCAGATTCAGAGTGCAGAATCAGAGTGCAGATTCAGAGTACAGAATCAGAGTACAGATTCAGAGTGCAGATTCAGAGTGCAGATGCAGAGTGCAGATTGAGAATGCAGAGTGCAGATTGAGAATGCAGAGTGCAGATTGTGAGTGCAGATTCAGAGTGCAGATTCAGAGTGCAGATTCAGAGTGCAGTTTCAGAGTGCAGAGTGCGAGTGCAGAGTGCAGATTGAGAGTGCAGAGTGCAGATTGAGAGTGCAGAGTGCAGATTGAGAATGCAGAGTGCAGATTCAGAGTGCAGAGTGCGAGTGCAGAGTGCAGATTGAGAGTGCAGAGTGCAGATTGAGAATGCAGAGTGCAGATTCAGAGTGCAGATTCAGAGTGCAGAGTGCAGATTGAGAATGCAGAGTGCAGATTCAGAGTGCAGAGTGCGAGTGCAGAGTGCAGATTGAGAGTGCAGAGTGCAGATTGAGAATGCAGAGTGCAGATTCAGAGTGCAGATTCAGAGTGCAGAGTGCAGATTGAGAATGCAGAGTGCAGATTCAGAGTGCAGAGTGCGAGTGCAGAGTGCAGATTGAGAGTGCAGATTGAGAATGCAGAGTGCAGATTCAGAGTGCAGAGTGCAGATTGAGAATGCAGAGTGCAGATTGAGAATGCAGAGTGCAGATTCAGAGTGCAGATTCAGAGTGCAGAATCAGAAGGCAGAATCAGAGTGCAGAATCAGAGTGCAGAATCAGAGTGCATATTCAGAGTGCAGATTCAGAGTGCAGATTGAGAATGCAGAGTGCAGATTGAGAATGCAGAGTGCAGATTGTGAGTGCAGATTCAGAGTGCAGAGTGCAGATTCAGAGTGCAGAGTGCAGATTGAGAATGCAGAGTGCAGATTGAGAATGCATAGTGCAGATTCAGAGTGCAGAGTGCGAGTGCAGAGCGCAGATTCAGAGTGCAGAGTGCAGATTGAGAATGCAGAGTGCACATTCAGAGTGCAGATTCAGAGTGCAGAGTGCAGATTCAGAGTGCAGATTCAGAGTGCAGAGTGCATATTCAGAGTGCAGATTCTGAGTGCAGATTCTGAGTGCAGATTCTGAGTGCAGATTCAGAGTGCAGTTTCAGAGTGCACAATCAGAGTGCAGATTCAGAGTGCAGATTCAGAGTGCAGATTCAGAGTGCAGATTCAGAGTGCAGAATGCAGATTGCAGAATGCAGATTGAGAGTGCAGAGTGCAGATTGAGAATGCAGAGTGCAGATTCAGAGCGCAGATTCAGAGTGCAGATTCAGAGTGCAGTGAGTGCAGAATTCAGAGTGCAGGGTGCAGATTCAGAGTGAATGAGTGCAGAGTTCGTGTAGAGTGACAGTGAGTGCAGAGTGACTGCAGAGACAGTGTGTAAGGGTGCAGGGTGCACATTGTGTGAGTGTGCAGAACGAGTGTGCAGTATAAACAGTGTGTGACTATGCAGGGTGACATTGGGAGTGTGTGGGTGAGCAGTGTGTGAATGTGTAGGGGCAGTGTGTGAGTGTGCAGAAAACACTACACACACATACACCACACACACATACCATACACACACCACACACACATACACCACACACACATAGCACACACACAAACCACACACCTCACTCTCTCAACACCACACACTCATCACCACTCACCACAACACACTCACCACCACACTCTCTCCCCAGGCTCACCCCCACAGACTCACCACCACACACTCACCAGTACACAGAAAACAACACACACAACACCACACCCCCAGCCATCAATGAATGCTTTCACCATCCACAAACACCAACAACCATCAATGTACGCTTTCACCCCAAAAAAACTCCACCATGCATCCGTGCCGCTAAACACCCACGCACACAACAAACAATGTCAGTGCAACTTTCACTAAACACACACACACACCAACAGCTGACAGTACACCAGCCACTCTTTCAATTGGCACAATCATCAGCAGCTGTCAGTGCACATTACCATATACAATGCCATTATCTCAAACTCAAACAAACCGAGCCCTAATGCATTCCTAATGCTTGTTTAGAGAGGATGCGGGGGTATTGCGGGGAGGGAGGGGGTGGGGGGGTTATGCGCAGACTGCAGAGCATTTCTGTAATGAAGCTGTCAGGTCCCGGACCTGGAGGGAATAGGGGCAAGTGGCGTCACAAGGGGGGTGCGGACCGCACCGGGTGACACCCTCACAATGGGGTGACACCATCTAGTTTATCGTTTTGTCAGTGATATGCAAATTTGTGTTCATGTATGTTATGTCTCTATTTAATCTAATGGCATGCGCAGACCTACCTCGCCCTAATAATGCTCGTCTCGCAGCAGCCAAGGCTTGCTGCTAGCTGCACCAGTCTCGAGCCTCGGAGCCTGCTCCGCGAGCTCCAGATCACACATAGGGTGTACCGGCATCTCTGCTGACTAGCTTCAGATAGCTCCATCGATCCTCAGCTGTCAATGACGTGGCAGTCAGGTCAAGGGATCATGAACCATTCTGCTCAGTGCCATAAGGTCACTGAGGCAGATTGTTACCGTGTGTGTTAAAACGCACAATACGTGATAGAGTTGTGCAACAACTTTAAGATGGGCTGTGCAGCTAGCAAGATTGTTTATCCTGCAGCTCAAGTGGAATAGCAGAGCATTTAAAAATGCTTTCAGCTTTATCATTTAATTATTGCAGAACGTGGTCTTCAGAGTAAAAAACGTGTTTTGTTCTCACTTTTTAGGACACGCCTAGCTCTCCGGTTGCCTTATAACGAGGGAGATCGGCACATCCTCATTTTGATACTTGTGGTTTTGACATTTCTATTATAGACCTCTAAGAACAAGAACACAAAGATTTAAAAAAAAGATGGTTGGGTGCTTCGCTGCTTCTTTTTGTGTCAATAGATTGCGTGGATGACAGCGGAGGAAAGATGGTGCAGACAGAGGGAATGATGGTGCAGGCGGAGGGAGAGATGGTGCAGGCAGGGGGTGAGATGGTGCAGGCGGAGGGGAGATGGTGCAGGCGGAGGGAGAGATGGTGCAGGCGGAGGGAGAGATGGTGCAGGCAGAGGGAATGATGGTGCAGGCGGAGGGAGAGATGGTGCAGGCAGGGGGTGAGATGGTGCAGCGGAGGGGAGATGGTGCAGGCGGAGGGGAGATGGTGCAGGCGGAGGGAGAGATGGTGCAGGCAGAGGGAATGATGGTGCAGGCGGAGGGAGAGATGGTGCAGGCAGGGGGTGAGATGGTGCAGGCGGAGGGGAGATGGTGCAGGCGGAGGGGAGATGGTGCAGGCGGAGGGAGAGATGGTGCAGGCAGGGGGTGAGATGGTGCAGGCGGGGGAGATAGTGTGAACAAAGGGAGAGATGGTGCAGGCAGAGGGGAGATGGTGCAGACAGAGGGAGAGATGGTGCAGGCGGAGGGGAGATGATACAGGCAGAGGGAGAGATGGTGCAGGCGGAGGGGAGATGGTGCAGGCAGAGGGAGAGATGGTGCAGGCAGAGGTAGAGATGGTGCAGACAGAGGGAGAGATGGTGCAGGCGGAGGGGAAATGGTACAGCCAGAGGGAGAGATGGTGCAGGCAGAGGGGAGATGGTGCAGGCAGAGGGAGAGATGGTGCAGACAGAGGGAGAGATGGTGCTGGCAGAGGGGAGATGGTGCAGGCAGAGGGGAGATGGTGTGCGCACAGGGAGCGATGGTGCAACCAGAGAGGAGATGGTGCAGGCAGAGGGGAGATGAGGCAGGCAGAGGGTGAAATGGTGCAGGCAGAGGGGAGATGGTGCGGACAGAGGGAGAGTTGGTGCAGGCAGAGGGGACATGGTGCAGGCAGAGGGTGAATTGGTCCATCCGGTAAATTGTGAGGGGGTGACACCATGAGTTACCCGCACCGGGTGACACCAACCCTAGTGACGCCACTGCAAATGAGAGGAGGGGACTGGGGGTGACAAGGGATGGGGCAATGTGGGAGTTAGCACTGAAACCATTCTTATGGTCCGTTATTTGGCACTGGAGGACTCGGAGGAGGTCCATCATGGATTCTTGGGGTAAGTCGTGAGGGGGTGACACCATGAGTTACCCGCACTGGGTGACACCAACCCTAGTGACGCCGCTGCCCCGGGCCTGTGGTAATCATTTGCTCTCTGTGCAGACGTCATCTGCACAGTATCTGTATCCCGTCTTGAATATTGTGCACATAGCCCTGTCTGAGGAGCTCAGTTTTCTTCTTATTTCTTTCAGGAGCGGCTGCTTTTTCCGGTGCTGTCACCCATACCCTATCAACAGCACTTCTGGCTTTCGAGGCAACAGGACAAATTGCCCATATCTTGCCCGTTCTCTTGGCGGTGTTGGTCGCCAATGCCATATCCCAGAAGTTTCAGCCTTCCTTCTATGATGGCACAATTATCGTGAAGAAACTGCCCTACCTACCCCGGATCCGCAGCAGGCACATAGGGTGAGTCACCAAGCAGCTGCACTTACACATGCTTGCACAAACGTAATCAGTGCACGTGCTGTCCAGCTATTCACCCAGAACCAGAAAATTAACACTCTTACACTCTAATGCCATAGTTACAGCACATTATTCATATATGCTTACACAATCCTCATATTCAAGCACAGTTCACCAACAGCACAATACACTCCCAGATACAGCTTACAAATCGAAGCAAACCAGAGCACAATCCTCCACATAACTCACACACAGCCACAGTAAAGGACACTCTGACACTAGTTAGTACACACTTAAATGTGTACATTTGTGTACTGAACCTTTCATTCCAATAGATATTTGTGGAAGGGGTTATGAAGAAAGTCATATCTGGGCTTTTAAAATATCTTCAATTAGGACCATACAGGAGTCTAATAGTAATCATATGCTTTATCACGATGCAATCGATAATCAATGGTTAGTGGTCAATAAGTTTCAGTTGCTATTCAAGTAAATTCTAGAGAACTTCATAATGATTGTCAGCTATGTCAGTCTGATGTGGGGCCCTTTTGCAATGGAATGTGTGATAACTGTGTGCCTGACAATTAGCAGAAGACACGACTATCTTTGAACTCACATGTATAACATGCTGTTAACCAATCAGAACATGATATGAGATGATGGAACAACAAAAGAAACTGCATCAATAATTTCCAGTCTTAGGTGGTGTAATAATATTCCCCTCATTTTTAGATCTCTTTTGTTCAGAGTTTAAAATGGCTCTCCATTTTCGTGTAAAATTGTTAAAATCTATTCTTAAATGTGATAATAAATTAGGAGGCATTGGTTTTGTAACCATCCAGTTATTGTGTTAAAAAGCATGCTAGTTACCCTCTCACTCAATAAGCGGTTTGTGCCTGGTGGGATCAATTAATTGACAAAATACATTTAAATGCATTCATGCATCTCGGTATGCAGTTTCTATCTCCTTTAATAGACAACAAAGGAGCTCATCTGAGATAGTTTAATCTTGAACAAGATTAATTGATCAATTCAATCATTGTTCGCTCTCAGTCAGGTTAAGTTTACGCAGCGTATTTCTTACTTTTATTACATGTAAAAGTTAAAATCTAATATGACACTACTCTATTCCACTCTATGCTACACAACTCAACCCCACTCTATGCCAATATACGCCATTCTACTCCATGCCACCCCATTGGATGCCACTCTACTCTGTCATTCTACTCTATGTCACCCTACCCTACTCTACCCCAATTTCTGCCACTCTACACCACTCCACTTTAATCCACTCTACACCACTCTACTCTACTCTATGCCCCTCTCTGCCCCTCCACTCTGCGCCACCTCACTCTACACCACTCTACTCTATGCCACTCTACTCTATGGCACTCCATTCCACTGTACACCACTCCATACCACTCTACTCTACTCTGACACTATACTCCAAGCCACTCTACTCTATGCTACACCACTCCACTCTACTCTACGCCGCCCACAGCATACCATTGATTTTGTCATTGTCACTCTCTTTGCAATCTTTTGATTGCTTAACTCCCATCGGCTTCCCTTCCTTTCTTGCGTCAGATGCTCCCTGGAGCATTGACCAAGTACAAGTGTTCTTCCTTGTCCTTTTGTCAATGTACTATTTTTTTCAGTATTATTCCCGAATGTGCAGTGTGCTTTCCTACTTTTACCACTGGCATACAGCTGTTGCTTTCACCGTGTCTGCCATCTTTATCAATGATTTAGTCACTTACACTCAGAACTGTACTCTTCTACACCACTCTGCTATACGCTAATCTACTCCATGCCACTCCAGTCTGCTCTATGCCACTCTACACCAATCCACTCCATGTCACTCCACTCTACCCAGCGCTACTTTAGTCTACTCTATGCCACTCCACTCCACTCCACGCTACTTTGCTTTATGCCACTCCACTTTATGCCACTCTTCTTCGTGCCACTGTACCCTACCCCACTTTATCAATCATAACATTTGTATAGCACGCTACTCACCCGGAAGGGTCTCAAGGCGCTTGGGGGAGGGGGTCCGCTACTGCTCGAACAGCCAGGTCTTGAGTTGTCTCCTGAAGGCGAGGTGGTCCTGGGTCAGCCGAAGGTGGATATGGAGGGAGTTCCATGTCTTGGCCGCCAGGTAGGAGAAGGATCTGCCTCCGGCGGTTGCTCTTCGGATGCGTGATACAGCGGCGAGGGTGAGGCTAGTAGACCGTAGCTGGCGGGTGGGCGTGTAGAAGGTCAGGCGGTCGTTGAGGTACTTGGGGCCCAGGTCGTGGAGAGACTTATGTGCGTGGGTGAGGAGCCTGAACGTGATCCTCTTGTTGACGGGGCGCCAGTGCAGGTCCCTCAGGTGGCCGGAGATATGGCTGCATCGGGGGATGTCCAGGATGAGTCGGGCGGAGGCATTCTGGATGCGTTGGAGTCTTTTCTGTAGCTTGGCTGTGGTTCCGGCGTAGAGGGTCTTTCCGTAGTCCAATCGGCTGGTGACGAGGGTGTGGGTGACCGTCTTCCTGGTTTCAGTTGGGATCCATCGGAAGATCTTGCGAAGCATGCGTAGGGTGTGAAAGCATGATGAGGAGACGGCGTTGACTTGTCTGGTCATCGAGAGGGAGGAGTCCAGGATGAAGCCCAGGTTGCGTGCGTGGTCAGTTGGCTTGGGAGCGGTGCCCAGGGCTGGGGGCCACCAGGAGTCGTCCCAGGCGGAGGGCGATGGTCCCAGGATGAGGACTTCCGTCTTGTCTGAGTTCAGTTTCAGGCGGCTGTTCTTCATCCACTCGGCAACGTCTTTCATCTTTCAACTTTAGTCCACACCACACCACTCCATTCTATGCCATTCAATGCCACTGCCAATGCCACTGCCAATGCCACTGTATGCCACTCTACTCTACGCCACTCCATTCCACTTCACTCTCTGCCACTGTACTCTACACCACTCTACTCCACGACTCTCTAAACCACTTTATGCTTCTCCACTTCACTCTACACCCCTGTACTCCACACCACTCTACTCTATGCCACTCCACTCTAAGCCAAACAATGCCAGTCCATGCCTCTCTATGCTACTCCATGCCACTATACTCCATGCCTCTCCACTGCACTCTATGCCACTGTACTCTATCCCACTCTGTTTTACGCTACTCTACTCTATTCCATGCCAATCCACTCCACGCCACTCTACACAACTTTACTCTAGGCCACACTGTTCTACGTGATGCCACTCTATGCTGCTCCATACCACTTTACTCTATGCCACTTTATACCACTCCATGTCACTCTATGCCACTGTACTCTATGCTACTCTGTTCTACTCCATTCTACTCTATGCCACACCACTCCACACCACTCTACTTCGCGCCAATTCACTCTCCTATATTCCACTCCATGCTACTCTACACTACTTCACTTTATGCCACACTGTTCTATGCTACTCCTCTCCATGCCAAACAATGACCCTCCACTGCACTCTATGCCGCTCCATGGCCCTCTACTCCAAACCACTCTATGCCACTCCACTTCAGTCTATGCCACTCTACTCTACTCCACTCAGCTCTACTCTACTCTTCTCAGCTCTACTCTACTCCCCTCCACCCCAAACAATGCTTCTCTATGGCTTTCCACGTAATTCTACGCCACTCTATGCCACTCCACGCCATGATATACACTCCATTCTACTCCATGTGATTCGCCTCTGCTCCATTTTATGACATCTCCTCTCTATGCATCTCCACTCTGCGCCAATCCACTCTATGCCACTCCAATCTATGCCATGCTAGTCTGCATCAGGCCAATGTCTTTTAGCCATGCTAAACAGCAACCACACTTTTGTACAACATGGCGAAAAGACACTGGCAAAGCCAAAAGCTCGCACATACCCAAGACCCATTGGTTTTGCCATTGCTTGTCATACAGACCCTTCAGAATATGGCGATTCTGTAATTTGGAAAAAGTCGCAAATTTGGGATTTTTGTAAAATTCCTGCAATTTTTACAAAAGGGTCTGCAAAATTGGAGACAAAAAAACGGACCCTTTATTTCCTGGCTCTGCTCTGCTTCTGAGCCAGTAAAAGGAGGGTGAACAATAGTCTAGCTTGCAGGAGAAGTGTTAACGTCCTCTGCTGCCTTCCTTTGAAATGCACAGAGCACCCCTTCTGTGCAATGAGCCATCGGCCCGTCCGCTTCTCTGCAGGCGCTTGGACCGAACTTCTGTTCACCACTAATTACCCCTCCATTGACTCCTCCTTTTTTTAATATGGCGAACTTGGCACTAGGGCATTTCTCCTATACCACCCCCACTCCCCTGCTGCGCTGACTCCTCTCTTGCCCTACTCTTCCCATGACTTATCTGGCCCTCCCCAGACTCTTATACCCCGCTCCTGTGCCCTTCCCCAACCCACAGGGAATGCAGGTTGACTGATGCCATGAAGAGCAGGTTTCATATTGGATTTTGCACTCTGTGGCTTGAGACATCCTCCACTTTGAGACACTGCTGCAGGAGAATCTATGAGGTAACAGCTTGTGACAGAGCACAGTCTCCAGCAGGCCCAGCAGTATTTTTGTGGCAGGCACATTTCTGCCTTTGGTAAAAATACATATTTCTTAAGAACAAGGGTACCCCATAAGGCGAACCTGGGGTAGTAGTGATTGTTTTGAAAGAACAATGGTTCAAGGGTGGCCTAATAAGGTCCTGAGCGAAAGTATAGCGTAGGAATAATTCACGCTAGGGAGCTGAAGATGTAGGTACATATAGAATTATTTATTTTCTCTTTCAACATTTATCAAAAAAGTTTCAGGTGCTCATATGAGTGACAAAGTGCATAACGTGACACAAGTGAACATAGTGAAAACGGAATGTCACACAACAACAAGGTAAAAGACCACATACATATATACAATGGGGGGGATATATTTTCTTGAGTAGGTCGACGATGTTTCGATCTATATTATTTTTGATCATCATCAGGACTGGGGAGCTTCCTGAAATGTGGAGAAGTAATTAAAATTAAAAAAAGGAACCTACATATACATTCTCTTAGCATAGTGATTTTGGTGCTCCCCGTGGCAGGATACAATTCCATGCACAGTACAATGTAATTGGGAAGGTGGCGCTTAGCAATAAACCAATGTGTGCTGCGCTATTTTTATTAATCAGGGGAAAGGGGGGGGCGCTTAGTGACATGTGGGCCCTGATTCATTCTCACTTACTCTGTAGTTAGTATAGTCCTTTAGGCTCAAAAACTTAATTCAGAATCGGTAAGACATCAGCCGGTTGGCAGGCGTAATTTCTGGGGGATCAGAGAAAACTATGTCACATCGTAGTACATTTACAATAGTCATTGATGCTAATAAAAACCTTACATAATCGCTGTCTATTGCGGGTCGGTAGTGACTAAAAGCGGTGGCCCAAGTAAAGATCATTTAGTTAAACATGTATATCATGGTTTGGTTATGCGAGAATGAAGGAGGAGCATCTATTAAATCATTTTGACTCAAGAGTCCAGTCATGTGAGCGGAAAAAATAGTAGCAACACATACTTAGATTAATTAAAACCAACTAAACATAGGCTAGGAGACAGAGAAGTTGTCAACATTTTGGAAATCTAAACTTAACGCGCAATTGCAGGCATGACTTATTAATTTCAAGGTGTATCAGAAAGCAAAGTCTGGACAGTTCGGCAGACCAGTTTAAGGATCCTTCTTGCGCCTAATGAACAAAAATTTTAAGGCATACATATTATGACCTCAAGTTGAAGTATAAACAGCGAGAAGGAGGGCAAAAAAGGCGGGCACTTACTAAGTGATTTTTTCTGCGCTGCATTAGGGGTCTATTTAGTGATTTGGGAAACGTAACAACATCGATCGGCCAACTGCTTGCCAGGAGCTGGGGCACTAGAATGTGGTCGGGTTAGGATTGCTGGGTAAAATTACTCACAAAAAGGGACAGGGTCGCAGAGTCACTTACTTAATCAGGGATTGTAGACTGTTGCGAAGGCGGTCCGACTGCTTGTCAATTGCTTGCCAGGAGCTGGGGCACAAGAGTAAAGACGGGTTAGGGATGATTGCCGGGCAAAATTTACTTAGAAACGGGGCAGGGTCGCGGAGTCACTTACTTAATCAGGGCATGAAGGCTGCTGCCAAGGGGGTCCGAGTACCTCGCTTCTAGGATTACTCACGCTCAATGCCCGATCCGGAGCGCGTTAAGAATACTTCCTGGTGGCGCGCGCATGCATTCGGCTATATTCTATGCGCATGCGTGTTCGGGAGCACTAACTGAGTCGCGAGTATAGTGTATCGAAAACCGCGCATGGGCAGTGTAGTTTAGGTCGTGACAGAATGTGGAGCATTAATGAATAGAGCACAAGCACGAATTAGGAGATTGGAATAGAGTAATGCTATTAGGATCTTGCTTGAAATTGAGGTAATCAGGCAGATCGAATTTGCTGGGTGTAATGGAATTAGGTGTGGGCGAATCAAGGTCATGGGTAGGAGGTGAAGTAGTTTTTCAATAGTTATACTAATATGCATAGATGTATATCTAAAGGAATATTTAGATCTTTACAGTATAGCAATATTAAAGTTAAAAACATTTTGATCATATGTAGTTTACTGCATGCAGCACGTTGGCAAAGCTAATCAGGTAACCATATTCCATTCATCGAGGGAATTTAGTCCTTTCTCAATAGTCTTGCAATTGTAGATCCATTTGCACTCCAGGCGGTTCAGGGTAGTTTGTTGATGATTACCACCCCTTGCATTGGGTGTTAGTTTGTCAATGACTTGCCACTTCAAGTCGTTTTCATTGTGGCCAAATTCTATGAAATGTTCAACCAGAGGAGCTGTAGTTACTCTGCATCGGATTCTGCTCCTATGTTGGGACATCCGAGTCTTTACTTGTTGGGTTGTTTGGCCAATATATAGCAACTTGAAGTGGCAAGACTATTGAGAAAGGACTAAATTCCCTCGATTGCTATACTGTAAAGATCTAAATATTCCTTTAGATATACATCTATGCATATTAGTATAACTATTGAAAAACTACTTCACCTCCTACCCATGATCTTGATTCGCCCACACCTAAATTCCATTACACCCAGCAAATTCGACCTGCCTGATTACCTCAATTTCAAGCAAGATCCTAATAGCATTACTCTATTCCAATCTCCTAATTCGTGCTTGTGCTCTATTCATTAATGCTCCACATTCTGTCACGACCTAAACTACACTGCCCATGCGCGGTTTTCGATACACTATACTCACGTCTCAGTTAGTGCTCCCAAACACGCATGCTCATAGAATATAGCCAAATGCATGCGCGCGCCACCAGGAAGTATTCTTAACGCGCTCCGGATCGGGCATTGAGCGTGAGTAATCCTAGAAGCGAGGTACTCGGACCCCCTTGGCAGCAGCCTTCATGCCCTGATTAAGTAAGTGACTCCGCGACCCTGCCCCGTTTCTAAGTAAATTTTGCCCTGCAATCATCCCTAAGCCGACTTTACTCTTGTGCCCCAGCTCCTGGCAAGCAATTGACAAGCAGTCGGACCCCCTTCGCAACAGTCCACATGCCCTGATTAAGTAAGTATTTACAAAAAGGGGTGGTGAGGGACAGAGTCTCTGAATTAAGCAGAAAGCTCTCACCCAGTCAAGAGATCAGGGCTAGATCCAACACCGTTTTTTAGCTCACTGCACCATCCCAGTTTCAGAACCTGGCTGTATGCAAATTAGTCTGTTCCTGTCCCAGTGCATGATGGGAACAGGGCAAACCAAACTACAAAAGCCAATTCTTACACTGGGAAGGAAACAAGCTCCCGGGGACCGGTTTCTGGCATTACAGCCGTCTTCGGCCCGGTTTGCTTGAATCCTGATGGTGCAATGAGCAAGGGTCTCACATCTGAGAATACCCTTCCACGCTTAGGGTGGACAAAAATATTTACAAAAAGGGGTGGTGAGGGACAGAGTCTCTGAATTAAGCAGAAAGCTCTCACCCAGTCAAGAGATCAGGGCTAGATCCAACACCGTTTTTTAGCTCACTGCACCATCCCAGTTTCAGAACCTGGCTGTATGCAAATTAGTCTGTTCCTGTCCCAGTGCATGATGGGAACAGGGCAAACCAAACTACAAAAGCCAATTCTTACACTGGGAAGGAAACAAGCTCCCGGGGACCGGTTTCTGGCATTACAGCCGTCTTCGGCCCGGTTTGCTTGAATCCTGAAATGATGGATCAAGCCCTGATCTTTGGACTGGGTAAGAGTGGTCTGCTCAATTCAGACACTCTGTTCATCACCACCCCCTTTTGTAAATCGATTTTGGCCACTATAGGTGTGGCAGGGTATACTCAGACATGAGTCCCTTTCTCACTGCTCCATCAGGATTCAAGCAAGCCGGGCCGAAGAGGCTGAAATGCCAGAAACCGGTCCCCGGTAGCTTGTCTCCTTTCTGGTAAAGAATTGGCTTGGTAGTTTAGTCTGCCCTGTTCCCATGATGCACTGGGCCAGGGACAGACTGATTTGCATATAGCCATGTTCTGAGCTGGGATGGGGCAGTGAGATAAATAACGGTGATGGATCAAGCCCTGATCTTTGGACTGGGTAAGAGTGGTCTGCTCAATTCAGACACTCTGTTCATCACCACCCCCTTTTGTAAATCGATTTTGGCCACTATAGGTGTGGCAGGGTATACTCAGACATGAGTCCCTTTCTCACTGCTCCATCAGGATTCAAGCAAGCCGGGCCGAAGAGGCTGAAATGCCAGAAACCGGTCCCCGGTAGCTTGTCTCCTTTCTGGTAAAGAATTGGCTTGGTAGTTTAGTCTGCCCTGTTCCCATGATGCACTGGGCCAGGGACAGACTGATTTGCATATAGCCATGTTCTGAGCTGGGATGGGGCAGTGAGATAAATAACGGTGATGGATCAAGCCCTGATCTTTGGACTGGGTAAGAGTGGTCTGCTCAATTCAGACACTCTGTTCATCACCACCCCCTTTTGTAAATCGATTTTGGCCACTATAGGTGTGGCAGGGTATACTCAGACATGAGTCCCTTTCTCACTGCTCCATCAGGATTCAAGCAAGCCGGGCCGAAGAGGCTGAAATGCCAGAAACCGGTCCCCGGTAGCTTGTCTCCTTTCTGGTAAAGAATTGGCTTGGTAGTTTAGTCTGCCCTGTTCCCATGATGCACTGGGCCAGGGACAGACTGATTTGCATATAGCCATGTTCTGAGCTGGGATGGGGCAGTGAGATAAATAACGGTGATGGATCAAGCCCTGATCTTTGGACTGGGTAAGAGTGGTCTGCTCAATTCAGACACTCTGTTCATCACCACCCCCTTTTGTAAATCGATTTTGGCCACTATAGGTGTGGCAGGGTATACTCAGACATGAGTCCCTTTCTCACTGCTCCATCAGGATTCAAGCAAGCCGGGCGAAGAGGCTGAAATGCCAGAAACCGGTCCCCGGTAGCTTGTCTCCTTTCTGGTAAAGAATTGGCTTGGTAGTTTAGTCTGCCCTGTTCCCATGATGCACTGGGCCAGGGACAGACTGATTTGCATATAGCCAAGTTCTGAGCTGGGATGGGGCAGTGAGATAAATAACGGTGATGGATCAAGCCCTGATCTTTGGACTGGGTAAGAGTGGTCTGCTCAATTCAGACACTCTGTTCATCACCACCCCCTTTTGTAAATCGATTTTGGCCACTATAGGTGTGGCAGGGTATACTCAGACATGAGTCCCTTTCTCACTGCTCCATCAGGATTCAAGCAAGCCGGGCCGAAGAGGCTGAAATGCCAGAAACCGGTCCCCGGTAGCTTGTCTCCTTTCTGGTAAAGAATTGGCTTGGTAGTTTAGTCTGCCCTGTTCCCATGATGCACTGGGCCAGGGACAGACTGATTTGCATATAGCCATGTTCTGAGCTGGGATGGGGCAGTGAGATAAATAACGGTGATGGATCAAGCCCTGATCTTTGGACTGGGTAAGAGTGGTCTGCTCAATTCAGACACTCTGTTCATCACCACCCCCTTTTGTAAATCGATTTTGGCCACTATAGGTGTGGCAGGGTATACTCAGACATGAGTCCCTTTCTCACTGCTCCATCAGGATTCAAGCAAGCCGGGCCGAAGAGGCTGAAATGCCAGAAACCGGTCCCCGGTAGCTTGTCTCCTTTCTGGTAAAGAATTGGCTTGGTAGTTTAGTCTGCCCTGTTCCCATGATGCACTGGGCCAGGGACAGACTGATTTGCATATAGCCATGTTCTGAGCTGGGATGGGGCAGTGAGATAAATAACGGTGATGGATCAAGCCCTGATCTTTGGACTGGGTAAGAGTGGTCTGCTCAATTCAGACACTCTGTTCATCACCACCCCCTTTTGTAAATCGATTTTGGCCACTATAGGTGTGGCAGGGTATACTCAGACATGAGTCCCTTTCTCACTGCTCCATCAGGATTCAAGCAAGCCGGGCCGAAGAGGCTGAAATGCCAGAAACCGGTCCCCAGTAGCTTGTCTCCTTTCTGGTAAAGAATTGGCTTGGTAGTTTAGTCTGCCCTGTTCCCATGATGCACTGGGCCAGGGACAGACTGATTTGCATATAGCCATGTTCTGAGCTGGGATGGGGCAGTGAGATAAATAACGGTGATGGATCAAGCCCTGATCTTTGGACTGGGTAAGAGTGGTCTGCTCAATTCAGACACTCTGTTCATCACCACCCCCTTTTGTAAACTGATTAAGTAAGTGACTCTGCGACCCTGCCCCGTTTTTTGAGTAATTTTACCCGGCAATCCTAACCCGACCACATTCTTGTGCCCCAGCTCCTGGCAAGCAGTTGACAAGCAGTTGGCCGATCAATGTTGTTACGTTTCCCAAATCACTAAATGGACCCCTAACTAATGCAGCGCAGAAAAAATCACTTAGTAAGTGCCCGCCTTTTTTGCCCTCCTTCTCGCTGTTTATACTTCAACTTGAGGTCATAATATGTATGCCTTAAAATTATTGTTCATTAGGCGCAAGAAGGATCCTTAAACTGGTCTGCCGAACTGTCCAGACTTAGCTTTCTGATACACCTTGAAATTAATAAGTCATGCCTGCAATTGCGCGTTAAGTTTAGATTTCCAAAATGTTGACAACTTCTCTGTCTCCTAGCCTATGTTTAGTTGGTTTTAATTAATCTAAGTATGTGTTGCTACTATTTTTTCCGCTCACATGACTGGACTCTTGAGTCAAAATGATTTAATAGATGCTCCTCCTTCATTCTCGCATAACCAAACCATGATATACATGTTTAACTAAATGATCTTTACTTGGGCCACCGCTTTTAGTCACTACCGACCCGCAATAGACAGCGATTATGTAAGGTTTTTATTAGCATCAATGACTATTGTAAATGTACTACGATGTGACATAGTTTTCTCTGATCCCCAAAAATTACGCCTGCCAACCGGCTGATGTCTTAACGATTCTGAATTAAGTTTTTGAGCCTAAAGGACTATACTAACTACAGAGTAAGTGAGAATGAATCAGGGCCCACATGTCACTAAGCGCCCCCCCCTTTCCCCTGATTAATAAAAATAGCGCAGCACACATTGGTTTATTGCTAAGCGCCACCTTCCCAATTACATTGTACTGTGCATGGAATTGTATCCTGCCACTGGGAGCACCAAAATCACTATGCTAAGAGAATGTATATGTAGGTTCCTTTTTTTAATTTTAATTACTTCTCCACAGTTTTAGGAATCTCCCAAGTCCTGATGATGATCTAAAATAATATAGATCGAAATGTCGTCGACCTACTCAAGGAAATATATCCCCCCCCATTGTATATATGTATGTGGTCTTTTACCTTGTTGTTGTGTGACATTCCGATTTCACTATGTTCACTTGTGTCACGTTATGCACTTTGTCACTCATATGAGCACCTGAAACTTTTTTGATAAATGTTGAAAGAGAAAATAAACAATTCCATATGTACCTACATCTTTAGCTCCCTAGCGTGAATTATTCCTACGCTATACTTTCGCTCAGGACCTTATTAGGCCACCCTTGAACCATTGTTCTTTGGTAAAAATACAGCTCATTTTTAGGTTTTGGGCCAGAACTTTTGCTATTTTGGCCACAACATTTGCCACCCGAAGCCACAAAATCCTGGGGGGTCTGGTTATAAGGACTGGCTTTCTTTGAGTCGTTATTTCTCCCAATTGCATTAGCATGGATGTAAAATACAGTATATTTAGGTCATTTAATCAGGTATAGCTTTGCCAGCATTATCAGTTTACATGTTTTTGAGTCAGGTTACTTATACATGTATCCAGGCTCATTATAGCTCTTTTAACTTTGGATTGAATGGATACCAGACCTGTGACTGTCTGCTTGATTGACAGGTAGTAGGTTACTTCCTGCAGTCAAATTATATAAAAAGGGGTGAAAGTAACATAACACCACTGCCAGTCCTAAGACTTTCTGGCAGAGCATGAATTACCTTAGGTAAAAACGGCGAGGGACAGTTGGTGGGGAAGGATATTGAAGAGGAAGGTCTAGGATAACTATGAAGGTCTTAGAGTCATATAGTGTGCCACACTTACTTCAGTATTGACCAGTCGCAGCCGGTGCAGTTAAGTGTGGTAGGGCAGTGAGGCAGGACGGGGGGTAAAGTGATAGATGACGGAATAGGCCAAAATAAATAAATACATAAAACCACTTACCTTGCACTTGCCGCATCGCTGAGTCGGCGATGCGGCAAGCTCAAGGTAAGTGGCTGTATTTATTTATTTTATTTTGCCTATTCTATCGTCTGTCACTTGTCCCCCGACTGCCTCACCCCACTTACCTGCACCGGCCGCCACTGGTATTGACATTCAGGAGACACAAGGGGATATTGCATGGTATCCTCCCCTTCTGAGGTACCAACTACTAGTATCTCCCATTCAGCTGCCCATGCTTCAAATGTGGCAAAGGGGGCCTATTGAGGTCACGTCTTTCAGTGATCCATGTCTCACTGCTGTATTTTCAGAAACTAAAACCTTGATACTGCAAATTCAGTTCATAAACATGATTCTAATCTATGTAACATCCTGTGTAAATATTAACACAGAAGTACAAGAGAGGATACAAATCAAAAGCAAATGCTATTTTTTACATTTATTTTTATTTCAAATTAAAGACCTATTGCAAAAATCTTCATTGCAGGACACTTGCTAATTCGCACAACAGTACAGCAACAAATACATTTTCCAGGTTTACATTGCAGAGCAGAAATAATACAATAAGCAAACTGCATCTTATAGTATACTAGCAGCCCGTCCCGACGTTGTCCGGGTTTGAATTGCTGCCGGCCAGTAGTATATTGTTTTGTAGGATTTCGTTTTGATAGCATTTCTTATCTGTGACAGGCCTGTGAAACGCTCCGATTCACAGTGCACTGCTGATGCACTTAAGAGTGCGCGTTCAGTAGTGTGTGAACTTGAGTTTCCCTACTTTATTTTTCCTTGCAATATTATATAGCGCGAACTCGACAACATGGCATGAGCACAATTTACATTACAGAAGAACACATTCATTTGTGGTAGGCACGGGGAGACAAAGAGATTTGCCTGGAATCACAGGATGTTGAGCCGATGCCGAGATTCGAATGTAGCTCCCCAGCTCTAAAGTTCGCAATTCTAGAACTTGTGGCGGGAGGTGTGTCTAAAAGTGTATGTCGGTGCTGGCCATCAATGAGAGAGACCTGTGCATTTTTCAAATGGGTGGTGAAAAAATATGGGTATGTTGCTGAAGATGTGGGCCGCCGTGCCACCAATGTACTTACCGGGAGAGGGTAAACACCCATTATTCCGCAACTTTCTTTCTGCATACCATCACTCCGCATACTTCCATTACGAAAGTACCATGACTCCGCAATGCCATTATAACGCATGGAATTACATTTTATATGCTTTTACCACGCATACACTTACAACGAAATTCGTTGTAAATGCATGAATGGTAAAAGCATGTTTTTTTTATTTTTGAATAAGGTAAGTATGGGTATAGGGGTATATGTTTTGGGGTACTGAGGTATATGTTTTGGGGTGTTTGGGTATTTTAAGGGTTCAGATATAGTTTTGGGTTATGGGGTACAGGGGTAGTTTTAGGGTTTAGGGATAGGCATGGGTTTTGGGGTACAGGGGTATTTTTAGGGTTCAGGGCTAGGTTTGGGTTTTGGGGTATAGGGGTATTTTTAGGGTTCAGGGATAGGTTTGGGTTTTGGGGTACAGGGGTATTTAAAGGGTCCAGGGCTAGGTTTGGGGTTTTTGGTACAGGGGTATTTTTAGTGTTCAGGGGTAGGTTTGGGTTATGGGGTACAGGGGTATTTTTAGGGTTTAGGGATAGGTTTGGGTTTTGGGGTACAGGGTATATTTATAGTGTTAAGATGGGTTAGTGTTTGAGGGTGTTGGGGTATTTTAAGGAGTGACGGTGGGTTATGATTATGGGGTGCGGGGGTATTTAAAGGGAGCAGGGTGGGATTAGCGCACGATATGAGACATGGCATGAAGGGCGGAACGTACCAAACGCCCCCAGCGTTTGTCACGCCCCCAGCACACGCCCACAGCACACGCCCACAGCACAACGCAGACACGCCCACAAGGGAATACTTTGCTGGCACGGTTCTTTTACCTTTTAAATGTACATGGTGGGCGTCTGCATAGCCTATGTCCTTTTGCTGCAACTGCCCTTTCCAACGCTGTATTGGGTGTTGTGATTGGTGCTGTGGTTCCTGAGATTACCCGCCTCAAAGGTTTGGGCTCTCTCTTTATTAATTTAGTATGGATAGACAGCACATTGCACCTTCCAGCAAACCAAGAAGTTGTAATCTAGTGCGTTCACAGTCTCAGAGCAACTCAAAGTCTAACTGAATATTTCTGAATCTGAACATCACATGATCATGTGTCACAATAAGCAATCCCAGTGCACTCCGGATCCAGCCTTTAAATCACGACTCAGTAGGACTTGGTACATTCACAGTTTGGCTCTCTACCTCAGCAGTCCTGCCCTGACTGCCCCTGGTAGCATTATATGCACTGTACAGGGCCCAGAAGTTCTTAGGCCTATTGCGGGGTGGGGGGAGGAGTTCACCATAGAGCTCCGTTTGGGTGCAGCAGTACAACATGTCCCTCGCCCATTGTGCAGTTGTGGGAAGCGGGCCTCGTATACAACAATTCGCCCCACTACGTTTGGCCATCAGCAGGCCCATGTCTACCAATCTACGTAACCCCTTAGGTACTGGTTTAGAATAGCCAAGCAGGGCGAGGGCCGGCTCTGGTTCAAGTTCCTGCTCTATTAACACTGCCATTGTATTGTATTGTATTGCTCGCACTTGGAGTCTACTCTCAGGCCATAACGATGAAGTCGTTCCGGGGTACAATAAACCCTATTGTGGTATTTGAAGTGAGTCAGCCGGTGTCGCCCGTTAAGTGAGATACGCTTCGTGCTGGTACAGCAGTATGTCCATGTCTTATCATCAATGTCCCTATTTAGGTCCCGTTGCCAAGCCAGTCAAGCTTCAGTAAAATAGTTCTCTCTATAGGTCATAGTAAGGTTGTAGATTCTGGAGACAAGCCTCATTGGTTCCTTAGCTTTTATGATTAGTGTAAGGGCAGCTAGCTCCGGAGGCTCAGCCAGGTCACCCCCCAGTAGCTGACCTAGCGCATGTTTGGTCCTGTGAAACTGGAATCTGATGAGGAGAGTGAGCCCAACGTCCTCCCCGCCCAAGCTGTCCCAGCATCTAGCCGTACCATTCTCAAACAAGCCACCTATAGTTCCTACCCCCATAGAATTGAGCGCTTTCACTACACCCGCGTCTCTACATGGAGGTAACCAATGGCACCATTCCAACGGGGAGTACATGATAGCTCCAGATTGTAGCTTTACGAGGCGGTGCCATGCGTGAACAGTAGTGTTGACTGAGTCTAGTATACAGGTCCTCCGGTCAGGTGGGGAGAAAAGCATCATGGGCAATGGGCAAGGGGTGGTGACTGCCCTGTCAATGCGCCAATGGGGAGTGTCTAGCGATCTGTGTATCCAGTGATAAGCATGTGTGCATTGCGCCGCCCTGTATTACAGATCAAAGTCAGGTGCTCCCAGTCCCCCCATATGGTAAGGCAACATGAAAGCAAATGCTATTCAATATGGATCTACCACAGAGGTAATAATGTGTAATTGAATTTCCATGAGCAGCGTAAATTAACCCCTAGTTTCTGTAGGTTATTTTCTTTCTCTTTTGTGTATCCAAGCAGTTGTGCTGCCTTCCACAAGAACTTTAGCCTTCTTATATCTGGTTATAGAAATTGAGCAGAAGCTGCGTTTCATTTTCCCTCAATTTTCCAAGTTCTCCTCTTGGTATAAAAGTCCACTTGAACAACTTTAAGCCTATTTAATTGGCTCGACTTCATTTGAGTTTAATGGTTGCATTTTTCGAAATCACATAACAAACTGAGGAGTCAGTAATTGTGTTTTCCCTACCTCACCGTGAATTAGTACAAATCGGATATCCATCCTGCAGTTTGTTGTAAATAAGAAGATGACTCCACAAGCAGGTAAGTGAAGTAATGGCTTTAATGCAGCACAGGTATAGGTAGGTCAGCCCCCCGTCCAACCAGAGCTCCAACTGCCAACAGGGCGAAGGAGAGCTCCAGAACCCAGAACACAAGGAGAGATCTAGAGTGCTGGCCCAAGGAAGAAGCAAAGCACTGTACAACATATCTCCCCCCTTTGCAAGGAAAGAAAACACAGGAAAAGGAAAGAAACATTAATGCACATAGTCATTCAAGTACATGGGTGGGCGACGGGAGCGAGAGCTCCTCAAACCGACATCAACCAAGGAAGAGGAAGGAGAAACAGGAGCACGAGGTACAGAAGCAGGAACAAGAGAGGCAGGAGCGGAATCAACCACAGAACCACTATGATATGTACACAAAGATGTGGAGGCATCGCCACCACCCACCTCCCCCCGTCCAGTTGGCAAGGGGATGGGAGAGGAAGGACCACCAGAGGACAGTAAATAACCATTACAACCATCAAGCTGAGTAGGAAACAGGTCATCAGAAGAAGAATCTTTACGTTTCTGGTAGAGTGCTACCCTCCGGTAATTCCAACTTTCACCATTGGCCAAGACAATGAAGTGAGGAAAAACCTTCTTGACTCTGTAGGGACCCCTAAACTTGCTAAGACCCTTAGCGAGTCTCCCCGGCTTAACCTTAACCAGGTCACCCACAGAGATGGGCAAGGGGGTACTGTCATGAATTAAGGGGACATCGCCACCAGAGCCCTTCAACCAAGCAGGGGTCAATTTACTTACTGGTGTGCGACCACGCATTAGTTCAAAAGGAGACTTTTCACCACTCTTATGAGGTGTGGAGCGGTAAGCCCAGACCAGTTCCTGGACACGCTCATCTGAAAAACAACCAGTCTCTACAAACATCTGAATCACACCCTTAACAAGGCAATTCACTCTTTCACAAAGGCCATTACCCTGTGGGTTGTAAAGACTAGTCTTCTGATGCCTGATGCCACAATCATTAACAAAAGAAGTCATTTTCGAGGACGTGAGTTGAGTCCCATTGTCTGAAATGAGGACAGAAGGATACCCCTCGCTGATAAAAATACCCTTCAAAAACTTAATGGTGGCATCAGTAGTGATCTCTTTTACAAATTGTACACACAGCCATTTTGAAAAACAATCGATTAGAACAATTGCGAAACGGCGATCAGTAGGTAGCTCACTCATGGGGCCTATGAAGTCTATGCAGACACTATGCCAGGGAGTATTCTCAAAAACAATTTTATGTGTGGACTGAGAGCCCAAAACTTTGAGGCGCTTCTCGCCTTCCCTGCAGAAACTACACTTCAAAACACAATCAACTGCATCATTATCAATAGAGGGCCACCAAAAGTTCTGTTTGACACGGCGTTGAGTGTGACTTTGACCCAAGTGTCCCTCATGGGCCAAGTCTAGGATCCTCCTTCTTAATAGATTAGGAGGGACAAAGCGATCACCTCGCATCAAAACATCTTTTCCCTCTAAAGAAAGTTCATCCAAAATTTTCAGGAAGGGTCTGACTGAAGGACTAACAGTACTTTCCCTCCTTGTTCCATTAGAAACAAGACTGATAACAGCCTTCAAAGTCAGATCTTCCTCCATGCCCTTGGACCATTCATCACGGGAAAATGAACCACCGCCCACCAACAAAACATCCTCAATCACAGCAACCGCAAGATCATCGGACGTGATCTCAGAACCACAACAAGTGGAAGGAATAGGGAGCCTAGACAGACAATCCGCTTGGATGTTCTTCCACCCATGAACAAATTCGATCTCACACTGATAGTCCTGTAAGCGAGAGGCCAGTCTCGCCAACCTTGGAGAACCCTTACCAGCCCCACCAGGAGCTAGAACGTTTAAAAGAGGTTTGTGGTCTGTACGCAAAACAAACTTGTAACCCCACAAGTAGGTTCGAAAGTAACTTGTTCCCCAGACTGCGGCAAGAGCCTCACGCTCTATTACGGAGTAGTTTGACTCAGAGGTGGACAGAGGCCTAGACGCGAATGCTATGGTTTTCTCAACACTACCATGTCTTTGTAAGAGAACTGCACCAAGGCCAATGGCACTGGCGTCAACCATCAGGATGGAGGACCGAGCAGTGTCAAAAGGGGTGAGGACATTTGCAGATTTAAGTTCCCCTTTGATCAACTTAAAGCAGGATTTGTGCTCAGTAGTCCAACAAAACTTGACACCTTTTTTTAGTAAGGATCTCAGGGAAGCAGTCTTGGATGAGAAATCTCTTACAAATTTCGAGTAAAACTCGATCAAGCCCATAAAGGACCGAAGTTGATCCTTATCAACCGGGGAGGGTGCTAGCTCAATGGCTTCAAGTAAGTTTTTCTTAGGTTTAATGCCTTCTTCCGACAAACAAAATCCTAAATACTCTATCTCTTTCAATAGAAAAGCACACTTCTCTTTTCTTAATGTTAAACCAGCCTCATCCACCCTAAGTAACACATCTTGTAAGATTTTATTGTGTTCTTGTAGAGAATCACCATAAATCAAGATATCGTCTTGAAAATACAGCACCTTATCAAGACCCTTAAAGACTTCAGAGACAAGTCTCTGGAATACGCTAGCGGCTGAGACTAGCCCAAAGGGTAGCCTAGTGAATTGGAATGTGCCTTCACTGGTGATAAAAGCAGTTAAATGCTTTGAGCTATCATCCAGACAAATTTGATGGTAGGCGTGTTTAAGGTCCAACTTACTGAAGAACCTTGCCCCTTTAAGGGTTGATACCAATTCACCGATGTTTGGTAGAGGGAATACATCGGCTACAACACACTTATTTAGGGAACGAAGATCTACACAGAACCTGATCTTATTGTCCGGTTTCTGCGAGATCACAACAGGCGAAACCCAAGGAGATGCTTCGATGGGTTCAATGATACCCCCTTGGAGCATTTCCTCGAGGGTAGCCTTAACTTCATCTCGTAAAGCAAAGGGCACCCTCCTCACCTTGTGTTGCACAGGTGAACTGCCCTCCTTGAGAATTATGCGATGTGAGTAGCCAATAAGTTCACCCAACTGGTCCCTAAAAACATTTTAATATTTGGCCAATATATCCTCCAAGGATGAGGCCTCAACAATAGAAATAGGATTACCGGATCTAGGATCAACCACAATGTGCAGATCATATTGATGGTGACGGCCTAAGATTGCTGGTCCATCTGCTGATATATATATTTTACCATAAGCTGATCTGCCTTTGAAGTCAATTTCAGCTTCAAAGAAACCTAGCATGTCAATTTTCTCACCCTGGTAACCAGACGGGAAAATGTCGCACGTCTTCAGAGCTCTTTCACCCCACACACTCTTCATCAATGAAGTGGGAATTATGGTCCACTTGGAACCTGTATCAACCATGAGTGTAATGACTTTCCCATCAACAACAAAATCATCCTTAAAAGGATTACCCCTCTGGTTATCACACGCGCACACCGTGTCAGTCAGAACTAAAATTTTGTTAACATCACGTCTCAAATCGTCACATTCATTAACAACTGTAACTCTTGAATTATTCTTATTCCTACACATTTTAGCGAAGTGTCCCGTCTTACCACAACTTAGACACTCTTTGTTGTTTGCAAAACAAAATTTCCCATCCGAAGAATGAGAAAAACTACCACACCTAGAACACATCTTTTGATTACTCTTGCTAAAAGATGTTTGTTGTACATTCTTTTTCTGAAGGACATAGCCTTTTTTTCTAACAATTGCAATGGCAGTAGCTTCATCGTCACTATTTTAGCTAAAAGTACCCTTATGAGAGATTTCTGCCACTTTGGTCTCCAGATCACTTTTCTGTAGCTCCCTCATACACTTTTCACTTTCCTCCACGACTTTGGCTAGTTCTATGGCATCTTTCAATGTTGGGTTCTTCGCCGCCCACAAACGTTCTTGGACTTTTATATTGTTGGCTTGAACAACTAGCTGGTCTCTAATTAATTCGTCCGCCATCTGGCCAAAGTTACATTTAATTGATAACTCGCGCAGTCTTGCTACAAACTCATCAATGCTTTCTTCAGCCAATTGTTTATTTTTATAAAATTTGTATCTTTGAAGGATAAGATTTTCCTCTTTACCAAAACGGGTTTCTAATCTTGTTACTGCCTCTGTAAACTCATCTAAGTCAGCTTGTGACCCTGCAGGTAGTACTTGTGGTAAATATCTGAACAGGCGCTGTCCCTCTTTACCCAAAGTGGTCATTAATAGTGCTTTTTTGCGTTTAGGTGAATAGTCCTCTCCATCCAGAGCTTCAATATAATTATAGAACATGACTATCCAGTCTTCCCACGCTATAGGAGGATTGCCTGGCTCTGACAAAAATTGAGGAGGAAGAGCGACATTGATCGATTGAGCCATGTCCCTTAATGACTACAAACAGGGTAATGAGACTAAACAAGTATACCAGACAGTAAACCAAAATGAGTTGAAAATAAGTGCTTACTCTTATTAAAGAAGATCTGTGGCGAAGAAACGATGCTTAACGCTCAATCACGAGCGTTTCCATGGAGATTGTCAACAATGCAGGGAAATACCTACAAAATGGCCGATTACGTCGTGCGTGTGATTGGTAACACGTCAGACGTTATGACCACAGCGAGAGTCTACGCGCAAGGAAAATGCGCTTCAGGAACGTTATACGCGTTGTTACGCGTTTCAGTGACGCTGCTCATGCGTTCCAGTGACACGACTCGTGTCTGGATTGGTGACGCTGCTGTCTGTGCGTAGTTGTGCGTTCCAGTGACGCTGCTTATGCGTTCCAGTGACGCTGCCGCTTGCGTTTAGAGACGCTAGTGCTTGCGTAGTTATGCGGTTGCGAGTTTGCGTTGCCAAGCAACTCACCGTGATTCTTGGTCGTCGATAGGGATGACGTCGATTACTGTTTCAGAAATCCCAAGAAGAAGAAAACATCAGCACAGTCTAAAGACTGATAAACGGTCACCGCTGATACGAAAGACGATGTCTGCGTCCTCGCTGTCCACACGGGGTTCTTGAGGGGCTCTTGAGCTCTACCGCACTGTAATGGTTTCCTTGGCTGCAGCAACGCACGGAGAGGCAATGGTCGGACGCTCCACTAGTCCAAGTCGCCAAATGTTGTAAATAAGAAGATGACTCCACAAGCAGGTAAGTGAAGTAATGGCTTTAATGCAGCACAGGTATAGGTAGGTCAGCCCCCCGTCCAACCAGAGCTCCAACTGCCAACAGGGCGAAGGAGAGCTCCAGAACCCAGAACACAAGGAGAGATCTAGAGTGCTGGCCCAAGGAAGAAGCAAAGCACTGTACAACACAGTTCATAGCAGCACAACCCGCAGGAGATTACACGTCATGTTCAGCCAATTATTCAGTAGTGGCTGCTACGGGGCAGTAGAGGTGGGACGGGGAGGAGGGGGGTTCAAAAAAGAAATAATTTAAAAAAAAAATTCACTCACCTGCCAGCTAATGAGGCCCCTGTCTCCGCATCATTAAAGTGCTGCATAATTCCTCCAATATTAAACTAACAACTATTTTTTTAACTATAATTGGATAAGACAGTTGAAGAGCCAGCAATAAAGACATTACATTCCTGTAATTGGAAAACAAGCATATGGCATTTTAACTCCTGGGGACTCCCACCCCTTGGGCATATGTCAAGGCAATACATGTAGGGGCAGATTTATCATTAAGTTACATCGCCCTTGCGCCACGCGAGCGGGCGCAAGGGCGACACAACTACTAAGTCAGATCTATCAAGTCACGCACGGCCACTGCGCGTGGCCCTGTGGGGCTTGATAAATCGAGATTAACAAAATCGCTGTGTTGCGTTACTCTGCCCGAGAGAGGCGTTCCATGGGAAGAGCGTGGGTGCCCCCACGCAGCCACCACTGGATTCTGAGACAGTCCCAGACTTACCATTAGTGTTAGACCTGGGAATGCGTCAAAATGCCACGTGTAACTGGGAGAAATATCCTTATTTCTCCTCGTTTTTCCCTCTTTCTATATGTGCTGCATTCTGCGCTAGGGAGCCAAGAGCGCGCCAGCGCAAGGAAAGGAGCTGGAATGTGCCGTATAATGTAAAAAATGGCGCATTCCAGCCCTTTCACGCAGCGCAGCTCAGCGCAGGGCATCACAGCGCAGCTCAGCGCAGCGTAGCAAGGTGGCTCACTGTGTTGTGTAAATCCTTGATAAATCTGTCCCGTACACGTTAATCGGAGCTATATCGGCTGAACAGATTTTTCTAACTGTTTTAGCATTACTACATGTGAACCCCAAAAGAGATATTAGATTCTAATCTGCTTTGTATATTAACCCCTTCACTGCGGCGGCTATTCTGCCGCAGTGCTAAGGGGGCGGGGCGGAAGAGCGGCGGGCGCATGCTGGTGACGGAACCGCTCCATCACCAGCGTCGGTTGCGCTGTGCTTATGACGGAGCGGTTCCGACATGGCCCGCCCGCTCACTATAACGCCCAGTCCAGGCGTGGAATTTGCGCTGCGCAGGCGCGTCGGGCGTGCCATGACGGAACCGCTCCGTCATCAGCACAGCGCCACCGCAGCTGATGACGGAGCGGTTCCGTCATCAGCAGGGGAGGGGTTAAACACATGAGCATAGGTGCCTGCTCATCCTTTGATGCGAGTATAAACTGACTGGCACAAGTTTCCATATGCAAACAAACTCACACTTCCCGAGGCCAGCTAAGGTGTAAGGACTGTAAACACGGGTCTTCCCTGAGGTGTGCACCTTTCGAAAGCTTTTGTGGGGTCCGGTTGCAAACTTCAAGTGGGGCCCCTATCTGATTTTCCAGCAACATGACCTTCAAAGTTAAACAATGAAACGTGGAACAATTTGGTGGAAGCTCGGGCATCTGGCGCCACCTAGTGCTGATATTAGTTGCCTCATAGTGTCTCTATAACAGAAGACAGGCCCTACTTTCATGGTATACAAGTACATTTTGGCATTTCAGCCTTGGGCCCTCAAAAGTGCAGGGCCTGAGGAAACATCCCGCTGCATCCCCTTGTGAGGACACTGAGGGTGAATTTGCGACGAATGTGGGTGAGAGCTTTGGGAGCTGTGAGTCTGGATGCGAACTATGGCAGAGTGTAGGAGAGAAGGGAGCCGAGTCAGAAGCAATGTGTTTAAAATATTCCTTCTCCTGACACCGACTTTGATTTTCATCTCTAGCTCTTACAGTGTCACCACGGAGCAGTTTATGAGCAAAGATGTGACCTTTCTTGTCAAGAATGCAACCTTTGAAGAAGCCCTTAAGATATTCACCTCATCTGAAGACCAGGAGTTTCCTGTGGTGGAGGATGCAGGTCAGTTCATACCTCTATGTGCTGGATTCAGGCACGTCCACCCCTCTCAATGGAGGTTCCAGGGCTTTATCAGGCGCTGTGCAGGGCAAGGTTGGGGCAATTCTGTGCTGAGGGGACCAGGAGTTACTTTAGCTCTGTTTGGAACAACTTTGAATTTTATTCCCTATTTTCTGCCGATTCAGGTCCCATGATGCCAAACAACAGTAAATTAAATAGTAAAGGTTGAGATAAAGAAATAGACAGAAGTAAAAAAAAAAAGAACAAGTTCACTTTCCCAGGGCCCTTTTGGAAGATTGGGGCCCTGGGCAATTGCCCACTTTGCCCATGCCTTAAAACGTCACTGGGTGTACAGGATTTCTTCCTTCTTGGTGCAGGATACAGGGGCAATAATAATACTGTGTGCAGGTTACTAGTGCGTTTACCTATCATTGTGTGTACAACACGAGAGCTAATCTCACTGTATGCAGGATATGGGAAAGCTTGTCTCACCACTTGCAGAATTAGGGTGAATTCATCTCACGAGTGGTAGGATACGGTAGATTCAGCCTCATGAGGCGAAACTGGGATGCTGACCCAAAAGCACAAACATTATGAAATGTTCAAGACTATGGCAAAAGGTTCATGTTCACTATTATTATGTTGCACAGGGAGTGTCCACAGGGATATGAATTTGAGGCAGAGGCCACAAGATATGAATTAGGGATAATATACAGGGGAACGTCCTCACCCTCAAAGTTTCAGGATCTGGACTTTCTCTTTCTGCCTTAACGATGCTACCAACTAAAATGTATGCTTGCTAACAAGCACCACCTAAAAAGCCATTAAGGACCAGACCTGCAGCATCTCTGCTCCAATGGTCCTGTGCTCGCAGATGACTTTTTTTTGCTACACGCTGTTTCTGGGTATCCATGACGCAACCTCTTGGCTTCTCATTCCCAGTCCATACCTCCAAAATCCAACCAGTCATGCCCATCAACCATAGACTAGTCAACCCAAGGAGGATCTCATTCTGTCTCTGTTCACCTGGTATGAAATCTGAGGCTACTCATGACCCTTGCCGTCTTCACTTAATTTCTGTATTTGTACAACCATAACCATCGATTCGCGACTGGCATGCCTTCTTTTGTGTTTAATGCAAACTAAAGTCCTCTGCACCAGCGATACATTTTTGTCCACCATATGCACCGTGATCTTTATTTCTGTAGACCATGGACATTGAAACCAAGGGAATCTCTCACACTGCACATACTTATTTCATCACTGGATAAAATTTACGTTGCTCTCACTTTGTGTGCACGCAGCCTGGGTGCTCTGTCTGATTAAATTGCACAAATCAATCAAGGAGATGTCTCATCATAATTTGTAATCGTTCTTGTTTATAAGTTTAAAGAAGTAAATGAAGTCAAAGGATTCAGCTGATCATAGATTATGAATACCATAAGAGTGGCTTACTCACTCAATGTGCTCTTATAGCAACGAGAGAAACATCTTGTTGATTGATTTATGCTGTTTAACAAACTATAGGCATGCCATCTCATGTTCATCTTTCACTCACAGACAACCCTTGGGTAAAAAGTTCTAAACTTTGAAAAGGTTCTCGCCTATGGATTTGCGTTCTCTGCTCGGCTGCACTCCAGAGCACTTTTGCACAAGAACATAGTGTTCGAAGCAGTGGATGAGCGTCACTTCATTGAGCATAACCACTGCCTCTGAAGCTCTGCAATCCTGAATGAATGTGAACTTTCACGTCTCGATCCTGAACCACACTTATCCAGTGCAATCTTCATGATATCTCTGAATTGATAGATTGTCAGGCAAAACCACCTTCATGCATTAACATCCAGGATCTGCCGTGCAATCCCAATTCCAAGTAATCTGTAGTCCGTAGGAATCTCTACCCGATAAACCAGATTTCTTATGCTTATGGACCCTGAAACCTGTCCTGCAATCATCTGAGTACCAGCTTCTCATTTGGAACACTTTAGCATCAGCACCATTCCATCTGATCACAACCTAAAAAAATGCCATCACAAGCAAATACAATGTGTTTAGAAATGGGTGTGCACATTTATTTCAAAGTGCTAACTATGCTTTCAAAGTCAAACATTGCTGTGCCATTCCTCCTGTCTGGCATAACTTTCTTTATTTTCCAACATGCAGTTATCATTCTATTTACATGACACTCCACTGGGCCTCATTGGCCTTTTTCATGAAAGTTAAGATGGACAAAATTTCAACCATTATTTTGAATTACTCTTCTGATGTCCCTGTGTGTAATGGGACACAATCATCTTTTGGCAGCCAGAGACCATTGTCAATTCTCCAACACAGCCTGGGAAGATGGAAGAGACATAATACAAAGTTTTTTTCACTTGATATGTAAAACTAATTTATTAGTGAAAGTACACTTTTGATACTCAAAGTCAGTCAGTCAGTCAAAACAAACTTTATTTGGTTTGTTACAACCATAAAAGTACAATTTGCATCTTATCTTACTAAACAGGAAAAGTAAAAGCAACAGAAAATACCTAGCACGGCGGTATCGATAAACATATTACATCTTAATATACATATACATAACTATCATTTTTAAAATCGAAATGTTATCACAATTAATTTAAAAAACACTTAATTCACATCTATACATCAACTTCTTAATCATACAGCACTATTTTAAACACTACTTGTTTCACATTATTTGATGTCAGGGACCTATATTATTAGATCTTACTCTGTGCAACTGAGGAATGCCTTAACTTTTTTCATATATTTCCCCAAGGCACAGGCTATGTCTAAGTTCTCCATTTCCATCAACCATTTTACGGCTTGCATCCTATTTGTAATACTGTAATTTTTAAAAATACTCAAAGTCGGAAAACAGCCTTGAAAAATGTGTTCTGCCTAAGTGCAAGCTGGTTTAAAGCCACCTAGGTGGGTAGCACCACCCCAAGACTTCATTACACATCCCAGAATAGGTGCCAATGACTGACTTCCTGGCGATGACTGAAGCTGCGTCCGAGAGCAGTAAGACTGGAGGGGTGTCTCCAATGACCATTTTTCAGGGATGAGTCATCTGGGAGGATCAGATGACAACAACAATGACTGCCAAAAGAGCTTATGGACTGAAACCACTCATTCTCAGATCCACTCAGACATTCTATCTGTGATCCCAACAGGAGGGAAAACCAATTCCAGTACCGAAAGAGGGGAGGCCATCTTCACTCGTGAGAAGAGTAATGTAATGTAATGTAATGATGTCTTGTAAAGCGCATGAATCACCCCACATGGAGTATCTCCGCGCTGTAGACCGCTGGGGAACCCGTCCTGGCTTTCCCTGTGACCTTCTCCAAGGTGAAACCAGGCATCCCCGGCGTATGTGGGGGGCCGTTGTGGAGATGAGGCAAGCTAATGCCCAGAGTTGCCGAGTGTGATCCCTGGTTAGAGTAGGCACGAGGCGAGAATTATCGAGTCCGCTGACCCTGGTCCACGACCCTGCCGCGTCGGGAATTGAACCCTGATCCCAGGCCATCCTCTGCTTCTGGGTCTGCCGCCTCTAACCAGTGAGCCACACACTCCAGAGTGTTTCTGAAAGGAAGCCCCAGGCTCTTAGAGTGGGGTGAAAGCTTGAGCCATCCTGAATGAGGGACTCTGGGAAGAATTGCAGTAAGTTGTAAGGAGGTGGGTTTTCCAAAGTGACGTTGTTAGGATTAAGTGTGGGGAATTCTTCAATCACTGGTTAGTACATAGGATAAAACTGCCACATTACCACCAACTTCTCAGAACATTCCTGTCACAGTCTTTGATTTCCTCTCTTTGCTTTTTTACACCACCTTTGATGCCCCTGTTTCTTCTCATTCAGAGTCACGTATTTTAGTGGGGACAGTGACAAGGTCAGAGCTGGTCAACTTCCTGCATACCCATGAAGCCCAACGGCACCTCCCGGAAGATGGAACTAAGGTAGGTTCAGGTACCAGTAGAAGGATCTCTTGTGGGGGGTCGGGGGCGGGACAAATGGAGCCCTCTGCCATTTTCTGGGGTAGATTATTTGCATTTGATGGATATGGAAGATACCTTCATTCTAGAGGGTAGGTAAGATCATTGGATAGGTAGAGCATGGAAGGAAGAATGCTTAGTAATGCTCCCAAGAGAAGACAGGTGTTAAGATGGCAAGCGGGCCAGAGGATGCAGAGACAAAACCCAGCAAGGTTTCAGGATTCACGCAGGAGCAGGTGCCCTTATACTGTCTTCAGTGGAATTGGGTCGGAAGACAAGAATGGAATCTAGGGCAGGTTATTCTCAGTGATGCACTCACCTTAGACATGCACCTTCCCAAAATCAGGATGCAGCTGAAATAGCCGATCTCAAAAACTAGTCAGACAACCTCAGCTCTCATGTAGAGTTGAATAACGGTGCATCATCAGCACGTGGTCATTGTTGGTGCTACATATATTTCATTCCAGCATTAGGGGCAACGCTGACCCTGTCATTCATGCATTAGGTGCAACTCTGAAAATTGCCATTGGTGCATATAAGGTGCAATGCTGAACCTGTCATTCATGCATCGGTGCAGCGCTGAACCTGCCATTCATGCTTTTGGGTCAATGCTGAAACTGCCATTCATGCATCGGTGCAGCGCTGAACCTGCCGTTCATGCTTTTGGGTCAATGCTGAACCTGTCATTCACGCATTAGGTGCAACGCTGAAACTGCCATTCATGCATTTGGTGCCATGCTGAACCTGTCATTCATGCGTTAGGCAAACGCTGAAACTGTCATTTATGCTTTCGTTGCAACGCTAAACCTGTCAATCATGCATTAGGTGCATCTCTGAAACAGTCACTCATACATTAGCTGCAACGCTGAAATTGCCATTTGTGCATTAGGTGCAACGCTGAACTTGTCATTCATGCATTAGCTGCAACGCTGAACTGGTCATCCACTCATTATGTGCAACACTGAACCTGTTATTCATGAATTAGATGCAACGCTGAACCTGTTATTTACACATTCGGTGCAGCGCTGAGCCTGTCATTCATGCGTTAGGTGCAACGCTGTTGTTCATGCATTAGATTCATCACTGAAATCTGTGTATCGTAACAATCACTTGTATAGGTCTGTAGAGTGCTGCCCTGCTGATGCTTTCTTTTTGTCTCTGGTAGACCCTGTTGGAAGGGAACCTCGGAGATGATTGCACCATTGAGCCGGTCACTCTGCAGCTGTCTCCCTGGACGTCATTGCATCAGGTAGCTGTGGAAGCGTGGTGTGTGAGCCCACACAATTTACCGGATAGGGTGGGGGTGCATGCATGGGGTTTGGTATTATGTAACAAGAGCAACACAAGCTTCATACTGCTGTATCATGACGTGGGTCCCTAGCTCACTTTTCCACTGGATTCAAGCTAGCCTGGCTGGCTGATGACGGCTGAATAGCCAGAAACCGGTCCCAGGATGCTTGTTTCCGGTCCAGGGAAGACATGGCTTGGCTGTTCGGGCTGGACTGTTCCCATGAGGCACAGGGTCAGACTGATTTGCATATGGCCATGTCTGAACTGGGGTGGTGGAGTGAGCTAAAGAATGATGATGGATTAAACCCAGATCAGTTGACCGAGGGTGAGTGTTTGATTTACTCAAACGCTCCGTCCATCATCCCCTTTGGTATTCGCATGACGTCTTATTCCTGACTTGAAGATCCCGTTGCGCAGTCTAGTATTGGTACCCCGCACCAATCTGTCAATGCATATTGTTCCTGGCTGTTTCAGTAGGACAGAGTGGGAAGAAGTACTTTAGGGCCCTGTAAAAGAGTGTCACCATTGCAAATCATGGTTAATTTAGCAGTCTGGGTAGTACCAGGGACTAATTGTTGGTAACATGTGTACGCCATTGGTCCGGTAAAGTTGTTCAAAATTGGCCATTAATTAAATGCCTCTCCACGGGGGAAGTGGGAGCGTGTGGATTCCTCCAAATCACCCGTTTGACAAAATGGTGCATTTTAAAGCACACAAGGCCAATATAATGATCAAAATGGATACACTATTATGATATTTCTGCCTAGGAACCTTTTTAAATGTTGTGCAAATGGAGACTCTTGGATGGGTAACATTTATTAAGAATGGGCCATATTTACAGATAATTTGAAATGGGGAGTGGTCATTCGCGTTCTTCTCCCAAGGCACTTGTTAAGGATTAGTTGTGGCGCTGGTGCATTTTGAATTGCACTGGAGCAATATAATCCACCTCTGTATATGCAGACAATTTTCAGGGGTATTTGAGGAACCTGCCCCAAGGATTTTTTAAGTAAGGTTGGCCTAAGTAGTGTGATTTGTTAAGGCCAATTATATTGATCAGAATAAATGGGACTTAAAGGCCATTTTGCAAGAGTTGTGTGGAGGTTGGATGCTCTCAAAAATAATCATTCAAGTTTGTGTTTTTTTAACATTCATTTAAAATTTGGAGTTAAAAAACATCTTACGCCATATTTTCAAACAAGGAAGTTTCAGGAATAGACAACAAACAATTGGTAACCCAGGTCAAGAGGGCGCTCTGCAAGTAAGGGAGTAGTATACATTTCCAAGATATCTTATCGGTGCTCCTAAGGAAGGGTGTGGTCACCAACACCCACACAACCTATCCAGTAGGGCTACAAAACAAGTTAATTCTCCTGAGCACTGGATAGGATTAAAAGACCGAGGAGCGTGAGAGATCCGTAGAAGGCATATTTAGGAAACGTATGTGACAGTGGCACAAATAAACCCTGTTCAGGTACTAGCATAGAAACGTTGCTCCAAACTGGATAAGAATTAAGGATACATGTACAAGTGTTTTTTGTGGTTCTCTCAAAATGAATATCTTGAAAATGTGAATGGCGTCTTTTAAGCACAGAGGACGTAACACTGATCGAAACTTGATATAAACTAAGCACAGTTATATAAAGGGGAAATTTTCTCCCTAAAATTAGTGTCAAATCCGAATTTTAGATGGGTAAGGGAAATGGTGAAGGGAGCTTGATCGCTGTAGGCAAACATGTTTGTGATCGGTGCGCATCGCAGACAGTGCATCAGAATGAACCCCATTTTCTGTGTTAGTGACCACCAGATTGCGTGTCGTAGCCCCTTTCCAGGACAATCTGTAGCAGCCTTTCTGTCTCTCTGTAGATCGGTTTCAATACCACTAAGTGAAGAACTGTACACTGGCATCACATAAGAATGCTAGTTTTCACATTCTTTCCATATACATCATACCTTTGATACAAACTAGTAACTTGTATCACTGACACTATACAACAGTTCCGGATGTAAACAACTAATTCCCTCACTGCTATTAGTGCACATCATAACTCCACCCAGTATTAAATGTAGCACATTCTATCCCCAACTGCAGTTGAAGGACATGAAACAGGCCCAATATAGACTGAATCTAGGTTACGGAAACATCGCACATTAGAAAACAATGCCTTATACACCACAATCTTAAAGGCCAGTCTCATATCTCCCTGCTAACTGAGGCATGCTGCTTGCAAACATGTTGAGCAATCCTCCTGTTAGAACGAAAGTATAAGACACTTCAGTGAGTAGTGGAACTGCAACTAACAACCTTATCAGAAATATCCTAATATTAACATTTTTATGTTCTGCGCCTCCCTATTTTAATTTGAATAGTCTATCCTACCGAGCCAAGGGCCAGATGTAGGAGCCCAAATACCGGTTGGTAACGGCCGATTTCGGCCGTTACTGACCGGTATTTAGGAATTGGCATGTAGGGGCCCTATTTTACCGATTCAGTAAATTTACCGAATCGGCCAAATTACCGAATCAGTAAAATACCGAATCGGTATTTTTACCGATTCGGTAACTTACTAATGTAGGTGGGGCTCTTCTGAGTCCCAAAGGCCTTACAGATTCGGTATTTTACCATCAAATCCAATTGGGTGGTAAAATACCGAATCCAGGTGTGCAAGCACATGTGTGCATGCACACCTATGCCATGTGACAGACAGACATGCCCTTAGGGCATGTCTGTGTGCCACATGGCACACATGCCTGTATTTAGGGTGCTAGAGGGTGTCAAAGTGACACCCCCTGCACCCTTGCTGAAATCGGTATTTACCGAATCGATAAATACCGATTCGGTAATGCCCATTGATTCCTATGGGCTTCAATGCCCATAGGAATCAATGGGCATTACCGAATCGGTATTTACCGATTCGGTAAATACCGATTTTTACAGAATCGGTAATTCAATTACCGATTTTACCTACATCTCCCCCCTTCTATTTTACCAATTCATAAATACCGAATCGGTAAAATTCGGTATTTATGAATCGGTAAAATAGAATTACCTACATCTGGCCCCAAATGCCCTAATATTAGCGATGCCCCTTCAACAAAGCCCATAACGACTGATTTGCTCTTGTCCTTTCTGAGGATAAATATTGTAACTCAGGGAGCGGGTAATATCGCCCTTGGAGGCAGGATTTAAGGCTGTATTATAGAAGAGAAGAAAAAGAAGTGACTGGAGATCTTCCCACACGATGTAAACTTATGTATGGCATGCTTAAAGCAGAGTTATGGAAAGAGGCGGCGTTAGTTGGCAGCATCGTGGCGCTTTGAAGCGACTATGCTATTTAGGGTGAACTGCTAGATGGTGTGGCCATGCACATTAATTAGGAGAAGCGACTGCTGCCCTATGCTTGGTATTTGATGTACCTGGTACTGCCCTGGCTGCCCCTAATGTAGGGTCTTGAAAGCAGCAACAGGAACAGAAACTAATCATGGCTCTAAAAGCCAGGCTACGTCTCCCTACGGTAGACTCCACTTCTTGATCTTATCCTTATCTCTGGGTATTAAAAAGAGCCATTTCTATAGTCCCATAGCTCCCGTGCAGATGTATATTTGTGTCTCAGTTTACTGTTTCTACTTTTTAACAAAACGTGAGGACAAAATGTGGAGATGGGCGTGCCAACAAGTTAAAAGGGGGAGCCGAGCCAGAGCCGAGCCAAGTGTCTGGTTGTGCTCTAAGAATTCGTGCACCAGCCGAGCCCTTGGATTTTAGGCATATAAATCCTGCAACCTACACCATACAAAGACGGTTAGAAAAATTCAAAAATCTTATTTTTTTGTTTTTAAATATAGAGTATTTCAATTTAGTACATCAGATTATATAATTGCAATAAAAGGTATTTATTAATAAAAGTGTCAGTTTTAGAACATGAACTTAAAAATACTAATTCTCCTCTCCCTTGGCCCCGATTTGGTGAAAATGCCATTAATGATTTAAGAGTCAAGTTAATTGTCATTTGTACCACATATGTGACCAAGATTCTTACATGGAACTATATTATAGTCTATTTAAATCAGACACAAGAGAGGTAATTGCAAATCATCCATTGAACTCAGGTACTTCAAAGAGCTCTGAAATGCAATAATGACGGCAAAGGAGGTATGGTGAAAAAAAATATTTGCTTAGGGTCACACAATGTGGTCTAGCTGGGAAGTCAGGATAAATCCCAGGTTTTGTGGTTTCACATGGCGCCCATTCAGCCACCAGATTGGTATCTCTTCCCCTAACTTATTTACATCAAAAGATAATGATTCTTCTTTAATTTGTGTCATATTGGGTTAGATCATGGGTGGCAAGCAGAACTCACATGAAATCTCGGCTTGTTTTGGGCTCTAGAGTCTAAGAGGACATTGAATTGAGCCAGGCCAAGCACCTGGCTCGAGCCTGGCTTTAGCTTTCAGTGACTCCCTCAATTCTATCAAAATGTACCCTTTTGGGAAGGTAGATTCAGCAGGGGTGCAACGTAGGCCCCTGCAGCCCCAGAGGGATGAGAGGCCCTAACCCTTTAGAGAGACGAAAACTAATGAATATCTGTGAGATATGTTAGGCTCAGGGGCCCCTCATATGTCAGCAGGGGGCACATTATGTTACTCTTCGCTATTTGTTGAGCTGTAGTCGATATTTACGGGATATGCAGCCAGATTCATCAAGCTAAAATCGGCTTGAAAAGGGCCAGATTCTGAGAATCTGGCCCTTTGCGAGCGCTATTTTTGCATTTGGGATTGATCATCCCAAATGCAAAAATCGCAATTATAGAAATCGCTAAATTGCGAAAAATCGCATTTAAGGAATCTCAATTAGAGATTCCTTAAATGCTATTCATGAACCTTTTTAAAATTGCGAATTCGCAATCTGGGGCCGCTATTTACCGCGAAGTGTAACTTCGTGGTAAAGAGCGACAACTTAGAAAAATGCACTTTAGTGCATTTTTCTAAGTTGTATGTTACACACACACATGTCCTTTGGACATATGTGTGCGCAACACCAGTGTACATTTGCATTTCAGGGGTACTACAGGGTGCCCATTGGACACCCTGGCACCCTTGAAATTACTTCCTTATTTGCGATTCGGTAATTGCTAATCGCAAATAAGGAATGACTCCCCATTCATTCCTATGGTCCTTTAGGCCCATAGGAATGAATGGGTAAGCCATTCCTTATTTGCGATTAGCAATCATTGAATCGCAAATAAGGAAGCAGTAGAAATCGCAAAACAAATTGCAATTTCTACATGCATCCCGTTTTGCGAGTCTTTAATAGCGATTCCTTAAAAATCGCTATTGAGAACTCGCAAAACGGCACTTTGATGAATATGGTGTTGTACTCAATAGGAGTAATCAATGTGGTCAAGATCCTGCCCAATTACTGTTTCTGAATGCGCATGTTTGCAGCTATAGAAATCAAGAAAGAGATGGTTGAAAAAGGAATAACTGCAGCGTATTGTTGGCATGTCTGCCTCTTGGCGGGTGGTGAGATAAATATTTTAGAGGCATCAATGTTACAAAGAGAAGTGTGAGCTGTGCTATTTCGGCCTGATGGTGGGTGAGACAATGACCCCTTTTGTTTGGTCGTACTGCAGCTTGATTGGGCTGTAGGGAACAGCACGGACCACTGACACTTTGTATGTGTGGAAAAAGCTGCTTTAAAGAAGCAGGTGCATATCACCATCTATATATTTTTATATATATATATATATATATTCACTGAAAAAACCATAGGTTTCACACCAGTTATAGTTACCTGGAAATTTTACTGACATAAAACCATTGAAATTCCCACGTTATAGTTAGTTGGACTCACTATAACTTGCGCGCCTGCAATGCACTGCTGATGACGTCACATATTACATCACTCATGACATGGTCAGTGACATCACTCATGACATCACTGATGACACCATCCAGTGAATGTGTGTCTTTCTGAAAAATAAATATGCTTTATATATGTATTTGTAAAGGTCGATGGAAGAATAAATGTTTAAATAAGTGTCTAAATGGATGTTTTTTAAAAAAAATTGATTGGTTAACTGGCTTATTAAGTGTATCTTAGTGAATACATATATTAGCGAGTAATGTTTAAATATTTAAATGTTTGTATCAGTGTTTCACTTTGTGTATAAGTGACTGCATGGGCTGGTGAGTAGCTACATGTGTGTGTATATGAGTTATTAGATGTTTTTTTAGTATCAGTATGAGTGTCTGTATGGTTTGGTGGGGGTATTACTTAGCACATAGATGCATCAATGACTGACTCACTGTTTGTATGTGTTTTGAAGACAGCATATGTGCAGGACTGTATGGGTGGATGAGTGTGCATATGTGTGTGTTAGTGAGTGAATGACTGTCTCACTAGTGTCTTTATCACTAACTACATATGTTTTAATCTAGTATATGTGAGTATTGATGTATATAAGTGAGTAAATGTGAGAGTGAGAGATTGTAAGAGTTCCTGTTTAAATAAGTATGTGTTTCTATAAGTGATTGTTTAAGAGAGTAAGTATGTGTAAGTTTCCTTAGAAGTAAGGTGGTAGTGTGTGTATAGCTGTATATGCAAATAAATGGATGTTCAATAGTTTATTTGCATGTGTGAGTATGTGTGTGAGTTACCTTTTGGATGACTGTCGGTGTGTAACAGGATGTATAGGTGTATCACTACATATGATGAGTGGGTATATGTATGAGTGACTATATAGAACTGTTGGTGAATGAGTGGATGTGTATATAGATGGTGGAATTACTGAATTGGTTGTTGTAACCGGTATGGGTATCTCCATTTTTTTTAAATGTTAGTTTCTATTTTTGAATATGTGTTTCAAGGGTTACATTACACTGAAAGGAGGTCTGTCACTCTGTCACAAGGATGGCGTCATGAGTGATGTCATGAGTGATGTCACTGACCATGTCATGAGTGATGTAATATGTGACGTCATCAGCAGTGCATTGCAGGTGCGCAAGTTATAGTGAGTCCAACTAACTATAACGTGGGAATTTCAATGGTTTTATGTCAGTAAAATTTCCAGGTAACTATAACTGGTGTGAAACCTATGGTTTTTTCAGTGAATTTAATAGGCTTTTTAAATGCTAATTCCTAACTATAACTGGTGTGAAACCTATGGTTTTTCAGTGAATTTAATAGGTTTTTTAAATGCTAATTCCTAGCTATAACTGGTGTGAAACCTATGGTTTTTTCAGTGAATTTCATAGGTTTTTTAAATGCTAATTCCTAACTATATATTGGGCCTCAAACCTATGTTTTTTTCAGTGAATTTCGAAGGTTTTTTAATAGCAAATTTCTATAGCTATGAAATGTAATATTTTTTATAATGAATCCTATATTTATGTAATACTATTTTCTTTATGTATATTGTTCATGGTTTTTATTTTTTTATTTTTTTTTGCCCTGGAGCGCTCCCGGTGCGCGTCCTGGTGAGCGCACCGGTAAGCGCAGTTTTGCGGCGCGCCCCGGTGTGCGTACCGGTGAACGTCCCGTTAGGGCTATTGCCGCGAAAGAAAACATCATTGTGACGTATCGCGTAGCCGCGTCCGCGTGATACGCACGGCGTAAGCGCACCCGGAAGCACCCGATCGCATACGATCGCACTACGTAAGCGCCCCGGGGCGCGTAGCGTAAGCGCGTCGGGTCATGTGACCTAAAAATAACACTTTTTATTGGTTCAGGACAGTTTTGGTTTCCAAATGATGAAAGCCCTGGTCATGTGACCTGAAAATAACACTTTTCATTGGTTCAGGACAGTTTTGTTTTCCTCATGATGAAAGCCCCCACGTTTTTTCCTCATTCTCACTTTGTACTTTGAGTGAGGAAGACCTGTTTTCAGAGCTATTATTACCTATTTGTACTCAGAAATGGCTACAGTAGCAGCAGCAGCAGGAGCATCTCAGCCACCATCACCACCACCACCACCAAGAGGACCACCACAACAGCACAGTGGTGGAGATGAAGAAGAAGAGGAGGAGGAGGAGGAGGAGGAGAGGCGGCGCTACCTGTCAGAAGATACTACCCCATACAAGCCAAAGGAGCACATTGTGTGGGAATTTTTTTAAATCCCAAAGGGCCAAAAGAAAGTGAATGTGCCAAAGGTGACTTGTCTTATCTGTGGCACTGTACTTTCCTGGGGGAACCCTGCCAAAAAATATTCTTTTGGCAACAACACCATGATTCGCCACATGCAACGCCGGCACCCTAACAACTATAGTGCGGCAGAGGTCAGAGAACTGACCAGAAACCCTCCCCAATCTTCTCCCAGCACCTCCCAAAGTACCCAACCCACTCCATCGGGACCAGAGACAAGGGAGATGGTCCCAAACATCCAAACCCAGTTTGGAAATTTCAAAATAGTGTGCGTATTTTGTGGGCGTACAATTTGCTATGGTGAGCAAAGTGTTAAACTCATCAACCGTGCTGGTGACAACCACAAGTGCCCAAAGAAACCTTAATTTTTTCCTGATTTTTTTTGCTCCAGTTGAGCCGTTTACAATTCCCTGTTTTTTGTTTGTCCCCATAAAAATTCCCCAAAAAATATAAAATTGTTCATAAAAGCCAAAAAAAGTACAAAATGTTCAAAAAAACAATAAAAAAATATAAAACAACAAAAAGAATGAAAAAAACAGTTCTTTTTAGAACTACCTCCAATTTATAAAAAAATGCTAAATTTTTTAAAAACTCTGTCATTCTTTTTTCCCCATGGTACGCTCCCCGGTGCGCGTACAGGGTGCTTCCCCCGCGCACAAATCGAATTTTTTTTAAATTTTTTTTTGCCCCGCGGGGCCCTTTTATGGCCCCCACATCAAACCTAGGGAGTCAGGGGGGGTCTACTCTGCCCCCTTTTGGTCATTTCCCCCTTTGTTTTTGCCACCTCTTGTGTCTCGATCCTACCGAGACACAAGATGGCGGCCGCTCCGGACTGTTTGGAATGTTGACAGACACCTGAGAGCCCCTTTCCGCGCGCGAACCGGCGCGCTTATAGATATATATATTTTTTTGAGCCTAAATTACTCAAAATCCACTAGAGCACATATCTTGAGACATAGCAAAGGCACATCGGGCTACCAGTCCCTACAATTTTGCCAAGTTTGGTGGAAATCCATTCAACCGTTCGGGCTAAAAGTGAGTCCAACCGCCCTATGGAAATTAACATGGGGAAAACACGTTTTGGGACCCCCCTTTCATCTCGGCCCCCGCTTGACGAATCCCCCCCAAACTTTCAGGGAAGGAGCGCAGCGCAGCGAGGCAAATTTCAGGAAATCTTCAGGCAGATTCCTCAACCGGCGCCAAAGTTATTCCCAATAGAACATTGCGGATTCCCTATGGAAAACAATCCTAACTATAACTACCTACTGGCGACCGCCAGTAGGTAATATATATATATATATATATATTTTTCAAAACAAAAGAGGCGGCCCAATCAGGATGTCGTTTTTCAGCCTTATTTATTTCAAGACTTCACCCCACCAACGCGTTTCGGCCTTACTCGGCCTTGCTCACGGTTCGCAAGGCCGAGTAAGGCCGAAACGCGTTGGTGGGGTGAAGTCTTGAAATAAATAAGGCTGAAAAACGACATCCTGATTGTGCCGCCTCTTTTGTTTTGAAAAATTGCCTGGGTCAGGATCCGACCCCTAGGCAGAGCACACACTGCTGAGCGCGTCCGTATGGCTGAAGGATCACTTTGGATGCAGATATATATATATATATAGGCACATGCCTTTCTAAACTGTGATTCTCACTATACATCCATTGCCTACCACATTGTCCTGCCCCCAAACCCTAATTGTCCCCACAATAGCCCCCAACCCAACTGACTGTCACTGATAACTCTAAACTTCATCCTGCACTAACTTACTTCCTAAAACTGTAAACCTTTACCTTCTTGCCGTGTTCAGGCATCTATTTACTCCCCCCTCTCTTTAAAGCTACCTGATCCACACGAACAACAAAATACCTAGTCAAACCATGAATAAACTCTAGGCCACCCAGAAACACCCTCTCTTCCTCCGAGGGTGGTAGAGCCGCACCAGACTCTCCCAGGTCTGCCACCATTTGCCAACTTGCAACTGAACCATCAGAAAGGCCCAATGTGCTGGTAGCTGCCTCTTCAAAAGCCACCTGACTCTCCCCTCTGTCTCCACCCTCACCTGCCTCTCCTATCTGCTGCCTTGCATCCCTGCCCCTGCTCACCCCTATTCTCTCTCCTGTCCCTGCTCACCCTACAGTCTGACCCCCTATTTGCCTCCATGGCCTGTACTCTGACCACCCAGCACCTATGATATCAACTGCCCTTGAGGTGTGTGTCTCTCTTGTGACAGCAGAAGTTCCCCAATATTTCCTAATGTAGTTTCTCACTGTCATAGCAGTTGTTTCCTTAGGGACAAACAGTGCCTCAAAAATATAATGTCCTTCTCTGTCCTCCTACTCTCCCCTCTCTGAGCTTCCCTCATCACTCCAGTCTGACATCACTTGGACTATTGCAGTTGAGTTCACCCCACTGAGCCATGCTGCTAACTTCCTCTGAGCCCCCTCTGACCCTACCCCCCCAGCTTTGTACCTGCGCATCACCAACCGAGCTTTCCCGCATGTCGTATCTGGAAATAAAGGGACGGACATAGTAATGCTGCTACACTTCTTTATTCTTTTTCTTCCCCTACCTATATCCTCTCCCCTCCCTTCTGGTTCCTGTTCTTCCACGCCTCCTTCTTCCTACGTCTCGTCTTACCTGGTCCCAACGCCACGCAGAGTAACCAGGCATGAAGACACTACATCTCCCCCCTTCTTAAAATGTTCAGTGCTCACTCGTTCACAATTCTTCAATGAGTCGGATGGGTCTCCGGATGGGTCTCTGCGGCCGACGTGGAAGGTGCAATTCTCTCTTGAGCTTGCCAAGGCTTTGGGTCTTTCACAGTTGTCTATTTCTCGACCTGAGTCATCAATGTCATGTTCTGGCTCTTCTGCTTGGGTGTAAACTGCAGGATTGCACTTCTTGAAGTGTGACACATTTTGTGTAACTCTCTTCACCTCAGATGCGGCCGGGACCATGGTTCCTTTTCGACTCGTCACCTGTAGAGGTTGCTCGCAATATCGACTGTCAGTTTTTGTCGTTTGTTCTTGTATGGCTAGCACCCAGTCTCCTTCCCGGATGTCGGAGGTTCTGGTGTTTTGGAGATCATCTGCATAGTCTTTCATTTTTGCTTTCTTGGTCTTATCGAGTTCCACCAACGCAGCGTGATCATGCTGGGGATGGTAACGCACCACGGCGTCTGCGATGGGTATCCTGGTGCGCAGCATCCTTCCCCGCATCAGGGTAGCTGGGCATTTGTTGGTGGCGCTGTGAGGCGTGGGTCGATAAGCTCGCAACACCTCGTTGAGTGCGAGTTGGACATCCCCCTGGGCCAGTTCTGCTTGCTGTATGGTTTTCTTCATTATGGTCATAAACCTCTCTACCATCTCATTGGCTTGAGGCCACATGGGGTGATCTTCAGGTGCTTGAAGTTAAGGTGCTTTGCAAATTCTGCGAAGTCATGTCCATTGAATGTCGGGCAATTAGCCGTCTTCACTATTGTGGGGATTCCCCATGCGGGAAATGTTTTGTTCAGGACTGGTATGATGGTGGTTGCTCTTGTTGATGATACTTGTTGTGCTGTAGGGAATCTTGAATATTCATCCATGATGACGATGATGTACTTCCCGGACTTCAACAGGACAAAGTCGTCAATGGCTACCTGTTGCCATACACTGTGTGGGAGAAATTGCAGTACAGAGGAACTCTATGAAGCAGAGCATGTCCGGATGATGGAAAGGTTTAGGGAGCGAGGATACCAGGAATGGGTACTTAAAAAGGCAACAAAAGCATTGAAACGAGTTGCAACAAGATACATTTGGGGGAGAGACAAAAAATGTGATTGTAGAAAATTTTAAATCTACAGTATGTCACTTTAAAAAGGGAGAAAATGCCAATGAGCGCTGCATTGTGATCAAGGTCCAGGAGGGACCGAAATGCGCCACGGCCGACTGAAAATAAACAACTTTATGCACCGAAAACTGGCCTGTGTCTGCTTTCCAATACCAGGATTGGTAAAAGGTCTGGAAGCAGTTTGAAAGTATATATTTGTATATATATATATGAACAAGCTCCCTAGTGGAGTGAAACGCGTCATCTTCCATTGAATAAACCGTCTTCCTGCAAACTCACTTGAGGAGTTATTGTTTCTTGGATGTATTTCGCTGTACTGTGTGAGGCTTCGGAGGTCCAGACCTACTAAGTTCCGCCGTTCATAGACGGAACAAGGACTGCTTTTTTCATATCTATATATATATATATATATATATATATATATATATATATATATATATATATATATATATATATGTGCATCAAGGGATTGATGGTCCCAGGATCGCCTCGAGAAACAATCACGCAGGTGGCTGCTGCCAATGGCAGTCTGTGACTGCACGGGGAGGTGAGCATGATTACAGTTCACCTCGCAGCCTGGTTTGGTTCTATTTTGAGGCTCGGGCGTAGGGGACTGGAGGGAGACATTCGAACACTTTCAATACGTCCTCACCTGCTGCTACACGGCCCCTCCCTTGAGAAGCATACTTCAGTAAAATCCAGGTGCCGCACTTACCTGAACTGATGCACACTGGGAACTGTAGGCTCACATTTGACTGCAGCATCCCTTCGCAGTTGGGTCACCTGATCTCCCACCAATGGTAGCGCTAGAGGAATTACAAAGGAGGGAAAAGGTGATGATGCAGTAACAGCGGCGTCTGAAGAAGGCTGAACACACCGAAATGCATTATGCCAAAGTTGTTCTTGTGAATAAAGGTGTTTCCTGACATGATCCCCGCTGTGTCCTCGTGACTCGCTCTCCAAAGTCTTTCCTTGATAGATATATATATATATATATATATATATATATATATATATATATATATATATATATATATATATATTGTTGTCCACCAAGCACAGCAACCGCTGTGCAAATGCACTCCAAGCCAGTTAGTTCAAAGAAACCATGAAAACGTGCGTGTGCTCAAAAGATTTAATTCTCCATTCGTAGTTCCAGCATACAATACACGGCAAGTATGGAACAAAAACCCAACGCGTTTCGGCGATGACTCTCGCCTTGCTCACGGGTAACTCGTGTATGAAAACAAACAATTAAATAAAGTTTTACCCAAAGTGCACATGTGGTCAATGACTCGATCATGAACATAGACGAAGGACATAGTTGATGATCACTATGGTGGCCATCTTAGCATGGTAAATTAACAGTGTGCCAAAGTAAATAATATCATTATACACAGTTATCAATCACTGTTACTCAAAGAATTATGGCACATTCTAAAGTTTATATGTTGTATGTGTACATCCACATATAAGCCCAGTGGCTTAATTACGACGGCCCTACGTAATGTATCAGTGACCTTCAATATAGTAACATTGTCGACTGCCACTGTAAAGTGGATACATATACTGACATGCTCTGATTGGTTTTGCTGTAATTACATGATAATTGTCCAAGTGGATATTCGTAATATATAAATTGTCAACAATTGATCATCATGGGTTAAGTCACCCTATCTATAAGCTGTTGTGTTTTTCTCCTCTTGGTTGTCCAAGTGGACTGAATAAACAAAGGTACATAGATCCTGTCTGGTTAATTACTGATAAAAACCATCAGATAGGGTTAGGAATGCTTGATTCTGTGCCAAGTGGCTAATTTACAAATTGTCCAAATATTCAAAATCAGAATAATCTTGTAGAAAATATATTTCAGGGTGAGTGGCTCAGAACCTTACTACACTCATCACAGATTTCTCATCCTTTCTTCCCCAGTGGGAATTTCAACCTCTATTCACTTCAGGTCACAAGTCTTCTCAGTCCTGTACAACAGCGAAAGAAAACAAAAAATACAGCCAGTCAGCATCATCACATATTAAGTCAACAATGTTACTACTCAAGCTATGTTCCGACAAATTTGGTACACAAATTGTGCTCCGGTGATATCAGTGATTAAAAACAGTTAAAATGATGTTGTATATGCAGGACATTTGGAACAAACATTGTTAGTCTCCATGGTTGTTTAGTTAAATCAATGCTCAGAAATTTTTGAGAACCAAGACTAGTCGAGCTCCCCAGAATTATACCATACTGATTAAGATTCCTTCACTCTCCTAGGTGCCAGACCATTTCTTCCTCCGAATTCAGGCCCCCCGGAATCAAACAGTCTAAATCGATAATATATATATATATATATATATATATATATATATATATATATATATATATATATATATATATATATATATATATATATATATATATATATATATATATATATATATGATTAGATTCCAGTTAGTTTATATAGTTTTATAAGCTTATTTATTTAAGCAATACCATCAACGCGTTTCGGGAGTTAGGCTCCCTTGATCACGATATATATATCCAAAAATTGCAGGAAACTCCTTTGAAGAAGGCCACAAGAAGAGTTGATGGTTATCACGTAGCTTAATGGCAGCATGCAAGCAGGCGATAAAGCGGAACACACATCAAAGGAATCCTTACGCCAGATGTGTTTCGGGAGTCACAAAGTCCCTTCTTCTGTGGCGTGTTGTTCACAAGAAATGAAAGCGCTGTTGCACTGCACACCCTTCAATTATAAACACCTGCCACAGTGGCGTGGCCGAACACACAGCCTTCTGGTTGTTGTGGTGCGCTGCCTGTGATCCCAAGTGGGCGCGCTTTTAATTTTCACATTAAAACAAAGTTGTTGTCCCCAGTGGGTAGATGCGGGCACCGAAAATCACCTGCCCCGCTTTTTTGCTGACACTGTGAATGAGCGGGCACCACCCTGCAGAGGCGCCAGCCCGTCTTCCTTCTTACACCTCAAACACCAGTTGGGCACTTGAAAAGACCCGCACCGCAGCGGTGGACCTTCATTCACGACCGAGAAAGGCCGTTTTAAATCCAAAAATTGCAGGAAACCCCTTTGAAGAAGGCCACAGGAAGAGTTGATAGTTATCACGTAGTTTAATGGCAGCATGCAAGCAGGCGATAAAGCGGAACACACATCAAAGGAATCCTTACGCCAGACGCGTTTCGGGAGTCACAAAGTCCCTTCTTCTGTGGCGTGTTGTTCACAAGAAATGAAAGCGCTGTTGTACTGCACACCCATATATATATATATATATATATATATATATATATATATATATATATATATATATATATATATATATATATATATATATATATATATATATATCAAAGATACAATCCAGCTTCAGCAAAGAAGAAGGCACGCACCCAAAGCTGCAGGAATATGGCCTTTTTTATTTTCTCGGGTCTTCCTCGACCCCCCAACAGGAGAGACGCGTTTCGGCTTTGCAGAAGCCTTTGTCAATCTGAATTATATATGTATGCAATATATATGTATGTGTATATAGATAGATAGTCAATTTTGTGTCCACTAAAATATATTCTTAATCAGTAATAGCACATATTATATGGAGCCCCTGTCGATACAATCTTTTTCTTTCCCTTTCATTCCCTCTGGGTCCTCAGTAGCCATCCACCTCGTTGGCCATAATAACTGAGCGTCCATATAGCATATCTCAAACTTTGTGGTATTCATGCAACCCCTTTCATCTGGTACCGGCTTTTGCTATAGATAATCTTTTCCTGGCATTCCCTCACCACTTCTTCTTTAAAAAAGTTCCTTTTGATGATTATAGGTTTTGCTATGAAATAGGACAAAAGCCTGGGAAGTATTAACATTTTGGCTCTTGACACTCTTCTTAATAGGGAAAGTGGCAGTTTAGACTAAATGGAAGCCGACTGTCTGACTCCAAACATCATTTTCTTAATATGGACAGTCATGAGTCTCTTGTCGTTATTGTATATTTGGAACCTAAATACTAAAGGTGTTGCAACCTCTTTGAGTTGATATGCGGTATCCACTGGGCTAAGGTGAAAAAGGCACAATTTCAACTGAAGAGCAGACATGTTACCAAATTCTTCTAGTTCTGCTGCCAACGGGTAAGAAGCAGACATGTTGTGGGATATTCTGGCCAAACCAGAACATAAAGATTTTTAGTCCTTTACAAATAATTATGAATATTTCTTTTGGGACATCTGATACAGTTCTGCAGTAACGAGGAAAAGGAATAAATTTAGAATTCTGTATCAGAATTGACATATTTCAAGTGACCCCGTTTTTCATTTGGAATAATTACAAAACCACCACAAGGGTTTTTCTGACTTTTTAGATCGGCAATCCTTGCCCTAGTATATTTTGAGTATGAATGAATGAATAATTTATTTGTGTGGTTACTTAAAAACCATTACAATAAAACAAAGTGAAAAAGAACATTACATTTTTTAAAAGATAAGCATTTTAAAAGGTAGACGGTGTAATTAAAATCTAAGGGTCTAAAAATCAAAAGTCTTTAAGTCCAAGATAGCTTATAGAACTCATCCAACAGTTGTACATGCTCCAATTGAGCTAAACAGTCATTACAAGGTGGTAGATAACCTCGGCGCAGGTGCTTGCCTGATCACTTAAAGGGGTGTGTCCATCAGCTTCGTACGAGTCGGTTGTACAATTTTGCCAAACATAGCCATATACTACACTATGGCCCAGACGCATCAAACAAAAATCCGCTCGCAAAGGGGCAGATTGTCAGAATCTGCCCCTTTGCGACCGGTATTTTTGCATTTCGGATGCATCATCCCAAATGCAAAAATGGCAAATTGAGAATTCGCTAAATTGCGATTACTTGCATTTAAGGAATCTGAAATTGAGATTCCTTAAATGCAATGCATTAAAGTTTAAAAAATAGCGATTTCGCTAATAGAGCACGCAAATTACCATGAAGTACAACTTCATGGTAATTTGCAAAAACTTTGAAAAATGCTCTAAAGTGCATTTTTTAAAGTTTCATGTTGCGCACACACATGCCCTAAGGGCATGTGTGTGCGCAACATATGTGCACAGATCAGTTTCAGGGGTGCAACAGGGTGTCCTTTGGACACCCCTGCACCCTTGAAATCGCAATCTCAATTTGCGAATCGTTATGTGCAATTCGCAAATTGAGATTGTCTTCCCATTCATTCCTATGGGCCTCTAGGCCCATAGGAATGAATGGGGAGGTATTCCTTAATTGCGACTCGCAATTTGCGAGTCGCAATTAAGGAATTTTAAGAAATCACAATTTTTTTAGCAATTTCTTGATGCATTGCATTTTGCGATTCCTTATTTGCGATTCCTTATTTTTCGCAAATAAGGAATCACAAAATGTATGCTTGATGCATCTAGGGGTTAGTCCAGTGTGTACAGTTGAAGGACTGCCTCCTTTACAGTTCGAGTGGCCAGTTGTAGCAAGATGGGCCTAAGGTAAAGTCTGCGAGCTAAGCGCAAGGCCGAGCAGCAAAATAGGATGTGGGCCAAAGACTCACATTTGTATTTCCATGATCGGCATTCTTGTCGACCCGGTGGAGTATAATTCTTTAAGGGGGAGAGGGTGTAGTCTGAAGCCAAGATCCTGTGTAAGTCTTGTCTCCCCACGGCCTGCGTAAGATGAAGTTTGGGGGTCATACTCTGTGTGTGGTAAGCTTTGTATATTTTGAGTACATCTGTGGCGTTCCTGATGAAGGCGATTTTGTAGCCGAAATGCGCGTTGATACTGTTCTACCACGAATTAGCCACCTTTAAAGCCTTTATATTGTGTTTTACTTTATTTTTTGTAAAAATGTAACTGTTTTAACTTGTTGACAAGATGAATATGTATGATCAGCCAGTTTACACATAGAAAGGTTTTCATCTCCATGAGTCATCTCTGACTTGTTTTTTTGATCTGTGATTTTAAAATTAAAAAATGTTGATAATAAAAAAGTAATGATAAAGATTCAATACTTTGCTTGACTTATTGTATACTATGATACTTATTAGTTAATACAGGCTGCTCAAGGTCTTTTTGTACAATATGTTTGCTCTGCATTGGGAGCCTAAAGATCAGTAGGGGGTCCTTTTTGTTCTGAACTACCAAATTCTTCTAGTTCTGCCTTTATCTCCTGTAGACTGCTAGACGGGCCCCTCAAAAACAAAAGTGCATCATTCGAATTGAGCGAGACAATAGACACGCTGTACAAAAAGCACCCTCCACAGTGCTGTGCCCTCTCATGCATCAAACATGCCAGAGGCTGCATGGCGATCGGAAACAGTAGTGGGGAGCGAGTGCACCCAGGCCTTGTGACCCTATGAATGGGCCGTTGTTCTGAAAATAATTAACCGCTGCTGACTTGAGTGAGCGGTTTAGCATATAAACAGTCAAATCCATATAAGGATGCTTGCACCCATCCTCATCGTTTTCAGTACCTCAAACAAGTATGATCAAATTAACCTGTCGAACACCTTTTCTTTATCTAACAAAGCAACATCAGATATCTGGCGTTTGCACAGCGGGCCTTATCACAGACATAGAAATGATGACTCAAGTTAACATGAGTGCTGCGATCAAGAATAAATCCACTCTGATCCTGATGTACTAGAACTTGCGTTAATGGCACTAGCCTATCAGCAATTATTTTTCCCAATATTTTGTGTTTCAAATTTAGAAGGGATAATGGTTGATTTAGAACGGTTAATGATTTGACATTCAGCGGGTCTCTATCAGCTTTGAACAGCACTTCAGTATTGGCTTCCTTAGTCTTTATAGGCAATACTCGTTTTCCAATTGCCTTTTCATACATGGACAGAAGTTTGGAGGGCACTTCATTTTTATATGTTATATAAAATTCTGGAGGCAGTCGCTTGCACCCGGGGTCTTAACCTTGGCCAATTAGTCATGCAACCGGCATAGCACTCTAGTAATTTGCAATAAACTCTGTGGCCCTATGGCAGGTGCTTAGTATAAAGTGGGATCATAATTTGCATTTGCTCTGTTAATTTCCATTTATGAGTGTACTATTCCCCCCCCCCACCAATCACAAAGGTCCTTCTTAGGCACCTATGGCCGAAAAATTATTGGCCAAATATTCTGATGGTTTACCCAAATTTCCTATTGAGAAACCATTTGTGGTGAATAGGTGAAGTTCTACTGAGTACTGTTCTCTTTAGAAAGCAAAGTCACCATTAGAAATGACAGAAGTGTGTTATACAAAAACCCCACAATACAGCACAGCACAACACAACCTGGGACAGTCCAACACAGCACTCACATTCCAGAAAGCCCTTCTTAAATTTTGCAAATATAGAAATCCCGAAAATAATGCTATGCTGACAACAGACATCTTGAGTGCTCTTCTGAAACTCACAGATTGTATGTAGCCCCGTGCAATCTAATTTATTTTTACAAAAAAAGTCAGAATTTTAATCCAAATCATGCATTGTTCATGCCACATTTACCCATGTCCAAACCTAATCAGCTCATGAGTAAACAGACCCAATACATTGTGCTTCTCATTGCCCTACTTACTGACAGGTATTGTGTACTTTACAAATATATATTTCTCTTGTATTTTCCCCAGGCGCACAACCTCTTTGAGTTGCTCAGCCTACAGAGGGCCTTTGTGACCACCTCAGGGAGAATTGTCGGATGTGTCACCAGAAATGAGGTAAATGATTACAGAATGCTGTGTGGAGTGCTGGTGGGCTTAAGATTAAGCAGAGGGGTGTGGTATGAGCGGTATCCGAAGGGCTAATCTCAGACATTGCTATTACAATCACCAGCAGAGAGGAATTAAATATTTTGATTTTGATCCCTTCACTCTTCATACAATATCCTGAGTTTCTTTGTGATATACTATCTAGAAAGGGTGTCTGGTCATTGAGAAATAGGTTTTAGGAGAATATGCAAAGCTGTTTCATTTAATTGAGGAAGTTCAATCGTGGATATAGTGGGCACATGGGCAGAACAGCAGTGATCTTAGGATGTTATCTGGAAGGATGTAGAGAAATAGGGGTGCAGATTAAGAATAAGACAGAGGAATTGGAGCATGAGATCCAGGACGAGCAATAGCAATGAGAGCTTGATATTCAGGATCAGGTGGCGGAACGAGGGCAGGAGATAGTTTCAAGCGAAGATTTAGACTTGATACCAGGGATCGGACAGATGAGTGCAGGAATGAGACCTAGAAAAGGCAATTGAAGGAAGGCAGAATAGGCTCAGTCAAGGGGATGAATGAGTGATGGGTGATGTGGCACAGGAGTTGATACATGGTGTTCTGTAGTGGGGAGCTCTTCTTTCAGAGTCTTACATCCCTATCTATGCCTGTAGCTGCTGTCTGCTGCCTCAATCAATGTATTATTAGTCTGGCTCCTGGGCATGAAATATGGAATTTTTTGAAATTGGGGCATGACACTAGTGTAACGCAAATTGATGGGAGCCTAATAATCAGGATAATGTGAGGGAATGTGGCATGAGATCCAGTATCAGGTGGTGAATCAGACATATCAGGTGCCAGATAGATGGGTGCAGAATGAGACCCAAGAATGAGGCATGCTAGTTAGGGACAGGCAAAGGACTGAGGCATTAGATGGTCGAGGAGAGGAATTCATGGATGGTGTTCTTTGGGGTTAATTTTTCAGAGCCCCATTATATGTGTATGCCAGTTCCATTTGTTAAGACGTCTTCATTAGTAGATGCTATACCAGGTATTATTCACATCCAAGCAAGCTTGAAATATTAAACAGACAGTAACCAAAGCTCTGAAGCATTTAATAGATGGCAATTTCAATTGTGATTCTCCACATTACAATAGGTCTCTTATACCAATAAGTCAGATCAGCTTTTGTAGCTTTCTTGTTGTAGCTTTATTTATTTTATTGTCTTGTCCACAACTCATTTTTACAAATTACTATACAGTGGAGGTTTACCTCTGTGATCTTGTCTGTGCTCAGTGATGCCAAGAGGATGATTGTGTAGTGATGTTTTAGATTTTATAGTGTCAGAAGTCCAGGTTGGAATGAAGGAAGTCTTTGTTGAATAAAAGCATGTACTGTATGTATCTTTTCAGTTGAAAGCTACAATTGAAGATTTGGCCAACCCTAAAACTCCAAAGTGAGAAAGGAAAACATTGCCAAGCTCTAAAACATCAAGAGAGATGTGCATGAATCTGCACTTCTCAAAACATCCAATATGAAGAAGTAACTTCAGTAGGAATAAAATAAGGATTCCAGCACACCTCAACATTGTAGGAGAAAAGGAATGATGGATATACCTTGCAATTTGCAAGGTGAAGTAGGCAAGGACTACAGCACACCCTACAAACACCAAAAAGAAGGCACAAAGGACTATAGGGCACCTAAAGCTTCTAGAAAAAAAGGCTATTGTACTCTAGCACCACCAAGCACCCGTTTAGACTCAAGGAAGGACCTAAATATACGGCAACCCTAATGACAAGGACTACACAACTTCAGCAAAATCTAAAAGCTCCAAAGTGTAGTCAGGAGGGAAGTCTTCACTCTCCAAAACCTTCAGAGAGAAGCACCAAGGACACTGGTACACAACAAAAATGCCATCAAGAACAAACAAAGAATTCCAGTCCCAAATCCAATAATTCCCCATATTGTTCAACTGGAGAAAGAGACGTACCAGACTCTAGCATACCCCAAAACCTCCATAATTGAACGAACATGTCCAATCACATCCTGAATGAAAGGTACACAATACTTCAGCTAACTCTAGAACCCCCAAAGTAAAGTAAAGGTCTCCAGCACATCCCCAGAAGCTTCAGTGAAGAAGCACTAGGCATCTAGTACAGACTAATAGATCAATCAAAAGGGAGAGATTACTTCATCACACTTCAGTTTTCAAGAAGAAGTAATCAATGACTCTTGTACACCCAAAAGCTCAAGAAAGAAGGAAGAAGGCTCTTCAGTGCACCTCAGAATCACTAGTGAGAATTCCCAAGGAACCATAGCACACACAGTGCCTCCAAAGACGCTGGAGGAAAAGCTAAAAACACCTCATACCTCAAGAGAAAGAACACAGAGCTGACACCAACTTCTCCCAAGACCTTTCCAATGAAATACTGATTGATGGGCTTCAGTATACTCCACTACCTACAAGATAAAAGGACAATAGATCCAGGCACACTCCAAGGACTCTAATGAGATAGAGTAAAAGACTCATCACTGGTTAAAAATACAAAAAGAGGTAAGACACTACTACAGATCACCATCAAACGTCCAAGGACAAAGGAACCAAGGGACTCCCGCTCTATGTATATCATCGTATGAGGAAGAATATCTACACTCCCAAAAAATGCAATGGGAAGAGTTGTAGTATGTTGGCACACACTACAAACTCCAGCAAGAAAGAATGAAAGACTCCAGGTCTTCAATCCTCCAAAGAGAAGGACCTAATGTCTTTAGAACAACAAAGGACCTGCACAAATAAGGAGAGAATCCAGCATGTCCCAAACCCCTCTGTGAAAAGGATCAAAAGACTCTGGGTGTCACCCAAATGAAGGAGACCAGTGCACCCTAATAGCTTCACTGAAAGAACAATTAGATTCCAGATCACACCAATAACTCCAGGAGGAAGGGACAGAAGACCCCTGCACAGCTGAAAGAAGTGTTGAGAAAAACTGGAGAATGTCTCAAAACCAACTGACCAAAACCAATCATCTATATAAAAGCCTCAAACCTCACAGCAAAGTAGTGATGCTACAGCCTAACTCTTCAATATAATGGAAATAAAGGGCTCCAGTACACTCAAATACTTTCTAGGTAAATAAATATGGACTCCAGTACACCATTACATTTTCATTGTAGAGTACAAAAGAACTAAAGCACACCTTACATCAACATACTCAAAAACATAAATGAAAAGAAACAGCAAAACCTCCAGAGAGGGGTGTGTAAAGAACTCTTGCACACCCCAGACTCTCCAGAGAGATAAAGGAAAGGACTCCAGCACACTGCACAAACTAGAAACGGGTGTATTAAAGGACTTCTGTATACCTCAAAATATACAATGTAAAGGATCAAAACACTATCACAAACTCTAAAATATCCAGGGTAAAGAAACAGAGAAATAAAGAATTTTCCATACCTCCCATATCCATATCCTCGAATGACAACAAGACAAAAAAGACTTCAGTACATTCCAAAGTCTCTAGAGAGTATACCAGATGTCTCTTCTCATGCTAGATCCCGCGAAGAGAGAATGAAAAAAAGTCTACAGATTATCCCAATAATCTTCAAACAGATGGAAAATTTGATTATATCCAAAATAGTCACAGAGGTAACATAGGGATCACCGCATCCAGAATTTCTACGCACTGCCAATGAGAAGAGTTAGATAACTCTAGCAACTGTTATGAACTTCACTGACAAAGGACAAATACCCCCAGCATTCCACAAATCCTCCAATGAGAAGTAAGAAATCACTCATGCATTCCCCAAATTCACCAACAAGACTGAAGAAAAGCCCCCACTAAATTTCTAACAAGAAGCAAGGAGGGACTCCAGGACACTCTATATTTCCAAACAAGAAGAACTAACCAGTGCATCTCTCCCAAAAATCTCTAAAGACAGGCAACAAAGGACTGAAGCACATCTCAAATCCTCCAAAGAGACGTAACAAAGACACTGCTTCCAAATTTCCCAAATAAGAAGGAACAAAAAGATGCAGAACACCAAAAATCTATAAGAGAAGAGCGTTATGTTCTCTCATGGCAGCCTAAAATGATAGATGTTTAAGTTCACAGAGGTGCAGTAATGGACAAAACTATACAGTGCCACCTGCTATACTGTCACACTCTGTCAGAGGCAAAGTCTTGGAATAGTGTGGATTATTGTACATAAGCAAAGCACTTGGTCTGTCAACATCATTTAGGGTAGCCATTCCAATCAGCCCTCATAGCGACCATGGTCTGAGCATTTGATCCTATAAAAAAACGTCATTATAAAATAAAACCTCCTGAACACTATCCATCATACCAGGGACTAGTCAATCTGATTTCCAGACTTACTTCCAATTACATTGGTCATCTCTCTAGTAATCTTGCATGGCTCTTGACTGTTTACATCTTCTGTTTTTGACCTCTTAAAGATTTCTATGCATGCCTTACCCTGTCTATCACACTCCTTCCATTAAAATGATTCATGCTCAGTTTTTTACTCTCTTCCTCCATTTCTTAGTCTTAATCCTGGTTCGTGACTTAGTCCATACCTCTATTTGTCTTATTCTGTGTATTTGTGTCTGATATATTTGCTCTTTCTATTCCTCTGAATGTCCTAACCATGGTATTTCTGCCTGGTTCTTGATAAGGTACTACCTGTCTAAAGTCCTCATTACGGTCTCGGAGGACAGGTTACATCATCACAAAGGTGACGGATATCGCGTCCGCCGAAATCTAAATCCCATTATATCCTATTGGATTTAGATTTTGGCGGTCTGGATATCCCTCACCGTTGTGACAGAGTTACCCGTCCGCCGAGATCGTAATCAGCTGAGCCCTAAGTCTTCTCTGGGTATTTTCCTCCTAGTGCTTTTACTCCTAGTATTTCTGGCTTGTTCTTGACTCCATTCTTTCCCTCCCATTGATGTTGATGACATTCCTGTTTGTAGGTTTGCTTTATTTCCACCCAATGCTTTCTAGGTTCTGGTATCTACTGACAAAGTGAAGGAACTTTACAATACCATTGAGAGGAAGAACACAGTCAGTTGCCTGTTTTTCCAAGCCAAGGATTTCTCCAAGAAAGATAAACAATTCAGTTTTTGTCACCGAAAACCCTCTCTTGCTTCGACAGTCCACTGAGTTTCATGAGGATACCAATCAAGCAGTGATCCTGAGTTTGTACACATCTGTGGCTAATATGAAGCTGTGCAAAGCATCATCCACAACAGGGGTTTTCAGCATAGGTTTGGTATGACTATATCCCTTTAGATGTTGAAGGCGTTTGTTGACTATGTAATTTGTTTCCATTTAGATTCACCGTATGTAAATGTATCTCCTGTGGATATTCTGAAAATCTAGCCCGGATCTGACCTCCCTGTACCTACTTTGGACCCATGAGCATCTCTCAGGTGTGCAAACTGTGGCCTATACTGCTAACAAGAAGATAAGCAGAAAATATTTAGAGAGATTTGTGTGTACACAAAGGTCAATGGTGACAAAAGAGGTAGGGTCATATCTGCTGCTGGTGAAGTGGATCTTTATACAGAACATGTTCTCCACTGCCCCCAAGATCAGATCCATACAGGGAATAGGAGTGACAGGCCACAAGGCAATTTATAAGATCAGCAACAACAGTTTTTTGAAAGAGTAGCACTAGTGACGTCACAGATACACAACATAGGAAGACATGCACTTTCTTAGGGCACTAGAATGAAGAGCAAAGCAAAGTAGGTCGAAAGGGACCTATGAAAAGACCAAATGAGCATAATAGAGGCAAGAAAAAGAGCAGAGTTAGAACAGACACAAACTTTCAGCAAGACGTAAATAACACACCTTTGAAGAGGATTGAGACAAGTAAACTCTGTTACCCCCATAGGAGTAAAACATTAAAACAAATTACCCTTTCCTTCTGCTTGTTGCTTTCTATTGGTGCTTGTAAGTTGGGTGCAATTTTCCATGAACACCATACGAAGAAAATCTCGTTCTAGGGCAATATTCTGAATTACTGTTCTATTAAGATACTAACAACTGCATGTCTAAACAACTTTAAGTATTCTGCACAATATGGGCTCTTTTTAGAGTTTTCACGTTTATGATCTACACTTTCACTTGAGCTTAAAGATTCTTCAATATTTTATCAAAGGTGCCTTTAGTAAATTGTGTATCATTGCCATGTTTTTCTTCCACATTCATATTCTCTGAAGTTATCCCATGATATTTCAGAATTTCAAGTTCTTGCACAATCATTGTGGCATTACACTCGAACCTATTAATAGGTCCAGATGATGAGTTGTACGTTACTGGTAGAGGGGATACTTTGCAATCTTAATGGCTAGTACCTTGCGGTAACAACCCACCAGTACCATGCAGTTACAAGTTAAACCCCTTGCGACGTGAAATAACGGAGCAAAGTACGATTAAAAGGGCAAAATTCTCGATGATAATTCATATTCAGAGAAATTTAAAAACACACATGTACCATTGGCAATGAGCAGCTGGAAAACATGTGCCAGGGTGGTTAGTGTGAGGCAGGGTGGAAAGAGCTGGGTCATGAGGAAAGGAGAGTAAAGAAGTTTTCATGATGGGATGATTGCATTCCTCCACCCGCTTGCCATAGAAGGAGGTCAGACTGAAGTGATTTTAGTGGGTTGATTTTTCGGGATCAGGTGTAGCGGTGTAGCACTCAGGAATACTGTTCCGCCCAACTCAAAATCAGGCCGCAGCCCACTTTCTCTTCACTGCATAATTGCATTCCCTGTAACCAATGATCTTTCCTCTTTTAGTAGGAAGTCTATCATGATCACATAGGGCCCGATTCACTGAATTAACTTAAGACTCAATCCTAAACTTACTACTATTTTGGTATTCACAGAATGAACTTACTACTTTTGGTATTCACAGAATGAACTTACTACTTTTGGTATTCACAGAAGTTAGGATTTTGTCTTAAGTTTGTCTTAAGACAGACTTAAGACAGACTTAAGACAAAATCCTAACTTCTGTGAATACCAAAAGTAGTAAGTTAATTCTGTGAATTCCAAAATAGTAGTAAGTTTAGGATTGAGTCTTAAGTTTATTCTGTGAATCGGGCCCAAAGTCATCATTCTCTGTAATTTCCTTTGATTGTGATCGAGACTATTGTGCCTTATTGTCCCACTGGTAAAATAAGTCTTGGATGTAAGCAGTCTGGTTAAAGTATTAAAGTCTCAACTAAAAAGAGTATATAAGGAATATTTTTATGATATTGCCTAATTGTGAACAGGTTCAATACCTAATTCACCTTTATAGTATATTTCAGTGTCCTTTGTAGTAACACAAATGCTCTTCTATGTAAAGTATATTAAACATGCTTTCAGATAGCTTGCAACTACTTTATTTTATTCCCACAGAGGAATTTTTTATGTGTTCATTCGGTATCAACTGTTTAATTATAAACTTCAATATAATCATAATGTCATGCTTGTCTATCACATCTATCGCTCAGTTTCTCAGTCCTAGTGCACAAATTAGATTTTGCACTTGGGCTCAATTTAGGTGAGCTGAATGGCATCTCTGTGTACTTACTAGTCCCTAGTCGCAGACTCTCTATATTTGTGGACTTTGAAATGCAAAGTGCTTGCAAGAGGCAGTGCATAACACAACTTTAGACCCCTTGCAAGGACTTCACCTTTGCCTCTGCCATCCACATGACAGCAAAAGGAATTGTCCATTATAAGTTCAGGATCAAACAGAAAACAGTTATCCTTGTTGGATGAGCAAACTCTAGATATATACACATTCAAAATTCAGTCATGTTCATATTTTTTATTATAATATTATTATTATGAACAAAATTTACCTTTAGGGGCTGAGTGAATGATCCCCTCACTGATGCTTAAATAGGGGGGCACGTTTGTAAGGGATATGCAGATGCACATTAAAGCTAGCCACCAAAAGAGCAAGTTCATCTACCATAAATTTACAGAGCTCCCTTTCTGTGAGACTGGCAGTTCCCCTTTCCATTGAATCCCTTATTCTCAGAGCCCGGGTGTAGCACCCGTTTATCTGTGATTTAAAGTGCACCCCTCTAAAGCTCACTTCTAGGGACACTAATAATAGTCTGGCTATTGGCATTTTAAATACCGCCTATAATAAAAACGCACAGAGAAAATAATGCAGATGCACGTGGTGGCTCACGTGGGCATGGGTAATATTGGTAATTGCTGTTTTGGGTAATAGATAGGTCCACTGGAATTACGTGATTCTGTGGTTGACTGTTTAACACACTACTATGTGTAAGTGGAGGGTAGTAACCACTATCCTCTGTCACTAGGAATAACAATAGGAATAACAATTGGAGCTCAAGGGAAAAGGTTTTACCTCTAGAGATACACCACCCAAAGTGTCTTACCACTAGGATTTCGAAGGAAGGTTTCATAATATTAGCCAATTTCCAGCAGAACCAAGTACTGACTCAAGCCCCGGAAAACCGAATAAAGTGGTATGAAGATACAATTAAGCATGTGGTTCATAGGTCTGGGTGTGAAATTTCGCATCGCTCACAAAGTTTGAGGAGTTTTGCCCACTCCACGTAGTGTGCGGAGTTCTGAAAAACTTAGCGGAGTGTAGTTTTTTTCCTACCTCGCCAACTTGAATGCCAGCGAGGAAAATCTTATTCCAGACCACCACCCAGTGAGATTTCACAATGCAGGCGCGCGGCTGGTCGCTACGGCACACTTTGAGAAACCTTCAGTTTGCATTGAGGAAGATGCTGCTCAAGTAGAACATCTACTCGAAAGGCAGAAAGAAGTAGCCCCCTCTTAAGCTACGCGTGGTACCATTTGCATTGATTTTACAGCGTGGGACCACCACACACAGGAAACAACAAGGGAGATAACTTTCCGTTTACTCCGGCGTCCGAGAAAGAAAACGAAAACACAAGGCATACGGTATGTCATAGCTCGAGTAGCGTAATTGAAACAACTGGCTGATTACATAGCCAGCGCTTAATTTAAACGAAGGAAACTAACGCTTGTATTATGTTCGTGTCTGTTTTTTACAGATACACGAAAACCATCTTTTCAGGTAGGACCCGTAACCGCGTATTTTGTAGCAGCTCATGATTATGAGTAATGAGAGAACTAACACAATTTCGTATAATCTTCTTTGTAATATAAAACTAGGTTCCCGAAGAAGATAGCGTCATACACAGGTAGGCTGAGCAACTTCAGAACATGGTATTTCCTAAAAATATGAAAGTTGGAGCATAAGCATGGTTTAATCTATTACACTTATGGTCTCCATTTGCAGCAATAGCTTCGTGTCTGTTCTCTACAGATACACGCAAACCATCTTTTCAGGTTCCCGTAGTAGATAGCGTCATACACAGGTAGGCTGAGCAATTTCAGAGCATGGAATTTCTCAAATAAGTACGTTGGAGCATAGGCATGGCTTTAATTTATTATACTTATGGTCTCTATTGCAGCAATAGCTTCGAATTAAGACAACACTAGGTAAGAGACACATGCTGATAATGTTTACACTCACAATGGAATTGGGCAAATAAATATAACATACAGATATTTTCTACTCTGTAGGGAGGAAGTGCTGATACCATCCTTAAAAAGGTATGAATACACAATAATCAGAAAACATACAGCCAATCAGCTACCATGGGCACACAAATTAATACACATATTATTATTTTTTCTTTTTTAGTATTTCCCCTGAGGAAGGTACCATGAGGGTACCGAAATGCATCGGGCGTGTTAAATGTTAATGTTGATTGTAATTGACATGTATAAAGAAAAGACAACGTTATGTATAAAAGCGAATGTATATGCAATGTATAGTTTTGTGATGATCATGAAAAAGTAATGATTCAAATCTCATAAAAAGAATTATGGTGTAAATTGAAAATTAAAAAGTATGAACACTGATGGTATTAAGAATTAATTAGAGTGTTGAAATAGAAAATATGTGGGAATACACTGAGTGAACAGTGCATGATTGGATTAACCTTGTGGCCAGTCTTAACTATAATTAAGACCAAGCCAGATTGCTGGGCAGAATTCTTTCACCAGACACTCAAAGGAATCTTAGCCATTGCTCAGTTCCCAAGCAAGTGGAAAGGGGCCATTATTAGGCCTATACATAAGAGAGGGGACACAAGAGTTCTCAGAAACTATAGGCCTACTGGATATGGGCAAAATATTGTTCACTAAAATAATCTTAGCCTCAAGGAATGGGTCAAACTAAACCATATTGCGCCCTTGGAACAAGGGGGGCTTCAAGGAAGGCCACTCCCATGATGGACCACTGTTTCTGCCTATGGTACCTTGCTCGGAAGTCTGTAGAGCAAATGGGTCGTTTATTATGTTGCTTTGTAGACCTCCAGGCGGCTTTCGACCTGGTGGACCGGAATTTCTTATGGGAAACTCTGATAAAACAAGATACTCCTAAGAGCCTTCTAGTTTTAATACAAGAGTTGCATTCGCACAATTGGGCACAGATAATTATAGCTACGGAGGAGAAATTGACCCAGAAAATCCCAATTACTATTGTGTTGAGGTAGGGATGTGTCCTGGCACCCTTACTCTTTTCCCTATTTATAGCCGATTTGCCCTCATTTTTAACAGCAGCAAAGGAAGTGAGCCCCAAAATGAACATGGACGATCTTGTGTTTATGGATCTATCAGCATTAGGCTTGCAAAGGAAGCTGGATGTGTTTATGGAATACTGTAACTTTAAAACGTGAGTAGTAAACATGGAGAAGACTAAGGGCTTAGGCAGAAAATCTATATGGTACGGGCGGCACCTCCGTCCCAACAGCCTGGAATCTGTAAATGAATATAAGTACCTAAGAGTGTGGTTCTAGAAGAATTTAAAGTGCAATAGAGGTTGTGGTGAGATGTCTCACAGACCAGTGTTAAAAGTCTACACCGCCATGATTCACCCCTATTTCAGTACGGAGCCAAACTGTCAAGCTCAGTGGTAAAAATCGTTGGGAACTTGAGTAGGGGAAATGTCTAAAAACCTTACTGTCCCTCCCAAGGTCCTTAATGATACAGGCAGCAAGAATGGAAACAGGTATGACATCATGGAGCTACCTGGCTCGAGCAGCAGCGTCTGAATATGGGAGCGGTACAAAAAGTATCATTATAGTCCAAAAATTAGATTTGGCACAGTGAAATAAAATGGGCCAAAGGCGTTAGGAAAACCCTTGAGACCATATGTAGAGACCTGAGCATTAGGTTATGCACCTAGAGTTTGCACATGGAAACAACGAGGTATGATCTTTGAACCTGTAAGGCAAATTTCTAGTGAACATGATAGGATAGGTAATTACAGGGGAAGCCTTCAGTCCAGTTTATGCTCAATTCTTGGAGAAATAAAGAGTGGTTCCCATACATAGATTTTCTTCCCAATCGTTGGTTTAGATATGAACTGCTGAGGTTGAGAATGGCCATCAGCCCTTGTTATGCTAGTGATAAGATAAAAATGGCAATAATAGATTCAGTGGGCAACTGTACATGTGGCTTGGGTGTTCAATGTGACAATTTGTGCATTCTTATAGATTGTCTAAAATTGTTGCCCCTTGGTAGGACTATTTTAAGAACGCTTTTCTTAAATGATGGTACTAGTAAGCGTATGCAAGCTGGGGTGCTCTTAACGGACATGCACCATTTGGATGTAGCTTGTGCTGTTCAGCGATTTATGATTGCTGCAAAAAAACCTTTGCTGGCTATGGAAACGGGTTGCCATTTTTAAAGAGTTTTTACGAATTGTTATGATGAGACCTGTGGTTGCTCCATAACCCTATGAAATGATCTTAGTCTGTTTATATTGTAGTAGAACGTGTTATTATGAATCTTATGATTGGGTTTTTATTGTTATGAGTGTCTTTATACTATTTTTTAATGTATTTACTCTTTGATGATTAATGTTTCTTTGTTTATATTGTTTAAAGACCAAGGGTAAAAATAAAAAATGTCTTGGAGAAAAAAAAATGAACATTATTATGTGCTTACTGCATTTGCCATAACTCCTCATCTGCTGGAAAGGCTACAGATTTTAGCAAAAAAAATTGTTTGTAACTCACACAGATCAAAAGTTACTAATTCTCAGTGACGTGTTGCCGTGTAGTGGCAATCCCTATGCAAAAGTTGACCGGGTACTTTTCTGTTGTTTTTGTATAATAAGCTAGTGCAAATAGTACCCTTTGCATTGTTTACATGTTAAAGAAGTACAAAATTCTTACGTAATACTATGACACAATGTGGCACGTTATGTTGCGTAATTTGCCTTTTTTTTGCTGCGTAATGTAGTCAACCCTGCTGCGTAATTTGGTCTTTTCATGCTTCATAATTCCAATGGCCCTGGTAACAAAATAAATTACTTGTTTATGAGTTCACATTCAGTGTAAAAGAGGCTATTATCTTTTCAAGGTTCTTGCTTGTATTAAAATAATCACATGTCCCTACAGAACCCCTCCCCTTAGTTTATTGCATGAATATCGGACACCATGTCTACATCTATCTAACTTAAATAGGGCTATAAACGTTGTGAGTCTACTTATGTGTGACATTTCATTGTTTGGGAGCTACCAGTATGAAAAACACATATGGCCTGCTTGCAAAAGTAGGTGAACACTAATCAGGCCATACTAAAACACCCATAAACCTGTCCTAATCCTAAATATGGTAATGAGGTAAAAGGCCCGCAATCAATGTAGATTCCTGTACCCCAATACTCCCTGGACCCAATCTTGCACTGGAAAGTGGAAAACTGATTTCCCAACCCAAATCAAACTCATAGGTTTGTCTGTGCTTACTGACCTCTTGCAGGTAGTTGACACTCTGGAGGCACATGTATATTTATATATAAGGGCAGTGGCAAGCGTTTTGAACGACAAGGAACACCCTCATATTTAATGGTTATGTAAGGCAAGGGTTTCTTCATGGGCACAATATTTAACCCATAGAGACAAAACAAATTAAAAATGATGCACACTAATGCATCCTGCTGTTTGACTAAGCCCTTGAGAGTATCCTGTTGGCTAGAGGTAGTCACCCTAAATCTGGAAACTTTTGAACCTCGATCCTATACCCCAAAAGTTGTGGTGATATCTCCGCTGCCTTCTTAACCCTAATCCACAAGCCCTTTTGGTGCCCCTACATCAGTAGATGCCTCTGACACCTGATCCTCCGGGATTCAATGTTAGTGCCTTACCTTCAGTGGTAACTGTGACGTACCATGCAACACCCCCCATGAGTAGGCACCAACCATATTGACTGGACCAGTTTTGTGATTCCACTGGCTCTTTAAACATTGTCCATTTTCCAGCAGGCCTGTGTTCAGTGTCTCCCCTTTCTGCTCTGCCATTCCTGGGACCAGAGCCCATCTGAGTCCATATACAGAGGAATCCTCAGTGACCAAAGATGATGCTGAGTTTCTACTATCCAAGCCAGTCATCAACCTCATTAGAATTTAGATTGAGAAACATATTTACTCTTGGGTATTGGGTCTGTTTAGTTCGGGAGAATCACTGGTTGAGGCACACTGATGCATCCACCTTGAACCAAGAGGAAAATATTACAAGGGTACATGTAGTATTCCCTAAAGTGATTGTTGCACACAGTCTAACCACTTATTTTTGGGTTCTGGAGCACGGGGATCATAGAGTAAGTCTCATGCTTTAGACTCTAATAGACAGCAGAAGGAAACCTAGTGGTATCCAAAGTCTACTAAGTCATTATTAAGCCCTCCAACAGACTAAGGGGCATATTCTCAAGAACATGTGATAACCATTGCAAAAGTTACTTGACGCAACTCCCAACTTCGCAGTCTAGCACAGGAAAATTATGCTGTGTTAACCAAGCATTCTCAACACGGCGATACCATGCGATAGTCTCCAGATAGCGTGTCAAATGTCGACGTAAAAATGAACACCACGCCGCAAAAATGCGGAGCGTGAACACAAAAAATCCTGCGATGAGGCCAAGCGCGGTACAAAAAGCAGCGAAAACCAGTGACAGGCCTGCAAATCCCACGCTTCTGGCGGGGAAATGCACTATGAAAGCTACAAATAAAACACACCAAAAACAACCCAAAGCGCGTAGCAACATGAATGCACCCTGGCCAAGCGCAGAGGCCGACGTGAACCCCACAACCCCCACTGACCACCAGCAAGGAACAACGGGGTCGGGGAAGGCCAAGGAGAAGAGGGAGAGGAAGACAGGGTGCAGTCCGCAGGAAAACCAGCTCAGCGTCACGGAGGTGACTGAACACTACCATCAACTGGCCCACAATTAGACTACTGGGAATGCAGTCGGAGTGTTGAGGAGGCCAATGGAGGAGGCCAAGAGGTGCTGGCATGATGTGAATATCTAAACCAGGCACAAAGCTGCTGCCAACAGGAAGGTAGCAACGGCGACAGGAGGCGGGAGTCCTGAGCCACAGGAGAAAACGGAGGCCACAGTCATCAGTGTGGAGACGGTGCAAGGAGTCAGGAGTGGGAACACAGCTCGGGAGGACCTGACACAACATCCACAGGGTGAGTAATGACCAGGGACTGGGGGATGGGGGGAGATGGGCACAATGGCACACATGCACAATGAGGTTTAGCACACTACACACCCACAATGACCCAGGATCATGTCCATGTTCCCCGTAGCACACTCCAGCACACACATAGCATGAACAGCACACCAAATTTTACGACAATGTGGTACAATGCGCAAACACAACTGTGCATAACAGAGGACACAACTGGGTCTGCTCATGCACAGAAACAGGCCTACTACATCTGACAGAGCTGAAATGTAGGCGTACAACCTCACATCCGTCATCACATCCGTCCGGAACCATACTCCTGAGGCACAGCCGGGAGTGTTAGTTGCGTATTTAAAAACTTTGAGAGTCACTTGTTAGAAATTGTATTTTAACTCACCCACCTCCAGCTGACATTAGGCGCTGCAGCCTACAACTTGTCAACCCGCACAGCTGACTTGAACGCTGTCGCGGACTCTGCCTAAAGCAAACACTTGATGCCGCCATTACCGGCGTGCTCCGAGGCCACACCCTTCGAGGCCACGCCCCCCCGCCCATGCATAAAAGATGCTGAGAACGAGCGTCAGACCGGAACCATACTCCTGAGGCACAGCCGGGAGCGTTAGTTGCGTATTTTAAAACTTTGAGAGTCACTTGTTAGAAATTGTATTTTATCTCACCCACCTCCAGCTGACATTAGGCGCTGCAGCCTACAACTTGTCCACCCGCACAGCTGACTTGAACGCTGTCGCGGACTCTGCCTAAAGCAAACACTTGCTGCCGCCATTACCGGCGTGCACCGAGGCCACGCCCCTTCGAGGCCACGCCCCCCCGCCCATGCATAAAAGACGCTGAGAACGAGCGTTAGACCGGAACCATACTCCTGAGGCACAGCCGGGAGCATTAGTTGCGTATTTTAAAACTTTGAGAGTCACTTGTTAGAAATGGTATTTTAACTCACCCACCTCCAGCTGACATTAGGCGCTGCAGCCTACAACTTGTCAACCCGCACAGCTGACTTGAACGCTGTCGCGGACTCTGCCTAAAGCAAACACTTGCTGCCGCCATTACCGGCGTGCACCGAGGCCACGCCCCTTCGAGGCCCCGCCCCCCCGCCCATGCATAAAAGTTGCTGAGAACAAGCGTCAGACCGGAACCATACTCCTGAGGCACAGCCGGAAGCGTTAGTTGCGTATTTTAAAACTTTGAGAGTCACTTGTTAGAAATTGTATTTTAACTCACCCACCTCCAGCTGACATTAGGCGCTGCAGCCTACAACTTGTCAACCCGCACAGCTGACTTGAACGCTGTCGCGGACTCTGCCTAAAGCAAACACTTGATGCCGCCATTACCGGCGTGCACCGAGGCCACGCCCCTTCGAGGCCACGCCCCCCCGCCCATGCATAAAAGATGCTGAGAACGAGCGTCAGACCGGAACCATACTCCTGAGGCACAGCCGGGAGCGTTAGTTGTGTATTTTAAAACTTTGAGAGTCACTTGTTAGAAATTGTATTTTATCTCACCCACCTCCAGCTGACATTAGGCGCTGCAGCCTACAACTTGTCAACCCGCACAGTCGACTTGAACGCTGTCGCGGACTCTGCCTAAAGCAAACACTTGCTGCCGCCATTACCGGCGTGTACCGAGGCCACGCCCCTTCGAGGCCACGCCCCCCCCCCCCCGCCCATGCATAAAAGACGCTGAGAACGAGCGTCAGACCGGAACCATACACCTGAGGCACAGTCGGGAGCGTTAGTTGCGTATTTTAAAACTTTGAGAGTCACTTGTTAGAAATTGTATTTTAACTCACCCACCTCCAGCTGACATTAGGCGCTGCAGCCTACAACTTGTCAACCCGCACAGCCGACTTGAACGCTGTCGCGGACTCTGCCTATAGCAAACACTTGCTGCCGCCATTACCGGCGTGCACCGAAGCCACGCCCCTTCGAGGCCACGCCCCCCCGCCCATGCAGAAAAGACGCTGAGAACGAGCGTCAGACCGGAGCCATACTCCTGAGGCACAGCCGGGAGCGTTAGTTGCGTATTTTAAAACTTTGAGAGTCACTTGTTAGAAATTGTATTTTATCTCACCCACCTCCAGCTGACATTAGGCGCTGCAGCCTACAACTTGTCAACCCGCACAGCCGACTTGAACGCTGTCGTGGGCTCTGCCTAAAGCAAACACTTGCTGCCGCCATTACCGGCGTGTACCGAGGCCACTCCCCTTCGAGGCCACGCCCCCCTGCTCATGCATAAAAGACGCTGAGAACGAGCGTCAGACCGGAAGCATACTCCTGCGGCACAGCCGGGAGCGTTAGTTGCGTATTTTAAAACTTTGAGAGTCACTTGCTAGAAATTGTATTTTAACTCACCCACCTCCAGCTGACATTAGGCGCTGCAGCCTACAACTTGTCAACCCGCACAGCCGACTTGAACGCTGTCACGGACTCTGCCTAAAGCAAACACTTGCTGCTGCCATTACCGGCGTGCACCGAGGCCACGCCCTTTCGAGGCCACGCCCCCACCCCCAGCGCCTTCCATCCTACTATAAATTATGTGTATCTGTCGGAAGCGCAGCGGGCACGCCGTTTGCGCACCGAAGGCACGCCTAAGGCAAGCCCGTCTGCGCCCGTCCACGACCGGCCGGGACATGGGGCTATACCCCCTATTGGTCCCACCCAAACTCTGCCCACACCAATTCGCTACTCGCGTAGCGAGCTATTAGCCCTTAACAAAGTCAACATGGCTACGAAAGCACATCCTTATACCCAAACTGGCCCAGGATTATCCTATGGGCCCATCTCCTGCCTCGCCTGCCGTTGGTCTAGCATGAGTCAAACCCCAATAGACCACCACATAATCCTTGAAAAAAAACATCTGGCGTTGAATTGTCTATATTTTAACGCAAGATCCCTACCTAAACATGCCCTGGACATCTGGGATCTATTGATATCCAAGACCCCAGACCTGGTTTTTATCACCGAAACTTGGCTATCTGAAACCAGTGCCCCAGACTTAGCAAATGCCCTTCCCCCTAACTACAAAATCATTACACAAGATAGATCAGGCAAAAAAGGTGGTGGAGTTGCTGTGATATTCAGGGATCACCTTACGTGCCTCGCTGAACCTTTCACTGTCTATATTGAACATCAGACCCTACCATTCAAATTACTCTTTGAGGGCCTTACCATCATAGCCGGTGCAGTGATATATAATCCCCCAGGGCAACAAGCCAGTTTCGGTGCCAAATTACTGAATCAATTGCTACCACTCTGTCTAAAAAACAAAAACTACATGGTTGTTGGCGATTTCAACATCCACTACGAAAAAATGGATGCCCCAGGATCTTCCCAATTGGAATATGATATGGGAATTCTACAACTAAGACAGTGGATAGTGGGTCCCACGCATTTAGCCGGTCACACCCTAGACCTACTATTCACCAACATCGAATCCACCGATATAAGAGAAATCCTTCCCTTATCCTGGTCAGACCACTCCATGATATCCTTCTCATTTAAACTTCCCGGGAAACCTTTGAAGCCTAGAACTGCCCCTCTCATTGCCAACAGAGCCTGTAGGCTAATTAATGAATCAAACTTCCAGAATTACTTTCCTGAGACGGACGCTACACCATCGGACGACTCCCCTGTCTGTTAAGACGTCGCTCTATTAGATGCCGGAATGCGGCAAACGTTAGACAAATTAGCCCCCATGCGAGAATCGAGGAAAAAAAACACAACCGAGAAATGGTACACCCCCCACCCAAAAAATCTTAAAAAAGAATGCCAAAAAAATGAACACTCATGGAGACAGACGAAAGAGAGTGAAGCAAGAATTAACTATGTCAACAAACGGAAGCAATACATCTCAGCCATTAAAGACGCAAAGAAGGCCTATTTCACACAACGCATCCACGAGAACAGTAATTCAGCAAAAGAACTGTTTAGAAAAGTGAAGGAACTTAGCAACCCTTCCAGCACCTCACAAACCCTCACCCCCTCAACTGAGGCTTGTGAGCACATCAGCACTTTCTTTTCTGATAAAATCAAGAAAATATATTCCTCATTCACCCCCCAAAATACCCTCAGCACCCCAAACAATCCTGGTAAGTCTATCCTGACATCAGAAAGATGCAATGACCAAGCAGACTCAGGCAATGCACCTCGTCTAACCAGTTTTGAACCACTCTCCGAAGAAGAGGTCTTAGCGGTATTGAATACAGTCAAATCCGGATCCCCTTCGGACCCCTGCCCCCACTTCGTGTTCTCTAAAATCGCACCCACGCTCTGCCCCCTTGTCACCCAACTCTTCAATAAATCGCTGGTCACTGCTATCTTCCCTGAGGCCTGGAAGCACGCCTCCGTGACCCCCCTTTTGAAGAAAGCAGGATCCGACATTTTCAACCCAGAGAACTACAGACCTGTCTCCCAGCTCCCTTACCTCTCCAAAGCTTTGGAGAAGTTGGTCAACATACAACTGACCAGGTATCTAGAAAATAACTCTCTTCTGGATCCCTCCCAAACCGGCTTTAGAGTTAACAATAGTACAGAAGCAACGTTGCTGGCAGTGACGGACAGTATCAGATCCTCCACAGATCAAGGGGGATCGGTGGCACTGATACTGCTTGACCAGTCAGCGGCGTTTGACACGGTATCCCACGACTGCCTGCTGAACACACTCCTGAGTAAAGGAGTTCAATAAACAGCAGGAAGCATCTCAAGACCTGGCTGTTCGAGCAGTAGCGGACCCCCCTCCCCTAGCGCCTTGAGACCCTCCGGGTGAGTAGTGCGCTTTATAAATGCTTTGATTGATTGATTGATTGATTGAACTGGATCCAATCTTTCCTAAGCAATCGCACTCAGGCAGTGCATATGGGCCAGTTCCACTCAAAACCCAACCCCATCGGCTGTGGAGTCCCTCAGGGGGCCTCACTGAGCCCCACTCTTTTCAATGTCTATATTTCATCTCTTGCCGACATTGGAAGGAAGTGGGGCATTGGCATCTGCTCTTATGCTGATGACACACAGCTGATGGTGGCCATGGACGAAGGACCTGAGATAACAAAAAAAAAGCTACATGATTGTCTCTCCGAGATGGCCCAATGGATGCACAACCACTGTCTAAAATTAAACGCTGGCAAATCAGAGATTCTCCTGTTTGGGGGAGCCAAACGTGTATGGGATGCCACATGGTGGCCACCCTCACTGGGATTGGCCCCTACCCCAAAACAACAGGCGCAAAACCTGGGAATCATCATGGACGACGCCTTGTCCATGAAGGATCATGTCCGCTCCCTCTGGGGCAAGGGTTTTGCTATATTAAAACTTCTCGCAAGGATATTTCCCTGGATACCTCTGGATTGCAGACGCTCAGTCACACAGGCCCTATTGGTCAGCCGCCTGGACTATGGCAACACACTATTCGAAGGGATGAATGAACAACTTTTCTCCCACCTACAGGTCCTGCAAAATCAGGCGGCCAAACTGGTCTGCAATAAAGGCAAACGAGACTCAGCATCAGAATGCCTAAAGAAACTCCATGGGCTCCTGATGCGTCAGAGGGCTGCCTTTAAACTTCTTAGCCATGCGCACAGAGCTCTACATAAAACTGGCCCCACAATTCTTCAAGGGAAGATCGATTTCTATGTCCCCAACAGGAATCTACGGTCGAGTCAATCAGCTCTGGCCAAACCTAAACGAATCTACAAAGTCAGAACAGGGGGTCGCGCCTTTTCCTACCTGGCAGCTAAAAGGTGGAATGACCTACCTAACGACCTAAGACACACCACAAACTATTTTCAGTTTCGAAGAAAACTGAAAACACACCTCTACCCTAAAACATAACCCTTCTGCACATGCCTTCAGTAGTCCCTTCAGTTCATAGCGCCGTGATATCCCCCGGGATGAGTGTCGCGCTTTATAAATACCGCAAATAAATAAATGTAGTCCAAATGTACATGGTCCCGCATTCAAATCCTTCACCTCCCAAACAGTCACAATGTACATTGTCATGCAGTCTGGATGTAAACAAGAACAATGTGACAACATACATGTCAACACTATGTCAACATTCATCTCCCCTTCATATTGCAGAGGGACACACAACACCCCCAGCAGAGCAGAGAAGACCACACATCAGTGATGCCGGAGAGGACCACCACACCTTCAACACCGACGCCCTACAACAGCCCATGGACATCCCACACAACCCACCACCAGGAACAGGGCAGCCAAGCTACTCAGAGGAAAACACAGACCCTGCAACAGACAACACGGCAGGAAGAGCAAGAAGCACCCGCAAGCACGGCTGGCTCACAACACTTCACCGAGCCACACATGGCATCCCAATGCCAGGTGTCAGAACGCCAAAAGGAGGTGACCGAACAGGTGCGGCTGGTTTCCGAATCCATTGAAAGCGAACCAGATCACATACATGGGTGTCTAATATCCTTCAGGGATCACCTACACCCCACAAAGGAGATTCACACTGCCATAGAGACACATGCAGATGCACATTCCCAGTACTGAACAACACCCAGAGGCACGCAAATATCAGTCCCACACCCACGTTGGCTCTACGTACGACGTCCCAGTCCACTCCCTTACATATTAAGTGGGTGACGACAAAGCTACATGTCCAGGCTCTAACCCTCTGCCTGCGGGGACATGTCTGCGTCCGCTGTACACAGCACAATGTAATGTTGTAGGGCCCAGGGCCCTCATGCATACAACAAAACCACAGGGACACAGACAGCTATTATGTTGAACTGGCTACGGGCACGTGCGCCGGCCCCTTTATTGGCAGGGCCACATGTACAGTGACGCCTGTGCGCACGGAGTGCTTGGTGCTGGCACCTACCTGAACTGTAGACAGCAGTGCAACGGTAACATAGATAACTGAATAACAGAGTCAACTGCTGAGCAACATGGAGGGAGCCGGAGAAAGTACAGAAGTCACCCAACAAAAAAACCAGAAGTGTCCATGAGTTGCAGTGCACTGAGGTTGGGGCACTAGAGCTGAGCGCGCTCATGTGAGGAAAATGACTAGGGTGGTGTCCCTTCTGGATATTCCTGATGCAGACACAGTGGGGTGTGTTAGACCTGCATCATCTTCCACATCAACGTCCCAGGTCTCCCAAACTCCCTGAGGTGACATTGCAGCGCAACCTCTCCACAGCACAAAAGTCAATTAGTTACGGTCCATGGGTTGCGGTGCACTGAGTTAGTGGCATCTGGAGTGCTGAGCAGGGTAACATGCAGATGATGGCATCCACAACAGGTCTGAGCAACTCCGTTAGTCTATCAGGACCATTATTTCTACTCTGGTAGATGGGGATTGGAGGTGATCCTGGCGATGGTGGTGTGTGCCTCCTGCGGTGATGCATGTCCGGGCCGGTCAGGACTCCATTGGATGTGTGAGCCCTGATGGACTGCAGATGAGGCCAGAGGCAGCGGACAGCGCAGGGCCACAGACACATGGCGTTGACGACCCAAAGGCCATCTTCTCAGAGGCCATTCAAATATTGGATCAAACAGGGTCCCTGACTTGAGCTGCACAGAGTTAGTGGCCCCGGATGCACAGCGGCCGGCACAGGCACCCTGACATGGGAGGGTGACTTGCGGTGCACTGTGGTAGGGCCACGCGAACTGGGCGGTTCCTCATCGATGTTGAAGGTGAATGTGGCAGAGGGTTGCAGGAGACAGTGGAAGATGTCCTCCAAGGCATGATGCGGAAGGTTGGATTTTATTCAGAAGCAGCAAATAGTGGGGTGGCAAGCGACAGCCTCGTTGTCAGACCAAATTTGGTATCAGCTACATGAGGATGAAATTACCCCATAGTCCATAGCCTCAGACGCCACCAATTTACGCCCAGTGAGTGTCCATGAATGTTGGGGAACAGACTTAGTGGCATCGGGGTTGTGAGGGGATGCCGTCTGCGTTGAGGTCTGTACAATGACATCAAGTCAGCCATACATAAATCAAGGCTGAATTCGAATAGGTGTGATCTACACGACCGCAGTGGAGGCCTGAGGCACCGGTCAGCGCAGTTCAGCGAGCTCCTCCTGGAACTCTAACACACAACGTTGACATGGCATTTGGGGGTGACTTGTGGTTGACTTTGGCAAAAGCACCTGAGCCGAGTGGGTGTTCTCTTAGCGATGATGACGTGTCCTGCCTCGTACGGACTGGATTGGATTGGCGTAAGTCCTGCTGGACCAGAGTGTAAGCAGACGGCGTAGTCATCAAGGGCCAACAGACTCGTGTGTTTGGGATGCCATGCACAGACTTGGTGGCACCACATCGTAGGGAGTAAAGGGATTTAATCTCTGCATTAATGTGTGTACTCGGACATTGTATAATCAAGACTCAGTCCCAGATGTGTGACCTACTCGACTGCAGTGGAGGCCAGAGGCAGCAGTCATCAGGGGCCCACAGGCATGTGTCGTTGCCTTGCAATGCACAGAGTTAGTGTCACCAGGGCAGTTGTCGGTAGTGCTCGATCACCTCCGTAACAATGATCCTTTTACCCTCTGGACTGAAACTCGTCATCCTCTTACACCTCTCCTTGCGTGCAATGATATGTACTCTGCCATTGACAAATCAAGACTCAGACCCACATGTGCAAATCACTCGAATGCAGCGTGGCCCGAGGGCGGTAGTCCTCGTGGGCCCATGGACACCTGTGGATGGACTGCTATGCACAGACTTGGTAGCACCACATCGATGGGAGTATAGTGAGATAAAATCTGCCATAATTGATGTGTAATCAAGACTCAGTACCAAATGTGTGGCCTACTTGACCGCTGTAGAGTATGTCAATGAGAAGGGAGTAAAGCGGGCCTGTGTGGTGGAAGCCGTGATGGTCTGAGGAGGCTGCCAGGGTCACGGAACTCTGGCTTGGAGCTTGCAGCGGCACGTGGTGGGCCCTTCTTGACACACACCGCTGTCTACAGGTGATCTGTGTGTCCTGGCTGCGCATGGGCGGGCCTAACGGCTTTGGGGTCCAGCGGGCCGGGGTACGGCAGGCGCACAGGATCGCAGGCAACTCCGCTCACGAGGACGACGGCGGCCTCGTGGTCGGGTGACAAGCGTCGCCCTGGCAGAGACATTGGGCATTCCGGAAGAGGACCACGCCCAGAGCTACGTGCTTTTTATTTATCCTGTACGCCGGACAATCCGAATCCGCTCACGCTTTTGGGGGGACGTAACAGGCAACATTTCTGCATACTCCCCCACTGGCTGGGGTGACATGGTTGCGTCTACTGTCCACTACACTCCACACACCAGGGGTGTATGTAGCCATGGATATGGGTGTGTTCTGCATACTTCGGTCTGTCCAGCACATCACCGCCACTCTTGGCATTGTTTACTTTCCCAATCATGGTTCTCCTGCCTCCTTCACAAATGGCTGGTTCCCACCTCTCCCCACATTCCGCTATTGTGTGGCTGAGGTGCCATGCCGTTGATGGCTCATGTACATGGCTGGCCCAGGTTACCACAGTAAGTTGTGCTGTTGTGTCTGGTGGGTGGGCATGTTGTTTTGCATGTTGTATGTGATTTTGTGATGTGTGCATTGCCAGAGTTGTGAGTTTCATGATTGTGGAGTTGAGGTATGTGGGGTATTTATATTGAACTTGCAAAGGGGCTGTGCATTTCCCTTGGTGCCAACCTGGCAGCGCTGGTGGATGATGGACTGTCGGAGGATGAAGGAATCATGCATACTGGCTAGGTATTTGTCGACAACATTAGTGTAGATTTGACGGTGTTCTGATGTTGCCTGCACATTAATGTGAGAAATGTGGTCCTGGGTGTGGTGGCGGTGGGTGTTAAGTTGCTCGGGGGCATCTGTTGTTCTTCATGTTGGTCTTTGGGCTGTGCTCCCTTGGCTGCTGCCGGTTGTCGACCGACTTTACACCAGGTCAGAGCAGGTGTTAATATTCTGCTGCTAACGCGCCTTATCGCACGTTTTGTGATCTTATCACAGATGTGGCTGGTCGTTGAGAATGTTGTGGAGTGGTGTTGTCACAGGTTTTTGCTTAGGACGCCTACGCTGCATCTCATTCGCGATATTTGCCTGGGTCATCCGTGGCGATGTTTTTTGCGCCTGCTAGCGCCGGAAAACCAGTGATATCGACTGTTGGCACCAGCTTGTGAATGGGGCAGTAATTTTATCGCGACTTTTGCTGCAATAAAGTGCCGATAATTCGGCGTTAGCTCCTTGAGAATATGCCCCTAAGCGTACTGTAAACCTTGAAATGAATTACATTATGTACACCCCTATGTATGCCTATAAATACATTTGGTCTGTTAACTCTGCCCCTTGTCACTCTCGTAGAGCTATAGCAGTAGCTGGACAGTAAACTTCATTGAGTCTTATTACGTGTGTCGTGGTATACAGAATCATGGCATATCTTAGCTGGAAACCCTTATCACCTTTTAAAGCAAGGTTGGACCTGCTCGACCACAACACACTATTGAGAGTTGCAGCCAAAGCAGGAATATTTGCCATCTAATGAGTCATGTCCTAGGACACTAATACCTTGGACATCAGTGTTCAACAGCAGTTGCTCACTTGAGAACTGCCCAACTTTCACTAATAGACCATGACCGTGCGAGAAGACCTGACATTTAAGGCAAGCGGTGTGGTTTGAGAATCGGGGCTTCAGGAGACACAGCAATTCCATCCGTCCGCTTCCTAGAACAAGATAGTTAAAATGTCGGATATTCAAGACTTGAAGGAAATGGAATGGAGAGTTTTGAGTTGCCAAATGGGCAAGAGCCTCAAGTGTAGTGGGCTGCCTAGTGTTCTGGCTAAAGAAAAATACTAAAATATATTTTGGAAGGCTAGCAGGCATTTTGCCCAAGCACTGTAGAAAATAATTAGGCAGTACCCATTGAACCAACATTCATTCCTATTTCCACTAATCTTGTCACCATCCACATTTGGATGACAACATTTTATCTTACTGCAATAAAAAAATGTGCAACCAGTAATTTAACAACCAGTAATGAGTTTTAGGATCCAACAAAAGTACTAAGAGGTCTGTTCTTAAAATTCCGAATCGTATTAGGTTGCGACCCCACCTACCTCATGAATATTTGTGAACGATTTAACAAATCAACTTGGGGGTTGGTAACTTTTCAATGATTTACAACTGTTATTTCAGTCCTAAACCAATAATACATACGGAAAGGAATTGTCATTTGGAAGGGAATCATACAACACTCCCCTTCCAACTGCTGAGTAGCTGCTGAAGGGTGAGTAATTAAAATGAGTAAAGGAAGGAGATTAAAGCTAATAAGGACAGAATCAATGAACATTACATTCAAAATAATCCAAAATAAATCTAAAAGCTGCTGCCTTTCCTATGCTCTCCAGCAAGGGAGACAAGACGAAGGGGAAATAATCTTTATTCAGGGACCTGAAAACCAAGGTGAGTAAGAAATCTGTTGAAGCTAAGCCCACAGATGAGGAAGATCTCAACTCTTCAGAGTTCAGATCAAAGAGAAATACACATGAATGCATCCAAAAGTAGTGATTGTCTGTATTACTTACTGGAATTATTAATTATTAATTAAATAATTGTGCCAACTATCCCCTTACACACAAGACTTCTTTGGGAGGGTCTTCGTGGACGGTTTATGCTTTAATGTTTCTAAGACACTCGAATATAGAGTGTAATCTAACAACTCAATATGCAAGTACACATGGGATTCATTAAGGAAGAGCTACTCTAAAATGCTTCGATGTTAACAGTTTATAATATATTATGAATGAAAATACACCTTTCATCCATCTTATTTAGTAGTTATTTAATAAACAGAAACAATCGATTCATTTAGACTTGATAACTCAACAAATTCACTGATTCTATGTCACCTTGGAAACTCAAAAGTAATGTTTATTTTAATTAAAGAAGCACAGTTCATACCTTAGGCGCTAGTTTCCATTTGGAGTAAAGGGACTACATTGTAGTTGTGACGCCCATTGAGGACAATACTCCTCTTCTTCAGCTGTGCACCTGTTCTCCTTTCATGGGATCCATACATAATACTTTGCTGTTCAGATCCGAACCATCTGTTCAACGTGAATGGGTACCCTCCTGAGTAAATCAAAAGGACTAAATGAAATATGCACAACTATGCCTAACATGACCCTCAATTTTGCACTTTATTACCACATTTGTAGTGATTCCTTAACTCATAATCCCATTAGCAGGAAAGTTAAAAAACATGTTTCAATCATATGATCCAGAGCTAGAACATTGCGTTCTTCTCTGGCTCACCAGACACAGATCCCTCGCATATCCAATGCCTGGTTTGGTAGTCCATTTTTCCATACCGTGGGGGAAAATATAGGGGTAAATACTGTAACTCTATACCCTTTCATCTTACTACAAAACGAACCTTCTTATATTCGACACTTCTCAAAATCTGACTATTTTCTCCATTCTTTCAAATGTTGTTCTTGACTGCAGTCCCTGCTGCTCCAACACCAGGCCACCCTTGGTGGTAATTATGTGCTTTACAAGTATGTAAAAATAATGATAAAGACGGAATAATGATTAATGCTGCGCTTGCTCAGTCACTGCCTACCTAAGAGTGGATACTTGAGATGATTCTCCTGCACTAGGGTGTAAAGGAACCCCCTGGAGGTGGCTGTTTCAACTTGGGCTCTATCTCCTTGATTAGGGAAGCTTACCATTGAATGGGCGAGGTGTATGCTACCTGCAGAGCATCAGGACATGGAGCTAGGGAGCCTGATAGAGCTCAGTCTAAGATTAGCTTCCAGCAATGATTCCTGGTCTTCCTTTTCATCAAGTTATACAAAAGGTCAGTGGCGGCTCGCATAGGGCATGCTGCGGGGCGGGGCAGAGTGGGGGGAAGTAAACTCGGACATATGACGGGACGGAGGAACATAATAATTACTTTCCTCCATTCCGTCGTATGTCTAAGTTTACTTCCACCCCACCCTGCCCCTCCCCTGCCCTGCCCCACCACCGACAGCACGCCCTATGCGAGCCACCACTGCAAAAGGTGATGCTATAGGAGTGAGAGGATCCATAAAAGGCACCTTCTCCTCGTTACTGGGCCACAATGTACACTTTGGTTGATTTTAAAGGTGTTTTCCTGATTGCCTAAAGGTGGACTTTGTGCTTCCATCTTTCTGGATGTTCCTTTATTGCGTGCGAAGATATAGCTTCAGCTGACAATATAGAGAAGAGTGTTGAACATGCCTTAAAGCACCACCATTCTACAACTTCATTTGCTATCAGCACTCAACCTTATATATTCTACTCTGCACATTCCTTAATGAAGACTTTTCAGACAAAAATATTTGACCTAAGGAGGAATCAGATGGTTCTGCTTCAATTGACATAATTGAGTAGCAGCTTAATTTTGTGTTGGCTTTTGTTCAGGATATTATTAAGGCCTCCCCGTTGGGGTAGTTTCTGTAGCGGTAACTCATCAAAGATTCCGTTTGAGAATGTGGAAGGGTAAGCTAACTCAGAAAGCTTTACTTTTGATGCTCTCTTTTCTTGGGCAAAAGTCATTTGGGCCACACTTAGATACGCTTGTAAAGCAGGATATGGAGAGTAGAAAGCTTGCTGCACTTTTCCATCCTCATCATACTCTGACTTCATGGCACCAACCATCTCCTAAAAAAACCCTATAAGACCTTCTTGAGTATAGTTTTTTTCAGAGTTGGAGACTTTCTGACTATTCAGAACTTTCCCTCCTTCTAATAGCTCTGAATCTGGTTGAGTGTGGAAGGCTAAGCCTTTTCCTCAATGCCTGGCTTCTCGGTGTAGCAGACAAATGGGTGTTAGACATCATAAAAGAGGATATTTAATTGACTTTCATCTGAGGTGCCTCCTACTGATATCCGGCAGACTCCCTGTCATCAAGATCCCTGGAAGCTGACTGCTCTCTGTCAGGGGTTCAGAAATGTATCCAGAAGAGTGCTAAATCTCAACTTCCTGAGGTACAGCAAGGGCAGTAGGTGTACTGCATCATTTTTCTAGTCCCCACACCTTCCCGGAGCCGCCATTGGTCAATCATCCAAGTTATGGAGGTTAATGTGTATGTGAATTATGTCATCTTACACATGGAAACAAGAAGAAATAATTCCTTCAATGTCAACAGGAGACTTCATGACAATAATAGACCTTCGGGATACTTATTTTCAAATCCTGAGCAAAAAATCTCACCAGTATCTGTGATTTGCAGTCCCAGAAGGTCATTTTCAATTCAGGATCCTTCCATTCGGCCTGAAATCCACTCTTCAGGTTTTTTATTAAGGTGCTAATACCTTTGGTCTGCATCTTACATCAATAATCAATAAGGATTCCAAATACTGAGGTCGCAATGGAGATGTATCATAGACTGGAGCTCCTATGCCACGGCCTGTTGGCAAAGTTGTCCTATCAACCCCTCTGAGCCCCATCGACCTGAAAGTTCATGGGAGGGGACCAGAAACCATGGAAAGGTGACCAGGGTGTGTTTTGGCTACCTGGAGAGGCAGCTGTGGGGACACCGCCTAATCGGGCTGTGGAGTTGCAAGATGCTGGTTGCCAGTGACGTAGAAACCAGAGTCGGGCTGCTGCAGTGATTTTAGTGCACACCGCCATGCTGACTCCACCAACGGTGGACCAAAAGAGCCCCATCAAGCATAACCGCGGTGGACACTGCGGGCTGTGATACCACAAGCCGCTACACTTGGGCGGAGCAAACAGCAGGATGCATCAAACTCGCTTTCCCCTCCTTGAGGATGCTGAGAGGAGCAGTGTAACTGGTGTGGTGGTCCCGGGGATGGGTCTTCAGAGGGGAGAGCACCAAGGGAGTGCACATTTTTACGGCGCTGCCCAGGCCCGGTGAGACCTATGGTGATTAGTGACCACCTGGGGTGGCTTAGAGGGGAAACAGAAGCGGGGGACAAGGACAAGTCTCCCCCTGGGGAGGCTGCCCCACAGAGGTGGCATCTTGGAAGGAGAAGATTCAGACAGTGCCCTGCTGATGGCTGGGAGCAACAGGTGACTGGTGGAGGCCGGTGATTGTTGTTGTCCCCGCGCCCACCTTCCCAAACCTGTGGTACCTGATCTGGAGAGCCTCACGCAGAGAGACCTTATTAGGGCGTCACCTGAGGATCACTCCAGCAGTGTACTGAAAGGAGGGGCACCGCTGAGAACTGTGGCCTGGAATTTTCCATCAATCAGCATAGTTCGCAACAAGCTGCAGGGCTTGGGCCCTGCGAAGGGCGATACTGCTGCTGAATGCCGGGTCTGGACAGGGATCGAACTGGACCTAGAGACCCACACTGCAATGATCCTAGTGGCTATTGGGGACACTCAGGAGTCTTTGGAGCAGAAGATAGAGGCGGGGGTGATCAATGTAGGTCTACTTAGGCGGACCACAAAAAGTGAGCAGACAGGGTCATGGACATTAACCACTGGGGCTCAACTTAAACCTACTGTTGTGGACGACATGGCCACATTGCAGGAGCTTTAGAAAGTGGAATTTTTGTCGGTCAAGGTGGAGGAATGCTGACGGGCTATTTTGTTAAAATAACGTATGCCTGATGGGAGTGGCAGAGAAAGCAGTGGGGCCTTCGACAGAACTCTACATAGAGCAATGGCTCTCCTAACAGGTGTTGGGGGAAAGTTTTGAAAATGTTTGTGGTGTAGAGGGCGCTCAGGGTCCTAAGTCCTGGCACCCAGAACACTCCCCAGGCTAATAGTGGTCAAACTGCTCAACTTCAGGGACTAAAACAACATACTGCAACTCGCACGGTCTCATGGTGCCCTGCAGATTGAGTGCAACCCATTGAGCATATATCCGGATTATACCAGGACGGTGCAGCGCCAACATGAAACATTGCTGGTGGTCAAGAAGCGCCTGCAGCTCCTTAACATCAAATATGGTCTTCTGTTCCTGGTCCGTCTCCGTGTCATGGTGAGTGAAGGGGCACATTTTTTCACAGAAGCGAGAGAGATGAGGGACTGGCCGGACAGGCAGGGTCATCTGAGGTCACAAGAGCAGGACAGGGATCACTCACCCAGATGGCTGACACAAAGATCAAGATGATGCCCATGCTGATGCTCCAGAAACTGAGAGGGACAGGGAGGTTGTGGAACTACAAAAGAGCCTTCTGCAGCCCACTGTGAACTAGTGGGAGATCCTGGGTAGAGCCTCGTAAAAGTCAGACGAAGGGCATTGAAGAACTTGGCCTCTCAAAGGTTACCACCAAGATGGCAGACAAAACTGCCTGAGATACTGGGGGGGGACTACACATGGTCTTGAGGGGTCTGAGGGTGGGTGACGGAGTGTGGCCGGAGACATCGAGCCCCAACCAGAGACTTAGCCAGCGGGCCGGCCTTGAAGGACTCCTACTTGAACTGTTAAACCAGATGGTAAGGAATACGCAATGTTAGGGGGCGACAACCGTCTCGAGCATGGGGGGCTGGTCATTTTATACCTGCAGCACGAGGTGACCGGGAGAGGAGCAGTTGAGGTAAGATGTGGCAAGAGGTAACCACTAGATGAAGTCGATGTGGGGGTCAAGACGATAAGGCGACTCAGAAAACCCACAGACTATGGTACAGACGGATTCCCAATAGATAGGAAAGAGGGTCTTTCTTAAGATTATCTTTTGGACTATAAATGGGCTTGGGAACAAACTGAAACGAGGAGTGATGCTGAATTATCAGCCACGCCATTCACTGGACCTGATCCTGTTGCAGGAAACACATCTAAAGAGCACCCACTGAGACTTCCAAGGGCGGGCCGATATAAAACACTGGTACAAGCGCGCTACTCCTCAGGGGCCGGGGGGCTGGGATCCTGATCCATAGGTCCACTCCATTCTAGGTCATGGCAACATGAACAGATCCATATGGGTGTAGTGGGAGGCACCTGGAATGAGGAACACCTGCTAGTGGCCTCTTGGTACCTCCTGCCCAGCATTCAGAGGCCTAGACTGGAGAGGATGGGGAAAAATATAACTGAATGCCCATAGATGTTGATACTGGTGGGGGGTAACCTCAACTTGACACTTGCATGGGGTGAGAGACCAAATTGTACATATGGGGGATGCCGAAAGACAATCCACAGCTTTGCTCCTTCTTGGATGCCTTTGGGATGGTGGACCTATGGCTGGCCTTGCACCTGGGGGTCAGACAGTTCGAACGCATGGCCAACACTTCACGTTTGTTGGCACAACTGGACAACTTTCTGGTCCCAATGGTACAGATATAGGAATACGATCTATAAGACAAGGGGCATCAATAGCTCCTCAATAGCTACGGAACTGTAGTCTCTGGGTGTCCCATGCCAGTCCTGGTTGGCACTTGCACCCCTGGAACTATACAAACTTGGCCAGCCAAATTCATGTCTTGGAAGTGCCCACCCTATACATTTAGGAAAATGAAGGATTGGGGCACTCCACTTCAGTCCTCTGGAAAGCCAACAAGACGATGGTGCTAAGCCAACTAATAGCACGTGTGGCAGGGAAGGACAGATTGTGAACAGTGGTAGGGATGGGAAGGGTACCGACAGAAGGGGAGACTGTATCCATAGAGATGCCAGACCATGAGCAGACGTAGAACTTGACCTTGCTCAGGGAGGAATAGCGGGACCTGGTCCACCAGGAGGCTAGGATTCTATACTGAGCGTGGCACAGTAGACTATAAGGCACTGGGAACAAGACGAGAAAGATGCTAGCCTGGTTGATCAAGAAGGAGGATGGCCAAAGATGGAACCTGGTGATCCATATGCAGCATGAAGGCTTCTCGGAGTCAATTAAAGACATAGCCCAAACGTTAAAAAAAATAAGGTTTCCAAATACTGCTATATTTAGATAACTGGCTTGTTCACGTCCTTCTCTCCTTCGAAAAACAGACACTTGGGATGTGTGTTTTTTTCTGGAAGACAATGGGTGGATCCTGGCCAAGGAAATGCCAGCTCTTCAAACTACTCAATGCAATGAATGTGTGCGAGGTCTCTTTGATATGTCTGTTGGAAAGATTTTCCTCACTCCTCATCAGATTTAGAATCAACGATTTTGTCTACACACTCTGTTCAAGACACCCTCACCATCTGCTCACCTTTGTCTTAAGGTCCCAAGATACATGACAGCCTATATCTAGGTAGTACCCTGGGTAAAGTTTAACATAACTCTGCTGGTTCAACACATCCTGATGCATTTATCACCTGCTTCTAGAATTCCACATACTCTGAGACCTGTGTTCTCAACCAGGCCAGTTGTCATCTTCAATGGTAGCTTCTCCCTAGCAACCTCTCCAGGGGAGTGGATCTTGCTCCACCTACAGCCCTAAACCCAATTACAGATAGCAGTCTGAGCGAGCAGGGAGTTGTGTTGCGTCCTTCATCTTTAGTTCAGTCATCAAACTGGAGGGAACTGACAAGAAAACTCAGAGCGTTACCACATTTCGCTCCATCCATGACAGGTTATGCTATTATGGTTAGAATGGACAATATGAACTGGCAAGGCAGGAAGATTTCAGTCCCTGAATGTGGCAGCATGCATGGTATTTGCTTGGGTATACCTTACCTTCACTCTCTTTCACCAATTTACATCCCTGGAATAGGCAATGTTTCCACAGGCGCTCTGAGCAAAGTTTTTCCAACTTCGACAGACTACCCTCCAATGCTAGATCTGTTTCAGAGGAGTTGCCACAGGTTTGGAAAGCCACCAGTGGACCCTGCTGGCAGCTCCCGGATTTCTTAGTTTCTGATTTTTTTCAATGGGGAGGATTTCCAGTGCGATTCAGCTGGCTGATGGGTTAGTGTCTTGGCCCAGGGATCTCTTGTTTTTTAACTTCCCCTTCATAATCTCTGAGTTTCCTTCTGAAAATCAGGAGGTAGTAGCTGCAGGTCATCTTAGCGGCACCAGCCGGCAATGGAAGTTATAGCTACCTATTCTCTGAGAGATGAGGGTTGAACAGGGGTAACTACTACCTTTACAACCATCTCCTGCTCAGGTCTCCTCTTCCTTTTTCAACTATGACAACACTAAGATTGACAGTATGGCTTCTGAAAGGATAGGTATGTTTAATTTGGGATTATCTCTTCAGAAATTAATTACAGCTCAACCTGCAGATTTGTAAATCGGACTCTATTTGTTACGTTCGGTGCCCGGACCAGGGCTTTAAAAGACCAGTCTTAACACCCAGTCTTTGGGTGTGCGTTGCAATCTCTATGGCTTATGAGTTAGCAGAAACTATTACTCCTATCTAGGACCATACCACTGAAGTTGTATATGGTATATTTATTGTTGATGTTTGCAGAGCTGCTTCTTGCGACTCCACGGGTGCCTTTATTCAGCACTACCAAGGCCAGGTTATTCATTCAGGATCTTCTTTTGGTACTGCTGTTTCATGTTCCATAAATCTGTGAAAATGTCTTTCAAATTGACTTCTCACTAAAGTTTTATGTATGCTCAATATTTAAGGAGGGATCGAGAAAGAGAAACTAAGAGGTAGTTCTTGGATTATTTCGCAGTAATCTTTAGTGAGTTGAGCCTTTACGCTTCCATGTCCCAGTCCAAGTTTACATTCTCCGCACCTTCACGTGGTACGCATTGATTTTCTTCTTTTAGTTGCTACATCACCCATTGGTAGATCACAGGTTGGAAGGTTCCACCTCGAGAAGGGAGGAGTTTTAAAAAAGGAGGTTAGAGAGGGCTTAAAGGGGACCATTTTCAGGGGGTTGACACCTCAATAGCTGGGACTGGGACCAAGAAAATCAAGACTCAGCACAATGAAGATTACCAGTAGGTTATCTGAGCACTATGATTATGACTAACCCAAACTTTCCGACAATGGCTGAAATAATCTACCTGATTCATTTAGAATTAGCTTGCATAGGACGTATATGTGCCTTATCAGTGTTTTTTAGGCAGGCAATGAGACAGATGACTGATTTTTATGGCACATGGAATGTTAATATCCAATTGGATAAGATTTCCCATACGCTGGCCAAGTCATTGTTTACTTATTTATTACTTCTTGTTTTCTTGATTTATCTTTTTATAAAGTTTTATATAGCGTGAACATGATCCCGAAGGATATCAGAGCGCTTTACAATCGGAGTGAAGGAAGGTAATAAATTGTAATACCGGCATCAAATAAGAATAACAAACAAAACAGTTACAAAACAAAAGGGGTCAATTGAGAGTAATACAATAACTCATTCATAGCGAGCTAAGAGGGGAGCAAATGATAGGTTAACGAGGAGTAGCACCCAGTGCGGGTAGTGAGTTTGTAAGTTCCATGACTTAGAGCAAGTGATCCAAAGACATTTAAGGTAAGAACTTGTTCATAAGGAATCTTTTAGCTTTCAATTTGAAAGCAATCGTGGAGGAGATTCTTAGAACTTCCAGTGAAAGAGAGTTCCATATCTTCGGGCAGAGCTGTAGAATGCTCGTTGACACGTTCTCTTTTTTGCAAAAAATCTGTGGTTTCAGTAGCAAAAAGTTAGCACTTCTCAAGAGTCTACCTTTCCCAAATAATTCTAGCTTTTACACTGGATAACTGGAGGTTTTTAAATGGAGGGCTATGTTAGACAGGCAGGCAATCTTCAGCTGAATTTGTGCTTTGTAGGGCAACCACTTAAGGGATTTTAGGACCGGGGATATTTGCGCATTTCTTTTGGTTCCCGTAACAAGTCTGGCAGCAGTGTGCAAAGATGCCCTTAGTGGGTCCAAGGTATATTTGGGGAGGCCGCAGAGTGTGGCACTGCCAGAATCTAGTCTCCGGAAAACAAGTGCTTGGACTACCTGCCTGAAATCAGCTCGAGGAAGGGATGGTTTGATATTCCTGAGTATCCTCATCAGGTGATTAGCTCCCTTGCACACATTGCTGATATGATTCTTCATATTCAGATGCTTGTCCAGGGTGAGTCCGAGGGATTTAGCTCAGTCAATAATGAGGGAGGAGCAGTTGAAGGCAGTGAGTGGGTCATCCAAAGGTCTAACTTGGGGACGTGATTGGGAGGAGAAATGAGAAGGAATTCTGTTTTGGAGGTGTTAAGCAGGAGGTGGTTCTCGGTTAACCAGTTTTGAGTAGACGTTAGAGTAGTGTTGAGTGATATGAGGTTCTCCGGGGAGGAGAATGTTCATGGAATTTAGTGCATTAGCTAGAGGTTCTAAGAACAAGTTGAAGAGTATAAGAGATAGAACGGACCCTTGGCGGACCCCAATGGATACTGGAGAGGGCTGGGAGGTAGAGTCGTTCGCCTTGACTCTTTGTGATCTGTGGTGGAGGAAGGACAAGAACCATTGCAACACCCTACCTGAGAGGCCCATCCTGTTCTTCAAAATCAATAGGAGGTTGTCATGAATAACAGTGTCAAGCACAGAGGAACGGTAGAGGGGGATTTGGGGGCCAGATTCATTTCGGTCAAGCATTTTTAAAATGACATCCATAACGTGAGTCAGAGCCAATTCAGTGCTGGGCGCACTCCGAAAGCCAGATTGATGCTTGTCCAGGAGTTGGAAATTCTCTATATGAGCACAAAGTTGTTATTGGACGCATTTTTCTAGGAGTTTGGCTAGGGTGGGGATGTTAGAGATAGGTCAGCACTATCTGCATTAGTTTTTTTTTAGTATAGGTGAAACCTGAGCTGCTTTTAGGCAATCTAGGATCATGCCTTGTGACAATGTGGAGTTGATAATCTTTGTTCAGATGGGGATGACAACATCCTTTATTTCTTTGAAAATTGTTGGTTCCAAAACACTATGCGAGATATTTTTTCTAACTTATTAATCTACGTATTGCCCTTTACTATCTTTGTGTATTCAAAACTGTTATTTCCTGTCACACTCACAGTTTCAGAACAGCATGAATACATTGTTACTTCGGGTTGAAGTAAGCAATTTTACTCATAATGAAGTGACAAGTTTATTTTTCATATTGAACATCTGAGAAAGATGGTCTGTGAGGTGTGCCTTACTGCACAACAAGGCCAACGTTAATTGCTTAAATCCATTCAACATATCTTAGAGGTTGGCCTTTATTGTGTGGCAGGTCCTGTGTGTGGCCACTGAGGTCCAAAGGCTTCTGGTTGGTTTTCAGACATCTCTTGAATGTCTTAACATTATGTAGGGATTATGGTTTGGGTTTGAATGTGCTTGAACGCTTATGGCTTTGTACTTTAAAGGTATTGAATCCAATACTTTAAACCAATTGATCTTAGAGTGTGTAAGTGTCTGGACCTTAGATGTTTGAGTGTCATGTAGTGTGGTGTTTGAAACTGGAGATCTGCTGGATTTTTCCATAATATTCATTGTGTATCATAGCTTCATTCGTATATTTTACTTTATTGTGAGCCAATGTAGAGGTTGCAAGGCAGTTATGCTTTAGTCAAATATCATCAATACCAAGCAGACTGCGGTTCCTTGGTTCAAGGTTCTCTGTAGCTCTTATGGGGAAGGCAATGTAAACAGCGTTGTGGCCATAACCCTCACTTGCCGACTGGCATTTTCTTGCTTCTTCTTCATTGAAACATAAACTTTATGTTTACACTGTTGTTGAGGGGGTTAAGGAATTGTGAATACTTTCAGCCAGATTTGGAGCTTGGGTAGTCAGATTTCAGTTCCATATTGTAAAGAATGTTCAGCCTCTGCCTCTGCCAAGGAGACAGTGGAACTTTAGGGCCTCAATTACAATACTTGGATGTACTGCAGTGCAGCACGCCTTCCTGCTTTGCTGCCATGCATCAAAATAAAAACTCAGGAATGCACCGTATCTACAAGATATGGTGCATTCTTGTCCTTCTCCCGTGTGTCAGTGCACAAACAGCAGCTGTGCGCAAACGCAGACACCCTTGTGTCATTTTGCAAGGGAGCCTGCGCTGAGGGGATGATTGTTTTTGTGCAGGAAGGGATATCTTCCTGCACAAAAACAATTATTAAAGTCATTTTCGTCTTTCTATGCGCGCTTCAGAATGCAGCACTCATACAAAGAGCAAAAAAACTATGAGATATGAAAGTATTTCTCCTTGTTGCACCTCCCTTGGGGAGGCGTAGGATTCTGACGCATTCCTAGGTTTTCAAAATGTTGTAAAGCTGGGAATGCATCAAGTTTCATGGATGTTGCGTGGGAATACCCACAGCAACACCCATGGAACACCCCTTACATACAGAGTTATGCGTGAAAGGGAAACATATTTACAAGACCATGAAAAGCCACTCAGCCACCATATCTACATGACCTTGTAAATATGGGAAAGCCCATTGTGCTGCTGGTGCGTCAATAGATGTGACGAACCCGCAGCACAATGAGCTTGTAAATACGCCCAACAGAGTTCTCCAGAGAAGCAGAGGTTGTGAAGAATGTTCTGCCTGTGCTAAGGAGGCAGTGGAAATTTAGAGTTCTCCAGCACAGCAGAGGTTTCTCGACCAAAGTAGTTGCATCTGCCATATAGTAATGAGTTTCCAGAAATGGCTGAGCCTACCAATATGTCACAATCTTTTCTTCCTAAATCTGAGGATTAAAATGTAACCCAACAGATTAATGTTCTCTAGCGAGAGTAATTTGCCTCTGAACTGTTCCAATGTGCGTCAGGCGTTCTTGAGTAATTACACTATGGACATCATGTGGTGTTTTTTCGATAGTGAGGATGGCTTCTGAATTGAGCGAAACTGGTCCCAGGATGCTTGTTTCCAGTCCAGGGAAGACATGGCTTGGCAGTTCGGGCTGGACTGTTCCCATGAGGCACAGGCCTCATGGGGACTTGCATATGGCCATGTCTGAACTGGGGTGGTGGAGTGAGCTAAAGAATGGTGATGGGTTAAACCCAGATCAATTGACTGGGGGTGGGTGTTTGATTTGCTCAAGCGCTCCCTCCATCATCCCCTTTGGAATCGCTTGTTTGCCCAAAGTTGTCAGGGTATGCCCAGAGGTGGGTCCCTTGCTCACTCTACCACTGGATTCAAGATAGCCTGGCTGATGAGGATTATGAATCCGAAACCGGGCCCAGGATGCTTGTTTCCGGTCCAAGGAAGACATGGCTTGGCAGTTTGGGATGGACTGTTCCCATGAGGCACAGGGTCAGACTGATTTGCATATGGCCATGTCTGAACTCGGGTGGCTGAGTGAGCTAAAGAATGGTGATGGATTAAACCCAGATCAGTTGACTTGGGGTCAGTGTTTGATTTGCTCAAACGCTCCGTCCATCATCCCCTTTTGTATCGCTTTGTTCGCCCTAAATTGACAGGGTATGCTCAGACGTGAGTCCCTTGCTCACTTGGCCACTGGATTCAAGATAGCCTGGCTGATGAGGATTATGAATTCGAAACCGGTCCCAGGATGCTTGTTTCCGGTCCAAGGAAGACATGGCTTGGCAGTTCGGGATGGACTATTCCCATGAGCCACAGGGTCAGACTGGTTTGCATATGGCCATGTTTGAACTGGGGTGGCAGAGTGAGCTAAAGAATGGTGATGGATTAAACCTAGATCAGTTGACTGGGGGTGGGTGTTTGATTTGCTCAAGCGCTCCGTACATCATCCCCTTTGGTACGGCTTCTGAATTGGGCATGCTTTCCTATCATTATTTTTCAACAGCAAAACATTTCTAGAAGAGTGCATATAGTAGGAGTCAGGGAAGATTTGTGCATAAACAAAAATGTATATGAGCTTATAGTGCACTACTGTATATAGAAAGACAGGCTAAGATCAGATTTGAAAATGGATTATTTGAAAGGCTAAGTGCATACTGTAATGATGTTATGTTGAAGCACATGTTGAGTGTGGCCATTTCATTTCTTTCTTTCTTAAGATCCTTATGTAGCATCAATGAGTAAGCATCTATTTCAGAAGTAAACTAAGGGGTATCTTTATCAATCTTTCACGCAGCGGAACTCAGCAACCCACTTTGCACCTCTGCGTGAAAGGGCAGGACTGTGCCGTATTTAACATTATATGGGGCATTCATGTCCTTTTCTAGTGATGGTGCACTTTTGTTTGCCTAGTGGCAACGCACACACCATTGCAAGGGTGCCTGCGTTGTAGGCGAGATGTCGGGAATGGACACCTTCCTGCTCAAAAACAATCTAGAGTGTAATTTCCATCTTTCTATGTGTGATACAGAATGCAGCACATGCTCAAAGAGGAAAAAAACATGGCGAAATAAAGATATTTCTCCGCAATAGGCCTCACTTGGGGAGGCGTAGCATTTTGACGCATTCCCTGGTCTACCTTTATTGGTAAATCTGGGGAGGTGACAAAATACCCACTCTCCACCCATGGAACACCTCCCTGCCACAGAATAATGCAAGGCAGTGATTTGCACTGCCTGTGTTACTCTAGATTTATCAAGCTGTGTAGGGCAATGCAAGGTGGCTTTGCGTGGCTTAATAAATCTCACTTAGGTTTTGTGTCGCCCTTGTGCTCTCTTGCGTGGTTTAAGGTCGACGCAAAACCTTGATAAATATACCCCTAAGCACAGACAACTGTCAATATGTCAGAATGCTTAGTTTGTTATTTTTTGGATACTGAAAACGTACTTGAAACATTCATTTTTTATGATTTCATGTGTGTTGTCTTAATCTGCAGTTTATGCTGAACAGAACTTGTGTTATTATGATACATTCAATCACTGCTGAATATTCTGTATCTGAAAGGCATGATTAACTTTTATAATTGAAGTCCACATTCATATTCCATTGAATTCGGTGGTTGGGATTAATATCAGGTCAACTCAGTGTGGCACAGATTATAATTCCTCCAGACTCTACTGTGGCGGGTACAGGTTGTCAAGGCAACGCTCAACAAGAGACAATTGTAAGCACTGTAAAGATAGAGGTGGATTGAACGAGATCAGCCTAGTGAGTGCACTTCTGTTCAGAAGAAAGACAGAGATTGGGATATAAATATTTCACTGAGACTTTGCACTTAAATTAAGAAATAGTTTACAATACCAGGCTATGAGAAAGCATTGCCATGTGAGCTACGAATATCCAACACTGAAACTGAAAGGGTAGATTTGGTGTCAGGGCTGAAACACAACCTAAAGAGTTATCACACATGTAAGTTGTTCGAGGTATCTTCAAGCTGTCATAAGGAAATTATAATCAAAACTCTATTTTGAGAAATACCTTCTGAAAGCTCCCTAAAAGAAGATAATTGGGTTGCTTGACAGTAAATTACCCGAGCATTTCTAAGCATCTAAAGATGGAAAGACTAAAGTAAAATGCACATAAAAACATTAACCTTTATATCTCAACTTAAAGGCAAAATACATTGGGCCTAGAAAGAAGCCTGCATCTGGGAAATCTTCATTATAAGAACTACAGATTGAAATTAACCTCTAAATAAGGTTTTAGGAACTTTAAAATATATATTCACTCTAGCTCCTATGGACATATTGAATAGCATACATATTAGCTAGAGCTAATATTTATGTGAGAAGGTATTAGTTTATTTATTAGTTATGGGTAGAAAATTGAGAGGATGTTCATTAAATATGTTATGTATTTAAGTTACGCACGAAGGTTTAGGTGTCAATTATTAATGTTTAAAATTAATTATGAAATCCATCTGTGCTGAGAGAAGTACTAGGAACTTAGCAGAGACTATATGCATGCAGGGAAAGAAGCACTCCATGTACTGCTGGGCAGTGAATAGTTGGATGCCAAGCTCAGCATATGGCTGAGCATCTGCACTGCCTGCCCCTCTCCTGTACCCGTGGTCACTTGGAGGGGTCTTCTGAGAGCTACCGGGGCACCTGACACAAAGGTGGGTGGCTGGACTGCGCAATTCAGTGCTGGGCAAAGGATGGCAATCCTGTACTTTTCTTCATGCATCAAATGAATGCCACGATTTTAAGGAAAGATGTGTGGACAAGCCTTATAAGGTGACCTTCCCTAGATAATGGTGTCTCCATAGGATGTCGTTCATGTGTCCCGATTTATGATGGAGTGAAACCTTTTCCATTGATGTCATTTCCTGCTTGAATCATACATAAGGAGGCATTGTCCAATAAAGGATGCATCACACATTCACTCCATTATTTCTCTTGATGTTCTTCTCCCCTTGACACTATTTTTGTCCCCGATGTTTGCTTTTAGCAATTAGTACTCCTACTGGATTTCTTTTTGCCTTCCTTAATTTCAGGAGGAGTTTGGTGCCTTGCTAATCACTTCAGTACTTATTTTTATCTTCAACCAAGAGCCAATAGTTTGACACGGTATTTTTTCCTTCTATCGGGGATCCTCGTAAGGAGTCACTTAGCACCTTTCACAAATACTATTCTATGCAGGTTGGCACTGTGGCTCCTGGGAGTAATTACCCTTTTCTTTTGCAATCAAGAAAGCTTCGAAGGATCAGTCCTTGACATTTATTTATAGCCTTTCCACACTGCTTACAAACATGAATAAATCTAATGTCCGTGTGGATAAAGGCACTCAATATAGTAAGAATATAAATGATGTTGTTATTGTATATGCCTTAATGATATGCATTAGACACGTATCCTCAGTTCAGTTTTACACTTCCTAGAAGGTAGGTCTCCTAATGTGGTTTGTTTGTGTTTTGTTTCACTTCCTGTTGTCTGTCCACTTCTTTTTTACACAGGTCAGGTGCACAATTGGGTGAATATTGGTCCTCATGCCCTGATGAATGTGCCAGTAAGATTTGTATAGCAATGAAACAAGTCAGCCGTTCACAACAAAATGGTCAAAACATGTAATTTTGTTTTTGATCTTGAGCATAGGCACAGAGTAAAATGTAGGTGATATACCATATGTGACATTTTTGGTGAGCTTTTTGTGTGAAGAAGATAGCATTGCATGTTCTTCCTTAATGAGGACCTACAGGAGTTTGATGGTTTTTTGTTTGTAGAAAAGTTATACACAGCGAGCACCACTAGCCTTTGACATGGCGCTGGTCCTCCAGATAATATAGGAACGCGGCAGATGATGACACAGCGAGCCAGTTGTTCAGCAACAGCCAGCCGGCACATGGTGGTCACTTATATGAGGCACTTCCTATACATACTTTTAATGAATTCTTGATTTGTAGGTTCCTTGGCACCGGGCTCGGAAAAAGTATAACATTTGGGCACAGGGTCTGACTTTGAATTGCTATTGGAGCTTGACCTCATCCTATACATGACGTTTGCTTGAGGGCGGTGCGTTCTATACTTTTATAAAATATTTGTTACGTGTGAAAGATATTAAGTGTTTTGTTGTAAGTATTGGCTGTTGTTTTGGTGCAAGTAGCCCTTGGTACTTCTTTAGTTCCTCTGTAGCTCTTTTTGTGTATGAATGGTCATCATAATGCCAAGGATGTGCACCCAATGTCAGGACCACCATATTGCCAAGGGAACTTCTTAATCCGAGTGCTGCAATCCTGCCTGGAAGGGCCATAGTACAGTTAGGAATGCAAACTATATTCCAAGGAGGGAAATACTGATATAAAAGAGTACCAATATGACTAATATGAATATTGTTATGGCTACAAAATGGCACAGGCGCCCACAGTACCTCAGGTATGGCCAACTTATGCCAGTGATGACCACCATAATGGCTGGAATGTCACTAAGACCACCTGTATGTGAGGGATATGGATCATACTGACTTAGATACCCACAATATGCCAAAAATGGACACCTCGTGGTACACCCAACTTAATGTCCCGGATAGGAGAAGGAGGGCCACCATCATGATAGAGAAGACCTTTCAAATGCATCAAATGTCCAAAATATGCCTGAGAGGACCAGCTTTGTGACGATTTCAGAAGTTCACCAAATAATGGTAAAATAACCATCATACTGTCTTGGATGGCCCGAATATGAGAAGAAGGGCCAGAGTGACCATTATTTCTGTAGAACCCATTATGCTCACAGAAAAACCAACACTAACATTCACACACACATGAACCAAAAGATGTGCTCCCTAATTTGCACACAAGTCAATACAAACACTCAAGCATGGGCACCCTTCCTTACCCTTATACAAGTGCAAACACACACAAACAATATTCCTTTCCCCTCCTCCCCGACTTACCTTACTTCTCCTCCAACTTTTATTGTGCTTCCCTTTCAGATTTAAGCACTTGTGCATGGCATGGGAGCTGGTCTTGAAAGGCAGTGAGGGGCCCAGACATTTAGCAAGGCAGCAGGCTTCTTCTGAAAATCCCACACCACGTCTCTCCACTCCAGAGGCCAGACCATCACCTCTGCGCTTTGCTTGGATCCTTCTCTCTGCTCACACTAGCCCTCTGCTCACAAACACATTGGGACTGACAGGTGGGGGCCTACAAACCATGGCCAACTCCAATGTAGTTAGGCACATGGTAATTGGCCGTGTTTATCAAGCCATGCACAGTCAACCACATTGTGGGGCTTCTTTAGAAGCCCCTTGCGCCACTTTTAAAATAGCCTTATAGCCCGCCGTAGCGGGCTATATCGGCTATTAAAGGCCTGCTGAATCGTTAAAGGCCCGAGCCAAAGGCGAGGGACTTTAACAAGACAGCAGGACTTTAATTGCCGGTATAGCCCTGCTACGAAGGGCTATAAGGCTATTAGAACATTCTGCAACTAGAGGGCAGAATGTTCTAACAAATTAAACAAAGGGTTTTCGAAGCTTGAGGGGATATAAATCCCCATGAGCTTCGAGAAGCCTTTGTAGAACATTGGAATGTTGCTCTGCGGGCCTTTACCGGCCCGTAGAAGCAGGGAGCACTCCATTGTCTGCAATGGAGCTCCCAACATTCCAATGTTCTAATATGGGATAAGGTAACATACCGGTGGCGCAAGGGGCTTGTAAATAAGCCCTCGTATCTGGAGCGTGGGGTATGTTACCAGAATACTGTTACCAGAATATCGTGTGACACAAATATTGTGTTCAAAATATAATTTAAAAAAATATCGCCCCATTGCAGTTTATAACAGAACATACACACACAATTGAACAATACTTTTGTAAATGATATTTAGGACCCCATATGTGTGTCATATGTTTGACAACAATATTCTGATATACAACAGAGCATGGAGTAGGCCAACCTATCAACCATATGCTCATATACTGAGAGGCAGTAGGCTTAGTTGGACAGCCTTTAATTCACCACATTTGTAGACAATTGTTAACCTGATTACAGCACTATAAATGTTCACAACCCTAGATTCACTTGAACAAACAAGTATAAATAGACACTCGGGTCATCAACGGTGCACTGTTTCTATCTGGCCCTGTTGTCTGTTCTGGAGGGATAAATCTATGTGGTGCTGCATTTTGCCCTGTACAGGTAGTAGGGCTGCTCAGCCCCCAATCCTCTGATTGGTGGGCTTGATATTTTGCTGGTGCTCAATTTTAACAAGCAAATCGCCACTGCTCTGAAGAGCACCCCTCTAGATCAGGGTTTTCCAAAGTCAGTCCTGAAGGGCAGGATCCATGCCATATTTTTAAGACACCCTACATGTATCTAAATGGGGATATGCTCAAAATATTTCTTGGATCCGCCCCTCCAGGAGCAACTTTGGAGAACCCTGCTCTAGATTGTGCACTGATTTGAAGCAGCATATTCTAGCAATCAGCAAATTCACCACTTCCTGCAGGATAATAACTGGTGAGACTGTTAGCTTGAGTGCAACCCCAATTCGCTCTTGCAATATATGTAAACCATTATATTTGATTGGGTTCAAACAGCACATCACCATAATTGTCCCAGAGACCACTCTTGTTCACTGCAGCATTTCAGGAAAGCAAGGGGCGTCAATCATTCCTGGTTTTTTAGATGTTCACTGCACCATGGTAAGAAATGTATTTAATTCACTAATTGTTTTTCCCATAGTTCACCAAAAACAGGAGCTCTATTGAATTTGAATCTGCAACAACAAGGGTGCCATCCTCTGGTACCCTCAGGCCATCCCAGTACTGGTTCGCTTGTTTTCTGAGTTGTCTCCGTATGACAATGATTTGTAGCAAATACAAGTATGGATTGCTCTTCCCCAGTGTCAAATGTTTTAAAAGCCCCTCTACTGTGCGTGAGTTCAGATTCACCACAAGCTACTAAGTGCATGGTATGGTAGATGTAATGTCAATGTTCCCCTCTCAGGTGCAATAAACTCAGCATGACAATAATGCTTTTCTGGAAATTACAATTGTGAACTGAAAGCTGCACTTTGATCTCTTCCGAGAAGTTTTCTTAGGAACCCTGCAGTTGTGGCTGCTGACTATCAAGGCACCATAGATCTTGGCACACTGGCACAAGTTAAGCACAGCCTGTTTGTATATTACGATTCTGTCTGTCCAATAAAACAATGTAACCCTATTAAATTAGGAAAATATGAACAACACACGTGCAATCCACTAGTTAAAATCAAACATCTGTCGCAGTCTTAAAAAGCAGACAACCAGCCAATGTGCTGATACTTGCTATTCTCACATCTTCAGAGAGATCCCTGCATTCATGCACAGGAGCATCTTGCACCAAGTCAGCACTCTTGGGCGTGGGTTCTCTTTGTAGTATTGGTGACTGAGGATATCAATCCTTGAAGTAATCTAACTTACAAAGAACTGATTAAGCAAAGGAAAGGCCACCTAACAAGAGCAGCAGCCATGCCCCAGGCCTGTGCTGTCCCTCCACCCAAGGGATCTGGGAGTGATGTTGGGTTGGAGTTCAGGTGTTACTGGAAAGGAATACTCATGAAGAAAACAAAAGAACTAGTTAAGGCCACCTTTTTATTGTGGAAATCCTACGTCACACAAAGTGTTACCATACAGAGTCAACAAATGCAACTTAACAACAGCCCCAAACCGAAAACACATCATGGGTTTGGTTTGAATAAAGTACAATGCTTGTGAACAGGGGCTTTTCTGATGGAGAGTAAACAAATGAATTTGAAGCCGGGTGTACAAAGCCTTCCTCTTAGTTTGAGTTTTAGACCTGCCGATAATTTAAAGTACTACCACCAGGCACAGTTGTACCATTCCTGATTATCCAATCCCCAATAACTCCTAGATGTAGCTTGTACGTACTGGAATGGACTCTGTCCATGGAATGCCATCAATGTACACAAGTTCACTGGTGCTCTGTGGAGTTGGCCTTAGGGAATTTTTGTATATTTTATCTGTATGGATGTCCAGATTTTATTTAATGAAGGATTTTACAGGCTAGGTCTGATTTCACATAAACTGCAATGTAGTCCCACGCAGATTTGTGTAAAAAAACTGAAACTTGATTATGCACATAATCCACAAAAAAGTGTGTGCCTAAGTTTGAGCTGCTTATGTGTAACTTTCTCTGCGAGCAAACAATTTACACATATGCAAATTGCAAGTGATCCCTAACGAAGTGGACAGAAATAGGATACAACAGGAAACTCACAAAATTTACTTTTGCAAAATGCGTCTGACCAAGAAGTGGCAAATGAAAAACAATGCAGATAAGGCTTACACCAACAAAGGGGCAAATTCCATATAAGGGGTTGCTAATACAGAATAGGTGAAATAGGATTTACTCTAATTTCCCTTACTCTTAAAATGCACTTGTTTCAACAAGGTAACTGCAAGTAAAATAAAAAAAAGGAAAATGTACCCTATGTATTGAGTGCTACCAGACTCTATTCAACAACGTGAGTTTTGATTCAGGAATGTGTTTTGTTTTGCTTTGAAAAGTTTCTACAATGTTTGTTTAATAATCAGGCCCCAGGGTGTTACACATGCGCTCAAGCCTCCATGAGCAAATTGCGCATGCACCTGTGTAAAGGTGCTCTTTAAAAAAAAGACATACTTTTCCGCTGACATTTTGGACAATGCTTGTGGAAATCTATGTGAATCACCCATCTATGAGCATCCTAGTACCCAGATATAAGCTATGCATGTCACATCCTATGGCAATCAACTTGACCTTGTTGAATAAGGACCCTTTTCTTTTAATGTAGAAAACTATTCATTTGTTGAAGGGAAATGTGTAGATGTTATGTCATTTCAAATGTAAAAAGTGTACATATAGAGGCCCAATAAGAATCCCCGTTCACATACACTTCGTGCACAAGGCCAATTGTTCATAGAAATTTTTTGAACTCTGTAGAAGATTGCAGAATTGGTCATACCAAACCTCTGAATACCACATTTTAGTTCTCATGCAAACAACCTCTGTCGACCCCTTGGCTGACAAGTTTCTTCCTTCCATTTAGTGGATGGTATGGCCCCAGCACAACCCACCACAAGGAACACGTGGAATGGTCAATCCAAACAGGGTAGGTTACAATTGGTGCTGGGCTTCCAGATGCATCCAACCTGTTTCTTTTAATCCATGGCATCCTTAAGGAGTCTAAAATGTAAATGACTAAATTGATGGGATAGCCAGGAAGAGAAGCAGGCATGACCGGCAGGTATTGCTGTATAGTGGGACATATGCTGCTGTGACCAGAGAGTTTTATGGGATACTATACTGAGATTGCAAAGCTGGATTGTGTAGTTCAGATGCTCAAAACTGAACGCATGACTGTTAGTGAGGGGATGGGGAAGAGGTATTTTGATGCCAAGCGACATTCGATACAGTTGTTCAAGCTGACTGAATCCTGTTGAAGGATCCTTTCGCAATTCGGTTCATCCTACAGTCTGACAGGAGATGGTGACTGTGTGTTGTTGGTGATTCTCCCACCAGCAAGGAATTTACTTTTCTTCCTGTTGTCCAGTGCCTGCCAGTTCTGAGAGTCTGGTAGAGACAGTTGTCAAAAGAGATGTTAAACTTTCACCTTTGAGGGAAGCTGGGCTGGGCCAATGCCAACCACATAACAAGCTTTCTTCTGGTGTCACATTGTCTTGTAACCTATTGCAATAACAACTCATGAATTTTGGACACGTCCTGAGGAATGCTTCATTCCAACTGGTTAGGACTTGTTGCCAACAGACCTGATGTAAACTCTCCCATCGTCACCCAGAGTAATTTGGGTCTAGTTATAAAACACCTCGTCCTCGGAGAGCGAGCTGCTGTCCACATAGTGAATGGAGCTGTTTAGAAGCTGCCTGTTGGCACTAAAGGCAACACCCTTCCTCTCCCCGGCGGAGATCAGCTCTTGTCTTTCAGAGCTGTTGGTCCTGGAGTCTCCTGTCGGAGGAGAGCTGCCAATGGTTTCGGCTGGAAGTGCCCCATTCGCGACCCAGTTCTCAGCCCTCAGGTACTGGTATGTCCGGGCTGGAGAAGTCAGGGCAGAGCCGTTGTAGGGTTGGAGACTTCCATCCAGGATTGAACCACCAGGGCCATGGGGAAAGCTTAGGAGCCTCCCTTGAAGATACAAGCTCTCCAGGTCTGGAAGGAGAAAAAAACAGAATGCAGTGACAAAGTAGTCAGGAATTAAAGTATATTGAATTCATGAAAACACTTTGTAAGATGTAGAGACTTAACATGCAAATCGCGAACCGCAAACTCTATATTCAGGTTCACTGAAATAATGCAGCAATAGAGAACAACATTTTGTTGCAGTGTTAACTAACGATGGAGCCTGATTTAGAGTTAGGCGGATGGGATACTCAGTAACAGACATGACGGTTATCCCGTCAGCCATATTACAAGTGCATTACATCCTACAGCACCTGTAATAAGGAGGATGGGATCTCCATCGTCTTTGTGACAGAGTAACCCATCCACCACACTCTAAATCAGCCCCTTATGTAGTAAGAAAAGGCAAATTGTGTGGGATAATGCAGCAGATTTTTATGCAGTACTATTTCATTATTTTGTCACTTTAACACACAATGATATTTTCTGGTCAAACTTTTGCCTTGTCATAATTTAACACCTGAACACAACTATAAGTAACTAAAGGGAGATCAGATAAATTTGCAAAGCCTCTGCCACTGCGCTGCACCAATGTGGGGTGCTCTTATTTAACAACATTGGTTCCATATTAACTAGTAAAAAATTTTGGTTGAAAACTGCAAAATATGCCGCACTTGATGGATTAGGTGGCAAGTGAGGTGAATCCCATAATTAGGCAGAAAATGTCACAGATTAAAATTTGCATAATTCCAACAGCTCAGTGTATAGTGCTGGGAATATGTATGAATGGAGCTGTCATACACTGCCTCCTCTAACTTCTCGAAGTTGAGGAAATATCATCACATAGATTGTGAAGTTGATTATGTTTACTTGTTCATATTTCAGTAGAAATAATGTGAAAAAAATCAAAGTTCAGTCTTTTTAAATTTAAGAAATGGGTTACTTGCTGTTTACATGTAAAGAATTTCTTTAATTCTAAACTTAAATTGAATCTTAAAAAAGTTTACAACATAGGGTCAGATTTACAAGCCCCTTGTAACACTTTTGTGCCACCATTGTGTCACTTTTTGTGACGCAGTGTCAGCGTAAACAATGCGCCACGTTGCAGCCCATTTACAACATAGCGCATCTAGGGAGATGCATCACCTTTTAAAGCCCTGTCCCACATTATACCTGTGTCAGGTATAATGTATGCAGGGTGGGTGTTCGCACACAGGAAAGCCTCGTAGAAGTGACACAGAGAAATCTAAAAGATTTCACTGCACCACTTCTAGGACGCCACTGCATCAAAACCCTACGCCTGCTTGGAGCAGGCATAAGGAGTGAGGCACGTATTAGGAATAAGCCTCCAAATGCATTGCTGGAGTTGTGTCGCGCTTGCAAAATGACTTCAGCAGTGCGTGACTTTTGCCCCGATAGATGCATCAAAATTTCTACTGCATCTGTCAATCCTTGCACCATGTCAAGTCAAGTCAAGTCAAGAGATTTATATAGCGCGCTACATACCCATAGGGTCTCAAGGCGCTAGAGGAAGGGTGGGGAATTACTTGTGTCAAATATCCAAGTTTTAAGTTGCTTTCTGAAGGCTAGGTGGTTCTGAGTAAGGCGAAGGTGAGTGGGAAGTGAGTTCCAGGTTTTAGCTGCCAGGTAGGAGAAGGATCTACCTCCCATGGTGGTTTTGTTGATGCGAGGTACAGTGGCAAGGGCTAGGTTGGAGGATCGCAGCTGACGTGAGGGGGTGTAGAAGGACAATCGTGTGTTGAGGCATTCGGGTCCAAGTTCGTAAAGTGCTTTGTGTGCGTGGGTTAGGAGGCGGAAAGTAATCCTCTTATTTACGGGGAGCCAGTGGAGGTTTTTCAGGTGACCAGAGATGTGTTCTTTACGTGGGATGTCTAGTATGAGCCTGGCTGAAGCATTCTGGATGCGTTGTAGTTTTTTCTGGAGTTTTGCGGTGGTACCAGCGTATAGTGTGTTTCCGTAGTCCAGGCGGCTCGTGACCAGTGCGTGGGTGACCGTTTTTCTAGTTTCGGTGGGGATCCAGCGAAATGTTTTTTTGAGCATGCGAAGAATGTTGAAGCAAGATGATGAAACGGCGTTGACTTGTCTGGTCATCGAGAGTGAGGAGTCCAGGATGACGCCCAGGTTCCGTGCGTGGTCCGTCGGGATGGGTGCTTTTCCAAGGGCTTCTGGCCACCAAGAGTCATTCCAGGCGGAGGGGGAGGTGCCTAAGATGAGGACTTCTGTTTTGTCTGAGTTCAGTTTCAGACGGCTGTGTTTCATCCACTCGGCTACTTCTTTCATTCCTTCGTGTAAGTTGGTTTTGGCGGTGTTAGGGTCTTTGGTGAGTGATAGGATCAGTTGAGTGTCATCCGCGTAGGAGATGTTGAGATTGTGTTGGCGAGCGATGGCCGCAAGGGGGCTCATGTATACGTTGAAGAGGGTGGGGCTGAGTGACGATCCTTGTGGCACGCTGCAGATGACTGCAGAGGCCTCTGACTTGAATGGTGGGAGGCGGACTTTCTGTGTTCTTCCGGTGAGGAACGAGGTGATCCATTCCAGTGCTTTTCCTTGGATTCCTACGTCTCTGAGGCGCTGTAGAAGGGTGCTATGACAGACTGTGTCGAAGGCAGCGGAGAGGTCGAGGAGGATGAGGGCGACTGTCTCCATTGTCCAGTAGAGTTCGAATGTCGTCTGTTGCTGCGATGAGGGCGGTTTCAGTGCTGTGTTTGGCTCGGAAGCCGGACTGTGTGGAGTCGAGGGATTTGTTTATTTTTATTTATTTTGAAAGTTTTATATAGCGCGAACAAGATCTTCGCAGATATCAGAGCGCTTTACATAGGAGAAGAGCAAATATACACAGATACATCTATAGTGTTAACAGTACAGTGAAATGATATCATAAACAATCAAGTAAGTCAATTTCAAAGTCAAACAAAAAAGCAAAGGGTTCGAACAAGTAGTACAGATGAGCACTGAGTCTTTGAAGTTGATCCCCAGTAGTGGTTCAAGTGCATTTAGCCATGAGAATCGCTTTTACTTCTTTCTTGAAAAGTATGGTAGATGGGATGAGCCTGGTTTCAGGGGGGAGTGAGTTCCAAATCCTGGGAGCCATTCCTGAGAAAGAGCGTTTGTAGGTTTTTTCTTTGCGGAATCTTTTAGGCTTTAGCAAAAGATTGTTTGTGCCTCTAGTGTTTCTGGATCCTCCAGAAATCGTCAGCTTCTGAGCGAGGTATCTAGGTGAGCTAAGGTGGACAGCCTTGTGCGTCAAACAAGCGATTTTCAGGTGTATCCTGGCTTCAAAAGGCAGCCAGTTCAGGGATTTGAAGTCCGGGGAAATGTGTGTGTTTTTTTGATCCAGTGATAAGTCTCGCTGCGGCGTTTAAAGAGGCTCTTATGGGTGCCGTAGTAGCTATAGGGAGACCGCAGAGGGCGGTGCTGCCGTATTCTATTTGAGGTATGACAAGTGATTGTACCGCAGTTTGGAAGTCTTTGGCTGGAAGGAAGGGTTTAAGTTTCCTAAGGGTGTTGATTTGGTAATTTGCTCCCTTAGTTGCTTTGTTGATGTGTTCCTGCATGCTGAGATTGGTGTCGAGTGTTATGCCCAAGGAGTGTCATAGTGGTTTTGCACGCAGGAGCAGGGAAACTGACGCATCAATACCAATGTAGTTTCTTGTAAATAAGCCCCATAGTTCCTGGAAGGACAGATATATGACAGCTTATCAGGCCTTCCACGTAAACGAAATACAACTCATTTACATTTACACTATGTTTATCCCCAAAAACTGACAGCCTTGAGGCCTAGCACTGGTTAACATTATTTCAAGTTCATCTGCCCAACGTTTTTAAGCTCTTGAATACCTTTTGTGAGTTTTTTTTTAAAGGTACCTTTGTTCATTACGCATAATATTTATGCATTTTTTTAAAAATATTGCTATTGTTTGCTAAGTAGACTGTTTACTTAAACCACGATTCTCCTTCATAAAGCATCAGGTTAATACAAAATTTGATAGCCATTTTGACAAAATGTAAAAAATGTAACAGTCTGAAAAATCAGCTACTTAATATCATGGGGCCCGATTCACATAGGTAAACTGAGATGAAAGTCTAACTTTACGACTTTCAGTATTCACAAAGGGCATTCACGTGTAGTAAAGTTAGACCTTTGTCTCAGTTAAAGCCCATATGATGGAGTGTTATTGTTGTTTGATGGTTGATAGTAACAAAGACAGCTTATAGATTGAACTGGAGCAGGAGTCAGGAGTTATTTTGTTGTTGAAGAGGAGGGCATTTTTGACTACTTACTGATAGCTGTCAATGTGCTGCAGCGCGCTCTGAAACCTAATTAATAAATATCATGGTAGAGGTATACTAGGTAGGAAGTTGTTCTTGATGATCTGAACCTGCAGGTGGAAAGTGACAAGTGACTATTGTATTGTCAATTTTTCTGATGAGAGTTAGGTTATAAAATACCACAAAGAGTTGCAATGTCAACTGAAAGCAAAAAGTATGTAAATAATCCTAACGTAAGGTGATGTGTGCAATGAGTAGGATGGGAAGAGCTAAAGGAATGTGATGGTCCTGCAGAGCAAGAATTATGAAGAGCAGTGATGTGCATGGTTCAATGAATAGGCCGAACGAATGTTCCAGTGTGGCTACAATGGCCATTTAGCCAGAGCAATGAACTATTCTGTGAAGGTTCTCTAAGGCCAATATTCAAACGTTGTTCAACATTTAGGATGGGTGTGCCAGATACAATCCAAACAAAACACTAGAGATTTCTGGGGAGTCAGTTGATGCCTAGGAGGGTGGTTTAGAGCTTCAATGAGTAGGAAGAAGAATTTTTTCCCAGGCGGAATATCTTGAATGCGTGGGAGCTATTATTTATGATGCATGGTCACCAGAATCTTAATAATGACTACTGAATGTTGTGTCAGGGCAGATAGATCAATTAAAGGCTGCCCATATTACCCGTGTGATTTGAGACTGTGTCTATATCCATTTTGGGTAAAGCCAGTGTAGGGTTTGGTGGTCGAAGAGCTATTGCATTAGGTTTATGTGATGAGGATGGATGGTAGGTATTGTGTTGGGGTGTGTGAAAACTCAAATCTTGCCTGTATCAAGTTCATATATATTCCCATATATTAGAATGTTAGTAATCACACACATAACTTAGAATGCATCATGAATGTTAATCAAATATGATTATCATTTTATGGTTATGTGAAGCTACTTGCATATTTGAAAGTTTGTTAATTATCATGACTTTAGTAGGCCTGTAAACCAGAGGGTTTAGAGTTGTACCTATGGACATTTCCTATTGGTGCAGCCTCACTTTCAAACTTGGTAAGTGAAAGTGGCATTTCAGGAGAAGATTGGCACCTGTATTGTGTACATAAATTAAATGTACTTCTGAAGGACGTCCTGCACTTCCTCAGGGAGAAGATCCTGCCAACTACTAATTAGGCTTGTTTTTGCTATGAGTTACAATATTCTGTCATGTGAGTACAAATAGAAATGACAATTGTCATTGATATTTTGCTGTACTCTCTGCTATTTTGCATTATATGCTAATGAATGCCCAGTGAAAGGAAAGAATTGCTCAGTATTTGCGAAACTCAATCACTTTGCAAAAGCTTGAGGATCCGCCGGAACCAATTCAAGCCCAATCAATCAATTCAAGATACACCAAAATATCGAATCAGTTGAATGCAGAAGGACTAGCCCTGGAGATGGACAAAGATAATCTAGAAGATGTCATTCAGTTCATATACAGAAAAATGAGACCTTTCAACACAAAACACTCAACGGAGTCACCAAATCATAACCCAAGGACAACTAGCCACCTCCCTTATTAATATAGGGGTGACTGTACATGCGATGTTGCATATGCAATGATGCAAATTACACCAAACCCGAAAGACGCTAACGTCAATATCTATGGCTTCGGAAGCACGACCTCATTACATTGAAAGAAAATTTCTCTGCAGCGATCAATCAAGATAAACATCAAATAGTTGTAGAGATTCTCATAACAGCTAAATACACCAGCACACTCTTTAGCTACAAGACTAATGCAGCAGTAGTCAGAGGAAGTTTCAAGGGAACATCATTTATTTACATCAGTGGTTCTTAACCTGTGGTCAAGGATATCTGGAGGTACGCAAAGCCTACTCCTGGGGTATGTGACTGCTTAGAAAATTATATATTATTAGATTAATAAAGTGCATATAAATAAAGAAGCTAAATGTACAGTTGAAAATTTAAAAAAAGATCTGTAAATGCGAAGGAATTTTAAATTGGAAGCCAAAAATTAAGTCAGTATACTCAGATTAATTTGTGGGAGCAGTGCATCAGAGAGAGTATAGTATGGACAATGAGTTGCCTCAATTACATTTAGAAAAGCTCAAACCTTCTTATTAAATATATTTTCTTGAATTTTATTTCCTTGTGAATTAAATACAATATTTCAGTATTTGTGTATTGGTTTGATGAATGCTTTTTTCTGTAGTTTTTACGTATGGTATTGCTCTTCAAATCACCAAAATGCTTAGGCCAGGGTTCTTAGCTTCCAGTAATGACTCAGTGGGGGTCCCCGGGATCCAGTAATGATTAAGAGGGGATCCACAGAATTCAGAAGGTTAGGAACCACTGGTTTGCATCATTACTCATTGCAGTGTAAAGCCTTCCAGCTCAAATAAATTTGTGTCAGTGAGATTTGGGCCATAATAATGCCATGATAGTGTGTCCAGAAAGATTGGTGAGATATAGTTTAAAGGGTCAACTAAAAGCCTATTTTTGGATGGTAGGACTCTCCATTATAGAGCATACATGCTTCCAATTTTCAAAGCTAAATGTGGTTTAATTTTGGCTTTCTCTCACCTAAACTTGCCTCCCCTTCAATTCAAGTCAATGGGGAAAATACATTCCCCCATTTATTTTTACAATGTCCCTATTTCATGATTACAAATGGTGTCATGTATGAGACAATGTGAAGGAGAAGATCAGATGGTGATCTGGTGAGGGGAAAGATTGGCCTAATGCGGCCATAAGAGGTCCAAGGAGGTGACGCCCTTTGATGTGGCCCTTAGTGGAAGATGCCTGGGTTCACATGCTCTATATGGTGTGTGAAACTGGAGGCTGAGATCTCGATTCCCACTTCATAATGGCAGATTGACAGTGTGGCACCACAAACATAAAAATGACAGCCACAGATGACAACCGCCTGCCTGGATGACTCTCCTTGCTGCCAGTGGAGACTTTCCTGCTTCGAGGCCAGCAGGCAGAGGCAAAGAAGCACAGTAGGCAATTAGGGTTGCTACTTTACTAAGAGAAACCTACTGACTATGTGGCATATTTACAAGACAATGGTGCAGCGTGGTGCCGCAAGCAATTTTGCTGCGCCAAGCTGAGTCATTTTCTAAGAGCAAGAATGTGACGAAATTACAAGAATAAAGCACATTCCTGTATTCACCCCTGTGGTGGTGCACAAACAGCAGCTGTGCGCCAATGCAGACACCCTTGCAGGGACGATTGTTGTTGTGCAGGAAGGACCAATTTGCTCCTTCTACGTGTACTGCATCCTGCAGCACACATAGAGAGCAAACAAAAAATGAAGAGAAATACATTTCTCCTTGTTGCACCAACCTTCCTCCTCCCCTGCGGAGGCGTACGTTTGTGGTGCTGACTCAGATTTATGATTCCTTGTCCTTGCCAATAAGCCATGAATGTTACTGGGAACGCCCACAGCAACACCCATTGCATACCCCTTCAACGCAGAGAACTGCGTCAAAGACAACTGTATTTACAAGACCGTGTTAAGCCACGCAAAGTGGTGTAGTGCTGCCTTGTAAATATGGAGTATGAGACAGTGCGTCTTACAAAAAGTGACTCTCTGGTGGAGCAGGGGCCTTGCAAATGAGGCCCTATGTGTTTATGTTTTGAAATGATGAAGGTCCCAGGAAGTAGCAGATGAATACGAATTTGCTTAACCCCTTCGCTGCGGCGGGAATTCCGCCGCAGCGCTAAGGGGGTGGGGTGGCCGAGCGGCGCTCGCATGCTCGTGACGTAGCCTCTCCGTCACGAGCCGCGGTTCAGCTGTGCTCGTGATGGAGCGGTTCCGTCACGAACGCGCCCGCTCAATGGAACGCTCAGCGCAGAGCTCAACCGAGGCTCATGACGGAGCGGTTCCGTCATGAGCATAGAACGGGTTAAACGTCCTGGGTTCTTTTTTAACATGCACTTTTGCTTCTATTAATTTTTGTAACCATTTAAGATTATTTTGTACTGGTCGAAAATAGTTTCTTAGATGCAACAGTGCTAAGACGGAAATTATTCCATTAGGTAAAAATCTTTCTTTTTGCCCGAAAGATTGGTGGCCCCCAGGATCAGAGGCCCCTCCAAGTGCAGTCCCATCAGCCAGAAACCTAGGCGTGCAATTCGATTCTTCTCTTTCTTTCGATGACCACGTTAAGATTACTGCCGGTCGCTGTTTCGGACTAATAAAATCTTTGAAGAAATTTTTTGATTTCCTCCCAATTGCAGCCAGAAAGTCAGTCGCGGTAGCCCTCATACTCTCCCGACTTGACTACTGCAACGGCCTTATGGCCGGAGTGAAAAAATCTACTCTCAGAAAGCTGCAGAGCATCCAACATGCTGCAGCTCGACTGGTTTTACAACTCCCCAGAAGGTCATCTGCGTCTGCAGCCCTTAATTCGCTTCACTGGATGCCACTGCATAAAAGAATTCTTTTTAAACTGCTCCTTACAGTTTTCAAAACCATGCAAAATACAGGGCCCCGCTACTTTGTAAACCGTTTTACGCGCTATAACCCCCCGCGCTGCTTGAGATCCTCTGGGACAAATCTGGTTTTAATCCCCAGATTCAAATACAAGACCAAGGGTGGGAAATCCTTCAATGTTCTGGCAGCCAAAGCCTGGAACAATCTACCTGTCAACCTCAGATCCATAGAAAATTAGAACAACTTTAGAAAACTTCTCAAGACATGGGTCTACCAACAACCAGACTCCTCTGTCCTGGCTGCCATTTAGTTTTTCTCTTCCATCTCACCCCACTCTTTCAGTTATTCTCTGCAGCTCGCCCAGCGCCATGATGCTCCCTTGGGAGCGAACGTTAGCGCTTTACAAATGCACACAAATATCAAATATCAAATATCAGAAGTAGGAACATTCCGGCCTTCCTGTCTTTCTTTTTATAAATACAGAACTGCTTTGGAGACTCAGTAAACCTGCTGCGCACTCGCTCTCCCCAAAGAACTGGTTCTGCTTGCTGATGACGACTGTGGCGCCTGCTTCTGGCTGGGCCGAGGGCCCGGAGAGCGAGAAGTTGCTGATTAATGAAAACGGCCCAGTTTGTCGTCAGTGCTGGAGCAGCTGCTGCTGCCAGCGGGGGCCGCCATCTTCTGTGTGACAAATAGTCTTTGGAAGGAGAGGCTCAGTGCTCTCCAAGAACGCTAACCTGATTAGGAAAGTCGGCACGACAAAAATATCAGCTGCCTTTGGGCACAGTACGTCCTGGAAGAAAGAAGGGAAAGAAAGAAGGGCAGGTGCTGGAAAGAAAGAAGGGCGGGTGCTAAAAAGATATCCGTCCATGTGGTGATACGAACGAACGGCCCTCCTCGCACAGAAAGCCTGTTTCTGGGTGCTCGCCCTTCACAGATATTTTTCCCACGTGTTGATAACGGTAACCAATTATAGACACTTAGTGCAATTTTGTTAGCCAATGTCAGTTAGTTAAGAGAAGTTTTTAACCAATCACATATTTGCTCTGGTATGCTGCTAACCAATCAAGGTTATATTGCGGTGTGCTGTGATCAAGCTGAGATTTGTTTTGCTAAACTGGGAACCATTCTTAGAGAAGGCGCTGTGCACTAGTGGCCCTTCCAACCTCTCGCATGCCCACTCTCATTCAGCTAACGGCCGTTTTCCAGGGAGAATATTAAAAAGAAACATATGCACAGTACTGTGTGTTATGCTTTTTTGGCTTGGTGTAAGAATACGAGACAGAGAACGTCCTAAATGGATCAATGGAATCAACTTAAAATACCACACTGAGCTCTTTGGAGGTAGAATCTATTTTAAGTTGTGTTGGTAACCTGTTACCAATATGTTATGGTACGATGTTAACCAGCACTTAGATATGATGTGCTCGGTGGGTAATCAATCACAACATCCGCTGAACACTATCCAGTTTAGAAAATCTACGTTTGACTCTGATAGTCGAAGATTTTATTTTTATTCATTTGAGTAATCTACCAGATATCTAAATTCGTAACGAAATATTAAAGGTTTAATTGGGGACTCACTATGGATGAATGTACTAAGGCGAAGGGAGAGTGACAAAAATGTAGTTGTAAAATTAATTTGTGATATAACTATAAACCTATTGTCGTGGATTGTCCTTTGCTGCTTTTATTGAGTACAGTAAAGTATACCTGTGACCGCTCTTTGTATGGAAAAAAAATGTAACGAAGGAGGTGAAACATGCAGCTTTTAATAGAAATGGGGACTAAATACACTGGTGGGACTTGCTCGTTTTCTTAAATCTATTAAGACACATTTTGTTGCAATCTGTACTTAATGAACTATATCAAACTAGAGCAGCTATTTCAATGATTAGGCATTTATTGACAATTATTCCCTTTATTCGACCATGAAGTAATAATTTAAAGAGCATGTCTTCCTATGTAAATTTGGTATTATCTGTAATAATCAACCGCAGGTTGTGTTTTTAGTAATACATCATAGATATTCAAATATATGGTTTGGTTTGTAACTAGCCAATTACAGAGCTAGTGTGTTAAAATTTCGAGTACAGAAAGAACGTACTATAAAAATATTGTGGCCAAATTATCAAGGACAAGAATTAAGAAGGTAAGTGCACATAGGTAACTTTAGATTTACTATTCTTAACTCATGTCTATGTAGCTTGACGATATTTATTCTTAAGGTACTATATGGGGATTTAAGTAGATTAAAGAATTGTAGCGCACACGCTGTGAACAAGATCTCTGCCAGACCCAGGCTTTTTAGAAATGACCCTGAAAGCAGACAATGCTTGATAATGAAAGAGAAATCAGGGGGGGTTGTAAAGAAAGAGAAGTTATTTCATTACAATGAACATTTCATTTTGGTTTGTTAGTGAACAAGAGAGACTGGGGAGAAGCAAAGAAAAGGGATCATAACTCTTAGTTGACCACAACACTACACTTCGGCTGACATGGAGTTAAAGAAACCAATTATTGCCTTTTCTATTATAGCTCCTTGGATTTGATATCAATCTCTGGCCCCAATTTAGTGTATCTATACCTTAGGCAGAACACTTGTTTCTTTGTATTCATTTGGTTTTCCATTGAAACCTCTGGGGGTCTCCAACACTCGGGGGCACAGAAGCAAGCGCTTACCTGCTCTACAGCGCTGCTGTACATCGCGCCTTCATTCTCCCGCTCTCCCCCGCCGCCGCACTTGCCACCGCGGTTGCTGAGAGGGGGGAGCAGCCACAGAGGACTACACTTACCAGCGTCCCCTGCTTGGACGCCGGGACACCGCCTGCAGCGTCACTTTACCGCGCTTGGAGGTGCATAAAGACCAGACACTCCTCCCGCGTCGCGGGACGCGCGCGGGCGATGCCGGGCGGAGCCCGGGCAGAGGGCGGGCCATCTGTGGCCATCAGAGGTCGGGCTGGGCCACCCCTCTTGGCTGCAGGATGGGTGTTGTAATTTACTACAATGGGGAAGTGCAAATTACCCACCAAAGAAGGGGAAGGTAAGAAGGCCAATGGTGCCCCGAAAATCGGAAACCATTATTTCTTATTTAACCTCCGCTGTGGGGGTATTAAATGACCAAATTGCAACTGTTGAGAAGGAATTGGGACTTGACTCAAGTATTGATACTATGCCCAATCATAATGTTGTGACAACTCCTAGTAGGGCGCAACCCATCCCACTTGAACCAGACATTGCTGTGGTTAACCCGCCTCAAGGTGCCCAGGACCAACAGACTTGTTTAAATGCTTCCCAGAGAGCTAGCCCAAGGGAGTCTAGAACACACATTGTTACCACAAATATGACCAGTAAAAGTGCCAAAAGGAAGAAAACCGCTGTTTTGCCCAAAGGGAATGTGACTAACAGATCGAACCATGGGCTCCCAACAAATGTTTTAGAACTGATGGAGGAACTAATTGAATCCCACTTGGAGCCTATTCTTGTGAACATTGGCAAGGAAATTGTGGACTCTTTGAATCTTTGCGTTGCAAATATAGCCAAGAAATGTGAAAACATTGATAAATTCCTAAAGGATGTAAGGTCGCACCTCACAGTTCTTACTGATGCTAAAGAGATAGGAGTTAACCAAATCAGGACGTCTAGTCAGGTTATGGATATTGAGCCTTTACTGGGGGAGGCTATGCAGACTACTTCGGGAGTTCCCAGTAATCAGGTGAAGATGCCAGTTTCCACTTTGGAGGCACACCAATATCTGTCACCTGATGAGGGCATACATCCAAGCTCCCCACATAAAAGTGGACAAATTACTAATCACCGTACTCCTAAATTATCTACACTACATCTTCCCCCACAAGCTGTCCCGCTAGTGGTAATCCTGAAAGGAATCCCATCCCTTAAAAACGGAGCTGTAGAAACTGATAACGATCTCCTGATCAGAACTAAAAGGTGGTGCTCACAGTTTAGTAGTGGGAGTGCTGATATTGTCTCAAGTATCATTTCGAATGGGTGGGGAAACGGAAAAAGACCATCCCAGGAGACTGTGTAGTTGTCAACTTTAACAGAGCAAATATTGTAAACACCTTGCTCTGGGATGGTTCAGACCTAGATGGGCAGGGAATCAGACCACTTCCTCTGGGCTATTTTTATCCGCCACCCAATTTTCTACAACCTGTAGCACGTCGGCCTATAGTCCCTATGACTCATTGTCCTACTCTGAACACCATGTGTCACTCCTACCAATCCCAACAGGCATCGCTGAGGGCAGTAAAAACAGTCACGAGAGATAGGATTGACACAGGTTTTAATACTGACCTAGTATTAACTAACAGATTTTCTGCCTTATCAAGTCTGGACATTAATGATTGACAATTATTCACAGAACTTGACAACACGCCTAACATCATACCGGATAATCCACTGATTCCCCATTCCACGTATAAAGTAATTAGTTGGAACGTGGCGGGTCTTGGTAAAAAAATAAAAGATGATAGATTGATACAGTTTGTGATTCAACACGAGATTATAGCTTTACAAGAGACTTGGGACACAAGTGATCTTTTTCATCTAGATGTTTATTGTAGTTTTCATGTCAAGGCCACCGCAGGTCAGGGAGGTAGACCAAAAGGGGGTCTATGCATTTTAACCTCACTAAGACTTCCAGGCTCATTTAAAAATTTGGGGTCCTTGTCAGTAAACCTACAAGGATTAGAATGGAGTCGTCCCAAATACCCTAAGATTTTAATTTTGAATTTTTATAATGCGCCAGAGAAGGTCACACAAAATTTGCACCTAAATACACTGGCTTCTTATTTAGAACATTACAAGTCAACACAAACTGCTACATTCGATATAATCTTAGTGGGAGATTTTAATATCCACCCTTGTGTTTGGAACTGTCTGGATAAACATAATATAGGCCCACCTGGCTCAATCTCCACACATTTCGAGCACTCGCCCCAGGGCGAGTTGTTAAGATCTCCATGCAAATAGTAATCTTTATGAAGTCGAGGGAAGTGGAGGGGAGGTAAGGGCCCCGACCTTTGTAGGTAGAGAAGCAGAAACTGTAATCGATTACATTTTCGTTTCCCCTGGTGTGGTACAGGTATGTTCCTCCATAGAGGTCACAATTTCGATCTTTAGTGACCATAATCCTCTAATTATGACCATACATACGGGGGAGGACATAGACAACCAGAAGTCTAACGAGGACTGTAATCCTGACAAACTCATTCCTAAAGATCAGGGGAGGAGGCTCAAATGGGCTAAGGTGGTACCAGATACTTTTATTAAGGACCTAGAGCAGAAAGTTAAGGAGGACATGGCAATATGCCTGGACAACCTGGCGGATGGGAATAAGGTCATAAATTCTTTCACCACTATTTGCACCCAAGTGAGACTCGACCTGAAATGTAACAAGAAGAGGGATTGCCCAGATCAGCCAAGGTGGTTTGACGAGTCGTGTTCAAAAGCCCATAAAGAACTAATGTTTGCTTTAAAACAAAATCCGAGAAATAAGGAAAAGGTGGCCGCATTTAGGAAAAATTATAAACTTGCTATGGCTAACCATAAAAAATTTATAAAGGAGGAGGCTTGGGATAATCTCATGTCAACGGATGTGCTAAAAGATAGTTCAAAATTTTGGGCTGTAATAAACCACCCCTACTTTTCTGGTACAAATAACTCGGTGATCGACTCTTTGATCCCCGATGAGTCATGGGTCGCCCACTTTAGTAAAATATATAATAGTGCTGATGAGTACACATTAATGATGGACCCTTTAGAATTTGGGCTAGAACCCCTTTTGCGATTCGAGGAAAAGGAGGTACAAAACGCCATCACAGAGATGACGAAAAATAAGGCCCCGGGCCCAGACGGTTTGCGCGCAGACCTTTATAGGACTCCGTTGGAGTTTTGTTCTAAGATACTTACGAATGTCTTCAACTCCACAATTATTTCGGGGTTTCCCCCATCTTGGGCAACATCATCTATAATACCCGTCTTCAAAAAAGGTTTAAGATCTGACCCTGCCTGTTACAGGCCCATCTCGCTGATTGACTCTGCCGTCAAAATCTTGGGCAGAGTCATTCTGCAGAGATTAGGCGAACATCTGGAAGAGAGGAAGATCCTCTCCGAATTAAAATATGGGTTTAGGGCCAAAAGGGGTACTCTTGATCAATGCCTTAACCTCCACATGTTAATCAGCAAATATACCACGGCTAAGGAGGGTCTGTTATATATGGCCTTTATGGACCTATCATCGGCCTTTGATCTAGTTAATCGTGGTAAACTGTGGGCAATTTTAATTAATATAGGGATTGATCCCCCATTGGTAAACTACTTAGCGGCTCTGCATCAAGATCTGCGGGCCACTATTAGAACCAATAGTGAGGGTAGAACTACGAGTTCCTTTAAATCTAAACGAGGGGTTAGGCAGGGGTGCATCTTGGCACCCCTCCTGTTCACCCTATATATAAACTCCCTCGAAACAACCCTGAAAGGGTCCACTCCTGACGTCCCACGTGTGGGGGAGTACATGGTGCCGGTACTCCTCTACGCGGACGACGCAGTACTGCTCGCCTGTACTGGGGCAGGGCTGCAGAAACTCTTGGACGATTTTGGGGTATTTATGTCCTCTTTGGATCTGCAGGTAAATAATAAAAAATCCCACGTCATGGTTGCAGGGAAGCGCTCCAAAAATGTAAAGTTTGGAAAGTTTCCTTGTAACGGTGAAGAAATCACCAGAGTCCCGGTTTTCACTTATCTTGGCGTCCTTTTTGACGAAAGGGGTACCTGGAGACCACAACTAAATGCTAAAGGCTTAGCTGTCACCAGAACTAACTCGGCTCTGTTGAGTTTTGCGAAACGTTTGGGTTCACGACCAATAGAAGCACTGCTGGCAGTTTACAAATCAAAAAGCCTATCAATAGCCAGGTATGGTGCCTCCATATGGGGCTATCTACCACAAGATAAAGTCCAGGTGGCAGAAAATAAGTTTCTTAGGTCTCTTTTAGTGGTCCCCCAATCAACCCCAGTTTTATCAGTCCATACCGAGGTAGGTCTTGGCTACATCAGTGACCAACTACAGCTGGCACCTTTGACCTGCTGGGCCAAGACCTGGTTGAATCCCGACATCAGTCTAAATCAATCTATCCTTAAAGACTGTATGGCGTTGGATAAAGCCAATAAAATTCCATGGTTGGCCTACATTAAAAACACCTTTCTCAAACTGGGGAGGCCAGAACTATATCTTGCCCCGTGCACCATCAAGAAGGGTGATGTACTGTGGATCAAGAATAATTTTCTAGAACGTGTGATGATGGAACGGGAGGAATTAGAGGTCCAAGTTAGGGCTAACTATATACTTCAGACCACCCCTAAAATGGAACCCTATTTGACCATTGTGACTCGACCTTACCATCGTAATCTCCTCGTGAGATTTAGACTTAACATCATCCAGTATTCCTTGGGGAACTACCCAGTATGGGGAAAAATTGATACATCTATCCCCTGTAGCTGTGATAGTTTCTCTGAACAGACACTGATGCACTTTATTATGTTTTGCGGTCATTATGATGAATGTAGGAGATTGTTTTTAATACCTATCTTGAGAGAAGCAGGGTTTACACAAGTTCGTCCCGCTCTCCGCTATTTACAACTCCTGAGTAGCATCAGAGTAATATTTGGGGTTGCAAGCTTTTTGGTTGCTGCTATGTGTGTTAAGTCTAGAAAACTGAAATCAAACAGTCCCTGAAATGCCTCAATTTTTACCATTTGTTAGTCTAACTATGAAATGCTCTATTTTAATGTAAATACATGAATTGTTTTTATGAGAAATGTTTTTTAACAATATGAATTGTTTGATTTTATATGTGATGTAGCTGCTTTTATGATTTTAACTAATCGAATAAAGCTTATATTGACTTGACTTGACTTGAAACCTCTGCTAAAGTTGGCCTGATCTCGTGCTGCTTAGCCCAAAAACCTAGTTTTGGGAGACTAAACATATACAGGTCGCCAATGCAGACTATGGGCCCGATTTTGACGTCGTTAGGAAAGGCTCCAAATGGGATTCGGATTAAACAAATCCAAATCAGAGCCTATGTTTTCCAAACAAATCGTCCACCTTTCCTGACAGCCAAGTATGATGCCAGGAAGCCATCTGGGCTGACCGAATCGTTTCCGAACGCGATTCAGGCAGTCCGACTCATTCGGAGCTGAATCCTGCAGTTCAATGGGGGCGGTTTCTATATGAGCGAGTACGATGACTGATTCTAACAGTTGTTCTGACTTGGGTTGGCAGAGACAAAATAGTTGTGGGAAACGGACTTTGGGGGCCCGTAGCATGCCCCCCTTCACCCAAGGCCCTCTGATTCGGTCACAGTGGTACCCATAGGTCCTCCCTTTATATGCATGCACAGTGTGGCGGGCACCATGGGGTGCCCGCCACAGGTTACACGCTTTTCCTCACCCACCCCTTTTTTCAATGGGAACTTGTGTTCACGTTGGGTACACAGGCTCCCATTGAATTCAATGGGAGTCCGACCGAACCAAGTCCGTAGACATACGGACACATTGTAATCAGTCGGTGGGACTCCCGGAGTGCGATTCGTACGGAAAGCTTTCCGGAACCGACTCGTCTGGAAGGCTTTCCTAATGACATCGTAATCGGCCCCTAAAAGAAAGGCACAGAACTCATAGAGAACACCAAAGCACTCTAGGTAAGCCGACTCCTTAGCACTACCACTGATAATGCTGGCTGTACACTCAAGTCAGTCTTGATTCAGATTAAACCATGTAACCTTGAGGACTGCCATACACCTTTGCGAGCACGGAGTGTTTTTTTTAAACTCTGTCCACATTCCCATCTGATTCTTATGATTCTACAACTCATTGACCCACCAAAGAGGCCTACCACAAAATCTGTAAAGCAAACAAGTTCCTTGCTCATGCTGGGCCAATGTTGCACTCAGACTTCACAAGAGAACGTGATGTCAGGGGCGGCTCTAGGTTCATGGTGGCCCTGGGCAGGGAGCGTAGGTAGGGGGCCCGGGAAGAGGGGGTCTGGGTGGGGCGGAGCGTGGAGGCCAGTGAAGAGGGGGGTCATGGTGTTTGGAAGTTGTATAGAGCCAGAGGCCACCAAATCCCTGCCAGGGGCCCCCACACAAATATGTATCCATCCTCAGAGAATTATTATATTAAGGATATATATTGATGTGGTGGCCCCTGGGATTTGGTGGCCCTGTGCAGGTGCACAGCTTGCACATGCCTAAGGCCGGCCCTGGTGATGTGCTTGCCATATGCTGAGAAGCTGAAACCAACAATCAAAGAAGTCAATGAAAGGACCACTTGGGAGCCAACACACCTGAAGCAGGGTGGTTTGCAATGGAAAACAACCAAAGCAAACTCAGAGTAGGAGATGGCACCCTGTACAATCCATACTAAGAAGTTATTACGAATCAGGTAAACAGCTTACCTAAAACCTTTTTAAGTTCTGCCCTGAAACTACTCATCTAGTGTCCCTAAAAACATGCAACATGTGAATTGGCGCACAGCAGAAGTTCCCTGCTCAGGCAAACTTTGCCACCATAAATGTCTGCTGAATGTAGACCGAGATCTTCAGGTTCTATGGGGAGCATTCAAAACTCGACCTTCAACCTCGCGATATCTCTCAGATGACACACATCCAGTCGATCACCTCTGGACCTGAGGTAAGGAATAGAAGGGCTGGGGACTAATGGTATGCTAGACACTTCTTGTTTCATCAAAATGTTTGCACTCTATACCCAGATGTACTGGCGCCTTAAACTAATGACGCCTTAACCCCAGAGAGCTTTTTGCAGCCATATGTCAATGGAAGATTTCCAGCATTTCCAAACAGCATTGTTGACTGAGGGCATCCTAAAGTGACATTTAATGGATAGGTAGTATGAGGACTCTGGTGAAATAAGAAGTGCAGTGAGCGTGAAAATCACCCTGAAGGACATTCTTACCCTTAAGTGCATTTCAGTCAATAAAATTCTGCAGTGACTTTTCTTTATAGCTGAATCTTTTTGCTGCACTATTAATTCTGTGCACCTAAGTGCCTCAGACTGAACCATGGAGTGTCAGGATTATGTGTCTTGTATATTTTTTTCAGCAATGTGAAAAGCCACTGTACGTACATATTCAAATGAGGGTATGTCACAGACTAATGGGTTGTTAGTAGTTTCCAAGGACGGTTATGGAACGGCCCCCTGACATTTATTTACCTCACTGATATTCTGGGCCATTTACTAAATGTGTGACCACAGAAAATGTCAGATTACCCAGTAATTGTGTTGTTTCAATGGATACACCTGGTTAAAATTCGAGTACAGACATAAAGTGCTATAAAAATATTGTGGCCAAATGATCAAGGACAAAAATTAAGAAGGTAAGTGCATGTAGGTAACTTTAGATTTACTATTCTCAACTCACATCTACGTAGCTTGACATTGTTACGGTAAAATATGGGTATTTAAGTAGATTAAAGAGGTGTAGCGCACACGCTGTGTACAAAATCTCAGCTTCTAATTTATGTCTGCGCAAAAAATTACCCCCAGGTCCCTCCTGACCCCGTCCCATTCCTTAAAATATGGAGATAACCATCTCCACGACAGAAAAAAGAAAAGCATGCTGGGATACCCTCCCTGCTCCCTCCCACTGGGAGTACTTAAGCAGTACCAACCCAGCATGCAGCCTGTTCTTTTTTCTGTCTTCCGACAGAATGTTTGCTGGTATGCTGTGATGTTACTCACCTGTACTTGCTCCTGCTGGGCTGGGGTGGCGTGCTGGTCCTTCTCTGCTCCTCTTGCCCGGCTGCCTGGCTTCGCGGGCTGGGGTGCTGTTTCCTGGTGTGTCTGCCTCCCGGCCTGCCTGGCTTGCTGGGTTGCATGACTTCTTCCTGGCTGGTTTTCCGGATTGCCGGCCCTTTGCGGCTGGTGCGCCGTCTCCCGATGTTCTTCCGGGTCGCCTGTGCGCGTCTCCCCGAGCTGTGCCGGGTGTGAGACGTGCTGCTCCTGTTGTGGGTGGCGAGGCGCTTGATGGATTCTGGAGCCGGCTGGGTGTGTGGGGGCCTTGTTCGTGGTGCTGCGGCCCCCACTGCGGGTGAGTCCCGCTTTGCGGTATTGGCAAGTTGTAATCCTTTTCTTCCTTTGCTTGGGGATGTGCACTTCCTCGTTTTTTGCGGGTGGACTGAGGTTCGGTTCCCTAGCGTGCCGTGCCCATATGTTGTTCTCTGTGCCGGATGCCTCGTTCATTTGCGCATGTCTTCTTTCCCCCTCGCTCCGCGCCTTGTTTGGCCGGTGCTTTCCATTTGTGCACAGTTGAGTGGATCCTTGCTTCTTGCATTCCGGGTCTGGGATTCTGCTGTGGTGCTTTTTCCTGTCCTTATGTGTCCTCCTTCCTGTGCAGGCCGCCGTGGCACAGTTGGGGGTGAGTTGGGCTGTCTTTCTTGAGGTCCCTGGTTCAGTGGAGGAGTGTGGCTCAATGGTTTGTGCGTCGGACCCTGATGCAGAGATCTGTCCCGGGACCAGGGTTCAATTCCCCGCCTCGGCGAGTCTTGGGCTCGAAATTCCACGGTCCTGTTCCTTTGGTAATTGTCCCGGGTTTTGGCGCTGTTGGGTGGTTCAAACTGCCTATTTGGGTCTTGGACATCAGCCACTGTGCCCCGCTTCCAATGGGTGTGTTTGCCTGGCGGCCGCCTGTCTTCCCCAGGTGTCTTCCCCTGCTGTCACGGTGGTGTGGTCTGCTCTGCCTGGCGCTGCTGTCCTGGAGGGTGCCTGTGCAGTTTCTTGGGGGGCGATGAGCTGTTGGGGCGCTCCTCCTGCCCTCCTGGTGAGTACCGCATAGCGGACCCTCTTTATGGGTTTTTTGTTGCCCGCATTTTCCTGCTGTCTTTCTTTTGCAGGTTTCCTCCTGGCCTGGTCCTTGGCTCCCTGCCTGTGGCCTCTGTGGATCTTGCTGGGGCCTCGGCGGGACGGACTTCTCTGCCCGGCGCTGGGTTCTGGTGGGCGCCTGGACAGTCTGTTGGGGGTGAAGAGGGGGGGGGCGGTGCTGTTGTGGCCCTCTTCCTGACCTCCTGGTGAGTGCCGCGTAGCGGTTCCTGTTTCTTATCTTTTTTCCTGTGTCCCGTGTTTCCTGCTGTCTTTCTTTTGCAGGTTCCTCCTGGGCCTGGCCTGGGCTCCCTCCCTGCGGACGGTGTGGTTCTTGCTGTGGCCTCTTCGGGGAGGGGGGGAACTTCTCTGCCCTGCGCTGGTGTTCTGGTGGGCGCCAGGGCTCCCTGTTGGGGGTAGGGGGGGTGTTTTGGGGCCCTCTTCCTGCCCTCCTGGTTATTACCATGTGTGGTACGTCCCTGTTTCCTTCCTGTTCACTGTCCTTCTTTGCGGTGTGGCGGTTGGGCTGTGTATGGGCGGGTTGGCCTTGATGGGCTTGGTTCCGTATCTTGGCCTGTTGTCCATGGCTGTTGCTGGTGGGAGTCGTCCTTTGGGCGTCTCTCTGCCGGTCATGTTGGGTGGGTGCTGTTTTCCTCAGTTTCCTCCTCTCGTTTCCGCCTTGGTTTGCCTTCCCCGTGCCTCCTCGGCTGGTTGGGTTCTGTTGGTCGAGGCGGTGGGCTGGGGTTGCATTATACCTGCCTACTTGCAGTCCTTTCTCCTCCTCTGGAGTTTCGGCTTTGGAGTGGCCCTGGGTTCGGGTGGGCCTCCTCCCTTCGGCTCTCTTGGGGGTTCTCCGGCCCTTCTTTCTTGCCGGGGGGGGCGTCCGCCTGTTGCTTGGACTCCCCTGCTCTGCGGTTGTTCTGCCCCTTGTGGGGTGCGCTTGTGCCCTTGGTACTTTGGGATTGGGCGGTTCTTCCTTCCTGCCTGCGCCCTGGTCCTCTGTCTTCCTGGGTTGCCCCTGTTTTCACCTGTTTGCCGTTGGCGTGCCTCTTTGGTTGGCTTGCCCTTGCGGCGTGGCTTGTGTTTTTTTCTTCCTGTTCCCCTGGCCTGCGTGCTGTTTTGGGGGTTCGGGTTGGCCCTTGTCGGGCTCTTGTTTCTGGCCTTCTCCTGCTGCTGCGGTTCCCTGTGCTTTCTGGTTCCGGGGTTCTTGCTGCTTTGCTTTGCCGTTTCTGTCTGGCATGCTGGTGCTTGTCCCTTGGTGTTGGTCGTTTGCCGCTTGTACTCTGCGGCTGTGTTGCCATGTGGCTTTGGCTTCTGGTCCTCCTGGCCGTCCCTGGTGGGGGGTCTTCCTGCGGGTCCGGGGCTCGCTTTCTGCGGCCTGCTGCCCTTTGGTTCCTGGTGTTCCTGTGGGTTCGGTCCTGGTGCGTGCCTGTCGGGTTCCTGCGGTTTTCCGCTGCTGGTTGCTTCTTGCTCCCTCTGGGTTCCCTTGCTTGGGCTCTGCTCCGGGTTTCTGGCTTTCGGCGGGTTCCTGTGTCCTCCCCTGGTTTCCTTGTCGGGGTGCTGTTGGGCCCTTCTTCTGTCCTGGGGGCGCCTTGTCCTTGTTCGGCTGTTGGCTCCGGACCGGACGGGTTGGGCTCTTGTTGGGTCCTGTTGTTGGGGGTTTTTTCTTCTCCCCTTCTGCTTGCTGGGGTTTGGTTTCCTGTTGTGGTTTCCTTCTCCCCTCTTGTCTCTCCGGCTGGTTTGTGCTTTGGGGCTTTGCTTGGCTGGCCGCTCTTGCCTCCGGTGGTGGCTGGGTCGTGGCTCTGCCTTGGGTGGGCGCTTGTTCTTCGTCTGCCTGGCTCCTGTGCCCCGCTCTGTTTGCCGGTCCTGCCTGGGCTGTGCCCTTTCCCTGCTGGTGGGTTTTTGGGTGTCGGTCTCCCCGGGTGTGTGGCTTTTCTGCTGCCTTCTGGTGGTGCCCCCCCCCCCTCGGGTTTCTGGGGGAGGGGGGGGGGGGAGGTTTGTCGGGCCCTTCCTCGGTGCTGGTGGGCCTTGGCCTGTTTTGCTGGTGTTGGCTTTGCCTGCTGTCCTGTTTCCCTCCGGTGGGGGCTGGGATTTGTTGGTCGTCCTTGGCTTTTGCTTTGGGTGGCCTCTTGTTCTTGGATTGTTTGGCTCTTGTGCCCTGGCCTGTTGGCCGTGCCTTGTCCCTGCTTGTGTGGTTGGGTGTTTGCCTTTCCTGGTTTGTGGGCCTTTGCTCTCTTGTCGGTGCTGGGGGTGTTCCTTCACGCTCCCTTCTTGCGTGGTGCGCCTTGGACTTCTCGGGGGTCCTCTCCTTTGCTCTCGGGTGCGGGTTTTTTTCCCCGTGTGCCCTGGTGGCCGGGTCTCTGCCTCTGTGGTTTTGCCTTCCGGTCTCCGTTTTGACTTCCCGTTCGCTTTGCGGTCGGGTCGCTGGTGCTCTTCCTTGGTGTTGAGCTTTGTGCTGTGTGGCCCTTTTTTGCTTGGGGTCCTTTTTTTGGTCCCTGCTGGGGTTCTTTCCTGATTCTGGGGCGGTCAGGCTCTGGTTGGCTGTTTTGCTTTCCTGGCCTCCTTCCTGGTGGGCGGTTCCTTTGTGGCTCTCCGTCTGGGTCCTGGTGGTCCGCTGTTGTGTGCCTCCTGGCTGGCTGGCCTGCCTCTTCTGCGGCTGGTTTCTTGTGGTTGGGCTGTGGGCCTTGTTGTTGGTCCTCGGCTTTTGGGGTTTCGCCTTCGGTGGTTCCGTGGTGTCCCCCTTTTCCTCCTGGGGGTCGGTGCCTCCTTTTCCGGTTCTGGGGTTTTTGGTTTCCCTGGTTCCGTGTGGACCTTTGTTGTCTTTCTTGGTTGTGCCCTGGGTTTTTCCGGGTCTGTTTTTTGGTTGGGCTTTTTGCTCTCCCTGCCCTCTGTTGTGGTGGTTGCTGGTTCTGCTGGGGTTGGCCTTTGGTCGGCCCTGCCCTGTGGCCTGGTTCCTTTGTGGTTCCTTGTTGCTGCCCTCTTACGGTTCTGCTGGGGGTCTCCCCTGCTGTGTGGGGGTCGTCCTTCTGCTTTGTTCCTTCCTGGTCCTTCGGCTTCTCCGCCCTGTGCGGGCTGTTCTTTCTGCCTTTGTCCTTTGGGCTGGGTTGGCCTGTTGGTCTCTGGTTGTTTGGCGGCCTGGGGGGGCCTGGTTCCGGGGGCTTCGCCCTTGTGGGTTTCTCGCGGGTTGGTTGCCCTTTCCTGGCTCCTTTCTCCGTTGGGTCGCGCGCTCTTCTCCTGGCCTTCCATTGGTCGGGGAGGGGGGGGGGTCCTTGGTTTTGGCCCCCTCTGCTTGCTCCCTTGGGGGCTTGGCTCTGCTTCTGTGCCTCCCTTCCGGCTTGCCGGGTTGGTGGTTTTTGTTTTCCTGGCAGTCCCTTTCTGACCTTTGGAGGTCTTGGTTCGGGTCTGTGGGGTTCTGTTTTTTGGTCTGGTGCCCGTGTTGTTGGTGGGGTTCCGGAAGGCCGGCTTCTCTGCTTTGGTATTCTCCATATTTTAAGGAATGGGACGGGGTCAGGAGGGACCTGGGGGTAATGTCCTATTACTTACCGGTAATCTTCATTACTCCTGGTCCCGTTGACCCCGTCCCATTCCTTACTTCCCTCCCTCCCTCCCTTGCGGCCGGCCTTCCTGTTGTTGGCTTGGTGTTTTTCAGGCTGCATGCTGGGTTGGTACTGCTTAAGTACTCCCAGTGGGAGGGAGCAGGGAGGGTATCCCAGCATGCTCCTTTTCTTTTTTCTGTCGTGGAGATGGTTATCTCCATATTTTAAGGAATGGGACGGGGTCAACGGGACCAGGAGTAATGAAGATTACCGGTAAGTAATAGGACATAACTTCTGGGATACTGGCTTCCCATAAGAAATGGTTATCTTTATATAAAATTGTTTTTAATTTCACTAACAACATGGTTGCAGGATGGCACGATCTATCAATAAGGCACTGGCACCCATTTCCTCTTCCTTAGTGTTAATTCAGCAGTATATCAGACTTGACTCCGTGCTGCAAGGCAGCGTCAGCCGCCTCCCAGGATGGAGAGATCTGAAAGCTTTGGGGACACACACGGGTCTTCACAGGAGTTCTCGGCGGAAGCCTCCTCGGTAGGGTGACTAGAGGTCCCAGATTCCCCCAGACCCTTCTCGGTTTTCAGAAGACTGCCTTGACGCTTTTACTCATTTTTAATAAATGTCCCGTTTTTCAGGGCAAAGATGAAGTCATTCTGCAATGCAGAAATGAAACTTTGTTTCCTTTAAAGAGACGCCTCTAAAGTGATTTAATTTATTATCTGTTGCTTTCAGGCAATGCAGGAGGAGGTCGGACGTGTCCTGGCAACAGAGGGAACAGAGTGGGTAGGCGGGCAGGGGGCTCACAGTGGAGGTTCTGCCATAGCTAGCTAATGTTATAAAATCTAGCCTTGTTAAAGCATATATATATATATATATATATATGTATATTTATATATGTATTTATATACATATATATATACATACATGAGTGATCCTGCCACTGTGCAGACATCCATCTGGACTACATTACCCAGCATGCATCTGCCTGGGAGGATGTTCGTGTGATGCAGGTACACCTTTAATTGGAGGAGGGGTCGAATACCACCTGACTGGGAGCGGTCAGCTTATCAACTGCATTCTGCCTGACCCCCAGAGAGACTATGTAGTCCGTGAGACCGGCACTGAGGAAAGCCAAGAATGGCTGAAACGCGTCTGCCTAAGCGTTTCAGGGACTGCCAGCAGCACGCAAGTGTAATTTTTAAATAAAGCCTTTGAAAGATCCCGGAGTGTGTCGAGCCTTTATCTTACCTGGGAGGAGGCATTGGTCGATATACATATATAAATAAATAATCAGTGCAAGATTATGGCTTTCACAATACACTTTATGCAAGAAGAGTCAGTAGGCCACACTTTCACTGACACAGATAAAACCATCTGGTCATATTAAGGTCATACTAAGGAATCACAAAAGACAGTACACTGCCACCACGCTTTTTGTGCTACACCCGAGACAGTATTCTGTGATTACAGCATCTTGCAATCAAATGCAATTAAATGAGGTCATTAATTGTCCCTGCATGCATGTCAAACGCAGGATTTATCAAAGTCAATGACGGCATCCAATCTCCCAAGTTTTGTTTCTATAATCGCTTATTTATCCCCAAATACTAGTATGAATTATGTCTTGATTTTTTATGTGTAAATCTCACTTTTAAGATGTTGTCAAATGTTCGCATATACCATGTTGATGCCCTTTACTTTAAAATGACCATTACATCGCAAAAACATGAACAGAATGGGTTAAATACTTGGGGTGGGAAACAATCTCACTGCTTATATATCTAATAGATATAAAAGAGTCCCTGGGTGTGGTATTGGTTCATTTTGCTAGAACATTTGAATAAAGTATTACACTGAGAGAAAGTAACTGCCTCTTCTGTTTCATGACAGCGAGTGAGGGAGTAGCATGGGATGCTGGTGGTGAGCCCATTAGAGTGACCTGTTCCTGAAAAACAAATGGGAATTCCTCAAACATAGAAGTAGGACTACAATTTTTTAATTGACCAAGGGGGATAAAATCGCTGTATTGACAGCACTGACACAAAGAAAGTGAGGTAACTGACGGGAATTAAATGCAACTCTTACATGCAGTATCATTTATTGTAACTTTGGTCCTCATTACGATGTCGGTCTGGAAGCCTCCGACAACTCATCGGAGGCTTACTGACCGACGTGGTAGGTTTACAGTCCGACCCCTGAATTTCAATGTCAGCGGTCAGAGTGTAAACCTGCTGGTCAACCCGACTCGGTTCGCCGGTCGGCCAGTCGGAAACCTTCCATAATCCTTTCAGGATGACGTTTCCATCGTCAGGATTATGATGTCGGTTTCCGACTGCCTTTCCGTGTCTGCCTTTCTGACATGGAAAGGCTGTGGGAAAGCAACCTTGAGGTCTCTAGGTGGGCCCCGATTCCTCCGTGGCCTACAATTGTGGGCCTGAAGGCCACCTATGGTGCCTCCCTGGAAATCCCTGCACCATGTTGCAGGAACCATGAGGAGCCTGCCACACAGTACAGGGAATTATACACACTCCCATTTCACAATGGGAGCTTGTGCTGAAGGCTTTTTCTGCCTGCCACACAAGCTCCCATTGAGAAATGGGAGTTTGCGACTGCGCTATGTGGGGTCGGTTCGAAACCAGGTGTGCGGAACCACCAACCTATGGTCGGTCGGTTCACACACAGAAACGGTGTCAGTCGGTGGCAACTCTGACCCACATCGTAATAGGGGCCTAAGTTGTTTTCTGCTACTGACACCTATTTAATTTTGCACTAGAACCCATGAAAATTTGCCTCGGTCGACCTTCTCTGAAAACCAGGATGCAGGTTAAATTAAATTAAATCTCCTGGGATAGATGCTGAAAACCCGGGACTGTCCAGACAGATCCGGGACACCTAAACTTTGTACCCAGGTGTTACTAATAAGAGGATAAAGCGATGTTTTCTTACTTGCAGCACAGCATTAAAAAATGAAAAAACACATTCATGTGAGTTAGAGCAAAGTTCAGAGGTCAAACAAATATCAGCTGCCTCTATTAATATTTTATTTGGCACCTGTACATTCTGAAAAGATGACTGCATGCTTCATTTTGCTACAATTTTGTTGACTTTTATTTATTTTGTTTTTGCAAGTTTTCGTAGTGCTATTCTGCAAGATGAAAAGCATTTAGTACTTTTTGGGCCAATTATTAAATCCAGAAACGTTGACAAACCATTGGTCTGCAGAGCACTACAGAACTCCCCAATATATAGCTGCGGGCATACAATGTGCATTTTTCTGTACTTTGAGCCAGTTACCAATATTTTATATCCTGTCCCTGTGAAATCACTAGAGGGGGTGAGAAGCAGGTAGGTGCATTGCTTTTATGCATTTTTGGAATCATGCAGAGCCAGTTGTAGAAGGAATTTCCCAGCAGCGCTATGTACATTAACTTTGGATTTGAAATCATGGGAGTGGCCAGTGGGTCAACGTATTTTCAATGGCCATTTTCTTTACCACAAGCATAATGTGCACACACACACACACACATACATTTTCAACAATATTTGCACAGTTCCAAAAGTATTTGTATTATATATATATATATATATTGAGACTGTTCTCTTTCAAGTTTCCTTCTGTGGCTGCCATTCAGACACAGCCATTGTATAGAGATATTCGTCTCAAAGCAGGTAGAACTGGGACTATCTCCTAACTGGAACACCCACAACAAAGGTCATTGACGTGTACAGTTTTGTTTCTGGCTTTCATCAACTTCTCTGAAGTAGAATCAGGGACACACAAATGGCAAGCCTGGCCTGGAAACATCCTCATCTTGCACAACAAAAAATGCAGTCCTTCCCTTCACCCCTACCATTAACCAAATGGCAGTGCAGCTAATTAGAATTGCCATGTTAACAAAGTCCTCATGGAATTTCTAAAGGTATCTATAGCTCTATATGCATCACTTCAGTGTCTGGATTGCCTCCCTCTAGCAGCAAGAGTGTAGAAAATACACTTCCACTGTTTGGGGAAGCTGTCTTCAACTTCCCACACAAACACACACAGTCCTAACATTATATATATTTCACAAACTCTCCACAAACGCACAGCATATCAGAGCAAGGTGCTATGTTTTCACATAACAGCAGAACCTTATGTGAGAGGGGCCAGTAGCCCACATCCTCACTGAGCTAGATATAATGGTCTGGTCAACTATAAAACAATATATGTTGCCACCACCACCCGTTGCCCTAAACCCAAGGACAGCAGTCCTCTGTCCACTCTGGGTGTACTCCTAGTGTGCCCCAAAGGGTCATACGACGGATCCTGGACCTCAAATTGTCAGGGATAGGACTAGCCTACTGAGCACACACTATTGTTTAAAAAAATGTTTATTTATAAGTTTCACAACAATAAAATGTAAATTACAAGAATGTTATGCTCGAGACAAGTTATACACTTGCGGTCCATGCCCCTACAAAATGACTAACAAAATAGCTGTGTCTACATGAGTCCTGGTCCAGTTGGAGGAGAGCCTACCTTTATCTTATGAACAATGATAGTCAGCCGCGGCCGGTAGTGGGAGTACCTGCTGGGCGGTGACGTGGGGAGGGGCAGGGTGGGGGGTAGTAATGTATAGATTACGGACCTTAACAGGTAAGTAAACATATAGTTAAATAAAACAGATTTTGTTACGCGCACTGCATTGCATTTGGGGATGCAGTGCAAGCAACAAAATTTGTTTTATTTATATGTTTACTTACCTGTTAAGGTCCGTAATCCATACATTACTACCCCCCACCCTGCCCCTCCCCCTCCCCGCGTCACCGCCCGGCCAGTACTCCCACTACCGGCTGCGGCTGATGATAGTACTTTGTAGTGGGAATGTCTATATACCTCCCTCTACCATGCTCACGGCTGGGGAATCTAGTCCAGTTTGTGAGCTTGTGGACGTCTGTGCAAGCAAGTAAAATCGAAAAGGCTGCCATATATCTAGTGGTCTGGATGTTGGGGGTTGCAGCTGGGCATACAGATCACTGTTTGTGTTGCAGTATGTCATGCTGAGTAGCCAGCTCTTCAGCGTCGGTGAGTGTTTAACCCCAGTGTAATGCAAATCTCTTAGCCAATAATAAGGCAAGTGTACAAAGACATCATGACAACTTGGGGAGGTCGTGTCCATATCCCAGTAATGCCTGTAAGGGTGTGGGGGAAATGCTCAGGTCGGTCATGCGGGATAGTTCCTCGAAAACCGCCATCCAAAATAGGGCCACCCTACAACATGTCCGAGCCATGTGTGCAAAATTTGCCATCGGGGAGCCACACCTGGGGCATGTATGTGGGCGTGCTGGGTCCATTCGATGTACTTTGGAGGGAGTGATGTATGCCCGCCATAAAAACATAAAATGTAGTATTTCGTGTTTATGATTAAGGGAGACTTTACTTGTCTGCTTACAACGGAGCACACACTAGTTTACTTTGATGCAAGGGTAAACTAAAAAGTCAGGATACCAGATGAACACAGTGTGGTACATGGCACAGGAGTACACACCACTATAACATGAGGAGGACATTCCCAGCCCAATAGAAATTAATGCTAGTAGCAGAAAGACTGTTTCATTATAATCTAGTGTCTATAAATATATGTAATATATCACTATCTCGCATGCAAATAATTTTGTTTTGATTATGACTTTGTGGTGCAGTGCCAGGTCCACTCCACCGCTGCACCGCCAAAGCTATGGTCGGGCCACCTGCCAGATTACAAGTGTTATTCGTGTCTGGCGGGCTTTTGTTTTGACGTTCCCATGGAAAATGGGCACCGGAATGGGAATGCCAAAAACTGATAAGTCCATGCTGTGCAGGAACTGGGGTGCATGTATACAGGCGGGCACATGTTGTGGCCCTCTGCATGTATCCAAGGACGCAGAGGCACATGGGAGCCCTGTAGGGCTCCCTATGTTTCCACTCCGCCATGTTTATGGAGGAGGACCCACCATTAAAACCATGATGGAAAGGAAGCTCCTATTATGCTTGGTGGGACCGCGGTGGTCCAGACAAGCATATTGATGCCTCCTGACCACCGCAGCACCGCCAGGGAATGACAGTTCCCTGGCAGCAGTGGCAGGGCAATGACGCTCTAACGGCCCTACCCGTGATAGGACGGTCGGGAGGCCCCCGTGCCCCCATGAGTCCAGACTCATAATCGGGCCCTTAGTTTGCATGTGATCTCAAAAAGCCTCCTTCCACTATATTCTCAAACCCTCCACATAAATTTAACTCTGACTTAAAACGTTCAATTGTTCCCTTTTCTTTCTTTCTTTCTTTCTTTTGAATGACCTGCTAAGATTTAAACTCTGCATGCCTCCTCTTTCTGGGTAAAGCACACTTAAGTTGCAAATAAGGTCACTCTCAATCTAGTTTACTGTATTTCTGCTATTGCCTACATCCCATTTGGTGTTTGGACAAAATAACGAGCTGTAAATGTCAGAAGACAGAACTATCGGAAATAAAATATTGTGATACAAAAATGTTGTGATGCAAACATACTGTTCTTTTTTTAGGTAATTCAATAACATTTATAAGAATATTGTTGTTTTTAATATCATTTTCAGTAATGTAGATGTAAATAATATCGTCTTTTAAACTATTTTATTGTGTTGTAGTTCATACATGAATTCTATGTGTTACTATTGTTTTTATAATTGCAATTATTTTTTATATATAGTGTGCAATTTTAAGTGATTTGGAATTTAGTATTTTTCTGAATTGTTAATATTTATTTATAGTGTTGCAGCGAGTTGTTGGTGTTGTAGGGCGATAGGGTGGGAAGGTAATTATGTAATAATTAATTATTAGTTAATTAATCATTTTAAGTTAATTATGTGATTAATATTAATTATGTAGATTATGTAATACTGATGTGTTTTAGTTATTTTTTGGTGCAGGTTGCTAGAATTGTAGGGGGAAAGGGTGGAAGTTAATTAAGTAATAATTAAATAACCATACATTAACAATTTAGAAATAATTCTTTAATTGATTGATAATTATGTAAATTGTCTATTACTTATATATTTTAGTTATAATTTAAATGTGGGTTGCTAGGTTTGTAGGGGGTTAGGGTTTGAAGTTAATTAAGTAATCCATGATGAACAATTAATAATTGATTGTTAATTACTTACTTAACTGATTATCAATTTTGTCAATTGTGCTATACTTATTTACTTTAGCTTTTATTAATATTGTTTTCAAATAGTAAATCACTATTACAAGTATTTGTAAATAGTGAAGAATGATTATTAAAATAGTAAACAATTATTTTTTATTTTTAAATTGATAATGATTTAATTGATTAATGTAAATAGTTATTATTTAATAAATACATATATTTCATGTTAATTAATAATGATTATATCGTTTAATATTTGTTCTAAATTTCTAGGGTTAAGTTAATATGCAATGTGTTTGAAGTTAAGTACGCTTTCTAATGTTTGCTTAAAACAGAGTGGGAATAATAAATGTAACCCCTTCGGAGTCCAACGCTTTCCCAACTGTTGCACAGACATGCCTGTGAATAGTAAATCTTACCCCTCTGAAGTCCAACGCATTCCTTACTGTTGCATAGGCTACAGTTGGAATTGTAAATTCTACCCCTTCTAACACTCTCCCTACTAGTGTGCTGTTTGTGTGGGAATAGCAAATGTAACCCCTACGAAGTCCAATACGTTCCCTACTGTTGTGCTGTTTGGAGTTGGAAAAGTAAATTTAACTCCTCCAAAGTCCAATACTTTTCCTACTGTTACGCTGAGGGGAGTGGGAACACTGTGAGAAGTTGGCCTGGTATATGTTGTCCACTATTCTAGTGGGCACCTTGCACCAGTCCAAATGGCCCTTATTGATGGTAGGTTTAAAGACAACCTATATAGAAAGCTATCCTGGTGGTAGCTGTGGAGTGCAGCAATCAGGCTAAGGCTTGAAGGCATGTAAAACAGCTTGTTTTACCAGTCTATAATCTCATGAATGATCAAATAAACGGAGAACCACACTAGGTATATATAAAAATAGATGTATTTATTCTAAACACAATCCTCTAGTCTCTTTATGAGGCTAGAGGCAAAGGTACAATACAGAAACTTGGGGTCCGATTAGGATTGCGGTGATTCCGCATCCTCCGAGCCGGCGGAAGCCACCGCCGGCCCGGAGAATGCGGATTCACCGCTGCGGTGATTGCAAAGACCCCCCGCCAGATTAGGATGGCAGGGGGGTCATCTGCGGACGTGAAGACCGTCCACTGCTTTTACGCCGCGGTCCAGCAGCGGAAAAGCTCTAATAAGGTGGCGGTGTCTATCAGACATCCCCCGCCATATTAGGATTCATGCGGAAACATACTTTTCCACAGCAGGTTTTCCGCCGTGGAAAAGCATGTGGTCTTTGATGTTTGGGGGCCCGTTGCGGGCCCCCAAGGTGTCGGGGGTGGGGGGTGCACATGGGGGTACCTATGGTACCCCCCAGCTTTTACATGCACAAAGCGGCAGGCACCGCGCGGTGCCTGCCGCTTTGTGCATGTAAATGTTAAATATGCATTTTTAACCTTGCGGCGGATGCTGCTTAAAGCAGCACCCGCCGCAGGATGTGACCGCCAGGGTGGCGGTCACATCCTAATTTGCATGGAGGGACTGCCGCTGCTCATGCGGACTGTCCTTCTTCCTCAGGTGTGGCGGAGGGACGCAGGTCCGTCCGCCATCCTAATGACCCCCTTGATTAGCACACAGTAAATTAGCACAGTATACATTTTGCCCTAGGGACCTCACAAACCATATACTAAGAAAGTGTTATAAAAACCATGAGGGACATAGAAACAAGGCCTAGGGCCTGTAAAACATCAGGGGCAACCAGGAACCACCCAAGGTAGGGACGCAGGAGACCCACGGGGGACGCGTGCAGTGTCTAAACACAGCCGTGAATCACCATTGACTTCTAAGGAGAAAGTTGTGGTTAGAAAATTAAAGATTTAGGACACTTGGGAGTGGACTAGGAACAAACCCCTTCAGTACTGGACACTTCAAGAGCCAAGACACACGGGAGCACCGAAGTACTTGTGCTACCTCCCCAAGGGAAGCCAGGTGCATAGGGGACTTTTCGTGTCGGGTTTCGTCATCGTTTCCTATGGAGAGCTGCGAAGAAGTGCTGCAGGCTACCAGAGGAAAAGTGTCTGGGTGGATCCAAGTGTGGATCGAAGATCTGAAGAACCTGAAAGCAGAGGGACAGAGTCTGGGTCACTAGCCAGTGACCAGGAAGGCGACAAGAAGATGCCAGCCAATGAAGCGTGTTTTCAGGTGATGTAGTTGAAGCTTGAGTCTTTAGCCACGAGGACCAGGAGGCATCAAACGACAACCAGGAGCTGTATTCGAGCTATCCCACGTCGGATGTCAGGTGCTGCAGCGTCGGTACCAGGATTGGACCCAGCAAGCCTTGGCAACAGCAACCCACGCAGAATGCAAAGATTGGCTTTGGTGCAGACCAGCAAGGTCTGAGAGACTCACCCTTTGGAGGGGAGTCAGGGTACGTCTGGAGCAACCAGGAAAGCCCAAGAAACAAAAGAGATTCCTTCATGGGGACTCACCAGTCGATGGACCAGGGATCGCAAAGGGGCCTCGAGCAGAAATGCAGGAAGCGGGCCCACAAAACACTCATGGAGTGTAGGCCCACAAGCTTCGGTGCAAAAGGTGATCAGGGCTTGGACTACAAGTAGCCCAATGCACAATTTTAGGAATGCTCGGGAAGTTGATGCACTAGCAAATGTGCTGGATGTCCAGGAGTTCCGGTCCCAAGTCTCTCCTGATGGCTACAGGTCTCAGCTTTGCTGGGGACTCGTGTCGGCCTCGGAGATGTCTGGAAGTCTGTGTTCTGTGTCACAGGTACTTCGGGATCCGGCAGGAGCCTCGAAAATGCAGACCGGCAAGATGCTTCTTTGGTGCCTGTTTGAACAGGGGAGTCACTCCTTGACCCCAAGGGAGATTTTTTCAGTCTTCTAGTTTAAATAGAATGTCAAAGGTCCAAGTTATATATTTCAGAGGTTCGTCCAGGATAATCTAAAGTCCTAGGGACTGGGTTCCTATACTTATACTAAGTTTAGGGGATGGACTAACTCTAAGATCCCACCTATGGGAGGACCTGGGGAGGGGGTGGTTACACCCCTTCCCCTTTGTCCAATTTTGCACCAGAGCTGGGCTGAGTGTCCCAGCAACCGGTTTGAACTGGGAAATGCACAGGGACACCTTGTGTGCCCCAGGCACTCTCTGAAAAGCATTCACTGAATGCGCCCACCCTACCCCAATACACTAAAGCCTGTCTGGGGAGGTGGTTACACCTCCTTTGACAGGAAACCTATTGTCCAGGCCTCCCCTGCCGGAGTTTCGTCCAGCAGCAGGAGGTCAGACTGGTGTTTGTGGCAGCAGCATCCATTTTGTGATGCTGGTGCTCTGTTTAACTTTTACCTGTTAGACCAGTGTGTGTTTGGACAAAATAACGAGCTGTAAATGTCAGAATACAGAACTATCAGAAATAAAATATTGTGATACAAGAATTTCTTCTCCCTCTAGAAGGGAGGAATGCTACCCCCGCCGCCAGGACTGGCGGGGAGTAGTATTCCAAAGTGTTTGGCACCAAAACGACATGTTTTGTTGCAGCCATTCCAAAGTTAGCAATAACACCATGTAACCCCTTTACAATCCAACACTTTCCCTACTGTTACACCGACTGGACTGGGAATAGTGAATGTAACCCCTCTGATGTTCAACCGTTTTCCTACAGTTGTGCTGTTTGGAGTGCAAAAAATAAATGTTGCCCCTCCGAAGTCTGCTTTCCCTACTGTTGCTTAGACTGGAATGGCAAATAGAACATTTAACACCTCTGAAGTCCAATGCTTTCCCTACTGTTGCACTGAATTTCTAAATTAATATCGCGGTGACTGGAGTAGGCATAGTAAATGTAACCTCTTTCCTTACTGTTGCATAAACTAGATTGGGAATAGTATATTTAATATTCGTTGATCCAATAGTTTTATAATATTGGTGAAATAGCAATTAATAAAAAAAATTTTTTATAGCATTTGTTTTTTTTAAATATTTATTTGAATGTTTATAGTATTTTTTTGAAGATGTGTTTTTTAAATTTGTAAAATGTTATTGTCTACATTAAATAATATATTTTATATTCAATTGTTCATATGTTGTATGGTTTTATTGTATATATATATATATATATATATATATATATATATATATATATATATATATATATATATATATATATATATATATATATATACTAGCAGCCCACCCCAGCGTTGCCTGGGGGCAATGAGGCTTCAGGGCCAACCGCCCGCCCAGGCCCCCGCCCGCCCCGACATTGTCTGTGCATGCCCATGCACGGACACGGACCAGGCACCCCTCCCGCCCCGACTCACTCCCGCTCATCACTCCCGCTCATGTAATAGTAATAGTAGTATAGTAGTAAGAGTAGTATAGATTACACCAGCGCGGGACTATTTTTCCTTCATGTGCCAAAATCACCATAAAATCATGTTTATCGGCAAAATATCCATTCTCATTATCTCCTCTCTGAAGGTATTGCCCAATTTGTATGTTACTACCCTCTTCACAGTATAAACCGCAGATAGAGGAATCGTGGCGTCTTTATACACTAAACAAATCAGGGAACTACAGAATGACGTCTTGCCGTCATCTTCTGTAGTCCCGATACCTGGCCATGTGTTCAAAATGCAGCGTTGTTACTAAACTCATACTCCAAGCACATCTTTAGGGAGAGTATATTTCAGATCTCGTTATTGCTCATTGCCCTGTGTATGTATCGCCTCCTAAAACGCCACATAAATCGCGGGAGGAAGAAACATTGCATCTTCATGTGATACGCCGTTCTCAGAACTACAGAGTGACGTAATGCCGTCTGCTACTGTAGTTCTGATAATCACAGCATGCTCAAATCACTGATTTGTCAACTCACGCACGTCGCGTCGCTGTCATCACGCACGTCGGGCCGCGGCCAGTGCTAGGTCCCGGCCGGCGCTACTTTCAGGGGACTACTTTGTTTTCAAACTTAATTTTTTTAATTTACTTTTTTTATTTTTATTTATATAGCCTATGTCCATCTACACACCCTGACATTTTCATAGATGTATCGGGTGTGTAGATTGGCACTGTGGTTCCCGAGTTTACCCGGCCAAAAGGTGCAAGTTCTCTCTTTATAATAGTAGTATAGATATATATACACACACACACACACACATATATATATGTCAAAACTGCTTTTGTCGCTAAACAAACGTGCCTGAGCCTAAATCCATAAGGCGTTATTTTAATCAATCAAGAAACATGGGGTAAAATCCATAATGCGTTATTTTAATCAATCAAGAAACATGTAGCAAATGCCACATGTTTCTTGATTGATTAAAATAACGCTTTATGGATTTGGGCTGAAGCGTGTTTGTTTATCAACAAAAGCATTGTAGAGGACCGCGCCCTCACTTGAGCCCGCCACCGTGAGAGGCAGAGAGATTTGTGGTTGCATTTTGGATATATATATATATATATATATATATATATATATATATATATATATATATATATATATATATATATATATATGTCCACCACAAAAGACAGCCTAATTTGGAGACGCCACACAGCAAAGGGTTGAACAGCCTTTAATGGAGGAAAACTTCTTTGCGAAATTGACAGCCCTTTTCCCAAGTTCGTGTAAAGCCCAACGCGTTTCGAGCACTGCTGTGCTCTTGGTCACGGGCGGAAAGTGCAGTAAACACCACAGCTGTGAGGGCAACCCCTGATAAGTTGCAACTAGTCCCGCCCTTGTGGGCGTATTCCTCGAGCATGCTGGTACTTGATGTTCCCATTCAATGTAAACTCACAGTGGACGCCGTGGTGAATCAAGTTATTTGCAAATTGTTACCCCAGTGGGTTGAATCCAGGTTGCCGCTTTCAACAAACAATCCTTTGTATTTCACTCGCACCGCCCCCTTTGCTCCTCGGCGCTTTGAGCTTCAAAGCGCCCGGTCCGCATCCCTCGCGGCAGGGCATCTCCGCGACCTAGGCTAGGCCGCAAAATTATCCACCACAAAAGACAGCCTAATTTGGAGACGCCACACAGCAAAGGGTTGAACAGCCTTTAATGGAGGAAAACTTCTTTGCGAAATTGACAGCCCTTTTCCCAAGTTCGTGTAAAGCCCAACGCGTTTCGAGCACTGCTGTGCTCTTGGTCACGGGCGGAAAGTGCAGTAAACACCACAGCTGTGAGGGCAACCCCTGATAAGTTGCAACTAGTCCCGCCCTTGTGGGCGTATTCCTCGAGCATGCTGGTACTTGATGTTCCCATTCAATGTAAACTCACAGTGGACGCCGTGGTGAATCAAGTTATTTGCAAATTGTTACCCCAGTGGGTTGAATCCAGGTTGCCGCTTTCAACAAACAATCCTTTGTATTTCACTCGCACCGGCCCCTTTGCTCCTCGGCGCTTTGAGCTTCAAAGCGCCCGGTCCGCATCCCTCGCGGCAGGGCATCTCCGCGACCTAGGCTAGGCCGCAAAATTATCCACCACAAAAGACAGCCTAATTTGGAGACGCCACACAGCAAGTGTGGGAGTGAAATACAAAGGATTGTTTGTTGAAAGCGGCAACCTGGATTCAACCCACTGGGGTAACAATTTGCAAATAACTTGATTCACCACGGCGTCCACTGTGAGTTTACATTGAATGGGAACATCAAGTACCAGCATGCTCGAGGAATACGCCCACAAGGGCGGGACTAGTTGCAACTTATCAGGGGTTGCCCTCACAGCTGTGGTGTTTACTGCACTTTCCGCCCGTGACCAAGAGCACAGCAGTGCTCGAAACGCGTTGGGCTTTACACGAACTTGGGAAAAGGGCTGTCAATTTCGCAAAGAAGTTTTCCTCCATTAAAGGCTGTTCAACCCTTTGCTGTGTGGCGTCTCCAAATTAGGCTGTCTTTTGTGGTGGATAATTTTGCGGCCTAGCCTAGGTCGCGGAGATGCCCTGCCGCGAGGGATGCAGACCGGGCGCTTTGAAGCTCAAAGCGCCGAGGAGCAAAGGGGCCGGTGCGCGTGAAATACAAAGGATTGTTTGTTGAAAGCGGCAACCTGGATTCAACCCACTGGGGTAACAATTTGCAAATAACTTGATTCACCACGGCGTCCACTGTGAGTTTACATTGAATGGGAACATCAAGTACCAGCATGCTCGAGGAATACGCCCACAAGGGCGGGACTAGTTGCAACTTATCAGGGGTTGCCCTCACAGCTGTGGTGTTTACTGCACTTTCCGCCCGTGACCAAGAGCACAGCAGTGCTCGAAACGCGTTGGGCTTTACACAAACTTGGGAAAAGGGCTGTCAATTTCGCAAAGAAGTTTTCCTCCATTAAAGGCTGTTCAACCCTTTGCTGTGTGGCGTCTCCAAATTAGGCTGTCTTTTGTGGTGGATAATTTTGCGGCCTAGCCTAGGTCGCGGAGATGCCCTGCCGCGAGGGATGCGGACCGGGCGCTTTGAAGCTCAAAGCGCCGAGGAGCAAAGGGGCCGGTGCGAGTGAAATACAAAGGATTGTTTGTTGAAAGCGGCAACCTGGATTCAACCCACTGGGGTAACAATTTGCAAATAACTTGATTCACCACGGCGTCCACTGTGAGTTTACATTGAATGGGAACATCAAGTACCAGCATGCTCGAGGAATACGCCCACAAGGGCGGGACTAGTTGCAACTTATCAGGGGTTGCCCTCACAGCTGTGGTGTTTACTGCACTTTCCGCCCGTGACCAAGAGCACAGCAGTGCTCGAAACGCGTTGGGCTTTACACGAACTTGGGAAAAGGGCTGTCAATTTCGCAAAGAAGTTTTCCTCCATTAAAGGCTGTTCAACCCTTTGCTGTGTGGCGTCTCCAAATTAGGCTGTCTTTTGTGGTGGATATATATATATATATATATATGAACAAAAGGTTCCTCCCCAGCCTGCTCTGCGTTCGCAGACACCGCCTCCACGCCAACAAGGAAGAGGACCGGACCAACCAATTCAGCAAGATGGTATTTATTAAAGATTTAAAACAGAACCAGCGACGCGTTTCGGGCGAGAAGCCCTTGATCACGCTGCAACATGTTTACAATTATTTATGCTTTTTTATACGTGTATGCAGTGATATAGACGCCACCCCCTGGTGACGCCCACCATGATCATGTGATTAGTAATAAACAGTAACAACGCACTTTCGCTGATACATAGTTGCCATTGCTGAATGAAGTACAAAAGTTCATAACTGGTTAAATCCAGGAAGCCATCCGAATACATAAACAAATACTCAATTATAATAATATTTCAACACAAATCTTCAATGTTAAAATACGGATTAGCAAATATATCCGTTCTGTGCAAATGAGCAATCTAGTATATATAGCAGCAGAAATATAAAGTGCGTGTACAGAAAAGTGCATAAGTGATAAAAAATGTGATAAAGTGCAAGAGTTAGCGGAAACATATGGAACTACCACTGGAATCGTAATCGGCGATTAAGCATCATATCTCGATGTTTACATACATGAATTCATTCAAATCATCCTAATCCAAAATAAGTTCTATTTAAAAGATCAAAAATAGAAAAAGAAGAACCATTTTTTCAAGAAGCTAAAAATGACAATATGTATAAATAGAGCTATATTTCATCTATATACATATCTATACACACACCCACACCCTCGCCCACCACCCCACATACCTAGCCCATTATAGCAATGTGATTAATCCAAATGGATTTGCAAATCATCATGTGCTAGTAAAAAACAACAATACAAAACGACACAAATAACATTAGCTGTATACACACAACTCAATAACCCTCATATGAATATTTACAAGTGTGAATACCTGTGTGATTCCATATTTACACTCCTTTGTGCAAAACTAAGCCCAAGGTCAAAATAATATCAAAATTCTATACATAATATCCACATAGTTGTAAAATCACTGTACAATTAAAAGATATCACAAAATTGACTATCATCAAGATGTTGTACGTGATATGTGAATAGGACTGTATGAAAATGTATATATAATGATGCCTAGTGCCTGATATTTGCCAAGTAAAGTGCATAAATTATGTCCCCATAGGTGAGAATCGATGTAAACTTCACCAGTTGTAATTACAGAATATGGGACAAGTACAAGGGACTTCTAATAGGGAACCTAACTAGAAGAACCAGAAACCGACACAGATAAAAATAATACCAGAAGCTAGCAAAGCCAGATATATTTACAGAAAATGATGCATCTCCTCAATATTAATGAGCCCGTTAGGCCAACGGCTATCGAGCTCCAATATAAATTTCGACTCCATTTTTCTGAGCTGGGACTCACGATCACCTCCTCATCTTGATTGTGGAACTGCCCCAATCACAAAATAGCTCAAACAACTGAGGTCTTTGTTGTGCACTCGTTTAAAGTGACGGGCGACAGGGTAAGAGGGGTCACTATGAAGAATAGCCCTGAGATGCTGCAAAATCCGGGCGTGCACCTGGAGCTTAGTGCTTCCAACATATCTAAGCCCACAGGTGCACGTCAGAACATACACGGCATGGTCAGTTTTACAGTTGTAGTTGCCATTGATGGTTTTGGCAACTTTGCTGAACGGGGTGTTATAATGGGTAGTAGTGACTCCGAACTTACAAGCCCTGCAACTGGAGCATTTAAAGAAACCTCTGGACGGGCGAAGCCATGGGACTTTGGTTTTTAATTCAGGTGCTGCTTTGTCCAGATGGTTGCCCATAGTTTTGGCTCGTCTGAACGTCACAGTAGGAGAAAAGGGCAACCTAGTGTTTAGAATATGGTCGCTCATGATGATCGGCCAGTGTTTGTTGAGAATTGACCTGATTTTTCTATCTTCTCTACTAAAAGTAGTGATCAGACGTGGGCACTCCAGTTGGGGTGTAGTAGTGAGAGGAGGTTCGGTTCCCAAAGTAGAGTCAGGAAAGAGACTCTCCCTAGATCTAGACAGAGATTTATTTACTGCTGTATTTAATATCCGCTCGGAATAACCTCTAGCCCTCAATCTGGTTAAGAGTTCTTCCAAGCAGGCATCAAAATCAGAGGGAGAGCTGCAGATTCTCTTTAATCTAAGGATTTCCCCGTAGGGGATTCCTGAGATTGTATGTTTAGGGTGCATGCAGTGTGGCGTTGCCAGCAGTCTGTTTTCTATGGAGGGTGGTGTTTATGATTCCATTAGAGACATACACCTCCACATCCAAGAATTGGATACGGTTTTCATTGATGTGAGCCGTGAAATGAAGATTAAGTGAATTATCATTGATGTCATCAATAAATCGTAATGCTTCCTGTTTGCTACCCTTCCAGATGATGAAGACATCATCTATATATCTTAAGAAGCACCTCACGTGCTTATCCATCCATGTCTTGTGGCGAACCCTGAGGACCCGCTCCTCCCACCAGCCAACGTGCAAGCACGCATAGCTGGGAGAGAAGCAGGCCCCCATAGCTACGCCCCTCAGTTGTTTATAAATATCCTATCCAAAAGAAAAGAAGTTGTTATGGAGGCACCATGTTATCAACCCCACAATCACCTTATTATGTTCATAGTACTGGATTGGTCTACTGGAAAGGTAGTGTTGTACAGCAGATAACCCCTTATCATGATCTATGCTGGTATACAGCGATTCAACGTCAAGCGAGATCAATAGCATATCATCTTCCCATTCAAGCGTAGATATTTTAGATATAAAATCACTAGTGTCTCGAGTGAAGCTGGGAAGTTACTTGACAAAGTCTTGTAAAAAGAAATCAATGTATTCTCCCGCTTTTTCTCCTGCACTCCCAATGGCCGAAACTATCGGCCTGCCTGGTATCGGTTGTACGGATTTGTGCACTTTCGGGATGAGATAAAGAGAGGGTAGAATTGGAAAGTTCACATACATATATTTGTGTTCTTCTGATGAAATAAGACCTTCCCTCTTCCATTGATTCAAAGACTTATGTAGATTAGATATCGCTTTGTCGTATTCCTTTTGGGTACTTTTTATATAACAAGCGGGGTCTTCTAGTTGGCGTTTGGCCTCAATAATATAATCTACTTTAGGCCAAATCACCAAATTGCCCCCCTTGTCCGACCTCTTGATCACTATGTCAGGGTTATTATCAAGTTTCCTCATTAATTTGTTATAGGCCATCCTGGTGTATGTCTCTTTCTTACAACGTTTGTTGTTGGTTTCCGTGTGCAGCTTTTTAATGTCATTTGTGACGCAATCGTGAAAGATGTCGATCGCGTCCCTTGGCATCAGTGGTAAGAATTTTGATTTGCTTAATAAAGGGCTCAAACCTGCACCTTTAGGAGGAATAGGGATTTGTCTGAGACGATCTTGAGTAGAGCCCACTGCTTCATGTTCTAAATCGTCATTTGTGTTCAGTAAATCATTAGCATCAAGGAAAACATGTGTATCGGATGCCCTTAATGACATGATTTCATTTTCTCTCACAATTTCATCTTGGGCATCCAAATCCTTAGCTGTTTGTAGGGCAAAGTGTTTCTTCAGTTTCAGTTTCCTTATAAAGCAGAAGACGTCTACCCTAGTGGTAGTGTAATCAAAATGTTGAATTGGTGAGAAATTTAAACCCAATGCTAGTAATTGCTCTTCCGCTTTGTCAAGGACCACGTTGGAGAGATTGATAATGGTATTACTCTTTATCGACGTCTCCCCCATGTTTTTTTCTTTTTCTTTTGCTGAAGTTGTTCCCCGGCATTGCTTCCTTGTGCGTCGTCGTTCTTTCCTACGTTTGTTCCTCCTTTGTTTGGCTGTGGGTTGTTTTGCCATGATCTCAGAGTTTGGAGCCTCTCGTCCACCACAAAATCCATTTCCTGCTGGATATTTAATGTTTCCAGTCCCATTAAGTTTAAATCACTATTGGTAGAGCCAAAGGATAGTGATTCCATGCTGGATGCACTAGTTGTCGATGAGTCGGTATGCTGTGTCATTCCATGAGCATCGATTGCATTAGATGTGATAGGGCCGGAGCTGCCAGCTGGCAGAGCGTTATTGGAGTTGGAAGCAGAAGCATTCTTCTTTTTGGTATATGCCTGCCTTTTAGCCGAATTATATTTTTTGGAGAAAGTAAAAATCCTCCCCAGACGATAATCATCTGCGCCACGAGTAAATTTTGTAGCCTTGCGGGTTTTTATTTTCTCTTCGTGTTTGCGCAATTGCTCATTCATGTTGTCTGTGAGTTTTTTGGTTTCTACAGCATTCTGGCAGGCATCAATTTCTAATTCCAAAGCTTTGATTTTATCCAACAACTTGGCTCGGTCACTGGCGGCATATTTAATTAGTATACATACTAAATTCATCGATGCAGCCAGGTTACTTTCGCCCCATTCCTGAAGCATGGCTGGATCTGGGTTATCGAAACTGGGGGCCAATAGAATCCTCAGTCCTCGTGGTACACGCCCCACTTCCTCATATTTACTAAGGGACTTGTGCTCCCACCACTTGGTGCATTCGGCTTTGCGCAATTTAACCAGCTCTTTAAATAATTGCTTTAAATCCTTCGTTTGTGAGTTGCCAAGTTCGTTTTGAATCTGTTCTTGATTACGGCCAGAAGATGTATCTGTGGCATCAAAGAGTGACAATGCGGCTTCCTCCCGCTGCTTGTCTATTTCGTCCTTGTCCATGTTGTTACAGTTCTGTTATCTTATTTTTAAACACAACGAGCACAATTCCGACTCGTTCTTTACTGCTGCTCAATAACTTCGTCACCGGACGACATTGCCTATATATATATAACGAAAGTATGTCTGTTGTCCTTTATGCATTACTACACCATTCATCCGATCGCCATGAAACTTTGGTAAGTTGTTGAGTACACTCCTGCGAAGGTTTCTGGCAACTAAAAAAAAAAAAAAATGTTAAAAGTTGCTGAGTGCACTCCCGCGAAGGTTTCTGGCAAAAAAAATTGTTAAATATCGGTCCCCAGGCCCTCCAGGGCCCTCATGATCTTTCCAATACTAAACGTTTTCAGTTTACGGTGCGACTCGCTTTTGCAATGACCATCAACAAATCACAAGGACAATCACTGCAAGTGTGTCGACTATATTTGGAGAATCCGTGCTTCTCACATGGACAACTGTATGTGGCCAGCTCACGCGCTGGAAAACCTTCTGATTTATTTGTGTACACAACAGAAGGAAAAACAAAAAATACCATGTATCCACAAGCACTCGAATAAATAAACAGAATTAAAACAACACTTTAAAATGTTTTCCATATTAAAATGAATAAGTTTCAATAAAAATGACACAATGTAAATTGAATGTTATCATAACAAGTTTCCTTAAATTTCCTTTCTTCTGAGATCGCAGCAACGCGCGACGGGTAAGCTAGTATATATATATATATGTCAGGTGATCAAGGGGCGGAGGTCCCGAAACGCGTCATGGCGGCGTGTTCTATGCACGAAGGATGGAATAAATTATAAACTTTTGCAAATTATCCGTTTGGGTCCGGTTTCGTTATTTTCCTGGAGTTTTCCTTTGGGACTTGGCGGAGTTCGTGGCATATATGTATATATATATATATATATATATATATATATATATATATATATATATATATATATATATCCCCGAAAATGGCTCACTCGCGCACAGACCTCAGGCGCTTCTGCATTTGGTGCATAATCCGTGGTGGAACCTCACCACAAAATATTATCCCAAACAATCTTCCCGCAAAGATTCAATGAAAGACACTCACAAGTTGTTCAATTCCCCAATCTTCATTATTTAATTCGAAAAGGTATCTGGAGACAACCAACGCGTTTCGCTATACTTGATAGCTTGATCACGGTTACATGGTTGCAAACAAATTAACCAATAAAAACACTTTCCCCACATCATGTGATTACTGACAAACAGAACGCCATACCTGATGCATCCTGGGGGATGTAGTTGCCCTTTGAATGCCTATATCTGATTGGGAGTTTTTTCAAAATATAAATGCCATCCAACTTTATCGATGTACATGTATTATGCATTCACCATTGTATTATAAAAAGTACTGATTTTAAATACTTTATTTGGAGTTCAAATCTGCTTTATTGTGCAAGATGAAACGTAATACACAGCTTTTCGCGCCTACAACCCGGAGGCTGGCAGCATAATAAAGTAACCATAACACAGCCTCGTGACCGGCATCCCTGAGGCCCGGCGGTACAGCATATATGTGAGGGAGGATATTAACACAGCCGGTGTTGCAGGGCAGTTCAGGATGAGCAGCAGCAGAACATTGTTTTTGAAAGTTTTGTTCATGTTCATAACAGCTAACGAAACACCCCAACGGTAGAGTAACTAAGAGGCAATTCATGTTCGCACAGAAGGATAATTGATAGTGAGCTGGTGTAGCAGTCCAGGCAGGCAGAGGTGGGCATAGTACTATAGCCGCAGCACAACTGTCCCAACATTCAAACCATCAGTATCCAAAAAATAGTGATGCGTGCGGTGCCCTGGTGTGTTACCTAACAGAAGGTCCACTAGCATGTGTCGGGTATGGCGTAGGGATTCCCTGTATGATAGAGGAGAAATGATAGGCAACCTGAGGAGGGAGGTCTACGATGTCAGGCACCGCGTGGGGCCCGGAAAGTAGGTAAAATCACTACAGCCAGAGGGCAAGAGGTCCCTGCGAGGACCGTCCAGAAAGGAAGTGTGTATACGTGAGTGGGGTCTATGGTCAGGTCTAGAGTTCGAGCCAGGACGCTAAACTGTAACAGGGTGGTCCCCCGTCGGATCTAGGTCTTCGGAGCGTGCAAGTAAATAGCCCACCAGTGGATCCCAGATGTCGCTGGGCCGACTCGAGATGGGCAATAATTCAGCGAATGTTGTATGTTGTTCTTGACAGTAGGTCAAGTCCGCCAGCCAGTCCTTAAATTTGGGCGCCCTGCCTCGGCCCCATCTGCATGCCACACGCCTTTTGGCTAAGAGTAATGCGGTATCAACGAATTTCCGGCAAGCCCTAGGGAGCTGCAGAGTATACCCAAGAAGTGTCACCAATGGATCCATAGGTACCGCCTCCCCCGCCATCTCTGCGAGAGCATCTGTCACCTGCTGCCAGTAGCACGCCACCTGGGGGCACTCCCATGCCAAATGTAGAAAGTCGGCATGTTCCGCGCGACAGCGCTCGCAGCGATCATCATCCGCCAGGCCAAATCTTCGTTTACTCGCCGGCGTGTAGTACACCCGTTGTAGGAATTTATAGTGGATGATTTTCAATCTGCTACTAGCAGAGATGCGGGAGGTGAGCGCACAGCAATGGTGCCATTGCTCGTCTGTAATGTCAGTGGCAAGCTCGGTAGACCAGCGCATCCGAGCACTCGATTCCGGCATCGGAGCAGCACCCCTGAGCTGGCGGTAAAGGCCGGAGACCAAATGGGCCCCGTCTTGCGAGCACAATAGGAAATGTAGTGGAGGCAGGACCTCGGGCTCGTCGGAAAGTCGGGCAGGATGTCTCTCATCCCTGCTCGCAGAGGTATATAATAAAAAAGCTCGAGAGGGGTGTGGTTATGTGTTGCAAAGAAAAGGTCCGCCGATTTAAAACGACCGTCGGAGAACAGGTCACCCCAACAGGTAATGTGAACCCTAGCACAAAGGTTGCGGAAACCTTGTTCCCACAAAAGGGTGAGATTAGGATGATAAGTAAGCGGCAACCTGGGCGAGTAAAGTACGTGACCACAAATGTGTATGTGTCGCGACCCAGTCTGCCCCACAACAATGCAAAGCGGCCCTCCCTATCAACCAGTTCTCCAAGTCTCTGAAACGGTACACTGCGGGCGACAAGAATGGCAACCCCCCTCGCATAGGTGGAATATGAGGAGAAAGTGCGGTCCCCGGCCTATCTACTCGCAAAGGTGGTCCTACCTTGTGGTGACAAATGGGTTTCTTGTAACATGGCAACCTGTACATGATGTCTATCTAGATAGACAATGACATTGCGACACTTTTTAGCATCATTCAAACCTCGAACGTTCCAGGACAAGCAGGTCAATTGTGTGTTTGCATTCAGAGCAGCCATAGATAGATCAACAATAAGCACAATAGTGCCAACAAGGGCAACGAAATAGGGGCCCCCCTCGCCCCACCAGCACCGGTGCACACACTAGAATAGAGTCCACGCACATAGTCCAGTCAATGAATGCCTCCTCATAGAACACCCCCCACTCCCACCCCAGCATCCCAATCATGCCAGCAGCCAAGTATCCCCACCCAGCACCCCTCACTCTGATTCAGGCCAAAAGGAGTTAAAGTCCTGAAATTTAGGATTTGCCTGGATTCTCGCTGTCGTAGTTTCTTTTCGCGCTTCCCCCCTCTCTCATTTGGGGGAATCGTTTCGAGTGCCCAGAAAGTAAGTAATTTCCAGTCCCCTTCATGGTTTATCTCCATATGTTTAGCGACCGCATTGCTGCGATCCCTGTTGACTGTGGCGCGTACGTGTTCTGAAATCCTCTTCCTGAGTTCACAAACCGTGCTCCCTATGTATTTAAGGGAACACGGACACTCCATCATGTAGACCACACACTGGCTCTTGAACGTGATCAGTTCTCTGATTTGCCACATTTTTTTATTAGTTAGTTCCACCTGGTTGGTATTTTTGGCGATCTGACACACTTTGCAGTTTGAGCATTTTCTGAACCCCTTCGTTTGTAACCATTGAATTCCTGTCTATTTGACGGAAGCCTGATGATGACTGTGGACTAGTTTGTCCCTCATGTTTTGTGCTCGCCGATAGGTTATGTTTGGACGGTTTCCCATTAGTTTTCCTATTGTTGGATCCATCTGCAACAATTTCCAATTCTTTCTTAAGATCCGGTTGATTTCTTTAGTTTCACATCAATTATTAGTCTTATGGGTTCAGTTGTTCCTTGATCACTTGTTTGTGGTTTCATTTTTACTTTTAGAATGTCCTGCCTTGATTTTTGATTAGCCTTCATCCATCCTCTTTTGATGCTGTAGTCGTTGTATCCTCGTTCTTTGAATCTCACAGCTGCTTTTTTACTGTTCTCTTGCCATTCACTCTCCTCCGAACAAATTCTACGAATTCTCAAAAATTCGGCGTACGGAATATTTTCAATGACTGTGGATTTGTGAAAACTGGTTGCATGGAGTGTAGCGTTAGTAGAGGTCTCTTTCCGATGTAGTGTAGTGTGTACTTCATTATTGCGTATATAGATCTCTGTGTATAAAAATGTAACACGATCATTGCTGGTGGTATAGGTGAATTTCAGTTTGGCTTCAGTTGAATTGAGAATTGCAAAGTATTTTTGAAACTCTGCAACTGTGCCATCCCACACAATTAGGAGATCATCTATATAACACACCCATTTCGTGATCCTATTCACATACTTGTCATTGTTGGGGTGCCATCCCACTGTTTGTTCCCGCCACCCCATTACAAGACAAGCATATGCTGGGCTGAAAGAGAACCCCATTGCACACCCCTTGGTTTGTAGATAAATTTCATTGCCAAAGAATAATACATTCTGTGTTAAGCATATTTCGATAATATCTATCAGCATCTGATTATGTCGAGCATACTGAATGTTTCTTTCCCGCAAGAAGATGCTACAAGCTAATAAACCAACAGTATTTTCAATATTGGTGTATAAGGATATTACATCCATTGTTATTAGCAAGTACGCTTTTTGCGATGTTAGTTCCTTGAGGTGTCTCAAGAGGTTGGTCGTGCCTTTTAAATATGAGTTAAGATTCATCACAAATGGCATTAAGAAGAAATCGATGTAACTGGCCATAGGTTCCAAAAGTGACCCTTTTGATGACACAATTGGACGCCCTGGTGGTTTAAGTGGGTTTTTGTGCAGTTTTGGCAGGAAGTAGAATGTGGCGGTTGTTGGATGTTCCGTCATGAGATGTCATGTGATAGCACTGTGCTAGTCCTATGCTTAAAGACTTTGCTGTAGAAATGGCAAAAGACTTTGTCCATTTCTATCTCGGCGTGGATAGCACCGTGCTAATCCTATGCTTAAAGACTTTGATAGAAAACAGACATTTTAGGTGAGCAGATCTAGAGTGTCGCTGGTGTTGAGAGTGCTCTAACAGGAGCTGCTTTCCACCTAAACTGGAGAACTACCCAGAGTTCTCTACTTATTTTTTGCATAATTTATGCGTCACTCTATGCATGAAAGGGTTTTGTTTTGACTTATACTGGATGCTCCCTTGTGTATTGACAAAGCTATACCTCTCTGAAGAGCTCTAATTAGAGCGAAACACTGTGTCAGGGGTTGCTTTTACTCATTTCAGGTTGGCTTGAGTTGGTATTTTACCAATTCAAAGCTGTAATACTGTGCCTGGAGTGATAAATGGCTTTTGTCATTTTAAAGCTCGGCAAGGACAGCACTGTGCTAGTCCTATGCTTAAAGACTTTGCTGTAGAAATGGCAAAAGACTTTGTCCATTTCTATCTCGGCGCGGATAGCACTGTGCTAATCCTATGCTTAAAGACTTTGATAGAAAACAGACATTTTAGGTGAGCAGATCTAGAGTGTCGCTGGTGTTGAGAGTGCTCCAACAGGAGCTGCTTTCCACCTAAACTGGAGAACTACCCAGAGTTCTCTCCTTCGTTTTTGCATAATTTATGCGTCACTCTATGCCTGAAAGGGTTTTGTTTTGATATATATATGTAACAATGAATAAAAATATTGATTTTGCATATATTAATTGTATTAATATTTTAAATATAGTTACACATATTTCTTCATATTAATCAATGTAGAACATTTGACAAATTGATATAATGTACAATACATATTTTTATTAATTATATTATATATATATATATTTATATATACATATATACATATATATATATTTATATATATATATTTATTGTTTTCATACTAATACATTTAAAATATCAAAAAGGTACACTATATATATATATATATATGCATGTTATATACGAACATATATATATCTGTGTGTTTATATAAGTACCTATTTATACATAGTATGTAATATTAGTGGAATGTTATTTGTTTTATTTTTTATTTCATTTAATATTAAACTATTTTAATATACTACTATAAACTTTGTAGTAAAAAATAGATGTTTGTGTCTATTTTTGGATATTAGTGTCAATTATATTTTTCCCGATATTTTTGCATTTACCATTATAAGTATAGGAGTGCGATATTGTGGTAAACAATATTTTTGACACAATATTTTTGTTAACGATATTATTTGCGACGATATTGTGTAAGTGATCCCCCCATTTAATTGATCACAACCTCCCCTTCTTTGAACCATACCCATGCAACCTAACAAAACATAACCTTCTATGGCTTACCTCTTCATCCCATCAACCGTTTGCAAGAACTTGCATAGCTCCTACTAATGACCACACCGAACCCATTTTAATCTATCTACTACAAGAACCTGGGGCAAACGGGTGAAATTATTTTCTATGGAGTACAAAACTAATCTCAATTAACAAACTTATCAATAACCACTGGATTAAACCTTAATCTTCACTTCTGGCATAGCATACCACTCACTGTGAAGCGCTTCAAAACCTGATCATGAATTGTGAGCGTTATATAAATCCAATGACAATATAATACAATATTATGTTAAGCAGGAGAACCTGTATGTAGGCCAGGATAAGGAGAGCTGTGCAGCGCTTATTCTGACGACCACCAAGAGAATGCACTGTACCTTGAAGTTGTATGACCTCTTGGGATCCATTCCCATAATGCACTTCTTCATCTTCAAGCGAGGACCAGGCACTCAGCGTCGCCTCAGTTACTGCAAACTGCTCTGCCACTCCTATATAAAATTCATGATAAAAGCCAACAGAAATGCAGTGTTACTTCTTTTATTTGCATTTTTTGTGGTTTCTTTATAGTGCAAACTGGCCAAGGGCATTAGAACGTTTAACGACACAACCAAAGTGGTTACTTGTTTCCAACATTTACTTAGGCAAAGTGAGCTCAGTTTAAGTAATTTTTCCAGAATTATAGTACGCTGAACTGAGGCCGGGAGCCGTACTGGCAGGTCTCGCAGCAGAGTGGCAGGGGATGGGGTGGAGGAGACGGGCAGGCGACAAAATAAACAAAAACATGGAAAATAACTTACCTGCTCCTCGCCGGTCTCTGTTCTGCCGCTCTTCTCTGCTGTGTATGTGCTGAGGCTCCCAGACTCCCCACAGCTAATCCCAGCGCTTCTCTCATGCTGGCCAGTATGAAAGAAGTACTGGGATTGGCCTTAGCAGGGTTGTTTTCCACTCCAAAGGGGACTGGGAGCCTACGCCTGCTGTTCTCCCCAACCGTCAATGCAACTCGGGTTAGGGAAATGTTAATGCGCATGAATGGTTGGCTGTCCTAAGGCCACCGACCAAACCATCATGCCCACCCCTCCCCTACTGTGCCTGTCATGGCATGGCTCACCCCAAAGAGGAAAAATAAAATGACAATAATACCCCTTTATTATTATTTTCTTTTTCCTTTCTCTCAGCTGGCCAGCAGGGGATGATTCTCCTACGCCATAGTGGAGGAGCCGCCACTGGCCAGGAGGTGAACCTGCATCCTTATTTTGTAAGCAGCTGCAGCAGCAGTTCTCCATATGGCAGCAAACACCATAGCAGAACCCCTCTGTGAACTCATGAATAATGTGATTCTATCCGGAATCTATCCGCACAGTTGGAAACAAGCCATTATTAGGCCGCTCCTAAAAAAACAAATCTAGATCCAGGAGACTGCAAGAACTACTATCCCATATCTTTGCTTCCAGTTCCAGCTAAAATCTTGGAGCTGCATATCAATAAGCAGCTCATGGAAATGGAAGAACAACAATCATGGTTTAATGATTCCCAGTATAGATTCCGGAAACATCATGGGACGGAAACAGCTTTAATATCAGCCACTGGTTACATCAGGTGTACTGTGGATGATGGACAGGGGGTAGTGCTGATTCTCCTGGATCTGTCAGCACCTACTTTGCTGCAGGCAAGACTTCAGAGTCTTGGTGTTTCGCATCAAGCACTAGCCCTCCTGTCTTCATTCCTAACAGGGAAATCCCAAAGGGTGAAATTACAAGCTTTTCACTCAGACTCCTTTGTTCTACCCTGTGGAGTTCCACAGGGATCGTCTCTGAGTCCTACTCTCGTTAATCTTTACGTGGCACTCCTAGCAACCGTGATTCACTCATTCAGACTGGAGGTAGTGTCATATGCAGATGACACACAGATCATGGTTTCTATCCCCAAAGGTCCATGCTCAACGTCAGAAAATATTCTTTGATGCATGTTTAAGGTGCCAGAATGATTGTCTGCTAACTTTCTGAAACTTAATGGGGAGAAAACAGAAGTGATGATATTTGGATCATGGACTTCAAAGTGGAACAGTAAGTGCTGGTTTCAATCCTTAGGATGCTGTCCTGTCCTGAGGCAGAAGGCCAAGAAGCTTGGAGTAATGTTGGATAGTAAGCTCAATTTTGGTATCCAAATGAACCGTACCATCTCGACCAGCTCCTGGCTCATAAAGATGCTAAAATAAATCTTTCCTTTTATCCAACGACCAGCACAAATACAGGTAGCACTAGCCTTATTAATGTCCAGACTCGACAACTGCAACTCACTGTATTTGGTCGCCAATAAGAGTATGCAGTATAAACTCCAGGTGCTTCAGAATGCACTGGCAAGACTAGTTCTGGACATTTCCAGGAAACAATCCGCCAGGAAGGGACTAGAATCTCTGCACTGGCTTCCTATTAAGAAACATATTAGCTTCAAATCACTCTGTATGGTTCACAAGTCACTGCTTCTCTCCTACCCGTCAAGATTAAAAACAATGTTCAGTTGGCACTCGCCCAGTAGACCCTTTCGATCCTCATTCCAAATGCAATTGGCAAGAACCAAAAAGAGGAAGTGGGGGGACAAAGCATTCTCGGTGGCAGCGGGTAAACTTTGAAACTCCCTTCCCCTTGCCCTTAGGTCTATTCCCCTTCTGCCTCCATTCCAAAAGGCTCTTAAGACCTGGCTCTTTTTGATCTAGCATCTATCCGGGTTTCTTCTCCTCTCCATCTCTTTTTCGGGACGGTCGGTCTCTAGAGCCTTGATGCCTTAGGGTAATTGTCATGCTCTACAAATTATAAATCAAATCAAATCAAATCAGGTGGCAGTCATTTACCCAGCTGCTAGGTAAATAGTGAATTTTCTCTGCTATTTATCTAACTCCTGGCTAAATAGCAGAGACCATGTACTATTTGGCTGACAGCAGATAAAAAGCAACTTCCTTTTGTACGGTCAGCAGCGATAGTCCATGGTCCACATCGCCTCCCCTCTATAGCGTGTGTTTATAATATATATTTTTCCTCAGCAAACAAATATGTGAATCGGAGAAGAAGAGTTAGGATGTACTTTTGTCTTCTAAATGACCCTGTTCGTATTGCATGCACAGCGTATGATGTCATAGCAAGAGGATGGGTGCCACTTCCCCATCAATTAATCCACAGTCCCTTCATTGTTCTTAAGTCCACAGGAAAACCCAAACAGGGACGTAACAGGCCCCTCCTGCCCTTAATGCGCAGGGTAGTCCCAACCCTTTAGGGGACCTCCAACCCTTCAAGAGGCCCGTATATCCTTCATTGCCAACGAATATCTACGACATATGGGAGAACCAGGGGCAGTCACCGTATTGTGCATGGGGGCCCATCAATTTGCATTACAACTGATCACAAGCACTGCCACGTTTTTTTTTTCATGCAGGGTTTGACTTATTGGAAGGCATCCTAGTGGTGCCTTCATTGTGTAACCTTGGTTTAGAACAGGCGGATGTCACAGAGTGACCGATTGTGAGTACAATGAATATATCTGCTAAGCAGTGGGCGTAAAATGTTCACATACTCTAGCCCTGTTTACAAATTTGTGGTTAAATTACGATTTTGTGGGCCAAATGGGTTTATTTTGGGGGTTTTCCGACTAAAATCTTCTCCTCTTCAATGTAAATCAATGGGAAAAGTAAGTTCCCCCTTTTTTTCCCATATCTCCCTCTTACCAGGTTCGAAAAGTTGCCACGTATGAATATACGGAATAGGAGGTGAATAACAGGTGCTGTAAATACTCCTCCCATTTTACCACACTCATCATCAGGCCCATAGTGATGATACAGACACGTAGTAACAAAGCACATTCCCACAACCCACCTTTGTCCTCCTTTATATGTAATACATATTTAATGCATCCATGACCATAGCTCACCATTTCTCTAGGACCTAGCAACACATGTCTCTAGAATCTTTTTTTCCAGGACCTACTCCAAATACCTTAGAACAGAGCTCACATGGACTCATGTGAGAAAATATCGAATGAATCTGGGACCTTCTCACAAAGGGCTAATTACAGATTACAAGTAAGCCGATATTGTTGCATCTGAAAGAAATCCGACACATAGGTGTTCTGAATTTATGGGATGTAATAATTATTGCATATTTCCACTTTTACGGGAATAACATGCAAATATTAGTGCTTGTGGCAGCAAAATCCACATGTCCCAGTAGATTGCATGCTTTTTTCCCTTGTTAAAATTGGGAAGGATTCACATGCCAAATTTGAATGAAGGGTGCAATATTTACTGCAACAATTACCGGATGTGATATACATCACACCACTTGTAAGTACAGTCCATGCACAGGGATCACGATTGAACAGGTCACTTGTTATCAGGCCTTAAGTAACCCTGGGCGTAGTACTACGCTACGCTCGCGGAACGTGCGTAGTTTGCGCTACTATGCACTACGCAAATTGAAAGTAGCACAGTGCAAAAATGCGTAGTGTACCAGGCATTTTTTGCCTGCTCGCGGTCCTGAACGTCAAGTTGGCGACTGCGAGTGAGCAAAATCAGCATCCCGGCGAGACTTTTTCCTCGTTCGCGATCAGCAACATCAAGTTGTCGATCGCGAGCGTGGAAAATAAACCTCCTGGAGGGATTCTCAATGCGGGGAGGTCAGGTTTCTCACTGCGAGTGGTCACATCAGTAAGTCTCTGAGGCTGAGTAAATGAGTGCCCACGTCATGAAGGTAGACAGCCATGCCAAGTCTGGTCACCAGGATCGTCTACTGTACAGTGCATGTCTTCTCACATGCCTCACAATCTGTAGGAAGCCACCCTAACTGCAACAGCTTCGACTTGGGGGCAGGAGGGGCTTGAACTCCAGGCTTTGGAGGACTGAGTGATCCATCCAGAGTTACTTTGATGTGGAGCCACTACGACTGTCACATGTTCAGTGCCCTAAAGTTGAACCTCCTGCCATGTTCTACACAGTATGTTCATTACCACAGTGTTACACCACAACCCTCATGCCCCCCAACCATAGGTACCTGCAGCGAATCGGGCTTCCTTCAGTTCATCCGTGAGGCAGGAGTAATGCTCTTCGTCGGTCAGCGAAGGGTCCCAGCCAGTCTGCTGTGTGCTCCAACCCTTCCACTCTATCAGGTGGGCAACGCGGCCACGTGCCATGGCTGTTGGTTTGGTGATGTGGTCCTTGATGGTCTGTACTAATCCTAGAGGGGACATAAGTCACACAGGCATTAGGATGAGGGTCTTTCTCAACTAGAGGCCTGGAGAAAAGACATGCAAGCAGGTGTGTGGAAGGGATGCTCTAGTCAAGAAAGTCCTGGACTATCTCACAAGCAGATGGATGGGTGGGAATGGTGGAAAAGTGCACTAAGATCAGTGCTTGCTGAGTGGTAGTAGTAATGAGGTCAAATGATTCACGTGCCAAGCACAGCTGCCTCTGAAAATCCAAAAGACGAGACAGAGTCATTCATATGATAGTCTCTACACTGGCAGACTGTCTTTTACAAGGCACCATTTTGTCAAGAAATCGCACAACTTGCCTGTCAGTGAATTAATAGTGGTACACGAAACACACAAATGTGATGGAAGGAATGCTTGCAATCTGAGGTAGCCTGGTGAGCAATAAAGAACGATGGCTTGGAATACTACCACCAGTGTTTGCCATTGGTTAAACGTATTGAAAGCATTCCTCCCATCAATGTTTGTGTGTTTGAGTGAATTATTGGCTTCTGCTTTTGAAAATTCACATATCCCAGCCATTCTTTGCTACTCTCTACCTTGTCCAGATAAATCCACTGCCAAATGATTGTGAACAAGCTTCGGAAAGCCGGTAGGTCTTAACATAACATAAAATAACATAACATAACATAACATAACATAACATAATGTGTGTTTGTAAAGCATACGTTCACAGGTCTTGATTTTAGAAGGCGAGTGCCGGCCTAATGGTTTCACCAGTTCTTATTTGCAGTGGCACATTGTGGCCATTTTTTCATTAGTTTACATTTCTAACATGGCCATAGGCCATGTTGGAATGGTAAAGTAAAAAAAAAAATGCTAAAATATCTGCCGCCATATCATAACTCGTGTGTGCAGGCATCATGGTGCATGCGTGTGTACGTGTTGCAAGGCACGCACATTTATGTGTGCATAAGAAAGTCATCTTGGAACACCGTGTATGCGCATGCATCACATATTCCACTAAGTATCGATTCTCATGTCCAACTTCACAAACTTTTTCTTATACACTCTTGTAGATATGTGCTAATCTCTAATAGTTACCAATACTGTATTCACATAATTCTGTGTATTTATATGTATATGCCATTCACCTATATTTGCCCTGTAAAGCGCTCTGATACCCTCAAGGGTCTTGTTCGCTCTATACAAAACCGGCAAAATAAAAAAATATATATATAGTATCGCAATTAATGCACTGAGAGGTGGGGGTGGACATTTTTTTCACTTTACTGCTTGAAAGACAAAGTGCACGAAGCACTTACAAGTGAATCAAGCCGTAAAAACTAGTTAAGCGGAAAAGAGACGGTCTTGGGGGCACCTCAAAAAAGTCAACAGGGTGGAGGTCAGCGCTTTAAAGGAGTGTGCAGAGGCACTACCAATAAATAAAAAAAAATGTGTGTGAACTACTTTTTAAGTAGTAAACATTCGTGAAAAACGGTGGGCTGATACCATTACTGACAGGCAATCTGACATCCAATGCCTAGAGCCAGCTGAGCCACTTTAGCCAATGGCTCAGAGAGGCCATCAAAAGACCCTTTCTTTATCTTTATGTGTGTTGTAGAATATGGAATATGTGTTGTGTGAAGACATGAGCTCTCGTCACACAGCAAAAGCTGTCTGTAGGCAAGACCTAAAGATGTGATGGTAATCAAAGAACTAAAACGAAATGGCTCGCCCCCACAGGTCAATCAGCTTAAGCCCTGTGATGGGATGCTCCTGACACAGTGACACTTAAAGCGAAGAGGAGGAAAATGCTCGGGGCAAAGAGAAGAAAATGGAAATGTGTTGGCACCCAGGTATTATAAGGCAATGAGCCGGGTTTGTGTCGTATTTTTCACTTTAATGAGAAGTCACAAAAGTGAAACAGAGTTGATCCACGGTTATAGAAACTAAGCAGTGATGTCATAAAACATGCAGACCTGTCCTGCTTCAGGTGAGTGCGGGCAAGTGCCTGGCATCCTTGAGGTGTGTAACATATAATTTCTTGTTAACTAAATATACATATATGCTTCAATTATAAACGTAAAGACGTACACTGAAGAAGATGAGGTGGATTAAAAAAGATGCAAGTAGATTTCCATATCGCCCTGATAAGGGCAAATGCAAAGTTAGAGGTTATTTAACAAATCAAAAGGGAAAAAAACACAGATTACCAGGGGAAGTAGATGATTTCCGGTTGGTAAAGGTCTGTGCATGCTCTAGTGTGGATGCCAAGGAAGTCCGAGTTCATGCCAGATTTTATAGCTGTCCTCATACAATGCTTTACCCACAAATCTCCGTATTGTGAGTTTTGCAAAACGCTGCGAGTATTTACCGCACAAGCCAAATAGCTTCACCCCTGAGTAAGTTGTTTACAGGGTATGGTAAATATTTCTTGTCATGAAGGATAGCTTGCAGAGGCAAAATTCATTGCACAAGAAATGACAATTTTGCCTGCTGTATTTTCAGATGTATGTCGGTGCAGAATTGTGTGAGTGTGATAATCGTTACACAATTTGTAACTCGGTCCCTGTGCAGATTCCTGTTTACACCGGGATTGCAATTTACCACCTGACTCCTAATCAGGCCCAATGAGTAAAAAAAGACACATTACATAGTAGTTATCTTGAAAACCAGAGTGTCCAACTTAGGTCCAGAAGAATCTATGCAATCCATGCAGAATCTATGCAAGATAACCACATATGATGTAA